>NC_090921.1:549025793-550275793 GCF_040938575.1 Ambystoma mexicanum
GACTTCTATGGACCCCTGGAAGAAGGAGGATACCTGCTTGTAATCATCTTTGAATACTCAAGGTTCCCGTTCATCATGCAAACACCGTCGACATCATTCGCTGAAACGGCACCCATCATAGACGAGCTATTCAGTGAATGGGGCATCCCCAACATCATCAAGACAGACAATGGATCACCGTTCCAAGGACACGAATTTGCCAAACTCGCAGACCACCTTGGTTTCCATCATCAGAAGGTTACACCACTCTGGCCCCAGGCAAACGGAATGGTGGAACGGTTCATGGCCACCATAAAATTAACCAGACATAAAGCTGTAGTTGAGCAAGTACCTCAAGTGCAAGTCATCTGCAGTATGCTCAGAAGCTACAGGAATGCTCAGCATGATGCGACAGGGAAACCACCAGCTGAACTCATGGTGAGATACCGACCCCGAACACGCACCCCTCAATAGGAAGACTACACACCAGAAGAAGATGCAGCCATAAGGGAATAGGACACTGTGAAGAAGAAGAAAGCCAAAGAGTAGGCCGATAAAAAGAGAAAAGCGAAAGACCCCCAGCTAGAAATAGGACAAGACGTCCTAGTCCGACAAATCCAGAGAAAGAAAACGGACACCCGCTACAACCCAGAACCTCGGATCATCACAGCCATCAAAGGACCCATGATAACGGCAACTGGAGAACCAGGGGACATCACCAGGAACGCATCATTCTTTAAAAGACTGTCTCTTGATGATCCGGAAATACCAGAGATAGCCCCCGAGGACCAAGGAGATGAAGACGATGTAGACCCCCCAGTTGAAGCGATTGGCGAAAGCAGAGAATCTCCAGGCAGTCCCCACAGGACAGTGAGGAGACCAGTGAGACTCATCAAACAGATTTGATCCTGACTTTCATGTTAAGCACAGGGGAGGTGTTTTACGTGACTAAAAGGGACGCAGCCCCTTCAAGGAGAAGGACACACACCAAGGCGGGAGGAGGGCAGAAGGGGACGGACGGGGAAAGCCGAAGGGATTCGAGATGTAGAAAACAATAAAGAAGGTTAATGGGTTCCAAGGCTCTGTGTGTCATTGGCATGCATGTGCACGGATGATTGCTAGAGAAACCCCTAACACCTCCCCATTCCCATTGAGCCCTATGGGGGCTCAAATGGGAATGTGGATGGGTTTTTCCAATGAGGACTTACCGGGTCCTCCATGGTTGGAATAGCCCGGTAAGTCCTCATTGGAGGAACCCGGTATTGGAACCCGGTCTGGAGCCAGCCATGCCCCTATTAAGGGCATGGCTACCTCCATACTCGTAATGAGGCCCATAGTCTGAAAAAGGTGGCAGGGGTTTGAGACGAAAGGGATGCAGAAGATCAGTGTATTATTGTTGTTTGGCAGAGAAGAGGGCTGCGTCATAGATAGTCTTGAGAGAAGAGAGAGGGTTGGTGTTGGCAGGCAAAGGTAACTTCCGCCAGTGACGTTCAGTGCTGTGAAGAGAGAGGCAAACAGAGTAAACGTATGGGGATAACCAGGATTACGAGAAGGAGTAAAAGGAGAAGCAGGATAAAGATTGTCAAGAGACTTAGAAATAGCTGAGGAAAACAGAGAGAAAGCATAATCAACAGATTGAAAAGCGAGCTCAGAAAATGAAGGGAGATACGTAGTCATGGCAGAAATAAAAGCCAAGGCATTAAAGCTAGGCAGGTCGCAACAAAGAAACACACAAGAAGAAGCAGAAGAGGAGAGAGATACAGGAGGAGAGATAAAAGGGAAAGAAAGAAGAGCATTGTCCGAGGAGGGAACAAGAAAGGTAGTTATAGAAGATGACACAGAGGAGAAAATGAAATCCAGACAGGAACCAAAGTGAGAGGGTGGGAATGGAGTAGGCAATAGGTAACATGAATCAAGAAGGGATAGGAGAGGAACAGATGTGTAGATTAAAGTCGCCAAGAAGGAATGGAGGGGTGTTAGAGGGGAGGAGAGAGAACAGAAGAGTGTCAAGATCCACACGGAATGAGGTAGGTGGTTCTGGAGGGCGGTAGATCAGAAGAAAATCTAAGGGATCAGGTTTGAGAAAATGAGTATATTGATATTCATATATAGAGAAAAGACAAAGATTATGAGGGAGCAGAGAGACGGTGTTGTAAGAGTGATAGAGAATGCTGACTACCCCCATTGCCCCAGGGGTCTGCAAGAAGGTTGACAAAGAGATTGTCAATGCAGTAGAGATAACAGAATTATCATGTTTCAGTAATACAGAAAAAAATGTGGTTTAGGCCGAAAAAAATATTGAGAATAGAGTTGGCTTAATTACAGATGGAACATGCATTCCAAAGGGCAAGTTTGCCGGGTATAGAATGTGCAGTAAGTGGGGGAAATTTCAGATTAGCTAGATTAATATTAGAGGTGTCAGAGGATGCGAAGTATGGTGAGAAGGATTAGTGTAGGACATACCAGTCAGCAGTAAAAATAGAGGAAAGATGTAAAAGGAAAACAGAATATGCGGAACCAAGTAGGAATAAACTGTGCCGCGTGGAAAAAGGGCAGGTAGTACCCAACAATGAAGTGGGCTTAAGCGCAGTATTGGGCGCGATCCATGGGAAGGTTATAAGCCAGGAAGAGGAAACTCATTAGAGGCAGCACCAGTAAGTAGATAAGACAGGCACAGGAATTGATGAAAGAGTGGCTAGTGCTGACAGAGGGAATGAAAAGTTGCTGCTTCCATCTGCGGACAGCTCCAGACAGCAAGGGACTTGGCCGGACTTTGCTGATGCTTTTCATCAGGCTAGATTGTTAATAGCCCCGGCCCCCAGCTAGAGAGTGAAGGGGGCGAGGCCAGAGCCAGCAATACAGGAAGCCAGTGGCAGATGAAAGCACTGAGCAGCACTGGAGTCAGCAGAGTGTCCAAGCCGAGCAGCACACATCAACCGGTAGGACCTGGCGGGATAACACAGGATGATGCACGCATGACAGCAGCTTCCCAGGGTTATGGGCGGCTAGAAGGTTTGGTTCAGAGAAATCACTCCTTGAAACATGAGGGCGCAGACACCCATGTCTCCTTAGTATGTTGGTTGGCAGGCTCAGAGAAGCCACATACCTCACTCTAACATGCTCAGGTGCTGTGCTCAGTGGTCAGCTGGGACCTCTGCCCATCATAATAATTAGCAAGTAATTGTTATTCAAAATATTGTTTTATTAACCTTTTTCAACATACTGTATAAAATAGCACATTGGGTCAATTCCTCAATTCATCAAAATAGTGTTTCATGAATAAACATGTCACTGGTTATCCAATAGGATTTTATATCGGCGAACTGCACAAGCAGGCAACTACAGCAACCATTTCATTTGTATGTCAGTAGCAAACTCAAAACATCAAGTATATGCGAATATGAACAGCCTAATACAAACAAAAGGAGCTATACAACTTTTCCTTTTGCTCACGGGTTATGCGAGCAATCTAAGGTTGGATTCGCCTGCTCTGTGAGGAATGTCTCTTATATCTTTGAAGTTCACTACCGGCGATGTCCTATATATGCCACCCACTATTATTAGGGGTACGTTTTATTTAGGACTTGTCGAAATCAAGCTCAGTCAATTTTAGAATGAACTATTCAAATTTAATAGACGACCCTGATCCAAAGGTACACACATATATATATACATGTAAACGTTTCCTTTAATATGTTCTTGTTTTTAATTTCATTGTTTTTGTCTGCTTCCCCCTGGGGGTATTTTCGCCCTGAGTAAGGCATTGCATTTCAAGCGTAGCGGGAGGCTTTCCGAAATTCTTTAGGATGTTCTAAGTTGGAACTTTTCAAAAATACTGTCTAGAACATGCTTAGAACACTTTTTGATTGTGATGCTTCGTCTTATGCGTAGGCAGACCGGTTTCAATTTAATAGTTTCTATGTTCATGAATTTATTTCTTGATATGTTCAAAATAGTTTTTTCTTTTTGCTATGCAAAATGAGTATTCATGTTTTTTCACAAAATTTTAATGCACATTTTGTAGTGAATAAAATACTGTTTGACATAAAGGGGGTAATTCATAGAATTTAGCGCACAAGTGGAGCATGCGGCTGGTGCACATTGTACGCGTGCGGCAGTCTGCACCAGCCACGTGCGCCAAAACCCATTTTAGCGCACAGCATATTGATGGATACTTACATCCATAACCAGCCGTGGCGCAAAGTGGCGCAGCGACCCTGCAGCAGCTACATTTACACCCCCAACCCCACCCCATGCGCCAAAAACATTGCACAAATCCAGTAGATGGCGCAAAGGCCAGTGGACCAGCATACAGCCCCCCAACCACGAAAACACGTGGAAAACTCGCCGCCCGCGCACCCCTCAGAATATGCGTACCCGGCTTGCGCCAGCGCAATCACGTGGAAAACTCCCCGCACACCCCTCGGAATACACGTACCCCGCTCGCACCAGCGAAATCACTTGTAAAACACCCCGCGCACCCCTCGGAATACACGTACCCGCTCTGCGCCAGCAAAATTGCGTGTAAAAATCCCAGCGCACCCCTCGGAATACGGGTACCCCGCTCATGCCAGCGAAAACGTGTGGAAAACTCCCCACGCACCCCTCGGAATGCGGGTACCCCGCTCGCGCCAACGAAATCGCATGGAAATCACCCTGCGCACCCCTCGGAATATACGTACCCCGCTCGCACCAGCAAAATCGCGTGTAAAACTCCACGTGCACCCCTCGGAATACGTATACCCCGCTCGTGCCAGCAAAATCATGTGGAAAACACCCCGCGCACCCCTTGGAATGCACGTACCCCACTCACGCCAGCGAAATCCATGTAGAACACCTCGCCCACCCCTTGGAATACGCGTACCCCGCTCGCGCCGGCAAAATCGCATGGAAAACACCACACGCACCCCTTGGAATATGCGTACCCCGCTTGCGCCAGAGAAATCACATGTAAAATACCCTGCGCACCCCTCGGAATACACGTAACCCGCTCACTCCAGCAAAAACGCGTGGAAAACTCCCTACACACCCCTCGGAATACGCGTACCCCGCTCGCGCCAGTGAAAACACGTGGAAAACACCCCGCGCACCCCATGGAATATGCGTACCCCGCTCGCGCCAGTGAATTCACGCGTAAAACACCCCACGTACCCCTCGGAATACGTGTATCCCACTCGCGGCAGCGAAATCGCGTGTTAAACTCCCAGCGCACCCCCAGTACACACGCAAGCAGCCCATCCACCCTGACCATGGCCCGCAGGCAGCCCATCCACACTGGGCATACCCCACAGGCAGCACATCCACCCTGATCATGCCCCGCAGGCAGCCCATCCACCCTGGGCATGCCCCACAGGTAGCCCATCCAGCCTGACCATGCCCCGCAGGCAGCCCATCCACCCTGAAGCACGCACGTCATCACGAATGTCATGTGTGCGCAATGTGACACCAATCAGGACGGACTCAATCCGATCATGGGTCCCCACGTCTGCAGGTAGAGGAGTGCCAGATGACGTGGACCTCCACCCTACCTGCGGACGTGCCTGGGACGGGGCATCCCTGCTGGTGCATGGTGATGCAGTCACAGTGTCAGGGAAAGTGACATGCACAGGCGACCTGTGCTGCCTCCTGCCCCTGTCCCTGTACTGCACCACTTGCACCAGTGCTACCACCCCCACCAGGCCCCATTTGCGGCTCTGTAGCGGCCTCCTCCTCCTCCGTACACACCACCAACCTGGATGGGTCTGCACCGTCTTCCACCGTTGCAAGCCCCTGTGGGGGCTACCACCCCTACCGCTGCAGCCGTAGTGGCAGACGCGGCACCAGTCCCATCGCTCCTGGATGATGGAATGTCCTGGAAGGGTGACTGGGCCTTGCGTCGCCGGCCGGTGGAGGCATCCCTGCCGCTTTCCTCCACAGCGCCGTCTCCGCCCTCTTCTTCACTCGCCGCTGTGTAAAGGGAGACATAGAACACAAGCATCAGGGTACTGTGCAATAGTCCCCTAGACACAAAGCAATAGCACATGAGTGGCACTGTCAAACGTCACTTCCATCATGTCCCTCCACAAAACATGGGTCAGTGCAGGCAACACACATGCAGGAACAGGCATGGCACATGCAACAAACATTTGCATCCATGTCCAAGGCACCATAGAAACAGCCAATGGTGGGCTGAAACTCACATGCATCATGGGACATGCTGATCACATGCACACACATCACCAGAGGGTGATGCATCTGGCCCCGTATACCCCAAGACACAGTGGATACAAGGATGACTAGGTTGTATCAGTGGAAAACACTTCACAGACATGTGTCATGCACCCATGGATTTTACCAGTCACTCACACACTACTCAGGCTCACAGACATGTACACCATGCATGTCCATGACAACAGCACCCATCTCTCATACCCAAAACATGTCCAAGTACAGACACAGGCATGCATACATGCGTACATTCGGCATGCTGCTCCGCATGATGCATTGTGACAAATAAACCCTCCATGTGGGTCATGCCTGACTGCACTCACATGCAGCACCATCATGTTCCTGCACACACACATCCATACATGGCCCATGTCACACATACAGCCAAGTAGCTAACTACCACCACACTGCAACATGCACTGTTTTAAACAGGAATGCATGGGTACTTACCGCTCGACTCCAGCTGGGACTGCATCCTGAGGATCTGGTGGTGAAGCACTGGGTGAATGCGCTCCAGCACCGTCATCTGCTGGGAGGTAAGCTGGCCCCGGCGCCCCACTGCATCCGCTGCGTCTAAGAGGCACTGGGCTTTCTTGAGGGTCCTGGACTTGTAGTCCTCCCAGCGCTTCTGGACGTGTTTCATGTCACGGGGTGCCACCCCCTCTGCGTGGATGGCACCCACTATGTCCGTCCAGATCCTCCTCCATCCTTCCTTATCGGCGCGCAATGGTGTGAAGAGAGCATCATAATGCCCCAGGACTTGCTCTGCCAGGATGCCAACTTCATTGGCATTGAAGCTGGCAGCCCTCTGCCTCTCTGCTGGGGGATTGCCACTGGTGCCAGATAGTGTTGCATCGGACATGGCAATCCCTGAGGCAGGTGTGGGTGGGTAACTGGGTCCTGGGGCTGGGCTGTGGAGTTATGGAACACCAGCCAGGAATCTTCGGTTCCAGCAGGGGTGGTCACAGCAACTGGACCCCTGCAGATGGCAGATGTTCAGGCACCAAATGGCAGGGCACGGTGGCAGCAGGCAGGCAGGCAGCAGCAGCAGAAGGCTCATGAGAGGCTGCTCGGGGATCTGGGGGTCAGTAATTCGGCCTTCTGGGCAGGAGCGTGGTCTTCTGTGTGTTGTCGCGTGGCCAGCTTGATACAGAGTGATTTTGTATGTGAAAAAACAGCACATCATCGTGTAATTCGAGGAAAGACCCTTAGCGCGTAAGTGCCTATGTGACGTAATGCGTGCGGGCGTTTCCCTCCCACGGGTGCATAGTGATTCAGCACATGAAAAAACTGCACGTTTGCATGTTAATGCGTGTAATCAGAGGAAAGGGCCTAAGCGCGAAAGTGACATGATGCGCGTGGGCATTTCCCTCGGCACGGGTTAAAGGTGAGCGGGGTCAGCAGTTCGCTGTACATGCTTTTCGTGGAGACCGAGGTGTGTGTTACTACTTCTGGTTGTTTCACACGCCATCACTACTTAACAGGGGATCAAGGACATATCTCTTCTTTTGGCGCCGGTATTGGCTACGCGTGTTTTTCATTAGTCAGACGGTGAGTCGTGCACGCTATTTTTCCTACTGCGGGTACCTCTGTGTATCGCGTACCCGTTTTTGAGGTCATAGTAGCCTGCGTGTCCCACGCTTACTTGTTTTTCGTGTCCCTGGGTGCCACAGCGTACTGCGGGAGGTTAATTCCACACACATGGGCTACCGGGGGTTGCGTGCACGGTTTTACTGCAGTTTTGGGGTGCCTGAGCGTTGCGTGACCTGTCACTTCATCACCGGGGTCACAGACAGCCTTGCAGGCGCACAGGGGTGCTGTTAACATCTAGTATCCCACCCCCTTGACCCCAATTGCCCAGGAATATTGTCGTGTACACCTCCCATTGGCACTACTACATCTGTGCCGGCACTACTACATCTGTGCCATAGTTGGGAGGCCACGAAAGGTGAGGGGCGCCTCAGCTGGGTGTACTCAACGTGGCGGGCGTGGTCAGGGACGTGGCCGGGGTGACCAGGGAGTAGGGGGACTCCAGGGTATCCAGGGTGGCTGCAGAGGGGGAAGAGGCAGGGGTGCACCACTTCGGCAGGATGTTCTGCCACGTGTTGGTGTAGTCATGCCACCACCCCCTGTGGTTCCGGGAGATGCAGCCCATGTCACCCGGCAGTCCGTTTCATCGACTGCCACGGGCCCAAGGGTAGTGGTAGCTGCAGGTGCAGCTGTGGACACCACCACTCAGGCTCAGGTACAGCCAGCGTTGGCACCTGAAGAGTCCCAGGATGATTTCCAGGAGGTCAGGAGGCACATGGTAAGTGTACGCAGGGCTGCCCTGACTGAGGCACGTGTCCCTGGTGCAGTATTGTCATCTGCTGCCCCGAGCAGCCGGGTGTTGGCAAGTGCATGGGCAGATGCAGCCGACACCACCCCGGCTGTGACTCTACCATCCAGGACAGTCCCGGTCAGTGACCTTGGCACAGCAGATTTTGCTGCGCAGGGTCCAGTTAAGGGCACCCAGCAGCCACTGACGCAAGTCAGGGCTTCCGTCCTTGTTCCACCTGCCACTCCCTAGGTTCAATCCACCAGCACCACTTCCCCTACTGATCAGGGCGGCATTTGCCAGTCAGGGTCCGGATCACTGCCCAAGAGGAGGAAGGTTTCACCTGCCCTAGAGGCTGGGACCCCACACACGGCTCCGGCCTCCTGCACGTCAAGAAAGAAGCCTTTCAGCAAGCAGGGACTGGACTTCCTTGTGGGCTACATGTCGGAACACAAACGTGATATGCTAGTGGGCCAAAATTGTCACAGTATGGCTGCCCAGCATTGGGTCCACTGGAAGCGTGTTGCGGAGAGTGTTAGTGCATTCGGACATGAGGTGCGCACAGCTCAGGAGTGCAAAAAGCGTTGGCATGACCTACCGACGCTGTGCTAAGCTAAAGCATGCCTCCAATTATTCCATGACTGGGGTGACTGGCGGTGGGCCACCATCTCAGGAGGAAGAACTCACTCCGCACGAGTTGATCGCTGCAGAGTTCATACCGGCAGAATTGTTCGAAGGAGTGGGAGAGATGCTGGATTTTGACGCCCTGTCCAGTGAGTGTTTTTGCATGGGCTGGACTGCCAATACATGCTATGTGTACATGGTTCTCATGTGGGAGTCATGCAATGCTTCACTAACGCGTGCCTGCTGTGCAGCATGCTGGACATGTAGTGCAGACAGGGACTGTCCTCATCACAACACTTGCACCCTACTCACATGCTAGTCATCCGGCTGCCCCTCCGGTCCATGTTCCAGCTCACTGGCCCTTCTGCATGTAGCCTGGGGTGTCTTTCAACTCAGCACTCGGACTATGTCATCGCATGACTGACATACATGTATCTTCTGCCTGCATTCTGGTACTCCACGTACGCATGCTCCCTTGCCCCTCAACCCTCTTGCACCGCTATTACACCATTGCACTGGTGGGTCACATGTTGGACTACTGCAATGGCCTGTTCAACGCTCCTGTGTACATGCCCACTTTCACCTGCCAACCTGCCAGACACATACTGTGGGGTACATTGTATGTCCTTGATGCAGGGTGTCTCACTCGGACTGTGCAGATGTCTGATGCTCCGCAGGGACATGAGTGCCCATTCATGCTTCATGTGCATTACATGCATGCCCCTATGTGTCCTTTGCAGGTTGATCATTGTAGTACATGTCCAGGATGGCATGCATTTACTGGCATTTCATCATCCATTCCATGCTCACTGTGGCTCAGTCTGCGCTCAGTCCGGCATCACGCACATGTTTAGGGTGTCATAGTCTGTGTGGGGCACAGGCCTCCCCTGTCCCAAGCCCCCTGACTCTGTCAAACTGGTGTAGTGCCTTCTGCACAAATGGGTGTACTACAGAGGGTTCATCATGTGTCCTGCGCACTGTCCCTTTCTCATCGGCTGTGTTGTCAGTTGACTCAGATGATGCAATTGACGGTAATTAACACTGTCTGCCAATACACAGTTCTCTGGTCAACCTTTCACTGTCATGCAATGCCTCCCTGAATTTTCACTAAGGGGGGCGGTCCCTTTATCCATGCAACCCATTGCAGGCACATTGCACATGATGCCTGACCTTGCACTTACATTGCCTTCTTGTTTATTGTTTGACATCATAATGTACATGTTGATGTAGATAGTCGGTAACGTACACATGTTCCGCACTGCACCAACCCACTTCTGAGCCATGTCACACCGTTCTACATGCCTACTCACTGATGCAATGTCAAAGTGACATGGCATGTATGGTCAGATTGTCATCCCTTCACTGTCATGAAAGGCACAGGCACAGGTGCATCCTGTGACACATGTACTCAGTATTGAAACACCCTAGTGGGTGTTTAGCAAAGTTGATAGGTCAATCTGTGGCCTATACTAACCGGTATAGGCTGCAGATTGACTGTAGCCTGCCAATCGGGTTGTAACGACTGTGGCGCTGCTTGCACGTGTGTATGTGTACACTTTCACATACATCAAAGCAAGCAGCGTTGCAGCTGCTTGCTTTGCTGTATTGGTTGCTGTTCATGTTCACAATGCAGGTGTATAGGGAAACAGGTGTTTTTGAACACTTTCACATGTACATATGCAAGCAGCTTCAACGTTGTGTAGTGCAACATTGCAGCTACTCACTTATGTGTGTGTGAAAGTGTTCATTTACACATGTGTCTTCTGCAGCTTTTTTGTTGTATGACTAAAATGTAGTTGATTAATGTTAATGCTGCTGCGATTGCAGCATTGCGCCCGTTATGTTCAACTGGCACATCCTGAAAGTACACTGTGGTGCAGTATGTGTACGCTCAGGCACACTTAGCTAATCTGGTGGGGCCTGGCCGTGATGATTTGACACACTGAATAATGTTTTAGGGCACAATCAATGCACAATGTGCTCAATCAGGCCCTGAGGGGTGTTCTGGAGGCTTCATGGCTGGCAGCTCAGACTATACTGGGCACTATGGTGCCTCATGCCTGGTTGCAGGTCCTCGCTTTGCTCGGGACATTCAGTATGTCTGCATGACCCATGACGCCCAGTACGAGACGAGCTGCAGATCGATGAAGCTATATTGGTGATGATGGTTTAGTGATGTATGTGTACATGCATATTACGTGTGTCATGGTGTGTTTGGATTCACTTGCAGCTGTGGTCATTTTGCAGTTCAGACATACTTATAGTATGTGTCATTTCTTTGTTGCCATCTGTCATTTATGCCTGTGACATGTCCCTGACAGAGGTGGTGTGTGATGGAGGTGATATACTACATTCTGTACATGTGTAGGCTTTGCTATTTACACACATCCATTTCTGCTTTTGGGATGTGTTTGCATATCAATGCCACTGGATGCATGCCATAATTTCATTTCTGTGTGACATGTCTGCTTCATGCGTTGGCTGTCGATGTGATATCCATGTGTGTGTGGGTTATGTGCTTCTGACATGTGTATTCATGTTTGTTTTTTCCACATTACAGATGATGACGCAATGGAGCCAGAGGATGGTGATGTCAATCCTGACACAGGGTTGCGATCACATCAGCAACCCGGCACAAGTGGGGGTCGTGGGGTGGTAGGCCACGAGAACCCACTTGTGCTGCAGACCATCGTGTCCAGGGCTGGGAATGGGTCTAGCTCGGATGATCACTCTGACAACAATGTTGAGTTGGATGCGAGTCATGTCCATTTGTTCGACGGTGAGTGATTCTGATGTGGATGATCCTCTGTCTGCGACACCTGCACTGAGGGGCCAGACGGTGTTGGAACCTCCACCTGTGGTGGATCGGGACGCACAGTCACGCTCCACACCAGTTGCTAAGGTGCCTGGGGCATCACGTCAACGGAGGGATGTAGTCCTGTTGCTGCAGGCGGTGCGAACCCAACAGGACCGCGGCTCCTTGGGCCCCGTGGGTGTCAAGCCCAGCAACGCGGTGGCCATGCACCACCAGGGTATACTGAGCTCCAGCAGCGGGCAGCACAGTCCAGGACCCACTCGCTCAGGCTGGGCATGGCGGCCTCAGACAGGGCAGGGCGGGCTGAAATGGTGTCTCTGCGTCAAGCACTTGCTGCTCACACAGAGGCACACAGGTAGGCCCTGAGGGATGACCATCGATCCTTCAGATCAACTCTGGGTGTGCTCAACATGACCCTGAGGCAGCGGCCAGAGGAGAGGTTGGAGCAAGTGCTTGACGCAGAGACACCATTTAAAAAAAGGTAGCAAAGCAAAAAGCGTGTGCTGCAAACTCTCATTTCAGAGCAGGTTATCATGCCATGTTCTTTCTGGAGAGGAGTGCCTGCTACCTTTTTTTGAAATATTTGCAAGGAACTTGGGGTTGGTCACCCTGAGTTACCTGGGGGCAACCAGACGTGGACTCCCTTCTCACTGTGCTCAGAGAGGTACTGCTTCACCTCACTGATGAGGCCCAACAAGGCTGAAACACGTGTATGGGCTTGCAGTTGGTACTCTTGTTCAGAGAGGAATTGCCATAGCATTTCGGTGCTGGACTGCCCATGTGGGCGGGACAAAGACTGAAATGCAAATGGATATTACCCATCTGTGAAAGGTACAGTGAGCCAAAAGCTTGTGCTGCAAACTCTCATCTCAGAGCAGGTTATCATGCCATGTTCTTTCTGGAGAGGAGTGCCTGCTACCTTTTTTTGAAATATTTGCAAGGAACTTGGGGTTGGTCACCCTGAGTTACCTGGGGGCAACCAGACGTGGACTCCCTGCTCACTGTGCTCAGAGAGGCACAGCTTCACTTCACTGACGAGGCCCAATAAGGCTGAAACACGTTTATGGGGTTGCTGTTGGTACTCTTGTTCAGAGAGGAATTGCCATAGCATTTCGGTGCTGGACTGCCCATGTGGGCGGGACAAAGACTGATATGCAAATGGATATTTCCCATCTGTGAAAGGTACAGTGAGCAAAAAGCATGTGCTGCAAACTCTCATCTCAGAGCAGGTTATCATGCTTTGTTCTTTCTGGAGAGGAGCACCTGCTACCTTTTTTTTAAATACTTGCGGTTTCGATAGATGTGCTCAGTGGCCCTAGGTGGACGTAGGGCCACATGGGTGAAATCTATGGCACCGAGCACTTTGGGGAAGTGTGCCACCCAGTAAAAGTCCTGGACCATGGCCTGCCTTTCTGCGAGTGTTCTGGGCATGTATATGTGCCTGCGGACTGAGGGGCGCACAGTCATGATTGCCAACACCTGGTGTAGGCAGCGTGACTGCGTGGCCTGTGAGACGCCCCCAACTATGGCAGTTGTCTGCTGAAAAGACCCAGTGGCCAAAAAAATGCAGGACATTGAGCACCTTTTCCAAGGGGCTCAGTGCTTGGGAGCACAAGGTGGGTGATGTGAGGTCATCCTCCCACTCAGTGACCAGGTCTAGGATGATACGACGTGGAAACCTATACTTGCCATAGACCTGGTCATCAGGCATCCCAAAAAGGCTGGTCCCGGGAAAAAAAATGAGGGGCCTGGCTAGTCTCCTCCTCCTGCGGTTTCCCACAATCAGTGCAGCAAGAAATGGACATTCATTGTAGCTGTATATACGTGTTTGTTGTTTGCACGCACTTTTATACTGTGCAGGGACGCTTCTGCCTGCCTTCTTGTGGCAGACGTGTTTACGCCTGTGCGTGTCTTTTGGTGTGCGCGGGTTTCCCATATTCGATTCCATGAATACGTGTTGTTCGCGCACGTGTGGGTGTTCCGTGTATTTACCAGCAGTACTTCCCCAGTTACGCCTTCATTTTCACGCGTTGTTCCCCATTCCGCGTGTTCCGCACCCTTTTTGGTGTGTGTGCTACACGTTGTGCGCTTTGCTGTGTGCGTCGTGCACGGCGCTCGGGACATTGAAGGGACGTGTGCAACCGTGTGTGCCACCCATGGATTTGGCGCACATCCCGGGGAAAACACGTGCAGGGGCTTCCATGAATCGCACGCATGAGTGTGCGCTTGCTTTTTCACGCTTGCGCCAGCTTGCGCCACAAATTTCAGCGCACATTTGTTCCATGAATCGGCCCCAATTTGTTTTTTCACTTCTTGATATTTCATGTTAACATTTGGACTCTTAATACGTTTAAGAATAGGGTAATTCATGTTTGGATATCCGTTTAAGGGATACCATCAATAGCCGAACTAAGATTCAATTTAGCTTCAGAAATCAGTTTGTTTGCAGTGCTATTCTGAGACATATTCTAAGTATATCATGGAACATTATGCCAAACTGTTAATCTAAATTCATAAAGTGAAATTATTCACAATATATAGGAAATAATTTACATGGTTACCCAGTGCTCTCCTGAGACAAATTATAAGTAGATAATGGAAGCAATGCATGGAACTGGTTATCAGTAGTGAAAGAGCCTAAATGCAACCAATCTGCATGGGAATTATAAAACACAAAAACAAACAGTATGTTTGCGAATTATAAAGCACAAACCTAGTTGCAAAAAGAACTGTGTTCAAAGGGGACACATGCAGGGTGTTACAAATAGGGCGCTTGATTAGCAGAGGAGCTAGTATGACAGGGATACAACTTCAGACGGGGGAAATTGGGTTGCAGCCAGCAAGTAGCGAGAACGTTTTTGAAGAGAAACACTAGAAACACTTGTGTACAGGCACGTTATAAATGGCATATCATATCATAAGAGTAGAGTCTTCTGTTCCGTATTGAAGTGTAGGATGGATGGGATCGTCTTATCTGCTTTGGTAACTTGCTCCAGAGGCAAAGTGTGTAGGACGGAAAAGCATATGTCCTGTTCTATTTCCCTCTTGCAGTTGTTTGTTTGCAGCCTGGAGATGTTATAGCTTCTGGCAGTGTGCTGGACTCCGGAGATTCGTTTTTCATCCGAGGCGATTGGTCTTTTGGTTGTGACTGCTTGTATGTGATGCAGTTCGTCTTGAACATGATGACTGTCTGAATGGGTAGCAAACACAGCTCCTTGCAGATGGGGGTGATGTCAAATTTTCTTAGGCCTGCAATGATGAATGCCGCTTCATGCTACAAAGGTTTCAGAGTGGCCAAGGTGGCATCTGCGGTTCCTGCATAGGCGTGCAAGCTGGTCACATGCTGTTTGTGTATTCTTGTCAATGTTTGTCTTGACTGAGCGTTCAGAGTCAAGAGTACAATCAAGAGATATTGCCCTAGGTGAGAGTTGTGGCGTTAATCTATCGAGCTTCAGGCCAGTCTGCCAATTGTCGACTTGGGCATGCTTTAAAAGGTTCCCTAGGAGATCGTAGGAATGCGCTTTATGGAGGTGCTTGACACTAAAGCTTGGATGAGGGTGAGACAGTGCTTGAGTCAATGGATGCTATTGATAAAATGAATCTTTAGGTAAAGCTGTCATCTGCGCATTGGCATGTTGGTGTTGGCAAGGAGATTCCCCCATGGGTTCCATGTAGAGGTTTAATATGCCAGAGGACAGGATGGAGCTTTGTAACCTTTGTTGCAGGTTACTGGGTGGTGGTAGGATCTGTTGGGGTACATTTAGACAAGTTGCTCTCTGCTGCAGAGGTATGAGGTGTTCCACTGCAGGACTGCTCCATCATATTCCAGACACAAAGCGAGAAGGTTGAGGAACGCTTCATGGTCAACAGTATCGAAGGCAGCACGGAGGTCAGAGAGGATAAATGAGCAGAATCCCTCTATGTCAAGGATGTGTACAGCATCATCTCTAACTTGGATGGTGGTGGTCTCTGTGCTGCATCGTGGTTGGAAACAGGATTGGTGGTACAATAAGAGATTGAGCTGAGTGATCCTTTCATCTAGCTGGACGATGATAGCCTTCTCAATCACTCTGCCAATGATTAAAGATAGAGAGCTTAACCAACAAATATCACAAGACATGTCGTATCACTACATTAACAGCAAACATTGAAACAGCCTCTTCACATGGTTGTGGACATGGAGAAATCCGTGGAAAATATGTTTCTCATTGCACCCTTATTTGCAATGTGTTCCATGCAAAGATCGGAAAGCATAGCAAGAAATCTGCCCTTCTCGTTTTCCGCTCCATGCTAGAAATCTGCATGCCTCACTGTGAGGAATTGGAACCTGGTTGGTGGCAATGGGGTACAGGGTATTATACTATGTAGTAGTAGCATCTGTAAGCTCTGGCCCTATTCCAGGCTTCATGTTTCTATAGAGTTAGAAGATTTTTAAGCTTTCCAGATGTCTGCTACTGTGTTTGCTTCCTGTTTCAGGATGGCGGTTCTTTCATGTAATTATTAGTGCTTTCCTTTTGACTTTGTATGTGCTTTTTACACAATGTTTTTTACATACGTGGCAGGTGTCTACCAATTAAGATGCCAGTGATTGGACTGAAATGCAGCGTAGATGTTCAATTATTCAGAGTTACGCTCTTCAGACCCTCTCTTCCTTCCCGGTTCTCTCCGGCCTCCTGGCAGGCCCCTGTTCCCTGATTGGTGCTCTCTGTCTCTGGTTCTGGGCTAATCCCCTCACTGCTGTCGAACGCAGCATTCTGAGGATTGTCGGGTGAGTGCCTTGAGACCCGCTGCGCTCCCGCTACATTCTTTTACAGCTAAAACTATAAATTGGTCATAACCGCTTTGCAGCTCTTGAGACCCTCTCTTCCTTCCTTCCTGGTTCCCCCGTCCCCTGATTGGTTTCTCCCCGCCCATTATGTGATCCTAATAGGGCAGTCTTCTGCCCATAGCAGCCCCCGCTGGCGAAGGACCCGAGGCAAAGCACAGCTACCACAGTAGCAGGCCCAGATGGTGTATGTCAGGGAAGCAAGTAGTATGTAGCCGTAATCTGCTGTGACCAACCAGGTAGGTGTTCTGGGGGTCAGCACGCGCTGCATATCACTAAACCGATCCACCGCCCCCGCTCCCCTCAAATCATTCCAGTAAAAAGTTAGTCCTATCTGCAAATCTCGCCAGGTAAGCCTCACTCTTTGCATTGCTGCTGTGTTTACAAACAAGGCCTTTTTCCTTTGCTCTAGGAAATATGAATCTGGGTGTTCTGCATTGTTGCTGTTTTTAAAAACTAGACCCTTTTCCCTTGCTCTAGGAAACTTGAATGTGGGTGTTGTGCATTGCTGCTGTGTTTAAAAAGGAGGAGTTTTTCCCTTGCTCTAGGAAAGTTGAATGTGGGTGTTCTGCATTGCTGCTGTGTTTAACAACTAGTCCTTTTTCCTTTGCTCTAGGAAAGTTGAATCTAGGTGTTCTGCATTGCTGCTGTGTTTAAACACTAGACCTTTTTCCCTTGCTCTAGGAAAGTATAATCTGGATGTTCTGCATTGCTGCAGTGTTTAAATACTAGGGCTTTTTTCATTGCTCTAGGAAAGTAGAATCTGAGTGTTCTGCATTGCTGTTGTGTTTAAAAACTAGGCCTTGTTTCCCTAGCTCAAGGAAAGTTGAACCTAGTTTTAATTTGAAATAGGAGAATATAGGGCTCAAATCTTGCGCCAGCACGTATACATCTTGGCGTGGGTTGTGTGGCTTTTGCTGAAAAAAATTGCCAATTACAACCATTTATTGTGAAAAATATTTCTTTAATGTAGGTTTATCAGGTAAACCATGAACATAATAAAATATTAAAATGGTTGTTCTTAATTGTCCAATTGATTGTCCAATTCAGGATAGCTTTGTCTTTGGAGTTCATTTAGTATTTCTTCAAAGTGGTGTCCCATTAAATTGAAAAGCAAATGTGTCCTTATTGTTATTACATTTGGTCTTTTTTTTCTTTAAGTACATTTAGTTTTCCATCAAAGTGGTAATCCCTTGTCCTCAGTTAGAGTGTGATTACTTTCCCTCTACACGTGTTTCACCACACTGGGTGAGTGGCTCATCAGGAGGGATTTGTGCAAACTTTACAATTCGAAAATCTGAAAAAATTATGGGATTGATGTATATGTGACAACCCTGCATGTGTGGGCATAAGTGTCAAGTAGAGCATAAAGAATAGTATGCAAAAGGGAAGAAAGTAGACATTTAGATGCCAAACTCACCCATAGGTGTTCCAAATGGATTTAAGGATGGGATACCCCTTATAAGGTAGTCCATCCTAAAGAAAAAGGAACATTTTATCTACTGAAAGAACATTTTATCTACTGAAAAAATGGTTTTATTGTTCAAGGTCTTAGTTTCTGAAAACCTTGTAAACCAATGCCAAACACAGAGTTCTAAAGTAGCCCAAATAGCGACTACTGGTTAGTATCTAGAAGCTAGACGTTGTGACAAAAGGAATAGAGTGTGTCAGAGTACAATTGCTAAACTGCTAGGGAAAAGAGCAATGCTGATCCTGGTGGATAAGAAATAGTGGTGAGTGCCGGCAAATATTCCTGCCGCATATCATGTCACTGCCTGCACTGCACTCTGGCCTACCTTGCACTACCTGGGTGTGATTTCCTTGGGAGGCCGTGCCCTTCTTGTACTTAACTCCGGGCCCTGCTGCTCTGGATGCAGTTTTCCCCTTTCCTCTCCCCTGCACGTCTTATCTGCGCACTTGCATGATCTAAATGATACTAGGTCTAGTAAGATTGTTTGTCTTGTTCCCCCTGTTCCCCCACCTTGCCTGGTTGCGACTTGTAACACTTGTGTATAGGCGCATTAAAAATAACTTAATCAATTAATCAATTTCCTTGTCAGACAAGTTTCACATACTAGACTGAAAACCATCCCAGGTTTCTTTGGACTCAAGAGGTTTGTCTCCTTTTCTATGGGTCCTCCGTTGCTTCCTCCAAACTCAAAACAGAAATGAAGGATTTTGTAAGGAAAAGAAGATTGCAATATTATTTCAAAGACAGTGGCTATATGGCTTCCTTGAAGGGAGTTCATGAGTTGGAGAGAAGAAAATTGTATGGTTGCAAAATTAGTTCAAATGGGAAAAGTCAGGTGCTTCATTCAGTAAGAAGGTTCCCCCCTTTACTCCACCTAGAAAACATCACCTACACTTCTTCCTTCACTTCACCGGACATTTACTTGGTTATACATTTAGCTCATCTGCAGCTTCACATTGTGAAGCTGGCAATGCATGTGGATAAGGTTGGCTAAAGGTTAGGGTTGGGGTCAAGGAGTGGCAGGGGTGAAGAATATGGGGTATATTAGAAGAGGGTACAGGAGGTCTTCCCCTATAATGACCCAGTGAATGCTAGAAGAAGCAAAAGACACGAGAGGTAAAGGTATGGAGAAGTAAATGTGACTAAGTGAATGTGTGCTGAAGGGAATGCAAGTGAAGTAAAGACATGCATCCATTAACAAATGATAGACCACTGACATTAAAACCTGCTGAGAAAGGAGAAGGAATGGGCATACTTGTCTTAGACACTGCCAAGTATGGTAGGGGACCATCAATATTTTATTTCTCCTACTTAGTCCAGGACTTTTACAATCTCAACATAGTCCAGGACTTTTACAATTATTAAACATATTCCGGCCCTTGAATATGTGAAGAAAGTGCTGGATGTGGGAGACAAATATATTGTTTCCCGAACTAATGATCCCATGCAGGAAATTACATTTCGTATAGACTAGGGCATGCCAAATGGTTGGATTAGTTCCATTGGACAAGCAGTACTGAATAATACAGTACCCACTACTCTGCCATTTACATACTCACAAAAGTTCAAAACGATCTTGTCAAATCGCCATCTTGTCCTGCTTTAAATCAGTATTGGGGCCCCTATCTATGATTGCAGATGTTTTCATGAAACCATTCAGATTCGATTCCTCCTCATACATGAGGGACTCAGCACATGTTATTACAATGTAAAACGTTTTTCACTTTCCTCAACCCACTGACAATCTGCTCCCCTTCAATATCATGATCCTCAGCATCAACATCCCGCAACAGTAGCCTCTCACCATCATTAATGACATTGTGAAAAATCTCCAGACACCCTATGGCATTCCATTAAGTTTTCTTACACCAATTTTCTAACTTGGGCCCGATACATAACTATTTATCTTAAAAGATCAAATTCCTGACTGTGTAAAACAAACCTGTATGGGGGGCAACATTTGCCTCCATTGTGGCTAATCTATATACGACAGTATTCAAGAGACAATGTACAGATTCTAAGGAGAACCCATATAATGCAATCAGGCACTGTTAGTACCGCTACACAGATGACGTCTTTTTAATCCGACATGACCCATTGGAAAGTTTGTCATAGTTTTTGGCTTAGATATTAGCAAATGTGATCCTGAATGGAGGTTTACATACTGTATTTCTGGATGAGGTTCTCCGGACTGAGAATGATCACCTGTCTGTTGGTCAATTTACCAAACCAACTGGTAGAGGAGGAGCCAAAAGCCACCACTAGAAGCCCCGCCCCTAACCTGCCAATATGTTGGGAAAGAGAGATAGCAACGGAGGCGACACCTGTAATGATGCCAATAACACAAGCAGCCTTTGAAGCAAAGTATCTATTGAGAAAGGCATTCTTTGTGTATCCACGAAGAGCTGAGAACCTCTTAGGAAAGATCCCTGAAGAGCGGTAGAATATGACTGAAAGAGCAGACTGGTGGCGTCACATGATGCAACGTGACACACTAAGAAGAGATAACAGTGGAGAATGTAAAGAGAACATATATAATCCAGTAACGAAGTAAAGAGTCAAGTAATATGTTGCATGTAAAAGAAGATTACACGTGTGAAGAGCACAGAAGAAAACACAAAACCGTTTTATAATTGTACAGAGCCAGTAATGCAAGTAGACTAAGGGCCTGATTCATGGAAGTGTTTTATAAGGGCGCAATCCCATAGGAAAATGTTCCATGAATCAGGCCCTACGTGATCATAGAAGCTAGCTATACAAAGTATATAGACTACAGGTGGTGCCACCAAGGTATATGTAAGCATAGGAAATCTGGATGTTCCACATCGTGTTTTAGCAAACTGGGATTCCAGGAGCAGGAAGCCTGAAGTGTGTTGCAGTTAGCAAACAGTAGCAGACGAGCAAGAAAGAATCAAGGAGGCTTGTCTGGTCCAGTGTCAAGAAGGCCAGTGCAGCCGAGAAATGGTTGTCTATTCAAAGGATACAATTAATACAAGAGACAAGTCAAGCTCCTGCCAAGGTGCAGCTGAGAGACAATGAGTGCCAAGTTATATTTGTTTTAATACCATTTAATATTGAAAAGAAGCTTGAAACATGGTTGTCAGTCATGTGACCTTGATGGAAATAGACTTAAGCAGACTCTGCAGAGACCAGACGATAAGAGCATGCACACACTCCCTAATATTCCCATGAGTTGTGAAACCTACAAGTCCATGTTCAAAGACTAATTGAATGACAGAAAGTAAGAGTAATGCTAGATGGTGGGCTAATTGGGTGGGGAGGTATGGTCAAGACCAGGCCCTCCAGCACCTGGAGTACCAGCTTGTGCGCTGGTAGCGATTGAAATATTCCAGAAGGGTACAAGTGTGCCAACCAGTTATGAAGGGCCTTGTATCAAACAGCCCTATAAATTGAGATCCAATAGATCGTCTTGTATTTTGTGACGATGAAGATGACTTGCACTAGAGGAGGGCTTAGTTGCCCACCTGACAGTAGAGACCCAATCACAACTTAAACCCCCATAGAAAGTATATGTAGATGTTCCACGTTACCCAATCACAGCCCCACATATGTTTTTACAGTTTGCCACGTAGTAGGACGTCAATGATGACGAATGTTTCTTATAAAAGGATGTAAATCGGAGAGAATTTGCTATGAGACGTCCATCAATATCCATTGTACTCCTTGTTTTAGATAATTGTTAATTAAAACAGCATACACCTTGCCAACGCCTTGAGGCAACCTTATTATTGATGTTTGAGTAATTTCTGCATCCCCATCCCCATCCTTCCCATAGGAGCGCCACCTCGTCTTAATGAGCCCCCTCGGGTTCAAGTGGTTCAAGTGGTAGCGTGTCTGATGGTTAAATGAAAGGTCCGTCGATTTAGTAGACTTGAGATTCTCAGATAATCCTATACTCTCCGCCCTCTAGCAGGAAGGACACAAAGTTTCCTGTGTTGAGAATGGACGAAATAGTCAAACTTGCAAGTAAAGAAGATACAGGTGGGATGGGTCCCTCTTTGACAAATCCCTCCTGGTTTCCACAGGCACTGAGCGGACTGAAGGTGACAGTGGCCGGATTACAAGAGGGGAGACGATACCGAGGGCCTACAGCTGAAAAAGAAATGGTGAGTAGACTAAGAGACTGGCAAAAGTTTTGGGGAAAGAGATTGAAATATAAAAGTAATGGGAAGTTGGGTTTTAGTGTGTGACGGAGAACGTCAAAAATATGTGATAAAGTGTTAAGTTGAGACATACAGCGTCTGTAAGCCTCCTGGTCCTCGTTCAAGGAGCATAGAAGAAGTAATTTCAAAATCCAAGTGGATAAAATAGGCTGCACGCAGATAGATCTGCAAAAAGAATTGACTTACAGTCCCATCCGAGTATCTTAGGGACTAGTGAAAAGAGGTGTCATGACATGCATGTAAGAGTCGACGAGGTTTGTCTGTTTGTGGATTTCATGTTTTAAAGAAGTGTTGGAAAAAACAGCAAAGATAGACTGTGTTGTATAGAGACAAAGTTTATTATCTATTCTAGGTCATTGTCAGCACCAACCGTCAGGTAGATTGAAATTATGCAGAAGTAAAGGCTTTGAGCAGCGAGTGTGGAGCACGCTTATATTTATTATTTTTCTGAAACATTATTTCTGTGTAAATACTGGTAAGTATAGACAGTCGATTGAGTCTTGTCAAAATGGGAGGGGACACACCAATAATGCACATGTGCAAGAAATTGCCAAAACACATGCCCAAGATCAAACAGTACAGTGCAGAGTGGGTAAAAAGCATAGCAGATAAGATGTTAATGCCTGGCCACAAGGGAGATCACTGTTGAAAGCTGTTTTGCAAGACATGACCACATACCTGCACACAGTATTCACTGAAAAGAAATTAGAGAAAAGATTAGCTATTTTAGAGCTCTGGAAAATGTAACAAGAGGAGCAAAAGGATCTACTTCCTGAGGAATGGATGTTTAACCAGAGCAAGGAGAAGGGTGGTGAGCCTTTTGCTCCCCCTACTCCATCAGAAATAAATGGCTATAGTACAGAAGATATAGGACTGTATCCATTAAAGTAACTAAAAGGGGCAACAGGGTATACTAATCTGATATACGAACCACCTGCGTATAGCAGTGGCGATAGTTCAGAGGAAAGTAAGAGAAATGAAGAAATCATTAGTCCGTGCAGAACAAGGAGGAAAAAAAGTGAACATGACAACATAGATAGAACGAGAGATTAAGAGATGGAAAGGGGAAAAGGATAAAGCTGGCGAGATAACGCTCGTACAGAACGAATGGATGGGTGGACAGGTATTGCTTAAACTTGATGGAAAAAAAATTGAGGAAGTTAGGCATGGGGAAGATCAAGCTGACCAAGATAAAAAAAGACAGGGAATGAGAAAGAAGGCTGAGGGAAGATGAGAACAAAAGAAAGCATAGACAATGGCGAGAACAGATGTAACAGGAAGAACAGCAAAGAAAGGAAGAAAGGACAGAGGAACAAAAGAAGTATGCCAACAGGCAGAGAGCACTCGCAGAATAAGACAGATTAGAAAGGAAGAGAGAATAGGAAGAAGAACAGAAATTGATAGATAAAAGAATGCAAAGAGGGAGCGATGAGGAAGTACGTACAGCAAACGAGAGAAGTGAAGAGAAACAAAAGGAGGAGGAAAGAGTTAGATGGGAAGCAAAGAAACGAACAAAGAAATGGAGCAAAAAAGGAGACAAAGATCACACGACATTGATCACATTAAGAAAGAGCTCATGGGACCGAGTCCAGTAATATCATCGAGTCATGTAGAGAAGTTTCTCCCGTCGCTGGGAGCAACAACGGAGCCACTTACAATAAGCTTAGAAGAGTTTCTTCCATCAAAGGAAGCAATGCCTGGGCCATCCAGGGTAGACATAGAGGAAATTTTTGAGATAGGAAGTATCGGAGATAGAATCAATAAAGTCGATCAAGACATGAGGACAATTGGTGAATCGGGAAGCAGGAGAAAAGAAGATTGATCCATAATTGCCCAATCGAGAGGCAAGGAAGGAGGCCTGTTTAGTTTCGAGCAGAGAACCTTGTCTTTGGACAACTTACCTTTGGATAAGAATGACAGGGAAAAGTCTTGCAAGGGGAGGAGGGAGAAAGCGCATGTGGTCCGGAAGGATGCATGCGGTCAGACAAGGAAGTAAGATTGTCAGATCTGAAACAACCTAAGGATAAGACACCAGATTCCATAGCATATCCTGAGCGACCTAAAGGACAATTACATGGTGAGAGAGTAGAATTACCACCATATGTGAGCAGGCTAAGGTCATTGCCAGGCAGCTGGTGATGCAGAACTATTGTCCCTGCTATGGAAAGACTATGGGAAGACAGACGATGGGTGCCGATGGCGGAGCTGGGTATACGCAGTTACCCCTGTTAGAGAAGGGAGGAGCTAGGCCACAGTATATCTCATGGATGCAGATGGATAAAGATAATTTAATGTTGAAATGAAAGGGAAAAGTGTTGTACTGCAATACATAGATGATATTTTAGTTTGCATCACGACAGAAGATGAGTGAAGGGAAGATTCGATTCAGTTAATGATTATTCTAGCAGAAAAAGGATATAAGGTGGATAAGGAAAAGTTACAGTATTTCCAAAAGGAGGTGTTGTACATAGACCAGTTGATTTCACATGAGGGAAAAAAGGTTACAACTGAAAGATCAAAGGCAATTATGAAAACAGAAAAAATACACACCATAAAACAGATACAACATTTTCTGGAACTGTGCAACTATGTTAGAGCATGGGTATTTCATTATAGTTCATACACAAGACCACTGTTACAGGCTATCAAAAAGGCACCAGTAAACACAGATAAAATAGAATGGACTGAGGAGATGGAGGAAGGCTTTGATGAGTTAAAGAAGGCAATTTGCATAGCTCCAGTTTTAGGGATTCCCAATTATTCTGAAGAGTTTTACATGTTTTCACATACAAATGGGACAGTTATGACAGCAGTGTTGACACATAGGACTACTCTGGGGTATAAACCTCTGGCATATTACAGTGGGATTTTAGATCCAGTCATGAGAGGACACTTTCCTTGCAAACAATCGCTGGCTGCAGCCGCGTTCGCTATTGAGAAGGCTACAAATATCGTGATGGGATGCTCTATGACATTATTTGTTGAGCATGCCTTGTTTGCAATTTTGGAAAAACCTAAGGGCACATTGACACACCAGAGAGCTTCTGAATATGAAGTAGTCATATCAAATCCTGCAATTAAGATAGTCTGATGCAGGATAGTGAACCCTGCCACATTGTAGCTGCAATCAGTCGGTTACTTATGGAGATTATTGAACAGATTTGACAACTTCCATAGCATAACTTGCCTGATTAAATACGTTTTTCCGTCCTTAAAAAGAAGTTTACAGGCATGATGTGGAGTTCTAATAGTGATACTGTAGCAGACAACGAGAGAGTACTGCGACGTATAACGAATCTTCGTTGGTGGAGATTGATGTACTGGTGTATAATATATGCGTGCACCACATTCATTATTGTTTTCCTGTTTCTCAAGATACACTGCTTATCTTGTTGGTCGAAAGAAGGTGGCAGTTCCCTTGATCCTTCACAAACCAGTGATTGTTGCAGACATGACTGTTTCACGAAGGCCTAGGCCATATGTGATATCCCTACACCAATGACACATGTGAAATCACCATCTCTCTGACAAGTGTCCCGATGATTCCCCCTGTAGGAAGGATGTATTCTGATTCTGATATGTTTCATGAGTTACTTGCATGTTCTCTTCTTGCAAGGAAGAGACCAAAAAGAGGTATAAGAGAAGATGATTGTGAGTTAAATAATTATCTTGACAGTACAGCACATTTGGGGATAAACATGTGGTATCAGCACATGGAAGCAAAAGACGTCAGAGGAGACTTGCTATGTTTGTGCTCTCCTGCCTGATGTATTGGGGAACTCTAAGATATTTATAGCTATCGAAGTAGATGTCCAGACGGGTCATTGCCTGACTCACCTTGCACTCTGTCATACAAGAGGTCAATTCCAGGGCTGAACAGAATCTTTAGTCTGAGTAACAGAATGGTCAGCGCCAGAAGAAGATGATTATGTTCAATATTAGAAAACAAGAGTAAGATCACACACCAGGAATAATGTGATAAGATACAAACAGCCTGGAATGAAAGGAGCAGGAATCAGATGGAAGGTAAATACAAAGCTTAATTGCCAAGGGAAGACTGAAGAGGAAATCTGAACTTGCAAGGAGAGAGGACAAATACAGATTTGGGGAACAGTACTTTCACCAGATGGATGGCAAGAAGGTGTGGTTGTATGCAGAGCACTGGCAGTAAAAGGATCTTGCAAATCAACTGTAGAGAATGTGGAGAGGACATGTACACCTCTATGGCTGAAACTTGCCAAGTTGCTAACCCGGGTAGAAGGTAGAAGAGGCCCAGTGCAGATAGTGCCTCTGGCAATAGCAGAACTGTGTTTCAGAAACAATGGCACAAGAAAAGTTGGAGAAAATCAACAGTGCAACCGAATCTTCGATGTACCAGGAGTGAAGGATGGGACAGTAGTGATAATGGACCACTGCTGGGCCTGTGGATCCAGAGCATACATGAAGTTATGAAGTTGCCCAAGGACTGGGGTGGACTGTGTTCCATAGTAATTATTCATGTTCCAGCACTAGTGATTCCAAAAAGTGACCTGAACATTGGAGAGTTTCCCAAAGCGGATGCTCATCTAAGAAAGAAGAGATCAATTGAAATTCTCAAACGGATAAAGAGGGAGAATTATTTCTCTGCTAAATCAATAGAAGCCTTTGACTCCATTCCATATGAGCACAGGTTGCTCAGCAAGACATCATCGATACTCACGATTGTCTTCATGCCAGCGATCCAGACGATGGCAAATACTAAATGGTTACAAATAACCAGATGTGAGCTCCTGCAGACGATCAATGCTACCATAAAGGGATTCAACGCAATCAAGGAAGAGCTGAGTGCCATAAGACTAATGACACTCCAGAACAGACATATCCTAGACATGATCAGGGAGGGATGAAGATATGGACTCCAAAGAAGCAGTTCTTTATGAAAGGATGTTTAAAAATGAAGAATGATGAAGGAGTGGTCGATGAATCAACCAGAGCAGGGAGTGTAGAGGAGGAGCAAAAAGCCTCCACTAGAAGCCCCCCGCTAACCTGCCAATATGTTGGGAACCAGAGATAGTGACGAAGGCGACACCTGTAATGATGCCAATAACAAAAGCAGCCTTTGATGCAAAGTATCTGTTGAGAAAAACATTCTTTATGTATCCACGAAGAGCTGACAGCTTCTTAGGAAAGATCTATGAAGAGCGGGAGAAGATGATGGAAAGAGCAGACTGGTGACTTCACATGATGCAACTTGACACACTAAGAAGAGATAACAGTGGAGAACGTAAAGAGAACATATAGAATCCAGTAACGAAGTAAAGAGTCGAATAATCTGTTGCATGTAAAAAAAAAGATTACACGTGTGAAGAGCACAGAAGAAATTGCAAAACAGTTTTATAATTGTACAGAGCCAGTATCACAAGTAGACTAAGTGATCATAGAAGCTAGCTACACATAGTATATAGAATGCAGGCGGTGTCGGCAAGATATATGGCAAGATATATGTCAGCAAAAGAAATCCACATCGTGTTTTAGCAAACTGGGATTACAGGAGCAGGAAAGCCTGAAGTGTGTCGCAGTTAACAAACAGTAGCTGACGATTAAGAAAGCATCAAGGAGGCTTGTCTGGCCCACTGTCAAGAAGGCCAGTGCAGCCAAGAACTGGTTGTCTATTGAAAGGATATAATTAATACAAGAGACAAGCCAAGCTCATGCCAAAGTGCAGCTGAGAGACAATGAGTGCCAAGTTCCATTCATTTTAATACCATTTAATATTGAAAAGAATTTCAAAACATGGTCGTCAGTCAATTGACCTGGATGGAAATAGACTTAATTAGACTCTGCAGAGACCAGAAGATAAGATCTTGCACACGCTCCCTAATGTTTCCAGGAGTTGTGAAGCCTACAAGGCCATGTTCAAAGACTAATTGAATGCAAGAGTGATGATAGATGTTGGGCTAAGTGGGTGGGGAGGTATGGTCAAGACCAAACCCACCAGCACCTGGAGTACCAGCTTGTACGCTGCTGTCATGATTCCTGCCCCTCATGTCTCAAGCCCTCCAAGATGTCAGGCTGGAGCAAGGCCACAATCACCTACATGGCCCTCAAGGGCCTCTCCATCCCTCCAAAGACCCACTTGGAGTCAGACTTGGCGCTTGTGGCACCAGACTCACTCACTCCCATAGGATAACATTGGGGATTGGACTTGTAGTGCATTGATGGGGACAAGATGGATGCCCCCACATATTTAGGTTCCCAGATTTGCATGTGCAGTCTAGTCTTTTGGGTGTGGTTCAGCCCAGAGACACCTGGGATACCCAGAGACTATTTAAGCCACGCCCAGGCTGAGAAACATGCTTTGTGTTTTCTGCACCTGCAGCGTGACACTCACTGTGTTCGGATCGGTCTCCAGTAGGCCTGCATCTTTCTTCTGCGCTCAGCTCCTGCAAGAACAAGAATACCGTTAGGAACAGCCTTACCTTGCAGCGCTTCTGCCCATCATTCATCTCTTCTTCTGTTCTGCGGGCATCTTCGGCGGTGTCATTCCCATCCCGGTACGCCGCTTCCTATGGAAAAGGGAAAAGAACAGAAAAAAGGCATTAGTAAGCATTCAGCAAATCTTTGCTTATTTTTAAAGACTGTACGAGCTTCAAACGCTTACCTGAATCCCGGCCGCTCTGAGGGAACTCTGTCTCCGGAACTTCTCATCCATCTGCACTAGCGGAGGGCTTAGTTGCCCACCTGATGGTAGAGACCCAATCACAACTTAAACCCCCATAGAAAGTATATGTAGATGTTCCCCGTTCCCCGTTACCCAATCACAGCCCCACATAAGTTTTTACAGTTTGCCACGTAATATAACGTCAATGTTTGTGTGACGTCCCCGTGGATACCAGGTGAGCGTTACAGAACACAAACCCTCACATCAAAAGCCACCTGGGCGTCATGGAAACGTCAGAAACCGACCAGTTAGCCCATATGTTGGGGCAGCTACGTTCTGAAGTACATGCAGCCAGGCAGGAGACAAACACCCTGAGGCGAGAGCTGATAGTAGCCAAAGAACGTACTGATGATTTTAGCCGGCAACTTCTCCAGTCACAAGCAGGGCATGCACCATTGCCGGGAAGCGTTCCCTCGATGCCAGCACCATCAGCCAATCCCGTTCAGATAACCCTTCCTGGGGCAGTTCCCTTAGCCCCGCCCGAACAATTTATGGGGGATGCCAAGAGGTTTGCAACGTTCATGAACCAGGCCGCCTGCACTTCCTTTGTAGACCAGGGGCCTTTCCGAATGACCAATCACGGGTCGCTTTTGTGCTATCCTACCTGAGCGGTAGTGCCGCAGACTGGTCTGTACCCCTTTGTAGCCCAAGACGATCCTTTGCTGCATGACTTCAGGGGCTTTCAGCAGGAGATGGAAAAGCTGTTCGCCTATCGTACTCATGGGCAGGCATTAGACAATGAACTTCTGCCCCTACGCCAAGGGAATCAAGACCTATTAACATACATAGCCACGTTCAATAGACTCGTAGTTGAAGCAGAATGGCCAGTGGAGAAGAAAACCACGTTATTTCATCAGGGATTGCGGGGGGAGCTCAAGAATGTTCTCGCACAAGTAGTGAACGCCAGGAAAGACTGCTCAGAATTCATTGACCTTGTTGTTCAACTGGATCATAGGTTGCAGGACCGAAGAGCAGATCGAACCAGACCGGACCCTCGCCCTATTTATGTGCGTTCAAAGGACAATATTGCCCGCACAACGGAAGGTTCAGGAGAACCAATGCAAATGGGGGGGGTCAGATCCCCCTTGACTAAAGTGGAAAGGGATAAAAGGAGACAGCAGCAGTTATGTCTGTACTGTGGAAGGTCATGTCATTTCCTTAAAGAGTGCTCTGTGAAGCCACCAAGGAGGAAGGTAGGGGCCACGAACAAGGAAGATACCATCAAGAAATCAGAAAACTCCCCAGCCCGGCAAGTGTAGGGTTCCACTTGTCGAGTGAAGAAAGTGAACTACAGACCTCCCATTTTGCACTATCTGTGGTCTTGATCAATCACCAACAACCATCTCGGATGCACACAGTAAGAGCGTACATGGACAGTGGAGCCATTGGGAATTACATCGACCAGGATCTTGCGGCAAAGACGGGGCTTCCGTTACACCCTAAATCAACCACCGACACTGTTACCACTGTCGACGGCATGGAAATAGCTTCTGGTCCAGTATCCCAATGCACTGCAGCTTTAACCCTTCTGTGCCAGGATGGACACAAAGAATCTATCGTTTTGGACTTCATTAAGGCACCACATTTCCGGTTGATTTTGGGAATGCCCTGGTTGGTAGCTCACAATCCTCGAATCGATTGGCGAGCAAAAGAATTGGCCTTTCCCGAGACTTGCGCCCACACATGTTATCGCCAAGAGAAACAACCGATAGACACCAGAACCTCCACGCCTGAGACTGTGGCGATCAGCACCCTATCAAGTGAATACCAGGACTTTCAAGATGTCTTTCAGAAAGAACAGGCTAATACCCTGCCGCCGCATAGACCATACGATTACCAAATCGACCTGATACCCGGCGCACGAATCCCTTGTGGGCGAATTTACACACTCACGGAACCAGAAAACCAGCACCTGAAGGCCTATCTTGACCAATACCTGGCGAACGGGTTCATCCGTCCCTTGAAGTCTCCAGCAGCCAGTCCTCTATTCTTCATACTGAAAAAGGAGAGGGACTTGAGAACGTGCATCGACTATCGTGCACAGAACCAGATTACTGTAAAAAAACGCTACCCCCTGCCACTGATCCCTGAATTGTTTGATTAAGTCAAAGATGCCCAAATCTACACAAAACTAGACCTGAGGGGGGCATATCACCTTGTTCGCATAAAACAGGGGGACGAATGGAAAACCGCTTTTTGCACCAAATACGGCCTGTACGAATATCAAGTAATGCCTTTTGGCCTTTGCAACGCGCCTGCAACATTTCAATACTTCATGAACGATGTCCTATGGGAATTGATTGATGTCTATGCTCTAGTGTACATCGACGATATTCTAGTATATTCCGTATCAAAGATGGACCACGTTAAACACGCCCGATCCGAATTGGAGAAACTCTGTCAACACCAGCTCTATGTCAAGCTCGAAAAGTGCTCATTCTACGTCTCCGAGGTGAAATTCCTGAGCTTTATTCCCAGCCCGAATGGAATCCGAATGGATGTACACAAGGTAGAGGCTATCCTGAACTGGCCATCCCAAAATTCATTCAAGAGGGTTCAAAGTATGCTGGGTTTTGCAAACTTCTACCGCCGGTTCATCACAGGATTTTCGCAAATCGTGCGTCCCATCACGTCATTGCTAAGGAAAAGCAACAAAAAGTTCCAGTGGACAACAGAAGCCGAGGAAGCTTTCCAGGAACCCAAAGCAAGATTCACATCTGCCCCAATCTAACGCCACCCTCGCCCTGATCTCCCATACCTGGTGGAAACGGACGCCTCAAGCATGGCTATGGAAGCCGTCCATGGCTATGGGAGCCGTCCTCTCACAAAAGGACCCTGAAACGGGCCAGTTACACCCTGTTGCCTTCTGGTTGCGTAAATTCAGACACCATGAACTCAATTACGCTATCACAGACAAAGAACTCCTGACAAACAACTCTTGGCCATTAAGTCAGCCTTTAAGGTATGGCGGCACTACCTCTTGGCGCCAGACACACAATCATCGTAATAACTGACCACCGGAACCTCCAGTACCTACAAACGGCAAAGGCCCAATCCTCACGACAACTACGTTGGGCTCTTTTTTTTGCTGAATATGACTATGTGATTACATTTCGACTAGGGGAAAAAAACGGGAAGGCCAATGCCCTTTCCCGTATGGGGGTGGAAGAGCAAGGGTATCAGACCCCTGACCCAACAGCAATCATCCCGAGTGACAAGCTCCTTTGAATCACAGCAACCATAACTCAGAAAGAATTACATGAAGAAATCCAAAACCTGATGAGTCCGGAGCAATTACAAGCGTGGAGTGCACAAGGAGAACATTACATGACAAAAGATCAGTTGCCCTACTTCAGGAATCGTTTATTCTTACCAAACCAAGAACTACGAGAACAAGTCATGTCCGGTTATCATGATTCTTTGATCGAGGACCAACCCGGAATCGCTAAAACCCTAGCCAAGATAAAATGAAATTATTGGTGGCCCACATGGCGTAAAGACATTATCCAATTAATCCTATCTTGTGGAGTGTGTGCTCAAAACAAGTCATCCAAGCAGAAACCGGCTGGGCAATTACAACCATTGGAAATCCCACCAGATTTTATTACTGACTTACCACCCAGTCAAGGGTTTAACACTATTCTTGTGGTCGTGGACCTATTTTCAAAAATGGCACATTTCATTCCTCTTAAGGGGCTCCCAAATGCTTCCACTCTGGCAAAGGTATTTATTGAAGGCATCATACGGCTCCATGGGTTTCCTTCAGTTTTAGTCTCAGACCGAGGTACTCAATTTGTATCGAACTTCTGGAGAAAATGCTGCTCTATGGCCCAGATCGACATCCGGCTATCCACCAGTCACCATCCCCAAACGGATTGTCAAACTGAGAGGACAAATCCGACGCTCGAGCAGTATCTGCGTTGCATGTTATACCAAGCTGAAGGAAGCTGGTTCGACCTATTATGGATAGCTGAATATGCTTATAATAATTCCCTACACACCAGCACTGGGCAGACACCCTTTCATACCATGTATGGCAGGCACCCACGTACTTTGAGTTGGACGTTCCTACAACCCTGGAAATCCCAGCAGTGAAAACCTTGCACACGACCATTTCTCAAACCTTTAAAAGGGCAGCTGAACACCTACTTCAAGCTAAGAATCGCCAAAAGAAGTTTGCTGATCAACACCGAGTAAAGGCCCCCAACTACCAAGTGGGAGACAAAGTCTGGCTGGCGTCTAAACACGTGTCCATTAAAGGAACCCGAACTTTCCGTCCAAGATACCTGGGTCCATTCACTGTCACCTCCATGATAAATCCTGTGGCGGTCAGACTAGCATTGCCGTCAAACATGCAGATTCATCCTGTGTTCCATGTGTCTCTCCTTAAACCTGTTCAACCTGGGACCCGGGTAGCAGCGCCACCGCAGCCAGTAATAGTCGCCGGGGAGCCAGAATTCGAAGTCAAGGACATCCTGGATTCAAAGTATGTCAGATCCAAATTATACTACTTAGTAGACTGGAAGGGGTATGGTCCACAATACAGGACATGGGAGCCTTGTGAGTACATCCATGCACCTCGCTTGCTTAGACGATTTCATCAAAACCATCCAAACAAACCAGGACCAGACAGAGGAGCCACCTTAAGAGGGGCCTTGGGGGGAGTGCTGTCATGATTCCTGCCCCTCATATCCCGAGTCCCCGAAGATATCAGGCTGGAGCCAGGCCACAATCACCTACATGGCCCTCAAGGGCCTCTCCATCCCTCCAAAGACCCACTTGGAGTCAGACTTGGCGCTTGTGGCACCAGACTCACTCCCATAGGATAACATTGGGGATTGGACTTGTAGTGCATTGATGGGGACAAGATGGATGCCCCCACATATTTAGGTTCCCAGAACTGCATGTGCAGTCTAGTCTTTTGGGTGTGGTTCAGCCCAGAGACACCTGGGATACCCACAGACTATTTAAGCCACACCCAGGCTGAGAAACTTGCTTTGTGTGTTCTGCACCTGCAGCGTGACACTCACCGTGTTCGGATCGGTCTCCAGTAGGCCTGCATCTTTCTTCTGCGCTCAGCTCCTGCAAGAACAAGAACACTGTTAGGAACAGCCTTACCTTGCGGCGCTTCTGTCCATCATTCATCGCTTCTTGTGTTCGGCAGGCATCTTCGGCGGTGTCATTCCCATCCCGGCAAGCCACTTCCTAAGCAAAAAGGAAAAGAACAGAAAAAAGGCATTAGTAAGCATTCAGCAAATCTTATTTTTAAAGACTGTACGAGCTTCAAACGCTTACCTGAATCCCAGCCGCTCTGAGGGAACTCTGTATCCGGAACTTCTCATCCATCTGCAAGAGAGAAAAGACACTCCAGGTTAGCGTGGAAACATCTAGAGGCGCCGCATACTGAGCTTCCTCACCGCATTTCTTCTTCATAACGCTGAAAACGTTGCGGCACCTAAAAGACACAGAAAAAGAACTCAGTTCAATACAAATACGAAAGGGTCGCATCGCTCACTCACCTTCAGTGCTACGCATCTCAGCAGCATGTTGCCATCCCCGGACGCCGGGCAACATCTAAGGAAGGAAAGGAACGAAGTTAGAGAACTGTTCAAAAGACTCATTATACTTACCAGTCGGACTCTTGCCAGTGAAGTAACTAGGCAGCAACGAGCCCGCATCAATCAACGCGCCTCTGCGCTGAAAGCAGGACGGAGAGCACACTTTTCAAGAAAACAAGGTGAGCTGGGGATCAAAGGGAATGGTTGGACCTCTGGGAAGAAGGGGTTCAAGCACACAGAGACAATAGGGAGTTCAACTCTACCAATCCTGTGTTTCAGGCCCAGTCTCCAGTCGAGTAGACTCCAGGGAAGGGTTTGAGGTCGTAAGAGGTCAGAACAGGCTGAGTGACGTCCCCGTGGATACCAGGTGAGCGTTACAGCTGCTAGTGAGTGAAATATTCCAGAAGGGTACAAGTGTGCCAACCAATTATAAAGGGCCACATATGAAAGAGCCCTATGATTTGTGATCCAATAGATGGTTGTGTATTTTTTAATGATGAAGATGACTTGCACTAGTGGAGGGCTTAGTTGCCCACCTGATGGTAGGGTCCCAATCACAACTTAAACCCCCATAGAAAGTATAGGTAGATGTTCCCCATTACCCAACCACAGCCCCACATACGTTTTTACAGTTTGCCACGTAGTATAACGTCAATGATGACAAATGTTTGTTATAAAATAATGTTATATGTACATCGGAGAGAATTTGCTATGAGACGTCCATTGATGTTTGAGTAATTTCTGCAACTAATCTAACTTGATCAACATGGTTAACCAGGCCTTCAAGAGTGCCCTATTAACATTCAGCAAGTATTTAATTGCACATTAAACAAAGGATCAAAATGGTGATCCATTGGTACGTGACACCACTTGCAATAAAGTGAGAAACCAAAAAAGCAGGGAAGTCAGGATACAAGGGAGACCAAGTTCCTTACTGGCCCTGGAGAGAAAACAAGCCGACTCCTGAGTCCACCTCTAATTAACAAGTCTATTTAATAGGAAAATGTAGAATAAAGGCTTCCCTCGTTCTTGGTTAGTAGAGGTACTGTCATCTTCTAAGAATGTACAAACGCATTTATATGAATATGAATGTCCGCGATTGGTCTTGTGTCAAGCATCCCTTAAACTACTAATCCTAAAAAGTCCCTAATTGGTTTTCCACCATAAAAAATTCATGGATGATGACAGCCTGCATCATACTTTTACTTCCATTTCCAACACAGTAGATGGCAACGTCACAGTTGTGGGATTCATATGGGGAGGGCTTACTAACCTCAGGGGAAGAGGTATACCCTCCCAATCTTATCTCAGCACTAGGGAGATACATTACTTTCTCAATGGCATGAGGTGATCTTGACGCCCTACCCAGATACCTATCAGGCGCTTTCTCTGCATGTGCCTTAAGCAATGTGAAACTGTGGGGTGAATGCCTGTTCCCTCAGAAGAGAAGCCAATGTGAAGTGTACATGTCTAGAGACTGAGTAGGCCAGCAGGGCTATCCTGAGTCCCCCCTCGGCTGGTTAAGACGTCTTACGACACACAGCACTGAATGGTTTATCTCTTGTCCTATGGGTTGCATCCATGTGAGAACGTCTGAAACACTATTAGCTCCAAACATGAGCAATTTCCTTCCTGGATTTTTGCAACTGACTTTTTATCTGCCTTCCCTCATCTAAAATGTGTTTTTCTCAGCTCACAGTAGGAGTTTGAACTTCTCCTGGTTCACAAATATATCCATGCTAAGGCACCACTGTATCTATCCTCCTCTATCCAGCTCTACAAGCCTTCTAGTAATCTCTGTTATACCTCATTCACTACCCTTGCGGCTCCTCGCCCTCCCTGTACTTCTTCTCGCATCCACTCTTTCTCTCTTCTTGCTCCTCTTGCATGCAATTCTCTTACCTCAGACATCCGAGAAACAGTCCACACAGATTTGTTAAAAACCAAACTAAATGACTAACTCTTCGCCTCCGAGTTACCCTCTTAACCTACCTCTGAACTGCCTTCTAGCTAACATGTTCCGTCCCCTCTAACCTGCCTCTGTCCCTCACTTTCTCTGCATTCACTCTTGCACTTCACCCATCATGGTCACATTTTGAGCACAGCTGGCTTTTCCACCTACCTGTCCTATGTTGGTTGTCATTAATCTATGTATGTCCACTTATGTATTGTCCCAGTGACAGTTCCATTTACTCCCCTCCACAACCTGGTCACAATGTCTCTCAAACTCACCTGATATTAAGAAGCTCACTGATTTCCATCAAATATGATTTCTTATCCATTGTACGTTCTTTTGTGATCAAAAGAGCAGTGTTCCGAGATGGCCACCAGGGGGCGCGCGGATGAGGCTAACCTCCGTGTGAGCTCTGTGCTCCTTGGTCCCATAAGTGACTTGAGCCCCCACTTGTGGACCCCCCGGTACAACATGGAGAATCTGCTGTAGGAACTGACCACCCCTCGAGCGAACGCAAACACGGAGGAAATCGATGCAGGGAAAGCCAAGATCCATGCTGCACAAGTCCCGTCCCCCCGGCGCGGCCTGCTGCCTACGAAAACAACAGCTGCATCGCGCCCGCGCACCTAGAGGAAAGCACCACGCAGCCTGAGTGGAGGACAACGGCGATTCCGCGCTGTGCTGGGTGGGGAGACCCTTGACTGGAAGGTCCACTGCGAAGGGAATGATAGCCTCCGGACGATTCACCGCAGGGGAGAGGCCCACACTGGAACTAGCCGATACACTAGACGACTGACTCTCGTTGCCCGCGCCTTCGCTGGTGCTGAAGTGAAAACAGTGCCCAGTTCACGAGCGGGAGCCTCCTGCGGCCTTGTCTGGCCCCTGCCCTGGGCGAGCGCCCCGGCCCCGGGGTTTGGGTACCTCTCCGCTCCTGGGCCCTGAACTCGACTATCCGACAGGCCCTCACCCCCGACGAGACCGCTGAGACTGGCCCAGTTTTCTGGTGAGCAATGCTATATATCCCTACCCGCATCCCTGAGTCCGCGTGGGGCTTCCAAGCTGTAGAACTCCTGCCCCGGCGGTGACATAGCCTCCTTCATGCCAACAGCTACGTGCGTACTCCAGATCATGTTGGCGCCAATCCTGCCACTTGCTCTGTGAGGCCGCATCCTTTGCTCGACTTCGGCAAATACATGCCTTAATATACGCTCTCTGGGAGACCCTAGAATCATTACTCCCACGGGCATCACAGATTACTGTTTAAGGGTGATACTCCAAGCCACCCCGGACTTGTAATACGGATTGGGCTCCAGGCACACCCACGCAGCCCCTCTTATACCACCCCAAACCCTAAAGAATTACGCACGCGCCTCACCTGGCCCCATCACGTGGAAGCAGGGAGCAGTCTGCCATTCTAAGCAAATACCCAGTTGAAGTTCCCTGAGAGCGAGCAGAATTTCTTGCACAGGGATATTGGTGTGATCCATTAAGGAGTACGAAGTACGTCCAAGTACTTGTATGGTGGGCTCGAATGTCCTCTTCCACTCAGAGCGCGCCCCTGGAACCAATCTGGGGCCTCGGACCTCAAATGTGTTAACAAACACTCCCAACGGTTGCCAGCAATTCCGGAAGGACGGCCTTTCGGGTGTGAATGTGCACTTAATTGAACTGAACTCCTGGAAGCATTTGAAAGGGACACTAATACGACAAGCTGCTGCTAAATAATCCACTATAGACCTGGAAATGAGATTTTGACATATCATTCTTCGGATGCCACTCTGCTGATCAATTGTACACGCACTCACAAATCTGAGTCGGCACCGCTCTCTGGGCTGTGGTTTCATACGGCACCTCCGCAGCCCCTCTGAGAGCCCCACAGAGTCCCGAATACTTGGCCTACTTTGCCTCAATGAACCTACACAACCGCATAGAGGGTAGAGCCCCGATTCAGGGGCGTGTGCCTCCTCTGTTGCGAGAACTAGTCTATGCACACACGGAACAAGCTTGCCAAATACGCATACACTTCGCCCCTGCTGGCCTCCGATCAGCTAACAACGATGGCGACAGATCTCATTGGAGCGGAGGCTGCTGCCACCAAGGGGGACATCGCAGCATTACTATCTGAGATAAAAACTCTGGGTGCCAACTTGGGTGGTAAGATTGACAGGATTACCCAGAGAATGGACAATTTTGAGGAGAGACTGGAAAGTGTTGAGAACAACCAGGCGTCCATTGACACCCTTGAAAACCAAATGGACATGAGGATACGCAACATTGAACATAAGGAAGAGGAGATAAGCCTGAAAATTGATGATTTGGAAAACAGGGAAAGAAGGATTAATCTCCGATTTTTTGGCATACCGGAGTCTGAGGGAGAAACTGAAGACTCACTCAAGGCCACAATACACGATATCATAAAAATACTGATGGCGGATGAGGAGATAGACAAACCCAAAACCGAATGGATCCACAGGGCCGTGGGACCTCCCGGTGGCCCGCGTTCCATCCTTGCTAAATTCCCCCCATATCAGGATAGAAACAGGATCCTGATGAAGGCCAGGTCCGGGGACTCACTCACGATGGGCGGTGCCCGCATTACCATCTTCCAGGACCTGTCGGCACTCACACTGGCATTAAGGCGCCTCTATAGCCCTCTGACGAAATGGCTCAAGGAGAGAGGCACGAGATATAGGTGGGGTTATCCTTTCTCCCTCACATTTGAACATGGTGGCACAAAAATTGTGTTGCGGTCCGAGGAGGAGATCAAGGACTGTATCGCGGATATCCTCGGGACGGCATCAAGAGACGGCGACAGAGGTGAGACTGACCGCCCTGGTACGCAATGGGAACTCCAAGGCCCTAGAAGAAAGAGAGTAAAAGGCTCAAGAAAATACAGACGCCCGAATAATACGCCCGATAATGGAAAATGAGGATGGGCCTCTTGAATTTGGTGAATCAATGGATTGAACTCCATGAATGGACTGTTCGAAGCCAAGCACTTATTGGCACCGATTGACGTGATAGCTGCAGAGACGACAGCGCCAGACAGCGGCAATCCTCCCTGAAGTAGGGGGGAAACGAATGAACACCCGAAGAAAATGCCGGAGGACACACGTATCGTTATACTTTTGTTCACTCTTTTGATGTTATTGTTGAAATATATGAAGTTGGGGAGGAGGTGGAGAAGGGGGCTCAAAGATATGTTATGATAATATTCTTGAATGGGGCCATGAGGAAATGGCCCCACTGGTCGTCCGATACTGGACTCAACATTTCCATCATGGTCGAGACGGACGCCGTCATCATGCCAAGGATGGCGGACCTTCAACTCCTGGATTCATCTGAATCCCAGGGACTCAGGAAGGGGGGGAATAGGAATGAAGGGAGAAGAGACATTTGGGAACATTAACAGCACCATCCGAACAAATCCGCAATACTAACTCCAGGGTGGAATTGAGAGATCACACAATTGTCTGGACACCGGAAGTGAATGACACCTTGAAAAAACCCAGTGATGGCTTCAAATGATGAACTCAAAGTGAGAGACTCGCTCAGAGTTGGGTCCATCAATGTGAAAGGCCTGAACTCCCCGACTAAGAGGTCATTGGTGCTCAGGGAGTTTCACAGGTCCAATATTGACATACTCCTACTCCAAGAGACTAAGTTCGCTAAAGGGGAGGCACGGAGCATCCTCGGGAAGCAGGGAGGCCTGGAGTTCTGGGGTTCGGGCCCGCTCAGGAAGAGAGGAGTCGGAATTCTAGTCAGGAAGGGTATCCAATTCGAAGTGGAGAAGATATGGTCTGATGTTGCGGGTCGTACTCTCCTCATAACGGGGAAAATAGCTAAAGTAAAAGTGACTATCGCCACTGTATACGCACCAAACACTGTTCAGAATGCATTCCTCCAGAAGGCAATCCCCAAAATAATGCTAGAGGCCACAGGACATGTGATCCTGGGGGGAGACTTCAACCAGTGGGCTGATCCAGATATGGATTGGAAACCAGGCAATCCCGAAACAAGAAATCAAAATAAAGGTGGGTGCACCGTACTGGCTGAGATAATGGACCTGTATGACATGAAGGATGTGTGGAGAATCATGCATCCCACCGCGACTGCATGCACAGCTCTAGCGTTAGGGATCCCTTATTACAAGGACAAATTCTATTTGTTCTCACACTCCAACGGAGTAGTGATGACAGCGGTACTCACACAGAAGACAACCTTAGGACATAAACCGATGGCCTACTATAGTTGACGTTTAGACCCAGCGATGAGAGGACATTACCCTTGTGAATAAGCTTTGGCTGCTGCCGCATTCGCAGTAGAAATGTTGATGAGTATCAAGATGGGGTGCAGCACCACACTTTATGTTGAGCATGCCCTGTTTACGATCCTCAAAAAGCCCAAAAGCACATTGACTACGCACAGAGCGTCTGGATGCAAAGTGATTATCTCAAATCCAGTGATAAAGGTAGTGAGATACAGAATTATAAACCCAGCAACATTTATAGCTGAACCAGTGGAGGAAGGAGACTATGTGCATGACTGTACTATGTCCATGGGACATTATGATGACATCCCTAAAGTGGGCGAGAATGCCCTTGAGGGGGGAGACATAGTTGTTATTGACGGCTCATCAACTATAGACTAGAAGATGGGAGAAAGGCGTACTGGGACAGCCATGGTGGAAATGAAATTAGATGGGACAGTCAAAGTAGGAGCAAGCGCAAGATTGCCTTTACTCTTTTTTGGCACAAGCAGCAGAATTATTGGCTTCTATAATGGCATTAGAAGCATGCAAAGACAAGGAGGTTACAGTATATTCCGATTCGGCCTAGGTGACGTCTACTGTACACGCTGGACTGTTACGATGGCAGAGGAGGGGATTCTGATGTGCTGACGGCACACCAGTGCAGCATGCGCCCCTATTGGGCAGGCTCATAGACACGCTACAACTCTCAGCCATAGGAGTCGCGAAGTGCCCAGCATACAAGAAGAGGGAGGACTTAGTCTTCTGTGGCAATGAAGCCGTAGATGCAGAAGTGAAGCACCCAGCATATTTCCCAGAAATTAACGAGTTTGACACCTGCATACACATGCGCATTATGATATTGAAGGAAGGGTATAGCTCACTACTGCAATGCAGATAATGGAATTTTAGGGAAAGGCACCATTGGGGGAGAACCATCTATGTGCACGGAGGGGTTGTTCAGTAACCTTTACAGATGCCTTATGGTGACAGGAGAGCACAGGCAAGCTAGTGATTCCAGTAGCATTGTTGCAGATTGCACTCGCGCAACTGCATCATCCCACTTACTTAAGTAGGGACGTATTTGCCGCACACATTGGGGAAGAGTGGTTCTGTCCAAATATGGTGGAGTATATTGCTGCATTCATGGAAAATTGTACTACATGTAGAAAATATATTGCCAGACAAATGTTGTGAGTAGTGTGAGGAGCAATAACCCACCCAATTGAACCTTTCCAATAGCTCTTTGTAGATTATATCGACATGATAACAGTCCGCCAAGGCTAATACTGCATGATAGTAGCATATGTCCATTTTCCCGGTGGATCGAAGCTGGTCCCTGCTCACATCCTGTTGCTCTCAGGGTGGCCAAATTCCTCATTAGAGAGGTGATCCCACAATGGGGTGTGTGCAAGGTCCTACGGTCTGACAATGGACCTCATTTTGTAGGTGAGCGTTTTGAACACATTACAGCTTTATTGGGGATTAAGCACAAGTCTTCCTGTGCCTGTTTCTCACAGGCAAATGAGATAATTGAGCACCTTAATGGACTATTGAGAGAGAAAATAGCCAGAATGAAAGCCACATTGAAAAAGGTATGGCTTCATTGCCTGCCCCTAGCTTTATTTGCATAGCGCAATCAACCTGGATCTGACCACCATTTAACCCCTCATGAAGTGGTGACAAAGTGACGCATGTGACTCCCACTTGCTCCTCCCACTAGAGCACTGACAGACACCCATATTTCTGCTGTTGTCTTAGATGATGAAATGCATGATTATCTCGCTAGTGCTTCTTTTATCTCTCAACAGCTACAGTCCCAGTGGAAGAGGTCAAAGAAGGTTGAAGAAGATAACACACCGGAAATTAACTTCAAGCTACTGAAGCAGCCCCTGCTGTACCCAGGGGACTCTGTGTATTTACAGACATTTGTTAGGCCTTGGTTCAAAACTAGGTTTGAGGGATATTTTTATTTGTAGAGCAGGCAACTGATTGTGCGGTGAAATGAAGTGTCAAGAAAGCCTGGAACTACATTGGAGATGTCAAGCCCTGCAAAGGTGAGACCTCTTCCCGCCAGTACGAGAACGATTTGATGCAAGGAGAAGAACAAGACAAAGGAGAAGCAGCACATCGAAGATTGACTCAATCTAGAATAGACACACTATCTTCATCTCACACTAGGTTTATATTGTTAAAATAAAGGACGGTTTTAAATACATGGGCCCTCATTACAACCCCAGCGCTAAACCATGGCGCTATTAGCACCATGGTTGGTGCCGGTGTTGTAACGAGTCCGCCATGGTGGAATGGGGAAATACCACCCCATTCTAAGGTTGGCGGGGCGGTATTTCCCCATTTCACCATGGCCCTTCCCCATTCCCATTTTCGCCCCATAGGGCTCAATGGGACTGGGGAAGGCGCTAAGTACAGTACCGCAAATTGCGGTACCGTAATTAGCACCGAGGTCCCTTTGCGGCACCCTACTTTAACGGCTGGTAAAACCAGCCGTTAAGGTCGGGTCCCGCAAAGGGACCTCGTAATCAGGCGTTAAGGGTTTAACGGCGCCGACACCTTTTACGGCACCATTAAACCCTTAACGCCAGGGTCGTAATGACCCCAATGGTTTCCTTCCATGTACGCACTCTACGAGGAGTACTTTCTTAGATTTGTGTTTGAGACCGAACGGATGATCCTACCTAGATTGATTTTTCATGCTTTCTGCTTTACGTGGCACAAACCTACCCACAAAGATCCATCTGACACCAAGTTATTAAGCAGTGCTAGAATTTGTATCTTGTGGGAATGATTGTTTTTTGCAGCACTTGCCCAGTATTATAGGAGACAAGCTTAACTAACACACTAAAACTTTAATAACATGTTATTTAGGCTTTTCAGGTGATTTTACAGACTTACAGAACAACACAGATGACATCTGTTACTACAAAAATGAGAATTATAATTCAAACTGCTGTGTTCATGTTTAGTGCCTTCTGTTGTCGCTACCTATTTAACTTCTTTGCATTATGCAGGATTACATTTTCGCATGCACATGCTTTGTTTCCTACTAACACAGCTCCTATCCATGCTCTTAGAGGAAGCCATATCTGGGCAGATGACTAATGCGGCCTGAGAAGTAAAAAGATTTAAACATAATGTAGATGTAGACTTTGAATAGATAAATTCATGTATAACAGATTCAGTCCATGTGGCCAACAACATGTGGTACAAACACATGGTCAAGGTGGGGAAAGAAATTTACGAAGGAAAGTTGTGATGTGTGCTCTCTCAGCTCGTATGCCAGGAGTACATCCAGAACATTTGTGGCAACTGAAATTCCAACTGCCAGAGCACAATGCCTCATATACTTCTCGCTCTGCACAACCAGAGGCTGATTTCATGGGAAATGGGCTACATTAAAATGGATGTCACAGAAGACGTTCCCGTATGAAGACAGTTACAACAAGACTCAAGAGATGATAGATGACTACTGGAGCACTGACAAGACAATAGAGTACATTCCTGACGGCCCACACAAAGGAGAAGCCAAAATAGTGACATGAATTGAATTACAATGCCCCAATACCGTAGAGAAGAAGATAGGAAGAAAGCCAGGATGCTGGGAACGATCTCAGTTACTAGTATATGGACCTGTATATACAACGGATGGGTGGAAAGAGGGAATGGTTAAGAGAAAAGCACATGTGCTCCTGACAGTTCCAGTAGAAGTAGTACAAAAAGAAAATGACAATTGCCTCAAGGAATGGGAAACAAGTGTAAAACTGCTCACCTGGGTGGAGAATAAAGCAGGCCCTAGGCAAATTCTACCACTTGAGACTGCTTCATTGTGCTTCCAGAATGATGGTCCAGTGAAGGTTGGAGAGAACAAGGAGTGTATGCTAATATCAAAGATACCTGTTTATACTAATGAACCACTACTGGGCCTGCGTGTCAAAGGCATACATGCAATTGCCACCTAATTGGGAAGGAATATGCTCTCTAGTACATCTAGACACACCAGCACTAGTAGTACCCCGGAAGGAGATATAGGTAGATAGATTCCTTAAGGAGGATGCTCATCAGAGGAAGAAGAGATCTGTAGGGCTGACAAGAGTGAAGAGAGGAAACTATGCATCATCAAAGATGACCGTTGTATTGGACACAATACCACCAGAACATAGGCTGTTCAGCGGGACCGAGATGTTCTTTGCGTCCATCGTTCTAGCAGTTCAAGCGAATGTGAATGTTAATTGACCCCAGAACACACAATGGGAACTGATACGTGCGGTAAACTCAGCCGTTGAGGGGTTCAACACCATCAAAGAAGAATTGAGAGCTGTCAAATTAATTGCCTTACATAACCATTACGTTCTAGATCTTCTCACTGCAATGGAAGGAGGAGTTTGCACCAAGATCAGGCCTTCCTGCTGTACTTACATTCCCACCCACGATGAAGAAAATGGGACCCTAACAGAAGCCATCACTCAACTATCAGACCTGCATGCTCAAATGGAGGCAGAGATGAATGCTATAGGACCAGACAATGACTGCTTATGATATGATATGATATGGAATTTATAACATGCCTATATACAAGTGTTTTAAGGTGCAACAAGGCAAGGGAGGGGAAACAGAGGGAAGACAGAGACAGCAATCCTACTAGGCCAGGTGACATTGAGATTGTGCTAGTGCAGGTGAGGGAGGAAGGGGAAAAGTGTGAGGGGAAAGGGAAGGGGGCAGTGCCGTACATAAGATAATAGTACAAATAAATAAAGACAAAAATAAATAAAAAATACATAATAATAAAAGTGCAGCCAGCAGATGGCAAGTGCAAAGGTGAGTGCAGACATCCGGTGTCTAGTGCTAATAGGGTCTGTAGGGGTACAGGAAACAGTCCACAAATGCAAAAGTTGCCAGGGGTCAGTACAGGTGTGCAACTGGTGGGGAGGGAACCTAGGCCTGAGATCAGTGGGTAGCCAGGTAACCAGAACAGTTTCAAATTCAGCCAGGAGATCAGCAGGTGAGAGGAAGAGAGAAAGCAGAAGCAAAGAGGAAGGTCTTGAGGTTCTTCCGGAACCAGAGATGGTTCTCCTCAAGTTTCAGAGAGGCAGGGAGGCTGTTCCAGAGGGAGGCCCCAGCAGAAGAAAGAGATCTACCACCAACTTGTTTCCACCTACTCGCTGCTTGGAGAAATGACTAACCCTGAAGGAGTTAGAGGCGGATGAGTGAAGAGCTCGAGAAGGAAGATGTTTAGGAAGAGAGAGTTGAAGGTATTGAGGCGCTAGGCCTCAGAAGGCCTTGTGGACAATGCAGAGGGTCTTGAACTTAATCCTCTCTGCCACTGGGAGCAAGTGCTGAGATTTCAGCCCTGGAGAGATACGATCCCTGGGCTTGAGGCCAAGGACAAGTTATAATATATCTTTTCCTGGATACCATCATGGATGGCCAATGGACTGAAAGTACTGATTACAGCATTGATACTAGTGTTTTTTCCCTTTTGTGTCATCAGAGGGATGACGGCACACCCCTGCATGCTCACACCATAAAAATACAGCCCCCTAGCGAAAAAGGCCCAAAACACGATTGCAAGGATAACAAGTATTTGTTTCTACAAAATAGAAATGCATCAACAAAGAGCTCTGCTGCCACCGAATGTTCTGAACTCCGTAGGGATGTGCAATACCTTTTAAGCACAAAAGACGTCACTAATGACTTCATGACTTATAGTACAATTATACAGTATGAATTGTAGCAACCTTATACACGTCGGGCCTGTTCCATATGGGATGTCAGGCCATTGGTCCATCTTCATCTGTCCATTTCCTTCTATGTGGGTGCTGCTGGGCTCGTCATTCGAGGTGAAGTTGCCCTAACAATGAATCGGCTACTAACACAAAACAATGTATATTATCATTGTAACAAGCACCTGGGAGAAACAGGTATGGTTTGTGGGGAGCCGGGTCACACTAACTCACATACTTCCCTCACTCTCGGACAGACCAGCAACTCCCAAGGTCCTCCACGTTTGTTTTTGGCTATAATTTGTTGCCACCCTGAACCTCGCTCCACATATCACGTGACCCATTTATGACGGCACGACAGCCTTGCCTTCTGATCTTAGTGATCGATCGAGGGGTGTAAAGGTTTTATGGTTGGTGGTCTCAGTTTGGATGGTCCCCTGGCATGCAGGGGTTTCAGGATGAAAGCATTGCAAAGCTGTATTTCTTGTGGGGGATCATTGGGGGCAGGAGGGACTTGCTATCTGTCCCATGGGATGGTACTGCCAAGAGGCGCTCTGCTCCCTTCTCATGACCTTGCAGGGCGCATTATTCCCAGCGCGCAGGGGCATGTATCTTCTAGGACAATGGAGAATCTTTTAGACTCTGGGAGACATGACAGGGGTGGGGGTGATGTTCACGCTCATGCAAGGGATCTAATACTAACACAAAAAATGCTGTTCGCCGCGCTTGGGCCTAAAATCTAAGATAGCTGCCATTTGCCAAGATGGCGTTCACACCTGGCTTGTAATGCATGCACTAAAGTGATCGCGCACCCTCCTCTATGTGCACCCCGCTGCTTCCTGGATGTGCTCTATTAGTGTTTAGTTCTTGCTCTGTATCGCCTACGGGTTGGGAAGACCCTCTCTCCTTTCCAACAGTTGCAATATCACAATTCAGGAAGACAACTGAGAAGACTATAGGGATGAAGGTATTCCTGGACTTAGAGACAGAAGAGGGCGAAGAAACAAAGACACGCAACGTGCTGCAGTCACAGCTGACACAGTGTCCTCTGTTCCCGTCAGGCACAGTGTACCAATTTCCTTTCAACTCACTCAACTGTTGGGGGAAATGGGTATGGTGCAACCCTGGTGGAGATTGCAGCTATTTCACCTGGAGTTTGGACGACCATGCAAAATATCATGGACATCTAGGAGGAATAACAAAGGTCTGGAACCCCAAACTGCACGTGAATAGAGAGAGTCATTTGGGGAGTGTGGACGACTTGTCGATCAGAGAGGGAATTGAAGTGTAAGATCTGAATGTGGCCTTCATGACCCCCACCCAACTTGCAGCCCGAAGACAGAGAAATGAGAGATGTACATCACCCATAGGCCCTTCATCGCCATTGGTGATGTATCACATATGTGAGAAATGCTATTCGCTCAGAAAGCCATTCAAACCGTTCCCAACTGACAATATGGAGGGGACACAGATGTCATCAATTGAACAAGTTGACTGACTACAACCTTGAGAAACTGATGATGTCACTACTAACATCATGAAGTAGATGCCTTAGACATGAAGCATATAAGCATCCATGCATTGGGTTACTAAGACATTATAGTTTATTGCAAATAAACACAAAGCAAATGCTTATGACTCACATAGAATAGAAGAATGAGACATCTCCAACATATTTAGCTTTTGCTAAGCAGAAACAGCAAGACGCCAAGAATACATAAAACTAGCTTGCACATGCTTAACTGCGACTAACATGAATGGCCATAAGAATAAAGATGGAAGCCACAGGTTCATCACAGTGAATGAGGAAAGCAAGACAAACCCCTAATATATGGAGAGGCTGACAGCCTGATTCAGATTAAGGCATACAGAGAGCTCCAGAGCAGACACAGTGCACTTCCTTGCGAAGGACAAGTAGAGATGGAATGTTTCCAGTTTGCCAAGGCGATAAGACACCTGCAAAGAATATGGTCTAAAATCCTCCTAATTACAAGCAGGAGAGCTCTATTTCGTGGTCCCCACAAACGTGACCTGGAAGAATAGGACAGTGCCTATTCTTGTGAGGTAGATGGAAGGAAGCTGTTCCCATCGAACCAGAGGTGGAAAGATACAATTACTACACAGGTTCAAAGCTGGATGTACGCTCTCAGGGCTTAGGTAATCAGAGATGGCAACTTATTGGGGACACAGAGCACCTTTGTGATTGTTCCCATTGCCTTGAATAGTTTCACGCAGCCTGATAGCTCTCCAAGGTCCCAAGGCTGAGTAGGCCTGTTCTGCCCAATCCTTAGATACCTTTCACGTTAAGCACACTATGTTACCGTGGCCAATAATTTCCCTGTTAAACTGCATGTTTGTAATTGTAACATTTAGAGGTGGTCCTGGGAGAAGCCCCCAGATATGGCGATCCAATAACCAGACTAACCCCTGTGGATTACAAATATAGTTTTCCTCGACTAACCAATCCCGATCCCTGATAGTTTTTTTGGGTCGTAACTTGTTTATATGACATCACTAGCCTTTAAAACGGTGTAACCTATGTTTGGAGGACGAGACGCCCGGAAACAACATGCTGTTCTAGTGTGATCCCTGTCATTTTGATTTGTAATAAAGACTAAACTTTTCCCTATGGTTTAGTCTTCCATTTTTGTGGCAGGGATTTTGTTGGGGCCAAAATACACTCTTGGTGGTAATGGGAGTGACTGCTAAGAGTACCTCTACCACTCCTTTACACATAAATTGGTTTCCTCCTTTTGGAAGCTGTCTTGGAAACCTCAACAGGAGTTCTCAAAGCAACAGTTGAGGCAGGTTTCCAAACTGGCTGCTATTGCCATTAGAGCAATGGGCAGGTGGTCTCTCTACAGTTGTTTTCCCAGAAGGCAGCTCCTGAATTTTACTTTGAAATCCCACATAAATCCCACTATTTAGTTCAGTTTGGCCGTCACAATGCATAATCAGATGTTTCTGATCAATTCATCATTAAGAATCAGTGAAAGCTTTTACCATGGGCCTCATTACGCGGTAGGCGGTAGCCATGGTGCTATTAGCGCCATGGCTACCCCCTTACCGCATTCCGGGTCTGTGTTCCCGAAATAGGGACTTACCGGGTCATTCCAACCTTGGAGGACCTGGTAAGTCCCCATTCCGGAAACCATTCCCCATTCCCATTCGAACCCCCATAGGGCTCAATAGGAATGGGGCTGGAGCTAATAACGGTACCGCAATTTGCGGTACCGTTATTAGCTCTGAAGTCCCTTAGCGGGTCCCTTCCATAACGCCTGGTAAAACCAGGCGTTAAGGAAGGGACCCGCTAAGGGACCTCGGAACAGGGTGGTAAGGGATTACCGGCACGGTGCCCTTAACGGTGCTGGTAATCCCTTACCGCCTACAGCATAATGAGGCACCATGTGTTCCAAGGAACGATTGGTGACTTTTGCCATGGGGCAAATACTATTTTCTTACCCTTTGTGCAGTAGCCAAAGTCCACAAAGCAGATTCTCTAACTTCCAGAACAACTAAATTCAGTATCAATCTCTTTCGTAACATTCTTAAGTATAGGCAGTTGGCATTATTGACACTACTTTCCTTTTATGTAATATATCTCTCAGTTATCTTTGTGTCATGACCTGTGCCAATGCAATCACCTGCTGGCTGGTCCCTCTGGAGTTGGTGGTGGACTCCCCCTCGCTTTCTTCCAGCTTTGATCTGCCGCAGCTTGGGACATACGAGCCCCCATACAAAATGGCAGCCATTTTGGGACAACTACATTGGAAGGTCTTTTGGGTTGCATCCTGCCTCCAACCCGATGGGACCTGAACAGGCAGATTCTTCCCACAGACAACCTTTGGATAATTAAGGTAGGAGAGTTATCAGTGTCTCACATCACAACCTTTAATTTTCTGTGATGCATTATATCTTTCAGCAATGTTTGTGTCATGACTTGTGCCAGGTGGTCACATGCTTGCTGGTCCCTGTGGAGTCTTTGGAGGACCACTTCTCGCTTCCTTGTGGCTTCAATCCATTACAGCGTGGGAGACATGTGCCCCATCCAAAATGCTGGACTCCATTGGAAGGTCTTCCGGATTCCATCCTGCCTTCTCCAAGATATTGCCTGCACTGGTGCAGCATCTCTCCCACAGACAGCCTCTGGATACTTAAGGTAGGAGAGTTATAGGCACCTCATATCCCAATGCTTTTGTATTTGTATTTTGTATTTGTATTTGTTTTATCTGTAAAGCGCAGCCAGGCCCGTGGGCAACCGGGTGTATTTTTCTCAAGAGGAAGTTTGCCTGTGACTTCCATTTCTCCTGCTGTTTCCTGTGGCCTCTTGATGTTCCTGGCCCTTGTTTTCCCTGTGATCCTTCATTGGTCTATTTTGGCCTGCCTTGTTTTCCGCTCCTTACTGCTTGCTCTTCAGAAGCTTGCGAGTCCCCAGCTCCTATCTACACCATTCTATCTTCCTGCAATTCCTTCTACCTCACCATTGAATGCCAGCCTCCATGCCATGTTTTCGGCCTTGCTGTCTTCCGTCCATTCTTCACACTTTGCATTCACTTGAAATCTTTGTTGTTCAAAATGCTCCAGAGATTTCCTATGGCTGTCACTCAGGTCTTGACTTACTCTCTGCTACTAACCTCCAGGAGACATAATGGCTGCCAGTAGAGAAAGACTGTTCCTTCTCTCAAAGAGCCAGTGTCAGATAGACCAGGCACATCCTATAGCTAACAGTTTATGGTTTCTTAGATACATGGGACCCAGGAACCCCCCACCTCCTCCCCACACCAACAATAGTAACATGATTTTACCAGTATTATATTATTTGGTGAAACAAGAACACTGTAATTTGAGACCAGGTTTCCTCACGTTCCAGTTTGCAATTTGACAGCAGGCTACATATCATCTCATCTGATCCAATCACATCCACCTTTAGTTTTAGACCAAGCTATAGAATTCACTGGTTGATCTGAGATATTGTGAATGCCTTCGCTCTAAGAGGCAAAAAAGCTGCTGGTACAGAAAAGGTCCCATACCTGGATTCCTGCCTCCACATACCACAACACAAAACCCTTACCTGGTACCCAGCCTACCCACCCCTCAATAAATAAAGACCTCACTTTGCCATCCACCAGTATGCATTATGCAAATGGTTAATACTTGTTTCTAGAGGAACGCTATAGTTTCAAACGTAGACAGCAGAGGAGACATCTTCTCCTACTCCATCTTCAGTATTTGACACAACAAAACGCGTTCCGCAAGGATGTTATCCAAGAGCTGCACTAGTACACTGTTCAATAAACCTGGCTTTCAAAGCACCAAGTTACATGCTATATCAACCTGACAAAATATAAGAGAAGTCTTGATTGAAACCCATTTTCATAAAGTAGGTATGCATCACTTTGTCAGGGAAAATGAAAGCTAGTCCCACGATTGGGTGCAGTTGCATGCAGGTTAGTCACATATCCCAGCAACAGCTACTCAATCCGCTGACCTACCTTTCCATATGTGTACCTCTGTCTCGTTTACTCCATTGTCCGTACCCATCACCCTCTAGTGCCCTTTCTTTGCACCACATCCTTGATGCCCCTACCACGTTCTTACATTCAACTTTAATACTTCCATTCACCTTTTGCTTCCTCAATCCCCCCCAATCACAATCCCCTTTCCTTAGATTGCAGGCATCCCCTTCCCTTACCCACATTGCTCAGTCAACAGTTCCTTAGGGGCCTCATTACGACCCTGGCGTTAAGGGTTTAACGGCGCCGTAAAAGGTGTCAGCGCCGTTAAACCCTTAATGCCTGATAACGAGGTCCCTTTTCGGGACCCGACCTTAACGGCTGGTTTTTCCAGCCGTTAAAGTAGGGACCCGCAAAGGGACTTTGGTGCTAATAACGCTGCCGCAATTTGCGGTAACGTTATTAGCGCCTTCCCCATTCCTATTGAGCCCTATGGGGCAAAAATGGGAATGGGGAAGGGCCTTGGTGGCATGGGGAATTACCGCCCCACCAACCTCGGAATGGGGTGGTAATTCCCCATTCCGCCATGGCGGACACCGGCATTGGCCATGGTGCTAATAGCACCATGGTCCTCCGCCTGGGTCGTAATGAGGCCCCTTGTCTTTTACCCCCTTCCCTTGCCCTCGTTCACATGTAGATGGCAGACCACCTTGATCTGCTAGGCAGTCTCTGCCAGATATGAAAAGAAGCTGATGTCGGGGTCTTGCTAGTTATTGAGGCTATGGGATCTTCATTTGGACAGAAGCTGAGGTAATTTGGCTTTTACTGTGCTCCAAAGATGCTGCATATTTCGGTTCATGGAAGCAAAGGGAACTGCGAGGGCAGTCCCCCTGGGAATTGGTGATGGAGAGGGAGAGGGAGTAAGAGTGACTTATATTTACTCGTGTTTTAAGGACGGTGGTGGTGGTCGTTGTGTGTGTGTGTGTGTGTGTGTGTGTGTGTGTTTGTGTGTTTTAAAGACTGGTAAGAGATAGAGAGAGAGAGAGCGAGAGTGACAGGATGTTCAGTTTGTGTGACTGAAATGTGATGTGTTTGAGTGCATGTATGACTGAGTAAAGTGTATGTGGAAGGATGTCTCTGTGCTCTTGATATGTACATATGTTGTATATTTCTATGTATGTATGTATGTCTTTTGATGGTTTCATGAGAGTCTTCTGGACAATTCAAAAACAACTAAAACCTTAGGGGATCATTCAGAGTTGGCTGGTAATGGAAAAATTTGTGGTATTTGGCAAATACCGCTCATTTACCATCTACCCAATTCAGGGTTTAATCAAATACCACCACCAGTATTCCATGGATACCTCTGGCAGTATTTTAGGTGGAATTTCTGCAGATTATTTTACCTTCACCTTTAAGGTGGGGTTAAAAAATCCAAATTGACCCCCTTTTGTTTTTAAACTTTTTTTTTACTGTACAGAAGGGAAGTGCAGGTGCGTCCCTTTAATCCAAAAGGCCATAGGGAGGGAAAAAAGTGGGCATCTCTGTTGGCCCCCACCTTACCCATGTAGTGCATAAAAGGGTCAGAACTGACATTTTGTGCATACAGAATATACAGAAGAGGTATGAGCCATTACTGTACATAATCCTCTTCCATCTTCACATTGAAGGTGACAATGGGCCTCATTAGGACCCAGGCGGTAAGGGGTTTACGGCGGCGTAAACAGCGCCGACCCTTACCGCCTGATTCCGAGGTCCCTTAGCGCCATGGAGGATTTAACACCTGCTTTTAGCAGGTGTTAAAATCCATGGCGCTAAGGGACCTTGTTGTTAATTACGCCACCGTAATTTACGGTGGCATAATTAACGCCTTCCCCACTCCCATTATGCCCTATGGGGCAAAAATGGGAATGGGGAAGGGTAAATGGGGATTGGGGACTTACCGCCCCGCCAACCTCGGAATGGGGCGGTAAGTCCGCCAACCACCATGGCGTAAACGTAGTTTACGCCATGGTGGTAAAGGTACGACCCAGGCTGTAACCTACCGCCTGGGTCGTAATGACTGAAAAACATATTTAAAAAAGGCCTTTTCATGTTACCACTGGCAGTTGTGGTATTTCTCAAATACCTCCCGAGGTATTCCAGAAATACCACATCCATGGTGGTAAACTCCATCCAACTGTGAATGCCCCTCTTTGTTTGTAGTTTACTAATAATTAGTACCTTCATGTTATATATTTCTGGGAGTGGTTTTCAACTGTGCCCAAAAGTGAGTTCCACGAACGATCCAACAGCCATTACTGTAAGCACCATAAAGTCACACCTATTCATGGTGCTGTTAAACTCTTTTTTTAGCAAACCACCAGTGATCAAGAAGTTCACTAGAGCATAGGAGAAGTATTATTACAGAATGAAACTCAGGAGGGACTCTTATAAGATACGGACCCTTGATTCTTTGACGAGTAGGAGTCATGATAAGCTGCTGAGGATTGTCACAGGCCAATGGTGCATCGGCCACAGCGCTGCTGACATTACCATCCAGGGTCAAAGGGGGTCATTACGAATTTGGAGGCAGCCATGGCGCTTTTAGCGCCATGGCTGCCTCCAAACTCGTGTCCGGGTCCGGGTTCTGTGAATGGGGACTTACCAGGTCATTCCAACCTTGGAGGACCGGGTAAGTCCCCATTCAGACAACCATTCCCCATTCCCATTCGAGCCCCCATAGGGCTGAATGGGAATGGGGAGGGAGCTAATAACGGGCCCATAAATTACAGGCCCATTATTAGCTCCCTGGTCCCTTGGCGGCTCCCGCTAAGGACGGCTGGTTTTACCAGCCGGCCTTAGTGGGACCCGCTAAGGGACCTCGGAATGCGGTGGTAAGGGGTTAACGGCACCATCATCCTTACCGGTGATGTTAACCCCTTACCGCTGCACTCGTAATAACCCCCAAAGAGTCTGTAATTTAAATGCATACACTGTTTCCGGTGTGGAATGAACATGTGCCTTCAGCCTAGCTCTTCTCCCTCTCACTCTCTCACTGTGGATGCCTCTGTGAGGCGCCTGCCCAGGAACATCTGCAACAAACTTTTCTGTAATCTAGACGAGTGTCTTACCCCATCTACACAGAAGCCTGGCAGGCCTTGGAGCACTCAGTTCCATTGAAGCAGACTGGATTGGGAAGGATTGTATCTTTTTCAATTATGTGTGTGTATATTGCAGCTCTGGCCCAGGGAGCAACACCCCAGCAAGCCTGTGGGGCAGCTGCCCCCTTGGCACCTCCATGGCCGGATCCTGAAGTGTTCTTTTCCAAGGAATCTTCTCTTTCAGAGGGAACAATGTTGGGTGTCTTTCAGGAACTTCTATACAATGGCCTGGTGTGTCTATAAAGTCTCTTAAGGGGAATTTATACTTCCACCCTCATTTTGAGTGGGCAGGAATGACAGCTAAACTTGTGTCCCCTTACCACCAAACTCGTGTAATATTACCCCCACTCAGACCTGCAAATTTACCATGGGGTTATAACTAACATTTTAATGTGTACTTATACTCCAACCCCACAGCAGTAGACCTGTGCATGCAATACTTCTATGATACAACCTTCCCAGTGTAGTTACTCATCTAACACACACACAGACACACACAAAACACAGACCTTTGCAGTGACAATCATGCAATACACCCAGAACCCTGTACAGATCTCTGTATTTCATGCAAAAATCTCCACTTTGTTTCAACAATGTTTTACAGCTGTGCGACCCCATAACATGAGCTAATCGCCTATTAAGTCTGACCTTCTGCAGGGGCTGCGCTGCCCATCATTAATGTCACCAACATTTTACTGCACCGCCAAACTCATAATAAGTCTTTAGTATGTGTGTTCCGGGTTCACTACTCACACTAACGGTCACTGTGGCCCGATGTCCACACAGCATGCTTGTGATGCCTGGTATTTCCCGCCAATCCAGTGTGGGGGGAGCCAATGGAATGTAGTGCTTGGATCATGCAAGAAGATCAGAATGCCTTCAACCACCTAGCAGTGTTTTGTATGGTGCATCTGTCATTGGTGTTGCTGCACAGCTCAGGTATCCTATGCACCGTAGTGTGGTGTCTGGGCGAATGGTGCATTGAACACGTATTGGACTAAATGGGGTGAGTAGCAGTTGGAAAATGCAGTCCTGGCCTGGACTGACCTGTCTTGGCGCTGTGGCCAGATTGCCCTACGGTGGGCTGTGACGTGAGTAGTGCATGCAGTGACCATCGCAGTTCGCGTCTAGACGCTGGCATTGGGTTCTGCATGCCCCCAGCGGTCCAGCTGGAGTGCAGTCGTCTGGATGGAGCTGCACAGATTCAGGTGTATCCCTTGCTTCTGCATCGGAGGCTTGATGCCGCAGATGTGCTCTGCACCTCATGCCGCTTTCTCCTGCTGTGCATTGGAGACATTAATGATGGGCAGTGCCGCCCCTGCAGAAGGTCAGAGTTAATAGGAGATTAGCTCATGTTAAGGGGTCGCAAAGCTGTAAGAAATTGTTGAAGCAAAGTGGAGATTTTTGCATTAAATACAAACATCTGTACAGGGGGCTGTGCGTATTGCATGATTGTCACTGCATAGGGTGTGTGTGTGTGTGTTAGATGAGTGTTACTACACATGTCTCAGTAGGATAGCTCAAGCAAGACCACACGGAGCAACACAGGTTCTACTCCTGGGTCCGCGCTTAGAAACCTCTGGGTATTAAGCGGGTTATAAATAACCTATCCTATCAGGGGGTTGTATCATAGAGGTATTACATGCACAGGTCTATTGGTGTGGGGTTGGAGTATAAGTGCACAGGTGCTGAATGTGTGCCAGGGGTGTAACTGCATATCCGATATGTGTCATATGGATGTTATTGCACGTGTGTGTGTGTGTGTGCGTGTTGTGACATGAGTACTTTACTATCCTGGGAAGTGTAACCTGAAGCTATAATGCCGCACACAGAAATAACATGCACATTTATTTACAGTGTATGTATATGTTCAGTAGCAATGCAGGAATTACTTTTTCTGTAATTCTAGAATTTTGTCCTATGAGGCATATCTCATAGACAATTTTTAAAATATCGATTGGTTGATTAGAAACGATCCACGAAGGTCTAGAGTCATCGCCCCAAAATGATGTATAAAGGCTCCTACTCTTCTACCATATCGACTCAACTCCGCCCAATAGAGCTAGAGCGCAGTAAGGGAAGTCCCTCAGCGGGCCTGTTATTTATGGCAGTGAAGCTCCACAAACCCAAGGCGATCTGGGTGAGCAATTAACACTGCGAACAGCAGAGAGAATACTCGCTAAGTGCTATCAGTCTCTGGAATCGATCAGAAAAGCGTGTGTTGCTTGGTCCGTTTAGTCTGACTACTAACTGTAGGTGGTTCATTACAGCCTTATATGCCCGGGCAGCTAAAATTCCTCCATACAGGCATATCTAAATCGGTATCCGGCCATTGCATCTAAAACAATGCATCGACAAACCATACCATTGAAAAAAAAAGCATCGAAAAAAAACATAGAATGCATTTTTTTCAATGGTAAAGGGTTTAGTTTAGTAAAAAGGTGTTTTAAACCATTAAAAAGGGAGGTAACCCCCCATTAAAAAATGCATTCAATGTTTTTTTTCTCGATGCTTTGTTGTCAATGGTATGGTTTGTCGATGCTTTGACTGTCGATGCAAACACTAGGAACCATCTAAGTCATTCATAAAATGAAACAAGGTTACAGATAAGCTGCCAGATATAACCATAGAAAAACAGACCTCTCTCTTAAAGGCTTCCAGTCCACTCAAGAATTTCACAATTTAGTGGCAGCTGAGTTCATTTTCTGTGCAATGGAGATGGGGTCGCTGCACCTCGACCGGACACTTTCCAGCTTTTTCCATAAAATAATGATGCTTTAAAGAGTTACAATTTACTTTCAGCTGTTGTCTCTTGAGTAGGTAGGTTTACTAGAGGGACTCTTTGTTGCTGTGGTTAGGGCCTTATCTCTGTTTTTCAGAGCACAGCATGGTCTTCCCGCCTTTCTCGTCAGCACCATGTTGGCACATTTCAACACTGAGGAGACATCCAGACAATATGACAATGATTTCAGCATTGTTTGGCTGGAAGATTCTCACACCCTCACACCCTAGACGAGTTGCCCATTTGCCAGAAAATGCCCTGCAGGAGACTGAAGGACAGGGAGGGCGTCAGGTTAACAGCCAGATAGGGAGACTCTTCCAAACACTGTGGAACCAGTTAGATGCGTCTGACTGTCACCAGCGCTGAAGCCCACAAGGGTCCCTCAGAGCATTGACCTCATCAGGGACCTCACTGCCCTCATTGCTTGCCATCAAGAACTTCAACATTGAAATTCATGGCAAGGGAAGGTCTGAAATGGCTAAGATCTTTGATGGCAGATTCACTCCTGTCACTGGTCTCGATTTTGAGTGCTCCAGCATTGACATTAAAAAGTCCAAACGGTACACCAAGTGCATCAGTGGTCCCGGAAGATCCTCATATGCCTTTTATGTCACCCCCTTACACTGCTGGAAGATATAGGTGCTCCTGTTGACACCCTGCAGCCTCCCATACAGCCCCCCCCCATGTTCTTCTCTTTATGCACTTATCAGACTTACCCAGTTCTGCTGTCGTAAACACAGCACTTGCCACTTGCTGGCAGCACTACCCCTGTTTATTGATCAATTATTTATTTATTTGTATTTATTATTGTTTATCTGTTCTCCTATGCTCCGCACTTTCCACTCTCCCTCTTCCATGCACTTTTCCCCTTTCCCTTTTCCATGAACTTGCACGTTCTCAATGTCACTGGGCCTAGTAAGATCGTTGTTTTGTTTTCACCTGTTCCCCTCCCTTGCCTTGTCACGCTCTGAAACACTTGTGTACGAGCGCAATACAAATAAAATATCAAATCATGTCATAAAGGACCACCTCACCTACTGAAAGCGCTGGCACCAAGCATTTTGGAAGCCACTTTGGAAACGTTCCCACTCAAGCCTCAATCACCAAGGTCAGAGGCAGGATAAGAGGTACAGTGCACCTGACTCAGAACTCCTCTACCTGCAAAAACACCCCCCCACCCTGACTTATTGGTGGTTATGGCTGTCCGAAAAAGCACCCCCACAGCTTCTTCATTCTCATCTCTGACTCTGGGCCTCATTCCGAGATTGGAGGTAGCCATGGCGCTATTTGCGCCATGGCTGCCTCCAATAGTGGGACCGGCACCGGTCTTGTTCAATGGGGACTTACCGGTGCAGTCCGACCCTGGCAGGACCAGTAAGTCCCCATTGAACAAACCATTCCCCATTCCCATTTGAGCCCCCATAGGGCTCAATGGGAATGGGGAGGGTGCTAACTATGGGCTCGCGACTTGCAAGTCTGTTATTAGCACCCTGGTCCCTTAGCGGGACCCGTAAGGGACGTGTGGTTAGACTACACGTTCCTTACGGTCCCTGCCAAGGGACCCTGGAATAGGGCAGTAAGGCATTACCGGCACTGGTCTCCTTACCGGTGCCCGGTATCCCTTACCGCCATTGGTCGAAGTGAGCGGGAGCGGTTGGGAGCGGTGCTCCTCTATTTTTTTAAATTACCTTTTACAGCTCCTATACTTTTATTTAAAAAATAAAACGTTCAGGAAAAAGTGTAGGAAGAAATTGAAACTTGCACTTTCAGTGCACTGCACTGAGCGTTCCCTTAAACAGCAGGTGCAAGTGTTGGGGGGGGAGTATGGTGTGTGGGAGGGGACGTAGTGATGGGGTTTGTGGGGAGTGGGTGCAGGCCAGCAGGAAACCTAGTTCCACTACTTCTGTTTGCACACTTCGACCACTGCTTACCGCCCAAGTCGTAATGACCTCCTATGTTTCATTCTGGTAGGCATACGGCATAAGACTAGTTTCCTTCATGATAAAAGCTTGCGTCACAGCTGAAACAACGTGTAGAGAAGCCAGGTGTGCAGCCCGGTTGGGCAGTTATGATGGGAGTCGGTCAGGCATTATGCCTCTCTTCTTGTTGACGATTAAAAAGACGACTTCGTGGAGGTGACCAAGGAGAGCTGGCTTGCTTCAACCCCATTATGAGTGCTGCTGAGGTTTGGTTGAAACTCTCTATGAACAGCTGATGGCTTCATGTTAAGAAGTTCTTCGTGGGCAGGGCTGACAGGCCCTAAGGTCTTCACCTGTGTGTCATAAACGACTGCAGTTCCAGCAGAAACCGAAGGCATCACCCCTTTTCTGGAACTAAGAGGGAGAGTCAAGAGGAATTAGGGGGCTGTCAGGAAGCCAGCAATTCGACTCAAGCTGTAACTCCCTTACTTGTTTCCTCTCTGCCCAGCATCCGTGTTGGTGTAAACATCACAAAACCTCAGTTCCTTAAATCGGATGCAAAAACATCAGTGGGGACAAAGATTGATCAAGATGGCTACACACTTACTTTTACAAGGGCACTACCAAGTATATCATCTCACAGAGTCCAAAATAATTTTTTTGCTATACTGGCTGGTCCAGGAGGTCATTGAATTACTACACAAAAATGGAAAACAATAGGGAGAGTGCTTTCATCACAAAGGGGAAAAGAATTATGCAAGACAGTCATTGATCAATTCAGACTCTTCTTAGATCTGGATGTGGCAAAAACAGTGGGTGAAGAGAGAAACATTCGGAATGTTAGCCCTACAGCAACATGTTCTGCATCAACAGAAAAGCGTTTGGATGTACACCCCAGAGCTTCAGCACACACCCTCCCACATATCAATTGCAGCAAAATAGGGGTGGTGTGCCACTTAACTTTGGCTCCTGATGAAGCGCTATGGCTCACAGTTGGCCTCTGGAGTGACTGATTGTGCAGTTTCTGGTTTAGCTTTGGTACAGTTGGTGTCGAGGGTAACTTTCTAAGCACTTCTGATTCATGCAATGTAGGTTAGTTAGTTAAGGGCTTCATGCAATAGTAGTGCGTATGCCTTTTCAAATTACATGTTCTGCTGACTTATTTTCTTCTGATGTACCCACATGTGGGTGATTATAATTGAATGTGTTGCGTGTTGTTTGTTACTGCAAAGTATGTTTGTGGTGAGTACAATGCGCTTTAGAATTAGCGTCAACTCATAGTCATATTTGCTTGTAGTGTGACTGGTGGTGTGGATGTGTGGATATGGAGTGGATATGTGGGTGTGCCTGTGGTTTGAGACTTTAGTTGTAGGAGGGCATGGTTGTGTGTCATGACCATTCTCTGCAAATGGGGTGGTACTGCCTATGCCCTGATATCCTGGACACGTAAGTGGGGTCCGACTATCACCAGGTTCGTTTGTTGGGTTTGGTTTACCCTAGAGCCAGAGGACGCCCATGGAACCTGGGTGTGGCAGGCCTGGGTGTATCTGTTGTTTAGGTTTGCCCTGGTACTGGTGGGGCTTGGCCTTGCGGACCGGTTGTGTTGAATCCTGCAATGCGTTTCCTTGTGCATTTTGTGCTTATCGTCCTTTGGACTTTTGATTTGCTATTCCTTTGGTGTGCCTTTTTACATGAATTAGTTTTCGGTGTGCCACCCCTCATGATATCACATGATATTTATGTCAAGTGCTGCCTCTGCGATTGCGACTGTATTTCATGGCCTCTGGTCTATGTTTGTATTGTTGGTTGTGATGTGTATGTATTACCTTGTTTGTTTAATTTAGCACCTTGAACCTGGACCTTCTGGTAAATCTTGCACTTAATAGATATGTTTCACTAGTAATACTTCTTGTGTGTGACTGTTCGTGGGACATGGGCCTGCCATTTGGTACAGGCAGTCGGTCCTGCCAGGTTTACACTGGAATTGAAGCTGTGAATGTGTTTTTGTGGCTGCACACACTCCTTATGTTTCCCTGTTGTGTTGTGGGTGAACGGTTGTCCTTGGTGATCTGGATGCATTTTGATCTTGTTAATCAATGGTGCGTGTTTTGAGCATTAAACCTTTTTGGCTCTGAATGTGTCCTTTCAGGATCAAAGCCTGCTCCGTCCCTGTTTGCGTTTGTGGTGTTGAGTTTCTATGGTATGTGTGATATGCATGAAGTATGAGTCTTTGTCTGGCCTTTTTTTAAGCCTGGAGGCCGCCGTGTCCCTTGCCTGTAGGTTTGTGGGGGCATATGTGTGAAGTGTGTTGGGTCCAGGATTCCCTGTCCTGTTGTCCATCATGAGTGAGAGAAAGGTGGTGTACAGAGTGCATGAGCCTCTGAGCTAAGTGTGAGGGAGTGGATTAAACACGTTGAGTTTCTTTAAGTTGGTGCGTACCTGAGTGTGTGAGGGTGGCCATTGGCTGTCTCCTGGGTCTTAATATGAGTAATTGGAATCCTGAACGAATCACCCGAAGGAGTAAGTTGTATCATTTACTGTACACATACCTACAAGCGTCATCCTTGTGAACTACACATCTTACATTGCAACAGTGTGTTTATCTTTAGACGCTGATACAATTTTATTAGATGAGTAACCAGTTGTAAGAGTGTGATCATTAGAGCTTGAAGCTGTGACTTTGCGGCTCATTCGCAACTACCGGTACAGAGCAGTGGCCATGTTAAAAAGGCACACATTGACTGAACATCTTACTCGTGCTTCCAAAAATATTTGAACCCTCGGTGGATCACAAATAATGAGTTAAATATATTTATGTTGTATTCTCCCTACCCCATTCTTTTGCCTCCGTTTTGGAAAACATGTTCACTAAATATAAAACTGCTTTAAACCCATGTATGAACAGCCTTGAGAAAGTGTTAATTATAGTGTAAGATAAGTGACAGCAACCAATTTCAGCTACTTTTGTCCGTTTTGACTAAAAATAAGTTTCTTCAAAGCTTGAACAAAAGACCAAGAACTTCCTATTATTTGCAAGCTGTTATATAGCATAAGCAAGCATTAACTTCAATAATTGTTGCTTTAATAATGTGTAAACGGTGCAGGCCGGATTCTTTTAGGGAATATTTTGAATGCATCTTTTGCAGTGCGGGGCAGGTAGACATCCCATCTTTCCACAACTACTCATGTAACAGGATAAATAAAAAAAAACTAAAAAAAAAAAAAACTACTCATGTAACAGCCCACGTGAATAAGAGATATAATGCAGCACTCTAAGCACTCTATCCCTGAGCATCTAATCTGTCCCATTCATTACTTTCAACAGTCCCAACTCCATGGTGAATTCAGGAAAAGGGATAATATGTCCTTTTTGTGCCCCTATGCCTGAGAAATATATGCTGTCTCCACGATCATTGCAATGCATGAGGCGATAGTGGCGTAGACTCACTACTTTCAGGTGACGGGTTTCTTTGACTCTGGTTTTCCAATGTCTGTCTGTGGCCGTAGTCAATGTTTGTTAAAGTGGGACAGAATGTTTTATCTGTGGCTAAAAATAGAAACAAATTTGCTCTTATGGAGGAATGAAATTGTGAAAAAAGTACAAGAAAGATATTCATGATGTAAAATGTTTAGTTTGGGTCAGCGATTTATACTTTCTTTGTGGAAAATGTGTTCTGATATACTGCCAATCAAGCTAGTCACTCTTCCTTCTCTACCCTTCCCCTCTAATGGCTAGGGTGGGCTGCTTGCTTACTGGGAATTTAACGTATGTCACCTGGTGTTATCAAAATAATTTACCAGAAATCAGTTTAAGAACAAATGGCTCGCGTTTCACTACTGGGGTTCTGTGGAGAAACAAAAACAATCAAAAAACAATAAATTAACTTGCTTCTTGGGCAACATGCCGTCCATTATCCAGCGCCTATCTAAGCGACAGTTTCCTGAAACATCCTGGGGATCCTTACGGGCCTCTTTTAACATCTATAAGAATTTCCATAGAGAATGTTTATGTCTGCTTTAGTCACTTGCCCAGTGGCATTTTCATTGTGTGTTGTATTTGATTGCTCATATGACATTTAGGGGCCGATTCATGGAACAAACGTGCGCCGAAAATCTACGCGCAAGCAGGCGCAAGCAGGCGCAAGCGGAAAAAAACAGGCGCACGCGCACGTGTGCGATTCATGGAAGTCCCTGCGCGTGTACACCCCGGGATGTGCGCCAAACCTGTGCATGGCGCACAAGTCACTGCAACATCCCGAAAAGGCGTGCGAGACGCGCACAGCGAAAGCGCACAACCTCGGCGCATACACCAGAAAGTGGGCGGGACACGGGGCGTAACGCGCGGAATGGGGAACAACGCGCGAAAATAAGGGCAGATGTACTGCAGGGAAGCAGACGGAACGCCCACACGCACTCGAACCACACGTATTCATGGAATCAAATAGGGCAAAGCCACGCACAGCCAAAGACACGCACAAGCCGAAACACGTCCGCCACACGAAGGCAGGCGGTAGCATCCCTGCGCATTACAAAAGTGCCAACATACAGCAATTGGGCCTGTGCGAGCGGGCTACATGTATTTCAGGGGTTCGCGTGAAGTTTTTCACGCGATCGAGCCTGGGGGGGGCGGGCTACGTGTATTTCAGGGGTTCGCGTGAAGTTTTTCACGCGATCGGGCCTGGGGGAGCGGGCTACGTGTATTTCAGGGGTTCGCGTGAAGTTTCTCACGCGATCGGGCCTGGGGGAGCGGGTAACGTGTATTTCAGGGGTTCGCGTGAAGTTTCTCACGCGATCGGGCCTGGGGGAGCGGGCTACGTGTATTTCAGGGGTTCGCGTGAACTTTTTCACACGATCGGGCCTGGGGGAGCGGGTTACGTGTATTTCAGGGGTTCGCGTGAAGTTTTTCACGCGATCGGGCCTGGGGGAGCGGGTTACGTGTATTTCAGGGGTTCGTGTGAACTTTCTCACGAGATCGGGCCTGGGGGAGCGGGCTACGTGCATTTCAGGGGTTCGCGTGAAGTTTTTCACGCGATCGGGCCTGGGGGAGCGGGCTACATGTACATCAGGGGTTCGCGTGAAGTTTCTCACGCGATCGGGCCTGGGGGAGCGGGCTACGTGTACATCAGGGGTTCGCGTGAAGTTTCTCACGCGATCGGGCCTGGGGGAGCGGGCTACGTGTATTTCAGGGGTTCGTTCACGCGATCGATCGGGCCTGGAGGAGCGGGGTCCCACTCACCGTCTGCCTTGCGTGTAGAAGAACGCGTAGCCAACACCCGCTGTGAAGTAATAGCGTGTGAACCCCAACGGATGGAAAACACACGCACCGCACGAAAAGCACGTACAGAACAGTGTAAAGGCACGTGGGATCTCCAAGCCCTGCCAGGGCAACGCCCGTGCGCAAAACGTCACAGACGCGCTTACGCTGTAAGGGCCTTTGGTCCAATGAAATCGCGTACGTGCGCTGACGCGCTTACGCGCTAAGGGCCTTTCCTCGATTTTCACGGTGACGTGCAGGATTTTCACGTGCCAAATCACTCCGTATCAAGCTGGCCACGCGAAAACACACGGAAGACCACGCTCCTGCCCAGAAGGCCGAATTACTGCCCCCCAGTTCCCCGAGCAGCCTCCCACGTGCCATCTGCTGCTGCCTGCCTGCCTGCCTGCCTGCCTGCTGCCACCGTGCCCTGCCATTTGGTGCCTGCACATCAGCCATCTGCAGGGGTCCAGTTGCTGTGTCCACCCCTGCTGGAACAGAAGACTCCTGACTCAGATAACATCGCTCCACAGCCCAGCCCCAGGACCCAGTTGCCCACCCACTCCTGCCCCTGGGGTTGCCATGTCGGGCACATCCACATCTGGCACCAGTGGCAACCCCCGGCCAGAGGGGCAGAGGGGCACCAGCTTCACTGCCACCAAAGTTGGTGTCCTGGTGGAGCAAGTCCTGGGGCAGTATGATGCCCTCTTCGGATCGTCCCGCGCCAACAAGGAAGGACGGGAGAGGATCTGGGCCGACTGTGTGGTTGCCATCAACGCGGAGGGGGTGGCAACCCGCACCATCCAGAAGGTCAAGAAGCGCTGGGAAGACATGAGGTCCAGGACCCTCATGAAGGCCCGGCGCCTCGTGGAGGGGGGCCGGGGCCGCATGAGTTCCATCCAGATGGGGGTCCTGGAACGCGTACACCCAGCGCTCCACGCCCAGGTCCTTGAGAGGGAGACCCGTCTGGAGTTGAGCGGTAAGTGGCCAAGCATTGCTGTGTGAGACAGGGCATGTTGCAGTGTGCTGGTTGTCTGATACTTGCCTGTATGTGTGACATAGGCCATGTACGCATGTATGTGTGCAGGGACATCATGGTAATGCATGTGCGACCAGTAATGTGTGAACTGCACGGTTGTTGCATGTGTTTAAATGCGACATGGGGAGCCCTATGCAGATTGTACACATGAGAGCATGGCAGTCTCTGTTCCTGGACATGGGTGAGGGTGAGGGATGGGTGCTGATGCCAGGTACATATATGGTGTCCATGTCTGTGTGCCTGACCTGCGTGTCTGTGACTTGTGGATGCCATGGATGCATGACACATGTCTGTGACAATGTACAGATTCACTGATGCAGCCTAGTCATCCTTGTATCCACTGTGATTGGGGTGTACGGGGCCAGATGGATGTGACTGAGGTGAAGTGTGTGCATGTGATAGGCATGACCCATGATGCATGTGAGTTCCATTACATTGTATGTTTGGAGAGTCCATTGGACATGTATGGAAATGTCCATGGCATGCACCATGACTGTCACTGTGTGTGTTTTGCCTGGACTGACACATGTGTTGTGGAGGGACATGATGGAAGTGTACTTTGACAGTGGCACTCATCTGCTATTGCTTCCTGTCTAGGGGACCATTGTACAGTACCCTGATGCTTGTGTTCTATGTCTCCCTCTACGCAGCGGCTAGTGAAGAAGAGGGCGGAGACGGCGCTGTGGAGCAAGGCGGCGGGGATGCCCCCACGGCTGCAGCAGAAGGGGTGGGTGAGCCCCCACAGGGGCCTGCTACGGCGGAAGACGGTGAGGAGCCATCCAGGTTGGTGGTTTCCACAGAGGAGGAGGAGGCCGCCACTGAGGCGCACATGGGGCCTGGTGGGGGCATCCCTGCTGGTGCAAGTGGTGCAGTCCAGGGGCAGGGGCAGGAAGCAGCACAGGTCACCGTGGAGGGGCCTGTGCATGTCGCTGTCCCTGACCCTGTGGGTGCACCACCATGCACCAGCAGGGATGCCCCGTCCCAGGCCCGTCCGCAGGTAGAGGGGATGTCCATGTCATCTGACTCCCCTCCACCTGCGGACGAGGGGACCCCTGGCCGTATGGAGAAGGTCCTGATTGGGGTCGAGATGCGCACGCCTGTGATTCGTGATGCCGTGCGTGCTTCCCAGGAGGAGCACGCACGTCATCACGAAGAGCACCGTGCCGACGTGGCCCAATTGGGATCGTCCATGTTCGGGGGTTTCCTGCATGTGTCGGCCAATCTGGCGGCCCTCTCCTCCTCTGTGGAGACTATACGCCAGTCGTTCTCCTTGCCGTCTTCCGGCCCAGATGCCACCAGGGCCCCCTGTGGACCTGCCCTGACCAATGCAGCCAGCTCGGTGGGGATCCCATCCCTGCCACAGTCGGGAGTCAGAGGTCCAGCAGGGGTGGACACCACAGCAACTGTACCCCAGCAGATGGAGGATGTGCCGGCATCATCAGGCAGGGCACGTGCACGACGGCGTCGGTGGATTCCATCAGCCTGGATGCCGTCGTGCTGGCAGAGGCAGTGGCGTCGGAGGCAGCAGCGGAGTCAACGTGGGAGGCATCATGGCTCGGAGCCATCAACATCGGAGGGGCAGGCATCGGCCGGAGGGCAGGAGGACCCAGGACGGGAAGTGTCTATCGTGTGGCAGCGGTTGAGCCAGCATATAGGTGCGGAGCGGCGGCGGGCGGAAGAGGCGCGGCTCACAATGGTCAGGGCGGAGAACTCCATGCGGAGGGCCCTGAGGCGGGCCGAGTGCCTCGAGGCAATCCGCAGGGGGTTGGAGGAGCAGATGGCGTCGTCCCTGCGGACCCTCGGGGCCATGGAACAGGACCGCCTCCGGGACATAGACGAGGAGTTTGATGATGCCCTGGCCCGGAACACCACGGAGTGAGCCGCTGGACTTGCCCGCCGCCTTTGTATATAGTTCTTTAGTTTTAGGTTTCATTTGTTTCTTCTTATGATTTGGAGTCGACGGACACAGCTCCACTTTTTGTATATAGTTGCATTTTAGTTAGGGTTTTTTGTAGGTTTCCTTTGTTCAGTTGGGCTCATAGACCCTTGGATGTTTTGTACATAGTTCTTCATTGGATTGATTTTATTTTTAATGTGGCTTTGAACAACTTTTTTTTGGATTTGGATTTGTAGTTTTGATTTTTTTGGACGGACATGCAGCTTATCTTTTTTTCATTGCCATTGTAGTTCGTTTCATTTCATTTGCATTCAATTTTTTTTAATACAATTTTGTTTTCATACTTCACTGTGTGGTATCATCTCATTGGTTTCATGCATGTCATGTTGGGTGTTTTCCCATTCATTTGCAACCATTGTGTGTGACGGACATGGATTCATTTGCTTTATGAACATTGGGGGTGTAACATGTAATTTCCATTTCCATGTGGGTGAATGGGTTACTTGGTAGGGCCTTTTGGCTGTGGAGGCTGACCATAACGCACATGATTGGGGATTGTGAGGACCTGGGTGCAGGGGGACATGAGTGGGGGCCTGGTGGAGGCTGCCCCTGGTGACTGGGGGAGTGGGGGTGGTGGGAGACATGGGTGGGGGCCTGGTGGCAGGTGCCCCACAGTGCTGGGGGGTGGGGGTGCTGGGAGACATGGGTGGGGGCCTGCTGGCAGGTGCCCCACAGTGCTGGGGGGTGGGGGTGGTGGGAGACATGGATGGGGGCCTGCTGGCAGGTGCCCCACAGTGCTGGGGGGTGGGGGTGCTGGGAGACATGGGTGGCGGCCTGTGGAGGGTGCCCTTGGTGACTGGGGGTGCAGGGGGACATGCGTTGGTGGGCAGTAGTGCAAGTTGACTTGTGGGTTGGCTGGGGGGCATGGCCATGGTGGATGGGGTGCCTGCAGGACATGTGCAGGGTAGGCCCCTGTGGTGTGAGCCACCTGCAGGGGCCGTGGAGGGTGTAGAGGGAACACCTGGGAGGACCCACACGTACAATTCACGTGTGGTGCTCCCCGCGCACCCCTGAAATACGCGTACCCTGCTCGCACGGGCCCAATCGCGTGTGGAAATTCCTGCGCACCCCTGAAATACATGTACCCTGCTGATATCGCGTGTGGAACTTCACGCGCACCCCGAAATACACGTACCCTGATGGAATCGCGTGTGGAACTTCCCGCGCACCCCTGTTATACACGTACCCTGCTGATTTCGTGTGTGAGACTTCACGCGCACCCCGAAATACACGTATCCTGATGGAATCGCGTGTGGAACTTCCTGCGCACCCCTGGTATACACGTACCCTGCTGATATCGCGTGTGGAACTTCACGCGCACCCCGAAATACACGTACCCTGATGGAATCGCGTGTGGAACTTCCCGCGCAACCCTGCTATACACGTACCCTGCTGATTTCGTGTGTGAGACTTCCCCCGCACCCCGAAATACATGTACCCTGATGGAATCGCGTGTGGAACTTCCAGCGCACCCCTGGTATAGACGTACCCTGCTGATATCGCGTGTGGAACTTCCCGCGCACCCCTGAAATACATGTACCCTGCTGTAATCGGGTGTGTAACTTCCCCTGCACCCTAAAATACACGTACCCTGCTGATATCGCGTGTGGAAATTCACGCGCACCCCTGAAATACACGTACCCTGCGGAAATCGCGTGTGTAACTTCCCATGCACCCTGAAATACACGTACCCTGCTGATATCGCGTGTGGAACTTCACGCGCACCCCGAAATACACGTACCCTGATGGAATTGCGTGAGGTACTTCCCGCGCACCCCAGTGATACACGTAGCCCGCTTGCTGTGCTGGTACAGGGTTAGCGCAGCCCTTTGCGCTGGATTGGGTATATTGATGGCTTTTCCCTGTGCGAGAGGCGTTCTTGGGGGCGTAACTGGTGCTGCTGCAGGGTCGCTGCGCCACTGTGCGCCACGGCTGGTTTTGGTGGCTGGAATCCATGAATACGCTGTGCGTGGAATTGGATTTTAGCGCACGCGGCTGGCGCAGGGATTCGCACGCGCACACTGTGCGCCAGCCGTGTGCGCCACTTGTGCGCTGGATTCTATGAATTACCCCCTTAATTACTGATGTCCACAAAATCTCTCTTAGGCTGGATGGTCACATAGGTGTCAAAGGTGTGTGCACACATTGTGAGTGTGTACAAAGTAAGGGTCTTAAAAGAATTGACAACATGACCATATTTTAAAGATTTTCAAAAGTAGAGTTGATATGCAGAGTGAAGTTATTTCAGTGAATTGGCCCCTGAACTGAGAAATAACTTGTATTTTTATGAAGGTATACGGCTCATAGGGCCTCATTATAAGTTTGGCGATGCCAGTAAAAAGTGCCAGTAATTCAGTGACTGCCACCTTTCCTGCACTGACAAACTACAAGTTTGCCGGGGGAGTTGACTTAATTTTCCTCCGGCCAAGTGTGGAGGTAAATAAGGCCCCCACCAGCAAAATACAGCTGGTATTACTGGCACTGGCAATAGCAGTGCCGGTAAATACCGGCAATTCCCCCATGGTGTCCTATGGGACGTCATGGAATGGGGAATTACCAGTATTTCTTCCACCTGTAATATCCCAGAAATTCCAGGATGTTAGGCGATGGAAACAGTAATACCATTTGCCAATATCCTGCCAGAATTACCAGCGGGATACCTGCAAACCTCCAATGGCCCCCATAGTCTTTTGTGCTAGTCTTCAAGCTTTTACCGGCCTACATGGTTTTATAAGATAAGGTGTGCTTGGTCTTTCTAACAGTAGCCTCTATTCATCAAGATTTCAAACACAAATTTGCATTGTTGATGCACAGGGAGAAAGTACTCCAGTTGTCCACTGGTTTGTCGAAGGACAAGTTAGGGTCCGGACGGAACAGATCCCATTAAAATCTAGTTCAGCCAGTGAGCAAGTTCATGGGTCTCTTGGGATCGACCATAAGTTATTAGTGGTAAAACGGATCTTTGGAAAATCATTTCTAGAGGGTAGACTTCATAATAGGAGACTGTGACATGGTGTTGTATGCTGTTGTGTCCTTCCATTTGTTTGAAGCTCTGATCGATTTCTCTACATGATGTTGTAGGAGTATTTATCTCTATCCCCTGTGTTCAGGGTGTGAGATGAATTTACCCACAACTAAAAAACAGGGTTACCCTCTAGTGAACCGGACAGATAGAGGTAGATGCGGCAGAGCCACAGAGACCACAGGCTCAGGAGGGAAACAGTATGGTGCAAGGTACACTAAGCACTTCAGAACATAAGATAAGAGAATACCCACATCAGTAGCTATTGCTGAACAGGAAAAAGGAAATGCATAATGACAGATGAATAACTTTGAAAAATGGATTGTTCAAGTCTTTAGGTTGTGAGCGTGTCATATTAGGATCACCAAAGAGTCCAGGTTCAAACGGTGCTTCTGTGAACCAATGTTTCCGAAGGTAAGGCTTCATTGTCCCAAAGTAAGGTTTATTCTAAAGGAGATACACTTCTCCCATAGTAGTCAAGACAGCTTTAAGAAATCAAGCAAATGCTTGTAGTCATTGGCAAGTAACACTAAGCTGTCCATACGCTTAGAACTAGTTTTGAATGTCAAACATCACGTCTACATGGGGCAGTCTCAAGTTTAGCAACACTGATTCTGGAGATGGAAAAGAAGGCTTGCCAGCAGGAAGGGAGTCTTAAGAGTTACCAGAGGTGTTGCTGAGTTAGTGACAAAGCTCATCTGATTCTGGGATGTAGTGCAGGTGGCAATACAGGTCCAGGAGCCAGCTGATAGCTCTGCGGCACGGCAAGGTACGCCTGCTGTTCCATGGATCCATGGATTCACAGGAGATTTAAATGAAGGTTTCTTGATAGCAGATCATCTTTTGTAACAGTAGGCTGTGGGCTGTTTTTTCAACTCAACATATGCAAGATTTCCAGTGTGGCGTTTCGATGAACCTCCTAAAGGGGTATCTGGATATGGGACATCTGATCATCTACAAGGTATGTTACGGAAAGACACCTTGGGTGTTATGATCTGTCAGCTGCCAGTCAAATGACACCAGCACCAAAATATAGTTATAGGGCATCTTCGAAGAATTACTAATATTCTCTTCTTAATATTATTACAAATGTGTATATTAAAGCTCCAAGAGATCCGTATGCATGGAACAAGAAATAATATCCAGGGGCCTAGCCAAAAATGTTTGCAAAATCATGGCTATGCCAAAGTCAGCAACTAGCCTGGCATTAGCAGCCAGTCATTTTTGTATTTGTGTTTTAATGAACAGTTTCAGGAAGGTAAGCACCAACACCATTTGTAGAGGATCTCGAAGATAATACATATGGGAGGTCATTGCCAGGGGTTTTAAAAGACCCATTGGTTCCATGAACCTGGCCTTCACAGGAGACCATATCCTGTTTATAATATGAATGTTATGTTTTTGTGTTGACTTGTATGCCCTTTGACCTCAAGATTTCCAGTGACATTCTAATGGTGAAATGAAAGATCACCTCTCATGTTCTGTTCACTCTGTCCAAAAGGAAGCATACATTTCTGTTTCTATCCTCAGGTAAAATCATCTTCCATTGGTTAAAGATAGACCTCATATTTCCTCCACTAGTTGCAATTTTTACCTGGAGCAGCCTTCAGATTTTGGCATAGTTTGACAGTAAAAAACAGAAATCAAGCCAAACCAGCAGCTAAGGCCTCTATTGCAAGCTAGTCTCTTGTATATATTAAGTGCTATATTGTTAGAGGGATCCCTACACAGGAAGGTATTTCATTCCCAAAAGGTCAGGCCATGGCAGTGACATTCTAGTTTCACCTGCTAAAGGAACATTATCTGCAAAGTACACACTTTGCCTACTATTTGCAGGCCCTATGCCTTAGTTGTTAGTTTCAAATTGGTTGCTCCATTTGACCAAGACAGGATGAAGAAGACATGTTAGCTTGGCCTTACGACTCTCCATGCTTGCTTCCTCCACTCTTACCCATTCAAATTACCCAACAGGACTGTAGGATTGGCACAGGGTCAAAGGCGCATGAACCGGCAACTCACCACTGTGCTTCTTATACCCTTATGTTATGCCTTGTCCTGATGGCCATCTTTTCTTGGGTGCTTGCAGAGTTCATGAGTAGCTCTGGGAAATTCTGGGTGCATCGTATGAATGTGTGTTTCATGGATGTTAGTTGAGCCTGAGCTGTGAATGTACGTGGAAGGCCACTGGGTGTTCCTATATGTGTCCGCGGAACATAAGTGTAACTGGAACCTGTCAAACATTCACCTGTACCTTCAGCTAACGACTGATCAATTCTGTTGACAATCCCTGCATTATAACACTGTCAACAAGCTCAAAGAAATGAATCCATGCGTGCCGAGGTAGGAGAGTAGCGCGAAGGAGATACCCACTTATCCAAACTAAGCATAGCTTGTATCCTAGAGAGACTGAGCAGTGCTGCACAGGGCACTGATGCTATAAACTGTGCTGCAAAATAGTAAAAATGTCACTGACAGATCAATATAAGTGGCCTCTACTGTGCAATTATGATCTAGACAAGAAACATGTCCTTTTTACTAGTCAGTGCCCAGCACTCATTGTGGCCCTTCCGTTTCAGCATTTGGCAGGGGCGGGGCCATCAGGGGGCAGGGGCTATTGGTAGGGGCATGTCTACACTGAGAGTGTTGCCAGAGGCAGTGCACAGTGGACTGGAGATCAGGAGGATGCTTCTAAGTTCCTGGCGATTCAGACCAATGAATGTGGTACTAAGGTTCAGCCGGAATGTATGGGAGGGTCCACCCACGCACATGACCCCCCAATCAACCCCTGCCCCTCACTCTGCAGCTCCAAATGCCAGTTCTTTAGAGCAGGAATTTTCCAGTATGAGGATACCATTCAACCACAGTTAAAGCTCTGGTTGCTTGACGCACTGAACTTTGTCTGCCATACTTGACACACAGCCTCTTCGTACTTATTCAATTATTTGCTCACTCTAAGTAGAACTTTGGAGTTCTTCTGTCAACGAAACAGTGCACAAACTTATCGTATGCACAGGGCTCGGGTGGAGGAGTCAGAAAGACAAGTGAAACCTTAATCTCTTGTTTGATAAAGAAAACTAAAACTACCTTTGGGAGAAAAGAAGGGAAATTCAATAGAACCTCTTTCTCCCTAGGAAAATCAATATAGGGTTTGTCTGAACAGTGAGCCTGAAGCTTGCTTACATGGATAGCTTAAGTAACCACTACTAAAAATAAATAAGTCTTCTTGACGAATAAAAGACAAACCTTAGAGCAACTGATGCCACGGGCTGAAATGGTTCAATACACTGATAAAGCCACATTATGATCCCACGCACCTTGGGAGATAATAATAGGAAGAAAGACATGAAGGAGCCTGTTGAAATATCCCTTTTCAGCTGTAGGCTGATGGGAGGAGGATGCTGAGGCGGAACTGGGGTATGCACCAATGGCCGACCATAGCAACAGAATTGATCAACCTTTAGGCTTGCCCTAACCATAGTTTGTTCTTTTTATGTTTTTGTTTATTTATTTGTGAAAGAATATTGCCCTTAGAATAGAAGCATTGCAGAAATGGCCATAGAGTGGATAGAGGCGAGCAATTGATGTGTTCTTTATAATAAAAGTGTAAGAATGAAGTATAGAGGATCCATAAACCTGGTGAGGGGGGCGGGGGGTTTCTTTGCAACATTAGAAGGACACAGCACAGGCAGACATAGGGTACACATGTATATCATACAGTTAAACAATTGACAATGTGCACAATCTGCTGCAGTTGATAATTGGGTTGATGCCGAAAAAGGAGGAACCATGCCCATGCAAGCTCCAGGTGCTCCTTCCATAGATATGAGCGGTCATTTTGAACCATGTAACTGTGGTGATACCTTAACTTCAGGTGGCAACGAGTGGCAAATGAGTGGAAGGAGGAGACATCTCATGGTGAACGGGGCAGGTATGGTAGGGCTTGTGATTGCGGAGAGCAGGGGAGAATTGCAAAAGCAAGCTTATGTGTATATTCAAAGATGAGAAAAAAACTTTTCACAAGAGATGGATTTTGCATGGACGATAATCCTGACAGTTTGCAGTGGGTGCGGGTGGGAAACTGAAGTACTTTGTCAAGAGGGCAAAGGAACAGAGGGAGAGCACCCTGAGAAGGACGGTGCAGTAGTCCTCTAGGGTGGAGATACCTGTCTTAATAAGTGATAAGTGAGGTTGGTCTGGATTTTATGGATGTTCAGGACAATGAACCTAGCAGAGGTAACAGTAGAAATAATGAACAGTTGAAGTTTGGGGTCCCTGTAAAAGAGGACCACCGCCGGATTGCAAGATTAGTGAATTGGGTGAGGCAATCACGAGCAGAGAAAATATGAGAGAGAAAAAGGGATGTGTGGAAAGCAAATTAATGATCATCATACAAACACGCCAGTAGTGGATTCATGTTTCTGGCAATCCAAGGACCATTAACAGAAAGTAGACTATGTATTCTGCTATGGAGTCCTTCCTGTCCTAGGCTTTCATTTGATGATCCCAAATGGCTATAAACCAGGCTTTCACCCTCTAGACAGCTAATGGATGTGATCCAGGGATGAGAACTTTTTATGCATGCTGAGACAACCGATTGTACAGATGAGGGAACATGCGCCCTGAGGCCTGCAGGCATGTGGTGCGGTACATACATTCAAATAAAGTAAAATAAAAAGTCCACGGAGCATACTATAACAGGTGCAGTAGAGCTGAGAACTATTACCTCTTGTGCCACAAAGGAGCCACTATAATGAGAAGGCGGGGTGAACGTATCTCATCTCCTGGATCACCTTCGAGATCAATAGAAGCAGGGAAGAGCAAACAGGAACTAAATGTATTAGAGAAATAATGCCTCCACATGAGACACACCCTCTGTGCCCAATCTACAATCTCATAGGAAAGTCTACCAGTGGTGGCTACATCTATTGGGAAATAGGTTCTGCCACTTGGGGAAGACACTCCCATTCAGGACTCTCTGAATTTACCCTAGTTTTGAGCTCCACAGTAAAAGGGGCTGCTACTGGATAGCTGTTGTGGCATATCGGGCAATTCCAGAGCTAGAGCTCAGAGCATAAGTAGTTTAACCTGGTGCCTCCCTGCTTCTTTACATAAAACCTTGTACAAGTGTTATCTGTTTGGCTAGGAAAATAAGATTCAATTGCAGAATATGAATTAGCAATTTACTTTCCTCTGGTCCCCACATAACATGGACTCTTATTTTTTCCATTGTTACCCCCCAAGTGAATAGGGAAAGTCCTTTGTTAGAGGCACCTTCCTCTCTGGTGTTTAAAAGTGAATTACCACAATCAAGTTGGCTTCCTGGTACCACCAAAGGACTCCAAGAATAATGGAATGGTGAATGCCCTGAGCACCAGACGTTGCCAGGTGCAATTGCAGGCAGCCCATTCAGAGGCATTCATATGGGATGGCCAGAAATGTCTGACAGGACTTTCGAGTATATATGGGGGAGAGATACAGTGACTTAAGTGTGTCACACAATATTGAGAGTTCCTACTGCCCCCATAAATCACAGACACTGACAATGTGGCTGCCGGATGCAACTACACACCCCAGAAATTTGTCACACATAGCCAGCCCCCTTCCCTATAGGAGAAGAGAATCTAATCTGGTGTTACCACATAGAACCTATTCATTGTGAGTTAAAGATTGAAATAGGATACCTCTGGTATAGCTTTGCGGACTGAATTGTTTTTCATTTTGGCCATGAGGAATCTAGGCCAGTAACCACCAGAAATCTTAGGCTATTAAACCAATTTGAGCATTGATCTCCTGGAACTGAACCTTGCAAACCAATTTCAACCACAATGCGTGGCCCAAATGCGAATAAGGGGAAGGAGGAGGTAGGGTAAAACATTAACCCTAGTTTGCAAAAGAGAGGGTCCAGGATTCCTCAGTGATGCTTTATGTATACTTTTAAAAAACAGGAAATTGTGCCCCTCCTTTTAGGATTTTACCCCTGACAAGTCAAACCTTGGATTTGGGGTCTGTGGAGGTGTCAGAGTAGAAAATACCCTTAGTCATCTTTTGATGCATTCTGTCCTCGGAGGAGGAAGACTTGTTTTGCTGGTCCCTTCTTTGCTGGTCTCTGGCTTGAGCACCACAAAAGAGCATGATGGAGACAGGATCGACCCGGGTATGCTGCTGTGTTGTTACTGTTTTATATGTTTGCTTCGAAATTGTAATGCTGGACTTGGCTATTAGCTTATCACTCTTTATCCTGAGCAACTCCTTGTCCACTGATGTGTAGAATAAGTGTTCCCTTTCGCATCAAACAGAAGCCCTGGGAAGTCTGCACATCAGGTAATAACTTGGTGCTGTAAAGTCATACCTGCCCCCTTGCATGCCCCATGAGAATGTGTCTACATGGTTGTCATCTGACTCAGGAATGTCCAAATTTGCCTGATTTGGATGAGTAAAGCTCAACTGAAGCTGTTGGTTTTGTTTGAGGAACACGACTATTTCAGATTCTCTGACATCTCACCAGAGTTGTAGATTCCATGCTGCCAGGAATGCATTAGAACTTTCCTAATTGAACTGATCTTTTAAGCTTTTTCAATTTGAATTGAGTAGCTGTTCATTTGTAATAATATACGATTTTAATTGAATACAAGAACAGATTGCAGTCGGGAATTAACACATCTAATCACTGTAAAAGACAGAAGACTAGGAGCATGTACAAATGTGTGCAGACCATGGATTTTTTTCTGAAATGGAGAGGTTTTCATATGGCCCCAACACAATAATATCACTAACAGAGCTAAGTACAAGCACAGCGTGGAGGGTTAATAAATAACAGAAACACTAGCAATATGGTGAAGAGGTACTTCCAAGCAAACAAGTGGGTGCAGGTCATGCAAGAGTGGGTAGATACAGCAATGGCAAAACAATTGATGGTGGGGACACAAAACGAGCTGCAAGACATCAGATGTACATATCTTTGAAGGGAGGCCATATATCATTGTGTTTATTGACACATACATTTTCGGTGTTAGCTTCTCCTTGGCATATAATGGGGCATCTCTTCCAACCATCCCATGCAGGATGGTTTTCTGTCGGACTTTGTTGAAAAAATGATTTTTCAAGGTAACAATTAATGATTATCTAGCCATTGCTTGTCAGAATAATGAAAGGAAACGAACCTGTGATAGCACAAGATCCTTGTGAATAGTGCTTGATATTATCAGTGCTAAACTTGACCACACTAATTCCAGAAATTTGCCAGATGCTCACAGTTCCAAAACAGGTGAACCATAGAAGCTGTAGTTCTCCAGCAAGCCAACCAAAGATCTGCAGGGGACACAGAGAGAGTGAGCGTGGAATACTGCAAAGAAGCAATAAAGAGCGCAAAATCACCGTCCCAGCCAGGGAAGCCTCTCCACACCATCATGGCAGACTGCAGCATCTACTCCTAGCCCCATGGCAACGGAGATGCCTTGAATGTGATTGGTGCAGGTACTCCTTTTTCCTGGCCTATCGGCAGTCGGCAGGCTTTGAAGCCGCCCCCACGGCAAAGGCCCATAGGAAAAGGCCCTGTCTGTTCCTGTTGGATCCTGGCTGGCCCCCGGGGCCACCACAGCAACATCGCTATGCATCTTGAGGTGAGCACCACTTCCATGTGCCCCTGGTCTACGGACCCCCACTACCACGTAAGTGCGTCCCGCCTGCATGTAAGACTTCCTTGACTCTGTCCTCCTCCAAACATGCCCCTCTAAACACTTTCTGAGTGCACCTTTCCCAGAACGAGGCAAAAATAGTACCTTCCACTACACGCCTACAATGTACATCTTCTCCCTAAACTGTCATGCTCCTGTTTTTAATACCCGTTAACCACAAAATTTGTTTTTGTTCTGTGTGCACACCCTGTTACTTACTGATACCATTTTAAATTCTTAACTGTGTGCATATCCTCACTGCTGCTACCATTTTGAATAGTTTTTAGCTGTGTGCATATCCTCATTGCTGCTATCATTTTGGATTGTTTTTAGCTGTGTCTATACCCACACTGCTGCTACCATTTTAAAATCGTTTTGCTGTGTGTACATCCTACATAGTGGATAGGCATTGACTATAGACTGTGTGTCCGAATCAAGAAAAGAGTCTTTATTCAATCCTGAATCTCTGCGACATCTAACAACACGGCCAGACTTTTCAAAGTCTGCAATGAACTAGCCAATTCGACCACAGCATCCGCCACCATTGCACCAACACAGGCCCTCTGCTCCGCCCTGGTGGGACATTTTACCTTAAAAACACATGACATCCTATCCTTTCTCTCCTCCTCACCACCTCAGTCACTCACACCTATTGCGTGGCGTAGAAGCCCACCCGATAAGAATTATCCAATCCGCATGCTCTGTTACCATATACAGATATAGCACCTAGACTTAAGTTACCTTTCCGTCCAATAGAATTTGCATGAAAAATGTATGAGTTTTACACGTCAAATGATGACGAAATTTGCCCATAAAAGTTGCTGTCTGAATGAAGAAGTTGGGAGTTGAAGCAAGACAGACGATCGCATTATTGATGATTACCATTTGTGTCCCTGTTTTTTGTACTTGTCATTAAACGGACTTCCCTTTGCCAAACCATTGAGTTGTCCTTATTGAATTGTGTTGGAGTAAGTGAATCCTGCACCCTAACCTCCTCAAGGTGCAGCTATCTTGTCTTACAGGTACTAGAGGGTGAGTTCTGACCTATGGGCCCGTCAGAGTATGCTCTGCCCTCCTGTACACTTGGTAGTGTGAGAATGGTTCGACCATCAACTATTGATTGATTAATACTAAGACACCCATAGACCGACGGCACTCAGTAACTCTAGGTCTTTGGCAATATCACGAGTCCTTCGCCATTTGGCTGAGTAGACTGAGAAGCTTCCCGTGGACAATGATAGAAGTAAATCCATCAAATCTGCAGTAGGTCTGAAGGAACCTGCCTTTCCAAGCATAACCCTTCTCATTCCCACGGGCAGCGGATCGGACGAAAAGACCGCAAGAGGCGGTAACGACAGAGGGGCTGGTGATCCCGAAGTTCCAGAGAGGAAAAGATGCGAGCGGTGAGTGAAACAATAAACTCATTACTTTGGCAAATGTCTTGTAGGCAGTAGAACAAGTAAGGGAAAGGTAACGTAGGGTGGTGGAGAAAAATAAAAATAGTTAGATGTAAAGAAGACTGTATACATATAAGGGGTTAATGACCCGAGTATGATAGATAAAAAAAAGTGGTTACCGGGATAGACACTTGAGATAAAAAAGTGGTTACCGGGATAGACACCCGTGATAAAAAAGTGGTTACCGGGAGGACACCCGAGTGAAAAAGTAAGGTTACCGGGAGGACACCTGAGAGAAAAAGTAAGGTTACCGGGAGGACACCCAAGAGAAAAAAGTAAGGATTCACCTTGTTCCTGCGCTTTAATACAGCGGTCAGAAGAAACGTGAACTCAGAGCCTACATAATAGGGGACGATTAGGCTACGGTGACGATTAAAGACGCCACAAATGGAGTTCGTTTAAACCCCATGTCGGGGTATTGATTAGAAGGCAGGTATATGTGTGTCCAGCTGGTGTCCCTCTAGTCTGTCAAATGTCTGTCATACGTGTCCTGTTATATGTCAAACGTAAAGAACTGTATCATTGATTGTTTGAAATTAAGTTTGGGTTTTATGCGATTCTGTAACTTAGAGGGAATCGCCAAGGAATTGATGTTCTTGAGTAAACTGGTAGTATAACATTTTGGCGGGAAAAGCCTGGATTGGAGCTTGCGTATTGGTGCTCGCTCATACTATTGGAAGGATAAAAAACTGCATAAGTATTGTTGGTAACGAAATTGAGAATGGAGGAGGTTACCCCACTTGCACATCTGTGTAAGCAGTTACCCAAGCATGCACCTACGCTTAAAAAGTACAGTACTCAGTGGGTTAAGGGTACCGCCCACAAGATGTTTATGCCGTGGCCACAAAATGGGTCCTTATCTAAAGCCGTCTTACAACACATGACGACTTACATACACAGGCAAAAAGCTAGAGAAACACCTCGCTGTTTTAGAACTTTAGAAGATGTTTGAACAGACGAAGGAGGAAGAACCACACGCAGACTGGATATTAAACCTATGCACGGAGGGGGGTGAGACGCCAACCACGCCACCAGCCCCGCATGAGCCAGTCATCGAGGGAAATAAGTCAGAGGGACTCTACCTGCTAAGAGAACTAAAGGCAGCCACGGGGTATAGCAACCCCGCATATGAGTCACCTATGTACAGTAGTGACGAAATCAAAGAGAAGGACCAGAAAATTAAACTTGCCTCCGCAGTCCCGAGGGACAAGGAGAGAAGCGATGATGAAGGGAAGGACCAGGCACAGAGTTGTGCACCTCTTCGTAAGGAGAGAGAGGGAAAGAAATGGAAAGGAAGTAAAGACAGAACAGATGAGATAGCATTCGCAAAAGACGAATGGATGGAAGGACAGATATTGTTGAAACTTGATGGAAAAGGAAGTGATGATGTGAGACCGAGAGAGAAGTCTGATGAGACGCAAAGAAGGGAGAGAGAAAAGGAGAAGGAAATGAGGGACAAAAGAATAAGAAGAAAGGATAGGCTGAAGCGAGAACTAATATATCGCGAAGAGCAAGAGAAAAAGCTTGATCGCAAACAGAAGGCAGCCTATGACCTGTACAGACAGAATAAGCAAAGGTTTGAAGAAGAGCAAAGAGTATGTGAGACGAGGGTGAAGAGAAGAGAAGAGGAGGAAGTTAGAAGGGCAAAGGAACGTAGAAACGAAAGGATGAGGGAAGTAGATAAGGCTAGAGAAAAAGCGAGGAAGCGTAAGGAAGTAGATGAGGAAAAAGAATGTAAACGCAGACAGAGGGCACGAGATTTGGAATATTTGGAACGGGAAGTTAAAAAACCCAATCCTGTTGTAGAATGGGAAGACATAGAAGAATTCTTTCTTGCAAATGACTTGGTACCAGGTACGAGTGGGACAAATATTGAGGATGACTTCGACACCAGAAGCATCGGGGAAACGATTGATAAAATATATGATGAAATGGGGCAGGAACAGATTTCCCAAGGGGAAAGGGAAGATGAGCACTTGGAAAGCACTCAGCTGTATGGCACTGAGGATGTCACCCGAAGTAGTGGGAGCAGGGGACTGCCCCTGGATAGGCTAGAAATTAGTAAGAATGAAGAAGATACAAGGAGTTGCGTGAACTGGGAACAATCAGCGTCCGACTACGGTAGGGAAACGGAGGACGAGACACGCAAAGAAGGGAGACAACACGAGAAGCGGCTCCCAAGGGACCAAGGGGTACGATAGTCAGACACTAGCGAGTCCGCACCTAGGGCATCGGGGTTTGCTGCGCAGCCTGGCTGACATGAAGGAATACCCTGGGGTCAGAGTGGGGAGCCAGCACCTGCCTATGTAGACAGATTGAGGACATTGCCAGGTAGACAGCGATGCAGGAATGTTACCCCAGCGATAGACAGGAAAGCTATGGGGAAAGAGAAGAAAGACTGCACATTTCAGTACCCGCTGCTAGAAAAGGGGGGCGCAAGACCACAATATATTCCATGCCCACACATGGATCGAGAGAACTTAAAAAACAAGCTTCCAATGCTGACTTCGGGAGCCGGGAAATGGATACACGAGTTAGAAAAAAACAGGTCTCCTGATCGCCATACTGGGTGAGAGAGCAGACGATGTATGCAAGCGGGCTGGGTACCCTGGGGTAACCATAACTAACACTACCCATGGCGGAGCATCATTCAATAATTGTAGAGCAGCAGTGTGGAAAGCGCTACAAGAGCTGTACCCAGACACGTCTGATATGGGAGCTATAATGACTCGGAAAGTGAAAGAGTCAGTGGATCCCTTGATTTATATCCAGAATTTTCAAGACACGTGGGTACTCGAAACGCATGAATCTTGGACGACATCTATCCCTGTATTCTACCACATATTGTGCCAAGGGTTGCCAGAACCGGTGCAGAAACAGCTCAGGAAATTGGTAGGACTAGAAGCTAAACAGTGGGCCGAAATACAGTTGACAATTGCACACTACTGTAGATTGTTGCAAGAAAAGAACCAAAAAAAGGAGGCAAATCGTAAAGGTGAGGAAGCGAAGCTGGTGCAAAAGAAACTCTCAAAGTATGCTCTCAAGGGACTGGACTATTGTAGAATAACCAGGTTAGCTCAGGATTTTACCCGAGGGGTAGGGGATTTAGAGGAAGAGGATGGCAGAGTAATCAGGGAGGATTTCTGAATAATCAAGGTGGCTTTCAGAACGTGCAGATGGGCAGTCCAGCTACGCCATATGGACAGATGGCCCGACCACCGACAGTGTGCTGGCTGTGTGGAATGACAGGACAAGTGGCGCGCATGTGCAGAAGCCAAGGCATGTAGCAAAATGGCCAAGGGATGGGAACAGGCATGGTGAATCAGCCTGCGTCCCAAAACAAGACGGTGCACAGAATCAGGTTCAACCCTCGAATATGGGGAATTTGCCACAGGGGAAATCCCAACAGGCACTGCCGCAAATGTCACAGGGCACTAACTCCGGAGGGGGAGTCAACCCTGATAATGGGGTAAGTCCACAAGTATACAGTGGACCAAACCTATATATACAATAGGACAGCTCACGGGAAACTCTGATGTGCTCTATCCTATCAGTGACACCAGACCCTAACAGGGAACCTAGGGTAAATGTCGTCATAGGGGGGAAAGAATATTCCTTCTTAGTTGACACGTGTGCAACACGCTCATGCATACGAGAAGGCAAGTTTTCCTTGTCCAGCCAAGCCATAGACACTCAGAGTTTTACAGGAGCTCAGAGCAGAGTTCCCTTTACGGACAATCTCCCAGTCTCTGTGGGGGAATTTGGGATGAATGTGCCCTTGTTATATTCACGCCAGACCCCAGTAAACATTGTGGGTCGAGATTTAATGACAAAGTTGAATATGACTATATCATTTACAGAGGAGGGCATAGTATGCTCCACTCCAGGAATGCATTATTCTAACGTGTGCGAAATGATCAGAGCATACTCGGAATGCACAGCCATGAGAGCTATACCATTAGAACCAAAAGTCATCGCATATGGCGTGCGTGTGCTTATGGCGGGATTGCCAGGCCTCGCAGATAGAACTATGAGAACCCCTGATGTGTTTCTATTCAGACCAAGGATACCTATGCATGAAGAAGAGGGACAAGTATTTCCCTTATCGATACATATTGTAGCAGTACGAAGGAAGGTAGTAATGGTCGAAGGGTACGATGATGAAGGCAGACAATGGTGTACAATTATCGCCATTGAAGAAGGGTACGGAGTGACTGACGTCACCGATGATGATCAGTTCAAAGAACACCTTGACTCAGAAGAGACAAGGGTGGAAGTAAGTCTCATATTTTGGGTCAAAATGATCAAACGAGAAGTGCCACAGAGAATGATGTTGGTGCTGATCCGCCCCGCATACTTTGATGACGACATGGCCCAGGTGCCTGTCTCAGTATGGACTACCGGACCCTATGATGTCCATGATGGAGCAGGGCATCCTTGTGACGTCAGAATCACCATGCAATACAGTGATTTACCCCGTCAAGAAATCAAAGGGAGGGTCGTGGCGTTTAATCCAAGATTTAAGAGCATTAAACGATATTGTTGAAGCTGAGTTCCCTATAGTCCCTAATCTATCTACGATCTTGTGTAACATACCGATTGAGGTGAAATACTTCACGGTGATTGATTTGAAAAATTCTTTTTTTCTCAATCACGCTGCACCGTGACTCACAAGATCTAATGTCCTTCACGTTCAGACAAATGCGCCTAAAAAGCACGAGGTTGCCGCAGGGGTACCATGAGTCCCCATCCATTTGCAACCAATTCTTGCAAACGGACCTAGGCAACATTACAGTAGACAGTGTTGTTTTGCAGTATGTGGATGGCATTCTGATCTGTAGCACCACTGAAGAACAATGCAGGTACGATTCTATCCAGCTACTGACCATACTGGCTGAGAAAGGTTGACAAAGAAAAGTTACAATATTGTCAACAAGAGGTGCTGTACATAGGCCAGCTAATCTCGCATGAGGGGAAAAGCCACGAAAGTGCTGAAGCTATCATGAACACGGCTAAGCCTCTCAGGATAAAGCAAATGCAGAGCTTCCTAGGCCTGTGCAACTATGTTAGGGCATGGGTCTTCGATTACAGCTCATATACTAAGCCCTTGCTCCAGGCCCTGAAGAAGGCCCGAGCGACAAAAGAACAAATTGAATGGACTGATGCGATGGAGCCACTCCACAGGCTTATAGTAATATGGGGCAAACTCAATTGATGGAGCTTCAAGGGGAGGCACCACAGGACGAAAAGAACCTGTGGAAATGTCGAGGTGTTCTTTAAACCCCTCGGACAGATTGTGGAGACAAGACAGCACTGGTAAACCAGGAATGACTGTAGCCCTACTAAAGATATCACTAGAACAATTACACTACCCATTCCATATGACAAAAGAAAATCTAGCCGCAACCCTCACAGATGACTGGTTCATAGCGAATTTAGCAGAGCAGGTTGCATTTTTTATAGTGAACTGCATAATTTGCCAGCAGTTCACAGCTGACCACTCTCTCTAACCACTTCTACATAGGCAGATATAATTGCCTCTGTCCACAATAGCCCGGTTAGGGCTAAATATCTATGCCCCACATCAAAAAGGACTTTGTGTTTTCTTAACTCTACTGGTCTGTCTGAATGTATTGAAAAAAACAGTAATTGAAGACAATACTTCACAGCATTGAAACTAGGAGATTGTGACCTTTATGAAGTAATATTGTGTACACCTCTAGTTCAATTATAACAATTACAAGGAGTCATTGCATATTGTTTGTACAGACCTGAGAAGAATTGCACCTTTTTGCATTGTTCACCTTTATCTTTGCTCAGACACACAGTTGTTGACCTGCTTTTGACCTAGCTATGTCAAGTTAGAATCATGGTGTTTCTCTGTGTTGTCTCGTTTTACCTGAACACTTGATCTCTTTTTAAGAAAAAACTCACAAGGTTAGCCACAAAAATAATAAAGAGGCTACCAGAAAACCTATCATAGTTAATGGTTGTTTCTTCACCTCATGATTAGGATTTATAGGATTTATCACTAATGCATGGGGTATTTGGGAAGGTTTAAATCACAAACTGCTTTAAAGTGATTGCAGTACGGAATCAGTGAGGACAGGAGCACCCAATGAACACATAGCAGTTCACAGCTGGGCACACATTAAAAGTAGTGAGAGGGGTCATCCCCGGCCAAATGGGCCATTTCAGCACTTACATGTCGATTATGTCGACATGATTCAAGTATGCAACGGGTACAGGTACTTAATTGTAGTGGTGTGTCCATTCTCTAGATGGATAGAAGCAGGTCCCTGTACACACCCAGACTCAATCTGTGCTGCCAAATTCCTGGTAAGGGAAGTATTCCCTAGATGGGGGGTGTGTGAAGTGATGAGATCAGATAATGGGGCTCATTTTGTAAATACAGGTTTTGAACAGATTAGCTTGTTGCTTGGTATAAAGCACAAGTTCTCGTCGGCGTATCATCTAGAGGGAAATGGCATATGCTAGAGGCTCAACGGCTTGCTAAAGGAAAGGATAGCCAAGTTGAAGCTTACTCTAAAAAAGGGTTGGCTGCACTGTCTACCACTGGCATTGTATGCACTTCGGAACCAACCAGGCTACGACCATCATCTCACGCCGCATGAGATAGTCACGGGAAGGAGTATGAGGACCCCACTTACCCCTCGAGATAGAGCTAGATGTGATGCCCAGTCTACCTGAGAGGTCCTGGGAACGGAATTGTCAGAATGTCTGAACTGCATGACATCAAGCCTCGCTGTCATTTCAGACCAACTGCAGCGATGACGGAAAGGGTGCAGCACAACACCATACCCAGAGGGAGATGCTGAAACAGACACAGCTCAAGGACTACATACGCCAATCATCTTCCCTGGTGACACAGTTCTTGTGAGAAACCACACAAGGAAAAGGTGGGACGAGCCAAGAATCAACGGCCCGTTCATCCTGGAGGACTGCACTCCCTGAGCCGTGAAACTGCAAGGCAGGAGAGATTGGATCTTCCTAAATGACATTAAACCTTATATCGGTGAGATCCCCTTAGCTGCACCTCACCACGAAGAACCTACAGACAACGGGGAAGAACCTCAGCACGTGCAGATGTGAGCTATGAGGAAGAAGGATGCATGATCAGGAAAATCAAGACAAAGAACCCGGATGCAAGTTGTGGCTTAAAACTGGACAGTTCCTCCAAGCAAAGGGGGATAAGGACATAACTAGTTGCAGGGTAAAGAAGAGAATCGCACATCTAAGCCACATCACACTGATGATACGAACTTTTGAATCAAGTCATATCCAATCATTTTCAGCAAACAAGACTTTGATGAACTAAGAGCAAAAGTTAAGAACATTACATAGTCACCTGAATTAACCAACACCCAGACTTTGCTTTGCAGAACGTATGACATCCCCCAACAGAAATATCACAAGGGTTGTGCTGTCCTGTTTTCAGTTAGTACTAAAGAGATATCCATCGCTTGTAGGGAGAGTTACCAGTATCAGAAAAAATCTGGCAACTACTGACTGTCATTGCGGAAGCCTTCATTGTACTGCCCGAGTACGGTGATAAGGACACAGATGCTTCCACCACGAATGATCATTGAGGAGCTTACAGACACGCTTTTCTTTCGCATCATAGAGGAATGCCGAGGACTCGTAGGGAGAACCACGGATACCCTAACATTCATCAGAGATCCAAGAAACCATGAATACCTGAACCAAGTGTGGATCAAGCTAAATTAAGTGGTCACAATCCACGCAGTAGGAAAGTGCAGAGACTGTTCTCGTCAAAAAAAAGGCCTGTGATCCAGAACCCAGCCAAGCAGGACAAATGTCCCTGTCACCCGAGGACAGTCGCCTGGTGCAAAATGTCCTGTTCTGTCTAGTCACTGACTATCGAGAAATGGTGGGACGGCCTGCAGATGTTGACGTCATCACCTTCCTCAGAGACCCAGCTAATGTCGCACATATGGGCACACTCCTCCATGGAATCATGTTCTAGGTGGAGCTATCCAATGTTCAGCGAGAATACCTGAAGAGATTCCAGTGAAACTTTCCGCCGTGGGACAGATCAAGAAGAGAAGAGAACTTCACCGTTTTGGTTATTTTTATCTTTCATTTTTATGTTTATTTTTTATCTTTTGATTTGATTTTGAATGGTATCATTTTTCCATTTTCCATCTTTCACCATTTTTTTTGCATTTTTTCTATAATTTTTCTTTCTTTGTCACATTTAAACAAGATTCCTGCATGTCTTCCGGACTAAGGCAAATTCGGGGGTGGACTGGGAATTGACCTATTTTGAATATGCTCAATGAGTGTGACTCACCAATGAGGCTAGTCTAATCTTTTTCCATAGTCTAGCAAGGAAACTACATCCCACAACCAGAGACAATCGTCACCCTTGAGAGGGGGGACTCTTATGAAGCACAAGACACTTTACGTCCAAGACCTCCTGAAAGATCATAATGGAGTAAATGAAAAGAAGAGATCGTTATAGGACTTTAACTATTGATATGATTGAAAAGGGGGCCCAGAACAGTAATCTAGTCCACCCACAAGCGGGGGGGCGCCCCCAATTCCCTGGAAGAAAATGCTGCAAATGGTCTTATCGATCGATAATGTGCATATGTTTAGTTATTATTAATGTTTTTCTGTCATTAACAATCAGAAATGCATTCTTTATTGGTGCACGAAGCACTCCAATTTCAATGCACCCACCAGATAATGTACGTACGAATCCCACAAAAGCACCCAGACCCTATATAGTCATTCCGATTTGTGGAAAATATGACGATAAAGTAAACGAACTAGAATTAAATATAATTAGCAGTGATTCATACACATTTGAGGTAACGAATAAAGAGAAAATCTGGAGACAGGGTCAGCACGGAATGAATGAAAACGTAGCAATGACCACTACACGCACAAATACACTGAATGCACATGAACAAGGGCAAGTGTCAATGGCTACAGAACCTCGAATGATGGCAACAGAAAATAAGAGACTGCCTACCGAACAACCAGTTCCAGAAAATAGTGGAAGCAACCAAGAGGAAGCAAGCGAAAGGCCAACTGAAAAGGATATAACCAAAGCACTCAAGAAGACAGAGACTGCTACAAAAGAATTTGCTGCAAAGACCCAAATGCTGATAGACCATTAGTTCCCGTTTATAGCCAGAGCAAAGAAAGTGCATAAGGAGCTGAAAAATAGAACCACAGTGACTATTGCAGCAAACACATCAGTTCCCACGAGCACCAGGCCCACGATGAGGCCACACGTTGGACAGATGATACACAGATGGTGGTTAAAGGAGCCCTACAGGAGAATGCAAGAGGAGAAGAACACACAAAACCTTCTCCTACCACAGCTATACAGGTAATGAAGCCTGCTCCTCCAACAAGCATGCCTGAGAATCCTCCAGCAAGAAAAAGTCACATAGATGCATTTAGAGACGTAGTTATAGCTAACTACAAAAAGACATTAAGAATCAAGAGAAACCCACATGAAGAAAACAATGAACTAAACGATTGCGTAGACAGCACAGCACATCTAGGAAACAACATTTGGTACCAACAAATGAAAGAGGTCGGAAGAAGGAAAGCTGAAGGAGAATGCTACGTCCGCGCATTCCTACCGTACAGCATGGGAAAGTCCAAGATCTTTGTGGCTGTAGAAATTGATGTCCCGACAGCACACTTTTTATCACACGTAGCTATGTGCAACACTAGAGGACAAATCATGGGGAGAGATGCCTCACTGATATGGGCACCAGAAACAGCATACCCTGATGAAGATGACTATATCCAAGACATCAAGACAAGAAACAGAGCTCACACCAGGAATCACGTGATTAGGTATGCAAAGCCAGAAGCACAAGGAACAGGAACAAGATGGGAGATAAACCCAAGACTGAACGTCCAAGGGAAAACTCCAAAAGAAGCGCAAATATGGAAGAATAGAGGCCAGATGTAGATTTGGGGAACAGTGCTTTCCCCAGACGGATGGGAAGCAGGAGTAGTGATATGTCGAGCATGGATGGTCCTTGGAGCCTGCAAGGAAGCAATAGAAAACTCTCAAAAACTGTGCAAACCCCTATGGCCAAAATTGGGGAAGTTACTAACATGGGTCGAAGATAGAGGGGGGTCCCCTGCAGGTAGTGGCACTGGAAAGCCTGAAACTATGCTTTAGGAACAATGGCACAACAAAGATGGGAGAAAATCAAAACTGCGGACGAATCTTTGAAGCCCCAGGAATGACGCAAGGGACCGCAGTAATTATGGACCATTACTGGGCGTGTGGATCCATGGCATACATAAGACTACCGAAAAATTGGGGAGGCATATGCACACTAGTGAACGTCCACGTTCCTGCACTAGTGATCCCGAAAAAGGACCTGAGTATTGACAGTTTCCCAAAAGCAGATGCTCATCTAAGGAAGAGGAGATCTGTGGAACTGGTATCCCGAATAAAGAGAGATAATTACTTTTCTGCCAAATCAGAAGAAGCATTTCATGCAATCCCATGCGAGCACAGGCTGTTTAGCCTCACCTCAACAGTATTCACAACATTGCTCTTGCCCCACGTCCAAGTTGGAGTAAATACGAAATGGTTGCAGATAACCAGATGGGAGTTATTGCAGACCATCAACACTACCATAAAAGGATTTAATGCAATCAAAGAAGAACTGAGAGCAATTCGATCGATGACCCTCCAGAACAGATATGTACTTGACATGATCACAGCAATGGATGGAGGTGTTTGCACAAAAATCAGAGAATCATGTTGCACGTGTATACCTTCACATGATGAAGAAAATAGAACCTTAACAGAAGCCATAAGTATGCTGGCAGATCTGCAGAATCAGATGATCAAGGAAACTGATGTAGTGGATGATGACAGCTGATTTGGAACACTGTTTTTATGGGTCCCACAATGGATGGCAGACATATTCAAAATTCTGGGAGCCCTGCTAGTAATAATACTACTAGGATTTTGTGTTATCAAGATAATCAAAACACAATGCCAGAAAATGGCGAAGAAAGCCATTGGGATGAAAATGATGGTCGATGTCAAACCAGGATGGAAGCCCAGAGACCTAACAGATGAGGAAATAATCAACTTCGTGAATGCCAGTGAATTTGCGCCAGAAGGAACAAAGTTTGCATACCCCAGAAAACGAAGAATGTATGAAGGGAAATTAATTTACTGCAGCTCAAATGGGCAATGCCAGCTAATGACCTGGAACAAAGACGAACACGTAAAAGCAACAAGAAGTTTGAAAGGAATGATAAAAATATGGACTCCAAAGGTGCACACATTCACACCATCATGTACAAACGCAGATGACGAAGAAGTGGATGTGGAAGAACAAAGCAAGAATAATTTAAAGGAAGAAGAAGAAGTGATCGATAAACCGACCAGAGGGGGGTGTGTAGAGGAGGTCCCAAAAATGACCTGCACTCCAGCCACTTATATCGAAATGCCAGAAGCATACCCGCCAAGATATGTGACATATAAGAAGCAAATGATTCAACAGAGAGCCACGGTGGTGCTCTGTCCAGTGCCCATCAGAGGGACATGTATATAGCGCCAATAACCAGACAACCGTGGGCTGCAAGGTATCCACTGAGACAACCATACTAGCAGATGACACGATACGAAGACTACTTACAGAATGTCCCCGAATAGGCCCACAGAGCCTTAATGGAAGGCAATTGATGACGATATAAGAGCCTAGACGTGACGTACAGACATCCATAGAACGACAAGCAAAAGAAAGTGCACAAGGACGAACTGTAAAAGAATAATGATATGACAAACGTATAAGAAATATACCACGTTGCAGCACAAAGAACGTACCCAGGATCGAATCGTGCAACTGACTGAATGCATGTAAATAGGCTTGGAACGCAAGAAGCTAAGTAAATGACACTGCTTGCAATGCTTAGTAGAAGTTTAGAACGGCATGCGCCAATTATATCTCTACCTCAAAGAAGCACGCTATACGAGTGCGACTCCATTTTGTAAAGCAGAACTAAGCTCAGGCTGAAAAGGGGCCACCAAGGCCGAGATTCAAATTCCAGTTAAAGCCAGAAGGCAAGAGCGGAATCGAAACTCAGCAAGAAGTAGCTGATGCTTGGGAATTCGAGGTCAACTCCAGGAAGGGAGGAGAGCGGCTACTCTGAATACTCAAAACGTCAGAGCATGACTGCCAGCCAGTGAAGGTCGAGTTAAGAGGCCCCAGGCAGGTGGCTAGGCTGAACAAAGAATCAAATATACAAAAAGAAGGAAAAAAGCAGATTCACGGTGAACAGACATGTGACCAGCCAAGGGCAAAGAGGTACCAACGTCTGATGTCACCCAGAACCCGAGGATGCCATAACTTTTCCTGATAAGAACTACAGTTTCGAAGCCATCCTCAGCCAACTAATTGACGCATAGCCCTAAAGGTACTGATTGATGGAAGGGAGGCAGGGTGAATCTTGGGGCACTCCGCATCTGGGTGTCTATTCTGCATGCTGCTAATTAAAGTGGAGATTTATGTCTAGGGGTGTAACCCACCCAATCACAATGGACCAAATAATCTAGGGTCCTATAGCTTGTAGAACCAATGAGACGTCATAGTTGTAGTGACGTCTATCACAAGTGATGTGGTGGGATGGGCGTAGACGCCCACCCGATAAGAATTATCCAATCCGCATGCTCTATTACCATATTCAGATATAGCACCTATACTTAAGTTACCTTTCCGACCAATAGAAATTGCATGACAAATTTATGAGTTTTACACGTCAAATGATGATGAATTGTGCCCATAAAAGTTGCTGTTTGAATGAAGAAGTTGGGAGTTGAAGCGAGACAGGCGATCGCATCATTGATGATTACCATTTGTTTCGCCGTTTTTTGTACTTGCCAAACCATTGAGTTGTCCTTATTGAAATGTGTCGGAGTAAGTGAATCCTGCACCCTAACCTCCTCAAGGTACAGCTTGCTTGTCTTACAGGTCTAGAGGGTGAGTTCTGACCTATAGGCCCATCAGAGGATGGTCTGCCCTCCTGTATACAATGAAGGCTGAAAGTGTTAGGGAGGAGAAAGGGAAACAAGCAAGGATAGCCAGTTGATTATCTGCATGGAGCAGCACATTAGAAGAGTAGTTGAGGTCAGAAAGGCCAGCAAAGTCCTTATGACCGCAAGATGATACTGCCATGGGTTTCATAGCAAGATTGAACACCGAAACCTTGTCTCCTTCCCCGTTAGATAGATCATACCATTGACTGCGATCCTGCCAGGCTCCGGTAAGAGCTGTGAAATGTAAGCCAAATCCATACCTTGTAAGAGCAAGCAGTAAATGTTTCAAGCACAATCGGTCCAAAGACTTCCCTGCATTGATGCAAACGCCATACATAGAAATAACTCATTTTTATACAACAGTATCATCTTTAGAAGATCATTTACATTATCACAGCCATTACAGCCCTTGATCAAACAAATTGGCTCGGATATATTAGTGAGTGTTTGACCTTTATTTATACGTTTATAGCAGCGCACTAAGCCCGGGGGGGGGGGGCGGAATGTAGGTGCTAGTTACACAGCAGTGACAAAGGAAATTGTAGTGTTGAATTAGTTAAAAAGGTGGGTTTTCAGACACTTGTATCTTGTCTCCAGGCGATGTTTGTTGGCAAAGTGCTGTGGTCTTCTGAAGGCTTGTATTTTGATTTATTGGTTGAGATATGTTGGTGCGTGGATTTCTAGGTATTGGTGGGTGATAGACAGACTTTTACATTTTATTCTATTCCTAACTGGGAGCCAGTGGAAGGCTGTCCTCGTTTCAGATTGGTGGTTGTGTTTGCTCAAATCGGTGGCTGTTCTGAGGGCATTGTTTTGGACCACTTGCAAATTATTCAAGCTTTTTTAGGAGGGACTGCACAGTAGGGAGTTACAATAGTCCAACTTGGATCCGATGAGTGCTTGGGCGATGTGAATGCGGTTGCCAGAGGAAAGGAATTGTTTGCTGGTATGGATCAGCATGATGGTATATGCAGAAGTGGAGGCAATAGGGGTTCACCTGATGCGACATGTTGGAGAACGCTCCAAGGTAGACCCCCTAGAGTTTTTACCGCAGATACAACAGGGATGTTGTGGCCATCAATGGTGAAGGAGTTGAAAGACTTGTCAAGCGTGGCACAACGAGCTGGTGTGCCAATGATCAGAAGTTCTGTCTTTTTGTCGTTCAAACAGAGGCTATGCCTTGTCATCTATGTTTGAACGGTCTTCTAGATGGAATTGACCTTAGCTGTGTCTTGGGAGTGGTTGCCAGATAGGGGATAAGGATTTGGTTGTTGTAGACGTAGTTTGTGTTTTGTGTAAGAGATGCCGAGGGAGTCAAGAAGGTAGAAGAGGGCCTTTGCATAAATGTTGTACAAAGTGGGGAGACACAGGATCCATTTAGTGGCTTCAGGGGAGAGGTGAGCTGAAGTGGTGAGGTGATGGCAACGCGTGGTGTTGTTGACCAGGTCGACAGCTGGTGATAAATCAAGTAGGAGGAGGAGTGAAAGTTTGCCTGAGTCGATAGCGTCATCCAGTTGATTTTTTAAGTCAAAAAGGGCTGTCTCAGTGCCATGCCTGGGGTGGAAGCCTGATTGAAGGGTACCTAGGATGTTGTAAGATTCAAGGAAGTAACAGATCTGGAGGTATGCAACTCTATCAATGACTTTCAGCAGGAAGGGGACAGTTGTGATAGGCTGATAATTGGTAGGGATGGTGGGGTCTAAGGTAGTTTTTTTAGTAGGGGGAGTTCCAAGAATCTTTGAGGGAGGTGGGCGCAGAGCAAGTGTCAAAGAATGAGTTTGTGATGGCTGTGATGAGCTGTAGTAAGGGTTCAGCACAGTCTTTGACAATGGAGGCTGGGCAGGTGTCCCCTTTACAGTGGGGAGAGGTTAAGACCCTTGATGATAGTTTCTAGGTTGGTGGTAGAAATGGGTTAGAATTGGAAGCGTGGGATAGCTGGGCTTGGTACTGTGTACGTTGGTGGTGAAAAAGGGACTGCTATGAGAGAGCGCTTGGTGTAGATCCTATTTTGGAGATGGCTAATTTTCCAGGTGAGGGTGTTCTGGATAGTGTCACACCAGGCGTTGTCTTTAGTTACGAGTGCTGGAGGGAGGGGTAGGGGTTTCTAGCTCCCTCAGGATGATGCATAGGTCCTGGGTGTTGGAAGTGGCATTGGCTATCATATTGCTGTAACTAGCAGCTGTGTCCCTGTGAATGCTTCGTTTGTAAATCATTGTGGCTTCAGTAAGCAGGGCGTTGTTTGTTGTGGAGGGTATTTTCAGCCAGGTTCTTTGGCTGCTCTTTTTAAAGTGCATAGGGTGAAGACCTCTAGGGTGTACCAGGAATTCTCGTGTTTGGCTGGGATAGCCTTGCAGTCTTTGAGAGGAGCCAAGGTGTTGATGGCGTTGGTAAGGATAGTGTTGTAGTGGTCTACCAGAATATCTACATCATGGACAACAGGTAGGGGGTGGTTAAGCAGGAATGTACCAGGTCCCGGGTGATGTGTTGGGTGCTGCATTTGGGTGGTGCAAGCTAACTGGGTGGGTACAAACACGCAGCTGCTGGTCTTGTTAAGGGTGTGATTGCTCTTCAGAATGGGAATACTGTATGTAATGTTATGGTGGTCGGACAAGGGTCATGTGGTGTTGGAGAGCATGGAGATGTTGCACCCGTGATCCAATATCCAGTCAAGAGTCCTAACATGGGAGTGTGTGGGTTGGAGGATGCACTGGGTGCAACCTAAGGCTGAAGTGGATTTGGCTACTGTAGAAGGCTCAATGTCAGACGCGTCTCCGAAGCCAAGGTTAAAGTCTCCAAGAGTGATGAGTTGGGATGAAGGCTTAAGGTTGGCGGATATAAGTCGGCTAAGGTTGTCTTCAAAATTGAGTGCAAGGAGGGCCTGGAGAGCAATAAATGAGGTTGAAATTGATGGTGGTATTGGGTGTACAAGTGAGCTTGGCTGACAGAGATTCGTAGTTAGGAATCTGAATATAGCTGACTGTGCGAAGCAGGCATTTATCTTTGTAGATAAATGCTACACCTCTGCCTTTTCTGTCAGTTCTGTCATTGCGGATGATGGATTAACGTTGACCAATCAGAAAATTCAAGCTATGTCTGAACTCTGTAATCACAATCAAATTATCATCTATATGGTTTTAACAACTAGTTAAGTTTAAGTTTTTCAAGGGTTGTATCCATTCCTGCTTTTGAGGCGTGTTTCACTTTTCTAATATGTAACAACAAGCTGATGCTCAAACTCCTTACAGTTGCCTTAAAGGCAATACAGAACACAAAGTAGTTCATTGTTACTGGGGTGTAACATTAATGGAAGGCATTAAGCCTTGCATAAGGCTTTTACAAAGTTACAAAGGGGTGTGGGAGCCCCTCTGCTGAGAACAAACATGGGTCAAATACCCTGTTCTGTGGAATTTCCTCCACTCAGAAGGGTCTAAAACCACATTTTAGCTCAATGCACTCTTGACAGAAGTGAAATATCAAATTGCATATCAGTCTTTGTCCCACTCACAAGGGCAGTCCAGCTCCGCAATGCTAAGCAAACCTCCTCTGAACAAAAGTACCATCAGAAATCCCAGACAGGTATTTCGGCCAACTCAGGCGTCCTCAGTGAGGTGAAGCTGAGCCTCTCTAAGACACAGTGAGCAAGGGGTCCGTGTCTGGATTACCCTAGGTTACTTTTATGAATCCCATTAACGTCACACCCCATTTTCATTCATTTGTATGTTGGATAGAAAAGGGATTCCTTGCAAGACACCTGAAGGAAGCACAAAAGGCTGTGTGAAGTCCTCAAACCCGCTGTTGTCACAAAGAAAAGGTTGGAGACAAACATATACCTCTTCCCGAAAAGAAGGTCTGTACAACTGCTCACCCTCCACACAATCAGGATGTTCCTCCAACCCAACTTGTATAAAGGATTGTTTTCCCAATGACTACCTTTCACTTTATCAGATCTAAAGTATGTGCAATAGGCTGAGCAGGACTTAAATTATGTACTTAAGACAATGATGTTTCGTTAGATAACTCTTATGGGGCTCATTTTTGCGTTCCCCATAAATTGGTGGTGGGGAGCCTTCACTTATATACATACACGTAGGTGACACCCCGCCACAAAATGTTGGCAATTTGCAGAGTGGATTGCAAATGTGCAGGGCAAAAGGCGGTGTGTTTGTATGCAGCGCCTTTTGCCCTGCACATTTGCGCTACACCATACAGGAAGACCGCGACAAAAGTGTATTTCTCGGCAGAAGGCCCAGCAGTAGTGGGATGGCACGATCAGCACATATTCATTATTCGACTGGACCCCAGCACCGATGACCAGGTACTATCGGTATCAGCAAGAGGAGCATTGAGCCTGCGAAAGGAAATTCCCATGCTTTTTTACATTGTCCAAGGGAAGATAAAGAACTATGTACATAAAAATCGACTGAAGCCACACGCAGTACCAGTGAAGCACAAAGTCAGGCCGATTCCAGCAACTGCGAGAGAAGCCCTAGAGTCCCAACTGAGCAGGATGGTGAGTGAAGGCACGATTGAAACCGTGGAGTCCTCAGAAAGGCTAACTCCAGTGGTGCTAATCAAGAAACAGTCCTTGGACGACTTAAGAGTATGTATTGACCAGCGGAGCCTCAACATGGAAGTCATCACAAACAGCTATCCACTGCCAAGCATAAACAAGATGATATTAATGATGAAAGAGGAAAAGGTATTCTCCAAGCTGGACATGTGAGACGCATATCACCAGATCAGCCTACACAAGGAGTTATGCCCCCTCAAAGCCTTCATCACACTGTTCTGCGTGTACAAATGTACCTGCATGCCGTCGGCTTGTCCTCAGCTGATTCGTCCTTTCAGAGGGTGATGAACTCCCTGCTCCATGGTATCAACAAGGTGTCATACTTCCAGGACGACATCCTGGTGTATGCTGAAGATGTGAAGACGCACAACAAAGCGCTAGGACATGTTCTCAACGAACTAGAGAGTGGCCAGGATAGCGGCAAATCTACAGGAGTACACTTATGAGTTCATGCACATTGCTGGGCGAAGAACGCTCAGGCAGACTTCATGTCCAGACTACTAGACCGCTGAACCCCAGGCACCACCTTCCTCAAGGATGAATGCATTGCAGCATCCATCAGGGATTTAAGGAGTCACGGTTTCATGGAAACGAGCGAGTCTCATTGCGAGGAGGAACTTCAGCGAGATGAAGCCCTGAGCAAATTGGCAGACTGGGCTAGGAATGGGTGGCCCAGTGAAAGGGCAATTCTAGAAGGACTATGCCCATACTGGAAAGTCAATGAAGAGATTGTGGAGATGGACGGACTCGTCATGAGGGGAGATCAGGCCAAGGGAATGCGGAAATCATATTATGTAGAGCCCAAGTCGGTCACTTAGGCAGCAACATGACAAGATGGAGAGTGTGGGATGCGTACTGGTGGCCAGGCATGGACCAGGACATCAGAACAATGATCGAGAGGTGTCATGAATGGCCGGCACCCATGATCCCCATGGAAATTCCCAAAGGAGTGTGGCACAACATTGGGTTAGACTTCATCGGCCCCCTTGATGCCATGTCACTCGAGCATAGGTATGCAGTAGTCATGGTAGACTACCTGTCTAAATGGGTGAAGGTAGAATTTGTACCAGACATCACCCCCGCCGTCGTCATTGAAGTGCTAAATTCGATATTCCAAAGAGTAGGCCTTCCAAAGAAAACTGTGACTGAACAACAACATCCAGTTAGTCTCCAGAGAGAGGGTTAGCTTCCTTAGGAAACACAACATTCGGCAGTTGAGAGCAAGCCTCTACCACCCATTGGCCAATGGTCTGGTAGAAAGAGCCAACCGGTTTGTCAAAGGGGTCTTACAACTCGCCAGTGCAGCTAGAAGGCACCTATACAAGACAGTTAAAGAAGCTGCGGTTGCTCATTGGCTTGCCCCCAACACGGTCACAGAGGTGTCACCTTTCCAAATGGCGAGAGGAGAGGGCCACACCCACACTGATACCCCCATGGCTACACAAAGTCAGACAGGACGATGTATGGACATGAGAGAAATGGTGTGGGGAATACAGAAATGCCCCACAAAGACGTTACAACTAGCTCAAAGTACCGTCAGCCCATAGAAGTCACGGAGAAAGGTACCAATCACATTTACATGAGTGATGCCCAAAGGTGGAATATAGAGAGAGTGGCCATGTACAAAAGGAATGTGCCTGAGAGAAAAGACTATGCAGACACAGTAGATAACAATGCAATGGATCCGTACTACAATCCAGAGACTACAGGAACAGAGAACACATGGCGGAAGGTCCAGCAAGAGAGTGCCATGAGGAGCACCACTCCTGCAACAAGCGAGCACCCCAAGGAAAAGGAGCTAGCATCGCAAGGGTCAGGAGAAGCACAGGATGATGACGCCTCCGAGCCCAGAGCAGCAGCCGGAGGGACTCGACCCCACCAAGAGAAGTGAAGGCCAACCAAGTACAATGACTTTGTAATGGAGTAGGACTAAGCTGCTCAAACAAAAGGAGATCTCCACTCCAGGAGTCTTTCAAGATGACGCACAGGAATCCCGCTGGCAGGCGGAAACAGGGGCAAGCTGGAGCGGGACCTGAGTACAAAGGATGTGCCCCAACACTCCGCCTGCAGAGAGGCCTGCTGCCTCTATCCACCAGCTAGAAGCTGGTAAACATTGACTCACAAAGCCAGCATAATTACACAGCCTATACCCAAGGGTGCTGGTTGCCCCATGAGACTTTGGTGTGTGAGATTCCACACCAGCGGACCTAATCCCAGGACAATGACAGCAACTGCCTTGGTTGTCTGTGGACTTGTGCTTTGTATTGTGAATACCCTGTTGGTATCCCTGTAAATAAAGCCAGAGATGATCGTGTCCATGATCATTGGGCCACTACATACAGTGAACGTTCTGCTGACTGGGACGAGTTGGAGCATTGTTTCTTTATGATTACATGTTGCATACAACGTGTGTGTTTATGTGACGTTGGTTCCTTCCTCAGATGTGTAGAACGAAGCTGGTAACAGTAATGTCTTTCATTGCTGTATGCTAACACCAAGGGTGAATGGGAGATGCCTTATTCTCAGAAAAGCAAGTTTGTGGAACGTTGGGTGCGAGTTGAGCAGAACTGGTGGCTATTTTAGATGTAGTAAGTTCATGATCAACTTGTACATGTTGCGGTGTCCTCTGAGTATGCATATTTGGACTGGTTTCAGGGGAATTATTTCTCCTCACCGCCATCTATGTTCTATGCAGTGGATTTATACGATTATAATGGGCACTTTTTACTGTCTGGGTCCCATGATGCCCCTGGGCGACCGTGCACTCTACAAATTCAGATAACATAACATAACATGATTTTGATGAGATCGCTCTTGTCATTGCCAATTGGAATGAATATGGGTTCTTGGTCCCTGGAATACATGTTAGTTGTCTATTGTAAAGAATTTAGCCTGATTAGTTAGTTGTCTGCCCTTCTTCATATTTCTGCAATGTCTTCTTGTAATGTAGTCAGAACATACATTAAGTTAGCGTACACAGTCATTTGGTATTTCATAATCAGGTATGATATTGTGGGGGAACGATTGTACTGATGGCTGGTAGAGCGCTTAGATGCTAAGGAGGTTAGCATATGTTAGTGTGTACTAGGGCTCCATTACATATTGGATTTACAGTGTTTGTAATTGTACTGACCGGAGACATTATTGCAATTCATTCTGAGTGAGCTATGTATATGACAGAGGGGACACATAATAGGATGTTGAAGGATAACAAAAGGGAAAGGGTTATTATAGTTGGATTCTAAATATTCGTGGAGACCCTGTTTATAGCAATGTGCATAATATTTGACGATTGTATTGAGCTATGTTAAAAGTTCTGCCCTCTCTCTGCATTTGTAATTTACAGGCTGCTTTCTGATGTCTCTGGTTCACCTATGGAACAGCCGGAACAGAAAGTTTGGGAATCTGAGATGAAAATAGCAATTACTTATTTTGAGTGGTTGCTGATATGTAAATGTATGAAAAAATATAAGTTAGACCTGGATTTACGCTATACACAATAGCAAAAAATCCACTGTCTATTCTGGTTACCGCAGAGAATGAAAATGTGTAAACCTTTACAATCAGATAGTTGCCGTCTTGTAAAAAAGAGCTTGGTTCAAATATTCACATGTTCTGGGACTGTGGGAAAGTCTCAATTTTGGGAAGAGGTCCTTTCCCAGATGGAATTAGTGACTCAGTCAACTTTACCACATACTCCATCTTTCTGTGTATCAGATTCTTAACAAGTAAAAGGCTAATGGAAAACCTCAGCTTGAGGACTGGGTCTAGGATATGTTACTGTTGGCTAGAGAAAAAGTATTGTATGTGAAAAAATACTTGTCTGAGGAACATGCGCTAATGTGAGACTTGTTTAACACTTTATATGCTTAGATTTATTTATACTGGCTACCGTATAATAAGTACTTGATTTGCAACTTTCTGTTTTGGTTCTCCCTTACAGCTTGGTTATGTCATAATCGTCATGTCTTCCCTGTGGGTCGAGCAACCCTTGCAGTTATTTATTACTAACTGGGGTACCTGGAGTTTCCCATGTCCTTATCGAGTGGTGTCTCATGTGCCCTGGAGGATGTTGCTCTTGTTCTCTAGTCGGCAAGTCTTGCTTCAGTTTGCTCTGGTGTCTCACTTGCCCTGGAGGTTGTTGCTCTTGTTCTCTTGTCGGCAAGTCTTGCTTCAGTTTGCTCTGGTGTCTCACTTGCCCTGGAGGTTGTTGCTCTTGTTCTCTTGTCGTCAAGTCTTGCTTCAGTTTGCTCTGTTGTCTCATTCGCCCTGGAGGATGTTGCTCTTGTCCTCATGTCAGCAAGTCTTGCTTCAGTTTGTTCTGGTGTCTCATTTGCCGTGGAGGATGTTGCTCTTGTCCTCATGTCAGCAAGTCTTGCTTCAGTTTGCTCTGGCATCTCATTTGCCCTGGAGAAAGTTGCATGTGTCCTCTGGTTGGCAAGTCGTGCTGCTGTTTGTTGTTGTGTTTCAGAAGCTCTTGATATTGATTTTCGCTTTGCATCAGATGGAGCTTTTCCTAGAGATGTTCATTTCTTGTGCGGCATGTTTCAGTCACTCAATGGCTTCAGCACATTTGAGAAAGTGTCCAAGAAAGATTGATCGATTGCGAATGAACTTAAGTAAACTGTAACCTTGCCATATTTGGAGTGGCGTGATAATTCCCTTTAAAAAGGCGTTAATAAACACTTTCGAACTGTATACAGTAGTAGTACATTACAGAGGAATAACCAGCACATTAACATTTTTGCTTGAGGCACTTTTCCACAGTTTTCCTCCTTCTAGCACCTACTCCAGTGAATCGGGCTGAGCATCAGTAAATGAGAGTGTCTACGGAGTGAATTTTTTGCATTCAAACATAGATTACAATCTTTCCCCAGACAAATGAGCAATCCATGCAAAATTTGGTAGCAGTGGGTTCAACGGTGTGGATTTGGATAGCCGGACAAACATACACACAGACATCCCCAAAAATGTTTGCATGTAGGATGTTTGCATCCAAACACAGACTACGATCTTGCCCCAGACAAAAGAGGAATCCATGCAAAATTTGGTAGCAGTGGGTTCAACGGTGTGGATATGTATAGCCGGACAAACATACACACACACATACATACATTCCGCTTTATATATAAAGATTACGGAAATATACCATGGGGTGGGGCGGAGTATACTTTTTTTAAGGCAATGTTGGGACTTTCCTCTTCCTGCCAATGTGTTTATTTATTTATTTCATTTGTGAGGCATCGGGGCGCTGATCCACTTACATGGGGCCCATGAGGAGGCCAAAGCATAGTTAACATCATGAGGTTTTGAAGTGTTCTTCATGTCCTTTCTATTATTACTTTGGTTGGATTGCATTCTGACAAATGTTATGATGTATCATTTGTATTTGTTTGTAAAATTTGATCAACTTTTTTTTTAAAGGAAAGGGGAATAGGTATGATGAGCATTACGGACAAGGACTTAATTTGATACTTTGTTAAATGACATCTCAGGACTGGCGCAGGGTCGGATTGGCCCCTCGGCCTTTCGGCCCGTGGCCGGCCCGAAACTGTCCCTGCGGAGTGGGGGCCGGTTTCTGGCCATGCCTGGGCCTGTTGAAAAACAAAAATTGGGGAAAAAAAAGACATTTACATTTTTTTTTTTTCAAAAAGCATTTCATCCTTCTGAGGTCGATAAATGAGTACCAACACAGGTTGGGTGATATTGTGTGCATATTTGTTCTATTAAAGAAGATCTTAAGCGTAAGTGGTATACGACAACCTATTATCATTTGGCCTTGGACGTCTGCTTGGATTCACAGTTATTGGACCATATGGATCTATACACACAGATATTAATGATACACATGGTGATCCATTCTTGTATGAAATGTATATCACATTAGTGAAATCATAACCATATTTTTGTAGTGTACTTAGGAACAATGCTATTTGATGCCATTTCCTGTTTTGTTAAGGGTTGAAAGGTAGTGATTCATCCCTTCCCGGGATGTCACTTTGGGGTGGGGTCAAATGACATTTTTTCCGGTGATGTCATCAGAAGTCAAGGGTCATGAGGTGCGGGGTGGGCCACTTTTTTGAGGCGAGGGGTGGGCCACTTTTTTTTGGGTGACCGGGCCTATGTCTTGTCCCAGTCCCACGCTGGACTGGTGTACGGGCTCCTGGAAAAAAGGAGCCATCTTTTCACACCTACCAATCCATCCATTGTCTTTCATGCAACGCAGTCCCAAACAAACAGCCCTCCAAACGGATGCCCTCTCGATGTGCTGTGGTGTGGCTTGATGGGAACACGGCAATGTTCTGCCTTTATACATTTTCATTAATCATGACACATATTGCCTCGCAGTAAAGCAGATCCTTCTTGTGAACCCATCTCCCTGTGCAGCGCTTTTCAAACCTCCGTTATGCCAGTTCTCCTGCCCGCCTGACACAACTAGTTCATTTCCAACGTAAATCCCATCCAATCCCCATCAAACGCCTCTATTTTTCTTATCGGATACCTGCTAGATTAAAGGGATACTGTCTCTTTAAGCGGGGAGCTGGCCTCCACGGGGAGTGAATTCATTTTGCGCTATTGATTTCATATGTGTTTTTTTCTGCTGATTCTCACAGCCTTCTGGATAAGGAAGATTAAGCAGCAACCATTCTGACTTTCAAGAACAGAAACCCTCAGAGGGGGAAAGGTGTGCTGCCCTTCGACGATCACACACGCTCTAAAGTAACCCACGGCGCTTCCCCCGCCGCCGCCGTGCCCTGTGCCCACCTTTCCACGGCGTTCGGCGCTCACTTGGGCGGCTTACTGCATGCTTAGCACCGCCTCTGATTCCACTGGCGCTAAGTTTAATGGGAATTACGAGCTCTGTCTTTCTTAATACCAAATCAATTCATTAACGGGGCTGTTACTGCGAGCGCCAAACACACGGGGACTGATGGAGACAGGTCTTCGACGCCGCCTTTGACAGCTCATTATAGAGATGTAAAGGGAAGGCGCATCTCTCCTGTGCCATCTCTGTCACTCGGTGGCGGCGACATTAGGGGAGCACTCACCACTTCTGTGCAGCCATGGCTGTTCTCGGAGGAAGCCTTGGTGAGAAGCGAGGAAGCTGGGGGGAGAATGAACGAGCACATCCGTCGATTCTTAGCAGTAAAAGAAAAGGTGCTATATTTAAAGATACTTGCTTAGTATTCCACGTCTACATTAGGGTGCCGTAACAGCACAGGCCACTGCAGTCTATATATATCACTAAGAACGCCCTACCAAAATGTCTGTTCAACGAAACATCTTCACTGATTGGAATTAACGCATTACAAACCACAAAGCCTACAACTACATCTTTCATCTTTCCGTGTCTGCTATATTTCTTCAATAGTTGCCTTGTCCCATGAACTCTCTCTCTCTCTCTCTCTCTCTCTCTCTCTTTCCCTCTCTCTCTCTCTCTCTCTCTCTCTCTCTCTCTCTCTCTCTCTCTCTCTCTCTATATATATATATATATATACAGCATACTACTCCAAGTAAGGACTAAATCACTACGATTATGGTCAGAAAAGTCCTGGAAGTACAAGAAGTGATAACACATACAATGTGAACATTGTGAAGAGGTGATGCTGTCAGTCAGAAGATTACCTAAACATTGGGGCATGAGCACTTTCATTCTTTTCTCAGTCCCCCAAAAGAGGGACCAATAACAGGGATCATGTCCAAATCCTGAGGCCGCCCAAAGGTGGTTATATGGTGCATGATTACAAACACTTTAATGTTAGGTTGAGTTTTGGGAAAAATTAAATGAACACTGAGCCCAGTGTGTATTATAGACTTAGTGATTCACGCATCCAACCCTTTTATCGGATGCATACTTATCAAATAGGAAGGGCTGCAGTCATTTCTATGTTCCTAAATTTTTTGTGTTTTTATGCAAAGCAGACAAGATCCATCATTGGTTCTATTTGTCCCTCTGTTCTCATAGGGGTAATTCAAAAGATTACAAAAAGACTGTACCAGACTGTCCATCTTGGAATGATAACTCTGTATCAGTAAATAAATGATATGGGTATTTTAGGTTTTCATAATGCACTTTGCTCATTCAGACACATGTGATGTTCTTCTTAAGACTACAATATCTACCAGAAGTGATCATTTGAATGGAGCACTGTAAAATTGTACAGAAAAAAACAGAACCCAGTTTACTATGTTAGTACAATGAAACAATTATCTTTTTTAATAGCTTCTTTTGCCAATAGCACACACTCTTTTGTCTAAAAGAAAATAGAAAATCGCAAACACAGTTGTTGACCCTGCAGTCTGGCACCTTACACATTCTGTCAGAATTCACACAACGCCCACAGAGACTACCCATGGTAATTCGCCTCCCCAGTGTGCCTAATACTCCCGTCGTCTGATGGCAACACTGGACACATGCAGTGACAAATTATGCCTCCTAATACCAACCCAGTCCCCATCATGAGAGCTGTCTTGGTTCTCTGCTCAGATTTCACTTGTAACCAACAAAGACACAGAAACTCCCTAGATGTCTGTGGTTTTTCTCTGGTTGCGCTATCAGCAAGAGCTGGCCTAGCTCTAGCAAATGCACACGTGACAACGTGACTCTTACCCACATAGACCCTTATATTGGAGTTCCCCGTAAAAAGAAGGCGGGGACCTGCTTTGCTTCTGCACTAAAGTACACAGCTCCTCACCGACTTATTTTGCCCATTTACAAAGCGGAGTGGAAAAGGAGAGGGAAAAAAGGGGACGTGTATGCTTGCAAATATAGTAAATGGTCAGCAGCGTTTACAATGGATTCCTATGGAATCTGCCATGGTGCAAAGAGCCGGCAGACTCCATAGGAATACCCAGCATTTGCCCGGCATGAAACTCCATCCCGGCGCAAATACTGAAGTATTTGCATATCGGAGGGGAAGGGAGCGGCAGAGAGGTAAGTTACATTCCGCCCCTCCTCTTCACCATACAAATCAATGAAAATGGGGTGTGGTGCAAACGCAATGAATAAAAGCCTTACGCAAGGCTAATACAGACTCTGCGTTACGCAGAATAAGCTCCATAGAGTGAGACAGTGGGAAAGAAAGTGAGATAGAAAGAGAGGGATAGAGAGATACCCACAGACACACACAAACACATATAAGCATATACACACACAGCGCTAGATCAGCTTATGCTACACTGAGTGCAGGTAGAGCTGGATAATATTGTCTCTTGTGTTGTGGGTTAGTCTAACTGGTGTGTAAAGAGAAGTGCATGTCACTAGCCCTAAACTCTTCTCCATTGTTATTCCTGCTCTAAGGCGGGTTTGTTCCATTCATCGGTTTCATATGATATCTAGAAGGGCATCAAAGACATGTTGGGACCACAATGGCAGGGTAGTTTAGTTTGGAATTAGCAAGCATTGCCTTTTAAATACTGAGTGGGTGTGGCTCCTAATCTGTACCTATTCGAGTTATACTCTGAGCACGTGCTCATTTGGCCATCCTGGATCTTTGAAAGAGTTGGGTCATCGGTGGATGTTAAAAGTGGCAATGAGCTGATCTGCCAGTCATTAGTACTCATTGCGTTTGGAACAAGTGCATAGTATGAATGGGGAAATAATGTCACCACATTTACACTTTCATATTGTGGTGCCTTCCTAACATCAGGGGAGTACTCAATATATTTTGTTTGTCTTTTTTTCTTAACCACCAGGCCCTTGATGGCTCTGAGTGGTGACTTCTCTAGGTCCATTTTGTGTGTGTGCGCACGCATGTGAATGCGTATTTGTGTGTGATGATCCTTCAGGCATGTGTCAAGGTGTTGTTAAATTGCAAGGCTGGGTAAACACTGTACGTGAAGTATGGTGGTGTATGTCTTGGGGTGCCATCTGTGTTAGAAAAGTGCAGGCAAGGTCATATTTCTGCCCTGGGTTAGCCTACCCTAAGCCCTTAGTCAGTTTCTTATGATCTCAGTTCCAGGCCACCATTTCCTATGCAGTGCACGTCTTGTCCATTTCAATATCTTGGGGACAGTGTATTCTGCACCAATCCTAGAGGCGAGGCCTCACCAGATGAGCCTGGCATTGCGGAGTTGGTTGTCCGGTGCCCATGTTCCCTAGTGCAGCCTATTTTCACACTGAACAACTTGGCGTGGTAGTTTGTTTTATTCCCTGCTAGGGAGGTGAGAACTCTAGGCTGTGTTTACCCATGGAGAGGTAAACGCCTAGCACTCCCGCGTTTGTTTTTTATGAAGGAGGTGGGGTTCCCTGTTAGTCTGAGTATTACTTCCCCTTGTCGAGGCAGCTAGGAATACATTCTAAAGGACCACTTGAGTTGTGGTGCTGAGGAAGCAAGCTCACTGAGGGTTGCAGAGGTCTTTGCAACCATTGGTTGCCATCGTGCCCTTCGTGGTCTTATAATCTAATCGTGCTGTGATCTGTGCTGTTTGTGTATCTAGTGTGGTTTGAAATATAAAGTATATTTTTATAGGGGCGCTGTCTCGTTGTCAACTCTTTAGTACATCATACAAGTGCCGCAACCCTGTTTTGAAGGTGCTCCCTGGAAATGTAAGACCTTTCAGTTCTAAAGAGAGGAGTGTCGACTAGCTTCGACCCACACATGTTCCAATACTGGAGCTCAAATACTAATAGGTGACAATTACTTTATTTGACCTCGTTATTGAAAATAAACTTGCATTCTCGTTGGTCTACCGGGAAGACATTCAAGCGGGCAATATAGGTCAGCAAATGAGGTGCCAGCCTCAGATTTTGCCTGCAGGACACAGATTTAAATCCTGGATGGGCTTACTTATCCCTTCAAATGCAAGTTAATTCGGATGATATTTCACCCATAAAAAGTACAAATAAAATACAATTCATTAAAAGTGTCTAGAAATAATACAATCAAAAAATTGTCATCGGAACTCCTTTGCAAGAATGAACGCAGCTAAATGACCTGTTCTTTGGGAAGGTACCAACTTTAGAGTCCGCAGCCACACTTTAGCTCATTGTAACTTTCACAGAAGGAAAATATCCAATTGCATATCAGTCTTTGTCCTGCCCACATGGGCAGTCCAGCACCTAAATGCCTGGCAATTCTCTTCTGAACAAGAGTACCAACAGCAACTCCAGACACGTGTTTCAGTCTTTTTGGGCCACATCAGTGAGGTGGAGATGTGCCTCTCTGAGCACAGTGAGCGCCTCTCTGAGCACAGTGTGCAAGAGGTCCACGTTCGGATGACCCTAGGAAACATAGGATGACTAAATCTAAGTTCCTTAAACAATCAAAAAATAGTCATAGGCGCCCCTCTGTGAGAACGAACACGGCTAAATGACCTGTTCTTTGGGATGGTACCCACTCGAGAGTCCGCAGTCACACTTTAGCTCACTGTACCTTTCACCGAAGGGAAATAACTATTTGTATATCAGTCTTTGTCCCACCCACATGTTGGTACTAATGTTCAGAGGAGATTTGCCTAGCATTTCAGTGCAGGACTACCTTCGAGTGGGACAAAGACTGATATGCACATGGAAATGTCTCCTCTGTGAAAAGCCCAGTAAGCTAAAGCATGGTTGAGACTCTCCGGGGGCCATCCACCCAAGAGCAAGTCAATGGGCTTTGTTTCAGCCGGTAAAGGGACTCCGAGACCATCTTTTGCATATCTTGAGATACTTGGGGTCTCACCCTAAATTACCAGGGTAATCCAGACGTGGACCCCTTGATCACTGTGCTCAGAGATGCACAACTCCACCTCACTGATGAGGCCCGACTAGGCCAATACACATTTCTGGGGTTGCTGTTGGTACTATTGTTCAGAGGAGATTTACCTAGCATTTCGGTGCTGGACTGCCTTTGGGTGGGACAAAGATTGATATGCATATGGACATATCTCCTGGGAAAATAGCGCAGTGAGCTAAAGCATGGTTGAGGCTCTCCCAGTGGCCTTCCACCCAAGAACAAGTCAACAGGCTTTGTTTGTGCCGGTAGATGCACTCCCAGACCTCCTGTTGCATATTTTGAGGTACTTTGGGTCTCGCCCTAAGTTACCTCGCCAACCTTAATCCTGATTATCCCCGTGGAGGAATATGGCTTTCATGCCCTGCCAGTCGGCTGGCAGACATGGCCTTTAGCGGCCCACAGCCTGAGCTGAGGCCCTCGCTTTGCTCGGGCCTGCCTTAGCTCGGACTGAGGGGCCGTTAAAGCCCAATGTCCGCCCTACTGTCAGGGCATGAAAGCCATATTCCTCCACAGGGATAATCAGGATAAGGTTGGCGAAATTCCTCCCAAGTCAGTAAAGTGCTCTTGTCATAGTTCTACATGCATAGAATTCATTGATGTAGACTTGCAGAATGTATACTTTCTATTACCTAAACTACCAATTTGAAGGGCTACTGATTTATTTACATTACTCTTAAGAGCTCTCTGCTTCATTAAAGTGGTATAATCATCAATGACAACATGTAAGGCTTTGGGGAATGCCATTAACACAACATCATTACATGTAAAGCGTTAGGATATAAATTAAATAAAGAGGGCACAAGGATGCAGCTCTGTCTAACAGATCTTTTGAGTTGAATAGGAGCCATGAACCTGCCTCCTCTATCGTAGGTTACTACCACTTCTGTTTTCTTGTCATTCATCCCATCATCTTTCCAAGGTGGATAAATTGAGCACCATTTAGTTTGGGTGATGAAAACCAATATTATTACAGTACCTAGAATTTCCAGTATGAAGCTCTATATAAAAATGTGATATTGTCATTATTGTTAGGCATCTTTCATAAGAGCAAATGCATGTTGAGGTTAAGTGAAATGGCTAAACAACCAAGCCGCTCATACTGTGATCAAGAGATGATTGATTGTATAGCGTTCTATTGCCCAGAACACTCAATTTCTCTTTCAGGAGGAGCTATTTCTGGACAGCAAAATCTAGGGTTTCTTCGACTGTTTCTTATTTCTTTCGGGAAGTGGTGTACTTTGACAAGACCATTTAACTTAAAACTGCCATATCTCACTTAATTTCCAAATCAAAGCCATTGGGCCTCATTTTGAGTTAAGCAGCAAACAGTAAGCCATATGGCCGAATGAAGAGTCAGGGGTAATTCTATTGGCTTAATTAGTACCGGCGGAATTGCCGCCAACATCTGACAGAATTAGCACTGACATCGAAAACAGTATCTCCGCTGCATTAGAAGTTCAAATACCACCAAAATACTGCCAGAAATGGGTGTTGATTCGTCCAAAAACACAGTGCAGGGTAAATGCATAAAGGTGATGGAAATTAAGCCACAGGTGCACCCACTCCACTCAGAAAGGGTACACAAGGCACACACCTCCAGTTGGCGTTGGGAACTGGGACATGCAACTGCTCCTGTTTCACAATGAGCTGCACAGGGTTGAACCCCAGCACAGGGGACAGAGCACAGAGAGGACGAGTGGACACTATGCAAAGAGAGCGCACATAGCCCGGGTCAGGCCTTCACCCTGGACCTTAACTGACAAGCAGTTGATAATGCTGTACCGGCTGAACAGGGAGCCCATTGCTGAGTTACTCACCCTGATCCATGATGACACAGAACGCAGGATTAACATTAGAACTGCCTTACCCCCGCTGCTGAAGCTTCTGTCAGTCCTACATGTCTTAGAAACTGGCACCTACCAGCGCACCGTGGGCAAGCTGCATGGCATGTCCCAGCTGACATTTTCACATGTGACTTTGCAGATGCTGGAAACAGTGCTGTACTGTGCCTCCTGGCACAACAGGTCAATCCCTTTATGTTTTGTTCTCAGGGTGTGTGTGTTAAAACAGGGACGATAATACATAAAACAGGTAACACACACTATCCTCTCCTCCTATTTTGATTTCAAACAGTGACGCCGTAACACTTACAGCTTATCAGAATTTCATGACTGCATAATGAAAACTCCAAACTGTTTTTTAGAAAAAATATATACAAAGATTTGTAATATTCATTCTTCTTTCAACACATTTCCAATTCCTTTAAATTACATTTTTCACAAAATACCACAATACATTCAGTCATAAAAAGTGTTTGCAAAAGGTGTTAGTGAAAGTGTTTTTTCTATAGTGCAGAAACTGTTTATCGCAAGCTTTTACAGGGAGTATTTTTATTTTTTAAGGAAATGCAGTTTGTTCTTGGCTGGCCTGGAACATGAACTGCGTCTCTGCAGAAACACAGAGCTACATTCTTGAATGGGTTTGGAAAAGCTGGTGAAGGCAGCTTCAAACAGCAGCCCAGGCATAGCTAGGTTGGCTTGATTGCAGACGATGGGAAAAGGAGGAAGGGCTTTTTATAGCTCTGAGTTAAAGAAAACCATTTTCACGATTTTACTTTACTCATGTTTAAGTATGTGAGTATCTTATGATGTATTAACTTAAGCTACAAATGAAAGATGTTAGGAGATACACAGCATAGTGTTTTGCTGTATGGAGATTGAGTTGCAAATCTGCAGTCGTCTGCTGGAAAGAACCTCATAAAAGCAAAAATGGCATTCCTCTGTTCAGTTCCCCGCACTTGAATGGTAGGGGTGGCTTTTTGTGTACGCGGTAGACAGATAACAGGCTGCACTCTTCAAGGCAAGGAGGAGGCAAACAGTAGGTCTGAAGCTGGATAGCTCAGATAGTACAGTAATGTGTGTTTAGCTGCCAATTTTGATGGAGTAACATGCTTTTATGAAGTTTAACAACATTAAAATAAGAGACAGGAGGCATTGATCTATAGAACATATTTTCTTTTAAAGATCCCAGGAAGGAGGAGGAGCTAGTTAATGCATGTGTAGTTTCATTTGTCTCCTTTCGTTGCACATATAGGGATCGGATTGGCACCATTAGATCATTTTATTTTAATTACAGAGACCACTTCCCTTTTTAAGGTTTTATGAGCTATTTTGGATTTTAGGGCTATGCCAGACACGTTTCAGGCCCTGATTACAGATTATATTAGCACACATTAGAGCCCCCACCCCTTGATTTGTTATCCCATTCGCGCTAGCGAAATTGCGTGTAAAACTCCCCACGCACCCCTCACAATGCACGCATACAGCCCATTCAACCTCCCCATTCCCCACAGGCAGCCCATCCCCCAGTGCATGCCCCACAGGCAACCCACACTACAGGGGGGACTATTCCCACACAATTTTGGTAGCGCGAGAGGGGTATGTGTATTTTGAGGGGTGTGTGGGGAGTTTTACACGCGATAGGCCCTGTGCGAGCGGGGTACGTGTATTTGTGGGATACGTAGGGAGTTTCATACGCGATAGGCCCTGTGCTAGTGGGGTACGTGTATTTGTGGGGTACGCGGGGAGTTTCACATGCGATAGGCCCCGTGCGAGCGGGGTATGTGTATTTGTGGGGTACGTGTGGAGTTTCACACGTGATTTCGCTAGCGCGAGAGGGGTACGTGTATTCTGAGGGGTGCGTGGGGAGTTTTACATATGATAGGCCCTGTGCGAGCGGGGTATGTGTATTTGTGGGGTACACCGGGAGTTTCACCCGCGATAGGCCCCTTGCGAGTCGGGTACGTGTATTTGTGGGGTATGTGGGTAGTTTCACACGCGATAGGCCCTGTGCGAGAGGGGTATGTGTATTTGTGGGGTACGCGGGGAGTTTCACACGCGATAGGCCCCATGCAAGCGGGGTACGTGTATTTGCGGAGTACGCGGGGAGTTTCACATGCGATTAACCCTGTGCGAGTGGGGTATGTGTATTTGTGGGGTACACAGGGAGTTTCACACGCGATAGGCCCTGTGCGAGCAGGGTACGTGTATTCTGAGGGGTGCGCAGGGAGTTTTACATGCAATTTCGCTAATGCGAGAGGGGTACGTGTATTCTGATGGGTGCGCGGGGAGCTTTACACGCGATTTGGCATTGTGTGCCTTCCCGGGTGTGTGGTTTCCCCCCTCCTCATGCCCTGCAGGCAGCCCACACCACAGGGGACTACACTACAACCCTCACCATGCCCTGCAGTCAGCCCACATGGCGCCATGCACTTGTGAGCACACTTGTGAGCCCTGACTCATGTCCCCCACCTATCCACCCATCCCCAGTGACAGGAACCTGGCAGCAGGCCCTGACTCATGTCCCCCTGAACCCCAACCCACCCAGCATTGATGGGCACCTGCCAGCAGGCCCCGACTCATGTCTCCCTGCACCCTCACCCACCCAACATTGACGGGCACCTGCCAGCAGGCCCCGACTCATGTCCCCCTGGACCCCCTCCCACCCAGCATTGACGGGCACCTGCCAGCAGGCCCTGACTCATGTCCCCCTGCACTCCCACCCACCCAGCATTGACAGGCACCTGCCAGCAGGCCCCGACTCATGTCCCCCCAAGACATAATCACGATCCATGCACATGGTCCTTATGGCCACCCAAAACCCACCCCACACCACCCCAGTCCAAACACCCAACCAAGTATTCCATCCACCCCACACTGAAATCCCCATTACATGATACATCCCAAATGGCAAGTATGCACATCAATACATGTCCATCACACACACCCAATGGGTGCAAGTGAATGAGAAAACCCACATCGTGACATGCATGAAACCAATGAGAAAATACCACACAAATGAAGTATGAAACCAAAATCTATTGAAAATAAAACCAAGGGATGAAAGAAAATCACACAATAATAGAAATAATAAACAAAAGGCTGCATGTCCAAAATAAATGAAATAAAATATATGAATGCTGCATCAAAATAAATCCAAATGAAAATGTCTCCAAAGGGTTCGCCCATCAAACAAAATCCAAATGAAAAAATAAATCCATTGCTCCATGGTAAAAAATGAAAAAAATTAAGTCCAATCCAGTCTTCAACTTCATACAATTTCCAAATCCAGGGTCCATGAGCCCAACAATCCGAATGAAACCTACAAAAAACCCTACCTAATAAACAACTATATACAAAAAGGTGGAGGATAGTCCATGCGCCCCAAATGAAATGAAAATATAAATGAAACCTAACACTAATTAACTATATACAATGGCGACGGGCAAGTTCTACGGCTCACTTGTTGATTTCCCGGGCCAGGGCATCATCGAACTCCTGTTAAACGTCCTGGAGGCAGGTCTGTTTCCTGGCCCCGAGGTCTCGCAGGGATAACGCCATGTCCACCTCCAACTCCCTGAAAATTTCCTTGAGGCACTCAGCCCGCCTCAGCGCCATGCGCATGGAGTTCTCTGCCCTGACCATAGTGAGCCGTGCCTCTTCCGCCCGCCGCCGCTCCACATCTATTTGCTGGCCCAACCGCTGCCACACGGAAGACACTCCCAATCCAGGGTCCTCCTGCCCTCCGGCCGATGCCTGCCCCTCTGATGTTGATGGCCCCGAGCCATCATCGCTCCCACCTTGAGCCTGCTGCTGCCGTGCATATGCCCTGCCTGTTGATGCCTGCACGTCCTCCTCCTGCTGGGGTCCAGTTGTTGGGGTGGCCACCCCTGCTGGACCTCCGACTCTCGACTGTGGCAGGGATGTGTCCTCCACCAGCCTGGCCGCTGGGTCAGAGGCAGCTCCACAGGAAGCTGGCACAGAGGACGACTGGTGCATAGGGGGTTCAGTTGAGGAGGGGGTCGGTACAAGGTCCAGCAGACGGAGGAACCCACCACTGGTGACCCATCCTAGTAGTTCGACACAGTCAATGAGGCATCCCAAATAACATGCAGAGTCCTCACGAAAACCCTGCAGGTCATCCCGGATGCCCCGTTGACGCGACGCCACCCCAGCCAGGACAGGCTCAACACGGTCCTGGATTGCCACGTCCACAGGGAGAGGAAGGCCAGTTGTTGTTCGCGCATCCCCTCCCTGCGAACGGGTCTGGACGAAGGCATCCCTGCTGGTGCGGGATGACGCAGTCACAGGATCAGGGACAGGATTACCCACAGGCACCTTCGCGGCGGCCTGTGCTACCTCCTGTCCTGCCCCTGGACTGCACCAGTAGCACCAGTGGAATCCCCCCTCCAGACCCTGTGTGTGTGTCCCTTCCACGGCCTCCTCCTCAACCAAACCAACCACCAACCTGGATGACTCCGTGCCATCTTCCTCCCTCGGACCCTGTGGGGTCTTAGCTGCCCCTTCTGCTGCCGAGGTGTCCACCTCCGACCTCTGCCTCTTGGACCTACCCTCGGCAGCTGCGGCCACGGACATGGCACCAGACTCCTCACTCCCTGACGAGATGACAACATGGGAGGGGAGCTGGGCTTTGCGTCTCCGGCTGGCGGTGAGATCCCTGCCCCTGTGCTCCACAGCACCATCTCCGTCCTCTTCATCAGTTGATGCTGCAGACAGGGAGAGACAGAACACAGCCATCAGGGCAGTGTACAATGGTCTGATACACACAAGACAGTTGCAGATGAGTGGCAGTCTCAAACTTCACACATGGCATCACACTCCCCAACACATATATCATTTTAACACACACACATGCGCAAATTAACAGGAATGTTGCAGCAGGCAGCACCATCCATACACATACAACAGCATGAGTATCCGAAGGTTAGCCTGACATCACATGCAACACGGGGAGTGCCAAACACATGCATACACGCCACCAGACATACGTGCATCTGCACATCTCCACCACCTGTCGCAGTTAAATCATCGGCATCCATGTCACATCGGCCAATCAGCCTCCTACATGTCGGTGTCACATACATCCATAGTGTATCACAGTGTCACACATGTCAAATACACACACATGCACATGTACATTGTGCACATACATGAAGGTGGAACCAGCATTTATGTGTCACACCACAACCATGCTACAGTACCACCACATAATTCAAAACATGTGTATACTGAAACATGCATTTGGGCACCATGCATTTGAACACATACACCATTGATGTGCCTCACACATGACTGGACTCACATGCGGCAGGCTCATGTCCCTGTACATACACATCCATACATGGGCCTTCCAAGACATATGTCTAACCTGCACACTCATGCCACACCTCGACATGCACGGCGTCCAATCAGTAGGCATGGTCACTTACCGCTCGACTCCGGACGGGTCTGCCTCTGAAGGATCTAGCAGTGGAGCGCTGGGTTTATGCATTCCAGGACCCTCATCTGGATGTTGCTAAGGCGGACCCGGCACCCCTCTGCATGCTTTCCCTTCAAGAGGCGCCGGGCCTTGCTGAGGGTCCTGGACCTGAAGTCCTCCCAGCGCTTCCGGACGTGTTGCATGTTGTGGGCTGCCACCCCCTCCTCGTTGATGGCAGACACGATGTCCGTCCAGATCCTCTTCCGTCCTTCATTGTTGGCGCGTGACCTTCCAAAGAGAGTTTCATAATGCCCCAGGACTTGCTCCACCAGGATACCAACTTATGTGGCACTGAAGCTGGTAGCCCTCTGCCTCTCTGGCTGGGGGTTGCCAGTGGTCTCCGATGGTGTTTCCACCAACATGGCAACCCCTGACGCAGGTGTGGGTGGGCAACTGGGTCCTGGGGCTGGGCTGTGGAGGATAGAATACCAGTTGGGAGTCTTCTGTTCCAGCAGGGGTGGTCACAGCAACTGGACCCCTGCAGATGGCTGACATGCAGGCACCAAATAGCAGGGCACGTGGCCAGAAGGCAGGCAGGCAGCAGCAGATGGCAGGTGGGAGCGTGCTCGTGGCTCTGGGGGGCAGGAAAATGGCCTTCAGGGCAGGAGCGTGGTCTTCCGTGTGTTGTCGCGTGGCCAGCTTGATACGGAGTGATTTGGCACATGACAAAACTGCACATCAGCGTGTAATTTGAGGAAAGGCCCTTAGCGCGTAAGCGCATCTGTGACGTTATGCATGCAGGCGTTTCCCTCGTGACGGGTGCATAGTGATTCAGCATGTGAAAAAACAGCACCTCCGCCTGTTAATGCGTGTAATCTGAGGAAAGGGCCTAAGCGCTTAAATGACGTGATGCGTGCAGGCGTTTCCCTCAGCATGGGTTAAAGGTGAGCGGGTCCAGCAGTTTGCTGTACGTGCTTTTCGTGGAGACCGACGTGTGTGTTGCTACTTCGTGTTGTTTCGCGTGCCATCACAACTTCACAGCAGATCAAGGACGTATCTTTTCTTTTGGCGAGGGTATTGGCTACGTGTGTTTTTCATTATCACGCTAGTCTGACGGTGAGTCGTGCATGCTATTTTTCCCACTGCGGGTGTCCCTGTGTATCGCGTACCCATTTTCGAGGTCATAGTAGCCTGCGTGTCCCACGCATATGTGTTTTTTGTGTCCCTGGGTGCCACCGCGTACTGCGGGAGGTTAATTCCACACATGTGGGCTACCGGGAGTTGTGTGCAGTTTTGGGGTGCCTGAGCGTTGCGTGGCCCGTCACTTTATCACCGGAGTCACATACAGCCTTGCAGGTTCAGGGGTGCTGTTAATGTCTTGTATCCCACCCCCTTCACCCCAATTGCCCAGGATAATTGTCGTGTACACCTCCCATTGGCACTACTACATCTGTGCCGGCACTACTCCATCTGTGCCATAGCTGGGAGGCAACGAATGTGAGGGGCGCCTCAGCTGGGCGTACTCCACGTTGCGGGTGTGGTCAGGGAAGTGGCCAGGGTGACCAGGGAGTAGGGGGACTCCAGGGTGTCCCGGTGGCTGCAGAGGGGGAAGAGGCAGGGGTGCGCCAGCTCGGCACAATGTTGTGGCCCTGGGAGATGCAGTTCTTGCATCTGGGACTGGCGCCCATGTGACCCGGTAGTCCGTTTCATCGACTGCCACGGGCCCATGGGTAGTGGTAGCTGCAGGTGCAGCTGTGGACACCACCACCCAGGCTCAGGGTCTGCCAGCGCAGGCTGCGTTGGCACTTAAAGAGTCCATGGAAGATTTCCAGGAGGTCAGGAGGCACACCGTTGGTGCTCGCAGGGCTGCCCTGACCGAGGCACGTGTCCCTGGGGCAGTAATGTCATCTGCTGCCCCGACCAGCCGAGTGTTGGCAAGTGCATGGGCAGATGCAGCCGACACCACCCTGGTTGTGAGTCTACCAACCAGGACAGTCCCGGTCAATGACCCTGGCACAGCGGATGTTGCTGCGCAGCGGCCATTCCAGGCCACCCAGCAGCCACTGACGCAAGTCAGGGCTTCCATCCATGTTCCACCTGCCACTCCCTCTGCTCATTCCACCAGCGCCACTGCCAATGCTGATCAGGGCGGTATTTGCCAGCCAGGGTCCGGACCAGCGTCCAAGAGGACCCCAGACACAATACGGCCTCCAGCACGTCGAGGAAGAAGCCTTTCTACATGCAGGAACTGGACTTCCTTGTGGAGTACGTGCGGGAACACAACCGTGACATGCTAGTGGGGCCGAATTATCAAACCACGGCTGCCCATCGTATGTCCCACTGGAAGCAAGTTGCAGATTGTGTGAGTGCATTCGGCCATGAGGCTAACATGGCCCAGTGACAACCAGCATGAAGACACACACACAGGGAACTTTCAAGCATTATTTATATGTTGTATGCCCTTTCTGCAGGACAATGAGCCTCCAGACCACCTTAGACAGCAGACACAGGACGAAGCACTACAGAAACCTGGCTACGTTTGGTGGTGCAGATATGCGCATGTGTGCTCAAGCAGTAGCACAGAGCTTGTGCTCAGACGTCCAACAGAAGCAGACGTGTTTCCAGGAGCTCCGAGCAAGGTGAGCAGCACAAGGGGGCCACACCGCAGCCAACCTTCCACCAGGCTACTTGCACATGCATGCTAAGTAGTGCCACTGATGGGGAGCTTGGCCAGATATTGTTGTAGAAGCGCACAGTACAGCTAAAATGTGTTGAGGGACAAATGCCAAGTAGCTTTACAAGTTGTCAGGGGCACATGCAGGGGCTGTCGCACATATGCTCCAGTACCCCCTGCTCCAAAGAAGCTGAGTTATTAGCACAGTAGCGTTCAGAGCCAGAAACTTATACAGCACACAGGGACACCAAGCGAGGCACAGAATCATATGCAATGCATATCATTTGCATGTGCAAATTGCCACTTGCACTACCTATTGTAATCCACGGCTGCCAGAACACGACTTGTACTGAAGTCGCACCTCGCTATACGCATCTAGCAGGTCACCCAGGGACCATTCTATCATTTGTGATTCTTGACGCATTGGTCTTCCATTTACCGCGCGCCCACGTGCGCCTGCCTTACTGCATTGACAGTGTATGAACCATCACAGGGGCAAGCTAACGTATACATACATAGCAGCAGACAAGGGTGTTTGTTTGTGGAGAAGGCACTTACTTTGGGGCAGGAATGTTGTTGTGTGTGTGCTGTAAACACACACAGATTAGTAACTCACGCTCTCTTTGCAGCATTGAACTGATCCTGTTACTGGACCTGAGAGTGCGCAGGCAGGAGGCCAGCACTCACCCCAGAGATGAGTCTCTCTTTGTCTTGCATGTCACTCATTTCGTACTATGTGCATGTAGAACATGGTTTTTCTGATTGAGTATGTGTTATTGTAAATAGTTGTATTTTGTATTTTGCCTACTTTCCCTTGCAAATCCTACTCCCCTCTCCTGCCCCTCTTTCTGGTTATCCTGAATACCAATGCTTGTCTAACCAACGGAACCCTGACCCTCTTTCCCCACCGCGGACTTGGAGACCTGTGTAAGTTTTACCTTGCAGGCGCCCAGACCACGGAGGGGGTGGTTGGTTCGTGCCACTCCTGCGCCTGGAGACCGGAGCTGTGACACTACCCATCAGTTGCTGCATTCTTATTGTATGTTGTTTCCGGAAAAAGGTACCCTTCCTGTTGAACCATTGTTGTACTGTGCTACCTTAATGTAAATGAATTCTATCTACAATTCACCGAGTGCCACAGCAAGACTGCTATCGTTTACTTAGATATTCTTGTTACTGTGGCACAAGGTGAATTAGTGACTGAACTTTATCGAAAACCTACAAGTTCCAACATACCCCTACATGCAAAAAGCAATCACTCCACAGCCCTCAAGTAGAGCATACCTTATGGCGAATTCATCCGCATAAGAGGCAACTGTTCCAAACTTGAAACTTTTGATAATGAATGTAGAAGTATGGCTTTAAAGTTCCTACAAAGAGGCTACCCCAAGAAAGTGCTAGAAAGAGCATACAGTAAAGCACGAGAAAAAGATCGCTCCATCATGTTGATATCCAAAGTCTCAGCTGTGACTAGCCCGGAAACAGCAGATACTAGACTGATTCTAACGTACAGCAAAGCCTCAAATAATATACGTCATATAATGCATAAACATTGGCCTAAATTAAAACAAGATGAACATTTAGGAAGCATTCTGGGCAACAACATCAACATCACATTCAGACGCTCTACCTCACTCCGGGATAATCTTGTATCCAGCTAAATGAGTCCTAAGACTATTCCAGCTGGTCAAAGTTGGCTCATTATTACACCAGAAGGCTTTCAGAAGTGCATGAAATGTAAGGCGTGCAAATTTGCCAAAAATACCAAAAACTACCTCCATCCAATATTACACAAAAACATGATTATTAAATCTCGCATCACGTGTGAAACTGAGTATGTCGTGTACGTGCTCACTTGTCCGTGTGACAAATGGTATTTTCGTAGTACTATTGGCAAACTGAAACTTAGGATACTCAAACACATAAGAGCCATCTAGAATACTGATCCCACATATCCGATGGCCCTACTTTTTCAGGAAAAACATGGAGGCAAATTAGAAGGTTTCACCTATTTTGGGATACATACAATTCTGAAGGCCCCGAGAGGAGGCAACCGGGAGCTGCTCCTCAGACAATCTGAGACTAAATACATTCTGGACTTGGAAACAAAGAAACCAAAGGGCCATAATCTGGGTGAGGAACTCTACACTTTCTTAGGCACCTGAGTAAACAGACTGTATTAACACCATATTCTGTAATGGAGACATTTTATACTTAGCCCAGGTTTTACCATTACTCCCTTTCTTCTACTTTGCACTATTCACTGCTAACTTTTAACCTAATCTCTAGTTATACCAGTAAGTCCCTCAGAGGTGGGAATACATTATGTAATTAATTGATATTACATAAAGGTTTACATTCCGCTGGCACAGGTAGAGTTCTTCACATTAGCTTTCAGGATAGAGAATCTATCAATTCAATATTTTATTGACAAAAGAGAAATTGAATGAATTTTATACTCTCTCCATCTTCAGCTATCTAATTGTAATCTTCTTTCTTTCTTAAGGGTGAGCAATGCCTTTGCTTTGTTATTTAGGAACACAAGTTAAACTGGCTACTTCATCATTTAACGTGTATTTAACATGTCTTTTCTCAAATGCGCATTTGGCCAGAAAACAATTAAGTGTCTTTTAATCATCAAGGTTTTATCTATTCTCTTAGCTATGTATTTTAACTGTACTATTATTCATTTGTCAGTGTGAGTTACTTTGATTTAACGTTCAGGTATTGCATGCACTAAGCACTTTATATACCTCCATATAGGATATATCATTAGCTGCTAAACTGCTATTCACACTTTAACCATTTGGATCAGTCATTGCAAATTTGCACACATAGGCATTTGCACTTTATGTATCCCTACATAGGGTATACCTAAAAAGCTGCTGTAATATGCACTATGCACTTTACTAGCAATAGACTGGTTTCTGCTTTATTGCACATCCAGCTTATAGAGGCATTTGCACTTTAAAGAGGCAATGCCTTGTAACGTATACATTACCTGGACAAGTACTCACATTTTACCACACACACTTCAATGTGACTTTGCCATAAGTAATTTGAATCTTAGCTATATCATTTTTTACCTTGGGAGCAAACATTGTTCTCGATAGACACTGACTCTATAACGTAAACAACAAATCATAAAGCTTTCTGGCCATTCACTTATATTCGCAAATATGCAGTTCCTATCCTGCCGGATTCACAAACAAACACGGACACAGTTTAAAATATCTTAACGATAAAAACATTCACTAACAAGCTCTACATGAAAAGGAGGTTTAACATATGTAAACCTCAGAATGAAAATAAATATTACTGCAGAATGTGTAAATTGCAAATTTAAAATGACTACTGCGCAGGTTTTATTATTGTTGAGAAAAGAGTAACAATGCTAGTTCATTTGATGCTTTTATTGAATGTATCTTAGTGTATTTAACACGACTCATGAGGGTTTGCAACACGTTCAAACATAGCAGATTTTATTAAATGAGCTTTTATGTTAATGCACGTTACTCTATCCATGAATACCATAGAGAGCATGCTGGTTTAAATGTCCTTCCTTTGTGTTTGCACCCTAAACGTGACCAAGCGGCCAGTCTGCCGCGAAACGCGTCGTTTTCGTACACTTTCCTTCTGTCCATGGCATTTAACTATTAAAGTACATTTTCTGATGCTTGGAGCTTCTTGGTTTTTTTAACTCTGGGTTCAGTGTGGAACAGCCTCTCTGGACTGCTTTCTGGAGTGCACTCCATCAACTTTATACCGAGGTATAAAGCAACCCTACACATATATATATATATATATATATATATATGTGTGTAAGTCAAAATATTGATTTGTGTTATAGATTTATACATTGAAACCAAGGATGGGCAACCCCTACAGCATGGATCCGGGGAGCAATGAAGAACCAAATAAACAAATCGAAGAGGGTGGGTCAGACGGAACAGATACCTTAATCAAACAATGGATGCATTCGACTTCAATTAAGAGGACCAAGGAGGGGATAAACCAGGTCAAGGAAGATATAAAAATAGCATATTTTATTGATCACATATCAAAAGACATGAAAGAATTAATTAACACACAATACATGATGAAAATACATATAAATTCATGGCTCATGTAAATACAAAGAATTAAAGTGCATGCCTCACAATAGCCTCCACTGCAGTTAGGGGTAAGAACAGCATAATAAAAAATTGTATACTGTTGTTCAAAAAAGAAGAAAGAGACTACATCTAAGGTAAGTCCCTAACTAAATACCAATGGTCGTCCTAGCTTGTTAATGCATACACAGTGAAGATATCAAATCAGTGTAAACATGAGACATTTAATCGGTTGTAAGTGAACATAACCGACCCACATTGGAAATGCTAAAAGTACTACGTGCAAGATTCCAAATCATCTCCAGCCTAGTAATCTGGATTGATCGATTCATTGACAATAGAAACGTTTTTTGTCAATCAAGCTTGCAATGTAGCAGGTGTTCAAATGCTACATGCAATGCTCCACACCATTTCAAACTTAATAGCCAACCACCGGTACATTGTATAATCTCAAATTCTCTAAATAGCAAGGTATCACTAAAAGGTGTTAAACAGTAGTTTCGACAATCTCAAATTTGTCTAATTCATCCCTCTCTAGCAAGAGAGGGGTGAGTTGACAATCGTCTTCCTCAGGACTAGAAAGAAACAGTAATATATCAATAAATCAACATTGATTATAATAATGGTATAGCGTTTTAATTTTTTTCCATCTGTTCTTCCATTTCATGAATCTTCTTCTGTGGACATTTATGATCCTTATGTTCTACCCTTGCCTAATTCTACGCTAGAACAAACACAACCACTGAGAAAAAAAGGAATAAAAAAGAGGAAGATGTTAAAATACATAGTTAAAAAACATTGGCCTTCCTAGCAACCTCACGGTATCCAAGTTCAAATTATCACAGTATGGTTCCCAAGGAAATCCTGAATAAAAAATGAGATGCTCAAAAATGTCACCTTATGTGGTCCACAATTGGATAGTCGGTGGGAATACACTCCGCTATCCAAATAGGAAAAGTCACAGATACTCGATAGAGTCAATCTATGGAGACATATAAAAGGGAAAAGAGAACGTAAATCAATTAGGGTCTCACTAATATCCCGGTGGAAAGAAAAAACGTAGACGGGGCATTCAACCAGAAAAGACACATAGCTCTATTCAAACCTTCAAAATGGGTATAGATTGGCTCCTTCTCAGCCCCGAACAGGGAAAAGCAAGCATTGGGCACCAAAGATTGAAATTTCACCATTGGAAATGGTCCCATGCGTCTGTGCAAAACATCTTATTCGTTCGAGTGGACTCCCGCTCTAAAGAAGAAAACATAGCGGAATACAACAGAGAACGTAGTTAGCCGAGATAATAAACGGAGCAATATAGTCAGTGTGGTCTAAACTCTGTAGGTTCTCATAACCTGCCTTAGCTCTCTGGTAGGTGGCCCAGTAGTGCGAGTGAACATTTAAGTCCCCTAGGCTAGTGGGAGGTGAGGGAAAGACTAGTCAGGCACAAGCAATATTGTGCCGCCACATACCCACAGTTAAACTTCAAACAAGACACTCTAACACATCTACCACACTAGGAAGCAGAAATAAGCATCACACAGTGTGTGCAGGGCATCAGCGTCTGCACAAAAGTCAAGTTGAAAACTCCTGAGCCGGCATATGCGCGCGGCATAAACATACTCAGAGTACCAATGGAGTCCAAGTACCTACCTCTGCGAGCCGACTTGTGGCCACAGGGATGATCACAAGGCATGGACCCCTACGGAAAGCAATTCAATGGAATGCCACCGCCGCGTACTACTGGACCGGACGGGTGGAAGACAGACGCGAATGCGAAAGCCGCAGTGAGTGAATGGAGAGCCTCTGTAGCCATAAAGTAAAAGGAATATGAATCACAAAACACGTCACGGGATCAAAATAGAATGCCATGTGACAAGGAAGCACGAGGACCATGTTAAAGGGAAAGACGCCCTATCTGCCCTCAAATGAAAAGGTATAGAAAAGTCTGTACGCGTTAAGCAAATGCAGAAAATACAGCAAAATATAGATCAATCAACATGAATATCTATATATATGTGACCCGGAATATAAGCAGCAAAGAAAAAGAAAAAGAAAGAAAATGCTGTGGTATATAACTGTATGCTATAATCATGTGGGGCTAGCTTACCACACCCCCTGGGGCCAACTAAGGAGCCCTTCAAATGAAGACATATTGAAAAGGATGAAAACATTGTCATTTTTGGAGTGCAAGAGGAATTTTTATATGGCCTTAGTGGCATATAGCGTAGTAATACAGTGGAAGTATGGCCATATCCATTGAAGAAGGTAAAGGAAGGCCCCTGGATAAAAGAAGGTGGTGTAACCTTTTAATGATTATGTCAGTGTAAATTATTGAATATATATATATATGTTTAATGAATGAAAAATATGTATTGGATATGTGTTATGATTTAGTAAAAGAACAGAGAAATATTGTAAAATAAAAGGGATAGGCAAAAATTCTATATACATATGTCAGACTTGCCTGCACTTATATAGAACATGCACTTGTTATCAGCATCAGGGATAGGTATATTACAGTAGGAAGGGCAACAGAAAGTGTTAATTATATCTTTCCAGGACAAACACAGTAAACAAAGGGGAGACCATGGTCTGGCGACATCAGAAGAAGGACTACAAAATGAAAATACAGAGATTTTCCCCAAAATAAATAAAGCCAAAAGCAGGCCTGCCATCATGTTCACATAAAAAGGACAACGGATAGTGCACTACCACCACCACTGTAAGAGGATGAGGTCATGCTCTATCTGGCCATGGACAAACAGAGATATCACCAGCACCGTCATGTCAAGGAGATGCAGAGCGACAATGCCAATGCCCTACATGCAAAACAGGAAAAGAAAGACTTACTAAAAGGAGAGTATGTTTAATTTGCTAGTGTATCATGACTTTTGCCTCCATTTGGTCTCTACAGGAAGTGAATGACATTTATCTACAGATGCGCCAGGAAGAACAAAAGAGAGCAGCGGAGGAAGAAAAGAAAATGTTTCCTTTTTTTATTATTATTGTTTCTGTCTTGTTGTATGTTTTGTTTTTTTATTTTATGGTTACAAAAGAAAGGGGATAGTTTATCCCTAGTAGTATTAATGATGCACGAGTTCACAATGAGTTTAATCAAGAGATAGCAGAGAGATTTTTCCTTTTATAATTAAGGGAAGCACTTCCAAATGACATTTGAGTTCATCACAGTACCAAGTAGGACAATGTGGTGTGTGAACATTTGCAAAGGGTTAGGCAAGAAAGGGCAAAGCAATATATGTTGGGTGTGCTCTCTTGTCCCATATTACAGGCACACCCAGGAACAGCATAGATGAACAAAGCTGATACTAAAGTAGGCACAAGACGCAGGAGGTGCAGCCATTCAACTAAATTAAAAAAGTAGACACTTTTAGTATTAAGTGTTTAGTAGGTAGTATTTCAAAAAAATAAAAGCAAAGAAGTAGTAATGTTCAGGTTTTAGGAGGGAATGATAATAATAATATGCACTTATTTTTCAAGAATCTCACCCAGTATTTTTTATGTTACAGATGGACAGGGAATACCTGCACTTCAAGTGCCCTATGCACCCACGTCTACGAGCAGGGATGGGTGCCTAACTGTCATAAAACTGGTTTAGGGCACGCAGCCAGGTGCCCAGTTGCCACTGAACTGAAAGAAACAAACGAAAATCCTCTTTATGTACTTCCCCATCCAATTATAACAATGTCCCCTTGACTGACTATTCTGCTCAAGAAGATAAAGAGTTTCAAAGCAGGGCCTTTATATGAACTAAGGGACCCCTGAACTTGCTACAAAGCAGTTGAGAAATAATGGACTGATGAAAGGTCTTTAGACTTGATATGGAGAAGAGCAAAGAACCAGATGGAAGATGCGCAGATGGAAGTTGAACCAGTTGATTGCCAGGCAGTTGAATAAAATCAGCTGGTGAATGGGACAGAGACAAGGAAAGAAGAAAGATGAGTGAAAATAAAAATGGGCTGGGTAGTCCCCTCAAAGAGTATATGAAAGTCGTTTAACAATATATCATGATTTACGTTGTGGTAGGGTCACTCGTTGTGCATGTTAATTAACGTTTAATTGAGAAAGATGGGTGGGAACAAGATAGAAGTAAACAATGAAACTTTCTGGGGATACATATATACGCATATATTATAAAAGAGGGCAAAATATGCCACACCTTTCACAAAAAGATACATATACAATAAATAGGAATACAACATGGTTGGAGACACTATTGGTCTTTTAGGAGTCTTTTTCATGGCACCTCCCATATTGAGAAGGGCACTGAGTTGAGGGGGGTGACTGAGATAGGGATGCATAAACATACCTCAGGCTAGAGAGGGTAAACAATGAAGGTACGGTTGCTATCTCGACCAGGGGGGGCAATGAAATGGAGTATACCAAAAGCAACTACCCCTCCCCCTCTGGTGATGGACAGGTGAACATGTCATTCAGGCTCACGCCCCACCCTCCTGTCCAAAATTGTAAAAGTGAGAAGCTTTATTCATTGAGGCAGCCATGTCGATCTTATCCCAGGCATGCGCATTATGGAATGGATACAATGTGAATTGAAAGTGTCAAGAATAAGTGATTAGTGTATACATACACATTCAATAGACATGAAGTAAATTACATTCATCATGAAGCTACATGAACAATACGTTAAAAGAATGCACTTGGGCATGAAAAATATTACACTGCACTCATTCATGAAGGAAACACATACATGGACAGACATGGCTTTCACGCAAATCGTGAACACCCCTACCCACATAAAAGGGAGGACTCTAGACTGGATACTATATCTTAACACTACAGTATCCATAGATTCCATCTCCCCGGTACCATGGTCAGACCATCACTGCATAAACTTCACTATCCTGAGCAAAAAGCCAGATGCACCCAAAACGGCCATGAAAGAATCATATGTAACAAGAAACACACGTAAACTCACAGCAGAAAATATCAACCCACTATTAGCCAAAGCCCTCAATACCAAAATCATTAACGCCAAAGAACCGTGTGCCCTGGCAGACTTTTACCACAACTCTCTTACTAGTACAATAGACGCCCTAGCACCCTGCGTTAATAAAACTAAACGTAAAGACAAAAAATCCTCCTTCTGGTTCAATGAGGAACTAGTCGCCCTCAGACGAATTAAAAGATCGCTTGAACACCGCCTAAAGAAAAACCAGACCCCAGAAGCTTTGGAAGAATTCAACTCGGCAAACAAAACCTATAAATCAGCCATCATCGCCCATAAAGCAGATGCCTTCAACACAAGAATCAGTAATGCGTCCTCCGATAGCAAAGAGTTATTCACCATACTCAAGGAGCTGGAGAACCCGATCCCTATAATTAACCCAGTCAAACCTAGCAAAGAATGGTGCACCACCATCCAAGATGCCTTAGACACTAAGATTAAATTACTACAAAACAAAATTATCTCTAAAAGAAACCTCCTATCCGACAAACACTCCACGGCCAACCAGATCTCCACTACCGGAGTAAACACTGTCCCTTCCTTCAACTTTACACCAGTCTCTCACGATACAGTACTTAAGACTATAGCCAAACTCAAAGCGTCCAACTGCAAAGGAGACAACTTCCCAGCACACCTAATTAAACTCTGCGCCCCCATCCTCACGCCCATAATCACCAACTTTGTAAATGCCTCCTTCTCCACCAACCAGGTCCCAATCAGCATTAAAGCAGCCTGGGTCACCCCCCTTCTAAAAAAGCCCACGCTAGACCCACTAGTGCCTACTAACTACCGGCCCATAACAACTGTCCCATTTCTACTTAAAATCATTGATAAAATAGCATATAACCAACTACAAACTCACCTAGAACAAAATAATTTGCTAGGAGCCAGACAATCAGGCTTTAGGCCTAACCACAGTACTGAGACAGCACTCTTGGATCTAAAAATCCAATTAGACGCTATCAGAGACTCAGGCAAACTAGCTACACTACTGCTACTAGACCTATCAGCAGCATTTGACCTAGTAGATCATGACAAACTATGCAACACTCTAAAAAAAGATTTTAATCTTTCCAACAACGCCACTTACTGGATCAAATCCTTTCTTACGGACCGTACATCCAGAGTTGCCATTGGGAACTTTGCAGCGGACCCCATATTAGTGCCCTTAGGGGTCCCCCAGGGATCCTGCCTATCCCCCACACTCTATAATGCATACACCAAACTCTTATTCTCAGCCCTAGACGATATGGGTGTCATCTACACCAATTTCGCAGATGACACACAGATCCTCATCCCTATCTCAGGCGACTACACCCAAGACACCCTCACCATCAATAAAGTTTATTCCATAATCCAAAACTGGATGGCCCTGAACAGTCTTTGTTTAAATGATGAGAAAACGGAGATCCTCATTGTGGGCTCCCAAAAAAGATTAAGCACCCTCCAGCCGGACTACTCCCACATTAACATCGACGGTACCCAGATCCCAGTACTTAAACAAGTCAAAACGTTAGGTGTCTACATCGATGCCAACCTCTCCATGCACAAACAAATAGCAGCCCTCTCCTCATCCACAGCTTACACAGCAAAACTTATTGCTCTTAGTCGCCAATTTCTCACCCCTGTAAATTGTATCACTCTGGCTAGAGCCCTAATCCTAACAAAACTAGATTACTGTAACATCCTCTTCCTGGGAACATCCAAAACCAATATAAACAAAATCCAATTACTGCAGAATAAAGCCCTTAGAGCGGCTCTAGGGATAAAGAAATCAGAACATATCTCTAACATTAGAAGAGAAAATCACTGGCTGCCTATTGAAGCAAGGATCATATTCAAAACCCTTAGCATTGTCTACAAATGCACCACTAACAAAGCGCCCAGCTACCTCAACAACTCTATCAAAAACAAAATGGCTTGCAGATCACTGAGATCCAACAATCTGGCCCTCTTAGAAGTTCCCACATTCAAATATAGCAGAGCAGGAGGAAGTAGTTTCAAAGTTCTAGCCCCTTCGCATTGGAACGCCCTTCCACTAAGCATCAAAAAGGAGGAATCTTTACAAAACTTTAAAAAAGCTCTGAAAACCTGGTTATTCAATAAATATTGAACTATCTCACCAATTGTATCTGATTTAGGACCATATTTTCCATTGTAACGTCTGTAAAAATATTACTGTCTTGAAACTGTAACATTGTGTATTAATTGACTACCTTCTGTATCCATTCGCCGTGATACCCCAGGGTCTGGGCGAGTAACAAATGTATTAAATAAATAAATAAATACATGAAGAAATGCGTACATTTGCGTACAACATGAATAACAATAATTTCATTAACATAGAAATGCGAAAGCAAAAGGTATCCATCTCATTTAAAATGGACGCCATAGTATGCATTACAAATGAATACAGGCCTTTAAGACTCAAGAAAGTTAGAATTGCTGAAGCCACAGAAAATGTGGTTTAGGCAGGATTGAGAAAGTAAAAAAAGATAGGGTCTGCTCAAGCAGAGCCAGGCACACGAACCTGGCAGCATTAAATAGTAGAATAGACAGTTTTTAGCAGTGTTTCTCAAGAACCTTTCAATAAATGAACTAGGCAGTAAGTGAGAAATTGATAATGTTAACATATTAGCCAATGGGGACCAGACAGCACACCTTATGTCCTTGGCAGAGTTGGCTAAAGCTCCCATCATCTCAAAAACCACTTTCATCCAGCTTTTGATTTGAAAAGTTTTATGCTGGTCAGCATATTATGAGGACATTGGAAGAGGAAATAATTAGGCATTTCAGGATGTATGTGTAACCAGTAAGTGAGGGACATGTATTTTATTCATGATAAACCTGACCAACTAGATTATAAGATTCATGTTAGAACAGAATTGGTGTGTCATATATTTTTGGTTATAAATATATATTAAAGATAGAAGAACTTTGAGACTTTGTTTTGTCAGCTAAAGCATCTGGTTGTCAGGAGAAACTCTCATGGATGTTGGGGAAATAAAGGTCTCTCTTTCTTGCATATTGTTTGTTTCTATCCAAGGTTGGCGGTATTGGGTTACGTCTGAGAAATGACCCTATCTCTACAAGACCTTGCACTATGCCGTGCTACAGACCATGCTCTATCTTGGTACAGACCTTTCACCCACGCTTAACCACACTTGAACTGTACTGATTTGGCTTCTGCTGCTTTTGAATTTAGCCACACTAGAATTGTACTGATATATTTGTTTAGATTTAGTTTAGATGCACCACTCTGCAAACCATACACCAGGACCAGAGAAAACACAGGACAATATAAAAGGAAGAACCAACAATAAAACTACTGAACACCTAGCGATCACCTGAAACCAACTAACCACCCCTGTTCTCTTCTCTGTACCCTCACACCACTGACATACTACAAAAGCCCAGAGGGATTGTGAACCAACCCAGCAAAAAACATGCAAACGGCATACCACTCTCTAATCATGCTACAAAGTCAAAATCTGCAAACAACAAACAACTCAGACACTGGACGCCACCCTTACGGACACAACAAGCCCAGTGCACATAACAAAGCATTACCAGAAAGCTTGCATGCACAGACACCAGTTCCTGCAGGTTCTGCATGCATCAACAGATGAGCATAAATTCCATCCTATCCCTTTCTCCCTTACTAACCAACCATACCCACTTTTCTTACAGGACTTTTACCCCCAAGGTTCTCTTGGCTTTAATTTTTCTGAATATCACCACTGTGACAAGAGAAGTTACCCCTGAGCGTCTCTGGTTCTCAGGGTATCACTACTGTGATAAGGGAGATAACTCACAAGCTTCTCTTGACACTTTTGTTCTCTGGGTATCACTACTGTGACGAGGGAGATTACCCGTGAGCTTCGCTTGACTCTGAGTATCACCACTGTGATGAGGGAGATGACTCCCGAGCTTCTCTTGACTCTGGGTATCACTATTGTAACAAGGGAGATGATCCCCGAGCTTCTCTGAACTCCGGATTTGCTGCAAGCCCCTACCGGGTCTCCCGCTGTTCCTGTTACCTGGAGTATGTCGGGACTGTGTCACCGGTTCTTCCTGGGGAGTTGGGCTGACTCGAAGAGCTTTAGTGTTCCCTGGTCTAGAAGGGTGCCACCAGTGGCGGCTGGTGACGTTGACAGGTGATGGGGCGTACATTTCTCCATACTAATTTGGGAGATGTCGAGATCACTGAGCGAGCCCAACTCACATCCAGGGGGGTGCGGGTGAGATCTCCCCCGTAAGCATTTTTGAAAAATGGCGTCCAAAATGTGCAATTTACTGTCTAAACCCACCGAAATATGACATAAAAAAGCATTAGGTTTTACATACTAATGGTGGTACCATTATTGTTACGTGTGCAAGTGTGAAGGAGTATTTTACAGCAGCTTGTATTGAGAATAACTGGTAGTTTGTTATATGCATAAAGACATTCATTATGTAGATATCCAGTGATGATGTAAAAATACATTCATATGTATTCATCATCTTACTAACGTGGGATTTTAGGCATCATCTTAAAGGGGAGAAACTAAGCTAAAATATTACTTGTTTACCACATATTGCGAACACAGATTTTATAGTTAATTTAATTCTCACAGCAGTCGTTAATTGTCTGGTTTCTGAACTGTAGGAGAGAGTTAACTGCTTGTAACATTGAAGCTCCACCCCAAAAGTCTCATTAGAATGTGTAAAGAAGTTAGATGCCCCCCCCCACACACAGACAGGCACACACACATATATATGAACAATGAGAGCAGGAGATGACAGCTGCAGCTTTGAGGAGACTCATCTCGGCTGCACAGTGCACATGTCAGCTGGGTTGGGTTTTAAGACATCAAAGCGGCATGGCTCATGAGTAAATATTCCATCATTTCCCGGGATAGAGGCTATAAAGCAGACGTGGGTGCTGAGACCCAAACGAACCCCACTGCAAAATGATCACACTGCAGAGTCAGCAGAGAGCCAGCATTAAATAAAAAAAAAGCTAATGCAATCTTCCGCCTTCATTACGGGGCCGGGCTATTGCTTATTTTTATTTAATGCGTTTTCATCGGTTTACGCGGATGGTTGTGATATGGGAGCAATTTAACCTGAAAAACAAGTAGCGTGAGCAAATTACACGGATTTAGAGATAACATTTACCTTTCGAATGTCTCCGCCACAGCCTCTGAGAACCTCTGACACCGTGAACATAACAGGGGCAGAGCTTGTTCCTCTGACCTCGCAGCCCAGCATGTCTTCTGTCTCACCAAACTGTGTGGTGCTCTCAGCCATGGTGTTATTTCCACTTCTTTAATCGGTTAAAGATTCTTTCTCCAAATAATTACTTGACTCCCCAAAACACGTCAAAATGAACCCTCGTGCAATTTCCTCCACTTCACAGAACTTTATAATGTCTGGTTGTGGAGGGCTTTCGACAGGGTCGGGTTTCTTGCCACTTTTTGAAAGAAACGTGCAATATGGATCTATACATACAGATATTAATGATACATAAGGTGATCCACTCTTGTATGAAATGTATATCACATTTGTGAAATCATAACCATATTTTTCATAGTGTATCTTGGAAGAATGCCATTTGATGCCACTGTTTTGTCAAGGGGTGAAAGGTTGTGTTTCATTGCTTCCCAGGATGTCATGTTGGGGTGGGGTCAAATGACATCACTTCCAGTGATGTCATCAGGGTCAAGGGTCGTGAGGCGAGGGGTGGGGCACTTTTTTGAGGCGAGCGGTGGGCCACTTTCTTTTGGGTGTCCAGGCCTATTTCTTATCCCACTCTGACCCTGGCTTTCGGTTGAAGCCGAATGAAATAGTTCAACTGAATGCATGTCAGTCCAACAGCTCACCCAGCGTACAGAAACACAGTGGGCCTCATTACGACCCAGGCGTTAAGGGTTAACGCCGTCGTTAACCCTTAACGCCTATTCTGATTTTAACGGCTGCTTTTAGCAGCCGTTAAAATCCATGGCGCTAACCCGCCACGATGCTAATTACGCCACCGTAATTTATGGTGGCGTAATTAGCGCCTTCCCCACTCCCATTATGCCCTATGGGGCAAAAATGGGAATGGGGAAGGGAAAATGGGAAATGGGGATTTACCGCCCCACTCACCTTGGAATGGGGCGGTAAATCCACCATCCAACATGGTGTAAACATAGTTTACACCATGGTGGTAAAGTTGGCGTACTTAGCGCCTGGGTCGTAATGACCCCCAGTGAAAGCCTCAGTGACACCTGCTTCATGTTTATACAGACAGACCTTGACAACAGCAGCATTACCTTCAAAATATGTACAGACAAAGGGCAACTTCAGCAGCACTATTTACATCTGGTGTACAAGCAGTGTGACAGCAGCAGTCACGAACACCAGATTTACAGAAACAGACTAATAGCAGCACTACCTCTATGACTGTGAGGTGTGACTGCAGAAGCAATACCAGAACGAGGTACATGGAAACGGCCTTACAATATCAGTACTGACGGGCAATGTGACTACAAAAAGTATGAAACCAGCAGTACTAACTACACAAGCCACGCTGAAACCGTGTAACAATAGAAGAACTGCATTCACAGGTGTACAAACAGTATGGCAGTGGCAATACAAAGTTGGAAACAGCACCAGATTCACAAAAACAGTATCGCAGCAGAAGCAGCTGAATGAGGTTTAGAGTACCAGATCCAGTGGTAGATGAACAGTTCGACAGCAGGAGCCCTTTAAACTAGACACGCCTAATTTTCATTAGCAGCTAGACTTGCTCCTTAAAAAAATAAGAAATACCCTTTTTCATGGTAAATGTTTGTTGTGTACAGTAAATGTCCCCTTTTGCTTTTTAAATCATCTTCTGCATATTGAAGGAATAAAAGTTATGAACCTTTTAATCCATCGCAAATCACCAGTATTCAGGTCTGTTTTTTGTTTCCCACGGACCAGCGAGACTGCCGCTCGGGGAGGCTGAGGCCGCGTACAGTAATACTGTGCCACTTCAGCAATCCCATTCCCCAATCCCAACAACAAATAGATGATATTGAGAGCCGAGCATTGCTCCAGGCTGCAACAGTGCTGGGCTCTCACTCAAGTGCTACGCATACCACCCATGCTAGGAGGAGGTGCCATGGATGCATGTCCTCGTCTTAGAGGACATGCAGGCCCTACTAGGCCCTCCCTGGCCCTGCTGCATTGCACAGGGCAAGCCCCAGGACGGTCTGGAGAGTACTGTCCTGGGGAATGAAGGCTGGCCTGGCACAAAGTCTTCCCTAATCACTTGATTTACCAGAGTAAAGTTGGCAACCAGGCCATGCATGTCAAGTGGGCCCTCTGCCGTTGACTGGCCTGGGCAGCTCCTGCGGTCAATCACTCAAGTCAGCACGAAGTGAGAGAAGGTGCTGACGTCACCCACACGCTTGCGCCCATCACCCAACCCCACCCACACTCATGAATGTCATTGGCTGACAAACAGCCAATGACATTCAAAAAATAACTCTGTTACTATGAACCAATTTACACTAAGGTCAGGGGCTGGAACGCTGTTTCTGCGTAGATTAATACTGGCAGGGCCACCCCTCTAGCGCCCCACCAGTCTCCTACATTGTGATGGGTAACGTAGAGTAGGTGGAGTTACAAGCTCCATGCATTTAAAGTAGAAAAAATGCATAGAAAAGTGGACGCGCACCTGTGATAGTGTGGCAGGCCCAATCAACATTGCAGAGTAGTCTGAGCAGCAGATTCATTATTTATATTTTTGTAAACACTGATTTAATTTGCCGCCATGCAGCGGTGCCAAAAAACTTTTGGGGAGAAATGTATCCCTGCAGAGAACTTGTTTTCTGCAGTGTCTGCACACTACCTGGGTGGGGGGGCGTGCCCCCCCTTTGTAAGCGTCCGCCACTGGTGCCACTAAAATCCATTGCTATTGTAATGGGAAATACACCTTGCATTCTCATTGCATTTAAAACAAAGTGAGATGTCATTTTAATCCAAACCATAAATACATTTCGGAGCAGTGTACACAGTGTGCAGCTGATAGCACTTCTATGCAGATTTAGTGCAGTTCTTTGTCAATTAAAATCCTATTCAATTGTACCCAAAAGCATATTCACAGATGTAGTCAACATTGTGCTGGGGTTCGAATGCACTCTTGGCCTTGTGCCGGTTGATCCGTTTTGCAAAGTGAAAGAGGAGGGGTACTCATCCTTTCATTAGAAAATCCCCAAACCATTCTCCTAAATTGGGTGGATGATTTGATTCTTCATGCGTTTTGAATGGATAAGCCGAATGTGCCGAATCCTGATACAATTAATTATAAGCCTACACTTAACTTGCACACATATTAGCAAATTACAGTCCCATACTTATATTGGTTTGAAATGGATTTTATTAAATTTGCATACTGTGATTTATGTAAGCCTTCTCTTATACCCACACTTGTTTTTGAAAATGGGGAAAACAATTTGTTGTCATAAAATACCAAGTGAAATGCTTTGAAAATATAGAGGGATAAGTGACAAGGTTGTCAAAGAACTGAGGATTCCGTGTAGAGGTGGCATTGGATTATTTAGGATTAGAAATACTGTTCATTGATTGTGGGAATGCATATGTATGCTGCCTCATAACGAGATTGTTACAGACAGGCAGACTCCAATTGTGTATATACATTTTCATCAGTCATGTATACAATTGTGGTGGCTTCCCCTGCATAATGTAAGGGGATCACCTTTGATTGTAAACACATAAATTGGAGTTGTGATCATACCTCTTGTCTTTTGTCCCAGAGTTGTGAGTTGGGCGTGTACACCTCGTAATGTTAGGTTAGCGGTTGCCACTTAGTAAAAAGAGTGACATGTTTCTTCTGTGGCTTCCCCACAGTATTACCCAGGAAAGTCAACTTTGTATATTTGGGGAAACTCATTGGACGAAATATTCATAGGTCAAGAGAGCCACGTGGCCAGCTGGGAAACAGCCATTTCAAATAATTCCAGTTCAGAAATCAAAGACCGGTCTGTCTGTTTTGTCTGTTAATTATTATATTGTACTCTATTCTGTCTTGGCCGAGTGCTCTTTAGAACCCCATCTAAAAATAATTAAGTGGTTACTGTATGAAAATCACTTGTATTCATGCACCACATTATGGGGTCTAGTGTAGGATATTAGTGATGGTATGTTTGCATGCAAACTGTACTGATTGTAATCTGTTTGTTCATATATTTCCTTATTTGGATTTTTTGTTTTGAAAATATACGGTCCACGAATAATTTGAACCTGTCAAGTTACTGCCACATCTCTACCCTGCAAGTGTCAGAAGGTGCTATAACAGGGGATAGATTGCCATACTGGTTTGGCAGCAAGGAATACATTGTGGCCACCGGAAAGAGACCCATGTGAGTACATTTATCAATGTTGTTTTTTAAGTCTTCTCCCAAACCCGATATACATGTGCAGCGCCAATACCTCAAGTCAATAGCTCGGCTAGTAGTCGAGCCATGCAGAGGCATATGTGAACTGTGAGTCATCTTAGATCCAGAGTACTCCATAAAGGAGACATTTGTTTCTTGGCACTCACTTATTTAATCTACTGTTCTCCTTCTATAAATTGGTTTCTCCCGTCCATATCCTTATTTCTTCAATATTTCTTTTGCGAAAGTATTGCATTTGGATTAGGCTTTCTCTATTCTGTCCCCATGCCTGTGTAACTAATTGTCCTTTTCTACGCTTGTCTCTGAACTGCTGTTTGGCTATAAACTGTTTCGGTGCAGGGCACTGTAACAGAGTGCCAGTAAGAGCCATTTTTGGGTCTCGACCTTATCTCGACGCAGAAGTGTCGGTCAGTGCGATAGAGTGACTAAATAAGTCATTATTATAATTAATATAATATAATAAGTTAAATAAGTTATTATTATAATTATTATTATTAGGATATTTATTGAGCATGGACCTAGTTTCGGGGAGCAACAAATCACTTTACATATGGGGAAGAGCAAGGTTAGGGAGGCGATAAACAAGGGAGTGGAAATCAAACAACAGTGAAAGGTGGAACATTTTCAGCGATGGATCCACAAGTAACCAGCGGAGGAAACAGTAGGGATAGGATCGCCAGCCTCTGGTATGATGGGGAGTGGGCATTGTGTGTATGGACCTAGGTGTTAGTGAGCAGCCATTCCTTGAAGAGGGGGGTCTTGAGTTCCTTCCTGAACTGTAGATGCGAGGGGGTGAGTCAGATGTTGATGTAGCGGAGGTTCCATAATCTTGGAGCCTAGACAGAAAAGTCCTGATTTTAGTTATTTTGTTTTTTTCTTCCTGCACCGGTGCAGTTCAAGTATGTAGTTTAAATCTGCACATATCCTTACTTCTGGTGGACCATAGGCCGCTGGAGATGCTGAGCTTCTCACTGAGGTAGCTTGCAAACTTCAGGGTGGCACCCTTGTAGATAATGCAGCAGATGATATAGGCGTTCAGCGGGGGCCATTACAGTTCGATGAGTGTCGGGGTGATGCAGTCGAATTTCTGAAGTCCTTGGATGCTGCAACATGGAGGACACAGCTCAGTAGAGCCAGAGTAGTCACTGGAAGGCCTTCAAAAAGTACATTGCCACCATTCAGGTGGAAGAAGACTAAGGCTTTGACGGCAGATCTGAAGTTGTTTTCTGGGATGAAGGGCTTGATTTTCTGCAGGAGAGAAATTTGGCACCAGACATTTGTGTTTTCCTTGCTATGTGCTAGGGACTTGATGGAGGTGGCCAGCTCGAGTGTAAAGCCCTTGAGTTGCATGACAAAAAGCCAAGTCTCGATGTCCGGGTGTTTGGTGTTGTTGGTCAGCAGTAGGAATTAATTCTCTCAACGGTTGAGCTTCAGGTCAGCTCTGGACATCCTTGATAATCAATGAGAGCAAGGCCTTGGGCCTGTGAATGTCTCTGATGGAGAATATCTTGAGGTAGGTGGTATTGGTGGAGGTAATGTTATCTTGAGCTAGGAGGGTTCCAAATGGTTCCATGAAAAGATCAAAAATCGTGGGGGAGAGGGTGGATCCTTGCAGAACTCCACAGGGGATGTTTAGAGGATTTATTCTGCGGGAGAAATCCATTTGTACAAACTGGTGGTGATTAGCAAGGTATGATTTGAACCAGCTGAGGATGAACCTACTGATCCTCATGTGGTGATCTGGATTCTCAGTGTGTGTCTAGTGGTCTATTGTGTGAAATGCTGCTGAGAGGTCAAGGAGAACCATGAGGCAAGGATGGCCAACGTCAAGGGTTTAAGAGCATCATCGATCACCTTGATGGTAGCTGTTTCTGTGCTGCATCTGGGTCTGAATCCAGATTGGTAGGATGAAGGCGGTTGTTGGCTTTGATGTGTTAGAGGAGTTGCTTGCCTACTGCTTTCTCAAGCACCTTACCTAGGAATGAAAGATGGGCGATGGGGCGGTAGTTGCTGAGGCTGTCAGGGTTCAGTAATGGTTTCTAGAAAAGAAGGAGGATTTGTCCGGTCTTGAGAGTCAAACGGAAGGTGCCTTGAGTTAGGAAGCTGCAGATGACTCATAGGTAAGGGAGGAGTACTTCAGTCGGAAGTGTCTTGAGTACTGAGGCAGGGAGAATGTGGTCCGCACGTGATGTGGCCTTGAGCGATGCGAGAATGGCAGTGAGGTCTTCCATAGTGAGTCTTTTAAAGATTGTCCAGGTAGTTGTAGTTTTGCGAGATGGGGTGCATAGTGTGTTGACAGTTGTAGTATTGGTGTCTATGTTGGTGGATGATGCTGATCTTATTGATGAAGAAAAGGTTGATGAGATTGGATTTCTTGGTGGAGTGTGATATGGGTAGGTCAGGCAGAGGGTTGATGCAGTGATTGCAGTCGTCTGCGTGTAGCACAGTTTCTTGAGCAGGGTGAAGTTGGATGTGTCGCAGAATATTCACCAAGTCTTCTCTTGTTTTCTGATAGTTCGTTTGTTGAAGATGAGTTCTTGAGTGTACCAGGGTGTGGAAGAATTAGGGTGTGTTGTTTCATTGGGGCATGGAGGTTGATGTTGGTTGTGAGGGTGGTTTTGAGTTCTTGGAGGAGCCAGTCACAGTCTTCACTTGTCAGATGTAAATGAGCCCATGTGGCGTTTGGTGAAGTCATCCTTGTGGTACAACTGTGAGAATGGGGAAAAGCCAGTCTAAGCAACTGCTAGACCCTCCTAGAAGGAGCCCTTCACACTATATATGCTCTTAAATTGCTCACCCAAAACCGGCACATTTAGGTATCGATGGCATTGCCACTAAGCAATCCCCCGAGGTTGGCACATTTGATTTAGGTAAAATAGTTCGATTGTGAGGAGTACTGGAGTCCTGTTGAGCCAGGCTCCACCAAAAGCGGTGGTACACATTTTTTGCATGGTACACTGAAACCACCAAATGACATAGTGAATCACAGACAAGAGCTCTAAATGTTGTCCAACGCAGATTGCAATACCAACCGAAGGAAGTACACCAAGACCAAGAGAGGGCTGTTGCCAGCTTCATACTTCATTGCAAGTGGTAGCCCTACCTAAAGAATCTTCTGAAGATTTTCTTGACTCATTCAACCCAGCTTTATTAAATCCACCACCCTATCTGCTGCCACTGCAGGCATTTGTCCCCTCTCCCATAAGCCAGATGCACAGATAGATGTCAGCAGTTCAGACTCTACTATTGACAAAAATGCAGCTTAAGCCAATCTACCCCCATACAATGAATGTCGAGCATTGCTACCCAGTCACTCTCAGCCCTCGATCTGCTGTGTGATAGATGGACAATCTGAGGTTTACACCTTACCTGAGACTTTTGGTGTTTTCATTCACGGAAGAGAAAGGGCCTATCCTGTCGGGAAGCCACCCATTCCCCCTTGTTGCACAGGAAGGCAAGGGGGCCATACCTCAGGGTGAACCCTGAATTTGGGGGATAAAACCCTTGCAGGAAAAGAAACCGCTGCATTGATGTTGGAGAGCTGCAGTTATCCAGAGCAGTTACAATTACAGGAATGGCAGGTCGACTGATCAAGGAGATCGGAATCAGGATTAAGGCTGTACTTTCAGTGCAGAAGTCAGGAGCAAGTAAAATGAGCAGGGTCCAGCGACGCGAGAACATCGAGGGCCAGTAGCAGACAGGTAGCAAGAGCCAACAGATGATGAAGATCTGGGGCCAATAACAGGTAATATGCAAGAGCCAGTGTTAACAGAGGAACAAAGGCAGGATGGGGGAGTAGAACCATGGAAAGAAGGATCAGACCTTGGAAAGAGGGAAAGGAAGAAAACAGCATCTGGCAACGGAGGGGAGCAAGTTGTGCCGCACTTCCTTACCTGATACATGGCTTCTTGTAGTGTGGGTGCCATACTGGGCTGTGGTGTACGCGCACAACAACCGGAACCGGAAGTGTTTGGCCCTCATCTTGGAAAGGTCATTGAGACACAAAGCGGCCGCTATTTTGAGAAGGGCAAAGTCTGTCTGTAACGGGACAACAGAGAAAAACAGGGGTGCAAACTGACAAACATGTTATTAGTTACCCTGTTTTTGTAATGAGGCTGTAGCCCATGATCGCAAATGTTACATCAAGCATACTAATAGTTTGGGAAGGAAAGAACTCTACTGATGTTTTTACTGGTAGCTCAGAGCTTTTGTGAAAAAGCTGGGTGACAGAAAGAGGCAACTGAAATATTGTTGGCTTTACATATCCAGACGCTGCAAGCAACCCCCAAAAAGGAGAGCAAGACACAGAGCAGGGCCAGGACAAAGGGACTGGAGAATAGCAACATTCATAAATTCAGATGCAAACAAAGCCCCCAAAACACCTCCACCTGTTTCTAATCCATATCATATCAATGTTATCATTACAAACAAGGTAGCAGACGCCCCTGTCTAGAAAGAACATGGCATGATAACCTGTTCTGTGTTTTTTTCCCACATTGAGAGTCTGCAGCCATCACTTTTAGCTCACTGTACCTTTCACAAAGGACTTATAAATTTACATGATAATCAGGGTGAGAGACCATGCACACTTTCATGTTTATACCCCTAAGGAATAAGGAGAAACCTATAGATTTTGTCAAGGGTCTGAAGGGTTTTTTGACCTCTAGATTTTTAATAAACATTTGCTTATCATGGTAGAAAGAAAAATACCCAGGGACACTTGTCAATTCACAATCTTGTACATAACACACATGAGTACAATCCAGTCAAATTGACTGGATATTAGTAGACATAGAACATGTTTTTCCTTTTTGATCAATAGGATTCAATGTACAAATAACATGTGAGTACACAAACAAAGCAACAGTGAACAAAATATCAGTGTTAGGGATGAACACTGCAATGGAGAAAAAAAAAGGTTGTTGACACTATTGTGTTTCGGCCAAAGAAATAGAGCTATTGGTGAAGCTTTCATGTGGTGGTCTTCATCAGGACGGTCAAGTTGGTAGCAAAGGAAAGTGTCCTGTGGGTCTCTGTAAAGATATCATGACAAGAGATTTGTGGTTCAAAAAGTGTGTCATCTCATAATGTAATTACTCAGTATCATAAAGCATTTAATGCTGACTTTTTGATATTAAAAGAGCAATAGTGTAAAAAACACCTCGCTAAGTTTACCGTATGCAAACCTTTGCTACAGTGAGGAGCTTGTGTGCTGTTCCCCTGTTGTGATTATAGGAGAAAGGATGCACCAGATTCTTGGTGGATGCGGCTGACTCGAGCCTTGAGAGATAAAGAAAGGGGTAGGAGGGACCATAAGAGAATAGTGGTCAGAATCTAATAATGATAAACACGCGTGGTCATTGGCAATACACGTTTTAGTGTAAGGAGTGCTTGACATCTTACCTCGATGGGAAAAAAATGTGGAGCAGCGCACTAATACAATCGCGTGCGAGTGTAGGGGGGCGCTGGTGAAATCCGACATTGAAAAAGGAAGTGAATCCTCACGCTGCAAATTGAAATATCAGATGGGCAGATATTAGGTACCAAATGCCCCAAACTCAAAATGTTGCATTCAAAATAGACAGTGAGCTGCAGTGATATAAACGTGCCGGCGGACATTTAAATACATAGCGCAGAGACCTGGCAACACGGAATAATCTCTGGGTGCTGTGTGGTAATTAATATAGTGATGGCGGCGGGGGAACTATGAAATTAACAATCCCATCCCTTCATATTATTGTTGAAAATGGCAACGTGTTGTGGGCCGTGTGATAATTAATATTGTGATGGCAGCAGGGAACTATGTAAACTAAAGTTCCCATCCCTTCGTATTCATGTTGAATGAGGCAATCGTGTTGGATAAGTGAGCAACACAATAGTGCAAAAACAACCGATTACTAAAAAATAACCGATTCCTAAAATGGCACGGCATGTGAAATACTGTATCGGGTACATTCCGATGTGCCATGTGTGATCTCAATGGAAGCATGCAAGAACTGTGCGCCCGTGCCTACACTCGACTGTATAGAAGGCGAGTGCTTGGGGTGAAGGTGCTAGGGCCACTGGTCGGATGCCCGTGACTTTGTGTTTAGTGCGGTCTAGGTAGCAGCATTTGTCTTCGTGCTGAACACTTACTTCAATCCTTTGTGTTCACGTGTTGCTAAGGGACGCTGCTGCCGAAGTCAGGACGCTACAAGGAAAAGATGGAGCAGAATTATTCCTCCGCCGTGAAGCATTGCCTGGGATACACATTGTTAATATAGTCCCGTCGGCCATTTTCGAATACACAGCTTCTTGGAACACACAGCATTGCCATGGTGAGAACCAGTCACAAGTGGCTGCGTCATATAGGTGATAAAATGCATGGGATTCTATTAGTGTTGGTCCACGTGTAAGTCAGATAATGCTGAGGACTGGATTTTCATAAGAACACACATAGTGAAACCTTGTGTATCACGCCATACACATTTTAGGGGTGTTTTTGTAGGGGGAGCTCCCTTGCTCAAAAAAGACTGCTCAAACGGCTCCCTCCACCCAAGTAGAGTTTGAGTGGGGCTACGCCTTTATAGAATGGTGGGTGGAATTGTCTATAAGTATATGGGATTAGCCCCATGGGAATGTCGATGCATAATTGACATAGCCGGCCCACACAGTGCCTTCCAGATCTGTTGAATAATCGCATAGAGATGAGGGTCTGAACGTGCTTAAAATGGTGAAAGGGGTACGTGCCAGAATGTGGCCGAAAAATCTATGGCAGTCGAAATTCTGAGTGTAGGGAGCTCCCCCATGCACGTCACAAATCAAGTGGAGGTCGTTATCATAATTAAACAAGAACATACAAATGCAACATAAGTGTAAACACAAAGAGTATCATAGTGTGTCATTACAACCTAGTGTGTGTGGGGAGTCCCGGGGTGGGGAAAAACACTGTCCCCATATGTGGAGCAAAGTCTATTACAGTGCAAAATTTGGTACCCCTAGTAATGTTAATACATTAATGCCAAAACTGTTTCCATTCAATGGTAATATTTAAACCATTCTTCATTGTGTCAAGCTTGTGAACCCAGTGTTGCTCCAATTGAGTCAGTGCCTTATTTATGTCACGGCCTCTTTTTTGTGGAGTGAGCTGTTGGACCATGGTCCAGCAAATGTCTTGTTTGGAATGTCCCATCTTGTTGTAGTGTTCAACTAGGGGCTTGTCCAGTATTTTGTTTTTAATACACGATCTGCGTTCCGAAAATGCGCTGCTTTATTGGTCTGAATAGTTTTTCCAACGTTCAGGAGTTTGCATGGGCACTTGATGATGTAAATGACAAGTTTGCTGTTACAATTGGTATGAGTCTTGAGGCTCCAATGAAAATTATTGTGGACAAACGTTTTTGTGGAGTGGTTGAAGTGGCAGGCAACACATTGTCCACATCTAAAGTGTCCAGTCACAGGGGGTAAATTCCACAGTGTGTTCTGTTCTTTTGTCGGTTCATTGTAGGTATGTACCAAAGTGTCTCTTAAGTGTTTGTTCTTTTTAAAGGCAAACACTGGTTTCTTATCCAGAGTGCCCTTGTTTCTGATCATGTGCCAATTTTTGTTGATGGCACTTTTCGTCAAGTTGCTTAGTGGACTGTACTTAGTGATGCATGCTATCCGATCCATTGGTGTTTTGGTTTTTGGTGTCAAGCAAATCTCTTGGTCTGTGTTGGCGGCTCTCTTGCAGGCATTCCTAATGGACTTCTTGGGGTATCCTCTGTATGCCAGCCAGGATTGTAAATAGTCGGCATGCTGTTCGTATTTCACTTTTTCAGAGCAATTTCTTCTAATCCTAAGGAATTGCCCGTAGGATAAATTGTACTTCAGTCCTTGAGGATGATAACTTGGAAAATGTAGCAAGCTGTTCCTGTCAGTGGTTTGTGGAACAGCTTGGTTTTCAGCATATTTCCTGACCCGTAGATATGAAGATCTAAAAAGTCCACAGCTTGGTAGTCCCACTGTATTGTAAAGCGGATGTGTCGGTTTCGTTCAACGAGCCATTGGTCTCTTTGCCCTGCCTGACCAGATCAACAACCCGTCCTCTATGTAACGGTACCAAAGCGCAATGTTGTCTTTGTGTGTATTGGTGATAGCAGTAATATGGTCTGTTTCATATTGTTCCATATATAAATTGGCGACATCCTGGGCAAAAGTCGCCCCCATACTGACTCCCTTCATTTGTTGTTAAAGTTGTTCTTGAAAGATGAAGAATTCTCTGACATTGCTAGCCTCACACATTCTAAAATGAAGTTGATCTGGGTGGTAATGGTGTTTGTTCTTTTGTCAAGACAAGTCCTCAAAAACTCAAACCCTTCTTGTTGGGGTATGGAGGTATACAATGCTTCCCCATCCATCGTTACTAAGATACAGTGGTCTGGTAGGAGTACTTCTCTTATTCCTACCAGACCACTTTATCTTAGTAACTGCATGTATCTGTATGTAAATGGGCATTCCTCCTTTGTGAAAAGTACAGGGAGCAAAAAGCGATGGTTGTGGACTCTCAAAGTGAGGAAAAAACACAGAACAGGTTATCATGCCATGTTCTTTCTATAAAGGGGCACCTGCTACTTTTTTTTTATCAGTGTTACCATTGTAGAGTATTTGGGCACTGGAAGTCAGAATGCACAAATCAGCCTGCCCAACACACTTCTCAGTCTTGTTCTCCACCTCCACCACCAGCTTCCTTTAACACCCAATAGGACAGCTTAGACCCAGCAACATCATTGCTCCACTAATTCCTTTTGATCTGTCTGCTCCTCCTGTTGAATTTCATGCTAGTGGTAGAAATGTGTCTTGTATAGTATATACTGGAGCTTCTTACTCTGCACTAAAAACCTCTAAATTCTCACATGCTCCATGTTCAGATGAAGTCATGAATGCAGTGGTTATTGGAAGTCAACCTGTTCCGCACCCTGTTTCTTGACCTTTGACTGCTACCTTAGTTCCTATCTCTAAGCATTATCATTTTTTGCTAAACCCTTCTGCACCTGTAAACCTTTTGGGTTTGGATCTATGGTGTAAAATGGGATGCATCATTTATTGGTCCCCATATCGTATTTATCTGGAGGTACCCACACATAGGGAATTGGAGTTTTGTTTTTGCCATGGCACACGACTGATCTGCCCCGACGGATGAATCACAGAGCAGCCGACCCCTGTTCCAATAGTGATTGCTGGACCAAGTTCCTCCACAATTATGGTCCTTGCGTGCAAGTGTTGTGGTTGGCATACTGAATGTATAACCTGTATTCATTAAACCGAACACAGCCAAACCACTCCCGTTTGTTCTACAATATGCAATTTCATGAAAAGCAGAAGGTTTTAAGGCCGTCATTGAATCTCTACTTCAGCAAGGGATTATGTAGCTGTTCTGCACACTTTTCCCATTCTCAGAAATGCAGAAACCATTTTGTTCTGCATTATTGCAGAACAACCCATTCCACAGTAGGAGAGCTGTGCTCAGCATTCCTTTTTTGTTTTTATACCAGTACACCTTGACAGTCAATAATTGTTTTGTTTACTATATATCTTTGCAGTATACATTCACAAGGCTTATGCAGGATTTTGTAAGAGTCTGACTCCCTTTTCCCAAATCTTAAAGCGAGATCAAGATTTGTGTTCAAAGGAGGGTCTTTTTTAGACAAGTATGTAGATGATTTGCTGTAGCCTCTCCCTCTTTAGGAGTATGTCACCAGGATTCGCTTGATCCGTTAATTGCAATACCTCTGAAAGGGCATGAGGAATAAAAGAAAATGCTCCAATTGTGTCAGAGCTGAGTCCATTACTTGAGGCATGACATCACAACGGGAGAGAGACACCTGTCTCAAGCCCGAATTGATGTCGTACTCCATGTACATATTGGGCCTCATTACATGTTTTGTGGTATCCTGCTGGAAAATCTGCCAAGATACCACCAAATGGAATTACCGTTACTGGCACTTGGTCTACTGGAATTACTAGCTTGCAGTAATTCCGTCTGCAGGAATTACTGCCAGACAACCATATCGAGTAGCAAATGCACCAATATTTGGAGGATTTATTGTTACCTCATTCTGTATTTGGAGGATTTACGTGGTGGTAATTCCTCAAAATGTTGGAGGCATTACCATTCAATAATTCCTCCATCAGAAAAGGGAATCTTAATGCTTGTCATCTTTAAAAATAGAATCTATTTAAAATCCTCTCTTTCCTGGTGCCATCAAAGGGAGAAGCACACAGCAAACACATCAGGGGACAACATGAAATCCAAAGTCCCAGAAATGAGGCTCTGAAAGCCAAAGTTCGCAGAAGCTGAACTTACTGTAATGGCTGATTAGGTCTTGATCACACGGAAGAGGTATTTGGTGGCAAAAGACGGAAAGGCACACATGAGAGGAAGTCTTGTATAGGTACCTTTCGCACAGGTTTCGTGCTACACAGCAACGGTTCGGCAGAGTACCCAGGCCCCAACAAACCCTCCCCAGGTACACAGACAGAGGATTTAGCCAAGGGAAAGTTAGAATTGTCCTTTATTTTCCTTAACAGACAGGGATTATACAGGAAATCATTCTCCACCAATCACAGCTCGTGAGCTTGTGTCAGGGGCCTTTGTTGAGGTGTGTCATCACAAGTTAGGGCTCTTCCCAAAAACCTAAGAGCTTACACTATTGGGTGGCTGGTGTGCTAGTGCCTATAGACAGCACCTATAGACGTTAGCTAACTGGTCCTCACATGTCAGGTGGCTTTGCCTGAGCCTTCCCCAAAAACTATCTATTACATTGGTGAAGGGTCGCAGGATTGCCATTGGCCCTTGCCCTCTGCCATCCACCCCTGAATTTGTGTTTCCTGATTGACTGGAGCGGGTCTCCCCAGGCCAAGGACCGAGCTCTGCTCTCAGTGATCCATGTACCTTCTCAAGGTGATGAGAAAGAGTATGTGTCCCCATTGTTGCTACTGGTATAACCATTTTGCCTTAGAGAATGCCTGAAGGTTGCAACAATGTAAAACAACACATCTATCAGTTCTTGTCTGCTTCGCTGGGAACTGCTCCTCTTCCTCCTGTGGGTAAATGGCTATTGTTCGGCTAGGCCAGAACACGTGGGTGAAGACCGCAAAAGGGAGCTTTTCTGTCTGCAATTAGCAGGGATTTATTATGTTATATTGTCTCTGGGTCAGGAAGGTTCTGCTGATATCTGACCTTGGCTACGAAAACCAGCCCTGGACAGTGTGCTGCAAAATCTGTTTTCCTTCGTCCCATTTTCTGAGGCCTGTGGCTTCATGTAATTCTACAATAGTTATGCTATGATTTCTATATGTCTATATTGTATTATTTTCCTTATGGGTTAGTGGTACTTGGTCCTTCCAGGTTCCTTATTCAACCATGTAGTTCCATATGGTTAGTTGCAATAAACGACGGCAAGCTTGCTCTGCATCTCTTGCTTTCCTGCGTTTCTGCATGTTGCTAATGAAAAGGAAAGAATTCTGACAGTATGTATATGTATCTGTCCTCTATTTACAGAACTGTGTAAGGATATTCTTCGTGGGTGCATGTGTGTCTCTGTGTAACTTCGTACAGGAATGCGATTTTGCTTTGTGGCTAATATTACAATATCGTGGTGTCTCTAATGACATCAGCAAAGCTGGATATTTATCATTAGTCGATCAGGTCCAGAGAGGCACCTGCATCCATGTTCAGTGTTGAGACACCTGTGTCCAGGAAGACGTCAGCTGGATAAGGTTTGAATGGATGTCTGAGAGAATATCCGTTTGCATATGTAGATGTCACTGGCCCTCCTGGGGGCTGGCCAAAGAGTGAAAGGCATCTTGCATTTCTGGCTCTTCAGGCTGCCATGGTATAGGGGTCCAGAGGGGCATTCCAGGGACCCTTTCTTTAGTCCCCCCTCTGATGGACTTCTCAACCACTCCACCAAACCTAGTCCATTGTTTTTGCAAGCCATATCTTTGTTATTCCTCCAAGATGTGCATAGTAATTTGCACCGTCACCCATACTCCATGTCATGTAACTGCATTATCCTTCCAGGTTGTACGATACCCATTTCTCCCAGTATTTCCTGTTGTCCATGAGATCATTGAACGTTATCATCTTGGTCGGGAAGAGTGGGCACTCCTTTATCTGTGTCTTTATTTTATTTCTTTTCTCCAATATCTTGTCTTCCTCACCATTTGTATCCACTAATACTTTCATTCCTATTGTCTTCTCGGGCGTCTTGCGGCATTGCTGATGCAGATCTTTATCGCACATAGTGCTACTATTACCAATATTAGTGCTTCTAGTAATACGTCTAGTTCCTCTTCTAATCATGTTGGCATACATGAGAATATATTCGACAGCCAGCTTTGAGCTTTTGCTGTACCCTTTGCTTCCGCCTCCAGTTTGGAAAGCATCTTCGACAATCTGGTAACTGCTTCTGTGAGTGTGCCATTTGCTTCATTTTTTCTGGGCACAAATGTACAACCAGAAGACCTGATCTGTTACAATGTCTTTCTTTTCTCATTAAAATGCCATATTGGAATTGCTGTTTCCTCTTGTGTTTTGCCTTGCTCATAGTGTGCTTTCATTCTCCCCCTTTTATCCATGTGGGAAAGTGTAATGGAAGCCAGGTGTGAGTGATTGTCAATAATTGCGTGACCTGGTCTGACCATAGTATTGGGACATGTCAGGTAAACGGCTCAGGTGTTCGTCTGTTTTCCCTTAGAGCGGGCTGTCAGTGAGAAAGTGTTTGTGCTGTAAAAGTTGGGGGGAAGTAGAGTTCCTAAATATCCTACCAGGTAGGATGGGCTAAAGGTGTTACAAGGAAGGGGATACCACATCTTACCACCCGATGTCCCACACCCCGAAGACCCCTCACCAAGGTGATCCTCCCACACTAGTCCACCCCCAGGAACTGGATCCAAAAGGGATGGCTGTGTCCTGGCCACCAGAATGACAGATCCCAAGGGACTAGTGAGTGCGACACCTTCTGGTTTCTCAAAGTATACCTGGGCCAGATAAGCTATAAAAACACAGAAAAACACATTAGGATTGCACCATCTTGCACTGTTGGTTCTCCTAACAAATTGGACAACTTGACCTTGCAAGGTTTCGGGATGAGGATCAATGGGAAGCCTGGGACAATGCAATAATAACAGTCGCACTTTCACGATGAATGCTGTCAGTGTGCGGAAAGAAAAATAATAAACAGAGTCTGCTTGTGGATCACTGGCCCTTTCATTGTTGGTGCTAGGAGAGGCCACCGCTTTGTAGGGCTTGATGTCCCCCAGTTAGTTCCAGGACTTCTTCTCTTGAGGTTTTACTGCTTGGTCTGTTATTTGTTCCACTGCATAAGGTCCTGAAAAACACAGTTTAAACCACCACCTGGTGAAGTCCCTTAACAAAACCTGATCCCTCGAATACAGTGTGGATGCTTCAAAAGATCCTTATTTGCTTCTGGTTTGTTGTTTTCTCTTCTTGCTTCAGACCTCTCCCATTGTCCCTGCAGTTGATGAGAAATAAAAGAGGCACTAGCCCTCAAGGAAGTGGTGTACTTGTACATTTCTTGACCCAATACATCCACGCATCTTTTAAAGCCCAAGTGGGAGGAGCCAGGGGAAGTCTCATGCGCCGTCCTGTCACCACCTTATATGGGGTTAAATGGTGGTGAATGCCTGGTTTATTGCACAATGAGAATAATGCTAATGGGCAGATTTTATTCATAGTCTTTTTAATGTTGGCAATGCCTTCTTTGAGCAGCCTGTTGAGACATTCATACATCCTGTTTGCTTGCAGGTGATTGGCACAAGAGAATTTGTGTTGTATTCCCAACAAGGTTGTAATGTGGTGAAACATCTCACTGGCGAAGTGAGGACCATTGTCAGACCACATGACCTCACACATGCCCCATTGTGGGACGATTTCTCGAACCAGAATGTTGCTGCTCTAATGGCATCAAGACATTGTCGACGTGAAGGTGTTGGAATGGATTAATTGGGGGAGGAATGGCTCCTCTCACTACCCTTAGTGTATGACCTACTGTAAATTGTTTAAAACTTGACAATTAGTCATGAATTCTGCCATGTGTCCTGCCAAATTAGGACAGAACCAATCTTCTCCAATATGAGCAGCAAGCACCTCCTTCCATATATGGGTAGGATGGTGTAATTATGTCAGTCCAGTGGGCAATAATGAGAATGGCAATACCACTTTTCCTGTGTTATTTTGCTGTCATAAGCCATCTGACGGAGACATCCCCTCCTTATCCATAACTCATTTTCTTCCCTGGGTGCAGCTCCTTGCAATTACATAATATTTGTTACTGGTAATGTGTTATATCCTTCCTTAAGTCTCATTGCTTGGGTATAATTGCATGCTGGGGATGAAGCATCCATTTCTAAAATGTCTCCAAAATAGGTCGCACATTTTACTTATACATCCGCTGCCTCGTTGCCCCTAGATGTGGGGTCCCCCCCCCCATGTGGGCTTGGCACTTTGCCACTGCCATGTGCAATGGGTACTGGAGTGCCTCTATCAGTCTGCCCAATAGGAGAGCGTGCTTCACGGGTGACCTCTGAAGTCCCTCCTCAGCCGATGCGACAGCCCTGAATGCACTGTGGATATCACATATGCTGAATCTGAATATACTGTTACCTCCTTCCCTTTGTTGTGCCAATATTGCAGATACTAATTCTGCTGCTTGTGCTGATAAATATGACAGTAGATGCTTGCTTATCACCACCTCGCTTCTACCGTCCTCACTTAATCTCACTACTGTTGTCCCAGTATGTCTTTCTACAGTCGTTTGGTCAATCATTGATGAACTGTCAATATAAAGCACGTCTCCCCCCTCAAGTGCATTCTCCTGTACCTTTGGGGTGTCGCTGAATTGTTCTATGTCAGCTGCGCAGTCGTGCACATAGTCGCCCTCCCCTACGAGTTCGGCGATGGAAGTCGTCAGGTTGACAAGTTGGAATCACACTATTTTGAGAGCTGGTCTTGACAGTAATACTTTGTTCCCTGAAGCTCTCAGTGTTATCAATGTTTTTTTGGGTCTTTCCAGTATTTTAAAAAGAGCATGCTCCACATAAAGAGTGGTGCTGCATCCCATGGTAATACTTGCTGATTTGTCTACTGCAAATGCGGCATCAGCCAGTGCCTGTTCACATGCGTATTGTCCTCTCATTACTGAGTCTAATTTCCCACTGTAATATTCCAGAGGCCTGTGCTGCCCCATGCTTGACTTTTGTGTCAGTACTGCGGTCATAACCACTCCATTGGATTGCGAGAATAAGAAGTATTCACTTTGATCATGTGGGATCCCTATCACTGGAACTGTGCATATTGCTTCTTTCAGCTCGTCAAATCAGTGCACTCAGTAGGGGCCCATTGTAAGTGCTGTAGTCGAAAACCCATGCTCTGCAATAATTATGTAGTCCTAGAAACTGGTGCATTCGTCTTATGGATATGGGCTTTGCTGTCTTGTGTATCACCTTTGCTCTTTCTGGTATCACTTTTTGCATGTCTTGGAATATCAGCGGCCCAATATGCAACACTTCTTTCTGCCAAAATTGTAATTTAGCCTTATCTACCTTGTACCCCTTTTCTGTTAGTCAGTCAACATATGCACATAGTCATCCATACACTGTGTCTCTGTCTTGCTGCAAATCTATATGTCATCTACGTACTGTATAACAACGCTCTCTAATTTTACATTTCCTAAATCCATTTGAAATACTCTGTTGAATATGGAAGGTGATTTGCAGCACCCCTTAGGAAGTCTTGTATGTTCCCACTTCTTATTTCCATATAGAAATGAGGTTAAGCCTTGGGAGCCTGGGTATAATGGTATAGAGAAGAAAGCATTCTTCAAATCTATGACCATGAAGTAGGTAGCTTCCATGGGAATGCTACAAAAAATTGTCGCTGGATTCAGAACTAAAGGAAATACTGCTGCTACAATATGGTTCAGAGGGCGCAAGTCCTGTATAAAACACCATGACCCCCGTTGCTTTTTTGACAGGGTACACCACAGTGTTGCATGGTGATTCCGATGGTGTTAGGATGCCCTGCTTCACTAGTGCTGCAATTGTCTTATAAATACCCTTGTCTGCCTCCCTTGACAGGGGATATTGCCTAGCTCATGGTAAAATGTCTCCTGCCTTCAGTTATATTTTCACTGCTTCTATCCCTTTCACAAGCCCCACATCATAGGGACTTGTGGTCCATAGGATGTTGGGGACCTTTGCCAAGTCTTCCTTGAGAAATGTCGGTGAAGCTTGTAGCATCATCTCCATTGTCTCTGGTACCACTCTGTAATATATTTTCACCCAGTATGTGATGCTAATTTCAAACACTACCTCGTGATCTGATTGATTGTCTTTGAACTGTTCTTCACCTGTAAGTGTAGTCAATCTGAACCCTTCGGCCACAGCGATCAATGATCAATGTGCTTGCCGTGTGTCATCTGTCCCATGTACTGCTATACAGTCATCCCCCACTATTACTGCCTCTAATTCTAGTTGCACCATCGTCCCTTCCTTCTTGTCTATTGGTAATTCTGGCCTGAACATGTACTCATTTGGAAGGTGCCACATTTTTCTCTGAATCCCTGAGAGCCATGCAATTATTCTTTTAATCCCATATCGAAACAGTTCCTCATCTCCTGGCACCCCCCTCTGTACATTGCGTCCAAAATAAGCTTGAATAATCTCCCTCACGTTTGAAAGGTGTATCCCAGGTGTAGAACACACTATACCCTTGTCAGTTAATGAGATGGTCATGTTAAGTTTGCTCATCATGTCCCTCCCTATTATGTTTACCAGTGTCTCTCGAGAATACACTAAGGGTAGAGCTAGGTCATGCTCTTCTATAGAAAGTGCAATAGTGTCTGTAAATGGAACCAATTCCATAGCCTGAGAAAATTCCTGAGCATTCATGGCATCGCCTGACATTCCATGCTTCCCTTCCCTTCCCAGATGCAGGACCTAGTCGCCCCTGTGTCTACAAGAAAGGCAAATGTTTTGTCACCTATCGTCACCCCTATGCGGGCTTCCTCCTCCAGGTTGGGTGTAATCAATTGGATGGAACACGTCAGGTCTCTCTGTGGGATATCCTATTGAGGGTATAAGTACAATCCGTTTCCTATGAATGGGTTGCCCCCCACTACGGTAACGCCCCTAGTTTCCTAATGGCAGTCATTGTCATGAAGTCTGCGCATGCAATGTCTCATCGTTTGGCTGTGCCGTGTATGATGGCTACATGTTATTCTGCATCTGCGGTATCTGTGGTGCCTGTGAAAACTGTTGCGCTGGTGCCTGCATTTGGGGTGTATGTGTCATGGGCTGGTGTGTCTGCTGGTCTGCGTTTGGTGCCTGTCCTTGTTGAGTCTGGTCTTGGGCATAATACTAGTTCTGTTCCCCTGAAGGTGTTGGCAGGTATTGCATTCCCCCAATCTGTGGCATCCCTTATCTGATTCTACATACCCTAGACATATGTCCTATGTGTTCAGACACCCAGCACTGGGGTGGTTCTCTTATTTGCCTCTGATACCCTCCAGAGAACCTTTCTGGACCCTGCTGTATTTGTTGCTCGTATCCGTGATACCCTCCTGAAAATCCCCCTTGGATTTGTTGCATTTGATGCCCATACCCATGTCTCTTTGGTGGCTCCCCTCTTTGGAACCCATGATATGCATCCCCATACCCCATGAACCCTCCTCCCGTGGGCAGCAGTGCCTACTGTGTCTGTGGTAAACTCAATCCTACCATGCTTGTTAACACTGCCCCTTCCATGGCATATTTAGACAGTTTCTTGTGCACTAACATTCGCCTCCTCCTGCTTGCTTTCCTCATGCTTTTTCCTATCCCTTTCCTTCATTAATCTGCATTAGTGTACTATTAACTCCATCCCTACCAACGTCTTTAGTTTCCTTTGCACCTCCTCTGGCATAGTATATGATAGTATATGATAGAATAATGCCACTGTTTTGTCCCACGGTTCTCATGTTTCAAGTCTCCATAACTCTTGAATAGCCCGAATAATTTGTAGGGGGTCTTCGTCTTCCCCCATCCTACATGGCATAATTGCACTGATATCTGACATGTCTGTTACTGCGCCCACAGAGCTTGCCATATGGCTGCTTGGCAGTTATCAAACGGTGATCCATTGTGTGCCATGTTTTGGTTTGTTACTTCTGGGTTCCCCACCCTTTTCCACACATCATTGGCAGCCTCTCCGAGGGTTGCCGCTAGTAAACCTTTTATGTTCCCTACTGCTAACTTTTGCCTTGCCGTCATCCTCTCCATTTCGTATATCCATTTCCCTGCGGGCAATGAAGATAGCCTACACCTCAAATTTTCCTTGTCAATATGTTTCCATGGTATGCATTGAGGTTGCCCCGGTCCCTTTTCCAGTAAGGGGAACTGTGTCAGCCCAACCTCCCCATCCAGTCTCCCGGTGTCTTTGGTGGCGGTGAATGCCCTAGCCACTTCTTCCCTCCTACATGCTGGAAGTTCTCTAAGTCTCTGCGCATACAGGGTTATGCTGCGTGATGTAGCCCTAGACCATCGTGGTATCTCGTCCTTGTCGCCCCACAATCCCCCTGTATCATTGTCTGCTCCCCATGTGGAGCTCCGATTGGTGTGTTTCCCTGTCGATCGATGAACAGGTTGCTCTGCTCCCTCATCCTCACTCCCTACTAAGTCATCGCCAGACTTGCGGTCTCTCCAAGTCGCTGTCAATATAGTCCTGGAAGCTAAGCCTCCTCTGCACCGTGCTTCCCTCTGGCTCCCCTTCTAGGTCAATCAAATTCTCGCAGTACCCCCTCACGGAGGCCCCTGTGATGATTTTGTCTGGCAGCGTAGCTGCAATATCATATTTCTTGCCGCGCTCTTGCTCGGCTTGCCTATCCCTTTCCATGTTGTCGTCAAAAGTGGTTGATTCCATTCTTAGTCTTATGTCTCTCTCAGCATGCTCCTCCTCCTTGCGTTTGCGCTCTTTTACGTGGCACTTTATTTCCCATTTCCTCCTTTCCCACTTTACCAAAACCTGCTTTTCCTTCTCGTCTTCCCCCTTTTCCTCTCTATCTCCTCGAGCTCCCTCTTTCTCCTCATCTCTCGCTGCTCCCGCTCTTGTTCTCTGCCTTTCGCTTTCCTCTTTGCACTCTCTCGCATTTTTCCTTTTCCTCTTTTTCTTACCTCTACCTCTCTGCCCACTCCCATGCTTCACTGTTCCCCATGCATCCAGCTACTTCCTTACTCACCCATCCTGTTTCTCCCGCTGTCTTCCTGTCTAATTTCAAGAGTATTTGTCCTCCAACCCACTAGTTCGATGCTATATTCTCCAGGCTTTCCCTTGTGCTTGTCTGGGTCTTGCTGTGCACCCCTTTTCCATCTCCTGCGCTCATTGCTCCCCCTCCTGCTGTTACAACCCCTTTCTGCCCCTCCTCCTTGTTGTATGGTGGAGGTGCAAATGTTGGATTTGTGTACTCCGGCACTGCTCTCAATTCTCGTATAGGGTATAGTCCTTATGCTCCTGAGGTTGGAAAACGGGTGCCTAGGGCTTTTCTCCCTGGGACTCCTGTTGGCTCAGCATCCATTGACACCTCGACACATACCCTCCATCGTCCTGAAACATTTTCCAGAGCTCAAATATTGCCAAACGATTGCTCAACTGTTTCCCCCTATAAACTTCTAATATGTGTGTGTGTAACGGTTGCTGCACATATTTGAAAAATCTCTCGCCCTTTGGCCGTGGCTTAGACAATTTACCTTCTTTACTTCTCGTCCATTCTGCACAATATTTACAAATCCTGTATATATATATATATATATATATATATATATATATATATATATATCATGGAAGGACCTTGCATAGGTGCTGTAGGGGCATGTACCCCGCACCTTTAACACAACACATTGCTTTTTAATACATACTTGTCCTCAATTCGAGGGTTTTGACACTTCCATTGTCATTCAGACACAAAAATACAGTTATCCTTGTTTTTCTCCAATTTTACAGATACCAGGTCTTTTCAAAATATAACAAGCTTCTCTGGCTCCCAACCAACTTCTCAGGCATGCTCCGCGCACCGCCCTTCTGCAACTCTCTGCCTCCTCAGGCACACCCACCAACCTTCCGCATGATCCTTCCACGCACCACCACAGAACAGCCTACTCCATCAATTTGTGATTTTCAAAACCGAATTCTGCACTTCCTCTTGCTTTCCTAGTCCTATACACAGACCTCACTGGTGACGTCACCTCTTCAGTAAATAAGGGAATGATAGAAATCACTAACAGAGCTCACAACAATATTGTTCCATTACACAGACATTTTCACAAAACCCAACCAACAGATACCGACGGCCGTCATCCTGCCTCCTAACAGGGGATACCAATATTTAATTTGCTTAATCTGTACCTACTGTGTCACCTTGTGGTTAAAACACCTCTTCAAGACTTAACCAGAAGAACACCTTCCACTATTTGAGCTAGCTTCCCTTGCTAAGTGCTATACTCGGGGATACCAGCATCCATGACCCGAGCTAAAACGTCCAATCCACAGGAAATCCAATAGTTACATAACTTCTGTCATTCATACCCTTAAGTCAATAGTCTAAGCTAACCACCTGAACCTTTTACCTCAAGATCGAATGTTCCCTAACCACAAATAAATGACATCTACCTCCACTCCTTCCTCTACTAAACTTCCCTATACTCAGTAGTACTTGAATGATACTCAACAATACCCCACAATACTAATCACCACCCCACACCCAACATTTCTTTACCCCTTCCTCAATTGCTGTGTGGCTGAGTCAATACTTACACCCTGTGATCCACTGACCCTGCTCGGGCCACTGGTTCTCCCCAAAGCAGCCACACTGCCCCTCTGGTTTGCTGGGCTCCTTGTGGACCATGGGCAGGATATTCTCCAAAACGGCTCCTGATGGCCTCTGCATGGGGTGCACTCCTGTGTGACCTGTGCTCCATGGGGTGCCCCAAAGCCCTCCAGACACTGCGATGGAAGAGGCGGCTCTATGCTGTACGGGCGTAGTGAGCCATCCCTTTGCTACCAATTTGTATAGGTATACCAGAGGACCGGGGTTCGCGCTACACAGCAACCGTTCAGCAGATTACCCACGGCCCAATTAACCCTCCCCCAGTACACAGACATATGACTAAGCCAAGGGAAAGTTAGAACTGTCCTTTATTTTCCATAACAGACAGGGATCATACAGGAAATAATTCTCCAGCAATCACAGCTCCTGAGCCTGTGTCAGGGGCATTTGTTGGGGTGTGTCATCCCCAAAAACATAACAGCTTACACTAAAGGGTGGCTGGGGTGGTAGTGCCTATAGACAGCACTTATAGAGGTTAGCTAACTGGTCCTCACATGTCAGGTGGCTTTGCCTGAGCCTTCCTCAAAAACTATCTATTACATTGTTGCAGAGATGCAGGATTACCATTGGCCCGTGCCCTCTACCATCCACCCCTGGATTTGTGTTCCCTGATTGGCTGGAACGGGTCTACCCAGTCCTGTAACCCGGCTCTGTTCTCAGTGCTCTGTGTACCTTCTCATGGTGAGGAGAAAGACTTTGGGCCTCATTACAAGGTTGCCAGTATGATTCCTTGTTCACGTGCATGCGCATTCCGGCATGCTGAAAATGGCAGCACCGGCATGCCGGAAATACCACCAAAACCACCCAAAATGCCAACACCAGGATCCTCAGTGCCAGTGACTCTGATTCCGGCAACACGGTAGTCGAGCCACTGGCACCGGTAACAATGGTGCTGCATTTACCATTACCCGAAACACAGTGTTTGCAGGAACAGGAAATCATCCGGCGGCCAGCACTAAAACACAGTCCATTGCAATCCTGACAGCACAGGCTATATACCACAATCCTGAACACAGAAACACAACTATTAACATGGCTTCAAGAGTCTGTGCGTCCCGGAGGTGCGAGACACGCCTCAGCGAGGCTGAGCTGAACATGTTGTCGGATTCCATAGTCCAGCATGCTGATGAACTTTTCACAACTAGCCAGCACAGGCTGCCCCAGCTGCGGAAGAAGACCATCTGGGAGGAGGTTGCCAACAAAGTCACACCAGTTGGCACAACCCCGGCACTGTGTGAGATTGCCATAAGAGGAGGGATGACATGCCCTGGAGGGTGCGCAACCTCCTCTCAGCCAAGCGCAGCATCCCTAATCCACCTGCTGAGGAGACGTGCAGCAGTGTGCTGCACCTCAAGGCAATAGAAGGGGTCAGTGCTGAGGAGGCCAGAACCAGTACATCTGAGGAGGCTGGTGAGTACATGTAACCCCAATGTTACATCAAACTCCCTGTCCACCCTGCACCCACTACAGCAGCAAAATATGTCAAGTGTATCATGCACAACACCAATACAGCCTGACCCCCCCCCCCGCCCGAGACCGGCAACATGGGTGCACACACTGATATACACCGTCTCCCAAAACTGCACTAATTTCACTAATAAACCTAGTACATAGCACAGGCACTCTGTGCTGCTAACAGAACATGCTTCTGCTACCACTCAGAAACACATCCACATGCAACAGAAAAATCAGCGTGAGTCCACCGTGTTAGCCCTGGCACTAAGTCACGTCAGTGCTAAGCCCCCTCACCACCCACAAATTACCAGCATCACACACCAAGGAAACATGTAACTAACTGGGCCCAGCCAGCCCGATCCATGAGCAGAAATAGCCACCTATCTAGGTAAGTGCTACAAGCAGCAGGCACATGGCGACACCATCCATGTCACGCCCCTCCACAACACAACATCACACAGCGTGTGGGCCAAAACCCTAACACCCTACCCATCAATTGTCAGTACACCACGACAGTATCTCAGGCATACCACCCTACCATGTACGTACTTGACACATCCACCCACACAGTACACATGACACAAGCATGTGTGCACCATGCCATGTCCCCCACCATGACCCTGACACAGCACAGCCACAAATAAGATAAAGCATGAATCTCTGCCTCATCAATCCACACTCATCACTGCCGACCTGACTTTCTGACTCCCTCAGGCACATCATCTGGCAATGAGGAGGCCCATCCAAGCACATCAAGGGGCACTAGCCGTTGACGCCGACGAACAGAATGGACCATCACCCAGAGCACCACAGCCTACACAGGCACAACTGTGACTGCGACACCAGCTGCACCTGTTGAGCCACCTCTGGTCCCACCGGTGCAACCAGTCCAGCCACCTCCAGTCCCAACAGTGCAACCAGTCCAGCCACCTCCAGTCCCACCGGTGCAACCAGTCCAGTCACCTCAGGCCCCACACGTTGCACCCACCCCGGCAACCCCAGCTGCAGCAGTGCCGCCACCACCACTGCAGCCATAAGGTTGTGCCCATGCGTGCATTGTAGAGGACACATCTGATGATGGTGCACTGGACATGGGAGATACCTCCGACCACAGAATTGATGAACCCCTGCTATTCAGTCCCATGGGCCCAATTAGCCCACAAAACCCACCGTTTCCCAGTGTGAGGGAAATCGACAGCAGACTCAGCCGAATGGAACAACGCCAGGATGCCCTAACAGCCCTGGTGCAGCAGCACCTCCAGGAGGCGCAGCTCATGTGCGAGAGCATCCAGGCCATTGGACACCGTAATGACTGTATACTTGGCCGCTGTACACGTGCTATCATACAGATGTCAAAGAGGGTACGGGAGGGGAACATTGTTATGTCGTCTATGGCAGAGACAATGGTCATGTTCCTCCAGGCCTTCCTGGACCGAGAGCCCATGGCACTCCTCGACGCACCATACGCAACACCTGCTAGTTTGTTGCAGAGCAGCCTAAGGCAGCATTCAATGCGGCTGGCCTGCTCAGCACACAGCCGCACGCCAGACACGAGAAGGGGACGGAACTAGGCCATGGACATATATGTGTCCTCTCTGTGACTTGTGCAAATCATCATTGCCGAAAATGACAGGAGTAGCATAGAGACAGTTGGGGAGGGGGAGGGGGAGTGGAGAGGGATAGTTGGGGAGGGGCATTGTGGAGGGATAGTATTGCCAGTTCATTCGTTTCACCTTTGTAAATATTTCCATAGAACAAATTACACTTGGTGTTGCATAAAAATCATGACTGGACATTGCTTTTTCAGTGTAAGTGAATGATTTATTTACTGTGCAGTGCCCAGTGAGCTAGCTGGCCTGTGCCACGTGTGTGCGTCAAGTGATCAGAAGTAGTGGTGAATAAGTTCCTCTCGTGCAACACGGCCATCCATGCCATCACAGCGATGTGCAATTGGCAGCTCGTCATCACTCACATCCTCCTCTGCCTCTGGTGGGTGCATGTACATAAGTGCGCCCCCTGATCTGCTCAGGCAGCGTAACCTCGCCTTTAACAGGCCAAATGTCTTTTCAATTGTGTGAGTACGGATATGGGCACGGTTGTATCCCTGCTCGTGCTGGTTGTGTTGTTTCCTCACAGGGGTCATCAGACATGTAATCAGGGGATATCCAGCATCACCTCCCCAGGAGTAACAGAAAGTGTAGAATGTCATACTTCTGGCCATATCATGTTGGTACAGTCTGTATAGTGTTCACTAAATAATGCAAAATTGCACATGCAAAATGCTGGTTACGTAGCATACGTCCTATTTTGGGTACTAGAAATGCGCATTGTGAATATGTGTGGTGGGTGTGTGGTGTGCAGTGGCTTTGACATGGCCCATTCACAACCACCATCACCTCTGACCCTTTCACTACAACTCACACAAATGAGACTGTGTGTTATTATTGTGGTAAGATGCAATTATTATATTATGTCCTAGAGTCTGAATCATAGATATGTGTGGCTAATCATTTCAACCTCCGAAAACATGCATATGTGCATGTGCACTTCAAACAGGCAGGGGACCTGGCTAATTGGTGTGCGGGTGTTAAGATGGATTTCTGAACTCTGGCCTGGTGGGCAGAGGTTCAGAAGGCCAGCCTAGTTTCTTGGAACAGGGTAACCTTCTGGACAAGCCAGACCAATCAAGGTAGCATTGGTGGCAGTCTAGACTAGGTCTCAGGAGGGGTGAAGGTGACTGAAAGACCTCAATGACCACACAGAGTAAAGGACACTACAAGTCACTCCCAGACAGGTGCAGTGGTCGAAGTGAGCGGTGCCTTTTATTTTTAAAAGAAACCGTTCCGGAATGGTGTAGGAAGAAGTTGAAACTTGCACTTTCAGTGCACTACACTGAACGTTCCCTTAAACAGCAGGTGCATATGTTTGGGAGTTTGTATTGTGTGTGGGAAGGGGCGTGGCAATGGGGTTTGTGGGGAGTGGGTGCAGGCCAGCAGGGAACATAGTTCCACTACTTCTTTTCATACACTTCGACCACTGGACAGGTGTATCTATATTAAAAGCATAAGTACATTTATTCAAGGCCTTTGAAGTTCAACACACAATAATAATCAACAGTACTACTTTTAAACCAACACAATCCTACTAAAATACATATATAAAAGACCAAGTGATCTAAAGGGTTAAACGCACAGAATGGGTCCACAACCTGCAAGGGAAGGAAACAGCAGTGAGAATTATCTTTAGGCAGTCCTGCAGTAATCACAATCCTAACTGAAAGGCAGTCCAGTCCCTAAGAAGAGAGGAGCCTGTTGCTCAAATGTACTTGCAATGCTGGCGCACGCGGTAGTGCAGATGGGCGAAAATGGGGTCTCTTGTAGGGTCTGTGGTAGCTCAGGAAGATGGGTGAGGTGATGCAGAATAAGTTCCCACTGTTTGTGGAGGGTCTCCCCAAGAGGGCAGAACAGGTTCCTGGAGTTGGGAATAGTTTTATAGATCAGGCTATCTGTGGAAAGGAGAGGGGCCCTGAGGGGCCACTCATGTGTAAAACTGGATGGATGCTCTAGGGGCCACTGGTTAGGGTTGCAATTACTCACCGACCCTTGGCGCACTCCGGACCTAACTTCGGCTGTCGAGTCCACTTCAGTTGCAGGTTCAAATGCAGCAATTGTGCAGCTGTGTGACTTTCAGCGGCGAAGTTACAGCGATGATTCCCAAACAGGACAGTGGCGATTTCTCTGCTCCTGGTGGATGGATCAGGCCAGCTTCACTGCAGCAGACTTCGGGGCACAGAGGGGTACAGCAGCAAAGCACCTGCGAAGTTCGACACCACGACTGGGCGACACGGTCACCTTGTGTACTCCGGTTCAGGATCTCCCTCTTTACTCCAGACCTGGGAATGCCAAGTATACAAAATTTGGTGTGACAGTGCCACGAACACAGGGCTTGCGATGTACCAAGTTTCAATTGTCTCCTCGAAACTGCGGTGGTGTCAAAGCTGAGGTCCTGCGCAAGCTGGTCGGACCTCTGGATGGCCCAGGGACACTTCTGAGAAAGCTTACTTGCAGGGTTTGATGAAGGAGCCAAAAATAGTTAGTCCCTCTATTCCAATGGATCGAAGCATCTTTGCAAACCTTCTAGTTCGATCTGAAGCTGAGGGGTCCAGCGGGACAACAGCATGCTAGGGTGCCAAACCTTCCAACGGGTCACCAGCGGTTCCTCAACTTGGCTTCTTGGTTTCAGAAAACTTGGGTCCTAGCCTTTATTTTGTGGGAACTCAGGAGATCAACATGGTATGGGTGTTTGGAGCCTTCTACTATCCAGAATCTCCTTTGCGAAAAACGAAAGAGGACCCACTGGGAGATCTGCTCACATACAGGCACACCATGCGTAGACCAATCACGGACCATGGTGGTCCCACTCATTCACAGCACACCAGACTCTCTGGCACCCAGGATGTGTATTGGAACCAGGCAGTCCAGCCCATATCCTGGGCCCACACAAACAAGGAATGCAGAAGCCTGCAAAAGCTTGGTATTTCGTGGGAGAATGCATGCCCAAATAAGAACTGACCTGGGTCGACTCGACCTGGGGAAGGTGAAGGGGCAAGATGGCCAAAGGACAGGACAAAGAACCTTGTGGCATGGCCATTTTGGAGCCAGGACACCTTTCTGTGCCAAATGCGGTAAACACGGTTTGCATGGCAAGAAAGGGTTACAAATACATGAAAAGATAAGATGCCACCAGCCCTGTCCAAGGCACACCTGCACTTCTCCTAGACAATCCTTTGAGGATGTCTAGGGCCTTTAGCAATAAAAGGAAGACTCAAGTGCACTGTACTGTAAGGTACATTGTAGACTTGCAACATGTGGCAGAAAAGTGGCAAAATTGAAAAGGACTAAGGGAAACAAAGACTCCCAGTACTGACTGTCTTTAAGGGCATGTCTGTTTCCCCATGATAAAGTGAGCGAAAGGCTGTGCTCCACTGGCAAAGTCAGACTATGGTGTCAAACAGCAGCAGTAAATTGAGGGGGAGGGGGCTTATACAACTGGAGGGAAAACTTCACATGAATGGGAATTTTTCCTAACAGCGGGACACTGGTGGTATGTAGGTGGGGTATTCGGATGCATAAGTATTATCAGTCTGTGCACCAGGTGATGTGGGTTTTGGTGACTGTGTTTGTGCTTGATTTTGTCACTTTGGTGTGATGCATTCAGGTACAAGCAGTGCTTTTGATATTGCTGTACGGATTTGATGTTATTATGCATGCACATGATCAATGTGTTCAATTGAGACATGCCTGTCAAGGCATTGCACTCAGGGATGCTATTACTGTGTTGCACATTGCATCCCCACTCTACACTTGCACGTTCAGTACACACAAAACATAGTAGGTTCGTCATCCATTCCCTTTATTATCATTACTAGTACTATTATGGCAATTATTAATCCTTGCTCAAATTCATTGTCTACCTTCCCCTTTACCCACCCTGTCTGCCCTGTGGCTGTGTTGAAATTGTTTTGCTAATTGTATAAGCACCTAATAAGTGAACAATAAATGAATGAATTGCAAACAAAAACAAACTGCTGATAGGTGTTCTACATACCCCTAATTCAACAGTGCACATGCTCTGGTAGTTACACTCACTCAGCAGCCAGGTACACTATGGTGTTTCCCCCCCCCCCAATTCAATAGTGCACATGCCCTGGTAGTTACACTCACCCAGCAGCCAGGTACGCTATGGTGTTTTCTACCCCCCCCCCAATTCAACAGTACCCATGCCCTGGTAGTTACACTCAACCAGCAGCCAGGTACGTTGCCCACTGTGACGTGCCATGTACCCTGGCTGCGTGGAGTTGCGCAGCACCATGGAGTCGTGGGTTGAACTGAGAAATCTGGCAGAGCAGTGGGTAATGAGGTGCCGGGCATCACACACCATCTGCACATTGAGTGAGTAGTAGAGTTTTCTGTTCCGGTACACTGCCTCAATGACATGCCTGACCACCAGATCAACATGTGTGCAGTCCAATGCACCTATCATGTTGGGCATGCCTGCAAGGGCATGGAAGGCGAGTTTAGTGGCACTGACCTGGTCAGCTGTCCTGGGTAGCCTGATGTGATCTCCAACGTGACGCAGGAGTGCATTGATGGCCTGAAACAGGACATGCGAGAAACAGGGTTGCGATAGCCCATGCAGTTCACCCACAGTGTGTTGGTATGTGCCCGTGGCTAGGAAGTGTAGCACAGACACTACCTTGATCAAGGGGAGATGGCTGCATGGATCTGTATCAGGCTGACCAGGTCGTCATGGATCAGGTCCACTATGGAAGTTATGGTGTCCCTGTGTAGCCGGTACAGGGTGTGATTCTGGCTTTGGCTCAGGTTAAAGGGTGTGGCCCTTGTGCGTGGGACAGGTAGCTGCCTGTGGGCTGCAACCTGTTGGCCATTGTGGTATTGCTGGGCCATGATGGGTATCCTTCTCCTCAAGCGCCTCTGCCGCATCCTCTGCCTCCCTGCCTCCTCAAGGAGTAGGCCTGCATGCTGGGCCTCCAGCTCCAGTACTGCTACTGCTACTGCTACTGCTAGCATGATAGTGTTGGAAGGTGTGTGGGGTGTGGGAGTGGTCCTTTTGTGCTTTTGCAGTGCTCATTGGGGCCACCTGGGCTGGTTTTGGACACCTGTGGCATGTTTATACAAACCTGACTCTAATTAACGCCTGATCCGCAATGCCAGTGTTTCTGGCGCGGTGTTCACAGTGCTACCGGTATGTCCATGCCAGTGTTTGCATGGAGCTCGGAATGTGCACACACTAATGCCATGACGGTGTTTCAGGCACAGCAGATGCATCTCTCCACAGATCTTGGGCACGGTGTTGCCGGATACGCTGGGTAACTTGCATTGACGGTGTTAGTGGCATTGACGCTCAGAGTATGCCTGACCGGAAAACGGTGCTGGTAGGGAGTGACCGGCACCGCTATTTCCCGACCGGCATACTTGTAATGAGGCCATATGTGTCCCCATTGTTGCTACTGGTATAACCATTTTGCCTTAGAGAGTGCCTGTAGGTTGCAATGTTGTAAAACAACACATGTATCAGTTCTTGTCTGCCTCACTGGTAGCAGCTCCTCTTCCCACCATCGGTAAATGGCTATTGTTCGGTTCGGCCAGACCATGTGGGTGAATAGCGCAAAAGTGAGCTTTTGTGTCTGCAATTAGTGAGGATTTGTCCTGTTATTTTGCAGGTGGCTACTTGTCTATGGGGCCAGGAATGAACTGCTCATCTCTGACCTTGGCTGCGAGCACCAGCCATGGACAGTGTGCTGCAAAATCTGTTTTCCTTCATCCGATATTCTGAGGCCTGTGGCTTCATGTAATTCTACTATAGTTATGCTATGATTTCTATATGTCTATATTGGATTATTTTCCTTATACGTTAGTGGTGCTTGGTCCTTCCAGGTTCCTTATGTGACCCTGTAGTTCCTTATGGTTAGTTGCAATAAGCGGCTGCAAGCTTGATCTGCATCTCTTTCTTTCTTGCTTTTCTGCATTTCTGTGTATTGCTAATGAAAAGGAAAGGCTTCTTGCAGTATGTATATGTATCTGTCCTCTAACTACCGAACTGTGAAAGCATGTTCTTTGTGGGTGCACGTGTGTGTCCATGTAACTTCGTGCTGGGATGCGAGTTTGCTTCGTGGTTAACATAACTATGTCGTGGTGTCTCTAATGACATCAGCACAGCTGGATATTTGTCATTAGTCGATCATTTCCAGTGAGGCACCTGCATCCATGATCAGTGTTGAGGCACCAGTGTCCAGGAAGATGTCAGCTGGATAAGGTTTGAATGGTTGGCTGAGAGAATATCTGTTTGCATATGCAGATGTCACTGGGCCCAGTGGGGGCTGGCCGAATAGTGACTACCATCTTGCATTTCTGGCTCTTCTGGCTGTCATGCTTATAGGGGTCCAGAGTGGCATTCCAGGGACCCTCTCTTCAGTATGCTATCTGGAGCTGAAGTGTTGGGAAGAAGTGGACCCCCCACTAACCCCCTAGGGCTTCTGGGGGTCCTGGGGTACAGGAGGCCTAACACCTCCCCTTTGCCTAAAAGAATGCAGCAGAGTCCAAGCAAGTAGCATGTGCCAAAACTGTGGCTTATTTCTGGCCAGCAAACACACACACAGGGATTTGTGCACTGAGAAAATCCAGGCCCACTCTCAGAGGGACTGGCTTGCAAGCCAGTTTCGCAACACAACAGCATCATGCTGACATTACAAAATTGGGCCAGCTCCCAGAAACCTATCTCATCCTGGAATTGGCTGCTGAGTGATTGGTCACATATAGTTCCCTTATAGAAATCAATTTAACTGGCTTTTGTTGTCAGAGGGGCTGGCTTTTCGGTTTCCCCAACACCTAATTTTAAAATGTTGCATTGTGAAGGCCTTCCCATTGGTTTAGCTGAGCAAGGCTCTCCGCCCCTGGGGCCTCAAGTGGTGATTGGCCAGAGCTAGGGTCTCCAGGCTTGAGGCAAAATCTGCTCCCAGGTCAAAATGTGTGTTTCCCGGATTAAAGTACCTGTCTCTTGTGCGTCATAAATATGTGTGAATCACCACTGCCTTTTGAATGCACTCGCTTTTAAATGCAACATGCAGGAATTCTTGTTACACATTGTTGCAAATAATGTCTGGCTTTTGCGTGCTTGTCTTTTCGTTCTCATAGAAAAGCCACCGAGTCGCGTGTCTTGTCTCCACACTTTGGGTTGAATTAGCTGTATTTAATGACAATTGTTAAAGCTGGCTGCTCTCGGTTCACTGCCGTTCAGAAGAAAAGAATTTCATCTTGTTATAAGAAAAGAGTTTATTTGGTTAGACGACCTTGGCTGGGGGCTGCGAGGTGCATTCCTGTCTTGTGCCGTCCCATCACCTCTGGACTTCAGTGAGACAAGTGTATTTGGCTGTAATGTCCTGACACCGGGCATGACTTACAATGTGCCACTTGATAATGCATGAATTAATGAGTTATAGTGCTGATAGGTGCCTCAATGTTTTGCTTTTCCATGGGGTTAATTCATGTGACCATCTGAAAGCCTTTAAACAGGAATTCTTGTGTTTTGTAGATGCTGTATGGCGGTATTGCTGCATTGAGGCTAATGTAGCTTGTCTTCTTAGCGCTTTTAATCAATACTGTCATTTAAAGTGTCTCTGCTGGCATCCAGAAGCTCTTCATTCACTCTGGCCAAGGTTTCTGTTACTTTTAGGTTGTAGTGTTGGTGAAGTGGGTGTTTTTCAGCATATTTGTTACCCATGGGCACACTGGGGACTGGTGCAAAATGGTGAGTGTGCTCCTTAATCTTCCTGCTGTTCTTTCCAGTTCATGCATCTGGGCAGAGGGGGGCAGGAGAAGATTTTGAATTTTCCTCTTCAGAAGGACATCAAGATGTTTGTGTAAGGACCTTAAGTCATTGATCTGCAGTCTTCTGGAACTCCACCACAAGGAGACAGCTGCCACAGAAAGAGGCACCTTAGAGGTGGTTTAACTGACACGCTGGGTGGATATGGTCAGCAGCATATTCAGTAGGTTTTGTGTGGAGGATCGACCAACTGTGGAGCTAGCAATCAAACTGACCTCAGTGAGTATATGCTTGTTCATGTTTAAACTCCCATACTGAATGACAAGGCCTGCATTGCCTGCCATTCTGCACATTCTGGGGCTGGAAATGGGTATTCCCCCCTTTATTAAGCCACATACACTTACTTTTTTTTCTTTTTTCTTTTGTAAAATGCTTTTTATTGAGTATTTGCAAAGCATGATATATACGAATTGTATGCTCAGCAAGCCCAGAACACAGATAGGGCATTAACAGTGGTCTTTTCATAACTCCCAGCCAACCCTCTAGTGCACACATGTTGCTTGATCATAGCGTTTTTTTACATAGAGCAAGCTCAATCAGTTTTGTTTTTTGTTTTTGTTTGTCACACATAAGCCCTGACTTTTCTTGCATAGTAGGGGACATTTTGTCAAGTAGAGTCTTAATTCACAGGTGTGTTACAGTGTTCAGCTAGGTGTATATGTTTATGAATGCCATGAGGCTGTCAGCCTGCTCAGTTTTGCCCCGCCATCTAAGGACAGAACATTCCATCGAGCAGCTTTTGGTGAGCAGGACTAGCCAGTCCTGTTTGGTGGGCATTGTCCGCCTTCCAATGGATGACTAGGAGTATGCGGGCTGAGTAGAATAGTATGTGAAGTTGTTTTCTAACAATGGGGTCAGTATGCCAGTCTTACCCACCCAGGCCAAATAGCATTGTGCCTAGTTCACAGCATTGTTTCCAGCATGTGGATGATTGCGCGAGACCCAACCTATAGAGTTTGCTGGGCGTATAGTCTGTGGATCAATTGGAACTGGATCTCTCTATTGTAAATGTTGTACGATGTTGTGGGTATATTGTTGGAGGAGTCATATATGCCTCCCACATCTACTGGGATGTTCAGGTCGTTAGACCATTGTGTTGCAAGGGTTTGATTGCGTTTGATGTTGTTAGGGATGCATATGGTGTAGAACGTGCGCGGTCTTGGGAACTCAGTCACGTTCTGTTCCATCTCCAGCTCCCCTGTTGTTGGGTTAGCCTGTAGCGTCAGTCTAGTTGTGTTTGCACTGATGACTGCGAGTAAGGTATGGTATTGAAGCCACTCTGTGTGTTGCAGTCGTAGTAATTGGCTAGCCTCCTGGAAGCCGATAGGCAAGGCTCCATCATAAAGATCCATTACCCTAACCTCTGACCAGTGAGTGTCTTGGTTTTTCTGTAATGTGTGATCTAGACCGATCAAGAGGATTGCCCGAATGCTGATCCACCCCAGGGCCGCCCAAGGATTCAAACCCAGGTGTGTTCTCATCTGGTGCCATTGTGCCAATGTTGGGCCGACCAGTGGGTGTGTCCTAATATGGCTAGCCAGTTTGTTTAGTGGGATGGCCAGAATTTCTGCCCGGGAATATGGCACGAGCAGAGTCAATTCCACAGATCTCCAGCTAGGTGTGTCCATTGTATTGAGCCAACATTTGGCCCAGCATATTTTGGGCGATTAATAGTATGTCTGCCAGGCTGGGACCACTAGACCACCATCCTCCTTGGTAGCCTGTAATACTTCAAACTGGAGCCTTGCCTTTTTCCCCCTCCTCCTAGCTGTGTATACAAGTTTCGGTACATTTGTCGTGATGGAGCACATGGTAGCATCATTGCCCGATTTATAAGTTTGGGTAGGGAATTCATCTTAAGTGCCTTGATGCAGCTTACCAGGGACAATGGGAGTGTATTCAATCTGACTAAGTCGGCTTTGATCTTCGAGAGGTTAGGTGGGTAATTCAGTTCAGCGATTTCATGAATAGACAGGGTAATATGAACACCAAGATATTTGATAGAATGCAGTTGGAGACGAAATGGGTCGACCCCGCCCGGGTCCCATGGAATGTCAGGTCTAAGTGGGAGGACCTCCAATTTCATCCAGTTGACCTTATAGCCTGTCATGGGTCCACAGTCAAGGAGAAGTTGGCGCAACCTTGGGAGCGACAGCTTGGCGTTATGAGCATATATTAGGAGATCTCTGCATAAAGAGAGACCCGTGCTCCTCACCCCCCTGCATCACACCAGTCCAATCAGGATCGGTGTGAAGTTTTTCTGCTAGCTGTTCGATTGAAAGTGCCTCCCTATTTGGTGCCAGAGTATAGAGCGAACGGATCTGAGATGATGCCATTGGTTGTCACTGAGGCTGTGGGGTTGGTATATAATTGCCGTATGAGCCCAAGGAGCGCTGGTGGAAAGCCGTATACCGTCAGCACCCGGAACATAAACTCCCATTGGACTGTGTTGAACACTTTTTTGGCAACAATTGTTAGGAGTATTTCATCCGTGTCTCCTCATCAAGACATGTAATAGCCGTCCCATGTTGTCTGCTGAATGTCGACAGTGAATAAAGCCGTTCTGATCTCCATGGATAAGTTGTGGGAGTACCAGCTCTACTCTTTGCACTAAACATTATTATTTTGGCGTCTGCGTTGATCAGCGTGATCAGCCAGTAGGATCCGCAATCCGTGGTGTCGTGACCTTTCTTGGGAAAGACGATTATGTTGGCCGCTAGCATTGATTTCGGTAAATGACTGTTGGAGTGTGCTTCAGCGAATACTGTTTCAAACAGTGATGCATGGCTGTCCACCATTGCTTTATGTAGGTCAATGGGCAGTCCATCCAGTCCGGACACCTTACCCACCGACAGAATACTATTGCTTGGGTAATCTCTGCAGCCGTAATTGGTTTTTCTAGATCAACCTTTTGTGTGTCGTTGATTTTTGATAATCTAAGATCTGCAAGAAAGGCATCAATGCGATTCGATGATATCAGGTCTGGGCTAGCATATAGTTTACGTAGTGTTCTGCGAATCATTTATTTACATCGTCTTCCTTTGTTAATAGAGTCCCAGCTTGGTCTCCGCTACCAATTATAGTTTACGAGGCTTGTCTGGTGTGAAGGGCGAGCGCCATCAGACGGAAGGGTCGGTCTCCATCTTTATAATAGGCCTGTGACAAGATGGTAAATGATTTCTGTGCTCGCTGAGTGGAGATTTGTTTGAGCGCTGCTCTTAGCCTAACGAGTTGGGTGAATACATGGGGGTTTTGGGTGCGCTTATACTGGGCTTCATTGTGCGATAAATCAGCGCTAATCTGAGTTTCTCATTCCCTCCATCCCTTCAATTTGTGGGCCCATATAGAAAACATTGCCCTCTAAGGAAGGCCTTGTAAGTGTCCAGCATGTGTTGGCGAAGTATCCTGGGGACAAATTAGTCTACCAAAATAAGTCTGTGTCTGCTCCAAGATGTTCGAGAAAGTCTGGGTAGTCCAGCGCTCCCAGGTTTAGGCGCCACAATGGTTTATTGCGTGGGGTGTCTGCGAGTTTAATGTGCAGGAGTACTGGTTCATGGTCTGACACTATTGGGGTTAGTATTGTACACTGTTGTATGTGTGATAGGGCAGTTGCGGGGTTCAGCCAGAAATCTAGTCTGGAATAGGACTTGTGACAATTTGAATAGAACATGTAGTTCCGGCGTTCTGGATGTTGGGCCCGCCATATATCTACTAGTCCCAGTTCGATCATGAGGGTTCGTAGGGATGTGTGCTTGTGTGGGGTCGATGGTTGTGATAGGGGTGCACCCTGTCTATTCAGCGTCAAATCAATTGTTGTGTTCCAGTCGGCCCCGATGTGGGTAAGATTTCCCATATGGTGTGCGAAGTTTGTAAAAACCCAGGGTGGTGGGTGGAGTGGCCGTTGCGGTTTTGTCAGTGTGGATAGGACCTGTTTACCTAATGGTAATGGTATCAATAGCATACTATGCCCCTCGGGTCATAGGTAAGGCAATTGCCCTGGCATATATTATAATCAGAGACAATGGGGTTGGGTATAGCGGTACTTGGATTATCGTATAGTGAGGTCATTGATAGAGAGATATTGTGGGTTAGAGCCTTTCAGGTCAGATGTTGAGTGTCCTTGCGGTTGGATCTGGTTGGTCGCCTGCCGGATCGCAGTCTTTTACCCTTCGGTCATTGTTGTTGGTGCCATTGCGAAGATTCTGCGCTGTTGATTGGTCTTTCATCTTCTGTTCCGGCGGGAAAGTCAGTCGTGATGATCTCATGCTGTCGTAAGAAGCGCTAGGCTTCTTCTGGGTCACCGAAGAAATAAATCTTTTTGTCCAGATGGATGCACCATATGGCCGGGAACTTTAGATAATATTTATGATTTGAGCCTTGTAGTGCCTCGAATAAAGGGCTAAATCTTTTCCTCTGTCGAGACACTTTGGTGGAGTAATCGTTGAATATGCAAACTTCTGCCGCTCGATATTCGCACAAGATGGCCACCTTGGGTTCGAAATTGAGGAAGTGCATGGTGATAGGACGTGGTTGGTCTCGTGCCGCTGGTCTTGGGATGGGGCTCTGTGTATTCTTTCAATCAGATAAGTCCTTGGTTCATGGATGTGCAAGTGATCTTGAAAGAAGTTATAGGTGTATGCCTAGAAGTCTGATCCCTCTGCCTGCTCGGGTAAACCGATGAGGCAGAGGTTATTTTGCCAAGAACGGGTTTCCTGGTCCTCAACTTTAGACCTGAGGTGCTGAACCTTCCTTGTCAGATAATCAAGTTCAGTAGTGGCCACTGCGCTGTCATTTTCGAGTGCACTGATACACTGTTCATTGTCCATAGTACGTTCTGCTTGGACATTCAGGTGGGTTTGTACATCCTGTAACTCACGTTTAATTTCCTGGAGTGTGGTTTTTGTCTCTTGGGTTCTTTGGCCAATAGCCCTCATTTCAGTGAGGATTGTTTGTAATTGGTTTTGAACATCCATCTTGGGTTGTTGGCATGAGGAGCGGCGTAAGGATGTTTCTGTTGAGCTGAGGTCAATGTCACCGTTAATGCTGCCCTCCTGTGGAGGTTTTGCCATGCCCACCAGGTGGAAGGTTGCTGGGAGGTTGGTGTTTGTAGCACACTGTGGCTGGTCTCAGTTTGTTGGATGTAGCCCATTAATTGTTATGATGACTCCAATGGGTGTGCCTTCTGTCTTGCAGGGTCACCCAGCGTACCCCGGGCAGATACCTGTATCCTCAGTGATCTGCGTAGCAAGGAAAGAGCCAGTGTTTATTTATATTGCTAGTGTTTGTGGTGGGCAGTTCGCTCTGCTTCTGTGGCATAGGTTATGAGCAATATATATATTCTTGCCGTCTGTAAGAGTTGGTATGATTCTCCCCTTTTAGTCGCTTTGTGTGTGCAGGTTGCGACCTTCCTCCTTATCAGTTTAGCTGGATTAGCTATGGGGGGTCACAGCCGCGCATCCGCTGGTGCCTGTGGGGTAGCAGATACTGCGTGAGTGATCGGGCACTGTATGGTGTTATGAATGTGTTCTGAGGACCGTCATGGCAGTTGGGCAATGCTCCATTGGGCGGGTTGGCCGACTTACCTCTGTCTTATATTGCGGTGTGGATCCCTCATATGTCTTATGCACTAGCTGATGATGCTGCAGCTGATGGTGCCGCACAGGCATGTGGTCTGCAGTGTCTGATGGCGGGCTTAGCAGGAGGACATGGCCTCTTTTGTCGGTGCTGTCTTTCTTGCATCCCACACTATTGCCGTCATCTGACCTTGAGGTGGGTTGCAGTGGGATGTCCAGGTAGCTGTGAGCTTCTATTCTTACTGCATTCGCTGGCCTGCCTTGTGGCCGTGTTTGCAGGGCATTTTTTGTAGGCATCAAGAAGCATCCCCATCCCAGTGTGATCAGTGTTGTTTGAATACAGTCTGTGTCCTTCTCACCAATGCGCTTGAGAGGTTCACGCCCAACTCAGATTGTGCGGGCCATCGCATCGCAGCTGTGTCAGCTGGTCTCTCCGTTCATTATTTCGATGGGAGAGCGAACCATTTGTTCCTCATATCGTTCTCCAGCGATGCATAGTTGAAGCTTTCCAATCCACTCGGGTAGTGCAGTCGTTTTTGTTGTTATTACACCATCTTTCACCGGACCTCAATTACTGTGCCACCATCTTGGAGTAGCTCTCGAGCGCCCCCCACCACATACGCTTACTTTGTCATACATTCACTTCATCAGCCATTTACTTTGTCATGCCTTTACTTTGACTGCATCTTCACATTGTGAAGATGGTAAAGGATGTATTTTGGGATACCGTAAGCTTAGGTTTGGGGTCAAGGAGTACCAAGGGGTAAGAATATGGGCTAAAAAAGAAGGGGACACAGAGGGCCTCCCCTTCAATGACAATGCAAATGTCTGGCGAAGTTAATTAAGGTTAAGTAAATGTCTGGCAAAGTAAATTTGCCAAAGTAAGTCGTGGCAAAGTGAATGCTGGAAAAGTAAAGACATACATCCCCGGCAATGCACATGCACAAAGGAGTAAACCCTAATTAGAGTCCAAGGCTGGTCACATGGAGGAAACATGATCTTGCAGTGAGGCAACACATGGCTCCAAAGTGCCAAATCTGTCACATAAAGGGCAATTTAGGTATCCTTCAGGGCCTCCATTATACCTGGTCCATTGACATGAACCACAACTTTTCACTCTCACACGCACCCATCCCCACACTACAATGGACTATGTCCTCAAAATAAGGAATGCAATGGGCAAAACAGCCATATCTAGGCACATGTGATCTACCCATTCACCAACTAGTAGCAATAAGATTTAGATGACGAACAGCACCACACCTCCCGGCTCCGAACATCACCTGCACCCACTCCAGTCTCACCATAACCTCACATCACCTCCAACATGCATTTAGGCTACCTGCGTTGGGTAGACTATGAGCACCACCAATATGAAATGACCCCAAGAGCTCAACCAACCACTTTGTAGACATTGAAAGTAATGGCATGTTACACCCGAGGCTCCCATGCCAGGCACGGGGAGGATGAAGGCGAGAACACAGCAGGAACATCTGCAACTATGTTGTACACCCAGAACCAGCCCAAAGCCGCATCTCCAGGAATGCAGAGTAGCATGTCAGCAGCCATTGTAAAACAAAACACAAGACAGCTACTGCAACATCCTTGCAGAGGCCACAGATTATGTCAGTACACTGAGCACCTGCATCACCCCTATCTCCAGCAGCAGTGACACTGTACTCATTACCACCACCACTGTCACCACCAGCACCTCTGCCACATTCAACTCTCTTGCCACAATAACCACTGTTGCCACAACCACCTCAGCACCATGTATGTCTGACGCTTTAACAGCACTTTTGCTACTATCACCTCTAGCCCATGTTTGCCAGCACAAGTCCAAAGCCCCATACCACACTCTTGCAGGCTAAAGGGTGAACGTTCAGCTGATGTACAACCGTCCTCTCCCCTCCCTCTCTCTGCGCCACTTAATTGCATCTTATGCATAGGTTATGCACTGCTGTGCCACCATCAGCAGAACCTTGATTATGATGCCACTGCAAATGCCAGGGTTCACGCATCACGGGGGATGCTGTCCCATGACCTAGCATTGCCAGTCCCCCAGCACACCCTTGGCATGATGTGGAAGAGAATCAGCCAGAAGGAGCAGCAACAAGAATCCATCGCAATTGATGCACAGGAACAACTGAGCCATTATTGGGCCATGCATTCATCTGTCGGGGTGCAAAAAGAGGTGTGGCATCTGCAATTGAGGGGCAGAGCCGGAGATCTAGCGATTGCACTGCTACAATCACTGTAGCTGGGCAGAGGGTGTGAGAGGTGGAAGAGTCAACCTGTGCAAGTATTGAGACTATGCTTAGGGCCGATACCCTCACGCTACAGCATACGGTGGGATGGGGAGCTGACTAGTCCAGCTGCCTCTGGGCCAAGACCACAAAGGGATCCATCCACAGCAGCCCAATGAGGTGCTCTCACCAGAGATTGCGGCCCTCAGCAACACAAGTATATGGCATGACCTCATGCTAATAGGGATTGCTATGGCACAGACAGTGGTGTGGGATGAGGATAGTGTGTGGACAAGGGTGGTTACCTGATTAAATAAGCATTTAGCAGTTCCCATCTGCGAAGGAACAGCATTACTCTTGGAAGTGGATTTGGGGATGGTGTGGTCCTTAGAAATACACTTTTGGATGCATTGGGATACACCTTATGCTTCATTTTTATCACCTCGATATGCTTAACTCAACCTCTGTATTGGAACTAACCGCATTGATTTTGTGGAGGGGTTAGCACCAGTTTTGGCAGTATGTTGGTTGTAGTTCAACTTGCAATACTGTAGAATTCACGTTTTATATTTTGGTGCTAATTCCTCCAGTGGAAATAGCACCGGAGGAATGACCACAATGTGCTGGTATTAATTACTCCAGAGCTATTTCTTCAGATGGAATAAGCGCTGATTTTATGTTGCTTGTAATTTGGTCGAGTGGTAAAAATGGAAGTAATTCCTTTGCTGAACTTGTAATGAGGCCCCATGTATTATTAAACAACACTTTCATTTTCAAGATGTTTCACTGATGTCATGGACGTTTCCAGCATATTGTTGTATTCCACTATGCGATCATAGAAAAACCTAGATGAAAGAATGTATGAAAGCGGGGGCTTAGATTGCTCTTTTTAATTTCCTTGTGGAGCACTGCTGGGTGTCTCTGTGTTGGTGATTAAGGTCTTCCTTGATGGCTTAAGAGAAATTCATGCTGTGTGTCTTTTACAACACATAGGAAATAACTCAATAACATTCTATATCATCAATACCCTTCCCTTTACTGCATCCGGTAATGATAACTGAGTTTGGCAGATTTTGGCACTATTTCCAACACTGACAAATTTGAGAATATTGCCCAACTCTAAATGAGGCCTTATGCTGCCATTACTTCACTAAATCGGTGAGCAAAATACAGGCATTGGAGCTAATTTTGCTCTATTTTGTAATTTGGCAGCAGGAAACCATTACGTGTAGACATACAGATAGGCGGTTCCCCAATAACAAATTTTGGTCATTTGCATGGCATAGTGCAAATGGGCAGGGCAAAATGCGGCGTGCACAACTGTACACCACCTTTTGCCGTGAACATTTGGACTCCAACATACAAATGATTAAACATTGCCTACAATGCTTGCATGGTAGGCAGCGTTTACAATTAGACACTGTCTACCATGCTCTCTTGGCAGGCAGCATGTAGTTGTCTTTATAAATGCTGCCTGTCATGCGAGCATGGCAGCCATATTTTACAAAGGATTTCTATTGCCTCCATTATGCTGGCACATTAAACTGGCGGGCTCTATAGGGATCCCCAGCATTTACGCCGGCATGAAAATGTATCCCAGCACAAATGCTAGGGCATTCGTATGGAAGAGAGCAAGGGAGGCAGCGGAAATGCAAGTTGTGTTGCGACCTTCCTCTGCGCCATATAAATAAATGAAAAAGTGGCATGGCGTGATTGAAAGGCGTAAAAGCCTAATGCAAGGTTTTTATACTTTTCATTCATGTTACGCCCCTAAATAAAATGAGCACCACTGTGTTCTCACAGCCCATATTTATTCTCTCACATTGAAAAGGCAGACCCTAAGACATATCTTTCTTTTCTTCGTAGAGTAGTCCCAAATGTCTATGCATATCAGACAATGTAGCTTCCTTCATTGTTTCCTGGCTCATCTCCCCCTATAAACCACGCCTTGCACAATTTGGATGTGATCATATCTAGTTTTGTTAAAATTAGTTTTGGACAGAGCCAATGATTTTCAAAAGTCTAAACAGTTATTCATAAACAATAGTGACATCAATATAGGTCTTCCAGCTTGTAAACACATGATTGTTGGATGGAAGGTTTCTTTCACTGATATGAGAAAGGAAGTAGACCTATTGCTGGAAGTTCCAGGCCAAATTCCATGGGATCGAAATCCACCATTAGAGGTCTTTCAACGAACATCTCCCATGTCAGAGTTTTGCAGTTTCAGGTTGTACGTTTGGCAGTTTACATCTGCAATGCCATTCAAACCAATTGTGGGGAGAGCCGTTTTCTATTCTAGTATTTTGTCTTTGCATGTTTATGGTTCATATCAAATATCATTCGATGGAAAAGAACCCCCCCCCCATCATTGCTGATTCTTGTTTGACGTATTCTTCTCTGATGTCACAGGACTAAAGAAATAAAGGCTAACGTCAAAGCACTCCATTATTTAAAGGGACAGTGGTCCACACTATGCAGGTAGTACAATGAATAGATGTATCTCTTTTCTTGCATGGCAAGCAGCGCTTACAATTACTGTAAAACCCTGCCTTGACATGCTCACAGAGCAAGCAATGTGTACAATGGATCTCGATGGCATCCTCCTGATTCATGCTGGTGCATAAAGCTGGTGGACCCCATAGGGATCTCCAGCATTTGCATCAGCGTAAAAATCCACAACAGCGCAAATGCTGGAGCATTTGTTTGGCGGAAAGGAAGAGAGGCGGTGAAAATGCAAGTTACGTTCCGCCCTTTCTCTCCACCATACATATGATGGAAAATGTGGCTTGACATTAATGGAAGGCGTTAAACCCTTAATCGAGGCTTTTATGGCTTTCAATCATGTAACCCCACTGACCAAAATGATCTCCAATGAGCTTTTTTTCGAGAAATATGTTTAATGAAGTGGTGTGATTCATTTGAAATAGGGACAGGTGCACAAAATAGAATGAATAATGATTACAAGTAAGGGTCTCAGTTTAATTGTATTTATTTTTTCAACATGTCCCTCTGTATTTATCCATATTTATTTTAGATAATTTTACCTGCATTTATCCACATTTATGTTTTGCTCTGTAAAAACAATATGCTGGAACTAGTATTTTTCTACATTTATTCAGATGAAAAATGTAGTGCTTTGACGCCTGCAAATGGATACTCGCAGAGCTTGGATCGTGCACATCGAGCCATGATCCATGTCCTCTTTAAACACAAGCGGCTGCTCTTGATATTGTTTTTCTGAGCAACGCTGTGTCAGCCATTTGAACGCCTTCAAAGGGACATACGTTATGTCTTTTATTTTGGAGCCTCTTTTTGTTACTTTGCACAGTCATTGGCCTGCAAGGTATGATTTGGAGAGCTAAGCAAGAGAACTGTATGTCCACCTTTTTACAAATAAATACTGAAAGGAAGCAGGATGATCTTCATCTGTATTTCTGTGTACAAATCAATAAAAATGCAAAACAGGGAGCCTTAATTATAAGGAGCTGAAGCGGCGATGCAGCAGTTGGGGGAAGTTGGGGGAACAAGTGTGCATTAGGAACTGACGGGAACCCAGAAGTGTTTGATTGAAAAACTGGGTTGCAGTGTATCAGCATTGCATGGCTACGAAGACCAGGCAACTCTGCGAGCAGGCGAGTGGTGAGGATACGTTTCCATTACGACCTTTTGTAGCCTTTGAAAAGTAGTTGCCATGAAGGGACGAGTCCTTTGGGGAAATGGACCAGTAGGGGACCTCGGGTGACCAGAAGACTTTGAAAAACTGGTCTGTGGTATATTAGCGAGGACACATGAAGATGCGGTAGTTGGGACAATAGAGAATGCAGCAAATAAGCCTACAGTAGGACATGCAGAAGCCAGGATGCAGAAAGGATATGGCAGGCTAGGGCCTGAGCTCTGAGTGTAAACCCTTTTACATTTGGTGTATGACTGCGGTTCAGCAGCGGCAGGGCGGAGTGCAGGTACAGGAAAGTGAGGATCATCAGCTGAGCTGAGTGAGCCAGGACAGGCTAGGACCAGTTCGGAGCAGGAGAGGGAGAAGGATGTGGTGGGGATGGTAAAGGGAGGCTGATCAATGCTTCGCAGGTTTGGGGGCAGGCGATGAGGAGACATGGTAGCATGTGCTGTGTCACAGGGTGTGAAGATGGCGGCTTAGAGAGAGGCACAGGAAGGTGGCAAAGAGCGTGGTACGTCACTGCCTGTCCGTTTTCTGCATCTCCTGATGGCCCAATGCATCTCCTTTGGGTCCTACCATGTATTCATGCAACTTGCTTACATGACTTTGCGTTAAATTTACTTTCACTATTTAGAGTGACTGAGCATAGAGGGGGTAATGTAATTTGTACTACTACCTGTATAGGTGATAATATTTGACCAGACATTTTGTTAACTTTTCTGCTGTTTTGCCTCAATTACTGTGTCTCAAGGAGAAGATTACTAATGCCATTGCTAAAAAGGAACTCTTTTATAAATGAAGACCGGCATCAGCATGTTTAGTTGGAATGGATTGTGTCCTCCCGCGTATTCCTCATCTTAGATATATCCTTACCTTCAGCTTTACTGCTTCGGAAAATAAATTCTCTCCACGAGAGAATGCTCCACTCGAAGCTGCGGCATCAATGTCCCTCGACGGCATCCGTCGAGTGCCGACGTCATCCGCTGTATAAATGCCCCGAGCCGCGTCCGTTGGCCTCAGTTCCGTTTTTCTGTTAGCTTATCTTCGGATCGAGAAACAGTGCTTCAGTTCATGAAAATGTCGTCTTCATCAAATCCTTCCACGCCAAAGACTGGATTAAAAAAATGACAGAAATGTGGGAGGAAGATGTTGCTGACTCACCCCCAACGGAATTGCCTCTAGTGCCTCGGTTCTGACCACTGTATAGAGTGCAGTTCCTGTCATCCGATGACCCATGAAGCTTTAAAGGAACAGAGAGGTAAACTGGAGGTGGGGCAGGAGTTCTCGAAGTTTTCTTCGAGGGGGGAAATGACTCGGCTGAGTCTTGGTTAAGACGTCACAAACCCAAAATATCTAGGTCGAGGAGTAGATCCAGGAAATCCTCTTCTTCTTCCTCAAAAAAGGCAAAGAAAAGACGACACTGGTCTCCCTCTTCCTCTTCCTCGACGTTGTCTGAGGAAGTTATCACATGCCCATCAAAACATGTTTCCCCAAGAAAGTGGGAAGCCTTCAGAACATCTATATATTGCGGCCCAGACCCCCTCAAAAAAGTCTAGCGAAAGCCATGCCATGACAATAGAGGATCTAAGACAAGAAAATCCAGCCAAAAATCGTTGAGGGTGTCGTCCAGGGATTCGTCCCCGACACCTCATAAGAAACACCTACCGGTGATAAAATCGTGGGTAGAACTCGATAAAATGGCGTCAGACACTCACCCGCCATCAAAATCCTCGTCAAAAACTTCCTCGAAGCCTCTATCGAAGGCGGTCGAGCACAGGGTGTCGACAAACCATCCCAAGAAGGTTACCTCGAGTGCAAAGTCGACGTGTCGAAGGCTCTTTTGATGGTGTCGACAATGTCACAATTCCTTCAACGAGTTGACAATTCCTTCAAAAGTGTCAAAGGTTATCTTGACACTATCGAAGGTGATGCCTACAACATCGATGCCATTGAGGCCCTTGTCGAAGTCTTCGTTCATTCCTGTTACAAAATCGACATCTGTGTCGAAGTCTATGCCACCTGAGAAATTATTTTACCCTGAAAGCAGACAGGATTTCTTTAGAACCATGTCCTCCATTTATGAGGGAGGTTCATCAGGAGAAGAAGACATTTCACCTACTGGTGTGAAATATAGAACAAAACATGTCCCTGAGGATTTGATTGACCCTCAATCTAAGATGGCAGATTTATATGAGTGTTTGTAGTCAGCAAGTGGTCTGGACACATCTCCAGAATATGAATTTGAAAAGCCTGACCCGGCTGAGCACGCTGATGCAGGGTACAGAAAGTGAATGAACAGGGTAACTGAATTTATGGGGTGGAGCAGAAATTTACCTATTTATCAGGAGGATGATATGACTGACATCCTTTCTGGGGGACCTCAACAAGACCCCATACTTACTTTTCATGTAGCTCTACAAAGAAAGGTGACCACTGCATGGGAAAACCCTGAGTCTACTCCGGCAGTAAATAAAAAATATGTTCTTCAGATCCTGAATATTTGAGTAAACACCCATCACCTGAGAGTCTTGTAGTTCAGGCAGCTACTTCTACTAGGAATGCGGCATATCCTACAATTCCCCAGATAGGGATGATAAGAAGATCGATGCATGGTCCCGAAAGATTTGTTCGTCAGGGAGCATGGCATTAAAATCTACAACTCTAACTTGCACCCTTGCAAGATTTATACACCCTGTGGGACTGTATGACAGCAGCAGCTGAACATATCCCTGAAGGTGAGGAACGGGAAGGGTTCCTGTCCATAGTAAGGGATGGAAAGGAGGCTTCGGGGGATTGCCTTCAATCAGGTTTGGAAACAGCTGACAGTATCAGTAGGTGCATGGTGTCTAGTACGGTGCTATGTATGTTTGCGTGGCTGAGGAAGTCAAGTTTTGCACTGGATGTGCAGGCAAGGCTTCTCAATATGCCATTTGACGGCTCGAGGTTGTTCGGCAGCAAGGCAGATGAAAGTTTGGAGAAGCTGCAGACCTCCAAAGCGGCAGCAAAATCACTCAGTGCCGCTATACGACAACCTCAACAATGCCCCTACACAGGCTCATCTTCCTGGAGGGGTCGTCCCTTTCGATTTTATTCCTCATTTGGAAAGGAAGGGGACAGGCCAGTCAAAGAGGACAAAAGAAATTTCATCGGGGGCTTGGATAAGGTACTAGATCTGCCCCATCAATGGCAACTGTCCCTTCAGCTGCTGCTGCAGCCGCCGCAAAGCCACACTGAGGTTTTGACCCACAAGACCCCGCTGGGAGGCAGGATCTCACAGCATCTGGAAGAATGGCTGGGCATTACTTCAGATGCTTGGGCACTGGAATCAGTATCCCAAAGTTATTGCCTTCCTTTTCAAAAGAAACCTCATAATCACCTGCCGGGATACAACTCTGCCAAACAGCCAGACCCGCTCCTGTTGCAGGAATTCTTAACCCTGCTACAGAAAGGTGCAATAGAACATGTACCTGTAGCGGAGAGGAACAAGGGTTGGTATTCCCCATATTTTCATACCAAAGAAGGACGGAGGATTGAGACCTACCTTGGACTTGAGAAACTTGAGCAAGTTCCTCAGGAAGGACAAGTTCAAGATGGTCACACTCTCTCAGATCCTTCAGGCTCTCCAACTCCAAGACTGGTTGGTATCATTGGACCTTCAGGGTGCTTACTTTCATGTTCCAATACATCTCAAACACGGGAAGTACCTGAGGTTCGCGATTGGCAATTCTCACTATCAGTTTCAAGTACTGACCTTCGGGTTGACCTCGGCACTGAGAGTTTTCACCAAGTTGATGGCGGTGGTGGCAGCGAGTCTCAGGAGAGGGGGAATTCACATGTACCCCTACCTGGACGATTGGATGACCAGGGCACATTCTCCCGAACATGCCCAGGAGCATCTATCCAAGACCTGCCACTTCCTTCACAGACTGGGCTTTTCTCTGAACTTAAAAAAGTCAAACATGATACCATCAGAGAAACTCCAGTTTATCGAAGCAGTCCTAGATACTTGCTCGGGCAGAGCCTTGCCTCCCGAAGAGAGAGCTCACCACATTCTGCAGATGGTAACAAAATTCCAGAATGCCCAGCATCTACCGGCCTTCGATTTTCTCAGGTTGCTCGGTCTTATGGCATCCTGCATTTTTCTCGTGCCAGAAGCCAGATTGAGGATGAGATCCCTTCAGTGGGCTCTCAGGACTCAATGGTCCCAATTTTCAGGGGAAATGTCAGATCTTTTGCAAGTTCCAGCCAGAGTAGCACATGATCTTCGATGGTGGGCTTGCAGAGAACATATCCTCAAGGGAGAATCTTTTTGGCAACCATGGCTGGAGATAACGGTAGTGACGGACGCCTCACTCACAGGGTGGGGAGCTCACACCAACGAGTTGACAATCATTGGTCATTGGTCTCCATCGGAGTCCAAACTACACATCAACCTATTAGAGCTAAGGGCAATCAGACTAGCCCTGAAGGCATTCCTGCACTCTGTATGGGGAAAGAATGTCCTGATAATGACGGAAAACATGGTGGCCATGTACTAACTCAACATGAGAGGAGGAGTAGGGTCACTACCAATGTGCATAGAAGCAATGCAGCTCTGGTTCTGGACAATACAAGAAAGGGTCTCTCTGTCGGCAGTTGATCTAGCCGGAGAGCAAAACACAGCAGCGGACGCTCTGAGCAGGCAGAGCACAGTCTCCCACAAGTGGGAACTAGCTCAGGAAGTCCTTCAAGAGATCTTCGCCCTATGGAGAAACCCTCAACTGGATCTGTTCGCTACCACTGTCAACAGGAAGTGCGAACTGTACTGCTCAAGGGAATTTCCTCTGAGAGGAGCTCTAGGAGATGCGTTTGTGGTGGACTGGGAATTTCCACTCCTGTACGCATTTCCTCCAGTCCCTGTGATCCTTCAAGTGATCAGGAGGCTAAGGAGGTTCAGCAAAACCATGATCCTAATTGCCCCCAATTGGGCCAGGAGAAGGTGGTACCCTGGACCTTCTGGACATGTCCATCTGTCCTCCAATACGTCTTCCAAAAGAGAGGACCTGCTCTCATGTGAGGAAGGTCGAGTTCTCCAGCCATAGGTCAAAACACTCAACCTTCACGCATGGCTTCTGAGAGGCTGAGATACAAGGATTGGGACCTTCTGGATGATGTTACAGAGATTTTGCTTTCGGCCAGATGGCCAGCAACTAAATCTCTGTACCGGTTTCATTGAAACAAGTTCAGTAACTGGTGCAGAGATAAGAATGTGATCCCTTTTCAGTGTAATCTTCCCACAATTTTGTCTTTTCTGTTATACTTGCCCAATCTGGGGCTCCAGGTTGGCACGATAAATGGTTATTTAGCAGCGCTATCCATTTTTAAGTGCTCCTCAGAGGAAACATCTTACTTCAAAATACCTTTGATTACACAATTCTTAAAAGGTCTTAATAACGTGTTTCCTCCAACACCTTTTCAAGTACCTGTGTCGGACTTAAACTTCTTATTAAAGTTCCTCACATGCATCCCATTTCAGCCTTTACATTCATGTCCGTAAGGAACCATACTTCTAGTGGCAATTACATCAGCCCGCAGGGTAAGTGAGTTGCAGGCACTTTCTAGCGGGCCTCCTCACACCGTCTTTTACAAAGATAAAGTTGCTCCTAGAGTCAACCCTTTGTTTTTACCAAAAATTGTCTTGGATTTTCAACTGTCACAAAAGGTAACACTGCCTGCTTTTTACCCTCCCCCTCACGCAAGTAAGGAGGAGGAAAGGCTACATAGATTAGATCCTAGGAGGTCTCTTAGTTTCTATATTTCAAGACTGGCAAGATTACGTCAGTGTGTCCAACTCTTTGTGGGATACACTGGCCGTAAATTGGGGCTGGCAGTGACTAAGCAAACAGTATTTAGATATGATATGATATGATAGGTTATTTATAACGCGCTTAATACCCAGAGGTTTCTTAGCGCGGACCCGGGGATCGTACCTGTGTTGCTCCGTGTCATCTTGCTTCCAAGGCGAGCACGTTGCCGCTGAGCTCTCCTCCCAAGACAAATAATTCTGGCTATAACTGAATGTTATAGATTGGCTGGGAAAGATCCTACAAATGGGCTGAGGTCTAATTCAACCATGGGCATGGCGACTTCAACAACACTTCAAAGGGGTGTCCCAGTGCAAGATATTTGCAAAGCAGCCACCTGGACATCCATGCACACATTTATAAAAACACTATGCCCTAGATTCGACTTCTTCACAGGGAGATCTCTCCCTCCTGCAATACAAAACTGCTTTGGGAGTCTATCTAAGATGAGGAATACGTGGCAGGACACAATCCATTTGAAGAACAAGTTATTTACCAACTGTAACGTTCTTTCGATTGGATGTTCCTCCCACGTATTCCTCATCGACCCTCCCAGCCTACCTCACAGTAGAGTTTACATGGTTTACACTCAAAGTTCCTTTAAGGCTTGGGTCAAAAGAGGCATGCCATTAACTACAATCCATTGGCTACAACATATGAAAAAACAGAACTGAGGCCAACCGGCGTGGCTCGAGGCATTTATACAGCGGATGGCGTCGGCGCTCGACGGATGCCGCCGAAGGACATTGACGCCGCAGCCTCGAGTGGAGCGCCCTCTGGTGGAGAGAACATTTTTTCTGAAGCAGCAAAGCTGAAGGTAAGGATATATCTAAGATGCGGAATACGTAGGAGGAACATCCAATCGAAACAACGTTACAGTTGGTAAGTAACTTGTTCTTCTGTTGAGAGAGACATTGGGGCTCATTACGAGAATGCCTGCAAAACAGCGTTAATTACGCCACCACCGAATTACGGTTACTGCAGTGGTGTGTGGCAATTTGTGATACATCATGGGACATGGGACATTGTATGTTATGGCTCAGTTGAGGCACATGTTCTTATATATGTAGGTGCTTTCATGGAAAATCACTTTCCGAAATAAAGCTTCATTGATTGAATGATTGATTCAAGTCAATTCAGTGAAATATATGGATAAATAAGGCATCCATGCTTTTGACTTCTGTAGAGTGTCAAATACAAGAAGAATATAATATAATTTCCATGTTGAAATCTATGGCCCGTTATTTGAGGCTGGACAAACCTGATGAAATAGAACTTATTGGTACCGGGGCGATAATCTACATTAGTACCTGGCGGGGGTTATTTTCAAGGTTATTTACCTCGTGGTAAATCCGCTCACATCCCTGCATGTCCCTTGCGCCGGTCTTCGTTATTCTTTTTTTTTCTTTCAGGTCACCATGGAAGGGGATAAGGAACTACGTGTAGTCCCTTCTCCCCTTCCCTGGCGGCCATTTTCTTTTTTTACTATGGCTGTCCCGGAAAGATGAAATGGACTACATTTTTCTGTCCACGGCAGGTGTTTTTTTACAATTGTTTTACTTTTTCTCCGGCTTGAAAATCGCAACGTGTCTCAAAGCTGGGAAAAAAACATTGATACCCTAGTTTTATGGGCCGGGGTACTAATGGCAATATGCCCTTCGACTCTGGACCATTACCACATAGGTAATGCCCCTGGGGCCTTCGTTAAAGCCCTCGCTTCACTCGGGCCTGTAACTATGGGCCCCGGGGGTATTGCCTTATGTGGTAATGGCCTGCAGTCTCAGGGCATATTGCCTAAGTAGCAACAAGTACAGCCTCAGGTTACATGCGGCAGATCTGTGATTTGTAGCTCTGTGGATTGGCTGTTCTTAGTAGCCAGCAGTGCGCTGGTGCAGCAAAGGGGACCCTTGAGGTCTACAAAGAATGGCGGCCTGGTTGGCTTTTGAGGACTTCACCCCTGGACAGAGTTTCCACAATATTCCCCCCACTGTGCAGTGTTTTTGCTTTAACACTTGCAGGGTGCAGAGATATCAGGGTGTCTGGTGAGAAGCTAATTTCTGCTACCTTTGGCCATTGTCTTATAACGACAAAGTAAAACTACAAGTACCACGCTGCAGGAAGAAATCAGGACTGCCTGAACTTTTCACTCCTAGCATGGAACAAGTTGATATCTCTGAGGATGCCACACTCCCTTGCAATCAACAACCCTTAAACCCAATACTGTCTGCGTCAATAGGCTCCTCGGAGTCTTAACGATGACCAATAAACGGCATCAAGGCCTTATAGCATCGGCGCGAGAGCTAAACAACGAGCTCAAAACTGAACAAGCAGGAAGGAAGGCAGATGATCCACCAGAGAGCAACGCTTTCCCTGTGCAGGTGCACTCCAGCCCGCCAATCCCCGCTCTAATGTGAGAATGGGATTAATTTGAGGAAGTAAACTTCCAGCACATTCTAGAACAACTCTCTGGATGTCTGGCCCAAGGTGAGGGCCCCCCAGAGTCTACCCTGGCAGCTTTTCATCATTCTCGCTACCCCACGCCTCATCAATACCCCCACTCTCGCTCTCGCTATCGATATGCCATTAATACCGCTTTATTTGAAATCATTTCCTGTTTGACCGCTGGAATACCTTCCCTCCATCTGGAAACGATAACAAGAAGTGAGATGAATATAAATGCATGCGCTCGGGGGATGCACAGAGCTTGGAAGAAGTAGGTACAAGAAAGCGGGTGCTGGGAGTAGAATTCGCTAAGAAACTCAGTCACAGATAGACATCCCTCCCACTGAACAGGCACAGCTGCAGCAGTGCGTGCTGCTCCACTGCGTTCATTATGCATCACTGAACTTTATTATAGCGAGCCCTAGTCTTCCTTGTCACATTTCTGACGACTTGAAAGAGAATATATGACCAGAAGACATAATTAGCGCCTTGAACAACTAAACAAGCATAGGCAATGCCAACAGTTTGGGCTTTTGTGTAGGTATGGGAAAGGCACTTGCCAGGCACTGCCGTAGTGGTATTAACTGGCCATTGATAGTAGCAGGTGCAAAATGGTGTGAATATCTGTGCCCATAATAGCAGTGCCTAGTAATACCTATACACAAGCCAAAATGATTGGCTTTGCCAATGCTTGTTTTTAACCATACTTCAGTGATGGACACGCATAGTGCTTACAAAATGAGTGGTTGAAGGCAGACTTGGTTAAGACAATTTCATTACACTAGTAGCGCATCTACAGCTCCAAATAAGTAATTAACTCAGAAAACTGCTTTGAAAAAAACACTGGCAGGCACTTGAGGGTAACGTTTGATGGTGATGCTTGATTAAAGTGAGCTCAGAGAGTCTCCATCAGGAGGTGATAGGGATTAGCATGACCATGGGAAGTTAATGGGTGACCAAATAATGTTAACCTCCTTATATGCCATTTCTCTCTATCTGTACTCTACTGCAATCGTTTCGGCTTATAGGCAAGCACCACCTAATAGCCCAAACTGAAAATACATTCTTAACTCTTGCCCTGGCCTTCTCACCCATAGCTTGCTCGAGAAGTGACCACATTAGCCAAATAATTGAATGGCGTGGAAAAGCGGGCGAAGAGAAAGGGTATGACTTAAGGTAATCAATGCATTACCATCCTTAGGGCCTCATCACGAGTTGGGCGTTAACGCCGGCGCTATTAGTCGCGGCGTTATTAGCCCTACCGCCAAACCCACCGGCGCTATTAGCACCGGATCACGGGTTTGGCGGAACGGGAAATCCCCATTCCCCACTGAGCCCATTCGGGAATGCCCCATTCCCCATTGGGCTCAATGGGGAAATTTTGCGCTCTTACCGCCGGCGGATTTCCCGCTGGCAGTAAGAGCGTGAAATTTCGGTGGATTTCCCCCCAGCTAAGAGCTGGGAGGAAATCAGCCGAAGCTGTGATTTGCCGGACCCTTAAATGCGGCGGTAATAGCACTACCGCCACATTTAAGGGTTACCGCCAAACTCGTGATGAGGCCCCTAATGTCCACGTTATTGCCTTTAGTTAGCTGTAGTTAGCGAGGGAAAAACAAGCAGCGCTTCAACCAGCCCTAAAGTTATCCTCGGATATCCATAGGTCACCCCTTCAAAAATGAAGTCCCTCACAAAAATACACAGGCCACCTGGGAGGAGGTGGATCCTTGATGAACTTTGCACTTCCCATTGCCCAACCGCATCCTTATAGTGCAAGCTTGCTCAGGCCGGGGTAAATGCTAGCTTCCATTGCTCCGTGAGATGAAAAAGATTTTCACCATTTACGACGCAATACTGTTTTGCTGGGGGAGTCCGTTGTTATTTCTAATGCGCTTATTCTGGAAATCCAAAAGAATTATCTAATGTCTCCAGTCTGTAATATGTCTTAAAGCACTAAAGCACTAAACATATGAAATATACAGTTCTACTTATAGCAACTGTGGGCCTGCTTGCATATACATAGAATCAAATTTTTTCCTAGGTTTTCTTTAGCGCATTAAGACATACAACGGCATCATTACGAGGACGATAGTGCAGTAAAACATTACGGTAAAGTGGCAGTAATTTCATTACCACCACATTACATCAGTGCCGTACTACAGGTTTGGCGGTGAGGTGGAGGATTCCGCTCCCTTCTAAATAAATCCTCTAAATCGCCAAAACCCCCTTGGAGTACGATGGACTCCAGAAAATGGAGTAACGGTTATCCCGTTTGGCAGCATTCTGGCGCATTTACTGCTGGAATGCTGCCAAACTCATAATGAGGCTATGTTTTCTATTTATAGCTCTCTGAAACTAAAACTAGCTTTTATATTTTATATTTCTAGCATGCTTGGAAAATATTGCCCTGTTGGAGACGCCTGCTTGGGGGCAGGGCATGGTTTCAGACCATGTGAGGAAGGGCAGCATGTGCTTCGTGGCAGAGTCCTCCTCTTGGAAGATCCTTCTGCTTTTTTAGTCGAATCACCAAAGTCTGAAAATTCGAGGGCCCACCAGACACTCAACATTCGGGTGGTTTGTAGATACACCCAGGACTGCTCTGAAGCCAGCAGAGGTGAGGTCATTAGCTGCAATAGATCAGTGTGTCGAGAAGTGTGAGGTGAGGCCTACTGGAGGCACTCCAGAGCCCCAACAGGGATATCCACTGAAAGCCTGTCCAAAACATACCTGCCTACATCTGAAGATCAAAAACACTGACACTTCTGCACTGTTGCCTTGGGTGCATGCTTATTCTGTCCATACATGTGTGTGTACACCCCTGATCGCTTGTTAACATAAATGTCGTTTTTTTGTTAATAATTATACACAACTTCACACAGTCCTCATTCTGTTTAATCATTCTGTTGAATTATTTGGTCATCCTCTATTTGGTGCAAAAACACAACCTAAGTAGTTTCATTAGTTCTGCATACAGGGCAAAATGGGCTGCTCAGGATAATACATTTCAGCTAAAACCAGTCTTCAACATAGATACTTGAAAACACAGGAATTGAAATGAAGATTGGGTAAACAGGAGCTAAAAGCAGCTGCTTGGTATTCAGAATTAACCAGTGACCAGGAGCTACCACTGGGGAACGAGGAACAGTAGATTGCGTTCCATAAATCTAAGATACAAACACATCGTTTTGTTCATTATTTGTGACCACTTATGCTTTAAATGTCGTATAGATGTTTGTTCGGCATGAGTTGGCCGGGGGAGCCACAAGTAGTGCCCGGCTGCTGTTGGTTTCTAGTTAACAAGGCTCTTCCAGGCTACAAACAAGAGCTAAATAGCTCCCACCTCCCTTACATTTCGAAACCCGCCACATAACGTCTCTGGTGTAGTTGGTATGAATAGGTTGTCATGTTTGGCTTTCAATTCTATTGCTTTTTAAAAAAGGTAACTTCAAAATGAATGTTCACACTTAGTAGTTTTGCTAATTATTGTGGTTTAGCTTTCCTAAGCTGGTGAGAGCTACCTTAGGATGCATGTGACTGGGATGCTTACCAGGACTCAGCCTGCCAAAGCAAGGAGATCTGGGCATTGTAAAAAGTGATCTGTGGTTGCCACAAGCCTTGTCTGGGTTGAGTCACAAGCTTTGCCAACTTTTTCTATTCCCTACATCTTCGCAGTTCTTTCTCTTGTACCATGAGTATCTAGGGGACATTCGGTATGCGTTTGGTTTTAAGAGCAGAAAGTCCTAATTAGAAATCATACAAAATGTAATTTCACAGAGAGCAAAGGCTGGAGGGAGGGGAATCGTAGGAGGGTGGAAGGCTGTAGAAGGTTGCGGCTAAGCTTTCTCGGTAAAGGAGCAAAATGAAAAAGAGCAAAATGAAAAATAGTTCTCCACTACTCTGAATTATATCCAGATCAGCCGGTATTTGAAATTATTTGAGATCTCTGGAGGTTAATGCACCTGCTGCTGAGCTATGTGTGTATACTTCAGATCATATGTTGAAATTTGAAAAGGGATGACTTAGCCTTTCATCCTGTTGAAGTTCATAATATAGATTCAGAGCGCCAGGGGACCACTCCGGTGGTGCTAGTGCGCGGTACAAATATCCTTTAACATTAACATTAACATTCAGATGTAATGGTTACACGTGAGATTTCATATAGGTCTTGGGCAGAGACAATGGGCATGTCAGACATGTTTGAGCCTATCTTTCACCCGTCTGAGAGAGATCAGTAAAATGCGCACTACATAAAAGTATAGCATTAAAATAGAAAGCGTTAATTGCAGACTCGTATAAGGATTGAAGGTTTGGGGCTGACCCAGTCACATGGCAAGCATGCTCGACGCAGCCTTCCATAATTCTCTGGTATGTTGACCATTTTGACGGGCAATATTGGAATGGGGGGGGAATTCATGGCTGCATTGTACTTCTGAAAGATCTGTTGGGTATGGCACATCAGTTTGCAATGGCAAGTGTGAATGGTACAGACATTGGGCCTCATTACACGGATGGCGGTAAGGATTTACCGGTACCGGTAAAATACCGGTCCCTTTGCGGGTTGGGGGATATAACGCCTGCTTTTTGCAGGCGTTAAAATCCAACCCGCTAAGGGACCTCGGAGCTAATTACGGCACCGCAAAATTGCGGTGCCGTAATTAGCACCTTCCCCATTCCCATTTCTGCCCATAGAGCCCTATGGGGCAGAAATGGGAATGGGGAAGGGCAATGGTGGAAGGGGGATTTACCGCCCCTCCAACCTTGGAATGGGGCGGTAAATCCCCTTTCCACCAAGGCGGTGCCAGTATTTTACCGGCATGAGCCATGGCTCACCGCCTACCGTGTAATGAGGCCCATTGCTTCTTCTGTGGACTATTAGAGTGAGAAATAGAGAGAGCTCATGCAAGGCTCACACCTCTGTAAGAACAGTAGGGATAGAGCACAGCCAGGAACATGACAAGAGTGCAGTTAGTTCCCTTGAAATTAAATAATTTTATAAATGGAACGTCTATGGAAGGACTCTGCAAGGTCCTTACGGATAAGGAAACGTATGTCACATGTCAGGGATTTATGGGAAAGCCACTTATCCCTCTAACATTGCTTAAATGTGTACCATCAGGGTGTGAAACATTAAAACGGTGGTGTTCATGACATGCATGTATATCTCAAGTTGCTGTAGGACAGTAGTTTAATCATTCACATGTCAATTATGCATGATGCAGCTTGTCATCCATCTGTCCATATTTAATCGAGTGCACTTGAAGTTTGTGGTGTGTAATATTACAATGGCAAGCTGGTACTCTGCAAGGCCTGCATGATTGGGCCGAGCCAGTGATATGTCAGATGTGCATATTTACTGATGGCTAACAAGAGTACCAGTAGGGTTATGTTATGTTATGTTGATTTATACCGTGCACCGCTACCACCCAGGGGCAGTGCCCAGGCGCTTGCTTGTCTCTGCAAGAGAGGGGGTTTGGGGAGGTTAGTGAGTATAGGGTGAGATGATAGGTTCAGAACCAGGTGGAACTGCCATCTGTGAGTGTTGTTTTGCATGTTGGAGTTTGTGCGGGAGGCCCTGTGCATTGTAACCGTATGGGTAAGATTCAGTGCCTCAGGTGTGTGTTGGTGTGAGTGTGCTGTGTGGTGTTGTGGTGGGTTGTGGTTGTGCTCACTGGTTAGATCGTGTCCATAAGGAATCCAGAGTCGCGGGTGGCTGTAACTGTAAGACTACCTGGTGTCTTGGTGTGTACTTGCGTTGTTGATGGTTTTATGGACCGTGTGGGGTGGTTCACTCTAGGTGTGCTTACAGCATCTCAGAGATTATGGGTGTGAATATGGAATTGATTCTTGTTTTGTTTATGTTTAGTGTGGCTAGCCCAAGGTCTGGTGTAGTGGCATTGGTTAGGTTAGAGAAGTAGGAAGGGGAAATGAGTTAGCAAATCTGTCAGATGGTTGGAGCCTCTGACGTGGCTCTTTTGTTGCTGCTTGATGGTATCGAGCCAGGTTCTTGGTTGTGGTTCTTCGGCCCATCTCGTCTCCTCTCTAGTTGTTTGTCTGTGATGCTCTTGCTGCTGGTGTCCCTTTGAGGTTGTCAATGTCTGTTGGGTGTATCATTTGTATAATGGGGAGAGTGAGGTGTAGGTCTCTACCTCAGAAAGGCATGTACAGAAGTATGCCAAGAGGTTGACAGGAAGTTGCAGAGAGCCCTAGCTATAATCAAGATTGTGGAATGCCTCTCTTAGACTAACTCTCTCTTTTGAGTACTGTAACTCTGTGCCTTCCCATGTCTGTTGACCATAAAGGGGCTTCACAGGTCACAATCCTGGTGTGTGCACCTATTTTAACTTGGCAGGCAGGTCTTTGAAGCAGGTCCCCAGGTGATCCCTCCAGCCATTTACTAGCGCCTCTTAGGAAGAGATGATACCTAGTCAAAGAAACACCAAAAGGGATACGCTTCCTGACCTCCAACCATGGATGCCTGGGTGGGATCCAGGTCAGATGAGCTTAATCCACATGCCAGTGCCAAGGATAATGTTGGTCCAGTTCGACAACTATATGACACCAAATTGCTTTGTGGCTGTATAACTGTGTGACCTCAAGAGCCACCCTGCCAATCCAGGCAGTGCTCATCATTTTAGTCTATCACGCCACAAGGTCCTTTTGAGACATACAGTTATCCTTTTGTGGAAAATGGGAGTCGTTGACTATACAGAACCCTCTGCTTGCAGTTTGTTCCAGCTGGCTGTGCTCAGGAATGCACATGTGACCTTTACACCTGCCCTGCTGCCACCATAGGGCTGGTGCTGTAGATGTCAGGTGACTGATACAACAAATCCACATGAATACACTATGCTTTTGGCATGGAGGTTTATGAAAGGGAGTCTGAGTAAGGCCTGTACACCCTCGATGATGGCAATCCGTCAGAAGCAGATCTCTGCAGTCAACACTTTCTTTGAAGGATTCATTTTTGTGGCAGATCAAAACAAATTGCTAATTTTCCTTTTCCATTTGAGGCAGATTGGTACAACAGCTTAAGCAATTAGCTATTAGGTGACCATTGTTTTTTGTGAATAGCTATATTCAGGCTCTGCGCTGATCTTTTCACCAAACTTTTATGTAAACTTTCAAGAGTCTACAATTGTCATGGCCTTCTCTACATGAATACCAACGAAGTTTGGTAATGTTCAGACTCTTTCAGAAATAGTTTGTCTGGGTCTACTGAAAAGTTACCTCTATGGTTCCCAGTCACTAAGCCCCGAATTGTAGCTGTCTGGTGCCAGCATTGTTCAGAGCCAGTGTGGTGTTCTTCTATGTTTACTGATTATTGCATTGAGCTATTATGTCAGAGCATTGAGGTGTGCAGCATTAGATATTCTATGAGAAATCTTGAAAACCTTTTCACTAGAGGTCTGGGAACAACACTGTTGCCATGCACTGCTTCTACGTACTTGCTTCTAGAAAACAGTCCTGTCTCATAATGAGGCAAATGTGTAACACTGTTCCAGATGACCAGTCAGGTATAAAGCATGCCCAATCTGTACGCACTGACAGGCATTCAAAAGCATGCTATCTCAATTTTACTCTAGGCTGTGTGACAAAATCACATAGTCTAACCCTCTTTTAGCTGTTAGAGGAGGTCTGAGGATCAAGGATGCCTACTCGCAATCTGAGGAACTCTCTGGAGGCGGTGAACGTAGGCTTCCTCAGAACCTCGCAGGTGTTGCCTGTTTTGCTTGATTCTTCTACCCTGCTCCCCTTCCCCCACCCTCCAGCCTACATCTGAAGGAGTCTGTCCTGATACATTCTGGCTTCACCATCACCGTCTTGTGGCCAATGCTGGATTTGACTTTTATGGACAATGATTCACAGTGTGTCACCCTTTCTCAACTCTCATGCTGGACCTCCTTTGCATCCTGTACTCATGGTGGCCCTGAATCATGCTGTTCCCATCTTCATCTTGTGTCCTGGCTTGCAACATTTCCCCTCTTGCTTCTCCACTCTTTATGACTGCTTACTTTCTGTTCTCTCCTCCTCTCCCTTTTCCTATCTCTTCCCCTCCTCCCCTTACATTGTTTTATGCACTTACTCTATCAGAATTGTCCCTGGACCTGGTATAATAGCAACCTCGTCTGTCTTCTCTCTTCCTCCCCTTACTTGTTTTTTTTCCTCCCACCACCCCCATCTGAAATGTCGTCAGGCCTGATAGTCGCTTGTTTTGTTCCTCCCCTCCCTTTCTGCACCCGTCTCCCTCACCTTTTGTTTTTCTCCTGCTCTACCAGAAATGTTGTTAGGCCTAGTACAGTAGTCGCCTGTCAGTTTCCATTTCCTTCCCACTCTCCCCCTCCCTTCTTTATCTATGTCTTAGCTGTTGGACTATCTGAAATGTCGTCAGGCAGAGGACGAAAGTTAATTTCACATCCTTGCTGTTCATGGCCTGTAAGAATGTCATTATATTTTCCCTTGTTCCCTCCCTTGTCTTCAAGCGCTTTGAAACACAATGGGGGTAATTCATAGAATTTAGTACACAAGTGGCGCACGCGGCTGGCGCACAGAGTACGCGTGCAGCGTCTGCGCCAGCCGCGTGCGCCAAAACCCGTTTCGGCGCACAGCGTATTCATGGATTTATACATCCATAAGCAGCCGTGGCGCAGAGTGGCGCTGCGACCCTGCAGCACCGCCAGTTACACCCCAACGTCGCCCCGTGCGCCAAAAACATTGCACAAATCCAGTACATGGTGCAAAGGTCAGTGGACCAGGATACAGCCCCCCAACCACGAAATCGCACCTCTCGGAATACACGTACCCCGCTCGCACCAGCAAAATTGCGTGTAAAAATCCATGTGGACCCCTCGGAATACATGTACCCCGCTCGTGCCAGTGAAATTGCGTGTAAAAATTCACGCGCACCCTTCGGAATACATGTACCCCGCTTGCACCAGCGAAATCGTGGGTATAAATCCACACGCACCCCTCGGAATTCACATACCCCGCTCGCACCAGAGAAATTGTGTGTAAAAATCCACGCACACCCCTCAGAATACAGGTACCCCGCTCGCACCAGCGAAATCGCATGTAAAAATCCACACGCACCCCTCGGAATACACGTACCCCACTCGCGCCAGTGAAATCGCGTGTATTATTCCACACGCACCCCTCAGAATACATGTACCCCTCGGAATACACGTACCCCGCTCGCGCCAGTGAAAACACGTGGAAGAAGTCCCCCCTGTGGAGTGGGCTGCCTGCGGTGCATGCCCAGGGGTGATGGGCTGCCTCCGGGGCATGGGGAGGGTGGATGGGCTGCCTGTGCATATTCCAGGGGTGCATGTGGATTTTTACATGTGATTTCGCTGGCACAAGCGGGGTACGTGTATTCTGAGGGGTGCGTGTGGATTTTTACACGCGATTTCGCTGGCGCGAGCGGGGTACGTGTATTCCGAGGGGTGCGTGTGGTTTTATACATACAATTTGGCAGTGTGTGCCCTCCCAGGTGTGCCCCCCCATGCCCTGCAGGCAGCACACACCACAGGGGACCACCCCACACCCCTGGGCATGCCCCGCAGGCAGCCCATCACTCCTGGGCATGCCCCGCAGGCAGGCCACATGGCACTATGCACCTGGAAGGTCCGACTCATGTCCCCCCACCCACCCCCATTGACGGGCACCTGCCAGCAGGCCCCGACTCATGTCCCTCCACCCCCCACCTACCCCCACTGACAGGCACCTGCCAGCAGGCCCTGACTCATGACCCCCCCTCCCCTCACCCACCCACATTGATGGGCACCTGCCAGCAGGCCCCGACTCATGTCCCCCACCCAACACGTCATCACAATGCAGACCCATGGCCCTTATGGCCACCCAAATCCCACCCCACGTCACCTCAGTCCAAACACCCAACCAAGCATTCCATCCACTCCACATTGAAAACCTCATGTCATGACAATTCCCAAACAACCAGTATGGCCATGAATACATGTCCGTCAGACCCACACAATGGCAACACGTGACTGAGAAAACCCACATTGTGATATGCACGAAACCAATGAGAGAAGACCACACAAATGAATTAAAAAATAAAAATGTATTCTATACAAAAACGGAACAATGAAATGAAATCACACAAGTAAAAAATAAATAAACAAAAGTCTGGATGTCCAAAATAAAGGGAAAAAAATGAATGCAGAAATCAATGAAATCCAAAGTAAAATGGCTGCAAAGCGTCCATCCATAAACCAAAATCCAAAGTCCGAAAAGAAGAAAACCATTCCTCCATGGAAAAAATAATACAGTAAAATCAGGTCCATAACTATGTACAAATATAAAATCATGGGTCCATGAGCCCGACAATCCAAATAAAATCCTACCTAACAAACAACTATAAACAAAAAGGTGGGCCATAGTCCATGCACCCCAAACAAAAATAAGAAAGAAAGGAAACCTACACCTACTAAACAATCTACAAAGGCAGCGGGCCAGTCCCACTGCTCATTTAGTGATGTTACGGGCCAGAGCATCATCGAACTCCATGTCGATGTTCTGGAGGTGGGCATGTTCCCTGGCCCCGAGGTCTCGCAGGGATGCAGCCATGGAATCCCTCAACTCCCTGCGAGTTTCCTCGAGGCCCTCTGCCCGCCTCAAAGCCCAGTGCATGGCGTTCTCCATCCTGAGCTGTGCCCTCTCCGCCCGCAGCCTCTCCGCATCTATTTGCCGGCCCAACCGCTGCCACACGGAAGACACTCCCACTCCAGGGTCCTCCTGTCCCTCGGCCGATGCCTGCCCACGGGGTGTTGATGGCCCCGAGCCATGATGCCTCCCATGATGAGCCTGCTGCTGCCTCAGACGCAACTGCCTCTGCCACCACAACGGCATCTGGGCTGATGGAATCCACCGGCGCCATCGTGAACGTGCCCTGCCCGATGATGCTGGCACATCCTCCATCTGCTGGGGTCCAGTTGGTGGGGTGGCCACCACTGCTGGACCTCCGACTCCCAACTGTGGCAGTGATGGGATCTCCACCAGGCTGGCTGCGTTGGTTGGGGCAGATCCACAGGGGGCCCTGGTGGTATCTGAGCCGTAAGATGGCACAGAGAATGACTGGTGTATAGTGGGCACAGAGGAGAAGAGGGCCGCAATACTAGCCAACACATGGAGGAAACCCCCGACCCATGGTCCCTCCCAACTGGGCCACGTTGGCACACAGCTCTTCGTGATGACGTGCGTGGTCCCCCCAGGAAGCATGCACGTCATCACAAATGTCAAGTGTGGGCAACGTGACACCAATCAGGACGGACTCAATCCGGTCACGGGTCCCCTCGTCCGCAGGTAGAGGAGTGCCATATGACGTGGACCTCCCTCCAACCTGCAAATGGGCCTGGGATGGGGCATCCCTGCTGGTGCATGGTGATGCAGTCACAGTGTCAGGGACAGTGACATGCACAGGCACCTCTGCGGCGACATGTGCTGCCTCCTGCCCCTGCCCCTGGACTGCACCAGTGGTATCACCCCCACCAGGCCCCATGTGCGGCTCTGTAGCGGCCTCCTCCTCCTCAATACACACCAGCAACCTGGATGGCTCCGCACCGTCTTCCACGTTGCAACCCCCTGTGGGGGCTCATTCACCCCTTTCGCTGCAGCCGTAGTGGCAGTCACAGCACCAGTCCCCTCGCTCCCGGATGATGGAATTTCCTGGGAGGGTGACTGGGCCTTGCATCGCTGGCCGGTGGAGGCATCCCTGCTGCTTTCCTCCACAGTGCTGTCTCCGCCCTCTTCTTCACTCGCCGCTGTCTAAAGGGAGACATTGAATACAAGCATCAGGGTACTGATCTATAGTCCCCTAGACACAAAGCAATAGCACATGAGTGGCACTGTCAAACGTCAAATCCATCATGTCCCTCCACAACACATCGGTCAGTGCATGCAACACACATGCAGGAACAGGCATGGCACATGCAACATACATTGGCATCCATGTCCAAGGCACCGTAGATTCATCCAATGGTGGGCTGATACTCACATGCATCATGGGACATTCTGGTCACATGCACACACCTCACCGGCGGGTCATGCATCTGGCCTGGTATACCCCCAGACACAGTGGATACAAAGATGACTAGGCTGTAACAGTGAATCAACACATCGTCACGGACATGTGTCATGCATCCATGGTGCATCCACTACTCAGACACACAGACGTGTACATCATGCATGTCCATGACAGCAACACACATCTCTCACAACCCAAACATGACAAAGTACAGGCACAGGCATGCATTGTAACACATACACCATCCATGTGGGTCACCCCTGACTGGACTCATATGCAGCACCATCATGTCCCTGCACACACACACATCCAAACATGACCCATGTCACACATGCAGTCAAGTAGCAGCACACTGCAACATGCCCTTTTTTAAACATGAATGCATGGCCACTTACCGTTCGATTCCAGATGGGCCTGCATCCTGAGGATCTGGTGGCGAAGCACTGGGTGAATGCGCTCCAGGTCCCTCATCTGCTGGATGGTAAACTGGACCCAGTGCCCCATTACATCCGCTGCTTCCAAGAGGCGCTGGGCCTTCTTGAGGGTCCTGGACTTGTAGTCCTCCCAGCGCTTCCGGACAAGTTGAATGTCGCGGGGTTCCACCCCCTCTGCATTGATGGCACCCACTGTGTCCTTCCAGATCCTCTTCTGTCCTTCCGTGTCAACGTGGAATGGTGTGAAGAGGGCATCATAATGCTCCAGAACTTGCTCCACCAGGATACCAATTTCCTTTTCACTGAAGCTGGTAGCCCTCTGCCTCTCCTGGGGGGTTGCCACTGGTGCCGGAAGGTGTTGTGTCAGACATGGCAACCCCTGAGGCAGGTGTGGGTGGGCAACTGAGTCCTGGGGCTGGGCTGTGGAGTGATGGAACACCAGTCGGGAGTCTTCTGTTCCAGCAGGGGTCGTCACAGCAACTGGACCCCTGCCGATGGCAAATGTGCAGGCACCAAATGGCAGGGCACGGTGACAGCAGGCAGGCAGGCAGCAGCAGATGGCTTGTGGGAGGCTGCTCGGGGCCATGGGGGGCAGTAATTTGCCCTTCTGGGCAGGAGCATGGTCTTCCATGTGTTGTTGTGTGGCCAGCTTGATACGGAGTGATTTGGCACGTGAAAAACAGCACGTTTGCGTGAATTCTGATGACAGGCCCTTAGCTCGTAAGCACGTATGTGATGTAACGTGCACGTGGGCATTTCCCTCGGCACTGGTTGAAGGTCCCACGTGGGTTTCCATCGCTCTGTACGTTTTTTTCGTGGAAAGCGATGCGTGTGTTTTCCAGACGTTGGGGTTCACACGCGATGACTTCACAGCGGCTACAGTGCGTACTTCTTCTTTTGGCGTGGGTGTTGGCTACGCGTTCTTCTTATACACGCAAGGCAGACGGTGAGTCGCACATGCTATTTTTCCTACTGCGGGTGTCCCTGTTAGTCGCGTACCCCTTTTTTTCAGGCATACTAGCCTGCGTGTTGATCACGTATGCATTTTTTGTGTTCCTGGCTGCCACAGCGTACTGCGTGTGGTGGGCTACAGGGGTCGCGTATCTCTTTTTCTTGCTTTTTTGGGATGCCTGAGCATTGTGTGACATGTCATTTCTCCTAAGGGGCCGCAGAATGGGACATTCATCGTAGCTGTATATACGTGCTTTGTTGTTTGTGCGCCCTTTTATACTGCATGGGGACGCTTCCGCCTGCCTTTGGGTGGTGGACGTGTTTAGGCCTGTGCGTGTCTTTTGGCGTGCGTGTGTTTCCCCTCTTCGATTCCATGAATATGTGTAGTTTGCGTGCGTGTGGGTGTTCTGTGTATTTTACAGCAGTACTTCCCCAGTTACGACCTTATTTTCATGCGTTGTTCCCCATTCTGGGTGTTCCGCCCCCTTTTTGGTGTGTGCGCTAACGTTGTGCGCTTTCGCTGTGCGTGTCGCGTTCGGGATGTTGCAGTGACGTGTGCGCCCATGTGTGCCAGGCGTGGATTTGGCGCATATCCCGGGGAAAACACGCGCATGGCCTTCCATGAATCGCACTCGTGCGCGTGCGCTTGCCTTTTCAGGCTTGCGCCAGCTTGCGCAACGGATTTCGGTGCACATTTGTTCCATGAATCGGCTCCAATTGGTATTTACGCTATATAAATAAACTATCGTATCTTATCATATCATGGGTCTAGGGGATCATATCTCTTAGTGTCAAGGGTAGGTGCTGCACAGCTTGTACAGTATAAGAGGGATGGAGCAGGACTGGTAAGTCTGTCACTTGGTTTTATAAATTGGCATCTCTCTTGCTTTGACACTATTCATCCCACTCGCCTTCTGGACCTTCTAACAATGTATCCCACAGAGTGACGTAAGTACTCATGTCCCAACGGGCCTTCCGTCACACAGGAATAGGGGATGTGTGGTATTGCCATGGTGGATTGACAAGACCACGCTTCTGAGACAGATTGCATTTAGCCCTTATGCACTTGTTGTCTGGAAGGAGATAAACATGCTTATGCTTATGAGATGTAGAAGCAGACGTTGAACTCTCTGTGGACAATGGGGATACTGAAGCTCACGTAGGTAAGTCATGGATCTAAAATAATACTTCTGCCTGACATGAAAATGGTGTAACCTTGTAACCCTGTAACCTTGTAACCCTACAGTTGTCACGACACCTTATTTTATTATTCATATTATTCATAATGACTCATTGTAGATCATTAAACAGGTGGAATTAGGAACCCTCAATAGATTAGAGGCAACACCAGCTAGGGAGAGATTGCCAGAGAACAGTTGTATTCCCTCCGACCCTACTTCCAGTGAGTAGATAGACAACTATATTGTGCAATCTTAGAGGAGGAAAAGATGTTGCTCCTAATCCTATTATAAATAAGCCCAAGTCTGGAGCTTTGAAAAAATAAACCCCTACCATCTTCTCAGGGGTCCAACCTCTTTAAAGCCTACAGCCACGGAATAGACCCCACCACGAACACAGCATGCTAATTCCATGTAGGCCAGTGGGTAGCCCGGAAGATAAACCTTCAAATGTGGTGCTGCCCCACTGGAAAAATATTTTAAAAACGTTTCTCCTGTGGGAGAATAGGACGCCTTGTTTGGTTCTGTCTCAAATTAAAAAAAGGTGGGACCTATGGACACCGGTTACATGAGAAATAGAAATGATGGCAACTGGGAATATGATTTTCCAAGTGGATATGGGATTGGGGAAGGAGATCTAGAGGGTAATGAGGAGGCTACTGTACAATTGCTTCCCTAGGGTATGGGTCCTAGGGACTGTAAGATCTCAGTTAATGTGTGGGGTCAAATGTTTTAGGACACTATGCTGGTCCACAAAACAGCTATCATGCCGAATGTAGTCTTCTCAGGCCAGGTAATCTCAAATGAAACAATCCATTGTGTATATGGAGATCCTGTCACCTATGTGAAGACCCACCTATCTCTAGAGTAAATCGATAAATGGTTCCACTCCAAGGAGCTGTAATGCTGGTTTCCCAGAAACTGTATTATTAGTTAAAGACTTTTCCAGATTTCATCCCTGGCTAGCCCTTGCAAATAACTGAGACAAAACTATCCTCAGGAAACCCCACCCTATTTCTGACCAAGGTAACACATTGCAAACTTGGTTATTGGATTGGTTTCCAGAGGAATCTAAGGGTCATCCCAAGTGACCTTGGATTTTGTCTCTATGGAAGGGGTACCCACGGATCCCCTTTTCACATGAAATTTAAAACCAAAGTTGTTCTTCCTAAGTACAGCACCTGTAAACTCCAAGCTAGAGGTCCTCCAAAGGAAAGAAATCTTGAGAAACGTTTTGTTGACTGTCGACTACTTAAATAATAAGTCCAAAACTGGGAAGAAAGAAGAAAAGAATGCGACAAAGTCACATTGCCGATCCCCCCCATTATCACTTAGAAGGATTTAAGACACTGGGGTTAACCATCCACCGTGTGAAGAGCTTATCATGTCTCTTATTGTCATGGGTTGGTGCTGCACATCCAGTACAGTGTACAGAGGGGTTGAGCAAGACTTGCAAGACTGCCCCTTTTTCTAGTCCTATACTAGCGCCCCCCAGGTTTTGGCACCATTCATATCATCAACCTTCCAGAAACTCTAATCATTTGGTCTGTAGAGTATTAGGGTGCACCCTTGTACTAGGGTGTCTTCCATCAGGCAGGAAGAGGGACTGAGGTATTGCCATGAAAGATTGGTGGGATGGTGCTAATGAGACAGAATACTCTTTAACTTTTCACACTCATTCCGGAGAGAGGGTGGGCACACAGAGGAGGTGCAGGGGCAGTTGTTGGTCTACCCATTGACTTCAGAGAGATCACAGCTTGCACTTCAGAGCCACATATCTTAAACAATACTTCTAGCTGACTTCAAAATGGTGACACAGTGGGCCTGATTCACAGAGCGTTTTCCAATGGGATTGTGCCATTATGAAAGGCTTCTGTGAATCAGGCCCATTGTTTTTAGTCTTCTGTTGTTACTGCACACCACCAGTGTAGTCATAATTGTCAGCAGACGATGAATGTACAATTTGGAACTATCAACACTAGAGGGGCAACACTTTTTGGAGACTGTAAAGGGGAAACCACAAATCACAGACACAGAGGTGTTGCTAGGCCTGGAAAAGACCTACCTGCACTAATGTCGGGACTGTCGTGACTCGGGGCTAGCTAGCCTTTTGGTTGTAGCCCCTGAGATTCTATCCGGGGCCACAACCAAAAGACCTGGGGATATAGCCCCCTAAGCCCCACCCTAGCAGCGCCTCTGCACAAACACATGCGTGGAAGGGAACAACCTTCCAAAAATAAGATTAACCAATCAAATGACCCAGGAACCATATTTAAAAGCCCAAGGTTTAGAGGTTAGTGCTACTGACCGGGCTAACAACCAGAGAGTGGAGAGTCAAAAGAGAAGGGAAAGCGAAATCCAAGAGCCTGCAGAGGACTATACTTCAGACAGGGGAGGGGACCAACCTGAGGGAGAAACCTATGAGCCTCCTCAGTGCTTTATATCAGGCAAAGGGAAAGATCAGTTTGTAAGAGAGAGTGCAGTACCTGCTGATGGCTATCTCTCAGACTCTAGGGATGATGAGAGTTGAGAGACACCTGAAATGGTACTTACATTTACTAAGATACTATTGCCCAGGTGGGTGACCCAGGTCTGGTGGGTTAAAATAATACATAAGCACCAGAACTCTAAAGTGGGAAGACACACCTGCTGATAGGAGTATGTTTAAGCATCAATGCTCGTCCAGGGGGGCAACCGCAGCATCATTTAAGTCAAAGGGGTGGATTACTTGCTGATAGCCAAAATCAAGAAGGAAGCTAGGCGCTATATCTCTTAGATTGTGAAGGCAAGTAGTGTGTCTTGTAACCCTAAGACTGCAACATTAAACCAAGAAGAAAACTGGGCAATAGGTCCCCGAGTCAGTGCACTAGATTATGGAACTCTGAAAGGGCAGGTGGTCACTTAGATAGGCCTTTACTCCATTTTGAGTAATGCCATCCTGCAACCTTTGGTGTCGTTATCCTTAGTTATCCTCCTTGTGCTTTAGTTATGATATGATATGATGATAAATCATTCATTTTGAAATGATAAGTCATTTATAAAGCGCCTGTACACAAGTGTTTCTAGGCGCGACCCACCTTGACAGTTTTAAACATCATTTTTGGTTTGTATTTTCTGTTGGTCCTATGTTATAGCTGGCAAAGGAGGTTCAAGGGATTGGGGCCTTTTACATAGTAGCCTGGCTCGTAATTTGTAGTAACCTAATGCAACAGAAAAAGCACCCTGCATGTCAAAATAGATGATTAATGATTTAAGGTTATTTCCCGGAAATAATTAATTGGCCTAATAACTCCACATGACCACAGAGAGTTTCAGGACTATGCTCAATCTTGTGTGTAGAGCCATGTGGATTAGAGATTGATGTTTTGCGCGAGAGAACGTGCTGGTTTCTGGAAGACGGGCAGTTCACCTCTGGGAAGTGGCGTGAAATGAGAAGTGCGTTTATGGTGCTGGAGAAAGATGGGTGTCCAGAGAAAGGACTCATTACGAGTTTGGTGGTATCTGGGCAGTATATCCAAACAGATACCACCAAACTGTATTACTGTTACTGCCACTTTGTCTGGGGATATTACCGCTGGATTACAAGTGGTGGTGGCCGTGTAAATCCCCATTTATTTTAGTCCATAGGACTCTATGTGGGATTTTTAACAGAATTACCGCAGTGATAATTCTGTCGCAGTAATTCTGCCAAAATGTGGCAGAAACCTGGGGCATTTACCTCCAGCTCAGAGCTGGAGGCGAATCCACCAACTTCAGGCCAAACGCATAGTTGGGCAGTGCGGTAATGCAGTGGTATATGGTAATACAAATGCATTTTACCCGCACCGCCGAACTCGTAATGAGAATGAGTCAACAGACACATGGGGCCTGATTCCTGAAATAAAATCACACAAGCAAAAAAAAGGGCGAAGGTTGCATGTCTTTTTTCACGTGTGTTATTTTCAGAAATGTGCAGGTCACTTTCCTCAAAGAGCTGACCTGTGCAATTATGGAGGTTGCATCCAGTGCACGTGAGGCAGCCCCCTGGCATATATTCACGGCCGGAGTGTGCTCCTGACACTAATGTATGAGTGGCTCTTAGGGAGCATATTTCATAGTGACAGGCCCTTAAAGGTGCTGCCATTGTGCAATGTAAAAGAAAAAAAAAACCTTTACATCCCTGTTTGAGAAATGCCAAGGGGATATAAACGGTTCATATCGCTGCTGTCCCACTTAAGACAAAAAGCACAAGGCAGTCAGAAACGACCATCTCATGGATTGTGCACCCCCTACTCCTCTTACAAACAGGCACAGATGAAGGATTTTCTTCTCCATAGAATTCAAAATCATCAGTGTGCTAGGGATGCAATTTAAAATGCACCGAAAATACCCCTTTCTTGCCTTGCTGTTGGCATGTGTTGCAGGGGGGTGGAGGAAAGGGGAATCTGACTATGCACATCCCTGAAGGGTGCACTCAGGTGCCCTGGGGGCATTGTGCATAGGTGCATCCCCTTTCCTGCACCAACAAAAAGGTTTTGAGATGTGGGCCCATTGACTCAGCATGCTGTTCCAACCACGCGGCAGGTAAGTGGAAAGGCTATGAGTAATGCAAATAGCTCCGTACACAGGCCTTGTGTAGAGACGGTGTTCAGCTTTACACCTACTGCCTGAGCCCTATTCAATGGGAAATGCCAGTCAGTGCATTGCCTTGCAACGTGGAATCACCCCTCTTGTGGGCTAGACATTCTCACCTTGACAGGGCCTTGCTGGAAGTTGCATTGTTGTTCCCCTGGATTACTGATAAAGATTGCAATTGTGAAGAGATTAATGACAGACATTATTGTTTCTAGTCAGAGTCAGTTAAGCTTAAATTAATGGAAGGATGCTAGTAAACTAGATCTCAGCCAGTGGATACCGTTTAGGTTCAAGGAAAGTTCCTAATATTTCAATATGCATACCCATTTTTCACCAAGTACAAAGATACACCTTGATTTATTGCCACCTGCCTACTGTAATCTACATGGTATCGCTCGAAATTGCAGAATTGCCGCTTAGGACATGCCATGCTGTGGAAGTCATGAGTAGGACAGAGAAAGAAGTCTGGGAGCAGTAAGGTCTTCATTACTAGTTTGGAGGTATTTCAGCAGTAAATGCAGCAAAATAACACCAAACGGAATTACTGTTTTTGTTTTTGGGATTAACTGCGTGATTACAAGTGGTGGTAGGGCAGTTTGAATCCCTCTTTTTGAGCTCATAGCACTCCATGAGGATTTCGGTTGAATTGAAACTGACGGTAATTCCACTGCTGGCAATTCAGCCAAATTTGATATTTTTTTGTGGTAAGGTGGCAGATATACCTCTAGAAATCTGCTTGAGGAAAATCCTCCACCTTAGCACCAAACCAATAGTACGACGATGTGGTAATGCAACAGTAACATGGCGGTAATGGAACTACTGTCACATTACTACCATTGTTATCGCACCACTGTACTCCTAATGAGGCCCTAAGAGAGAGGACATTTGTGAACTCTTGCATGGATCATGGTCATGGGAATGGAGAAAATATTTACAAGGCATCTCACACATACTATAACCTAGAAACACTGCTAGTGAAATGGTTCCTCTTTGGGTCTTGAAAAAGATACTCTGCTTCTCAGGCCAGTGGCTGAGAATTTTTAAAAACATTGTTCTCCTCTTCCAGTTCTTGTTTCCCTATTTTAACTTTGGGAATAATGCAGCTGGAATGTTCCTTCTCACTTCCATTAAATATTGTTCTTTAGCAGGAAGTCTGTGGCATTTGCCTTATGTACTGTTCTGTTCTGTTATGTTCTGTTATGCTATGTGTGCATATTTCTAAAGGGCTACCTACTTGGCACACTGTGCTTAGTTAAAAGGAAGCACAGCAAGGGCATATATGTAGGGCGCTTAGCAACCAGTGCTCACATTTATAAATATTGTAGGAGGAAATAGGTTTTCAAAATGTATCTGAATTCACTTAAGTTAACTTGGATCTTACCTCTAAAAAGGACATTGTTCTAAATGTTGGCTCTGTGTACTAAGAGAGTTCGTTCATGAGCAGAGTTCAGTTTGAACTGGATGGGACAAAGACTGATATGCAAATGGTTATTTCTCCTCTGTGATGGGTGCAGTGAGCTAAAGCGTGGTTGTAGACCCTCCTAAGTGGAAGAAATTCCATAGAACAGGGTATTTGATCCATGTTTGTTCTCAGTAGAGGAGCTCCAACACCCCATTTCAATTACTTTTAGCTTAAAGTAGTAGAAAAATGCAATGTCCTTTGAAGGCTTGTAAAGATGAAATAATATCTTCATGTTTATGGGAATATTGCTGCAAAGGCCTTTGCGAACCGGAGTGGCCAACTTAACAAGAATCCATGCTGCCACCTGAAGCCAATGCAGCGTTCTCAGAATACTAGTTGCTCTTGATTAACTACAGGCCATGTTCTGCTATTTTGAAGTATTTGTGGCTTCAAAATAATTGTGAATAAAGGCACCTACATGTAGACATTTACAATAATCAAGTTTAGAGCCAATCATGCGTTTACTGTAATGGGCACATTATTAACTTGTAGGAATGGTCAGATTCCCTTAAAGAGCCAGATGAGCAGCTAGATGAGCTAAACCGTACTTCGTGTGGGAGTTGATGTTTAGATATGAGTGAGAGAGTACACGCAAGCTAAGCATTGACTGAAGCTAGTTAAGATGGGAATGCACTGTGATTGATGGTAATGGGAATGGTAATAGTAATGGTAATGTTTATTTGTAAAGCACCTATACACAAGGCAAGTGTTTCAAAGGGCTCAAAGAGGGAGGGAACAAGGGGAAAACAACAGTCGTTCAGAGTCCTTGAAATTCTGAAATGATACTAGTCTGCACAGGCAGAGTACGTGCTTTTAATACAATTAACAGTGGAGATAACCGCAAATAGGTCTGACGACGATTCTGCAGTTTTTCCAAGTGCATCAAGGTGCCACCATGCAGGTAGTGAAGACAAGGGGGGAACAGACAGATGATCTTCAGGCATGGTGCAATCAGATCATGCAAGTGCTCACACGGTTACAGGGGACAGGGAGGTGGAGGGAGGCAAGACCTTGGGGGAAAAAAGGGGGCCAAGTGCACCCAGTCAGTGGAGGCTAGGGTAAGTGCAGAGAGATGCCGCTCTCTTGGGTCATTGACCAAGAGCAGTGAGGATGAGGCGAGTGCAGGGCCCGGAGGCAAGTGCTAGAAGACTGGCGGGGGTGCCAGGGACCTGTGAGACTCTGAGACCTATCAAGCAGCCAGTCAGCAAGCTGTATGGAAAAGGAGGGAGGGTTGAGCAGAGAGATAGGTTAGCAGGGTAGAGGGAGGGAGAAGGAAGAGGAGCAGAGGAAGGTCTTGAGAAGTTTCCGGAACTTAAGGAGATCAGGCTCAAGATGGAGGGCGGAAGGGAGGTTATTCCATAGGGAGGCCCCTGCAGAAGATAAGGATCTCCCTCCAAATCTCTGCTTGGAAAACCGGCTCACGCACAGAAGGTTGGAGGTAGATTGTTGGGTGTTCTGACCCACGTTTGGACTATTATGCTACAACATTTGGTGCTGTGGGCTTAGGAAATCCAAGGTGGCCGAAAAAGCCCACATGTGCGCCAGAATCTATGAAAACCGCGCAGTTTGTGCGCACACCAAAATGGTCACCTGACTTGCCACCCCCCGGTGCGGGTGTGCTGGGTCAGAAGAGCCATGAGTGAAATGGGGTGCCAAAGAGAAAAACAGCAGTGCCTGTTCGCTAGAAAGCACTTAAAAAATCACCCTTTGTTTCTCTGAAGGCAAGCTCAGAATGCCCATTTCAAACATTGCAGAATATCCAACAATCTCACTGAACACCAGCAGACATTTGACAGAATAAAGTCTTGTGGGCATACAAAATCTGGAAAGAGGATGAGCCTAAAATAATGTTCATAGCAAAACTGGCTGAGCTGTGGATTTCAGCAGTTTAAGTAAATTTGGACTGAAAGACACTAAAAATCTAAATGTTTAAAAGAAATGAGTGACCTACTTTTGAGTGTCACATAGGTTTCAATTGTTTAAATGTCATAGTTTTAAACTTAGAATCAGCATTCTAGCTGCATGTGTAAAAATTGTTAGTTTATTTGAATGCAGAACATGGGTAACTAGAAGTGACATTAGCTGGGGCCTGGCTTAAGGAACTGAATTCTGCCTGACATCTACCCCCACAGGAGTTAAAACCTGCTCAGCCACTCTTCCCCTTGCCAAAAGGAGTTGTCACCTCTCTGATTAGATTAGGGGTGGAGCAGCTACAGGGAGTTGAACAAAGGCCTGTCCTGGGCCCAGGCAGATGGTTTATTAGGGTAGTCGTAAATGGCTTCCTTTTGAACAATGGGCCTTCCAGGGCCCAGGCAGATGGTTTATTAGGGGGACCGTAAAATAGCTTCCTCTTGGCAGAAGCTGGGAGGGGCAGGGTCTCTGAGCTTGGCAGAAACTGGATAAACTGGTTTCTACACCATGTGACCTGGGTAACCACACCCCTTTGGGGCCAGAACATAAATCTAAAAAGATGGATCATTCATAGAGCGGACTTGTGAACATTTTATAAGTGATATCATTATTCTTGTGATTTTTCTGTGCACATTTGAAGACGTGTTAGGACCCGGTGGTATGTTCAGGGGGGTTTTTAGCGGAAAAGAGGATATTACTCTAAATGTATGTATGTTAAAAATCTGACACTCCACCACCTAATGCCCACATGCTTTGCGAACATTTGTGTAAATGCGGGGACAAATCCAATATTGGTAACCCGACCAAAAAGTGAAATATGTTGCCATTTTTGAACCCAAGCCCCCAGGAAGAGCAGAGTTTGAACAGGGTATACCTCATGTGATATGTGATGGGTGCATGTAATTTCAAACCATTGTGTATCTATGAAATATGTCTTTAGGTCAAATATAGATTGTGTGTAATTTGACAGGGGAGTGTCCTTTCTGCAAGCCATTAAATGACATCGCTCTGACACTCCACTTCTTTTCCCCAATCAAGAGAGAAAGGAAAGCTTGACCAATGGGCAGTTGAGAGAGGGGCTGGCTAGTGATGCTGCACACACACCCACTTTCAAAAGACATAAAAAGAGCCACTGGAAGCTAGAGAGGAATTCTATTCCACCTGCTGCGGGACGCTCTGCCGGGAAAATCCATACTTTACCTCCATCAACCTACAGAGAGCCAACATAGAGACTTCAATCTATCCACCTTCAGAGACCAAGACTTTACTTCAGAATTTGTAGCAGAGAGGTCAACTACAAGCTAAATCCCTCTTTAGCAGGCCTCAAATCATTGCCACTATTCACAGCCAGGCGAGCTGTTTGAATTCTTTGCAAGAACTCTTGCCATTTGCCAGAGAGCAGTGTTGTATCCAGAGAGAGACCAGCTGAACCGGAGACCGCTGTATCCGGACCCTGTATCCGCTGTGAACAGACCTGATCAGAACCAGAGACCCAGACCAGACCAGCAGAGTAGAGCTGACCCAGACGCTGTGCGCAGAAACCGTCTGTGGCGAGTGAAGAAAACCTGTTGACCAGATCCGTGGCGAGGCCCATTCCTTTTAAAATTATATTGTGAGTACCTAGCAGAACTGTGCAGAACCAATCTCTTAGTTAAAATAATATAATTAAATCTATTTTAATCTAACCAGAACTGCCTCGTAACTGTCACCTGTCATTTGCAAAGCTGTCACTTGTCATTTTCTAGCTGCAAGCTGTAACCTGTCGCTTTGAACTTTTAAAATTTCAAATCCGAAAAACTACCTTTATTTAATCGTCCGTATCTCTGGAACCGTTTGGGACTTGGAACTTGGTTTAACTTTCCTCTGAAAGCTTAGAATCTCAGCTTTTCAACAAGCCTAGAACCGACTTCCTACTCCTCATACTTTTGCCGTAATCACGATTCTCGCACTCGCGAATTTTACCGCGATTTGCAATTTGGTTAAAAATCCAGCCACGTGTGAAAACAGCAGCTTCATTGCTTTCCTTTGCCAAAAATTCGTTTAACCTGCTAGTTACTCCTAGATCCTTGCTAAAGTGAGCCTGAACTCATCCAAAGTATATTTCACTCACCCTGAACCTGCTAAAGGGAATTAAAACCATTTTCAGCATATTTCTCACTGCATTGTCACCATATTCAAAGCATTTTGCCTGTGTTTCAAAACTCCTATCTGTTGTATAAGCTGCTGGGGGGAATTGAACTGAATTCTATTTGATTGCATTCCTAAGAACTGTGTCATCTTCATCTCCTTACAGTGCATAAAAGGGGGGGTGAATTGTCCAAGAAAGTGATTACATTGTCTTTTGCTGAAATCCTATCAAGTTATTTTCTGTACTGCATTTCATTCCACATTGCATCCATTTGAAACCATAAAAGTATTGTTGCTATCGTATCCATCCTATAACCACTCATCATTGATTATAAAGAAGTGTGCTAGTGCCGGACTATCCATTATTGATTACTGCTCAGATTAAGTGTGATATTCAATTATTAATTTATTATAAAGTGTGATATATATATATATTGTTTAAATTATCAAATAAACCGTTTAAACTTGCAAAACAGAACTACTTCGTGGCTCAGTGGGGTCAGGGGGATTCCAAAAGAGGGGTGTTATATAGGGGTAGTCATCCAGAACGCATGAACTGGACGTAAAGATATATCAATAAGGGTTTCCATTCAGTATCCCAGACTAGGCATTGACTTAGCTGTAGTGTTGAATTGAATCCTCTTACAAATTGGGGGCTCGAGCCGGACGTTTGGGTTAGATCTATCACTTGTGCAGATTAATACAGCGTGCCAGCTGACCACATACACATATCCGGTCGGATCACCACGCTGTGTTACGCTGTAAAGCATTCCTCAAAGGAACGCTCTAAGGAAAAGGTCTGTTTTGCAAAAATAAAATACAAACTTCTGTAAGTCAGGACAGAGACCAATCTCTAGAATGACGTCCTTGGTAGATATGAAACTAGCCAGAGAACACTTCTTACATAAGCTATTTGTGAGAGGTGAGTGGACTCATCAGGACCAAACGGTCTGGTTGCAGGCAATCGCGCAACAGGTCACTGAAACAGGGTCAGATATATGGGGAGATCAGGGTCCCCTACATGTGGCCCTGAGTGAACTATACATGGCCCCGAAGGCCAAGGATGAGCACCACAAGATTGCCAGGGTAGCGGCATATTTATATTTACATATGGGAGCCATGCAGGACAAATGTGCTGAAGGCCAAGATCTGGCGAGTAGGCAACTGCTGGCATTACAGAAGGCCCAATCTGATCTGGACTCTTCTGAGCAGAGGCTGCTCAGGAGCCAGGAGTCAGAAAATGACAGCAGACGGTACATCACTAAAATAAAGGAGGATATGGATGTGCTACAACAGGATAAGGCAGACCAGGATACCAGATTTCTGGCCTTGCAGAAGGAGTACCAAGAAGGTTTGGACTCCCTACTGCAGAGCCAGAAAAAGCTGGAGCAACAGTTAGACTTCAATAGGGCATGTGCTGAGCAGGTAGTCACCCTGCAAAGCCACCTAGATAGGGAGAAGGCAGAGAGCAATAAACTGATTTTGAAAGACCTGGATACCCAGGCAGAGTTTGACCAGGAGCGCCAGAAAACTGGTGCCTTCCAAAGGCAAAGGGACGACCTGGCGGCACAGATGCAGGCTCTTAGTCAGGAAAGGGATACCTTAGGCCAGGAAGTCTGCCACTTAAAAAGGAAAATGGAAGAAAATCACCTGGCCCTCCAGGGACTGGGTGACCTCCAAAAAGAACACCAGAACTTGTTAGAGCACACCAGGAAGGTGGAGGATGCTCTGGCAAGAAAGGAGCAGGCCAATAGGGACACAGCTCAGGAGGTAACCCTCCTGCAGCAAAGACTGGCCTAGTGCTCCAGGACCAATCAGGAAACGCAGAGAGAGAATGAGGCTCTCTGCCAGCACAATGATAGGCTCCAACAACAGGTAGCGATGCAGGAGAGACTGATAGAGTCTAGTAAGGCCTTAACTGAGGAACTGAAGGCGCAGGCTCTTGCATTGCAACAGGGAGCAGGGGCGGATAGAGACCAGGTTCGCTGGGAAAGGGAAACTCCTGAGCATAACCTCAGGAGCCCTAGTACCAGAGGCATTTATCTCTCTCAGTCCCTGGACTCTGCCACCCCCCTGTCCCCTGGCGCACATGAGCACCGGGCCACAGGGATGGCAGATTACTATCCAGCCAGAAGCATGGGGCTCATAGGCCAGTACCTCCCAGGAATGGATGGGCGGGCATCCGGGTATGGGCACCCAAGCACAGTGCAATTTAGTGGGGAACCCCAGGAGAATAGGCCCATTAAGGGCATCCTGAAAACTTCTGCCCAGTTAGGTCAGTGGGGGGGGGTACCCATCAAATCCTGGCAGCAAGGAGGAATCTGAAGACTCCTCTGAACGGCGCAGGACACAGGAGACCAGGTCCCCACATTTTGCCAGCCATTCCCAGGCTCGCAGAATCCGGGAAAACCTGGAAGATCAGACAGGAACCTCTGGGAGCAGTGCCTCTGAGTCAGAGGATGAATGGACAAGGGTTACCCGAACCAAAAAGGCCAATAAGGCAAAAAGGGCCTTGCTTAAGGACCCATTGAAACAGATTAAGGCAATCAGGAGTGTCATCACGCCTTATCATAAGAACGCCAAGTACTCTGTTTGGGAACACTTGGAGCTCTATGAACAAATGATGGAGACTTTCCATTTGAAGGACAGCAGTAGCTGCATCCAGTACGTCAAATGGACATTCTCCCCAGAATACTCCAGTTTCTTTGCGGGGCTGGAGGACCAAAATCATTTAAGATGGTCCACCTATAAGGCGGCCATCTTGAAACATTTTTCTGTTCACAGAAATCCTCAAGAGGCTCGCAAGGCAGCCTACAATTTGCAATGTGGGGAGGATCAGGCCCCACAAGAATTCGTGCAAGAACTGAAACGTGCCTTTGCGCAGACCACCAGAAGGGTGCGCACAGACAGCAGAGAATTTGTCAATACATTTTTCCATGCATTGCCCAAATATATAATGACCCAGCTCGTGAGAGATTTTCATGAGAAAAGATCTTTAGACTGGGTCATTGAACAGGCTACCCGGATCTATGAGGTGCAGAAGCCCATAGAAAATAAAAGCAATACCCAGAAAAATCCCAAAACCAACAGCACCCCTGCTGCTGCCAAGGTGGCAGAGGTAAAGGTCACCCCCGTTTTGGATTTGGAGATGGGTGGGCCTAAAAACCTACCTGCACCTAATAATGCTAGGCCCAGAAGGTCCTCGGGCCAGTCACAGACAGGTAGTGAAAGAGGTAGTCCCACAAATGAGGTCCCTCGCTCTCCTGACTATGTAAGTCCCCATTACAAGGGAAACAGACCAATCCTGGGTTATGTGTGGACTCCTCCAGCCCAAGGGGGGGATCCAGCCAAGCACCTGACCCGGGGAACTTCCCTCCTAACTTCCCTAAGGAGGGCAGAAATTCTCCAAATCCTGGGCAGAACTTTTTCCCCAGGTATCCACCCAATTTCCAGCCCCAAAATCATCCATCCTTCTTTCCCCAATTCCCTGAGCCCAGACAACCTAATCCGGGAGAGGGGAGGCCAAGGGTGGAAGGGTACCAAAATCTTCCCAACCAGGGGTACTACCAGAGAAGGGATAGCTACCCTTCCCGGGATCAGCCCAGGGAAGAAAATAGAGCCCCGTATCAGCCTGAGCGGGTTTCCCAGTTAGAGCGCCAGGTCCAAAATATGGCACGGGATCTTGGTCACATACTGAGGGCTCAACAGAACCCTCAGATGAGCATGCCACCGCAGAATGCCCCAAACTCTGGACCTGGTGCTCCAAAACAATGACGGGGGCAGCACCCCGATAACACACCGGTTCCCAGGGAGGAGGCACAAGGGGAAGGGGGGTGTAAAGCCTTGGAGGAAGCTTCCTTCCCAACTTGTAAACAGCCCCTGGAAAACCAGGAACCGGAAACAAAATCTCCTGCCCCTGAAAGCCTGCCTCCCAAGGAGCAGAGGGGGGGTAGGAGAAACAAAGGACCCAAACAAACCCGTTTTGTGGAAGAAATACAGATCTTCCAATTTGAAGGAGAGGGATCCCCAGAGGATCCTGGGAAAAGGATCTTCTCCTTCAGAGATGGGGGAACTCCTCCCAAAGAAAAATGGGTCCCAAGGGATTCCAATCCAGACTGGGGAGATATGGAGACTGAGCTACCGCCGCCCATCATCTCATCCCAGAACCCACAATACCGAAATCCCCTGGTTCAAACCCATCCTGGTGACTGCCTCCAAAAAGGGGGGGGCAGCCCAGAACCTGAACCAGGGGAACCCACAACGGCTCTGATCTCCAGTTGCCAACTTTTTCTTTCAGATTCCCAAGGCTCTCCACGGAATTCTGCCCAAATCTCTTCTCTCACCATGTCCAAAACCAGAAAGTTAGCCCACCAGTTGTCCAAAAATGTGCATTATCTGTGCCCCCTTGAGGAGAAGGAGGGAAGATACTATGCCCCGGTACAAGTACAGGGGCAGGGTACAATTTTGGCACTGGTGGACACTGGATCCCAAGCTACCCTTCTGTCCAAAAGGGCCTTTGAGGAACTAAATGCCGGAAGGGGGGAGAATTACCGTATTCCTCTCACCTCTCTTCCTGGACAACTCCAGAACTTTGACGGGAAGGAAATTCCCGTCGAGGGGACGGCAGATTTGGACATTAAAATTGGGCAACACAAGTTGAAACACCCGGTCATAGTTGTACTCCAGAGGGCACCCCTTGTTTACTAGGGAATAACCTCCTGAGAAGGTTGTCACCCCTAATAGATTGCGTAAACAAGGTCCTCTGGACCCAGACTAGCCGACCCATAAAATTAAAACAGAGTGTCAACCATGTTAGTTTAAACGGCACATGCCACATGGTTGAACAAAAATCTGACCAAGTAGAATTTCACTTCCAGAACAACCAAATTCCAGACGTGACAGTAATAGCAGTAGGACAACAGACTGGTGATGGAGGGTCCTCTCTATTTCTGAAAATCAACCTTCCTTCCAGTTTAAAGTGGTATTCCGTGCTGGAAGGAAACACTCTGAAATTCTATACTAATCGACAATCAGAAACTCCCACTCCTATAATCCAGAAAGATGTGAAATCAGCTCAGAGCCTGGCTGATATTCAGCAAATTGGAGAGCAGTTGTTCATCCCTGTTCAGTTAAATGATGGGAAGGACTCTGTTCTCGCCCGAGTGTGTGTGAGCAACGGTAAGAGCTTCATCAGCGAAGCCATGTTCCGCCAACTCCCAAAAGATCCAGCCATTCCCACATTCATACTGATAGACAAATGGGAAATGGACCTGGAAGCGCCTAATTCCAAACATCTCCTGCCAAGCAGGTGTATGCTCAAAATCTCCATTGGCACACAATTGTTGGGTCGTGCGAGACGTCACTGCCGCTTTTTACTTAGGCAGTGACATTCTCAATCGCTTTGCCATTAGTTTGGACCTAATAAACTTCAAAGCTTGGTCCCGATTAGCGGATAATCCCATGGGCTTTGATGATCCAGAAAAAGCATTTAGGTCAGCTCAATTGCTACCTTATGCAGCTGAAATTCAGATCAAAGAGGAAGTCACCATCCCAGAAAGGACCCGACAATTCTCCCTGGAAGTGAAAGTTAAAAGAGGACAACATTTGAAAAACCCTGATGCTTATATACATCTAAATGCTTCTCTCCAACAGAAAGGGTTGGGGGTAAACCCAACTCCATTAGTCAACATAGAACATGACACCATTCCAATAGAGGTGGATAACAGCGACTTAAAGAGTATTACTCTAGCCGCAGGCACCATTATTGGAATGGCGGTTGATGACCGACATTTTTCCATTGATCTAGGAAATGAACTGTTAGGACCAATCCCCAAGGACTGTTTTGACAGTGACAGTGAGGACAATACAACACCAGACAGGATTTTTACCCGGCATGGGGGGAACTTCCTAGTGTACACTTCCTGCCCCTATGGCAAGGAAGACGTGACTTGTGACTTCAGAAGGGATGAGGTGGTTTTCCAGGTTCATGAGGGCTGCCTTTCCCACCTGAGGCCTCCCGTCCTAATCAGCACTCTGACCAGGGACTTCTCCACCCAGCTGGAGGAGGCCGCTGAGATAGCCAAACCAGAAGTCTTTCCAGGCTTCAGGCAGATGGTGGAAGAGAGAGTCAACCTAGCTGATGCCTGTGTGACTCTGGAACAAAAGCAAAAGTTGAAACAAGTTTTCTTGGATTTCCAAGATCTCTTTGCGGTAGACTCATATGACTGTGGCCGCACCGACATCCACACAACAACAATCCCCACGGACCCTGGCATGACTCCAGTGTTTGTGAAGCCATATCGTTTGCCTCTCGCATCCATGGAGTCCCTTACTGAAATAATTAAGAACCTTGAGTCCTGGGGAATAATCCGTCCAGTTCACAGCACCTTCAATAATCCGGTGCTGGGAATATTGAAGCCAAACGGCCAGTGGAGACTCTGCACCGACCTCAGGGAGCTCAACAAATGGGTCCATACTTCCCGATGGCCTCTGCCCTACATTGACCAAGGGCTGGCCCAGATCCAGGGGTCACAGGTATTCACTGCAATAGACCTGACCAATGGATACTGGACTGTGCTCGTCAGTAGGGAGGACCAATACAAACTGGCTTTTACCTTTGGGGGCCAGCAGTACACATGGACCCAGACTCCCTTCGGATACCTCAACTCCGGCAATGAATTCAACATTTTCCTACACAAGGCCATGCCCGACCTGGGTGCAAGGGATAACCTGGCTTATGTAGATGATGTCCTCATCAAAAGTTCATCTGTGGAGGAACACATAGCGAAGATCCGTTATGTTCTGACGCAGTTGAGGGCCGCCGGAGCAAAACTTTCCTTTCAGAAAGCACAGTGGTGTAGAACCCGTGTTAATTTCTTGGGGCATGAGATTACTCCTCAGGGTCTCTGCCCCCAGGAAAAGAAAGTGGAAGCACTTCAGAAACTGAAAGACCCCACAACTCTGCGGGAACTAAGGAGCCTCCTTGGACTGACTAATTACAGCAGAAAGTTCATTGAGGGCTACGCAGAGATCACCAGACCCCTGATTCATCTCCTGAAGGGGGGGGTCACGTGGGAATGGGGTCCAGAACAAGCCGAGGCGGTAAAACAACTCATGAGAAGCATCTCACAAGCGCCTTGCCTAGCTTACCCTGTCAGAAACAAGGAGTTCTTCCTGGAGACGGGGTTCTCTAATACGTGCTTGACGGCAGTATTATACCAAAAGCATGACAAGGTCAATAAAGTAATCTCCTATGCGAGCAAAACTTTATCCTCTGTGGAGGAAAAATTCAACGATTGTGAAAAGGCACTCCTGGCAACGGGGTGGGCATTGAAGAATTACCGCCCGTTTATCCATGGGGAACACATCATAGTGGAGACTCCACACCAGCCTCTGCAATATCTCCAAAGTGACAGAATCTGGGCCGGAAATGTGAGTAATTCCCGAATTACTTCCTGGATTCTGTCAATGCAAGGCTTTCCTGTGGAGGTCAGATATGGCCAAAACAAGAAGAGTCCCCTCGCGCAAGGTCTGGCTGACTTGCATGATTGTGCCAGAGAAAACTGTCTCGAGGACGAAAGTCTAAAAATCAAGGACAACACGGAGGCATACCTTAATTCCCCACACAAAGTCTTTGAAGAGGACAAGTGTGAGGGAATGCCCACTGTCTATGTGGATGGATGCTCGTACCAGGACCTCAACCAATACTTGAAGGGTTTTCCTGTCATCATTGATTATAAAGAAGTGTGCTAGTGCCGGACTATCCATTATTGATTACTGCTCAGATTAAGTGTGATATTCAATTATTAATTTATTATAAAGTGTGATATATATATATATTGTTTAAATTATCAAATAAACCGTTTAAACTTCCAAAACAGAACTACTTCGTGGCTCAGTGGGGTCAGGGGGATTCCAAGAGAGGGGTGTTATATAGCGGTAGTCATCCAGAACGCATGAACTGGACGTAAATATATATCAATAAGGGTTTCCATTCAGTATCCCAGACTAGGCATTGACTTAGCTGTAGTGTTGAATTGAATCCTCTTACAAGATGAACGGAGGGCTCTGGATGGACAGTATTTAGGTAGGCATTGTTGCAAATAGGTAGGTACCAGACCCCAGAAAACCCTGTGGACAATTTTATTTGCATTTGTTTTGCATTGAATTTTTGCATTTTTTTTTCAATGTAGAGGGTCTTGCACTTGATCCTTGCAGCAAAGGGGAGCCATTGGAGACATTTCAGTGACGGAGAGATGCATTCCCTGGGCTTGAGGCCAAGGATAAGTCATGTGGTTCTGTTCTGGATGAGTTGCAGTGGGCGCAGAGCAGAAACAAGGAGGTTGAGAAAGAGGCAGTTACAGTAGTCCAGCTTAGAGAGAATCAGGGTTCTGGAGACAGTGAGACACTGGGGGAAAGTGAGAAAAGGTTTAATACCTCTGAGGAGGTGTAGCTGATAGACCTTTTTAGAGATGTCCGAAATGTAAGAGGAGAAGGAGAGAGTGGATTCGAAGATGACCCCAAGGTTTTTAGCCTCGCAGGGGGGTGCGGGCGCAGGGCCAAGTGAGGTAGGCCAGAGTGAAAGTGGGAAAATGGGAGTAGGGGTCCCAATGGGAGCGACCTTAGTCTTACTGTCCGAAATGTGAGAGGAGAGAGTGGAGTTTAAGATGACCCCAATATATTGAATATTGATATTGAAAGAGGGGGTGAACAGATAATATGCAATAGTTGCCTGGTTTACTGATAATAGCTAACATAGTGTTCTAGCTGTTTAAACTAAGAAAATGTATATCTTAATATGGTCAAGAATTTCAGAAACCTGACCTGCTGGGGGAAAGCCTGAATGATACTGAATATTTGTAGCCGGGATTTTGCTTGGTGAACTGGCAAACCTGCAACCTGCACATTTCCCTGACAATCTTCTTGGCTGGGAAGGGCAGAAGATGGACTTATGTTTCCTCAGAGACCCAGCCCAGGATCAAAAGGAGCAGACTTTGGTGCTCTCTGCATCTTCACACCTCTTTGAGGCAGTTTGAGTGCCTTTATACACATTCGAGTCGCTGCAAAGATACCAATAGAGTTGATTCTGACTCTATGGTCCTCATTACGACCCAGGCGGTAAACTATGTTTACACCATGGTGGATGGCGGATTTACCGCCCCATTCCAAGGTGAGTGGGGCGTTAAATCCCCATTTCCCATTTTACCCTTCCCCATTCCCATTTTTGCCCCATAGGGCATAATGGGAGTGGGGAAGGTGCTAATTACGCCACCGTAAATTACGGTGGCGTAATTAGCACCATGGTCCCTTAGCGCCATGGATTTTAGCGCCTGCAAAAAGCAGGCGTTCAAATCACCATGGCGCTAAGGGACCTTGTAATCAGGCGTTAAGGGTCGGCGCCGTTTACGGCGCCGTTAACCCCTTAACGCCTGACTCGTAATGAGGCCCTATGCGTCGAAAAGCTTTGAGCGTTGCTGTGCCAGACTGAATCGAACATGCCTGTCACAAGCGTCTTTGAGACTTGAGCCATTACCAGTTGCAGAACCGCATTGCTTTGTTGGAAGCAGCCAAGTCAGCATGGCGCTGAAGTCGAAATTGTTGGTGTGCCACATCAAGACTCAGTTGAAACATTCAAACCGTGTTTATCTAAACATGCCATTTGTCCCAAGCTTCTTCGAGGCCCGAACTGTTGCCGCCTGTTGAATTGCACTATTTTACTGAATCCCACAGAACTGGCTCAACTGGCTCGAACCCGATTCAATGTAACAGAGAGTGCCCCCGAAACCTGACTCAATACTGAAACAAGACAAAACAGTATCTAACAGTGGATCTGTCTCCCTTACCTTGTTGTATGTGCCATAGTGACATTTACAACCCCAGTTTATACCTTGAACTTGACTTTTCTACAGGACTGTTTCCTGCAGTTCCCTGTTCTTCTTAGCAAGAGGGCCTGCAGTCACTGTGTATTTCATTACAGGGGTTGCTTGTCCTTTTAGTTTAATTAAATTCTTATTTTTATAGAAACTTAATTGGACATTTCTTTTATTTTGGTACTTACCATACATTTGATGTTTGCATGTTTTCATGCTGGCACACACCCTTCTGAACAGTATAGCCTGCACTCACTCGGCCCATTCTACCCTACAAAGCGATGGAGCTGTACCACGCTTGTTTTGCCTGTTTCACCTGTTTCACCTTTGATTGACATCACTTTTGTCTTACTAGTAAGAGTTTACAAACCACTACCAATGCTCGTCCCTATACTCCTGCAGGGCAGTAGTAATTTTGACAAACCTTTAAACCTTTAAACTCAATAAACAAACACAGTGTTATCTTAATAATGTTAAACCTCTGCATGAGACTTCGACTTTCAGGGATCCACTTCCTTTGGCACTGGGCATTACAGAGGTGGCAGAAGAGACTTTCTTGGCTCCAGACTCTGTGAACACAACCAAGGTAAATCAAGACAAAAAATATAGGGCACTTCACCAACAGGCGTACTCACTGAGACTTCCCCTGCCTAGGTCCATGGTCTAAGTGTTCGGTTTCTAAGCGCGGATCCAGGATTCGAACCTCTGTTGCTCTGCGTGGTCTTGCTTCCAAGACCAGCTCATTGCCCCTTTGCTGAGCAGAAAAGAAAATAGTGTTCTCTTTGTCAGCACCAGTAGACAAAGAGTGCATAAGACTAGAGAAAAGAAAACAAACCCTTTTTATGTGCTTCAACATCTCTAAGTCCTCATGGCTCAACTGCTTTTATTAAATCTTACAACAGATCTTAACGGCACTCCATAGAAGATGTTGTCCAATGTATGCTGCAGGATAAAAAGAGGACTTACTAAGGATCCTGGAGAAAATATGTCAAGCCAATTGATTAGAGCTTCCATCAGTCTTGCTGACCTATCCTCAAAAGGATATTGCTTTGCCGTTTCTTATACAGGCCTCAGTCACGGTGAAGGTTGACATCATTGAAAGCTTACGATCAACACAAAATCCAGAAAGTCCTTTTGCAGGATAAACCTTTTTTCGTTTTTCTTGGTGGATGAAGAGGTCCATAAAATGAAGACAGAAGCTGACACCCTGAACTTGTGACTGGATAAGAGAAGGTAGTAATCATGGGAGAGGCAGCGCTCAACCCGCAGCCATTGAGAGGCACGCACCCGGTGCCCAGAATTCCCAGTGAATTCCTACCAGCACTACTGAAGTGCAACCTGAATGGATGCATCATCAGAGAGCATTACCAAAACTACGCAAACTTCGGAAACTGCATATGGGTACCCAGTATTGGTAACCAGGAGAATGGATTCAAACTACAACTAGTTTGAATGCTCCCTCAGGATCCCCTGAGGGAGCAGGATCCCTGCTCCCTCAGGGATCCTGCGTCTCTCTGACCCTTTACAATATTTTCACCAAACCTCTGTTCGATGATCTGGACAATCTAGGTATCACCTACACTAACTATGCAGATGATACACAGATTCTCCTCCCGCTTTCTGGGGATCATAGCAGGGACAGGTAGTTGGTGAATAGAGTGTATCTCATCATTCAGGCATGGATGGCTACTCATGGTCTCTGCTTGAATGATGATAAGACAGAGTTGATTATTCTGGGTACACAAGCCAACATCAACAAACTGGGCCCGGACTACTCAGCTTTCAGTATAGATGGAAATGTTATCAAAGTCTCGAGGGAAGTAAAAACACTTAGTTTTTACCTTGACTCTACCATGTCTTTCACCAAGCAGGTCAACTCTCTAGCTTCCACTACTGCCTACACCTGTAAATTGATTAGAGCAGGCAAGCCCTTCCCATCTAACACTAGTTGTCTGATCCTAGCAAGAGCCTTAATACTCTCCCGACTTGACTATTGTAACGCCCTCTATAGCGGTGCCAATAAAGTCACTACCCAAAGACTCCAAACATTACAAAATAATGCCCTCAGTGCCGCACTTGGCATAAAGAAGAGGGAGCATATCTCCTCTATTAGGAGGCAACACAAATGGCTTTCTACTGACAACAAAATCCATATAAAAATGATCTCCTTGACCCATAAGGCTCTTAACAATGCTGATCCTAGCTACTTGATGGACAAAATAAAAAGAAAAACATCCAATAGACCTATGAGACTAGCCAACTCTAACTGCCTGGTTGTACCCAGATTCAGACCTGCCAAAATTGGTGGCACCAGCTTCCCTGTGAGAGCTGCTAACTTTTGGAACGCTTTGCCACCCAACCTAAGAGCAGACCAACCTTTCCCACACTTCAGAATGAACTTCATTAAACATATTACTGCTAACAATGCTTAGACACCTGTAAATGAGTCCTCCGTACGGTTAGCCGTACTCAATGTACATAGTTGCTATTAGCTACCCATTATGTTTATAACTGCTAACATTGCATGTATACTACTGGCAATTTTTCTAAATAGATTGTAAGTACTCCATTGTACATTTATGTAATATTGTAATATTGTAAATTTATTCATGTAACATTGTAAGTCTCGCATAAACTTTTTGCTGCGCCTGGTAACCTTTGGGTCTGGAGCGCATTATAAATAAATAAACAAGCAAACAAACAAACAAACAAACAAACAAACAAACTAAGTAAAACTCAAGGCAATTCCTCTAAACATGACTCCCATACCATCTGGAATTCCAACACAATGAGCCAGGCTCTAGCTAGAGAGATGCATCCTTCTTGCAAAATAATTCATAAAGTCAGTTCTGCAGATATACAAAAGAAATTATTTGTATTGCATGTTTATCATAGCCCCAAAAAAGGCCATAAGGAGAATTTCAGGCTGATCTTTTATCCCAGGCTTGTAAGCAAGTGTGTACATGAAGACACATTTAGGATCCTGGCGCTTTCTACATGTTCACCGAGTACATGCCATTAGTGGCAGCGTTTCTAAGGAAGAAGAACATCTTGATCTATCCCTACTTAGATGATTGGCTAATCATCAGATGGTGATGATTGCCCAATCAATAGAAGACTCACTTGTGCAGGCAGTAAACATCACTCCCGACCATCTATACCTGTTACTGAACTCCTGAAAGTAAGCTGAGAAAGTCAATGCTCACATTGATTCAATATATACAGTCCTGGGGAAAAACCATGGACACCATGACTGGAAATGCCCATTCTTTGTAATAGAGATTCTTGTCCATGCATCCGAAAACATGCATACTGATGCAGCACCAAACAGAAAGATGAGTCTTGTGCTTGTTTATGGTACCTCCTATGACGGTCCATAGATGTCCCCTTTAGGAATGTCTGAGGATCGTTACAAGCAGAACATAGATCAATAGGAGGACAAGATTGCCCTCTTCACCAGAATGGCACATTCCCTATTGTGGTGGACCAAGGCATTGCAACTAATGATACACATTCTATTCCAAGACCCTCCCAAAGGAATGGAGATAGGAACAGATGTATATAAGGAGACCTATCCATAGAGGTTCAGTAGTTGGAGAAGGAGTTATTGCATCTGTTGTAATGAAAGTATTACTGTAAACTGCAACTCTGCTTCCCTGTCCCTCTGATCTTTGTCACTCTCGTCCCTTCTCTCCCCCCTCCCTGTCTACTCCTGTCTCTCTCGCATACACACTCCATATTTACTCTTTCACTTCCTCTCTCTCTCTGTACCAAGCTCATCTTCCACAATCTATCTTCACCCTCACTTTCTCCTGTCTACCATGACCTCTCTTTCTACAACCATTCCACTGTCTCAATCTTGCTTTGACAATATCTCATACACAATACCTCAAATGCACTCTCTGACCTCTCTGGCCAATCTACCTGTATGCTTTCCCCGAAGGATGGGTTATAATGGCACCCAAATAAAAAAAGGACACTTGACCTCACCACTTTCTCAATCGCAAGTGTTTGTTGGGCTTCTGGGGTCTGGTCTGGTTGACATTTGCCAGCTTTGTCTCCTTCCTTCAGCCCCTGGAGGCCAGTGTCCCTGTCGATAGTCTGGATGGTGCCGTAGGAGCAAGACTTGTGCGTGGGACCATCCCTGCTTCTTTGCACTTGGTGTTAACATGTGAACACACTGGATTCTGGGAACTGTGGTCCTGAAAGTAAATAGAAAGCACTCTGGCCAGAAAAGCATCTAGAAGGAATGTTGCAATAGACAGTGGTAACAACATTAGAATCATACAAGCCAAGGTCAGAGGCTTCAACACCCTCATCCCACTTCTGGGTTATGATCGGCTGTGGCGTACACCCTGGTGGGCTGCCTTCCCCCGTTTGAGATGTGTGCCCATGCCCCCAGGATGGACTGAAGACCTTTTCACAAAACCCAATCCCTGTTCCCATCTTTTCAAATAAAACATTTTTAAATGGTCTTTGAATTTCATTGCAAAAAAAATGTTTTTCACTGCAAAATATGTGCTGTAAATATTCTGCAACAAAATCACTGGGTATCATGCAAACAAGTATGCACCAATGTAGGGTGATAACTGAAGGCTTCCTAACCTTCTGGCTCTTCTGAAATTTGCAAGTAGGATGTCACATTGCTGAAAACATTTGTTCTTGTAAGCTACATATAGGCAACATTTTGAAGTCTTAGGTGCCGAATAACTGTTTCTTGAAAGTGTGATGTTCCAGACAGAAATGGAGAGAAGTAATCTGCTAATGCACTACGGATGATGATGCCTCATTCGGGATGAAGCCTGGTCTAGGATCAAGGACCAGCCAATCTGGAAAACTGCCGGAAATGAAGGTCTAGCCCTCAAAGATCATGCTTTTCCCAGATGACAAGCTGAGGTAGTGTCTATCAGGAAGAAAGTCTTGAAGGATAACAATTTAGGGAGGATCTGATTCCCCTGGAGAAATGGCAACACTGGTCCCAGAAGATGCTACTGATCTACGTATGGGTCTAGGAAAAGAGAAGTATTTAAGAAGAATAATGTAAAGTTCATTTATAACCACCCCTCCACCCAGTATCCCACACACCACAAGGAAGAAAGAAGGGCAGAATGACTGGCCATTACACTTTACAGTACCAAGGGAGAGGTTTGTATCAAACCTCTTCTGCAGCTAGTGTATTAACTCAGGGATTCAATGTCCCAGGAAGGCAACAGCATTAGCATTACAACAATTCTGGAAGGAAACCAAATGATAACCATATACATTTAGGGATGAAGAGGGACACAATGCTTGGACAGAAAAAGCCCACACCTCACAATAGGCCTAGTCTTTGGAGATGTAACATCTCAATTTCAAAGCCGATAGTTGTACACTTTGCCATGACAGTTTCAACAGAGAGGAACAACCTGGAGGACACTAGGAATATCCTTGCTGTAATGATATTCAATTTAAGAGCAGGAACAAAGGCCTCCTCTGTTAAAATTGAACAACCAGAAACACCAGTATATTCTCCCTTTGGATTATGGCTTAAATCCTGTGATGAGGGGGAGGAGAGGGAATGCATTCTTCTACCCACCCAACAGAAAATAGCAAATTGTGGTACTCTCTGCTCTCAGGAGATTTTGACCTCTTCCAAAAACTCAGGCAATGGTAGTATGCACAGACAACATAATGACAAACGCATACTTAAATTAGCATGACAGCCCACACTCCAGAACCATTGCTTAGCTAGTCCTTCATGTAGGTTTTTGGGGATAAAAACATATTCCGGTATTGTCCATCCAAATCAAGGTGCTACTGTCAGAGCCCAAGGAGACGTACCAAGAGTTCAATATTGGTTAAATTCTCTGGTTTTTAGCCACCACTGCCCTGCTTGATGTGGGCAGATAACACGTTTTAATTGTTGCATATGTGAGAATTTGACAGTCTAATATTAGGAATAGCTAGATGCTGGAGGGCAACCATGTTATATGGAACCATGGAGATGGTACCTATCTAGAATAAAAGCGAAAATAAAATAAGGTATAACATCATTTTCTTTGATGACTGCTTTAGCCCCCTTAAGCTGATCCCTGCTACAAATGGAAATCAAAGTACCATATCCCCTCAACCATCAAGCATTCCCAGGCCAATGTGGACGGATGTTGAAGAAGGCAGGAAAGATGTTGCCTCAGTTTGTGTTCTACCACCTCTGGCTAAAGAACTGCTCCCAACAGAGCTGAACCTTGCTCCAGTAAAAACCAAATTCTGAGAAGGGATCACATGCCTGTAGGGTAAGGAGAAAACCATGAGTCTACAGAATCTTTGATACTCCCAAGTTATACCGAGCTGCCTTCTCTTTGGAAAGTGCATGGATCATTCTGTAATCCAGGTAGGAGTGACTCAGGATCCCTGTGTCATATAACATGGTCAATAGAGGAACCAGGCCCTTCATACGCATCTCCTGGCCTGACATTAGACCAAAGAGAAGGCCCTGAAACTGAAAATAAAGGTTCCTAACAACAAATCATAGGAATCACTCATGAGCGGTGTTTGAGAATGTGCATATAGGCACTCTCTTCATCAGTGGTCTCTAAACATTTTAAGCAGAGCCCTTCGGCACCACGAGTAAAATAGATATGGATTGGGCCACAGTAATTCTTGAAATGCTAATATTTTATCATTATTGCAATATCAGTTTTCATTTCATTTTTGAAATACCCGATACATTTCCCTTGCTATATAATTGGAATGGTTGTCCTGTTTTATTTCCAGATCTGAAAGCCTTCGCAAAGACCTTTTCTTTGATAACATTTGAGGACAATGAGGATCGGGAGGAATACAACTGAACCCTGTGCAGCAGTCCTGTTTGACAACCTCTTGGACCTAACCGTCGTTCATGGAAAACACTCCATTCTGGAACAACAGCTAGAAGCACTTGTCCGTCAGAAAGATGACTAGAGTTTTACTGGAGTACTTAAGAATGCTTGTCAAGTTTAGCATTAAAAGAAACAGTCTGGGCCCTGCCATGCCACCCTTCAGTCTGTCGTATTTGAAGCCTACGTCTTGACTGAGATGTATAGTCCTCCCTGTGACTTCTCCTGGGCTAATGCTGTTGATGGTAAAGCTTGGGGGAGAGGTTCTCTAGGGGCTTGGCTCAAAAATGTTGGTCAACATTCTGTCTCTGTGTCACTGTATCTGGCCTCTGGTCCAGAAAGCACTGATTCAAAGCATTGGATTTCAAGTCTATCTACTGTCCAGTCTCTGCCTTAGAGATAATGTATGGTCCCAAACATAACTCTTGCAGCCGCAGAAGAAGGTCCTAATTCCTATCAGACACTTTATATGATGGACTAGGCCCGCAGCTCCATTTTTGCAGCTGATCTGTATAGTTTTTTCTACTTGTTGGCGAGATTCAAGAAATCATTAATTAACTATGCATTATAGACATATTACATGCCAGCCCTTATATTTGGATTCTAAAATATTCAGGACTCTTAAGAGCTTATTTTGCCTTTTAACAACTGCACAGTGTGGACAGTCTTTATCTTTGCAGGATTAACAAGACAAACTGGCTAGGATATGATCAATTTGGAGATTTTGTGAAAAATTGGATTCAGCTTTAACATTGGGGTGTGCTTTGGCAATGAAAATGAGAAAGGCAAACTTGTTGAGATATTTTCCACTCCTTTCAGATCAGGCCCTAGACCTCTGGAATTATATTGAATTTAGAAACCAGTTGTATAGGGAACTGGCTGATCAAGCTTGATGGAGCAGTACTACTGCTGCTGGCTATCTTCGAATGGTTGAATGGATTCTGAGTTAGGCAGAGTGTGTATAACAGTGATTTTCCTTACACGGCAACCTCTGCTTCCTCTCATACTCTTTCTCCTCTTGCTCTAGTCAGGAGGACAGTGGGAGAGGGAATCTGAATTGATAGGGTACGTGGTGGAAGAAAGACAGTGTTTCCTAGGAGCCTTAAATCTTGGTATGTCCTATAATGTCTTTCAGCTGGAGTAGTTCCAAGATAGAGGCAGGAGAGGATTTATGAGAGGACCCCTGTCACACTCCCCTGTTATCAGCCTTATCTCTTGTGTTGGACACATATTGCTAGGTCCTGATGAAAAACACATTTGCTCTATCTAGTGCTTTCTGCCTTTTTCTCCATACCAAGTCAGAATTACAAAAACACAAGCTTTATAAACGTTTATAAGTCACCACTAAATACAGTTCAGGAACTCCCCTTCCTTTCCTTAAATTGCACCTAATGTCCCATGAATACATAGGTCCAAGGCAATGACCCATGTCAGCAAGAAGTCTATGACTTGCCTACATGCACCAGCTGCCTAATGAGCTGGGAGAACAGGGTAGAGAGGAGCATATTTCTGGCTCCCTTTGACAGCTTCTAAATGCAGATAAAATGTTCTGAGGCACAGGTTATGTGCTTTCTTCCCCTATCTTACTAAACACCTCTTACCACAATTCCTGGCATGGTGCTGCAGCCTCCATCCTGCTCTACCACAAGGCCCAAACCATGCACTGGAGATATTTGCATGTTCTTCTTTTGGATCTCCTCGGTCCAGTGCGGTCTGTACTCAAGACCTGAAGTTCTGTGACTAGATCAAACAATACCTTTCCATTGGAAGATACCTCATTAGTATGTAGGGTGGGGACGGGATGTAGGATGATTGCATTAAACTGAAGACATCCATGAATACCCTGGATCTAAAAATAGCTTTTAGTAGTAGGCTTCCCTGGACCCACCTGACAGCATTTCATCCAGTATCCAATCTACTGTATCCTATAAGAAGAGACTAGGCCTGACTGCACTGCAGTTGTTTGTAGATGCCCACACATATTAGAAAATGCACAGTCAGCCTTCCATCTCAATTTTAACATTTCTGGCAAATGACCTCAGGATAGAGTTGGATGATGGAGGCGTTCAGTGTCTCATTTCATTAGAGCTTTCCGCTGCCTTTGATACCTTTGAGCATACCATATTCCCTCTCGTTTTATATGGACGTGAGCAATGGAGCATTGGAAGGGTGATGGGCCTTTTCACCTAACAGGACACAACCATTTGAACCTCCACTTCACAATTTCATGTTCTCGGCCTCTGACAATTGGTGTCCCAAAACTTGGAGAGAAGCCTTATTGTTCCTAAAAGCCTTATTTTCCTTTTTGTTTATAAACTGACCTCAGTTTGTGATGAGGATTATCCCAACCTATGTTATCACCTTTTGACATTTACCTTGATAATGTGAGGACCCCCTCCAGCCCCCCCACCTATTTATGCTTCCTCCATTGACCATCCCTTTTCTGATTTTCACTATGCACTTATGGCTCCCTTTGTCACTATCCTGCTTGCACTTTGACAACTTTGCATCCTCATCCTCAGCACTGGATCACCCCTAAGATTCAGACACTCAAAACACACATTTTACTTGACCTACGATGCTGGAACAAATCACAGACCCCACTCTACTACTAGGCTACAACAAATCCCTTGCTGCACTCATCAATGCACTGGCCAAGGCCTCCTTCTTCACAAACCCAATCTCCTCACTTCACAATCACCCGAGCAGACTTTCATCTACCCTCCAAACCTTGTTTACATCTACAAAGTCAATATCAATGGCCTCCTCCTGTTCGAGTAATGACTTTGATCTCTACAGTTCCCTTTAAAATCTCTAAAATGTGTGATGCTCTCACAGACCCCTGTCTCTCCCTCCCCCACCAACCTTCTGTCCACCATCTGTGGCGCAACCCATTCTGCTCTTGGGTACTTCCCCTACCTCTCCTACTGAATTAGCAACATCCTTCGCAGGACCAACCCATTTTTCACACCAAGCGATCGGGTTGCTCCCCAAATGTCAAAGGGTACCTTGAGGATAATCACATTAGAAATCCACTTGAATTTGGCACTCTACTGAGACTGCACTCTTACATGTCTCAAAACGTCTCTCTGATGCTCACCAATCCAAATTCAGTTCTAGACTCATTGTTTTGGACCACTTTTCTGTTTTTGCTTTCCCCTTCTCACTCTCCAGGACCTTGGGTTTTGCAACTCTGCCCTCACAAGGATCGCCTCCATCCTAGAAAGTTTATCCTTTAAGATATCTTTGAACTTGTAAACCTCTGACCCCTTCTTCCCCCTGTCAGTGTCCTCCAAAGACTAGCGCTTAGACCTCTGCTCTTCACCCTCTATATCTTTGCTGATGACACTTAAATCTATTTCTCCTTTCCCACCTTCACCCCGGTCATCTCAAAATTGACTGTCAACTGTTTCACTGCAGTTTGTCACTGGATGGTTCTGCACTGCCTCATGTTGAACCCTCCAAAGAAAAGGAAGTCTTTTTTCTTGCAGCTTCCAATGTCACCCCTAAACTCCCCTCTCCAAAATACTTCCCACCTGACCTTCTTGCTCTTTCGCCCCAAGATCACAATCTTGGAGTCCTCTTAAACAGAAACATCCGACTGCAGGGATTCATCACTATCACTGCCTCTACTGCGTGTATTAACTTTCTCAACATCTGCAAACTGGGTCCATTTCTTACTAATCCCTCTATGAGAACTTTAATATCCACCCCTGTGCTTAGAAAATGTGACTCCTGCTTGAGGTTACTCCTAAGCCTTCTCTCTACTCCTTCATCCTCTTAGACAAAGTCCTCAACTTTGCTACACACACTCTCTATAATTAATTGAGATACTCCTCCTCTTCTACCCATGCCTACCCACTGACAACATGCTAGTTTGCTCGCTTGTACAACCACTCAATTTACAAGTTCTAGAAAGCTATCAATGGTCATATTCCTCAGTACCTGTCCGATTGCATCTCTATCTACTCCTTGTGGTCCTCCTCTGCCCTCAATCTCACTTTCCCGTGCCCAAGTGCTTACTCTTGCTTCCGCTCACTCACCCTACTCACCCCGCTTTACTGTAACCCACTGCTCATCACAACGAAAGCCAGCCCAACTGTTGATCTCTTCAAAGCTTGACTTAAACTTCACTCATGTGATAAATAGGTAACTGCCCCTCTGCGGTCCCCCATCTTCCCTACCTCACCCCCCACTTCTTCCATTGGCGCCTATTAATGTCATTGTGTATATTTATGGTGTACTCCTCGTCAGTTTGAAGTACCTGCCTCCTTAGTTTAATATTACCATTGTAAGTCAACTCTTCATTATATTTATGTGTATATATATATATATATATATATATATATATATATATATATATATATATATATATATATATATATATATAAATACATGTTTTCTGCTTGTTTACATCCTCATAAACTGGCTCACCACTTGTTCTCATATTTGTGCTATTATACAGGCACCCTTTAGGGGAATGCCTAGGCCATCTGTAAATGTGTTTTTCTAAGTTATTTCTGATTGAAATTGACATCCCTGCTCTTCAAATAAATTCAAATACAAATAAAAAATATATAGCTGTTAAGACAGGTTCCATGACAGGACATTGCTACTCATTTTGTGTATTGTCTTCATGACATCAATCACTGACTGTGCAACAGCCAGTTTAAAGTGAACCCCAATAGGTAGGCGATTCTCCGTAATTCTAAACTCCTATTCTGGATTAACTTTTGGCAGTGTCCACCTGCACCCACCCTGTCTCACTGGTGAGGAATCTGTGGTTCTCTCTTGGTGCAAACCTCAACTTTCTATAACTAATCGGTACTGTAACTAACCCTGCATTGCACATTTTTTCAGGCATCTATATGTCTACTTTTCTCTCTCCGAAGGCGTCACCACAACCACAGCTCCTAGTGCTTTAAGGCTGGATTGTGCCAAATGATTATACTTAGTCTTTCTGAACTATGTCATAAGTCTGCAGTGAGCAAAATGTAGAGCAGCTCTCTAGTGCCCCTATCACCACTCATCGCTCCATTTGACGCCCAAGGGAATAGAGAGTCCCGTTTGACAGACTTTCCAGTGCAAAGGCAGCCTAACTGAGCTTGGAGAGTGCATTTGGACTTTTATGACTGTGCCCACCCCCTTTTTCCACAGGCATTGCTTCCCATCACTTCAGCTCAGCCGTGTGATCTGTGGCCTGTACTATTGCTAGTCCCTATATTCAAGATGGAGTGCACTGTAGCCAGGAGTGTAGACAGGGTAGGGCCTGATTGGGGATTTGCAGATAATTGACTTTCAGCATCTGAGCAGCAGGGGTTGCTCTCCGACTCCGCCACGCATGACAGGAATGAGGAATCTCTCCCCGCATCCTGGTGCCTGTCTGCGCGGAGCACGGGAGCCGCAGGGCTGGAGATCAGATGAGGAGCTTTGTATGCGTGTGTTCGAGGATTGCATGTATGTGTGCATGCAATGTGCTGTCTATGTAAGTGCACACAAATGAATGAATGCAGTGTGAATGGTGTGCATGTGTGCAAGTGCACATGCAAATGAGTATGCTGTGTGAATGCACTGAGATTCGTGTGAATAGCTGAAATAGAAGATGTATATGTGCACGATTCGTGGTCGAATGTGTATGTTTGTGTGTGTGTGTGATTATGTGCATGTGAGGCCAAGCGGCTTTGGAGTATAGGGGCCTCAGTACGAGTCCGGCGGTAACCGAGCCGGAAAAACTGTCAAGTTACCGCTGGACTCGTATTACCATTCCGCCTCTGTGATTCCCGGAATTACCGGGGCATTACGACCCCAGTGACCCAGGAATTCTGGAGGCGGAATTCAGTAAATCCTCATTACCATGGAGTCCTATAGGACTCCATGGTGATGGGGACCATGGAAACACCGGTTCCGTCTTTGACAGAGCCGGTGTTTCGATGTCCGCCTGCAGGCGGGCGGTGTTAAACCCGCCAGGTCAGACCTGGCGGGATTGACACCTCCCGCCTGCAGGACTCTCAATCAGCCGTTCTGGAAAGAACGGTGGCAGCGGTTTTACCACCACCGTTCTTTCCAGACCGGCAGGGTCGTAATGTTTTCTTACAGGTGCACAGCATGTTGTACTTGCATTTTACTACACAATCTATGTTTTATCTCACATTAAGGGCAAAGACAATATGACAAGTGTTCTTACATGCGGGAGGGGAGGGCATTTATGCAGCAAGCAAGGACAAGTTTACTGGGGCTTAGCAGTTACTGCTGGTGTCAAGAGCAAAACTAACATGATGATTGGTTTTATAGGGAGAGGCCCTTGTGTAGCCCGCAAGGACATGTTTTCTTACTGTAGCATGGCTTGCATTAAGGGCATGGGGATACTGGCATATATTGGCTCACTAGCATGAAAAGGTATGGGTACAATCAGCATGAATATGCTTATTTACACCAGCAGAATAATGGCCTATCGGGGGCAAAGGCATCATGCTAATGTGCAGGAAAATGCTCCATTGTTTTTTTGGTGACTTGGAATCTAACGCTTTTTTCATGTTTTCCCCTGAAAAACTGATTGTAAATTGTCTGGCCTTTTACCTAATTTTTAACAGAAAGTGCGCTGTAAAACTCTCAATTTTGACCCCTTATTTAAAATATTTTGTCAAGGCGAAACCTCCCGAGCCCCACTTTGTTACTTCAGTATGGCTCACTTCGCTCCTGTGCTCCTGCATATTCGAGAACAAACCCCCTTCCCTCTGCAGGATCCCCGTAGGGTGGGTCCAACTACATTAGCTTTAGGCCCCTCTTGTTAAACAATCCTGGCTATGCCTCTGACTGGAGGGTGTATCTTTCCAGTATTTGGCGCCTACAGAACATAATTAGATGTGTCACTAAAACAAACAGAGCTCATCTATATTTCTCACTTTAGTTAACATCCAATGTTCAATGATGGGATTGGATTCCAGCCCCTAATTCCAGACACTCTTTTGGTACATACAGAGCCCATCATGATAGTGAACTTGGGCTCAAGAAACGCAGCGGGGTGGGGGGGACATTCTCATGCTGGTTGCATCCGGTATACACACAAACACACACACACACACCGTACAGCAGACACACTCATACTCGCCCACATCCACACACCAATCAAGAGTGATTGCACTTCAGAGGGCCAGCTGAATCATACCAAGCTTTCCTCCATCCCGGTTCTGCTGCTTGGCAGAAAAAGTAACTTTAAAAAAAAAAAAAAATCATAGAGTTTATATAAACTTTTGAAATCTATAACTCAAGAAAAAGAGAAGAAGAAAAAAAAAAGAAAAGAAAAATGAAACTAAGACCATACAAACCAATTTTGTGAACATACAAGTCACCATTTCTGTTGGTCAGCACATCTCAAGAAGTCATCGCTTGACCGGACGAGAGCGGCAGAAATACAAAAAAAGAAAGAAAACAGGAAACAAGCCTTCTCCGTCCACACCCCTAGACTATAGAGATTTCTTCCCACCACCATAAGACATCCTACACCCTCGTGCAATTCAGAAAAGAAATCAAGACACTCATTTACACTCACACTCGGTCACCTACACCTCCCTGAACTAGTTACTCGCCCGAAGACCACCTAATCACCTATTTCTCCCCCACTTCTCTCGGACTGCTGCATGCTCAACACTAACTCTAAATGCTAACTATTCTCTTTTAGGTTGGTTTGATGTCGATAAATGCGATGGTGAAGGAATATTTCCGGGGCTAATCATCTGAATTCTCCAGATGTAGAGCGCGTGCCTAGCGCGCTGTGAATTTGACTCCCTTCCTACTGATGTCATTTTCACTCTCTCTGAGAGGCGCATTATAAACTATGGTGACAGTTTTAGTCTCTGTTTCGTGATTTGGCCAATTGAACAGCTGTCCATTTGTAAACAGGGAATGGCCTGGTGATGGCACATATTTCACTGAACTCCCCTTCGATGCAATGATTTTTGGTCACTATTGACTTAGCTCGGACATGGTTGGGTTGCTTGCATGTGACAGTCTCATTAACCCTATGTCAGAGCCGTACTTTCACTCTCCTCGCCCACGCATGTTTTCCATGAGAGCACATTGATGATAACACTAACTAGAATAAGCGTACCTTAAAAATAGCGGGGTGCGCCTGAGCAGAAAGGAGCAGGGACTTTTGGTGCATTACAGAACTCATGCCTCCTCTCCTTTAGATTGAAAACTAGTGGCGGAGGCAGATGTTGGTGCCATGGTGGGCAGATAATAGGGTGCCAGCGGGAGGCCAGGGGGTGCACTGGGCACCAGGGAGGTCCATGGGGGAGGGGGAGGGTGTCACCCCCCCCCACCCTTTTCCTCCTGGCTCTGCCACTGTTGAGAACTGATGTATAGGGACAGAGGTTCATTTGACATATGAGATAGAGATACTATGTTGACAGTACTACCTACTAAAGAGGGGTCTAATCATTCATTAGCCTCATATTAAAACAAGGACCGAGGTTACCATTTGCCTAGTCTTCGCTGCACCAGACCGCCCCACCCCGAAGCAGTACACTTTGCACCACACCCCACTTCTTACCCGCCCAAGGGCTCCAGATAAGAATTTGAGATGGCAGTATTTTACATCCTAACACTGGAAGTTGGGAATGAAAGCATTTTTCAGGGAAACAAAAATAGTGCCCATTGCTGTCTGGTGTATTTTTATGCTCTGTAAAAACACATTTTAAGTTTTATAAACATTGTTATATTTGTTTCAAGACGTACTTTTTTTTAGCCCAGAATTGACTATTTCTTCTCAGCACACTTCAGCTCAAGTAACTGAGAGAGCTCCTCTGCGTGGCACATGGCACATCCACACAGCAGTGCAATGGGGAGCAAGGGGCACACATCTGCTGATTGGTGTCTCTTTTGTTGGGCGTGCGCATGGGATTTTTGGGGGCGCATCAGAGAGATCCCCCGGTTATCTGGCGGCCTGCATGGAGGTCTTGAAGCACCCGATTAGCATCCAGTGACTTCCACAGGCGCTGGGAGCAGCTAAATCCACGCAGGTGTTATGTCAGCGCCTGACATTTATGGACAGAGTGTTGGGAAGCGCAGTGTCAGGCTCCTAATGGCTTCCGATGATTTGTGCCACCGGATTTCTGTTACCTGGTGGCACATTAAGAATGTAAGGAATATCTGGAAATAGCTCATCACTTCTCAGCTTCAAAGCTCTCATGGCACATCTGCTAATTAAGTTCTTTCTGGTAAAGACAAGGCTTTGGGAATATTGATCAGTTACATTATTTATGTATTTGGGCTTTATTTATTAACTATTTTATTTAAGAATTATAACTGCTACTGGGAGACCCTTGAGGACGTATTGCATGTTGGAACCGCCCAGGTGTTTGAATGAGAGGTGGAGGAGTAGGTTGTGACAATTCCTTGGCCAACCTTCAGTGAGATAAATGCAGACACACTTTCACTGCACGTGCTTTCAATCTGCAAAGAAGACCCTGGCTGGGCGAGGGGCTGTGCGTCCTCTCGTCACAAGGGCCTGGTTATTTTCGGCTGCGCATTAGTGGACTGTTTTCCTCATGTTCTCTTACACACCAGAACATTGACATCGTTTGCTATACTTTAAAGTAGGAACGGTCTACGCGGATGCAGCATTGATCCAAGTCAAATAAATACTCTATTCCCCTTCACATTATGATTAATGAATTATTTACGCCAAAAAAAACGGGATTTGTGCGCCATTCTGCCCGCAAATCCCCATTTGTTAAACAGGGATTTGCGGGTAGAATGGCACACAAATCCCGTTTTTTTTCGGCGCAAATAATCCATAAGAATAGAACGAAGTTTGACCTTTTAACATAAGATACACAATGCACAATTGAATAAAAGCAGGATTACTTTTCGGGTATTATTTTCAGATAGCACCACAGTTGGTATTTCCCCCTGAAACACTCTCTCAAACACATGTTAACCACATGTTGTGTGGGTAGAGAGGAGTAGCAAGGCGTCAGGTATACTAGGCAACAAGCAGAATGAAAATCCAAAGTTCCACCCCTGAATGGGAGGCAACATCGGATTGAAAACCCTTGAAATTGAGCAAGATCGCACTCAGAATTACTAAATAGTTATTTCACATGTGCGTGCGGTTGAATGAATAAGGCAAAAATGAGTGTGGCTGTATCAAAGAAGTGAGAACAATACCAAACTACAAGGCAATGTACTATCAATGGGCATACAGTTCAGAAAATCGATTTTGGAAGGGAATGCAAAGTGCAGCAGAATCACACGTGGAGAAATTGCATTTGCTTAGTTTCATGGGTTAAAAATAGCAAAACGGCTTGGAAAATGGGCTAAAAGACAAAATCAGAATGCGGTTTTGATGCTAAGGTACAAAGGCACATCACAGGTTTAATATGAAAGTGAAAGGGTAACTCTGGATGATGACAGTATGGGATTCTTAAAGGGAAAGGAAACTCGGTTTTTAACCGGGAACAATTTCACAGGACAACTCGGTTTTGTTAGTAAAGTGATTTCTTTTACTGAAACTATATTTTAGTGACTAGATTGTTAAAGAAAGACACGGTATGTGAGGAGGTTACTTGCAATGGCAACCTATCCACACCCCATTCACCTCTATATGGGAAGTAATTAAATTATTCAAAATAGTACTAAGGACTTACCCAAGGACTGAAATGAGTCGGAAAGAAGGGTGCTAACACTTGGAAATTACCTCAGATTTTCCTAAGGACAGGATACAGAGAGGATTCTGACAATTTTAAGGATTTACTAGGGTAATTACAGGATTTCTATGGGATTGGGCATAATACCAGGTGACAAAGCCAAGTATGCAGTTTTTGGTTACTGGGGAAGGTAATACTTACAACAAGCACTTGAATGGGGTAGTTTGGACAGCAAACCGGGTTTCTGGACAGCGAGGCAAGATCTGGTCTCTGCACAGCCGAGGGCTCTCCTAGAAGGGGACAGCTGGGCCTAGTCTGGTCACTGGGGACAGCGAGGTGCACCAGCTGGGCAAGCAGGTAGCGGGGCAAAGCCGGTCCGATCACAGGATACTCCCAAACAGGGCACCACAGCCTTTCCCCCTTCCTCCCTGAATTATATGGATTTTAGTAGGGTTTTAATTCTGGATCAGTGGTTCTGCCCGGATAGGGTCAGCTCGCGCTGGCCTGGCTTCTGGAATCTGGAATCTTGCAGGCTTAATGTGGAATATCTGGATCTCTGGATGCTGATATATGAATGCTGGATTTTCTTGAATGTCTGTCTGTCTTTCTGGAATCTGTGTCTTTTGAGCTTTGAATGTCTCCACCTTTATAGGCCGGATGACATCAGAGTATTTTTTACTATTTGGGCTGAACTAAGCTAGACATGCCTCTAAATCAGATAGTTCAAGCTGTAATGTCACCTCCTCTCTGGAAGCAGATTACACTGAAGGAGGTGACTTCGTATTTAGGGGGGGTTATGATGTGCTTTTGTTTCAGTTAAATTTGTCAATATAAGTTATGGAGCAAAACACTTATTTGTACACATGTCATCATCAGGAAACTTAGATAGGTAGACTCCATATTTTACAAGAAAAATGCTGATCCAACTCCCAGGATGGTTCAATGCTGTTTAGTCATTCTGACATCCCACCTAAAATTCTACAATTGTTTACATATATACATATTATCACTGAGCATATTTTCTTTAAATTACAAAACCGTACCATGTACGCTTTTCCCAGAAATGACATTTTCCTGGTGTTTGCCTTCCTAACATGCTACAAAAACCTACAATGTCTTATTTTAATGGCGCATAAATAACCTTTAAACGGTCATAATTTCACATTGTTGTTTCTTTTGATTATTGAAATAAATGTTATGATCTGAACAGTCTCTGAAATCAACTGGGCTGGCTTTATTTCCAAATATGGGCAGTCTTTCCCACCACCAGCCACATGTCAGGCTCTGGTCAGCTTAGCCTAGGGTTGCCATGGATTCACCTTTGATCTTAGTCAGTTGAAGCTGAGGGAAGGTGTCACCAGGAATTTACACCTTTGTGTAAGGGCAGTCCATTGCGTCATGCAGCAGCAATGCCACTCCGTCTGACGAGGTTGCTAGATTCTCCACCTTGGCCCATTCATAGTTTGTGGGGGAGATTCCTGTCCCAGGAAGGTGTACTGCCTTTAAATTTCCTGTTCTCAAACACACACATTTTTTTTTCTTACTTTCTTTCAAAAAACCAAGTCTTTTTGGGAAAAAATATCATCTATATTTTAAAGCAAACCCCCATCTTCCATCACATTTCTATGCAAGCACAGGGCCTCATTTTAACATTTTACTTTTAAAAGACATGTTCTTGCTTGGCAAAAGCACCATTTCACACGTGGGTTAATTCTTCTTGGATGTCACTTTTACAGATGTGATTTTTCCTCGCATCCTTATTCTGAACCCCTCCATAGCCCTAGTCAATTTCCAATACACAGGAATCTGTTCAAGTAAAGGGTTCTTTGAAACTGACATCAAGCAAAAGGAGAAAGAGGGCTTTTGTGAAGAGTTTGGACTGTGTTAGATTGTTGCAAAAGTCAAACGCTTGCGTATGGCCTGGAGTGAGTTTCTCTGCTAGTTCCCAGGTTTCATTTGACATAAAATGCCTTTCAGAGAGGAATGCCCTCCTTTGCTGATGTGTAGCCTGAAGATAGATGGGAATGAATGTGTCTTATCTGGATCCAAACTGTGTAATGTTGAAGCATGAAAAATGGCACCAATGCAAAGCCATTTTAAACGCAGAACATTTCCTTTTTTTGTTGGAAGTTTTAAGATGGCAGCATAGCAGAGCTGCCTTCGAATTATTTTCTTTGGTGCACATGAAGAAAATAACTTGCAGCAATTCTCGGGGTGTTCTATCTTTCATCTAGCCCCACATGTGCCCTGCAAAGACAGCGCAGCCATCATTTTTGTAGCTGCAAAACGCATTTTTGATGTAAGGGAATAGCGCACAGCAGAGCCAGCGCTGCCATTCTATTTGTAACTGCTGAAAATGCAGTTTAGTGATGTTGGGGAGTTCTGCTGGGCTGGTAAATGTACCCCACATAGGCCAAACCAAAATGATGCCAAGTGTCCATTATAAAGACTCAAATAATTCTTTCCAATGACACCCAAAGTGAGCAAGGCAAATTTCTGCTCTAAGTGGGGTACCCCAGTACACCAAGTCAATTACTCTTCTAATATTGTCATGCGATTTTCGATTAATTCTGTTTGGTCAGGTTTCACCAGCAATGGGAGAAAACTCATCAGATGAATTGCCAGAAACTCAGTAAAAATCTAGGCAATGCAATTAAGAAAATCAATCTGTTTCTATGAGGCACACTCCAAGGGGTTTTTGCCTGGCTTTAAAATTAGAATGGTTAGGGATGCCGCCACCAAGGTGGACATCATTCCTTGACACAGGACAGAGCTGAAAGGTTTTGAGAGAGGTGGGATTAAGACACATTTAAGCATTTTACAGGAGAGGTTTGTAAACCCATCTGGCCCGGAGCTTTGTTCCCATGGAGGGATTTGATAGCTTGGCTTACCTTCTGTCGAAAAATGGTGATTCAACGTCTTCCCTTTGCAAGTGAGAAATCTTTGGGATTGGACAAGGAGCTCAAGAAGGCTCACTCTGTGACAGGATTTAAGGTTGAGGTCATAAGGAGGGATTTTTAATAGCTTTCTATGATTTCAATTCATGGCATAAAGTTACAGGATTATGGACCCCCTAGTTTAGCTGCCAAAAACATGTTAACTTTGTTGCCCTTAGTCTAATAGGACTTTTTGTAAATAGTAGAGATCAGTCCACTAAATGGTATACCAGCAAAGATCAGGATATCCTCGGCAACCTTATCGTTCTGTGCAACCATGAATATTAATGCCCTAGCTCGTGACTCTTCAGTTAATCTTCTAACACTCTTTGTTGGGTTCCCTAGATTTTAGGAAATCTGAAGTTCTACTGATGAACTCGTCCGTAATAACTGCTTTCCCAGCATTCTAAATTGTGCACATCTGTAGGTCTCTAGTGATATTTTCCTCAAAATAACGGTTAGGATGATCGCAATCTCAGATCTGATGGCCGCATTTCACAAGATCAAATTGTTGAAATGACAAGTCTTACAGAAAAAAGATGGGAAAACTGCCTCCAATTCAATGGTGACAGGATGATGATCTTGTAACTACCTTTGCTCAGTTATTAATATCACCCTAGACATCAAAGAAGTAAAAATCAATACCATGTCCATCCTTGAGTATCCCTTGTGCACATATTACATATGGGTAATATGCTTAGTCTCTCTCATCCTGATGAAAGAACTCCATGTCTTAACCAACAACACGTATCTCAGAATCCCTGCAATGGCATGATCATTCAGATTATTTGAATGTGAGGGAGGGAGTGTCTTGACTACATTGGCATCTAGGGCTCCACCAGCAGTTCTTCTCTAGGCTAAAAAAGGGAGGAGTGCTTTGAAAAACATCTTGCTCCTTCTTTGAGGCATAACCACACACCAAGGTAAATAGTTGACCATTTAAGAAACCTTTGAGCATGATGTGTGTACCCTCTGTATTCCGCTACGTGCCCCTTCGTGCAACTGAAACTCCTCCTCAAAAGAGAATAATCCACCCCTTTTTTGGACCCACTTGAAGCAAACATTTGGGCTGGTGAGTTCCTTTTGGTTAACCTGGGCTCAACTCGTGGGAGCAAGTGAACCTTGCAGGAAAGGGACTGTGAGATCCATACTCAGCAGCTGACCCAACATTGACCTATGTTTAGCTGGATTACTGGGATCCTGTACATTGATGATCACGAGTTTAAACATCATTAGCATCTGCAAACCTTCAAGGTAATCCAAAGGGCTTAATACAGTTTCTACTGAATGCCTCCGAGGAGACCACTCCACACAGATACAGCTCAAACCCATAAACAAAACATAGTAAAAACGATTGGTTTAGATAGAAAAATAAGTATTAGACCAAATAATGGTACTCCTCATCGTGATGATATAATCAGTAAACACTTAATGCCAATGCCAGTCTTCATCAATGAGTTGCATTTAACAAATTCACAGATAGCATGACCAAAGAAAGACACCCAGGATCTCCATTTATCGAGGACGCTCAGAAACCCTAAAGTGAGCCATATCAGCAATCAAATAGGGATGAAGAGAGCAGCAGGAAGAAGAGGACATAGGCATATTGTCAAGTTATGTCAGAGGGGCTTCTCTGATGGCTACGCTCAATCAATGGTGTCCTTTTCTCGCACGCTTCATCTCGTTTAGATCTTCTCTTGAGTCTTCCACATCTTCTGAGGTCTTACACCCCAGAAGTTTGGTTAGGCTCAAATGGTTAATTTGGGATTGGTTTTCATCAGCTTAAGTGTTTCCTCTCCTTGGTGATGGGGTAAGGATGCACAATTTAAGTGAACAAAAGCTTACATGGGTCTCCCTATTTTTTATTTGATGTTACTGTCCCTCACACAGTTTGTCATGATTTTCAAGCTCTTCCTTCTCCCAAGAGTAGCCTGTGCGAGGTCCTAATACAGTGTAGGGGAAGCACCTCTGAACCTAATTTCCATGGATTTTCTCACCGCTGGAATCAATTATTGTTTCTGTTGGTAAAAGTGTGCATGTATCAGCACATCAGAATAAGATCTTTTCTTTGCTGAAAGCTTGTCTAGTGTGTATGATTGAGGGTTATCTCTGCTGTAGCAGGAGCCCCCCCTCAAAATTATTTTTATGATCTGCAGTATGGTCTGGACTGAAGATGGTATTCTCATAGCTCCGGCTGGTCTATTGATTGACTTGACAATTCCGTAACCTTGGATCTGCAACTTTGTTTGATTATTAATCGCTCAAAAACTGTAGCAATGGTGTGAAATTCCACACGCAAAATTAGAACAAATATCTGTATTGAGGAGGACCAACTCCAGGAGATGAGCTTTTATGATTTCCTAGGTGTTAGGTTCCAAGACAATTGAGCGCATTACAAGATTGCCGGTAAAGGTTAAAAGTGCTGTTTAATAGGTTTACCAGCACTTCTGCTGTTCTGGTCAAGTACAAGTTGGTGGAAACACTGTTGCCGGTAATAGTGACGCAGGAGGCTGGACTTTCTGGAATTACTGTTCCCGGTAATACCAAAAACTGAATACCGGATGATCCAGAATCGGGCACCAAAATTAATGGCACAGCAGTATTACCAGCATATCACAGGTCTGGATTCACTGGTAATATTGGCATTTTCTGCCGATAATACTGGCAAAACCCAGGTAGAAATAACTACACCTCAGAGCAGCCGGTAAATGGACACAGGTGATGGTTCACAGGCCACAGGTGCACCTAATCCACCAGGTGCTCCTAATGCAGACAGGAAGAGTACAAAAGGGCCACACCTGCCCCAAAAACACTTCCCAACACAACCATACTGCCACAGATTGCTGCCTGCACGGACATCGAGCTGCTCCATGCCAACGTACAGCTGTAGGGGCAACAGGAGATCATGGAGAGAAGGAGAAGGAGGAAGAGTAGGATGATGGGGATGCAGGTGGTGAGGAGGAGACACCATGCAAGGCGTGCAGTGATCCCCTGTTTAAGGGCTGCATCCTGGGCCCTCACAGACAGAAAAATACTCCCCCTATATTGCCTCAACAAAGAGACAATACTCAACCTCCTCACCCACACACAAAAGGACATTGGGAGTAGGATCGGCATCAGGACAGCCATTCCACAGCTGGTAAAGCTGATGTTGATCCAGTACTTCCTGGCCACTGGGACGTTCCAACACTCTGTGAACCAGTTGCATGGAATCCCGCAGCCTGCCTTCTTCAGAGTGATGGTGCAGGTGCTGGAGACACTCCTGGACCACGTGGGCCAGCACATTGCCCTCCCCACCACCCAGGCACACCTGAACGCCACCAAGGGCCGCTATTACTCAATTGCAGGCATGCTCAATGTAATGGCAGCATTGGACTGCACGCATGTTGAGCTGTTGCCCTCCCTCACCTCAGAGGAGGTCTACAGAAACTGGAAGCAATTCCATTCCCTGAATATCGAGGTCACCTGTGATGCCAACCTCACTATCACCCACTGCTGTGCCTGGTTCCAGGATCAACCCATGATGCAATGGTCCTGCAGAGCAGCACGCTACCGCTGTACAGAGGACAAAGGACCTGGATGTTGGGTGAATAGACGTGCAATCCCACCTACCTTGCAGCATGAGTGACAATTATGTTGGATTTATCTGCAGCTTTCGATCTCCTAGATCATGATCGACTTCTCCTCAATTTGAGAGACATAGGTCTCTGCAGCCCAGATGCTATTATTTGGGTACAATCTCCCTTATCCCATTGGACCTCCAGAGTGTGCTTGGGAGACTCTACCTCAACCCCAGCCCCAGTCCCACAGGTGGCCTGCATGGCCCCTCTGCTTTTTAATCTCTATGTTAGGCCTCTATGTGACCTGTTGGTTGATTTAGGAGTGTTTTTCAGCAAGTATGCTGATGACACCCATCTAGTACTTGAGCTTACATGGGCCTATGCCTCTGATGCCACCAATCTACAGACTGTTTACAATCACATTGAAACTTGGATGAAGGTTAACTGGATGTGCCTCAATGGGAACAAGACCGAGCTCATGATTTTCGTCTCGCCAGGTATTAGATCTAAACTTTACACTAGACACCACTCGTTTGACATTGAGGATTGTAGCATTGAAATTTCCAAAAAGGTCAACAATTTGGGCTTCCATCTAGATTCTTCTATGAGTTCTGAAACCCACACTAATCAAACTGTAAAAAAGAGTGCCTATTAACTGAGACTACTGAGGAACCTTAGACCATTCCTAACTGAATCTAACTGCTCCTCAGTTGCAAGAGCAACCATTTTGTCCAGACTGGACTATGGAAACGGCCTTTCTATTGGTGCTTCAAAGAAAAATATTTACAATATTTACAACCTACAGGTGATACAAAATGATGATGTTGTACGCATCATAAAAAAGAAGTCCAGGAGAGAACATATTACCCTTTGCCGGCAAGATCTACACTGGCTTCAGATTGTGGCTCGCTTACAATTCAACGCCGCAACACTAGTCCACAAATCACTACATGGCTTTGTTCCAGTCTACATTAAAAACATAATATCTACTTATGAACCATCAAGGAAACTGCGATCATCAACCTTGGCCATGGTGGAAATCTCTAAATTCAAGCTTGTCCATACCTCAGGAAGATTGTTTCCTGTTATTGCTGCTAGGGTCTGGAATTCCCTTCCACTGGACCTTACAATGCTAAAGGAATTTTCTTCCTTTACCTTCCTGTGTTATGCGGATCACGCGCAACTATCTTTCAGGCTACCCTCAGCTGCCAGCTCCTCCTCACTCATATATGACTGTCTGTCCGCTATTCTGTCATGGTGTGCTGCAAACAACCTCTGCCTCAATGCCAATAAGACTGAGATACTTTGAATTGGGACCCTTGCTCCTGCTTTCCCACTTTCACTCTGGCTGTCCTCCCTTGACCCTGCACCTGCACCCACCTGCGAAGCAAGAAACCTTGGGGTCATCTTTGATTCCATCCTCTCCTTCTCCTCTCACATTTCAGACATCTCTAAAAAGTCTAACTATCAACTACACCTCCTCAGAGGTACTCTACACTTTCCCCCAAATGCTCACTGTCTCCAGAGCCCTGATTCTCTCCAGGCTGGATTCATCCAGAACAGAACTGTGAGACGTATTCTTGGCCTCAAGCCCAGGGATCACATTTCTCCAGCGCTGAAATCCCTCCACTGGCTCCCCGTGGCTGCAAGGATCAAATTCAAGACAGTGTGGTGCAATGAGAAATGGAACATGCATGCAGAGACAGATCATTGAGATGCTGCTGTGACACGCAATACCACTGCAGAGAATCATAATTCACACCTGTGTCTTACCCCCTCATAGGTGACACTGGATACCCCTTGCTCCTATGGCAGATGACTCCTCTGAGAAACCCGCAGATGCCGCAGGAAGAGGCATTTAACAGGGCCCATATGAGGACCAGGGTGACCATATAGCAACACTTCGGCCCCTGGCGGGCCCCATTCAGATACCCACACTGGTCTGGCGGTGCATTGATCTACAGGCCAGACAAGGTGGGACAGATAGTCCTGGCCAGTGAAATATTGCACAACATATGTATCAGGCGCAACATACCCCTGCCCCCAGAGCTGGACATTCCTCCCCCAGAGGATGATTCTGCACTGTCAGCTGGGTCCATACATCTGCAAACACCGAGCACATGGAAGACATTTGAGGGTGTGGTCCTAGAACTTGGCCTGATATCTCTAAAATCTCAAATGAGAATAAGCATGGGTATCTTCTTTGTTTGCATGTTATCTAAAAGCAAGGATTATGAGTTATTCTTTTCATATTTGTATTATATTTTGAAAGAAAACAGCAGCAGATGTTCACTAAATCAATGCAAAAGTGATATAACTCTGTTTTTTAACAAGACTGGTTTTACGGTGGATGATGAGATGCCCATCACTCTAATGGAAGAGAAAATCACCAAACTGGCTCACGTTTGGGACCAGGATGCTAATTTAGCAAGACTTGGCATGTAGAAAAAATATGCACTTTATGTAAAACAAGGTTTCCCGCTAAATTCCCTCTGTTCGTATCTTATTAATCATTTTTCTACTAAGGTCAGGATGTTTACTATGATGTTGAGACTCAATACGATCCCTACATTCTCGAGAACTGGGGCATGGCGTGGTATCGAGTACACCCAAAGGTTATGTAGATTCTGCAAACATGAGATAGAAACCTCAAGACTCCTACTGACCGAGTGTGGGGAATTGAATTTAATATACAATAGGGGATAGCCTTAGATGAAATATGAGTTAGACAATTATGAATCAGACCCATCCTGGGGAATAATATTCTCGGGTAACTCAACAGTGTTGAATTTTACAGGTTAAAATGTATGGATGAAAATACTGAGCCTATTGGAGCAAATTGTCTTATCTCTCCTTCCTCCTCTCTTTCTACACTCCCTCCCGCTCCCTTCGCTCTGCTGACCACTTCCTTCTCACTGTTCCTCCATCCCCTTGTGCCACATCCTGTTTCCGCTCCTTCCACCTCCGAGCCCCCCTGCACTGGAACTCCTTACCTCTCTCACTCCGCTCTATTTCTACCTTTTCCTCATTCCGCACATCCCTTAAATCTCTCCTTCTCCATTCCCCGCCATGAAATCCCTCCCCCTTCTTGCCCCCTCCCCCTTTGCTTCATCACCTTGATAATCTTCCTCCCCTCCCCCTTCCCCCATTCTCACCCTTTACCCCATCCGTTTCCCTCCTCCTCCTCTTCTCCACCCCTCCCTCTCTCTCTCAGTTCTACTGCACTACTCTCCTCTTCCCTTCAGTTTAATTGCTCTACTTATTGTTTTGTTGGTCTGATTCACAATTGTAAATTGCTTCTACTATTACTGTTATAATGTTAATTGTTTTATGTATCCTGTTGTTAAAATGTGCAGCGCTTTGGAGTAAAGCGCTATATAAACTAAATAAATACAAACAGAAATTGTATAATTAGATTTGTGTTATAGGCACTATCAAAATCGATTTGATATTTACACTTGGGAACAAAGATCACTGATTATATCTTTTTTATTATACATATGCTTACTGATGCTGCAAAGCAGATCTGATTGTAAACCCTTGTTTTTTAGATTCTGTATTATTTATTAATGATTGTGCTTTTATGGTCTTAATAATAAGTTTTGTAAGTGTAATACTGTTTATTGTGTAATGTTTTAAAAGGTTTATTTAACCACTGAAACACAACACATAAAATATAAAAAAATTATTTAAGCAAGGCCTGGTGAATATGGAGTAAACTGATTGAAAACCACTATACCCCTGATCCAATTTTAATTCTTTTTCTGATAAATAATGCTTTTGTTTATTAATATTGTGCTTTTAAATTATGTAATTTATGTTTTCTAATACCAGCTGGACTTGTTTTATATTATGCTTTGATGGGCGCTGCTCAAAATAAAGCTATTGTTGATTGATTGAGTAATGCAGCATTTGTCACACAAAGCTGTATTGGTTTATATGTAGAGAAGGGGTTTATGACTACAAATGAGAGATCAATAGTAATATTCAATGTGGGTTATAGGCCAGTAGTGATAACTTGGGTTCACACTCATTATACGTTACCATCCATTCAGATGTCATAAGCACAAGATTGAATGATTCAGTTAATTTGATGGACGGTAGTCAAAAACAAATAGATGATAATTTAACAAACAATGTTAATTTCACGCTTACACTTACTTGCATCCACATACTTGGTGCTGGCCCTCTGCATGCACATTCTACTTTCACAACATGATGTAGAAATCTGCCTCCTTCTCACTGAAGGATTAGACTTATAAACTAACATGCTAGAGATAGTGGACAAGGGGAAATCAGCCCTCCTTGTCCTCCTCAACTTATCCGCAGCCTTCAACCTGTTGGATCACAGCCTCTTGATTCACACTCTCTCGGATCTGGGCCCCTGTGACCCTCCGGCCACTGATTGGATCAAATATTTACCTTTGCCTCTTCTACATCAGTTCCCATTACTTGTGGTGACCACAGGGGGTGTGCATCTCACCTACCTGTTTCAACCTCTAAGTCAGACCTCTCTGTGATTTGTTAGAAACCCTCTTAGAAACCCCGGGGTTTTCTGTTACAAATCATGCTGATGGCACTGAGCTGATTCTGGAAATAAGTGGAGATCATGACTAAGACACAGAGAATCTGAATTCCGTCTATAGGGTCATTGAACAATGGATGGCAAAAAAATGGCTCTCTTTGAATGGAGCAAAAACTGAACTCTTGCTGTTTGGCAGCCCATTGGCAAGATCTAAACTAGGGCAGGAATACAAGTGTTTAAAGATAAAGGACTGTACCATCCGGTCATTTACTAAGTGTAATAAGTCTGGTAGCTGGTACTTTGAAAAACCCTGGATAAAAGGACAGGTTTTAGAAAATATTCTGATAGGAGTTTTACCACTGTAAAGGGAAGCCACCAATGAATACACCACAAAGAAAACCCACTATTTATCACAATACTAAAACACCCCAAGGTTAGGTGTAACTCCTCCATAAAATATATCTAACAGCCCTCCTCATTACAGTTGTAGCCAATTAGTATTGTGTTCACAAGTCTGACACCTATGACAAACCACATATTTCTTTGATGCCATCAGATTTTGAAAATAGGACATTTTGGAAATTCAAGTTAATATGGATTGTATAAAATGAAATTTGTTTTAGCTAATTGTCCATATTACAACAAAGTATTATTAAGCTACTGTGTGCAACACATCTCCCCAAAAATTACAAATTCTGTGGTACAGTAAACAGTGATGGCATTTCTGATACCACCACTTATTTTGGCAGTAACTGAATTACTGCCATTTTTACTGCACCACCAAATTCTGAGTTTGACCGTGAAATGGAGGATTTACCTCCAGCATAATGTTTGGGGTAAATCTTCCACTTTAAGGCCACAAAATGGTGGAAATACAGTGGTAGAATGAACACTGAAGGTAATACTACCAAAATCCTCAAGGAGTAGATGAACTCCAAAAATGGGAATTTACACCACCTTGGCATCACTCATAATACTGTGGTACATCCACAGAAGTGAGTGGCGTTAGCGGTAACTGATTATGCCAGTAATTTGGCAGATTTAATGCCAACCTACCACCAAACCCATAATGAGTCTAATTGTGTTTAACAGATAGCATTGCTATGTTTTTTTAATCAGGCATGCTCTATTTCCTACTAAAATGAGAACAACAGATAATGACCATTCAGTGGGTTCTCATTCTAGCATTAAACTCAAAACAATGTTTTTACAGTGCTACACATACATTTCCAGCACACGAATATAAATGTACAGTCTGCATATGAAATATATTTGAAATGTAATAGAGCTTTGCTGGCTATGTCAGCATTTACAAGTGGCATTTGCAGCTGATGTGTGTGTACTTCAATCAGTGCCAAGTGCAATTGTCAGTTTCAATAACGGATTGTGCATGTTACCTGTATTTGCAAGTAAAACGTGTCACACTCAATAAGTCTGGACTCTCCTATGAACATGCATCCCCATGTGTTTTCCAACACATGTAAAATGTAATAGACACGAATTGTCTTGGTTGGAAAGCTGTTCAATCACAGGTATATTCATACAATATGCAGCAGAAGGAGGAACGGTAACACCATAGGAAATTGGTAAAGAGAGGTAGCAGAAAGAAGGAGGGAAACATCAAAAGCAGGGTTTATTTCTTTTTAGGGGGGGCAGAACAGGAATAGGAAGGGGGACGAGCCATGACACAAGAGGAGGTTGGAGGAAAACAGAGGCAAGCACAGCCTGAAAATGGAAGAAGGTGAGAAAGCAGGAGAAATGGCAGAAATGTGGCAGAACGTTCCCAAGCCAAAAGGACACATTGGCCAAGCCAGAAGTAACCATACAAGGGGTACCAAGAGTCAGGTGGTAGAACCAGGGAAGCCTAAACCTGGTTGCAGCATGAGCACTAGCATATAAAGGTGGACAATCATGTGGACCTGGGACAAGACGAGGGACATCATTTCACCAAAATACTAGGGGTAGCGGAAGTGACACTGCACGATCCTTGACCTCTGATGACATTACAGCATTACAGGAAGTGATGTCATTTGACCCAATCCCGAAGTAAAATCACGCGAAGCGATGGAACACGACCTTTCACCCCTTGACAAAAAAGGAAGTGGCATCACGTAGCATTGTCCTAAGCACACTACGAAAAAATATAGCTACAATATTACTATAATGTGATATAGATTTCATACACGAATGGATCGCCTTATGTATCATTAAGATCAGTTTGTATAGGCCCATATTACCAAATTACTGTGAATGCAAGCAGACGTCCATGACCAAATCATAATGATGTGCTATTATATAGCACTTACACTTAAGCGCTCTATAGAACCAATATACATACAATATCGCCCAACCTCTGTTTGTACTCAATTATCGACCTCAGAAGGATAAAAGGCTGAGTTGTGGTGTTTAAGAACAGACTAAATCAGTGACTCACCCCCTGAATTGTGCCTGAAATAAACCTTTAATGAGTCTAGCAATTATTGTATAGAATTCTAGAAAGAGCAATTATTTGGTATTCCCATTCTTTCTTATTTAGGGTCACTGCTGAAAGTGTTAGACTTTTGGAACCTCTGTTCTTTAAAAAAAAAGTTGAGACCTGAACAAGAAAGCCAGCCACTCCAGAAGCAAAGAGCCTCATGGTGCTGGCCAAAGCACAAGACCTTGCATTAAAAAAATATATATATTCAGTGAAAAAACTTTGTTAAAGGGACGTTATGGTAAGTTGCGCTACTAAAAACCTATGAAATTCAGTGAAAAACTTTGTTAAAGGGAAGTTATGGTTAAGTTGCTCTAGTAAAAACCTATGAAATTCAGTGAAAAAACTTTGTTAAAGGGACGTTATGGTTCCAAGTAAAACCGAAAAACCCCTGAAATTCGACAGTTATGGTAAGCTAAGCAACCATAACTCGCGCCACCACCGTGCACTGCTAAGACTAACACCCACAACATCAAAGATGACATCACAAATGTCATTGATGACATCACTGATGACATCACATGTCTGGCTCACTTTTGTTTCCTTTACTGACATATCTAGGGCACATGGTTTTCTTCAGTAACAGTCAGAAACTAAAACATTTATTTTATTTGTAAACGTATCCTTCAAGTAGGTTCTTACAGTAATTCCCTTAGAGTCCACTCACATCATATGAAACATATACATAGGGGAAGACACAAACGTGAAAGACAGCAATCATTTTTGTGCATAAAGATAATCAATAGAGTTATCAGCGCTTTCTGATAGTCCTGTTGTTTTTTTATGGCTCTACTACCCTGTATATGGTCATATTTGTATACATTGTACTCACACTACTTTCCTTAGGGTCCAATCACATCATGTGATACATATACATAGGGTAAATAGCAGCTTTGAAATAGAGCAATCATTTATTTGCATGAAAATAATCAGTTAGGTTATAAATTCTTTCTGCTACTACTTCTGCTTTTTTACTAACATCACTTTCCCTGTATATACCCATATGTGTATGTGTTCTTGTCTCTTTGTGTTTTGTCTGTAGTAATGCAATTATATAATACATGGATTTTATTAGCTATTTATTACATATTTCACAGTACACAAAATCCTATTAAGAAAACAATTATCATTTCATTATTCAACATATCAACTTTACGAATATTATACCTTTATTATTTATGCTGCACACAATGCCTATGTTTCTGCATGAATAGCTTAGTATACTGCATAGAACTTCATAACAGAATGCTATTTATATCAATGCATTGCTTAATGCACTAATTAGCTCTTGATATTTCTTCCAATGATCTTTGACACTTTTTTCTCAACATTATAATAAGAATCCCTTGGACAGACATTTCATGAAAAGTAAATGCATATGTGATGTCATCAGTGATGTCATCAATGACATTTGTGATGTCATCTTTGATGTTGTGGGTGTTAGTCTTAGCAGTGCACGGTGGTGGCGCGAGTTATGGTTGCTTAGCTTACCATAACTGTCGAATTTCAGGGGTTTTTTGGTTTTACTTGGAACCATAACGTCTCTTTAACAAAGTTTTTTCACTGAATTTCATAGGTTTTTACTAGCGCAACTTAACCATAACGTCCCTTTAACAACGTTTTTTCACTGAATTTCATAGCTTTTTAGTAGCGTAACTTAACCATAACGTCCCTTTAACAAAGTTTTTTCACTGAATTTCATAGGTTTTTCGTAGCACAATTTAATAATAATAACTCTGATTTTATGTACATGTAAAATTGAACAAAGTGAACCTTCTCTACTTATTTTGATATCCGCAAACTTTTTTAATGTCCGCGGACATGTTCGGACAACAGTACCGCTACCTAAAAACTCTGGGGGGGTATGTTTGATTGTTATATCATAACATATGAACATTTTACAAATTCACAAACCAGCACACATACACATTAAATGTAGTAATACATAAAAAGTGTAACCCATATATGTTACACACTAACCATTCATTTAAATACAATATGTTCTAAAAATGGAATATACCAAAAGAAGATAAATAGGCTTCCAATATAATTACCTCACAGACACTCCACAACCAAGAACAATAGCAGACCAACAGACTACTCAGAACATACCTTACCTGAAATAGTAAGTGTACTGCATTTTACTCATATATTTATAAACTTTCTGTATTAGATTTTAAAAAATGACATTATGTTTTTTTCACAGAAATGTCTAGTAATAGTAGACACTTTACAATATAAACCATTTAATTATTATTATTATTATTATTATTATTATTATTATTATTATTATTATTATTATTATTATTATTATTGTATATACATTTAACATATATATATTTTTTTGTACAGAGCATACCAAAATAGAAATTACTTCAGAAGAAGCTGTTATGGATAACACTCTTCACAGCATACAAGAAAAAATTGATTTATTGTTGACCAATTTTAATAATTTAAAAAATTTCGTGGAAGATCATTTTAAACCAAAAACTTTGTACCATTGTCCCACATGTACCTGTCCCCCCTCACCATATCCAAGTCAATTATCCCCAAACCCTCTCCATGAACCAAAACGTTTTGATGAGACTTCCATCACTTCTTCACCTGATACAAATACTGTTGATACCCCTAATTCTCCTGTTTTTGTTTCCGTTTCTGCCTCACTTTCTCTGTCATAAATTGTTAATATATGTTAAATAAAGTTACATTTTTATATTGTGTTGTAATTTATTTCAAAAAAAGCAATTCTGGTGTCCGCAGACAGCGCAGGTGTCCTGAATGTCCGTAAAGAAACGAAAATGGAGGTGTCCTGAAGAACACTATACTTGTCCGTACTGTTTGCTAGCAAGTTGAAACTGTTCTAAGAACACATGCGGTGTCCTGAAATGTTCATAAAGAAACTAAAATGGAGGTGTCCTGAAGAACACTATACCTGTCCGTACTGTTCGCTAGCAAGTTGAAGCTGTTCTAAGAACACACGCGGTGTCCTGAAATGTTTGTAAAGAAACAAAAATGGAGGTGTCCTGAAGAACACTATACCTGTCCGTACTGTTCGCTAGCAAGTTGAAGCTGTTCTAAGAACACACGCGGTGTCCTGAAATGTTCGTAAAGAAACAAAAATGGAGGTGTCCTGAAGAACACTATACCTGTCCGCACTGTTCGCTAGCAAGTTGAAAAGTGAAACTGTTCTAAGAACACACGCGGTGTCCTGAAATATTCGTAAATAAACAAAATAGGGGTGTCCTGAGGACGCTATGCCCGTCCGTATTATTCGCCACCAAGTAGAAACTGTTCTAAGAACACATGTGGTGTCCTTAAATGTGCGTAAATAAACAAAATGGAGGTGTTCTGAGGGCGCTATGTCTGTCCGTATTGTTCGCAAGCAAGTTGAAACTGTTCTAAGAACAAACGTCTGTCTGTAACTGTTCGTTTGACGTGTGACGCACTTTCAATTACTTCAGGACCCGTACATTGTTCGTAGAACATCAACGCACATGCGCAAACCAATGTCCGTGCATTTGATGACCTGCGGACAGCCGCTCCCTTTGCGGACATGTCTGTTTTTTTGATGAGGTGTAACAAAGGACTCTGTGTGGTATGTCGTGGTCAAATTCTTTTATTAAGCAATCGGGGTCCTCATTCCAGAAGCTCTTAGAGAGCAACACAGGGGTTGCACTTCCATAATGGGCGAGGGGGCACTGATCTGAATGCACCCTTGCCCATTAAAGAGGAGCTGCGGTTTAAACTGTCAAAGGGAAACACGGTTTCACTTTGACAGTTTATGTTTCCTGGGTCACATGCTCAATGGACCATGCAAGGCTGGGGGCGTTTTACTTCCTCACACTTGCATGGCCCATTTTTGTTTAAATGTATTTTAATGGATTTTTTATAACACGCCTGATACCGTACCTGTGTTCGGTTTCTAAGCGCGGGTCTGGGATTCAAACCTCTGTTGCTCTGCATGGCCGGTGTCCCTGTGCTATCTTCCGTTCATGTGTTCATGCTGAGGAACAGCATGCCTGAAAGTGCAAGGGGGTGCTCCTGCACTTCCCCGCACACCCAGACTCGACTTGACGGCCCTCCTGCTCGTGGCCATGTGCAGGACTCAGGAAGTGCTCTGGGGTGCTTCCTGATTCCTGTTCTTGTGCCTGAAGCCGGGGGGGGCCCTTGTTACAGGAGTCAGCATCGGTCGGGGAAGAGGTAAATGTAATTTTGTATGTGTATGTAGTTATGTGTGTGTGTATGTATGGTTGTGTGACTAAGTATGTATATGAGGTATTAGTGGTTGGGTGCGTGCGTGTGTGAATGTGCGAGTGAATGCTTTGTGAATGAGCAAGTGAACTTGAATGTGTTTGAATGAATGAGTGAATGTTGCATGAATGATTTTTAAAATGAATGCTGTCTGTGTGAATTCTGCGTGAATGTGTGTTTGAATGAGCAAGTAAATGTGGATGTGCTTGTGTTGGGTTTGTGCTGGCCTGGGTGGCTGTTCTTGGCAAGGGGTAGGAGAGGAGAGATTTTTTATTGCCCATCTATGATACTGTATCATAGATGGCTAATAAAATAATGTCACGCCACAGTAAAAAATGGGAAGACTGGCTACATCAAAATGCCAGTCTAGCCACTTTAGAACACTTATAATGCTTTCTTCAAGCACAGTAAGTGTTCTTGCGTGGCTAGAATGGCATTTTCTTTTTTTTAACTATCTTTTTTGGTTTTCAGAGACAATACAAAATACATCAACAGTCAACATTGCAATCCCCTTAACACTCCCACCCACCCTCCAACTTAACAATTATTTTGACTCGTAGTAGCACATAGTCCGTAATAAGGCACTCATAATAGACTCAGGTATCAACACTTCAGACCCTCAACATAGAGTAGGTCGCTGTTTTGATTTATACCAAGCGTCCGGGATTATAGACCCTGTCTTATCCAATGCCCCCATTTCATCCTGGGCTCTCCTCCGGTGTCTGAGCCCGGAGGCAATACTAGCTTGATACTGCCGAAATGCAGGCCAATAGTCTACTGGGCGGCTTGAGAGTGGCATGGTCGCAGCGAAACTGGACTCCCTGTACTCACACAGTCTCATACATTCAATCCAGGATTGAAATGTTGGAGGGTTCCTCTTGCCCCACATCCTGGCCACCAAATGCCTCGCCACCCCTGACACCATTCCCAATAGTTTATTTTCAGTGCGGGAGCCATCTTCGATCAAGGCCAGCAGCCATAGTGCAGGCAAATAACGCTGGGTTGCAGAGAGCATTTTTGTCATGGCATCCTCAACCTCATTCCAGAACTGCCTTATGCGCGGATAGCCCCAAGCCATGTGAAAGAAGTCAGCTGGTTCCCCTCCACATCTCCTACACTCAGGAGAGCTGCCGAGGAAAATTCTGCTCAGCTTCAACAGGGTATAGTAGACCCGGTGCAGAAACTTGTAATGGGTTAACCTATACCGGGGGTTCAGGGAGATCATACGAGTCTGCATTCACACATGTTTCCATTGGGCTTCGCTCAACTCGTTGCCCAGGAAGGCCACCCACACATTCTTAAACATTACCTGTCTCGTACCCACAGCGCTCTGAATCATTTTGTAAATGGAGGAGACTAGTTTACTAGGGGTCGGCGGTTTAATAATGTGCTGCTGCACCTTGGGAGGAACCGGGTTTTCGGGAATTCAGGCCATTTGGCTTTTAGTACCCATCTGAGCCTATAATACTGGAGCTGAGTCACTGCATTGTGTTCCCCTCTAGTACATAAATCTTCCCATTGTATAAACCGCCCATCCTGTAAAATATCTCCCAATGTTTGCACCTGCAGCTTTTGAAAATGTTCCCTGAAGGATTTTTCATGTGTGAGCGGTGTGCCAATAATATTATATATGGGCCACTCGGGGTGATGAGGCGGTGTAGCCTCCATTTTGTCGGCTCACCCATCTCCACGCCCTACACATCATGGTTATAGGTTGGATTTCCCCCCTCGGTTCAGTACCCCAATCTCCCCAGAGCATTCCATCAAATTGTGCGGGAAGTAAATTGCTTTCACCAACATGGCATGTGGACACGAAGGGCTTGGAGGGTTCCAACTCGTTATATACTGCACTGGGCTGCTAAATAATACCAATGCATATCGGGATATTCCAGCCCACCATGCGTGTATGGTGAGGTCAGGGTGTCAACCGCAATACGTGGCTGTTTTTCAGCCCACGTCAGTCTGGTCATCATCTTCCTAGTACGGGTCCAGAAGGAGCCAGGGGGCCATATTGGAACGTTATTTAAAATATACAGCATTTTACGCAAGATAACCATCTTAGCTAAAGCCATACCCGCTGCCTGGGAAATGGGGAGCAGGATCCATGACTCTACCTTGTGCTCCAGGGTCTCAAGCACCTTCATATAATTATCCCTGTACAGTGCGTTGATGTAAGTAGCAATCATGATACCTAGATAACGGAGTCCATGGGGACACCAACAAAGGTTGTCACCAATATCAGTTGGCAGGACCCCTGGCGTTAGAGAAAGGACCTCAGATTTGTTCCAGCTAATTTGAAGGCATGATAACTCCCCAAATCTGAGGACTTCTTGCATCAGGGGGGCCAAATTCTGCCTGTGATTTTTGACATATAGTAGTATGTCATCCGCATATAGAGAGACAATGGTGTGGTGCGCGTTTACACAAACCCCTGATGAGCGTGTAATTCCTGTATATGGCACGCCAGGGGCTCCATGGCTAAAGTAAACAGGATCGGGGAGAAGGGACCCCCCTGCCGAGTGCCATGTGTGGGGAGGAGGAACCTCGAGAGCATACCACTCGTGAACATAGCAGCGCGGGTAGCAGTGTAGAGCAGCTTCACCCAATTGATGTAGGTGAGACGAAGCCCCGAGCGCCTCAGCACCTCGAAGAGAAAAGAAAACGCCACTCGATCAAATTAAAAGCCTTCTCTGCGTCGAGGGCCACAATCGCTATCAGAACCTCTGGGTTTACATTGTGCATCAGAGTGAATAGGCATCTCAGGTTATTCTGAGTAGACCAGCCTGGAATAAAACCGGCCTGATTCGGAAGGACCAGTTCTGGCATGTGTGGTAGTAATCGGTTAGTTAGAATTGTTGCCAATATTTTATTGTCGGTGTTAATCAGCAACAGTGGCCTGTATGATGCCAACTGGCGAGGATCTTTAGCTGGTTTTAGGAGTACAGTCACTAGAGCCGACCTAGTCGACTCGGGGAGCGTGCCTCCCGCTAAAGCGTTCTCGTAGATGCTTAATAGAAGGGGAGTTAAGATATCAATGTAAGCTTTATAGAACTCAGCGGTGATGCCATCCAGTCCCGTGGCCATGCCATTAGGAAGAGATTTTATAGCTTCCAGTATCTCGTCTTCAGTTATAGTGGCGCTCAGGGCATCACCTTGCTCACCGTCCAACCAGCATAAAGCTATCTCATCAAGGTATTCTGTCAGCCTATCATGCCCAACTGTGTCACGCGATGCGTATAATTGCACATAGTATTTATAGAACTCTCCATTATCCTATTTCTACTATGGGGGTAGGTTGCTGCTCCCGTCAGATGGCCCAGGCCAGAGTCCTACTAGGACGGTCACCCTCTCCATATTTGGCTGCTGCAATAGGGTCGCCCAGGAATTTTTCTTCACTAGCAGCCAGCTGCCGGTATTCCTCCCTACGCTCCCTCAGCTCCGCGCGAATCCCAGGGTCGTCTGAGGAGCTTTGTTCATTCTCCAGGTCATCACGGATAGCGCTCTTCAGTTTCCTCATGGAGCCCCACAGAGCCTTCAGAACACACCCTCCCTCGATATGCAGCACCCCCTGACGTAGACTGTGAATGCTTCCCATATTATGGCCTGATTGGGCACTGAACCTACATTGGCCTGGAAATAAGTATGTATATCTTTCTCTAAATCAGCGTGAAAGGCCACGTCCTCCAAGGACGTAGCTCTAAAACACCACCTGATTCTACTCTGGGGCGAATGGTCAGAGAGGGTATGAGGAAGTATCCTGGCCCCTGTAGCCTTCCTCACGATGGGGATGGATGCCATAATATAATCAATTCTAGAAGAGCTGTAATGCACCCCAGAGAAGAAAGTATACTCTCTGGCAGTAGGGTGCTCAGACCGCCATAAGTCGTGGAGGTCATGATATGCAACAATAGATGACCATGCCTTAGCTGCCTGAGAGAGGGTCTGTTGTAACGTTGCTGACCTATCTAAGTCCAATGAGAGTGCTAGTTTGAAGTCACCAGCCCAGAGTATTTCATAAGACGGGAACTTGTGGATGTGTTTGATGCACTGATGAAAGTTGGGGGCATAAATGTTCATAATAAGGAGTTTCGCTCCACAAAGTTCCCCCGCTAACAGTATATAACAGTATATAACGACTCTCCACATCTTTAATTTGCTCATGCAGCCTAAATTGGAGGGACCTGTGTATGTAAGTCGCAACTCCCCTGGAATGCGAGGAATAGGACGAGCTGTACCTATGTGTACCCCAGCCCGCTAGCTTGGGAAGAAGCGTGTCACTCGCCAAGTGCGTTTCCTGTAAACATAATACATTTACGTTGTGTTTCCTGCTGTAGTTCGCTATGAGGCGGAACTTTTTTTGGTTTGTAAACCCTCTCACATTCCAAGTCATTATTGTGAGATGCTTACCCTGTCTATCAGTCACCCCAGACCTGGCCATAAGTAGCAGGGTGTGATGGTGCCAAACATCATGTCATTCATAACGCACTTCATATTGGGGGTCCCAGACCCGCTTGCGTTAGTGCCTGTGCTATGATATGTGCGAGTCACTGAAATGGTGTACCCGATACAATTTCCAGAGAACTTTAAACAACAACCTATCCCGTATCCTCCACCCTCTACCCCATGTGCCCACCCATGCCAGAAACCACAACCTACCGGCTACCTGCCCAACCCCCGCAACCTCTTGCCAAGACCAACCATGGCAACAAAACTTCAATCACACCTAAACTGCACCGCAGTGTCTGCGGCCTCTGGGGCTCTGAGGGGAGCACTAGCGCTCCATATGGCAATGGCTAACATAGACAAACCCTTCTTCCCCGTCCCACCAGCCCCCGTGGGCCAAGGTACATCAATGTTCTCCCCTTGGTATCTGCGTTACTTCCCCATAGGATATCAGGATCAGATTAAGATGAATGTCCAAGTGAACCCCTGGACTCCGGTAGATTTCTGGCATATTGTTCCGCCGCATCCGGGGCAGTGAAGAATACAGCTGAGTCCTTATATTGCACGTGCAACTTTACTGGGTACATCATGGAATATTTTACCCCTTTACTCTGAAGTATACTTTTGGCCATCTGAAAGGTCTTACTTTGATCTTGAACTGCTGGGCTAAAGTCTGGGAATAGTCGTATAGTGGATCCCTCCGATCTCAGCTCCTTCTTCTCTCGGGCTGCTCGCAGTATAGCGTCCCTGTCCTGGTAACAAAAATTCTTGCAATGATGGGGCGCTCCGGGGCGCCCGGTGGTGGTCTGGGCGCTAGTGAACAGTGTGCAAGTTCCACCATATACATGCTGGACAGTGGAGGATTATCTAGGATGTCCACCAAGAGTTGTTCGACAAACTTCTCCAAATTATCGATGTGTGTTGATTCTGGAACTCCTGTGATCCTAACATTATTCCTCCTCGAGCGCCCTTCCAAGTCCTCCTTCTTCGCTGCTATTTTTTTAACCAACTGTTGTAAGGAGGATACCTCACGCTGCAAAGATGTGACGTTGTCTTCTGTAGACCCGATCCTCTGCTTTGCTTCCTCCATACGTCCACAGAGCTTTTCAATCTGTACTGCTGAGATGTCAACTTAACATATAAGGGCATCTATCTTGACCCTGAGCGTGTCTGTGCTACACTTTAATGCCAGCAGCGTCTGATTCAGGGCAGCTAGGTGGACCTGCTCCGCCATTGAGGTTTGAGAATTAGTGGCTGGGGGCTGAGCCTGTTCCTCACGGGCAAACTGCCCCATCCACGCCTATTTCTTCTGGTTACCCATGTCAGTGCAATTATAGGAAGCCCCGGGCCGCTCACTTGGCATCCAGTCCAGATTTAAGAGTACCAGTGCCCACTTGCTTGCTTCGCCGTGCCCTACCCCTCACAGCACCACTTTGCACTATGATAAGTTATATTCTCTTAGTGACTAATGTCCCAGCAGAAATCCTCGCCAGAGCACAAGCTCACAGTGTTACCGTAGTATGCCCGAATCACCAGTCAGTGGGCACCCCACTTCCAAGAGGGGGGGGGCAGGCAATCAGTGCCCCAATCCAGCTCTTTTGTACAGGGGCAGACCTCCTCAATACAGCCCTGATTGCCGGCACAAAAAAGATTCAGCGACTGCCACTCCCCGACCCCTAAGTTGATAACTCCTTTCCACCTTGCAGGGTGTCCACACCACAATCACAGGTCGGGCGGCGCGTTTCCCACCTGAACTAGGTCGGCCCAATTCATCCAGCTTTGCCAATCAGCGCTCTGTAGGGTCACCTCATCACTGTAGATCAGGCCGCGCAGGAACAAGAGTCGGCACTCACCGCACCACTGTGTGCCTCGGAGGACCCTGAGTTGGTGCTCTGCAATTCCGGAAGGAGGCCACAGTCGCTGCGCTCAGGCCAAGCGCGTGTGACCCGTGCTGCCAGTCCTCCACCATCCCGCAATTCCAGGCAAGTGCGGGTAAGCTCGGGGAGAGAGTCCTCACCAGGACCGGGAGCGGACACTAAGTCCTGAAGCGGGGTGCCCCACCGGCCCCCCAGCAAGACACGCCACCTCCCCCAGACAGGAGTATACAACAAGGGCAGAGGCACACCTCACTGTCCGCCGGAGCCACAGCGTATCCCGCGGCGGGGGCCGTGCGACCCCTCCTGCTGCCTCCGCCAGTCCAGAAGGTACAATCCGCCGCTCCGCGCAGCCCCGTCTCCAGCCTCCATTGGTGCGCTACGTAGGAGGGTCCAGCAACAGTCTGCGTATGGCGACTACAGCAGGCCTGACAGTCGCCGAACACAGAGCGGGCTGCTCCTCCCCCCACTCTCCCCAGTCAAGCAGCTCCAGTTCGCTGTTGCGGTCATCCGGGTCAGCAATTTGCTAGGAACATTCACCTGGGGGAAGCCTGGGGTATTCTCCTCTTGACACCGGTGGTTGCCGGGGACCTGGGGCTAGAAGGGGTAGGATATTCAGCAGATTCTATTCCTGCCGTTGCCAGAGCTTTTCAAGCAGCGGCCATCCTGGTCTGCTGCTCAACAGCGCCCCCCGGCTAAAATGGCATTTTCGTGTAGCCAGTCTACCCATTTCTTTCTCTTTCATACAATGTTTCCCTGTCCATCTATGATAACCCGAGCATGATAAGCATGATTACATGGGTAATGTGGCATTTTAGTGCAGGCAATCTAGCTATACAATCTCAATGTGGCATGGCATTTTCTTACTGGGCAACTATGATGAAGAAAACATGTTATATTACGTGTCTGAACTGGCCTGCTTTGGAGCAGCCTGTTTGAACTTGTTTTCTTATTGTGGCATGGTAATTTTAATGGCAGAGCCAACAGGAGTATGTTTACATGTGGGCGTTAGCATATATTGGCAGAGCCAGCTTGTATATGTGTTTTAATGGTATGTATGTTCTTGTATTTGAATGCTGGCATATAAAGGGGCAAGTAGTATTTAAAATGCAGAGCCAGCGTGAAGATGTTTTTTATACTGGCATATATTTTGGGCGAAGGCATCATGAAAATGTTTTGTGAATTGCTCCTGTGTACTGTTGGTGACTTTCAGCTATTGGATGTTTTCATGAATTTCCCTACAAAACCATTTGCAAGCTCCCTGTTTTTTTTACCCAGTTCTTCACATAAAAAGTGTGCTATATAATGATCCATTTTAACCCATACTTCCAAAATAATTTCGCGGGTGTATAACCCACCCGGAATCCCCTTGTTTGATTCGTGCTCCCTATTGCATTTGTTAGTGCAATAGTTGATCTTTGGAAGGGCAGTAATTGCATAAATTCAGTCTTTCAGCTCAATTCAGAGAGAGCAAGACTGTTCCTAGGTGTGTGCAGTTGGAATTGGCAATTACCTCTCAGTGTACATATTTGGGGTTTGAAAGAGATTCCCAGTTTGAATATAATACATTGATTCCCGACGTTAGTCTTCGGCAATGGAAGCAAGCCCAAAGAAGTCGGGAGAGTGTTCCGCCCAGAAGGACTTTGACACACTATTAAGACACAGGAAGCAGCCATAGGGCCTCATTACGACCCTGGCGCTAAGGGATTACCGGTACCGGTAAGGGTACCGGTACCGGTAATCCCTTAGCGCCTGATTACGAGGTCCCTTTGCGGGTTCCCACTTTGACGGCTGGTTTTACCAGCCATTAAGGAATGGACCCGCAAAGGGACCTTGGTGCTAATTTCGGTACTGCAATTTGCGGTACCGTAATTACCGCCTTCCCCATTCCCATTATGCCCTATGGGGCAAAAATGGGAATGGGGAAGGGCCATGGTGAAATGGGGAAGTACCGCCCCGCCAACCTTGGAATGGGGTGGTACTTCCCCATTTCACCATGGCGGACTCGTTACAATACCGGCAACAACCATGGTGCTAATAGCGCCATGGTTTAGCCCCGGTGTTGTAATGAGGGCCATAGACATATAAACAGGCTACTAATTTGTTTGGTTATTGCTGTTTTCATGCATGCTAATCAGAAATTGAAAGTTGTCAGATGGAAAGATAAATTAGGGTTTTCAACAAAGGATGGGAATGGTGGAAGGCAACAGTGAACACCCAAAGTGAGTATGAAAGGAGACGGCGGAATCTGCATGCTGGAGGTCTCAATGTGATTTAAAGTTCCAATTTTTACCTGGGTTGTAGCGCCTTTCAAAAAGAGGGTGATCCATTCAAATGCCGATTCTTCAATGTTCTTATTATGCTGGAGTAGTTAGACAAGGATACTGTGATCAAAGGAATAATAGGCGGTTAAGAGGTCTAACATTATCATAGCAATCCATTTGTTTTATTCAAGGTAAATGAACATGTCTTCGTTCATGTGCATCAATGCAACTCTGTGCTCCAGCCTGGTCTGAATCAATTTTTTTTTATTGTGGAATTAGAGATTTTCTTTACTGAATGCCTACAGTTCCTTTCTTTGCTACATGTTTGATGAGTGTCACTTTGAATGGTAGCTTTGCAATAGACCTATGCGCATGTGAAAGTACATTTCTAAAGAAATTACTACTCCTAACTGTGTCAGCACCATCAGCCCCTGGTCCATCTTGAACTAGACAACAATACGGTCGCAGATCCAATTTTGTACAGACCTGTTATGTTCTGGGCCAGGATCTGGAATGGGAAAGGGTTGGAAGTACACAGGAAGGCGTTGTCACATGTAATGAGCCATGAAGGGGGGGGGGAAGCCTTAAGTGGTTAGCACATGTGAAGGACTGTCTCCTAGAATTGGGTATGCCTCGAGCCATGGATTAAACTGCTGGTACCACTGGTATGGAATTTGATTGACTTAAAAAACAAGGATAAAAAGCACATGCATGATAAACTTAGAGTCAATGCCACAAAATGTAATTTTGGTGTGGAATTCCTTGATACCAGAGTAGAACTAGGGTTCAAGGTTTACCTGGACTCCACCCTTGTGCCCTTTCAGAAATCTCTCTACATCCGCTTCAGGCTTGGATCCCTACCAGTAGCGTGTCTAACTAATAGGTGGCAAAGGTCCCAATCAGAGATGTGTCCAATGTGTGGTTCTGGATCAGGAAATATGCTGCATTTTATATAATTAGGTAAAAAAACGGACCGTTTGATACGCATGTACCTGCAATGTATTCTGAACAACGCAGGAATTCGCCAAGTAATGCCAGCTCTACGATTCCTAAGAGAATGGGCCTCATTACAAGGTTGCCGGTCTGGGAACAACGATACTGGTAAGCTTGTCGGTACCGTTGTTACCGGACCAGCAAACTACGAGGTCTGCTCGCGGGCGTCTGTCAGCTCGGCAAGTCTGACCTGCCGGGCGTAACGGCATCCGCGAGCAGACCTACATGGTAGCACCGGCCTTCCCATTCCCATTGAGCCTATAGGGATCAATGGGAATGGGGAGCAATGGGCAATTACCGGGTCCGGCAAGGCCTTAATGACCCAGTAATTGCCCATTCCCGGGCGCTGGTAAAAAAACGACTCAGCGGCAGCCGTGCCGGTAATTACCAGCACAGCTACCGCCATAGTCGTAATGAGGCCCAATGTCTCCTCCCCTATTTGGTATGCGGCACTGCACATTTTATTCATAGGGCATGGCTGCCGTGAGGCAGGACCATCAATTATGGCCTGGAAAACATGGATATTGGTGAGTAAGCATGCTCTCCCCGACAATTACTGCACTTATATCCTGGCAGGAATACAGTCGCATACCGATCCATTACAGCAGGGATTCTTACCTTGAAGTCCAGCGTTTACACTCCTCTGTACTGTAATTGTCTGCTCTACTCTCATGTATGTTGTAAATATTGTATATTGTATGGATCCTTTTATCTACAGCTAATATGTGTTCATGTGTATCTTTTTTGTATGATCTGTATTTTAGAACTTGAAGGGAAAAATGCTGAATAAAAGTCTGTTTTGACTTGCCTTGGGATCTGTAGTTTGTGAGGGCATATAGGATATGTTGGGGTGCAGATGCAATGTGGGGCTCATTACGAGTTTACTGGTATTCCAGCAGTAAATCTACTGGAATACTGGCAACCAGAATTACGGATGCCGCCAATTGGTCAGGCGGTATTACCATCAGAGTTATTACCTCTGGTGGAAATACTACCTGATTACAAGTGGAGGATTGCCGGTGGTAATCCCCATTTCTTAATTTTTGCTGGTATTACCTCCAGCGGTATTACCAGAGGGTGAAACTGGAGGTAAATTGGAGGAGCCACTTTACCTCCAAAAATAACTGGTATTAACATGCGGTAATACCCACAAACTTGTATTTTGGCGGTGCAGGAAAAATGAAGGTAAACGGAATTACCTCAACTTTTTTCCCGCACTGCAAAACTTGTAATGAGCCCCAATTGTCCCAACATGGAAAAGAGTTTTACGCAACATACGTTGTAATAGCCTGTGGTGCAGCTTGTTTAATCGCGATGATGCAATTAACATGTGTTCTGTGCAATTCGAATATTTGGGATATATGTGTTACTTTGTATCTAGTTTTGAAGATATTTTAGTTTGCATCAGATAGCAACATGGCTTGCAACAATGTAATCACAATGTTATCTGTAGGGGGCAATTTGGAACAAATTTGCAATACCTAGAGGGAAGTACAGGGGGCTCTGCGGTTGCAAGAGAAGGGGGTTGTCAACAGAGAAGCAGTAATCTTATGACGTGAACATCTGGGGACTTGAGATGACTTAGTTTGAATATCCAGTTAGAGTATTATGGTGTTATGAGTTCTACCATCTGTACATAATCACTTCGAAGATTGCAGTCTGCTTTAGGCTGCAGAGTTTCTGGTTTGCAGTGGCTGAGACTTTCTTAGCCCGGGGTGTTTGAATGACCAGGTCAATAGAGGAGGAGGAAGCAAACCACGTCGCGCAGGTGGCGATAGTAGACCAAATGGTCTCTGGAGGTGAGGACGGAATGAATTGCCATTAGGTTGAGTTTTTTGGCCGGATGGATGTTTAGATACAAGGGACAAACTTCTTGACCAGTGGAGTCTGCTTAGGTTGCCATTGTTGAATTGGAGTTAAGTAATAAATTCATCGAATGGATACTCAAAGGCAGTGCTTTACCGGTGTTTTATGGTTCCATCTGTATTGTCATGAAGATAATCATAATGCATGCTAAGGAGGCCATATGATTTAATATGGAATGAGGTGAGGTTAAGGAATGCTGAAGGGGCAGTTTTGGGACACCAGAGTGTCTGGGGCGATAAGGAGGTTATTGTGCAATCAACAAATGGTTACTGTTTTCTCTCCTTCCTTTAATTTAGGAAATCTTTTCGAGGCTATGCACATCACGTACTGGGTTACGATTTCAACGGTTGAATTGTTTTAGTTGATAAACCAATTATATTTCGGGATATCATGATTGACTATGTATTGAGACTACTTGGAAATGGGATTGTGTTTAGTAAATGTATCCAATGAGGTTAGAAATTGTAGGGGACAATTAGATTTCTTGTAAAGGGTTAGCCAATGGGATGTATGGGATGATGATGTAACTGGTATGTGTAACTATGTAAATTATCTTTTGTGTGCATAAAAACTGTAACATTGTTGAGCAGGGGAAGCAATTGTTAGTTTTCAGCTTCACAAAGCTGCTTAACCCTTTCCGGATGTTTGCATGTAATTAAACTCACTTTTCCGACAACGTGCATTCACTCTCTATATGGAGTTGTTTTCATATCGGTTTTGGGTTTAACCTTCCACAGATTGTGTGGCTTCTTTTGTGGATGGTGTCTAGGCACCCAAAGTTTTAAGAGGCATTACTCATGTTTCTTTTTCTATGTTTAAGTTTATCAATAATTTATTTAATCATGTAGCCTGACTGAAGAAAGACGTGTTTGGGCATTTGAAGTTGTCAACTTTCACATGGTTTTAGTGATGTATTCAGGCACCAGTGGTAAAATTGTTTCAGAAGTTAGGTTAAATCGTTGCCTGTCAGGACTCTTTCTGTTGTAAATCTGGGTATTTCCTTTTGGAATTGTATCTTTTTTGTAGCAAAGACGTCCACACTGTAAAAACTCCAAACTCCTGTCTTCCACCGTGAGTGATGACGAGTGCTGTCCATGCCGTGAAATGGTTTTCTATGAGCTGCCTAAAGAGGACAAACAATCTCAACCAACTTTCAACTGTATTAGGATCTGCGCAACTTCTTCACCTTTTGGGATGTTTGTGTAATTGTGTTTGGGCAGCCCGATTCTCCTGACTATACATGTGACTTCCTTCTGGAGCTCTCGATCAGTCACTACAAATATTTGAGAGAGAGAGAGGAGGGTGATGTCTACCGCTGTTTGGCTGTTTGCGATATGGAGAATTTTGCTTTAGGAAGAGTATTTTGGCATTGATTTTATCTGTGATTTTAGGCAGTGTACATTTTATTTTTGCAAAACTCTTTATAAATAATCATTTTTATTTCACAGAATGGCAGGCTAGTCTTGCCTTTGCTAGGGTTTTTTGTTTTTTTTGTAGACAGATGTATCTTTGTCTGCCAGATCCCACCACGAACTTGCAATTTTATTCTGTAGCAGCTTGATTGAAAACACTTCCTCTGTGTGGAATTCGTTTTTCATGGTCAAAAGCTGTGTCATGCCACCTGCACACTGTGCCATAAACAGTGTCCTAATAGAACACCATCAATAATAGGGCATATGAAGTGAAGTCTTGCAAAGGAATTTGACCAACATACAAAGCAGGCTCCCCAGAAACTAGGGAAGATTTGGTAGCATGCTAGTCCTGCCCCACACTGTCAACCCTGAGCTGAGAGGTGTGTGAATATGTCATCAAAGTACTCACAGCAGCATGCAAATCTATAGCAGTGGCAGGGGAAAGATGCATCAGCCTAGTCTCAGAGTTATATCAGCAGAGTCAGGGATATCACTGGATCCGTGTATGTGAAAAGTTGCTGAATGCTAAACTGGTGATAATGCTAGTGGTACACCCATTGGTCTTCCTGATCCTGCTGAAAATAACCGCTTTAGGGAGCTGAAGGCAAATTCTGATACCTGCAGAAAATACCCAGACAGAAATACTTGGCAAGCAAGGCTATACCTGAGTTGCATGATTCAGTATCTCTGGCAGTGAGAAAGAAATGAGACATGTGAAAGGGTAGGAAAGTCCACTTTATAGCTGATCTGTGGACAATCAGCAAAATAACTGATTATGTGACTGTAACAGCATACTAGTTCAGCTTGCCCTCTAGTCATGACACTGACGAGCAAGATGGGTCACCAGAGAAATAACATGCTGTCCACGAACAAGCTACTTTGTGCATGCATGGCTTTTATTGTCAGAATCACGCAGGCACAGATACAAAAGAAAAGGGGAAACAGGTGGTGGCATAGTGGCTTAGTCCCTGGTAGCTATCTTTGGGCTTTGTGGCAGTGGACAATGGCTCCAATAACTTTTCTGCAAGCACGAAGGATGGCCATTGCTTTTTATGTCTTCTCCACCTAGTGGTTACATGTTTTTTTCAGCGATTGTTCCGAATTGTGTGGGATATGATTGCCAAGGCATACAAAACTTGCTCTCATTTTATCTTATCATATAGAACCAGGAATGTTTTCTGAGTGTTTTGGGTGCGATAGACTATGTGGGACAAGGATATTAGGTCAAAAGACTTTTTAAAAAACGACCACCCTGCTTAATGAGAAAATCAGTGGGAGAGGGCGGGGATGGACAAGGAGGGGGCAGTATGTCATATATGCACATTTTACAGCCAACACAAAAACAGCCAAAGGAAATAGGTCTTTTTTGTGTTCAGGCTTTACAATGCGGAAATATGACATAGAACCGAGACAAGCAGTGCTGTTATTGGCAACATTTACAGTCACCTTCAAGCATTGGACAGAGCCTTCTTCACACTAACTCAATGGCAGCTCATGTGAAATGTTTGCTGTGTGCTAAGCCCTTTGAGTGACCATGTGAGCTGTAGTGCTCTGCCACTTAGTGGGGTTGTTCCTTTCAACGGATATACTTGTTGGAAATTAACCTGTCCAAAATGTCAACAGAACATGTAGTCCTTTGGAGATTCAGCCCTTGCTCAGCTCAGCTCTTGCTCTTGAGACAACTGATGGCAATATGGGATTTTTGGGATGATCAATGGACACAACGCATAAAAGAAAACTATCTTTTGCCATCTTTGCTTGACCCTGGCTTCTAAGATGAATAGGCGGCGATCCAAACTGTGGAGGGTAGGATGACACGCTGAGAAGGAACAATGGAAATATGCAGGATTAGACTCAACCAGCGTGCAGAGGAACCTTTGCTTATAGGGCTGATCTGTGATGTGTAGGATAAGGCTGAGCATATTCAACAATCAGTTAGAAGTCTGTCAACTGGCAGTCCCCTATTAACAAGTTCAGTTATATCAGGTAAAGGGCAACCCTGCAAAGGGTGTGCAACTCTCACACATACAGCCTCATGGGACTCTCTTCCTGATCCTGCATTCCTCACTTTGTCTGGGCCTGGTAGTAAAACAGCTAGCAGCAGCAGGCCCACTGCTGCACAGATGGTTGATGCATATTTGAGTGACACATGCTAGATTGGAAAATTCGATGAACTGCTGAAGTTTTGGCTCTCCAAGCATCTACATCCTAAGCTGCCCCCATCCCATGTGCATTGGAATGTGTTTTCAGTGCTTTTGGCGCAATTGTCTCCGACTACAGGTGCAGCATTTCTGTAAATCACGTTGAGCAATTGTCATTGATCAAAATGAATAAGCACCATATTCCAGCAAACTAGAGCAATATGCAAGTGATTTTACAAGCACAGCAGCAGTATCTGCCAAGTCAGGAGCCAATAAAAGTAGAGTCAGAGGATGACCTGTGTCCCAGTGTAAGGCAGGTCAGACAGGGCATTTGAGTGGTGGTGTTGTTTATTGTTGTTTTCACGGATGCTACTAGCTCTAGCTCTCAAGATATCACTGCATTGGTGATGGTGAATGCAATAGAGGTGATGAGGATTAACAATTTTAATGATGCCCCTGAGTGTGAAGTGCAAGAATGCTACATTTTAGATGCCTATGATCAGAATGTGTCAGAGAGTGAGTGAGAAATGTCCCTGATTGGATGTACCACAAAGTGAACTGACTGAGTTATTCAATGACAACATGTTTGCAGTACTATTGCAAAGAGTGTCTGACACACAATTTCTGCCTCACACCCATACGGAAGCAGACACACACATATACGTTTTGCTGCACTTCCTCAGCGAAGAGGTCACTGTGACAAAATGACTGCTGCTCTGCAGGTGTACTGAGATGAGTAATGGCTAAACCGCCTACTTAGCCCCACACTATTACTGAACCAGCAGTGATCCCAATCATAAAGGTTAACAGGCACAGCCTGACAGGCGTACCTCCTTTGCCTTTTTTGGTAGTACAGGCCATGGGCAGGTTATATCTTCAGAATAGATGTGAGCTGATCACTGTAGCAACCAAAACGGTACAATAATTTCAAAATAAAATAATATGCAATCAATGTTTGATACAAATACAGAAACTTTAATAAAAACTATCGATGAGACAAACTACCCAAATATGCTACAGATTCACCCCTGGAAAACAAATATAGAGAAAGGAGAATGTGGTGTGAAATGGCACTCTGGGTTTATCAGCAGGGGTGCTCAGGCAAGAGACTTTACAACAATGTCTATAGTTCAAGGACATCTGTTTGTAGAACAAATGTAAACAAGTGGGGTAAAAAGTGACTATGGTCCCAAAAAGTGCACCCGGTGATAGGGCCTCTTCCTAATACATTTAGTTCATTTTCTTTGGGGGACTAAAAAAAACATTGTGCTAGGCTTCTAGAAGCTCGTTGGGGGGGGGTCCAACACGCTATGCGGTCAAAGCAGCAACACTGCCGATATCTGAGGCTGTGTAGTTCACAAGTGGTTCAATGCAGGAATCGAGGCCCACAGCTGTTCTTTGATTTCTGGGTTGTTGGGTGGTTCACTCCAGGGCGTCCAGGAACGAGGTGACTCCTTAGTTCAGCACTTCACCTTCAGGAAGCTGTCTGGCACCTACAGGGGGGTCCTTCACCTCCGGTGAACAACATCCTGGCACCAGTTTACAGACAGCAAAGAGGCATTGGTGCAACAGCAGGTTCACCCCCACTGCACCCTGGGATGGATATTGGGCAGAGTTAGAGGTCTCCTCAGCCTTGGATGCTTCTGTCTTCACTCCGATATCAGAGAACTTTGGAATAGACTGTATCCCCAACAGAATTCCAGATGAATCCTTCTTCTGTCAAAGCCCTAAGATGAATCAAATTATTGGATTGGTCCAAAGCAAGCCTGCTGTAAAGGGTCCAGTCCAGGCTATCGTAACAAGTGCCCTTTGTCTTCTGACATCATATCCAGACTGCTTTGTCCTGCATGAAATGGGGGAGGACTTACCATAACTTTCAGATCCTCAACGCCAAATCTAATACTAAAGAATTGTTCAGGATCGTAAAAGACTCAGAATCTGCCCCCCAACCACAGAGACAACTGCCGCCGTTAGACAATACTTGGTGCCAACAAATACAGAATGGTATGCACAATAAACTTTTGGGCATCAGAGAGGATATTGTACAAAAACAGGCTGCCAATCCGGAACCTGCACACAGTAAACCTTTTATTAGAAGTCCCTCAGTCACTGAATTTAATTTTCACTCAATTTCAGAGTCTGAACTAAAATCCATCATAGAACAACTTAAGCCCACTAAGTGTAAGGGCGATCCTTGCTCTTCCCTAATTATAAAATCTTGCCCCCCTCCACTGCTAAAAGCTATTTGTAATTTTGTTCAAGCCTCTCTATGAGAGGGTTGTATCCCTGATAACCTTAAATCTGCCTGGATCACCCCTATTCTTAAGAAGCCTGGCCTCGCCCCTGACAACCTGCTTAACTATCGCCCAATTACTAACACTCAATTCCTTCTGAAAATGCTCGATCGTGTTGCCTATTGTCAAATAGCCTCTCACTTGAATCAGCATCATATCCTGAATATTTACCAATCAGGTTTTAGGCAAGGCTATGGCACTGTGACCTCCCTTTTGGACCTCAAGTCACATCTCTTTGCAAGTATGGATAAAGGCCTAACAACTCTTCTCGTGTCATTGAACTTATCCACGGCATTCAATTTGGTTGACCATCCTATCCTGCTAGCCAGAATGGCCGAGGTAGCCAATTTCTCCCACTCGGCAGCCTCATGGATCAATTCAATTTTGGTTAATAGACAGAGCAGAGTTTGCCTCTGGGATTCTGAAGCAACACTAATTGCGGTGCTCTTCAGGGTTCCCCAGGGGGCTAGTACCTCCCCCTGCCTCTACAACATCTACACAGCTCCCTTTTTTAAGATGCTCGAGGAAGAAGGTATCTCATTCTCAAACTATGCCGATGATACTCAGGTTCTAGTTCAACTCTCTGGATTACATTCCCAGAACGAACAAGAGCTAAATAGAGCAGTTTCCCTAATTGAAAACTGGATGATGGCCAACAACCTTGCTTTGAATAAAAGCAAGACGGAGCTCATGATCATGGGTAACACCAATTACCTAGCCAAATTGGACCCCACCTATAAATCATTTAGGCTAGGCCTAGTGGATATTTATCCTCAACCAAAACTAAAAATACTTGTGTCGTTTTGGACCAGTCCCCCAATATGAGAGCTCACATTAGTAGTGTCATCTCCCCCTCCACCTACGATGTTAAACTACTGTCCCACTTAAGACCTTTTATTTTGCAGGCAAATGCCGAGACCATCGCGAGAACCATAGTTGGTGCAAAGATCGACTATTGTGGCAGTCTCCTGGCTGGCTTGGGAAAAGCTGACTCCAATAGACTTCAAGTAGTCCAGAACGGGGCTGTCCGTGTAGTTACGGGTGTGGCTAGACGTGATCATGTCTCAGCTGCTCGATGTTCCTTACACTTGCCGATTGAAGCTCACGTTAAATTTAGGCTTTTAACGATAGTCCTTAAATGTAGACTTGGCACAATGCTCAAATACCTGCAAGATCAAATCCAAGATAAAGCCAACCCAAGGGCTCTCAGGTCAATTAAGCAGAATCTGCTATCTCATCCACACTGCAAACTTAAGAAGGTGGAGAATGGGGCCTTCTACACTACTGCACCCAAACTCTGGAACTCTCCTCCCTCCATGCTCCGACAGCAATCCTCAATCACCTCTTTCAAGAAGACCCTCAAGTCCCTTCTTTTCTACTGATCATTTACTCTCTCATTCTCTATCCTGGCCTGGCCCTCTTATATCGAAGGCCTTGATTCTCTTCTTTTATGTCACCTTTTACATCTGTTTGTCATGTCTCATGCCCTCACGCCTTAGGGTTCATGGCTGCGTATTAGAAATTGAATAAAGTAAAAGTAAAGGGGAGACAGAAAATGGTAGAGATCCCAAACAGAAACCTACATGGTCGAACTCCTCTCTCATCCACCTCTCTTTTTTGGCTACTCGAACTCTGCCCCTGCAATGTCTGCTGACTTGAAAGGGACACCAGTGGTCAGCATCCTGGTGTGAGTGTGGCTTTTGGTAAGCCAGTGCTGCCTTTGAAGCATTGGTACCATGGAGAAATCCTGTGGGAGTGTGCCTGTGCCCTGGAAGAAGGTGTCACTCTTCCTCTGGATTATCAAAGAAGTCAACTTTCTGGCCATTGCCCCACATGACTGTAGTGGAGACATCCGCGTCCGATGGTGATACTCATCAGCCCTTTCATAGCAGCTGACCTGCTCACAGAGCTAACATTGGGCCTCATCACAAGTTTGGCCTGTTTGACCACTTAAATGCGGTGGTAACCGTATTACTGCTGCATTTAAAGGCTGACCAAATCACGAGTTGGGTGGAAAATGTCATTTTTACCTACAGCTTTTTGCTGGTGGTAAAAATAAAAATGTTTGGCCCGCTTTTGGCACTATTACCGCCGGTGCAATTACAGCTGGCGGTGATAGTGCTCCCCAACGCCAATAGGGAATGGGGATTTGCCCCCCCCACCTGCAACTCATGATCTGGCGTAAATTATGCAAGACCAAGTTGCAGTAGCGCTATTAGCGTTGGGCAGTAATTCCGCTGGGATACCGCCCAACTCGTGATGAGGCCCATTGTATGATACGCAAATCCTCAACCTAGCATGGCCTACATTTAAAGATTTTTGGTCCACCAGACTGACTAAGTGTTGTTTCTGTGACCGATTGTGTACGTGCATGATGTCCTCAGTGGAATACATGAGATTGTGTAATGTCTATGGAATGTATTGACACAGGGGTTCCACCCAGGCAGCTGAAGTGATGTGGCCTGGGTGGTGGGAAATGATGTGTCCTGCACCTGTATAATAACTTAAACATGCAACTTCAAAAGCTATCTAATAAAGTAACTTACGTGAAAACTTACCAGAGAGTTTTGGTTAAGGTGGCACCTTAGGTGTGCCGATGCTAAGGAATGTATTACATATTGTTACAGAGGTGCCACAGATGTTTATTGTGCATTTGTAAGGCTCTTATACAAGTAAAGTGTGTTTCAAAGCGCCCACAGGGCAACAGGGAGGGAACATGGGAATGAAAACAAATATAACAATGAAAGATAGAGGCAGACCTACTAGGCCTTGTGAGCATTCAGAACGTACAAGTGCAGAGAGAGAGGGATGAGGGATGAAGGAGTGGTGGGGTAAGTGCTAGGTTATCACGCGGGAAGTGCTAGGGAGTGAGCAGCTGTAAGTGCATAGGTGGAGTGGTCAGCTGCCAATAAATAAGTGCAGTCCAGTGGTGACACAGGCCAGTGGGTGCCAAGGCAAAGTGCTGGGAGAGGTGGAGGCTGTAGGTGATTGGGGTGGGAGGTCAAGATCCGGGATGTTACATAAGGGCCCTGGTCACCAATCTCAGCAACTGTGGGATTTAGCAGAGGAGGGAGAAAGGGAAGGAGGAGGTGAAAAGGAAAGTCTTGTGGAGCTTCTGGAATTTGAGGCGATCCGGGTCAAGACGAAGAGGAGGAGGGAGGCTGTTCTGTAGGAGGGAGCCTGCTGAGGACAGAGATCAGCCACCAGCCGGCTGTTGAGCGAAGCACTTAAGAGACAGAGAGTTGGTGCCAGAACAACATAAAGATCTGGAGGGAGAGTATTTAGTGAGAGCAAGTTGTGGATAGCCTGGTCCCCGTCCCCAGATAGTCTTGTGGATGATGCAGAGGGATTTGAATTTGAGCCTTGCAGCAAATGGGAGCCAGTGGGGAGTTTTTAGGGCTGGAGAGATGTGTTCCCTGGGCTTGAGGCCAAGGATAAATCTCGCAGCCCTATTCTGGATTAGCTGGAAGGGTCATAGGGAAGAAGAGGGTAAATTAAGGAAAAGGCTATTGCAGTAGTCTAGTCTAGAGAGAACCAGAGCTCTAGACACATTGGGCCTCATTCCGAGTACGGCGCTAACCAATGGCGCTATTAACGCCTTGGTTGACGCCGTACCCGGACCCGCAGCGCCTTGGTGGATGGCGGAATTACCGCCCCATTCCAAGGTTGGTGGGGCGGTAATTCCCCATTCACCAAGGCTCTTCCCCATTCCCAAATGAGCCCCCATAGGGCTCAATGGGAATGGGAAAGATGCAAATAACGGTGACCGTTCATTACGGTCACCGTTATTGGCTTTGAGGCCCCTTTGCGCCCTCGACTTTAACACCTGCTCAAAGCAGGCGTTAAGGGCGAGGGCGCAAAGGGAACCTCGGAGTATGGCGGTAAGGGATTACCGCCACCGGTCTCGTTAGCGGTGGCCGCTATCCCTTACCGCCATACTCGGAATGAGGCCCATTGAGCGTCTGGGGGAAAGCGAGGAAAGGAAGAATTCCTTTGAGCAGGTGGAGTTGAAAGTGGGATTTCTTGGCAAGGTCCTGAATGTGAGTGATGAAGGAGAGAGAGGAGTCGAAGATGACACCTAGGTTTCTGGCTTCAGATGAAGGAGAAGGGGGAGAGCCCATAGAAGATGGCCAGAGTGAGGGACAGAAAGAGGGAGCAGGAGTCCCAATAGGAAGGATCTCAGTCTTGCTAGCGTTGAAGCAGAGATCATTGGAAGAGCACCAGGACTGGATGGCAGAAAGGTAGTCAGGAATGATGGCGGAAGTAAGAAGAGGATGAGAGGGAACTGAATAAGAGTTTTGTGTTATCTGCATAACACTGGAAGTTTGGGAGAAGACGAAAATTAGGTGTGCCAGTGGAGCATTGTATTTGGTAAAGAGCCAGGGAGAAAGGTTTGAGCCGTGAGGTATGCCGCAGGTGGAGATAGAGGTTGGTAAAGAGCCAGGGAGAAAGGTTTGAGCCGTGAGGTATGCCGCAGGTGGAGATAGAGGTGGGGGAGGAAAAAGAGCCCAGAATAACCTGGGACAGACGTTCACTGAGGAAGGAGGTCAGCCAGTCCAGTGCCCGCTCCGAGAAACCTAGGGTATTGTGGAGCCGTATTATGAGGATGGAGTGGCTGACTGCATCAAATGCAGAGGAGAGATCAAGTAGAATGAGAACAGCTTGAGAGTTGGAATCAAGAGATGCAAGCAGGTCCTCACGGGTGTTCAGAAGAGCAGTTTTCATGCCTCTGGATGTTCGGAATTTAGATTAATGGTCATGGAGGCAACCAACAGGTTTGGTGTGCTGGGTCGGTTGGGGGAAGACCAGCTTCTCCAAGAGTTTCCCAAGGAAGGGGTGATCAATATGGTGCGGTAGTTGGCTGGACAAGATGGGTCTGCAGAAGGCTTCTTCAGGAAGGGGCGTACAAAGGAGTGTTTGCGGGAGGAGGGCAAAGATCCAGTAGAAAAAGAGTGGTTGCAGAAATCAGCGAGTACAGTGGCAATGGAGCTGATGCTTCTGGAGGAGCAGGGGGAAACATGTTTGGAGGAAACCTTCATGGAGCGGACAACTCTGGTGACCTCATCAGGTATAACAGGAGAGAAGGAAGAGAGAAAGGCAGAGGGATGATGGGAGGCCATAGGAGGCAAGGGAGTGGGGAAGGTGGGGAATTCCAGATGCATTGGATGGATCGCTATTTATAGGGCATCTCAAATGTGTGCCAGGTGTATTGAATGGATTTCTATTGTTTATTGGGCATCTCAATATGGTGCCATAGGAATTGGCAGATTGCTATTGATTATTGGGCATCATGTGTTTGTGTGCTGGTAAAGGTGCCGGTGTCGTTAACCCCGTAACACCTCATTACGAGGTCCCCTAGCGGGACCCACTCTGGACGTCTGGTCAGACCAGACATCCTTTGCGGGTCCCGCGATGGGACCAACATGCTAATAACAGCTCCGTCATTAACGGGCCCATTGTTAGCATGCTCCCCATTCCCATCCAGCCCTATGGGGGATCAAATGGGGGATCAAATGGGAATGGGGAAAGTCTGGGTCCGGAATCCCTGAGTGGGGAAATACCCAGCCCTCCAAAGTCAGAATGGCCAGGTATTTCCCCATTCATTGACCACGGACCCGGACCTGAGTTTGGAGGCAGCCATGCCCTTATCAAGGTCATGGCTGCCTCCAAACTCGTAATGAGGCCCAATGTGTGAGCATATGGTGGGTAAAGAAAGGAGTTGTATCTGTGACAGATTATGTATGATTATGATGTCATCAGTGGAATGGATTAGAATGTGCAATGTGTATGGAATGTATTGATCCAGGTGTTCCACCCAAGGCAGTGGGGGTGATGTAGCCTGGGTGGTGGGCACTCCTGTGTCCTGCTCCTGTTTATTAACTTAACATGCAACTTAAGAAACAGTGGGCCTCATTACAAGGTGGGTGGTAACCCGCTGGTGCCACTGGTGAGTTGCTTCCAATGCTGTAACACCAAATCTAGTGCCTGACTTTCGGGTGCCACTGGCTGGGACATTACAAGTCCTGGCTGAGCGGGAAGTCAGGCGCTGGATTTTGTAAGCAGGACTCTATGGTAATGGGGGGACGGAAGCACCGGCACCATTGCCACCGGTGCTGGTGCTTCCGTGATGGCTCTGCCTACCGAGGCCGCTGTGCCCGGCAGGGTCAGACCTGTCGGGAGCAGCAGCCCCGGCAGGCAGACTTGTAGGCAGGCAGACTTGTAGTGTGGCGGTCTGGAAACAAGCGTGCCGGCGAGCTTACCGGCACCTCACCGGCACCCTTGATTCCAGACCGCCAGACTTGTAATGAGGCCCAGTAACTTGTGTGGAAACTCACCTGAGACTTTTAAGTCTTTACTTCATAACATTATGGCATTCATTAATAAGATTATGTATTAGAGGTGCATCAGGTTAAAAACAACATCTTTGCCTGCTGTTTCTTTGTGTTCCAGCAGCTGTCATGCATGCACATGTGACCTTTGAACCTGCCCTGTGTCACAGTAGGGCTGGTGCTGAGGGTGCCTATAGAATATCTCAACAACATGTTTGCCCTGTAATTTTGGCTTTGACCAGCAGACCACTGATTCAGAGACAAATTCATCTACAACTTTTTATATAATACAAATCGAAAAAGCTAGGGCTTTCACACTCACCGATGGCAACCAGATGAAAGTCACTCATACATTGTTTGCTACACTTACTCGATAAACACAGGAATGGGGGAAGGCATACACAGTTTTTCTGAATTCCTGCAGGGAAAAGAGCACACACATAATTTTGGTAGCAGTTCCGTTGGGAAGGGGGCACACATTTCTTTTGACCGAGTTATTCATGGACATTGAAAGATACATGTTTAATTCTTACAACCAGGCAGCTAAAATAATAGTTGCCTTCCTGTGGTAATACGTGCACTACTGGTCCAAATATATCCATGGAGCTGTGAGGCTGAAAGCAGGGGCGCAAGAGTTTACACGCCTTTTTCCTATTTATTGTTGGGAGTACTTATACTCCCTATTTTTTATTTTGGGTAGTATTTGCCGATAGTAGTAAAAGTGGCCGATAGACCCCTTACCTTTAGGGCTGGGGGCACACACATAATGTTTGCCTCCTTATCAAAGACAAGGGAACACACACAATTTGCAGAGCACTTCCTCCAGGAAGAGGGCATACACCAACCTTTGCTGCATATCCACACATTATTTTTCCCATCCTTTTGGCACGCATCAATTTCCATGCTCTAACACAGGGAAGGGCCACACGTACACTTTTTGCTGCACTCCCGCAGGGATAGATACGTCATATATCATTTATGCCGCACTCCAGCAGGGAAAGGACACACCCAATTTGTTTGTCTCTCTCTCTCTCTGGAGCCCAAATGGAGCAAGGTGTTCCTTGATGAACCCACTTTCAAGTCTGTGCCTTCATAGACGGAATACTGTGCAAAACACAATTTTCGAATCTCAGTATACTATCTTGTTGCCAGTGGGTGCTGTCACAAGTGCAAAAGTTTTTCATCGGAGCTCCAACAGTTTTCCATGATCACATAGCAATCACACCGATGCTGATGATGGGCCCAGTGACAATATTGCTGTACTTTGCCGGTCCGGTAACAATGGTGTACAAGTTTGTGGTGCGGATACAAAGTGTTTCCGAGATCCCAATTCCCATTGGGAATGGGGATTTACGAAATTCCGGCGCCTGACTTCCAGGTACACCAGGGTCGTAATCCCGTGGTGTTATCGGAAAGCCTGACACTGGAAAAACCTGCAAGTCTGGCGGCAGCCTGCCGGTTTTACCGGCACGGCTACCGCCTGACTTGTAATGAGGCCCAGTGTGTTTTCTCTCTGTGACACTGACACAGGGATCAGCATCATACCGTTCTCTCTGTGAGCGCAGCAGTTGCAACACAGCTTATGATGGTTAGTTTGTTTCTGTTATCCTTTCAGGTCATCCTGCCAGTCTCTGATAGTGGGCCATAATGGCCAGGGCTCAGGTTAGAAAGTGGCATACACTTATCACAGCAACAGTGCAGTGTATGGTTAAGGGGATCACAGGGCTGTCCCACCCCGTGATTGGGTAATAGAATCTTGCCCTTCTCTTGCCTAGCACACCATGCTTATTAACATCACCTATCCGAACCCCCTCAGGCACCTTGACATAGGACCAGGCCTGTGAAGATGATGGCGTTGAAGAGGACCTCTAGAGTGTTGTAGTGTTGTGCACCAGCCAGGCAGGAGTATAATGAAGTACCCAGCAGATGGACGACAAATACTTGGCCCCTCTTTATCGACTACTATAATTGTCAATTCCACTCCCACAACAATAATCAGATTGATTACTTATTAGTGTTTTTTGTGTTTGGAAACAACACTCTCACTCTTTATATCTGTAGGTATACCCTACGTTGTAAATAGTTCACCAGCTTTCTAAAAGAGTATAGAGAAACTATGGGGGTCATGACGAGTGTGGCGGTCGGGATATAAGGGGGCCGGTAGCCACACTACAAGTCTGCGAATAGGGGCCGTTTCCTGCCAGGCGCAACGGCCCGGCCCACAGAGTATTCACAGAAGCACCGGCACCATTAGCAACGGTGCCGCTGCTTCCGTCTCCCGACTCCCATGGAGTCGTAGGGGGCTCCATGGGAATGGGGATTAACGTTTGCGGGCGCCTGACCTCCCGACTTGTAATGTCCCGCTGGCACCGGGAGGTCAGGCGCCAGTAAAGTGTTTCGAGTACGGCGGCAACCCATCGGAATCACCGGCAGGGTTACGGCCGGACCCGTAATGAGGCCCAATGACACGCTTTAGTGAGCAGTAAATTCCGATCTCAAACAAAAGGCTTCTGGATTCCCAAAGTAGGCCTACCTTGTATGTTTACGCTTTAGCAGTCATAACATTACACCAACCTTCATTGAACAGAGAGGAACATAGTTTATTTTTTGACTTTACATATTCTTTTTAAGTTTTGCATTTTTGTGCAGTGGGATTAAGGGAAGGAGAAAGGGAAAACAACATAATCATCTGCTGTTTTCGAACAAAATCAAATGTACTGGCAGTTGCCCTCTGCTGCGAGTGCCACTACCACAACACGTCAACATTTTTAAATGCTGTCGTGGTGCCATAATGCTGATGCTCACTAGCCTATCGATCCCCCTGGCTAATGCGCTACCCACACACTAGCCAGCATGGCCTAGGCGGCCCATCAATGCTGTCCATGTTCCCACCTTCTGAGACACTGACTCCAGAACCTAAACTCTCTGGGAAACAGCCTAGAAAGAGCCTGATTCTTTTCTGCGCGGATAAGACAAAGTCACTGCGGAGGAGGAGGACTCACTCACTTGAAGGACACACTTTTGAATACAATGGTGGCATTGCTTAGCAGGGTTTTGTGAGCTATCAGCTCTGTCCTCCCCACTTTTTTTGTGTAGCTGGGTTTGAAAGTGGCATACACCTTGATGTACCGGCACCGCAGGTGGTTCTGGAGGGCCGTTGTGCCCAGAAAATGGGTGGCAGACAGCTTACCTCCCCCTGACCATTGCTTGGTGCAACATGCACTTAACGTGTTTCAGCCTCTGCTGGTAAAACCATTTTGGGCACCTTAAAATAATCTCAGGCTCTAAAGGATAATGGCATAGAGGGGGTACTCCTCATGTACCTTTGGAGGGATTGCTGTGTGTTCCCTATGTACCTGTATAGCTTAGTGCATTCTTCTCCTGGCCCCTGCACTACTGGATGTTCCACTTTCTTCTCTACCGCCATCTCTCCTGCATGCCGTTCCTCCACCCTCTCACCAGTTGCTTCTCGTATCTTTCTTCCTCCACTACTCCTGCATGCTCCTACTCCCTTTCCTTCTTCAGCACGCTGCCATTGCATCTGTTTCCTTTCTTCTTCCACCACCCTCTCACAATCATCTTCATCCCATTCTGCCTCCTCAATCCACCCCTCAAGCTCCTCATCGTCACCATCACTCCTCATCATCACCATCACTACCATCATCACTCCGAGACCTGGCATCACCATGAGCGCCACCGCCAGTGCCGCCATCAGCCTCAGCAGCAGACACCTCTCCAATTGCTCCTAACATAGTTTGCATCAGCCCTTCCTTATCAGCCTACCTACAAATGCTACTCACCAAGGGAGAGGGAGAATGCTGCCTCCTTATGTAGGTGTCCAAACTCACTTTCTGCCAAAGCCCAGAATCCTGCCGGGAGTATCTGAATCCCATGTGACATCATAATCTCAGTCAAACGCTTGCGTGAGCTCCAAATCTGAGAACTGGCTTTCCCATATGTTGGGCATCATGATTCTTCCTTTGTTTTCCATGGATTTTCACGTATCCAGCAGTTGAGTCTGCAGGGATTTGTGGATGAGTTTTCGATAGGTTTGGCATACAGAGCAATAGGACGATACCCAAAGGCCCGACCCGACATTCTAGTGGGCGCCAGTTGTTGTAGCCAAAGGGGGTCCGTTTGCTGAGTTACTGTGACAGTTTTAACTAATGCTACTTACAAGATATGTAAATTCCATTATTTGCAACAAATATTGCCAAAAAAGTCACCTTGGGTAGTTCCCAAACAATGTGCCCCAAAAAGTAATACACTGAAATTCACAAGGAAAACCTTTTCATTGGTGCCTGGGACAATTTTATGTCCTGGTCCCATCCTAGTATTTTGGTTTTTCATGCAGGCTTAGGCAGTACCCCACAAAGCCCCATGCACCATCATATTGGGGAAGCTGGATCAAGGTCCGCTTCCAGGCTTTCAGAAACCCAAATCTTGCAATGTTTGGGGTCCAAGCTCAAAGAAGATAAAATGGAGCTCATTGATAAAATGGTGGAGCTACAGCTGGGCTCAGATCAGAGCCACTCAGGATACGTCACTGCCTGTTGCATCGGGTCAATGCCACAACAGAGAACAGCTGGGGTCCTCAGCGGTTGCAGGACATCATCGGCTTCGGTAGCAGTAATATTTGGTTGGATTAATTTTGAGGATTAGAAGAGCAGTGTAGGAAACGTGGCTAAATAGCATCCATCCTGTTTGACACTCTCTTGAAATACCCACTATGGATTTTTTAAGCAACAGTCAGATATACTTTGGAAACAACCGGCCATGCTGTAGCTGCACCTTGTCATATAATACCAATTATTCTGTATTGTCTTTTGACAGCTATTATTAGCTAGCACAGGATTAATGACATGCAATATAACTCCAGGAGCAGTATTTAAGACTGCTGTACTTATATCTCCTAACACAAAATGGAACAATTGTGTGGTTTTTAGTGGCATACCATTTTTAATTGTGATTTAACCCAAAGGGAATTTGTTTCACTGTTTATTTATTTATTGTATATAGTTTATCATGAACTTTACAATTATTACATTTCAAATTCATCTCGAATCACATGTTAAGAACAACTATTTCATAAGAAATCACAAAAAATTCATATTTTACATTTCATTATTCAATTTCATTCAAAATAAATCATAGATTCAAGTAAAACCACAGCTAATACTCCATTTCATCCTACAGAAGAATTTCAATATTTCATATTAAAATACTTTAGGACTTTTGCCGGTCTGTTTCTTTTCAACATGTATCACACTTTTACTATAAACTCCCCATTTCAGTGCAGACCCACGGTGTACATTTATCCAAGTTTAACAAACCTAACGGAATTTTAGGACACTATAAAGTGCTAAGTGCAAAGTAACCAACTCCGAGTTCAGACATAGTGCCCAGAATTCGCCTGACTTAATTAAGTTTAGTTATAAACAAATGTCCCCAACATGGTCTAGAGAGGTCCCAACCGTGGCTGTTCCGTCAATATATGCTTCATCGTCTCCTCATGGGTCTGGATAGTGATATTCGACAGAAGCGTGCTGTTGCTGGTAGATTCCACCTGCCCCCATATGTTGCACGCACAGGCAACTTATTTGTGTGCATCATAAGGCGAAACCTGTGGACCGCTGGGCCTGGGCAAAGCAACGAGTAACATTTTGGGCGCAGATATTTATGGACTACCTGAGCTACCATAGGGTACATGTGCAACTGATATAGATGTTCATAATTGTTTAATTGTTACCAGTCCCACTTTAGTACTCTGTGCCCATTTGCACCCTTTACAGTACCAAAATCCGAACATATTTTAGGATCTGGGTACCAATTTAAATTCAAAAACAGGTCCTTGACCGGACCCACAAAGGGGTAAGCCCCGGACCTATTCCCAGCTGCAATAAATTGTTCCCCTGGTATCTCAATAGAGGTCATAGCAGTGACATTGAAGCCCTAAGAAACAGTTCAGCCTTTTACTTGAGTAGGAGAGCTTTTAATGATGTCAAACCCAGCTCAAGACGAATGTACTCAATCCGGGTATTCCAGGGTAAACCCAGGACATAATGCCAGAAGTACCCTTCTGCCTGATCCATCCAACTTGTATCCCTAAGGATTAATGCTTATATAAGAATCTGCTCGTGGCTCTGGGCGTTCGGTTTGCAAACAATGGCGACGACACCCAGCTAGTTCTTGAGCTGAGTGGAGTGTATAATGATGACGTCAATAGAGTCAATAGAGTATTTGAATCCATACAAAGATGGATGGCGGCTAACTCTTTAGCTCTAAATGAAGAAAAAACTGAGCTGTTTGTTGTAGGCACCCAACAAAGATTAAAGAAGCTGGACTGTCAGTACAAATGTTTTATGGTGAATGCAATACCATCAGTGTCTCAAAGTGTCAAAACTCTGCGTGTCTTCTTTGACTCTAATCTGTCTTTTAAGAGGCACACTTCATATTTGAAATCATAATACTCCTACCACATAATCCTACTATGGCAAATTCGCCCGTACCTATCAGAGGCTAAGAGAGCCATGATAGCAGCTGCAATCATAAACACAAAATTGGACTATTGTAATAGCCTCTTGATGGGTACATCCAAGACGAATATAAATAAGCTCCAAGTAGCTCAAAATTGAGCGGTTCTAGCAGTCTATGGACTAGATTGGTGCTCCAAGATTTCGTCTGCAAGGAGGAAGCTGCATTGGCTTCCAGTCGAGCAACAAATTAAATGTAAGGGTGTTGTTCTGGTGTATAAATGCCTGTCAGGTAACGCACCCCGTTACCTATCCAGAAGGATGAAAAGAGCTCCTGTAAGAAGGACCCTCCATTCTCATGGTAAGCAGCTTTTTGCATCAGCCGCGTGTGATCCTCAAAATGATTGGTAGCACCAGTTTCAATGCCTGGGCACCAACCACCTGGAATTCTCTCTCCCTGATCTTAAGACCTGTGTCTCCATTACTCTTTTAAAAAAACTATTGAAAACAACATTGTTTGATGAATGAACGTGCTAGTTTAATAATACTGTCAACCTGTTGTTACTGAAACACCTCTCAGAATGCTGACCTTTTTATGTTTTGTGGTTTGTCTGTCCTGTGAGTGCCCTGAGGCCTATGAACGAGTGGTGCGATATGAAAAATAATATAGATAGATAAAGATATAGAAAGTAAGTGCACCCTTCAGAGAGAACCCAGCATTGTCGTTTACATGGTTACGAGTGGAATGGGTAATTTCCATTGCTCTTCTGTATTTGGACTCAACAAGGACCCTTACAGGACAGTTTGAGCCGTAGATATTTATAAGTGCTAGCGTATTCGATGGTTCCCAAAGGGGTGTTTAATGTGTGTCGATTTAACTTTTTCCCTGATACCAGCATAGTTTTGTTTTGCCCAAGTTCACCGCTACATTGTGCTCCCTGGCATACCGACCTCACAGTTCATTTAGTGCTGCTTGCATGCCACTTAATACATGATCAAATACCACCCAACCGTCCGCATAAAACATTGCATGCACCATGATTTTTCCTATTTTAGGTGGGCATTTTGCAATGTTTGCGTAATAAGTTCTGGGCCGATTCGCACAAGTCAGACCTCTGTGGATTCCCACGGGTGTCCTCTTTTCAGAAATGCATGGGGTTCCCTGTTATCCTTGGTGGCTTCCACACTCTAGGCCCAAATCTGTACGTTGTCCACATGAGCAAAATCTGCTCTGACAAAAGAATTGGGGTTACCAGTGTTTTAGGCTTTTCCCTTTTTGCCCAGGTAGGTGCACCCACACATGTGAGGTACTGTTTTCCTCGGGACATCTGTGGAAATGCAGGAAGGTAGGCCATGTGTTGTTGGCGGCATGTTTCAGTGGATGACCAGAGTGAAATGTGTGGAGATTGTGGGTTTTTTTCGCCAAATTTTGGACTTTGCAGGGGATTGTGGGTAATAAATTCTGAGCCGATTTATGCAAGTCAGAGATCTGTGGATTTCCACAGGTGTCTTCTTTTCAGAAATGCATGGGGTTCCCTGTTTTCCTTGATGGCTTGGACAGCCTAGGCCCAAGTCTGTAGGTTGCCCACATGAGCAAAATTCCTGAAACTCTTCTCTGCGAAAAGACAGGGTTACCAGTGTTTTAGGCTTTTCCCTTTGCACCCAGGTAGGTGCACCCACACATGTGAGGTACCGTTTTCGTTGGGACACCTGTGGGAACACGGGAAGGTAGGCCATGTGTTGTTGATGGCGTGTTTCAGTGCGTGACCAGAGTGAAATGTGCGGAAATTGTGGGGTTTTTCGCCAAAATTCGGATTTTTGTCGGGGATTGTGGGTAATACATTCTGGGCCGATATGCCCAAGTCAGACCTCTGTGGATTCCTACAAGTGTCCTCTTTTCAGAAATGCATGGGGTTGCCTGTTTTCCTTGGTGGCTTGGACATCCTAGGCCCAAATCTGTAGGTTTTCCACATGAACAAAATTCCTGAAAATCTGCTCTGCGAAGACCTGGGGTTACCAGTGTTTTAGGCTTTTCCCTTTGCGCCCAGGTAGGTGCACCGACACATGTGAGATACCGTTTTTGTCGGGACACCTGTGGGAACGTGGGAAGGTAGGCCATGTGTTGTTAGTAGCATGTTTTGGTGGGTGACCAGAGTGAAATATGCAGAAATTGTGTTTTTTTGTGTCATTTTACCGACTTTCCCCCAAACTCTGGAATTTTTCCCTACATAGTTGTTGCCTCACCTGCGCATATCACCCCTTCCTAAACTTGGAATTTTGACTACTTTTCAGAAATGTATGCCTTTCTGGCTTCCCATTCAGCTTTCCTACCCTTTTCTTCCATTCCGTTCAAGCATGTCTTATTGGACAAAAAAGGCCAAAATCGCCTACCTCTCACAAAACGGCTGATTAGCATATCAAAATATGTTTTTTTGGTTTCCACTCAACCTTTTCTTGGAAGCCTGTAAAATGGTGAATTCAGGACAGCAAATCATTTGTTCCTAGCTCTTACAAGCAAAAAGCACAGGCTTCTTTGTACAACATTTTATTGCCATATTCTGAAAAAACCCACCATTTTCTCTCTTTTTGGTTATTTTCTCTCACCCCCTACAGCAAACTAGGATACAAGTGGGAAAAAAGGGGCCAAATCTGCCCTAGATATCTCATGTAACACAAAAATGTTACAAGGGATTGAATGGTGGCATACCGAAATCCCCAAAAAAGGCCTTGGCACTGGGGGGGGGGACCAAGGGCAGTTAAGGGGTTAATACATGATCAAATACCACCCAACTGTCCGCATAAGACATTGCATGCACCATGATGTTTCCTCTCTTTTGTGGGCATTTTGCAATTTTTGCCAGACGTGCTAAAAGATCTGACATGTAAATATCAAATAACAAGGAGGTTGGTGTACAACCATGCTTTACCCCCATGTTAATACGTAATATTCTCGACCGGTTTCCACAGTCATCGAGACGGATGTGAGCAGTCGTATTTGAATGTAAAGCCACCACAATGTCAAGTAGCCAGCCTGGGCAACCCAGTTTTTTCATTTTTCCCAAAGTGTTGTACGATTCACTGTATCAGCCACTGCTTCTTTGATGTGCCAGAAGTATTTGTCCAATAAGCATCCACGTTTGTCATTGGTGCACGATTGCCCAGTGCTGCTCAATAGGGGCCGGCTCTTGCCGGGTCAGAGTTCCAGCATCATATGTCTCCCTGGATCTCGGACCTAGCCAGCCTCAGCCCTGACCAGCAGTACAGAAACCTCTTCTGTTGAATTGTTAAGGTGTCCCACTGGCAGGACAATGAGGATGCCGAGCAGGAGCACAGTGTTCCTGCTCACTGCCCTACAGCAACAGCTCCTCCCTCTCTGAACTTTGCCTCCTTGGAACTCTGCCCCCTCCACCATACTCTGCTCCCACCTCGGACCTTGTGGGATCCCCTTTAAATTGTTTCCATTCCCACCACTGCGAATAACCGATGTCCACAAGCAATATGTGTTGCTACAGAAAAATACTTCTGTGTACTGTGGGATATTTACCCCCTAAAGTACAGAAATATCTCTCTGTTCCCTTTCAAAGCACCCTGGACATTCAAGGGCTTTTTATGCAATTTAATTGGAAAATCATGCAGTTAAAGGTCCTATTTGACCTCATTATTTAGGCAATAATGAAAGGTTTAGTGAGCCGTTCCTTGTGGTTATGGCCCATCGCCCGATTTAATTGGCCAAGCGCACAAGGCATTAAGTCAATGATGGAGGAATCCTCTGTCAACCGCTCTACAACCAGCGACTGGAGCATTCCCATAATAAACAGGACTATTTGCCATAAAGATGCTGTTTAATGGTGTTTATGTTCAATAATCTTAGTTTAGTTTAGTTTATTTATTTATAGAGCGTTCCAAGCCCTTAGGCAACTGGGCGCTAATCTTACATGTTGCGCAAATACAAACAGTTTATAGAAGATGAAGCAATAAGCAATCTTCTGTTTATCTTCACTTTCCAGGATTAAATAGAAGAGGATTTTCATTGGTTGATTAGCAGGTTCAGCGACTCTGGCAGTGTTAGGAAGCCTCAAACCCTAATACTTCTACCTATCCTGCCCATGGCCCTTCTCATTGCAGCACCAAGAAACCATACCTAGGGCGCATTACAGTATGGCGGCATTTGCTTTAGAAATACTGCCAAGGTCAGCTCTAATACTGTTTCTGTATGCGGTAAACATGTCTCAGCGGTAAGGGACTGCATGATTTAAAGTCGCGAGGACGTATAAATCACCATTTTGGAGTCGCATTTCATGGCATTGGGGAAGTGCATGCAGTAATAACGCCTGGGTAATATCGCATGGGGCGATTCTTTTGTGTGGAGGTATTTCTTTCCACGCAAAAGCAGGTGTTGTTACAGTGTGGTAATTCATGAAGTATTCGAAAATGCGTGTTAACCATTGCCTTATTACTCATATTAAGGCCCTCTAATTCTAATAGAGTGTTTGTTATACCTGGTGTACCTTCACACTATGAGAATATTGAATATATTTGTTCTGCTTGAGAGATTCTGGTTGAAAAATGCAATGATATATCAGCAAATAACTTTTATCCCAAGAAGTAATATTATTGCTTGATTGTGTGCAAGGTATTCCCTAAATCTGAAACAAAAGAGGACCTAATTACACGTTTGTTGGTATTTCAGCAGTAAATCCGCAGAAATACCACCAAAACCGATTTACCATTAGCATCACTTGGTCCGGCAGGATTACTGCCGGATTACAAGTGGCAGTATGGCGTGATAGTCCCCATTTATGGAGTCCATAGGATTCCATGGGGATTTCCATGGAATTACCACCAGCGGTAATTCTGCCAAAAGGCCAGTTTGTTGGCAGTAAGGTGGTGGAATTACATCCAGCATTTTGCTGGAGGTTTTATCTCCACCACACCAACAAAACCATAGTTGGGCAGTGTGGTAATGCAGTGGTAATGCAGTGGCAACTCTGTTACTGCAGCATTACTTCTGATTTTAGCAGCACTGCCCCATTGTACTGTAGTTTTTATTGCTGTACGGTGCTTTGGGGTAACGCACTATATAAATGTCAAATAAATACAAATGCAAAAATTCTCTGGCTGACTTTTGGGGCAGTGACCGACCATAGTTATGTGTCCCCACCACTGCTCCTCGCTTTCCTCTGAGATGAGTTTCAGGCTTCTTGATTCAGACAAAGGCTAAGCCATGACTGGATCCTATAGTGTTCATGTGGATCAGGGCTCTGCAACCTACGGCTCTCCAGATGTTTTGGACTACGAATCCCATGGGCTCTCACTACTGATAGTGATGGCTAGCGGTGATGGGACGTGTAGTCCTGATTATTGTGGATGAAAGTGAAGTGCAAAGGGTTGTAATGAAACTGAATAACTTTAATTGTCAAACTCTACAGAATTTAGGAGTTTCAATTTGGAATGCAAAGGGAGTACGAAATAGAGGATAAGAGGCTAAGGGATGAAGGAAGGGAATTCCAGTGAAGTGGGACAAGAAGAGAACATTGTGGGCACATGGAGGGCGATGAACTGATAATATAAAGTGAAGGGCACTTCTGCAGAGAGAAGGTGGAACTAATATGCAATGCAAAGTGGTCTTGGATAGGCAGCTTTGCCATTGGCTGCACTTCTGCAAGAACAGAGGGCGAAGGTTGTTGAGATGATATAACCCGAGTGGGTGAGCAGACCCTGCCCGTAATGGCCCGCTGTCCAAGATAAGGGCCTGTGCAAAGCAAGGGTCCTCTAACACGGGTGGCAGCGCCATTACCGCAGGCGGTGGGCCTGCCCCTGAGGGTGATATCACCATTTGCACCCCTGGAGGTCACACGTGGGTGCTAATGTTGTTTTAAATTTTGAAAAAAAGGAAATCGAAATCTTACCTTGTGGTCTGGTGCCGCACCGGATTTCTCAAGCCCATTTTCCATGTTGATGACCATGACGTCAGCAACATGAAAACGGACTCGGGAAATGGAGCGCAGTGTCGGGCCACAAGGTACGATGTTTTACTTTTTTGGGGAAACACACCCTGAGCACCCACATGGGAGCTATGCGGATGCTAAAGGTTGAGGGAGGAGCTGGGAAGAGGAAGGGAGTGCCGGCCAGCAGCACTCAGGCTTCTAAGAACACAGGCTTATATCAGAAGAATACCGCCCGCATTCCGAACTTCCTGATTAGCTGGCGCACCCCTTCCAGGGTGCCAATGAGGTAGATGGAGAGACAGAAGTGAAACCTGTATTCTTAGTGAGTGTAGGCTGCAGAGGCATTGCTAGGGGGGAGGTGGGGGGTTTAGGGGGCTATAGCCCCGGGTCTTTTGGTTGTAGCCCCGGATAGAATCTCAGGGTCTACAACAAAAAGGCTAGCTAGCCCCGAGTCCCAACAATCCCGCCATCCTGACATCAGTGTAGCCCCGGATCTTTTCCAGACCTAGCAACACCCCTGGTAGGCTGAAAGCAACTGAGTTCTCGGCACTGATTCTGTTCCGTGTGGTTCGTGATGGGAGCGCCTGGTATATGTTTTATCTGAGGGGGCAAACCCAAGGTCTATTAGCTGACATCTCTGGGATATAGTGAGAGCTGCTGTAGGTGGAGTGGGGAGGGGTTATGTGACGGAGCTAAATCTGTAGCAGGCACTCTAATGAAGGCAGAATGTTGGAGGGGAATTCAAAATCATATTAAACATGTTGATATTTGTATCAAGGACATCCCAGCGTTTAGCCTCTTCCCATCTGCTGCTAAAGCGGCCCAGCTTTGTCCTATTATGCCTTCCCATGTCGGCTTGAGCGACTGGGGCCGCAGGATCAATTAATCAATCATAATCGAGATTACAGGTCCTAATCATAATTAATTTTCTGTGTTGATTGATCCGGCCCCGCGTTCCTTCTGTGCGCGTGAGAGTTGTCTTGTGTGATCAGGAGGCGGCATGATAAAGTTCTGTATTGTAATAGAGTTTCTCTTCCCAGGATTTCTCCGCCTTGTAACAGGTCCCTGGGGAGGGGCAGAGGTAGGAGGACGAATGAGGCTCCACGGAGAAGGGAAAGGAGCTGAGGCGAGAGACCCTTCTCTACCCACTGGAAAAATCAAAGCAGGCAGCTGGGCCAAACGATTAGCTGTGTAAGGCGACCTCGGCCCGTTATACAACAACACTGGCAAAGCCAACAGCTCTGTTTTCTGTGTTGGGATGGGATAGACATTTTCCAGGCACTGGCATACTGGTACTACCTTGCCATAAGATGCAACTGCTGGCAAATAGCGTAAGTACCTGGGGGTATTATGGTAGCGCCTGCCAACTGCCTGTCTAATGCCTTTACAAACCGGTTGGCCCTGTCATTGCTTGTGTTTAACAAGACTTCAGTGCAAGGAACAAGGACGCACAATCTGCTTTTAAATCATGTGAGAGTAAGCACACTTTAAGACATTTTTTTACACGAGGAACTGGCTTACAGATGCAATTAACCCATTAACTTTCAGAAGACATCTTAGAAATAACATTGGCATCACCCTTAAAAGCACAGAGCAAGCTCTAAGAAATCCTCCGGAGATGTGTTTTAGTTGAGAAGGGGCAGGTAGCGGATGGCAATGGCCATAAAGACTAGCATAGCGACGGGCAGTGAAATAGTGGGTACAAAGTAAATCACCACTAAGAGGCTTTGTGCCACTCCGTCCCATCTCTTTCCTATCTCCATTTCCTATGCCATAGTTTTGGATTATAGACAGCGCTTACAGCACCACCTAATAACAAAAAAGAAAAAACAGTTTGAAACCGTGTTGTTACTACAGCTCATCGGACCACATAGTGTTATGTTCTACGTTCACACGTAGATTCCTGCCATCGATTTGGAATGAAATGCCTCCCTACAGAATATAATGAAGGGGGATTATAATGCCACCCTTGAGTCCAAATACAGAAGAGCGAAGCAAATTACCCATTTGACATGTAAACGACAACGCAGGGATTTCTCTGAAGGGCGCACTTACCTTATATAAGCAATGGTTCTGTCCATCTATTTTGTGTGTGATTGAGGCAGGAACCCTGGGGGATACAAGGTGGATGGATCAGGCAGAAGGGTCCTTCTGGTGTTATGTCCTGGGTTTACCCCGGAACACCCCGAACGAGTACAACCAGCTCACTGTTAGACACAGTTCAAACATGTGGCGCCAATTTTTCTGCGGAAAGCACAGATTTCTTAATGCGCACAGATTTTCAAAACTCGAGGCAGGTTTGAAAAATCCTCCCTGGAGTTTCAAAATGTGGGAGATTTTAGGTAGATTTTCTCCTTATGCCTATGGAATTTTCCATTCTGGCTGCACTTGCAGGCAGAGAGAAAGCCCCCAGAATAGCACAGAAAGGCAGAATGGATGGAACCAGTAGGTGGGCCTGCAGCGGGAGCTATCGTATAACCGCAGGCTGGCAGGGGGCCCAGCAGACACTGATCCAGTGAGGCTTACATATGAAGATATGAGTGCAGTTTGATGAACTGTACCTTGTGTTCATTTCAGCATTAAATAGAGTAATAATAACACACCCTTTCATTCTTGTTTCTGTAGACTTTCAAGCTGTCCCTGCAGATGTCACCTTTTTTATGGAACAATACAAAATGGACCCAGGTTACTCCTCCCTCTCGACACTTACAGGTGTTTTTCACACCACATTTAACAGATTCTACAATTTTATTTGTGCATATATTCAATAGATCACCAAGTTTTCATTATACAAACAATTTAATTTTTTCTCATATATTGAATTTTTATAAAAGAAACTTTTTGAGGCTGTTAACGGCATCAACACGAGTCATCTCAACTACAGCTCGCTACTTGGAGCAGATGAGACACGGAATCACGGCTCACTAAAGGCACCGGATGAAAGAGAAATAACACACACCCAAGGCACTGAAGAAATAAGCACAGGTATGATGGATATACAAACATTTTATGCATTCAAACAGACGCATGGATACATCAACGTTCTAATTTTAATATATTTCTAATTTTTAGATATCCTACCTAGCCAAGGAAAGGCTCGGCTGAGCAAGACACCAATCCAAGCCCCCTTTCTCTCTACCAGTCCTGAGGAAAGTATTAGAAGAACAACTACAACAACAGTAGTGATTTTTGTTCATGCTGGAAACACGAAATGTGTCGACTTGATAGGTGTACACTTATGAAAGCTTTGCTCTAAGTCACTTCAAGTACTAACCCTCTCACTGTCTTTTAGACATACCACAGTTTCGTGATATGATTGTGATCTATGTCGAACCAATGTAGGCACCAGGAAAACTGTTTGGTCTAATTTAGCAACACATGTACAGTATTTTAACAGCCCCAAAAAGGTTTTTTTTTATTATAAAAATGTAATATATGAGAAAAAATAAAATTGTTTGTATAATGAAATGTTGGTGATTTATTGAATATATGCACAGATAAAATTGCAGAATCTGTTAAATGAGGTGTGAAAAATGCCTGTAAGTGTTGAGAGGGAGGGGTAGCCTGGGTCCATTTTGTATTGTTCAGTTTATTACACTCATGACACAGGCCCCCCATAACAAAAAAGAGGGTCCCAACATACCCCCTTGCATAAACAAAACCTTTTTTATGGAGTAATCGGAAACATTTTACTACATATTTTCACTTATTTTGCCACAGATTTGGACCTCCTCTCCTCGTTGTCGAAGGGATTGACCTACTTAGTGTCTTTTATTCTAAATTGTATTTAGGAATATGGGAAAAAGATCATTTTGTACCTCAAAGGATTTTTGTAAACTGCAAAACGTCATCGGAAGCTGAACATGTGAAAGTTTTGCTGAGTCCTCTACCAGAAACAGCAAGAAACCTGAGTGAAAAGAAATACACTTCCGGGTCATCTTCACAGCAGTCTTTAGGATCGGACACTTGCTCCAAGACATTCTGATTCATTGTCATTTTGCCAGTTACCCACCATGCCAGCTCTTTCAGTGATTCCGGTGTGACCACTCAATTGCACTTACCTTTAATTTAGAAGCAGATGACTTCTCACTGGACTAAGAAGAAGGAGGTCACAAAATACGTAATCCCTCTCATTCCATGGACACTATTTCCCCTCTCAACATCTAAGTCATTATGAGTCTATAGCAAAACAAAATGAGTGCTCTACAAATGACACATAACATTAGCTCCTGTCCTGTTGAAACCTTCATGTACTTACAGCCAGAGGACACACTGCTGGTGCTCGGTTTCCCCAATGTAGAGCTAAAATTATCATTAACAATCATCAGGTAAGTGAAGATTTTCTTTGTTTTAATTAAAAGATTCTGGCTAAAGAGACCCCCAGGCAGTGAGGGCCTCCCCCTCCTCTGCTGGCTCCAAATGCCTCCATGATCCCCTTTGGATATTCGCACCTGGGAAAGGTGGATTGACCAATCACAATCCACCTTTCCCAGGTGCGATTGTGCCTTCACGGCCCGCAGCGGTTGAAAGAAAAAAAAGTAAACAAAAATGGCCACCGCCTTTACAATAAAAAAGGGACTATGTCGGACATTTTCTTTACCTGTTTTACATGGCCGCCATCATCCGAAAAGGGACCTATTCCCATTTCTATTTTTCTGGCGGCAGCCATTTGTTGGCATTTTTTTTCATTGCGGGGGGAGATGTGCTCGCGCTGAGGTCATCTCCCATCGGAATAAAAAAAAAAACAGCCGCACCCTGGGAAATCCCAGGGTGCGAATAGTTTTCACGTCCCGCCGCTGGGGTGGACATGGCGTTTAATAGCCTGCAGCCAAAGCTTGGGCTGTCGGCCCGTTAAACACTGTGTCCGCCCCGGCAGCAGTGGGTGAAAGCTGTAGTAGCAATCTCTTCATTCTTAGAATGCTCTGAATGTTCAAAGCTCAATATGAGAACATTTAGACAGAGTAGTATGTATATATAACACACCTTACTCCTTTATATATTTATTCACTGACACACCATTAGTTAAGATGATCAGATTTAATGCAACAAAATCCTTGAAATTCAAAGGATGTGGGAAGTGATGTTCATCTTAACTCGGCCTCCCCCCGTTGATGAACCCTAGGAACTAAAGATGTCTTATTTATGTAACACCTATGCTTAAGCGGTTTACATAGAACACATATACATACTATATCACCCAACCTCAGTTGGCACTCATTTATCAACCTCAGCAGGATCAAAGCCTGAATTTGCCTTGCTGGGATCCGAACCTGCTACCTGCAGATAGCACACAAATCGCAGCAGCAAACACTCGACCCACTGAGCTATCTTGCCAGCCTTTAAATGTGTACATCATTGTGAATCCCATCTATTATGTATGTGCTCATGGGGGGTAGGGAGGGTGAGTTAAGATGATCACCACATCCGCTGAATTACACAGGTTTTGTTGCAATCAATCTGATTACCTTAACTGTCCCTTAACTAAGTGTTTTTGAGTGAATTTCTAGGATTTTATTATACCATAGTTTATTCAAGGGCCACTAACCATGGTCTTCGGCCGTGGCCATTGTACATGTTCCACCTTTAGGTTTACTTGGGGCCCACTAGTCATGGCCTTTGACTGTGTTCACTGTACATTTTAAAACACTAGGTTCCTTCAAGCCCACCAGTCATGGAGTTCGGATGTGGCCGCTGCACATGTTGCACCGATAGATTATTAGAGGTGCAGACATCTATGCCATTGATAGAACCCCCTCTCCTCCGTCATACTGAATGAAGGACAGAAAGACACTGTACATGATACCAGGTATCATTCCAATACCGCGAGTGTATGAGAGACCTTATGCACTCTGACAACCACACCAAATGTACTCTCGCAATGAGGTGGTAGCAGGAGATTTGCAGACCCCACTGAATATCGAAGAGCTGTAAAGAAAATCTGACAAGTGTAAAGTGATGTCATAAGAAGAAGAGACGATGACACACTAAAACGATATGAGAATACTTAAAGAATGAAGATGTAACTGAAGAAACACAGTAAACATGTTTACAAGTAAGAAGAAACTATATATGCAAAGAAGATAAGTAACCAGATGAGTGACAAATGGATATACACAGAAACAAGGTAGATGAGCAAAATAGAAGCTTGCTACAGTAGAAAATATAAAACAGACAAAGCAGCCTTGTTGAAAATATGGATGTCAGCACTGGATGATAGTTAGCGATGAGCTCAGAGGAGAGAGACCATGGCTGTAGAGCTGATAGACGCTGGAAATACAAATTTGTGCAGGAACAATGAATAGCTGTTGGCAGAGATATAGGATGCCACAGCAAAAAGTAACTGCAGGGTACAAAGGCATTCAACGTGGATAAAAAATGTACACAGGACATATTTCACTTAGAATAAGTAAATGAGCGAACGTTTGTAAATGCCAAGGATTGATGATTGGAGATCCAGAAAAGCATATGTGAGACGGAGCAACCAAGTCTCTAGAGGCCGGAGAGAGTCATGACACACAGGATAAATTGAATCAAATAGTGCTAAAAAGGAGACAAAGAGGGTCATTACGAGGTTGGAGGTAAACATGCCGCAATTTGCGGGATGGTTACCTCCTTACCAGGTATCGGGTCCGGATTCCTCAAATGAGGACTTACCAGGCCATTCCAACCTTGGAGGACCCGGTAATTCCTCATTCAAGGAACCCGGACCCGGTACATCCCCATTCCCATTCGAGCCACCATAAGGGTCAATGGGAATGGGGAGGGAGCTAACAACGGGCCCGTTAATAACGGTGCCCGTTGTTAGCTCACTGCTCTGCTAGCGGGACCTGCTAAGGGCACCTGATTTTACCAGGTGCCCTTTGCGGGTCCCGCGAGCAGACTCATAATAGGGTGGTAAGGGGTTAATGGCGCCGGCACCATTACCGGCACCGTTAACCCCTTACCGCCCAGCTCGTAATGACCCCCTATGTCAGTCACACCTAGACTCCGAGGCTACACAGCTTCAATGAGGTGACCATCTACACATGAAGACAGTGCCACCATGTTAATTGTTTAGTGTACACCCACCCAGCACTGCTTTACTGCCTGCCCTCAACACTTTTGCATGTTAATGTTACCCTAATCCTGCTATATGGGTCTCCGCTGCTTCTGAGCTAGATTTGCACTATAGAAATATAACACTAATAATACATATGCTAATACTAGTGCTACTACTACTACTAATAATAATAATAATGAGTAGGGTGCAGTAGAGTAGGGTGAGGTAGAGAGCGGCGAGGAAGAGTCTGGTGAGTAACATTGGGTGAATGAGGTGAGGTAATGTGATTGAGATACAGTGGGTTTGTTTGTTTGTTTGTTTGTTTGTTTGTTTGTTTGTGTTTATTATTTGTAATGCGCACCTAACCCAGTGGGAGCAGGGCGCAGGAGCAACAAGAGGATTGTATAGCTTAGGTTACATATGGCACTGTAGATGGAGTCCAGCTATGGTTACAGTGCTGGACACATCAACAGCATTAAGAACAGATGCAGTAAGTAAGTCATATTTAATATACAAAATTTAAAGATTATAGCTGAGCATATAGGGTAAGAGAGAATTACCAGTACATTAGTTGTCATGTTCCTTAATCCAGTGGATAAGATTGGATCTAAATTGTGAGTAAGGAAGGTCTTCCTTAGGGCTGGCGGTAGAGAGTTCCAATGTTGTGCTGCTTTGACAGGAAAGCTACTCCCCCCAGTCATAGTCCGTTTGAATCTTGGCACCAATAGAAGGTTTGAATTAACGTTTCTGGAAGGGCGGCAGGATACTTGTCTATTGAATCTCGTTGTAAGGTGTAGAGGGGCAGAATGTTGGAGACATTTATGAGTCAGAGAGACAGATTTGAGGAAGATCTTATCTTTTCGTGGAAAGCTAGTTGACAGACCTTTAGTATCTGAAATGTGGGCTTTCTTCGGGAGACTGAGGGCTGCTCTTAAGGCATTATTTTGCAAGATTTTAATCTTATTCGTGATATATTTATTGCTACCTACATATAGGGCATTGCAATAGGCCAGCTTGGACAAGATCAAGGCTATGGCTAGGGTAATGCAGTTGCTGGAAGAGAGGAAAGGTTTGGCTGCTCTCATGAGTTTGAAAGTATAAGAGGTGGCTGAAGCCATAGCCTTTACTTGTTTTTTGAATGTTGTGTAGAGTCTAGATGGAAGCCAAGGGTTTTAACCTCCTAATGCCACAACAATGATGTTATTGTCGATTTCGAACGAGGAATAATTCTGGCCAAGTTTGCTGAGATTAGCTGTTGTGCCCAGGATGAGGAGTTCCGTTTTGTCATCATTCAGGCATAGACCGTGGGAGGCCATCCATGCCTGGATGATGAGGTACACTCTGTTTACAAAGGCGAAATCCTTGCCGTAATCCCCCGTCAGCGGGACGAGGATCTGAGTATCATCGGCGTAATTCGTGTAGGTGATACCCAGACCATCGAGATCATCGAAAAGGGGCTTTGTAAAGATGTTGTACAAAGTGGGAGAGACACAGGAGCCCTGTGGCACACCGCAAGTTATAGGTATTGGGTCAGCAGCTGCTAACGGGGAGAAGACTCGCATTTTTCTGTTATTGAGAAAGCACTGAATCCAGTTAATTGCCTCTTGGGAGAAGTAGGCTGCCGACTCTAAGTGGTTGCAGAGGATCTCATGGTCAACCAAATCAAACGCTGCTGAGAGATCGAGGAGCAGCAGTAATGCCATCTTACCCTCGTCTCTCAGATCATCTATTTGTGCCTTAAGGTCTACAAGAGCGGTCTCGGTTCCATGTTGGGGTCTGAAACCTGACTGTCGGACTCCTAGGAGGTTTTTGTGTTCAAGGTATTGTTGGATTTGTAGGTATGCTATTTTATCAAGGATTTTAAGTAGGAATGGTACTTTGGTGATGGGGCGGTAGTTGGTACGGATGGAGGGATCTAAGTTTTGTTTTTTGAGGAGTGGGAGGACCCAGGATAGTTTGGTGATAAAAGGGGAGCGTTCACGAGCTGCAACTTTTATGAGTTGCACTGGGCATAAGAGACCATGGCAGTTCTAGCGTTTGAGAGTAAGGATGACTTTTTCAACCTCTTTAGTAGATACTTCGCGAAAGTTAAAGTGTGGAATGGCTGCATAAGGTGGAGTCAAAATAGATTGCGGCGCTGTCGCATTAGTTTTGCTAGATTTCGAGGTGGTCAGAAGAGTGTCTTTTTTGTTATTGATCTTAGTTTGTAAAGTTGTAATTTTATTGGCCAGAGCATTTTGTATGCTGTGCACCAGTTTTTGTCCTTGAGGCAGGAATCTGGGGTTTGGATGGGGGATTCCACCTCTTTCAGAATTGCAAAAAGCTCTTTGGTGTTGAACTTGGCTTGGGAAATTTGGAGGTTGTAGGAGGTTTGTTTGGCAAGGATCATTTCTTTTTTGTAATGGGAAGCTTGTTTATTCAGGTTATTCTTGTTGGTCTCAGATGGATCTAGTCTCCACATTTTTTCGCACCGACGTTTCTCTTGTCTAATTAGTTTTAACTATAGAGAGAACCAGGCATTCACATGTTTGCAAGGTTTGCTCTTTCTCATTTTCGATGGTGCTATGACGTCAAGGGATGATAGCATCACTTTGTTGTACATATCTACCATAGTGAAGGGATCTGTGTGGTATGAGATAGTGTTGAGAGTGGGTAATATCAAAGGGATGGGGTTTTTGGGAGTAATGTTTCTTTTGTTTCTGATGGGGACAGCTGGGGCTATACTGTCAGAATGCAAAGGAGGTGAGTGACCTAGCAGTTTGGGCTGGACTGCCCCTTTTGGGGTGGGGCCAAGCCTGATTTGCATATGGTCTTTTCCCTTCTGTAATGGCTTGGCAGGCGAAGAACGATGGTCTGGAGGGTTGCCCAGAGCAATGCCAGTGGTTAAGATTCATTCTAAACCTTCCAGCCATCACCTCTTTGTTTTTGCTTAGTCACCCCGAGTGGGATGGGTATTCCCAGACGTGGGTCCCGTGCCTGCTAGGCCTAGAGACCCAACTCCTCACTGATGAGGCCCAACAAGGCCGAAACATGTTTGGGGAGGCTTGTGGTCTCGTGTAGAAGGGATGTGACCTAGCAGTTTGGGTTGGACTGCCCCTTTTGTGGTGGGGCCAAGCCTGATTTGCATATGGTCTTTTCCCTTCTGTAATGGCTTGGCAGGTGAAGAACGATGGTCTGGAGGGTTGCCCAGAGCAATGCCAGTGGTTAAGATTCATTCCAAACCTTCCAGCCATCACCTCTTTGTTTTTGCTTAGTCACCCCGAGTGGGACGGGTATGCCCAGACGTGGGTCCCGTGCCTGCTCGGCCTAGAGTCCCAAGCTACTCCTCACTGATGAGGCCCAACAAGACCGAAACATGTTTGGGGATGCTTGTGGTCTCGTGCAGAAGGGATGTGATCTAGCAGTTCAGGCTGGACTGCCCCTTTTGGGGTGGGGCCAAGCCTGATTTGCATATGGTCTTTTCCCTTCTGTAATGGCTTGGCAGGCGAAGAACGATGGTCTGGAGGGTTGCCCAGAGCAATGCCAGTGGTTAAGATTCATTCTAAACCTTCCAGCCATCACCTCTTTGTTTTTGCTTAGGTCTCTAGTGAGAACATAATCAGATGGTGGTCAGACCAGGGCTGGGGCATTATGGACGTGACCGTGATTGGGAGTTATGCTCGGCAATCCAGTCAAGGGTTCGACCTTTGGTGTGGGTGGGACCTGTGATCTTTTGAGTAAAACCTAATTCCTCTCAGGAGTTGTTGATTTGAGTAGCATTCGAGCCTAGAGGGTTGCTAAAGCCAAGGTTAAAATCTCCTAATATGATGCACTGAGAAGAATTTTTAAGGTGGTTAGACACGATGTTTGTTAGGTCCTCTTCGAAAGATCCTAGAGGGCCTGGGGGTTGGTATTTAAGGTGGATGGATGCAGACTGCAAGTTGGATATGGCTAGCTTGGCGGTTAGAGATTCACAAGAATCAGTGTTGTGAGGTGGAGAGAGTCTCAGTGTAAGGTTAGTTTTAGCTATTATGGCGAAGCCTCCACCTCGAGAGGTGATACGATCTAGTCTTAGAAGGGTGTAATCATCTGGGATGGCTAACATAATTGCTGGACCAGCAGCAGGGTGGAGCCAGGATTCAGTAATCGCTAGGAAATCTATATTTTCTTTTTGTAATAAGTCTGCTATATCTGTTGCGTGGGCAACCATAGAGCGAGCGTTTATAAGTGCACCCTTTGTCCCAGACTGTGCTGGTTGGGGCAATGAAGGCTGTACCTTGAGATTGCATTTCGGGGTAGAAATAGGCTCTCGGAAAAGTCTACTATTCAGTTGGAGGGGGTGCTGCGGATAGCTAGTTTTGCAAGGGCTGGTGGAAACATTGCTTGACACTTTTTTAGTTAATGGGTCATACAGTCTTGGGAGTGTCGTGCGTAATTTGAGGTTCCTCTGTGATAAGGTACAAGGTCTAGTGAGCAGGTCAGCTTGCTTAGGGAGGTTGTGCGCGGGCGCTAGTGAAGGTGGGTAATGTAACATAGTGAGATCTTGCAGGGTGATTATATGGGGGAGTGTCCTTAGCAGGACCGTGTAGAATGGTGGGAGGTACATATCGTGTGCATAGGGATAGTTGCCGGGTGGACCGTGGATAGCTGTGCAGTATAAGTTGCTATAAAGGCTAAGTTCATAGATAGGGCCACAGGTCTATAATCTGGCAGCTGAGCATATAGCACAAAAATTAGATTGATACAGTGTAGTGCGCCTGTCTATTTGCATGCAGGGCAGAGTAGATCTAGCAAAACTAGCATGGTACATATGCATAGGAGTCTAAGGCTATACAATAGGAGAAATGCGGATATGGAGTAATCAAACTGGCATGAGGCTTGTATGCTAGGCAACACATTGGGAGGCAAGCATTCATAAGCATTGTTTACTTAAATAAGGCTAGTTTAGTTGCATTATAGCGTACAGGAGGCTGTACATATAATGGCATTCAGGGGCGCCAGAAGAATCAGGCGGCAGTCACAGACTTCTAAGTCTTATGGGCTAATGCGCAGCAATGCATGGGAGGCAAGTATAGGTCAGAGGGTTGTGTCAGCAAATATTTGTCTGACAAGTATGATCATAGAGAGTCAAATCAATACAGCACAGGATATGTGTGCTAATGTTACCTTGAGATAAGGTTGGTGGATAAGAATGCATGAGAGGAATCAGCAGCTCCCAGCGTAACAGCCCGACACGCCTGGTCACGCTCGGTTAGATCAGTCAGAGGATGGCCTTCTCTCTAGGTCTTACCTCGTTGGCCGGCGCTTGCCTGCCGGTGATTGGTGGCACAATAAGTTGCAGGTTTGAACCAATCCAAAGGCAGCAGAAGTCGGTATGCAGTCAGGCATGCAATCAGGACAAGGTCAGGCGAGGGATTCACAAAGCGCAGCAGCCATTTTACAAGGGCTGGATCAGACAGTTTTTCGGTTGTTGCAGGTAGCACACGGACAATGTGCACATGGATTCTGCAGCCGGATGAGGTGGGCAATCTTAGCAGAATATAGCAAACAAGGTACTTGGCTATAAAATCAAATTTAGAAGGAATTTGGGCATTTACGAGCCGCAATGTTAAAGAGGGGCTCTAAGGCAGCTGATAATATGCCTAGAGCTTACCTCTGAATCTCAGCATCTCGGGGGCGATGTGAACTGCTCCTGCAGCATGCACCAGGGCAGTGGGGCTCCTGCTCGTGTTGTGGAAAGGACTAGTGGGGGTTAGTGGGGTGAGCTATAGTTGGAAGAAGAAGAGTCGGTGAGTGGTGTGGGGTACAGTGGTAAATTGGATGCTGATGAGTGTGTTGGGTAGAGTGGGTGAGCAAGAGCGGGGTGAGTAAGAGTGGGGTTGGGTGGGGTAGAGTGGGTGTGAAAGAGTGGGTGAGTGAGGTGAGGCTGAGCGGGTGACTAGGGTGTTGTAGAGTTAGGTGAGTGGGGTGAAGTGCATTAAGTGAGTGGGGTGGGATAGAGTAGGGGAAGTACATTGCATGGGTGGGGGAGGAGGAGTGGCTGAGTGGTGTGTGATAGAGTGGGACCGTCGTGGGATGTAGTAGTTTAGGTGAGTGGGGTGAGGAAGAGTGGGTGAGTGGGTTGAGGTAATATCGGATGACGTTAAGAATGGTACAGTAATTGAAGTTGCAGTTCTCAATGTCTGTCCCTGAACCTGGCAACCATGGTAGATGACGTCTACGCTGACAGCCATCCCATGATCAACCAATAGGATTGCGTTTAGCTGCCAACCAGTCCTATTTTCAACCTGTTGGAACAGCATGTCTATGGTCTTGCACAAATGCCTTAAGTGAAGAATAGAAAAAGTCAATATTGATGTACAGCAATGTAGCCTAGGACTAACATATGCTTTTATCAATTAAATCTGGCAGACCTATCTATGTTGACTACACACATACTGCAGATATTTATAAGGGGTAGTCACTAGTTCTTTTACATATGTACTGCCTGGTATCTATGTATTTATTTATTGTGCATTTACATCAAGAAATTGTGTTTCAATTCGCCCACAGGCCAAAGGAGAGGGGCATGGGACAAAGGCAAGACTAACTGATGAACAGAAAAAGGGGCTGTCCTACTAGGCCTTCTGAGCATTCAGAACATGCAAGTGCAGGGAGAGAGGGAGAAGGGGCAGGGAGGGGGGGACACGTGCTAGGAGTTCCACAGAGGGAAGTACCAAGGAGTCAGTTGCATGCAGCAGTAAGTGCCTAGCAGAGATCACTTGGTACTGAGTGATCGCCTGCCAATAATAAGTGCTAGCCTGTGGGAACACAAGCCAGAGGGTGCCCGAAGGCAAGTGCTGGGATGGGGCGGAAGGCTGAGGGCAACTGGGCGGAAGGCCTAACCCAGAAGGACACATAAGGTCACAGGCCACCAATCGCACCAACTCTGGGGTATTAACATGAGAGTGAGAGGGGGAAGGAGGAGGTGAAGAGGAAAGTCTTGAGCAGCTTCCGGAATTTGAGGAGATCCAGCTCAAGATGGAGAGGAAGGAGGAGGCTGTTCCTGAGGAGGGAGCCAGCTGAGGAGAGAGGTCTGCCACCAGCTCACTGCTTAAAAAAGTGCCTCACATGCAGAGATTTGACGTCGGAGGAGCCTAAAGATCTAGAAGGAGAGTATTTTGTGAGAGCAAATTGTAAATAGATTGGTCCTCGGCCCCAGACAGCCTTATGGATGATGCAGAGGGATTTAAATTTGAAAGGGCCATAGGTAGAGATAGAGGTGGGAGAGGAGAAAGAGTCAGTAGACCTGGGAGGGACAATCAGTGAGGAAAGAGGTCAGCCAGTCACGTGTCCCCTCTGAGGTACCAGTGGTATCATGGAGCCATTTAATGAGGATGGAGTGGTTGACCATATCAAATGAAGAGGAAAGATCAAGTAGGATGAGAACAGTGGGAGAATTAGTGTCAAGAGATGCAAGCAGTTCTTCACAGGTGTTGAGAAGAGCAGTTTCCATACTGCTGGATGCTCAGAATCCAGATTGATGGTTGTGTATACAACCAACGAGCTCAGGATGCTGGGCCAGTTGGGCGAAGAAACAGCTTCTCCAGGAGTTTCCCAAGGAAGGGCGTGATAGAGATAGGGTGGTAGTTAGCCGGACACTAGGGGTCAGCAGAACGCTTTTTCAAGAGGGGACGCACAAGAGAGTGCTTGAGGTAAGAGGGGAAAGACCCAGTAGCAAGAGAGTGATTGCAGAAATCAGCAAGTGCAGGGGCAAGGGAGCCGATGTTGTCCTTAATAGTTCTGGAAGAAAAGGGGAGACCTGTTTGGAAGAGACCTTCAAAGAGCAGACATACCTAGTGACCTTGTCCGATGTGACAGGAGAGAAGGAGGAGAGAAAGGCTGAGGGAGGATGGGAGCGCAGGGGTGGCAGTGGGATAGGAGGATGTAGGGACAAGGGGAGGAAGAAAGAGTGCTCAAGATGTCCTGAGTTTTTTCAGTGAAGTGGGTGGCCAGTGAAGTGCACAGGGCCTCAGAGAGAAGAGGCATGGTGGAGACTGCAGCAGGATTGATTAGTTCCTTGCAGATTTTAAAGAGTTCAGTCATGTTGTTAGATGCACCAGAGACACAGGCCTGGATGTGGACCCTCTTCTTAGAACAAATGGAGAGACGATAATGCCTTTGGAGAAGGCAACAGGACAGTTTATTAGAAGATAAGCCTGTGGTCTGCCAGTTCTGTTCTGCAGCTCCACATTTGCGCTTCACATGTGCTAGATTTGAGCGATTTGAAACACTTTCATGTGTCTAGGTGCTATATAAATAAACAATTCCATACCTAGATCAGAGTCGTACCGCTTGGTGGTGGATCCTCATGACTGCAGCAAGAATGTTGAGAGTTTAAGAGATGGTGAGATGGAGGTTGCTGAGAGAATAGTCGGAGGTAGAGTCTGCAGTGGGAGGCGAGGGTGGGATGAAGGTCGATGCAAAGGCAGCCACTGACACTCGTTTCATCAGGCGGATTTCTGTGAACGAGGTTGGCAGAGCTGGAGGAGGTGTGGTCAGAGGGTTGAGAGGGCCCAGGTAGGAGAACAGGAGGGAGTGGTCTGACCAGGAGAGCGGTGTGGTGAGTGGGAACGAGAACAAAGTCTGTGTGGATAAAGACATCAAGAGTGTGTCCATCCAAGTGGGTAGGACTGCAGGGGAGAATGGAGAGGGAGACCGAGGTGCAGAGGACACACAAGAGAGTGAAGGCAGTGTTCGAGCAGTCAAGGTGGATGTTGAAGTCACCCAGTAGAAGGAGTTTAGAGGAAGATGTCAGGATAGAGGAGGAGAAATCAGCTCATTCAGAGAGGGACAGTGTGTTAGAGCCAGGTGACCAGTAGATAGTGGCAATGGTCAGAGACGAGGGAGGAGAGATGACCAGTTTGAAGACCAGGTTCTCAAAGGAGGAGTATGGCTGGGTGGGTACGAGGGAAGAAAGGACCCACTCAGGAAAGATCAGGGCAACTTCGCTGCCAAAACTGTTAGGGCAAGGCTTTGATGTGATCTTGTAGCCATCATGGAGAAGGGAGTCAAAAGGAATGACTGAGCTAGCGTTAAACCATGTCTCGGTAGGAGCGAGGATATAGAGGCCAATGTCTTCAAGGAGATGGCAGATGCCAGCAGAGTGTTTGATAGCAGAGCGAGCATTAAGCATGGCTAGATGAAGCAGGTCTCTGCCTTTGGAGGTTTTCCGAGGAGGGGTACAGGGATGTGGTACACCAGTCAGAGGAGGGGGAAGAGGGACAGGGAGATTGGAGAAAGGAGTAGCAGGTGCAGGAAGGGAGTTGATGAGGGACGACAGGCACCGGTCAAAGAAGAGAAGGTTGGGTGGAGGAACCTGCACCATAATAGTGCCATTGCGATAGACATTAATGATGCACATGGATGATGCAAAGCCCACCAAGAGTACTTCCCATCTAGTGCCACCATTAATGGGTGAGTGTAGGAAAAGAGAAAGAATAGAGATAAGATGAGGGGTTCAGAGATCTGGAGAGGGGACAGAAAAGAGGACATTAGTGACAATATGTCTGGATCTTGTGCTTACATAGGTGTCTGAAATGAGTAAACCAAGGTTGGTGGTCAGGAAGTCTTTTTTAAAAGTTTCCTTCCAGATTTACTGAGAGAAAGAGTATAAATGATAGTAAAGCAGTTAGACTAGATAGGCGAGATAGCGAGTGCCATAGGGGTGTGGAGAGAGAAGGATAGAGGAGAGACTGCATAGCACAAGCACAAACTCACAAGTCAGCCTACTAGCCGAAAATGAAGAGCAAACAGATGCAGTAGAAAACTTGAGTACAAAATTGGGTGTGTACATTTGTTAAACACACCTAACCCAAACAGCACACAAATGCAATGCAAAAATGGGCAGGTGTACAGTTGCTAAACACACCTAGATTTGAAATTGCCCAAACTGCACACAAATGCAGTAGAATAAAGGAGGTATAGAAGGTATAGTCGAAACCGCTTAAAAATGGCTTTGGCACAGCTCAATTTCAACATAGGAGAGTTAGTGAATAGACAACAGGTGGAAGAGCAAAACTCACAGATGCTATGCAGTGGGCAAATAGACTCCAGGAGGAGAGTCACAGGTTCTTGGAGTTGCCGGCTGCATGATGGGGACTGTTCCATGGTGCGGGAGATGGAGGAGATGGAGGCGCTCAGAGCCCTTCCAGGTCCGGACAGGCACAGACATGGGCCCTTGATGTGGGCCTTCAAGTCAGGGTCCGGCTTTTGCCTGGCGGCTCCCGATTGGCCCTAATGTGTATTGGATGGCCCAATCAGATGGAGGCAGGCAGGCAGCCCATCACTCCTGTGTTCTGGGACGGCGGCGCCCTTGATGAAGGGTGAGGGGGATCAATGCACCTTGTGATGAAAGGCAAAAAAATCGTCAGTGCAGCCCCTCCAGCTTCAAAGGGAGTGCTACAATAATGAAGCAGAGCCCAGCAGAGCAGATGAAAAATAAATGTAGCGCTCTTCGCCGCGTTTGAACTCAGAGCAAACAAATGTGCCAGGTCCAATGGGGCTTGCCTCATGTCTGGCCTGATGGATTGCAGGTCCCCAGCTGCCTCGTGTGGGAGCCACAGGTGGTTCCACTGGTCTTTGGAAGAAAGGGAGGCCGAGTGAGGCACAGACAGGGGCCCCCTGACTAAGGCATGGCGCAAGGGAAATTAAAAACTATTCCACTAAAGTAATATTGCAGCTAATGTGCAAACACGACATCTCTTGTTGCCTCCAATGCATTTCCTCACCCAAGGGGTGTGGGGATGGGGGGAGATTTGTGGGCAATTCAGGTCTACCTAAGCAAATGTTTCCATGCATGTTTACACTGTATATTCAAGCACAAAGCGTACATTAGCCAATGTTTCATCTATTCAGACTAGTATAATGCAAAACAAACATACTTTACATTACACTTACTCATCTTGATGCTTGGTGATCCCCTTTCGTGGGTGTGCTTTCCCACTGTGCCTTGGTGTGGAAATAAATGCCTGACCGCATGACAGCAAGCATGATGAGCTGTGGCATGATTTCCATTATGGCATACCCAGTGCCATAAAGGTCCTTCAGTTTGGTGTTCATATCCGGGCTGGTGTTTTTACACATTGCTGGGGTCATGTGTTCAGGCATCTCAGGGAAAGCAGGTGTACATGGAGCAGGTATAGCTCTGCAGTAGATCAGAAGTTGAGATGTCCAATGAGTCACTGTAATGGTCTCTCCAAAATGGGTCCCTTTCATCTTAATCACAGCCTATTACATTTTGTAGTGGGTCAGACACAAATCGCTGATGTCAAAAGGAGTGAACACCGTGCAAGTGACCAAATCCAGAAGTGGGCACTCCGATGGAGGTTAACATCTCCATATCAGAGGGGTGACTTTTATGGGAACAAAAATGCTAGGCCACTAACTGGAAGGAGTGTGTTGTGCATCTTAAAGAATAAGTTAAACTAGCAGTGATACACAGGGGACATCAGCCTTAGCCCTACCCTGTAAGAATTACACTAAATAATGAGAAATACAAACTGGACTAGGGCAGATGTTGTTCGGTATCATTAATGACATAAAACTATCAACACCATAATGACGTGAGGTACACAATCCAACAATGTGTGTTGTCAGTTTATTGACAAGATGCAGTTCTCAAACACATGTCTAAATTCCCAAAATATATCATGTTGGCAGGGACTCAATCCCAAGTCTTTCATCTGCTAGGATGAGTGCCCAACCAAATATACTACTACAATTTGACAATGGATTCGTGGTGTGCTCTGCCTTGAACATGAAGGGAAGGCTATTATGTCTCTTGGTACCTTAAGTGAATAGTGGGGAGAGCACAAAAAAAGCTGTCATCAGAAGCTCTACCAGAGCAAGTGCTGCTAATGAATCATGGATTTTAATGGATGTGGGCATGCCCCAGGAGGAAGGAGGTGAGCGGTCACCACTAAAAGGGATGGAGATAGTTGATGGAAAAAAAGATATGGAATATTTCGCATGAATGTCACAGGAATTTCGTCCCACATGGATATGTTCAAGGATCAGAGCAAGGGGGTGCAGAATTGATAAACGGCTAGAAGCTCAAACGCAAGTTATTGTAGTGTCCCTTTCACAGACAGTGGTATGAAGATGTGTCAAACTGGGGCACACTGCTATGACACTGTTTAGAATGTCATGGTTATTTTTGGAGGCAGTTTCAAAGAGGTATGAGCATTTTCTGGAGGCAGTGTGAACTCATTTAGCAATGTCCTGATGGGAGTATGGTTAATACTGCGCCAACATGGGGCAAAACCGGCAAGACACCATTGAAGTTGGCAAGACAATGTTCTCTGAAAATTGTAGAAACTAGCGTGACAATGTACTCCATTGGTAAACCATTGACATTATACTGTTGATGACATTTTCAATTTCTGGGAGGAATGTGAAATTGGCATTAACATTTTTCTGGTAGCACTTGGAATGGCATGGCAATGTTTGTAAGTGAAATGTGGAAAGAAGCAGTGCAGCCTTCTTATTTGAAGCAAATTGGCATGGCACTGTTAAAACTGTCAAATGTAGATGTTCTGTCTTTACCAATCCCTTCCACCACCAAAGAAAAGAATGCCCTTTCCAGAAGACATCCTGCTATCTTCAGCTGACAAAGAAAGAAAGACAGCACTTTCATTGGAGAAAATTGCTAAATGGCATTAAGCCTCCTCCGTGGAAAACATTTATAATGGTATTTAGTAAGGAGAGTCTTCAACTCGTGGAGATCCTAAGCCCATTGGCACTGAGATGGCATCACCCACAAGAGCGAAGGAGTTATGATGTACCTCCATAATTGGCTATCTGTATAGCAATCAACAGTTAATGATGGGAGAAGAGTGTGCACAAAATCATGGCCATAATGATAAAGGTGCAGGTAAACAACAGCTTGCCAGTTCTTACATATTGAAACAGGAGCAAGATGTCAGCAAACACCTCCAAACTGCCTAATAGAATATAACATGATATGGGGACCCCGCCATCTCCAATGGTCAACCTTTCTGACATGGTGCTGGGCAGGAAAATATGCTTAACCAGGGCATAATTGGCATGGCACTGTTGAAACTAGCAGGACAATGATCATGTGGTAGAGCCAAGACAAATTGATTAACCATAGAAAAACTCGAACGACACAGTTGAAACTGTCACAACGTGTCATTAAATGGGGGGGTTTGAAACTGGCTTAGTAATGTTGAAATAGGCATGTACATATTTAAAGTGACAGGCTACATCATCCTTCACTATGGTATACTTGAGAGTGGCAGAGGGCTTTTGATTAGCAACTGTGGCAGTCTGGCACATTAAGCATTCATTTATTAAGTGTACTCTTAAAAATGGCATGACAAGACTGACAATATCTTAGATTATTTGAGAAGCACTAAAATATACTTTGCTAAACTTACTTTTTTGGCAGCACCCTTGCATATGAAAGCAATTCTGTTTGCATTTTATTTTCTGGCAATTTAGATTGCATTTTATTAACTAGAACAGGACATAGAGAATGGGGTCCAGTATATTGCTTGGCAAATTTAACAGTGCTCTAATTATGTCCCCTGCTAAAATATTAGAAATGTGCACAATTTCTACATATGATCTATGATTTATGATTAGCGTTTTCTGAGTGTGGTAATGGCACATTATGGCGAGCACAGCTTCAGTGATATGGCACAAAGGTATATGTGTCTACTGTGTGAATAGTATTATCTTCAGGTCTGATAAATGATTTGCAGCAGAGAAACTGTGGCCGACCTGCCGTCTTCAAAGCACTGGACTATCTTCAGAACTCTGTGCAAATCCTATGGTTTTGTATGCATTGTCTTCATAAAAATGTGCTGTACAATAAAATAAAATATCCTTGAGGGAAGAAACAACCCAACCCCACCTTCCCCCTAGGAGTTCCAGCCATTCTCCCCTAATCATGATCATGATTTACACTTTACCGGTTTAAAGGTTCACCAGTTGTTACTGTATCCTTTCTCGGAAACCGAGAAACTGACATATAAATAAAGGCTACATAAAGGAAGTCTAAGAAGTGAAACCAGGGAGGAGCCAGGAACACATGAATAACTATTAGCACAGTACAATATACGATGGTGGTGTGCACAAGATAGACGAAATCGAGGTTACACAAAGGTTTTGTTTGGAGAGCCAGGTCTTCAGCGCTTTCCTACACTGATTTAGAGCAGTCCAGATTGCCGCCGGGATAGAGTTCCAGAGGATCGGAGCACTACATGAGGAGGACTTATTCATGGTTTTCTCCTTGCGGCCGAAAGGCCATCATACCAGTGGTAGTTGCCTTGTCGGTGAGGCATGCGGTTTTGAACCAGATGCTAGCCGGATCGAGTACTTAATAACCCCTTAAGTGCCAAGGACGAGTATGCTCGCCCTTTTTGCACAGACTTGCATAATAGCCTGGCACTTAAATTAATGTATGAGCATCGAAAGAACAAAAGGCTCAGCCAGCTGTGCCCGGGTTCGAACCTCTGACATCAAACTGCACATAGCGCTCTTAAGCTACTTAGCTACCAGAGCTACAGGACACAAGGATGCAAGATAGCTCTCTTGATGTTTTGGAGTACATCTCCAATCAATGCTAGCCAGCATAGTTAATGTGAGGGATCATGGGAATCGCAGTCTAAAACATCTGGAGAGCCAAACGCCCCAGAAGATCTCATATTTTACAAGGGAGAAGAGAACAAAAGATTGGCGGTGCAGGAAAGTGCAAAGGAAATGTGGTATGAGAAGGAGAGATGAAGTAGCCGACTTCACAAACTGATAGCTTCCTGATGCCTATGTCCTGGGTATTATTATTACTGCCTATCCATTGGTACTGAGGAAAGAAGGCTCCAACAGCATTATGGTATTCAACCTGTGACATACAGGTTACAGAACTATCTATCTGTCAAGCAGCTAACTCACTGAGCTATCTCACCACTAAAGTGTGAGCATGAGTGAAATAAAACAACAGAAAGGACTAGCGACGCCGAGGACAAGGGAAGGAAGGATGAAAGAACAACAGAGCGCTGAAGGAGGTGAAGGAAATAGCGTTTTAAATACGGTATTAATACTGTCACTCCTGTACGGATTCGGTACCTGGCGATGGAAAAAGACAAAGACCCCAGAGGTCAACAGAGATATTTAATCAGGAAGGTGCAGCCTCTTTCAAGAGCTTATCCCCTTCTTTGCTTAAATGAAGATTCGGCTCGGGAGAGAAAGCCTATTACAGTCAGCAGAGAAGGTGGCGGATTGAAATGTAGGACAAGCGCCGGTGCAGAATGTGGCTGTGGCCAATCGATGGGGGATCGATATCAAGCTGCAATTGCCGGGCCTTTCTTCTCAGCAGCATTCCCTCCTGGCAGCTCGGCCAGCGCCCAGCCTGCAGATGGTCCAATACCCACATGAATCTTCAGCTGGCAGACCAGGGGGGGGGGGGCAGCCCTCCGCAACCAAACCGAGTCCCATGCGCGCTCGCCATTCTCTTCCCATGCACAAATAATGCCGACAGCCTGACAGAAATCGCCCTTTTCTAATGCCTGGTAGTTCCTATGTTGCTCCCATTTGTCTTTTGATCCTTTTGGAAAAAAGCCCTTACTTAATGAATGCGTTTTAAGATAGAAGTAATTTATTGTGCACCAACAAAGCGTTTTAAAAAATATATAAATAAAAACACTAACAACAAAGCAATCCCTGGAGCGTTGGTGAAGTGTTTGTCCTCGGGATGTAGGCTGTAGGCGGATGATGCAGCCTTTTCCCCTCCTGAAAAAACAAAGCAGCTGATGCTTGCATCTATAACAGATCTGGGGTGCTATTACAGAATCTTTGCCCGGGTGCAAGTGCAAGGAGCACCAGAGTCAGAATTGCCCTAGTACAGACAGCGTATTCCTCCAATGCATCTTTGCACCAGGGCAAAGAACTAGTGTAACAAGTGCCCTGGTTCAAAAATGCAATGGACTTTTAGAGCGCCATTCTATCATTTGTATTGGCCTCGCTGTTTGTGGCTCTGTAAAACATGGGAGTGAGGGACGTTAGTATTTGTATTTTATTTATTTATAGTGCGCACCCTGCCCAAGGGCATCAGGGCGCATGTTTATAATGCGGTTGCAAGTTACAATAATAGGTACATTACATTTATACATATCTACATAGAGGATAGGACCATTGTAGGGAGAACAGAACAGCTCATAATATACAATATGGACAGCGTGCAGACAGTTTACTGCTGACAATTGCTAGCTTACTGTGTGGTAGCCAGGGCATCCTGATCATAAAGCCATAGTTTGGTTTTATTTTTGAAGGATTGGAAGGCAGGAATATTTCTGAGAGCATTCGGCAAGGAGTTCCACAGCTTGGCTGCAAGGACTGAGAAGCTTGTGCCTTTGGCTGTCTGCATCTTGAAGCTGGGAATGGTTAGGGTGTGAGCCTGGGCCGCGCGCAATGGTCTGTTTGCAGTATGTTGTGTAAAGCGCGAGGACAGGTAGGCCGGTGCTGCGTTATTTTGAGCTTTGTGTGTTAAGGTGAGTGCTTTGAGGGAGATGCGGAGCGTAATGGGTAGCCAATGTAAGTTGCGTCTGGTGGAAGATATGTGGGAGCGCCTGGGAACATTGAGAGCTGCCCTTATGGCATTGTTCTACGTGACTTGGAAGAGGCAGATGCAAACCCTGTGCTCCCGGCGGGTGCAGGTCGGAAGTTTCCAGGTCCTTGGTGCAGATATGCGTTCTAGGGGTGTGGCAGAAACACTTGCGAGTATCCAATCTGAAAGAGGCAGTCAAAGATCTGATACACTAAAGGGCTTTGGTTCTGGTTAGCCACTGATGTGGAGGGGTGGGGGGTGTGATACAGCTGAAAAGGAAAAAGTAGGCATAACTGGATTAGGGTAGATGTGCTAACGGCTAGGTGGTTTGTGGGAGATTTTGTGTGCAGCGGAAGTTGGAAGGCCATAGAGGCGAGTCAGTTAGTCAGGGTGTGGAGAGGGGAAAGGCCTTACCGGTTAAGCAATCCCTGCACTCCTACCACTGGTCTTTTGCAGAAAGGTCCCTTCTCACTTTCTCATTATGCCACTGTCAATTCCTCTCTCTCTCTCTCCCTCTCTCCCTCTCTCTCACTCTGTCTCTCCCCCTCTCTCTCTCTCTCTCCATCTCTCTCTCCATCTCTCTCTCCCTCGCTCCCTCTCTCTCTCTCCCTCTTTCACCCTCTCTCTCTCACTCTGTCTCTCCCTCTCTCTCTCTCTCTCTCTCTCTCTCTCTCTCTCTCTCTCCATCTCTCTCTCTCTCTCTCTCTCTGTCTGTCTCTCCCCCCTCTCTCTCTCCATCTCTCTCTCCCTCGCTCCCTCTCTCCCTCTATCTCACTCTGTCTCTCCCCCCTCTCTCTCTCTCTCTCTCTCCCTCTTTCACCCTCTCTCTCTCACTCTGTCTCTCCCTCTCTCTCTCTCTCTCTCTCTCTCTCTCTCTCTCCATCTCTCTCTCCATCTCTCTCTCCCTCTCTTCCTCTCTCTCTCCATCTCTCTCTCCATCTCTCTCTCCCTCTCTCTCTCTCTCCCTCTCTCTCTCTTATATACATTGTACCCGTTTGCAACAAAGATCCACGAATTAGGAAATTAGGTAAATGGGCAGCCCTGATACTCTGCACAGCTTGTTCACCTTCTAAAATGTCTACACAAGGGCCCCAAGGCTGTTCTTAGTTGTTCACAGATTGAAAAAATAGGTCCTTATCCCTTCCTGAATTTCTCCAGCGGTCCCTAGCTGCAAGCTTTGAGTTTGAATGGACCTTCCATCAAAGGGTGTGTATTTGGATGTTTAAAAGTATACTTTGCTGTGGTAGGAAGAAAGAGTTAAATGAGTTGCCATGAGAAAAAAGTTACTTAAGTGTCATCATAGTGCTTGCTGACAGATAGTGGCATTATGATGTAAAACTGGTTCTGTAGGAAACACCGGACAAGCTCCAATATATGACAGGTCACCGACAATGTAACACGTTTTCATGGGTGTTGTGTACAAAGAAAAACCACAACGTATGTCACAACAATGCATGCCAACATTGCCCCATAAAACAAATGTGCATGCTGCGAGTGCGCAAAATGTATGATAGCATTGTAATGTAAAACACATTGGGGGGTCATTACGAGGTAGGCGGTAAGGGGTTAACGGCGCCGGTAAATGTGCCAGAGCCGTCAACCCCTTACCGCCTCATTATGAGCTCTGCTCGCGGGACCCCCTAAGGACGCCTGATAAAACCAGGCATCCTTAGCGGGTCCCGCAAGCAGACCAGGATGCTAACAAAGGGCCTGTTATTAACAGGCCAGTTGTTAGCACCCTTCCCATTCCGCCCTATGGGGGCTCAAATGGGAATGGGGATGGGTTTCTTGAATGAGGAATTACTGGACCCTCCAAGGTCGGAATGGCCCGGTAATTCCTCATTCATGGAACCTGGACCCGGTACCCGGTAAGGGGGTAGCCATGCCGCTAGTAGCGGCATGGCTACCTCCTACCTCGTAATGACCCCCATTGTCATTCTGGCCCATCATATGTTCCAGCATCCTACTGTAAAACACATGTCCGTACTGTCTATACCCAATATATGGCGACATCCAACAGTAAAAGTATTCTCATTATGTCTGTGCCCAGTATATGCCAGCATGGCCACTGTAAGAATAGGTGCATGCTGGCTGTGAAAAATATATGTCAGAGGGTCACTGTAAAGACAAGTTCATGATGCATGTGCTAAAAATATTCCTGTTATTACCACTGTAAGAACATTCCCAATGACTTTCTAATTTAACACAAACTGCAGAGTTTTGAAAGTGAAAAAACAAGAAAGGTATTCATTTGGCCATCTTTAAATTTCTGAAATAATGAAAGAAATTAGTTCAAGTAGTCAGTTTCCAGCAGGCACACAGAAGGCTGCTGTCACGTTAAGTAGCTTGAATCTGCATACACCTTCACAGTGAATTGCAAAAAGAGACAGCAGTCAGTACTTGTTTGCAATGAAAGTGAACAGGGATGCATGTCCCAGTTATTCTCCAGGCACACTCGAACACAGTCAATCTGAGGCGGCATCAAAAAGGAGACATAACCAAGGACTCTATGGGATTACTCAGAGAATATCATAGAAGCTAGACCCCATTTGGTATGAACCCTGGAGTCAGTGGGCCTCATCACGAGTTAGGCGGTATCCTGACTATACCCCCAACTGTATTGGCTTTACTGCCCACTCATCCTGCGGTATTACCACTGGATCACGGGTTGAGAGGTAAATGTAATTCCCCATTGGACCCAATGGTACCTTTTTGGCACAATTACCGTCAGTGGTATTACCGCAGAGTAATTGAACCAAAAATCAACATTTTTCCGAACTGGGGGTAAATGCTGCCATACTCATGTTTGGGCAGACCCTTAAATGTGGTGATAATAGTGTTACCGTTGCATTTAAGGGCTACTGCCCAACTCGTGATGATGCCCAGTGTCTGCAGAATAGTTCCTCATGAAGGTATGGATGGAACTCCATGCGGCTGCTATGCAAATTCCCTTGACAGTAAGAGAGAAGCAGTGCAGTGACTTCTTTTCCCCTCCTTGAGTTCACTCTAGGTATGCCCAGACGAGCCATTCTGCATTATGGTAGCAGTGAATGATGCACAACGCAATCCATCTTGCAATAGATTTTTTTGAACCTGGGAGAGCCATTTTAATAGTGCCATAAGTCATGAATAGCTGTTAGGACTTCCTAATGTTTTCTATCCTGTCTAGGTTAAAATTAAGGGCGCTGGTGAAATCCGGGAAGTGGAGGGGCCTCTCAGCAGAGGAAAGACTGCGAAAGCAGGAAGATAGCCCGTCTTACTTGATGGAAATACGAGTAAAATAGGATGTGTTTTAATGGCAGCCTTATCCATGTGAAATACAATAAAGGTCAAAGGGTACATGAAGCCTGTATTTCACTCACTCCGTTTGCTTAAGTAATGGGATCCATGAAAGATACTTTCCTGGAGAGATGGTGTAAATATATCCTATAAATAGGCTGTTCTGAATCATGTGGCAACCTATGCAGAAAATGACTGTATTGAACCCTTAACACCAGGGATGTAAAAGACATGGCAAATGATGTGGTGCTTTTCACCACACATTAAATGTGAAATCATTTTCAAATAAAGGTGTACACAGATCTTGTTGCAGGATTTGGCTTCCCCAAGTATGCCTAAACAGTACCGCTACAGTTTTAAATGGCCTTTTGCAGGAACGCAGGAGCTATTCTGTAAAGTTCCTCAGTGGCAGGCTGGAATACAATATGATGCACCCCAGCTTCCTTTGTGGAGACATCGATGGCCGAAACAAGGTTCTGTACAAACATTAGTGAAGCCAAGGTATGGCTTTGAGAATCAGGTGGGTGCCTTTTGATTTCATTATTGCCATAGCTGCCCAGGTGATTGGAGGAAAAGGGCACATGCACAATTCAGATTCTGATCAGGGCATCAAAATGGAATTGCCAATAGACCTGTGCACTGGACACCCCCAGGTGAAGCGTGAGCATGTTGCCTTATGTGCTGAGGTAAAGAGTTGCAGGCATGGTTGTCCCCACTCTGGGAAGATGTTTTGTAGCACTCTGTCGTTCATTACTCATTCATGTTCTTCTGATGCTGTCACATATTCTACATCTAGGAGTTGGACCACCCACATAACTCTGCCCCTTGATAGGGTTCAATCCCATACTGCCATATTCTAGCCACCCTTGATATTCCTTTATGCATAAATGGAAGAGCCAGGTACCAATACGAGCTTCTAAGGATATTGTTTAGTTGTCCCCCAACTAGAATATTGTTGCCTCACTCCATTGCAGCATATCCAATCTCACCCTGCTCAAGGAACTCCATGCTACACGCTGGTGACTGATCAACACTGCCATGGCCAACTCCTACCAAAACACCATAGCCAAGGCCAACAATGAATGCAGAGCCCACTTCAAAGCCATCAAGTAATGCATCAACCCTCTGCCCGACCCACCAATAGCACACTCCATCAACAAGATCAATGTGATCTGCCAACACATAGACACCAATGACGCGACTGACAGCACACTACACATCCCATCTCGCAAAACCACAACTACCTGAATAACTTTCCAGACACTATGAAGACTTCATTGCCACTCTAGCATTCCTCAGGCCCAAATTGCATGCGGAATGCATCCACCCTACCTCCTTACTAAAGACCCTTCTGACTGAAGTACTCCTACCTTACCTGAGAATCATCAACAGCTCCCTAACTCCCCTCGACCCTCAAGACTGAACAAATCCTCTCACTTCTTAAAAAAACAACACTGGACCCTGACGATTTTAGCAACTATCGGCCCATTACCCATCTTCCCTTTCTAGGTAAGATTCTTCAGAAAACAGTAGGTAAACAACTCCTCCTACACTTCAAAGCCAATAACCTCCTTCAGTCCTACCAATCTGGTTTCAGATACAGATGCAGCACAGCAATGGCTACCATCAAGGTGATTGACAATGCCCTTAAAATCCTTGAGGCTGGCATCCTTGCCTCCTAGTTCTCCTTTACCTCTCAGCAGCATTTGACACAGAAGACCATCAGACCCTCCCCAACAATCTACATCACTGTATGGGTATCAGCAAGATCGTCCTCAGCTGGTTCAAATACTAGCTTGCGAACTGCTAACTGTTCATGCAAATGGATTCGCCAGGTCACCAACTCTACCCATCACCTGTGGAGTCCCGCAAGGATCCATTCTGTCCACTGTGAGCTTCAATCTAGATGGAACCGCTCAGAACCCTCCTCTCTCCACACAACATCCACATTCACCAATATGCAGATGACACGCAGATCTACCTCAAGATATCTTCAATCAAAGACATCGACAGCCTCAAGGCATGCCTAACATTGATCCAGTCCTGGATGTCCTTGATGTCCAGTGCTTACCTGAAGCTCAACCCCTCCAAGATCGAATTCCTACTGCTGACCAACACCCTAATATCCAGACCTGCATCTCTGCTATGAGCCTTGAGGGATTCACACCCCAGATGGCCCCTGTGCCAAATCGCTTGGGTTCAACATCAACAGACACCTCACGTTCAAACAGCGCATAGCAAGGAATACAGAAATGGCATGGTATTAACTTTTCTCTCCTGTGGAAAATCAAGCCTTTCATCCCAGAAAACAACTTCAGATCTACTGTCCAAGCATTGGTCCTGTCCCACCTGGATGGTGGTAATGCCCATTTCGGTGGCTCTGGCAACTACCAAGGCACCCCTGAAATGGGATCCTGCATGCTGCCGCAAGACTCATTAAAGGACTCAGCAAATTCAACCACATCACCCCAACCCTCATCGAACTGCACTGGCTCCCGCTTCAAGCCCCTATCGTCTGCAAGTCACATTGCATCATCTACAAGGTCTACAGACTTGAATTACGACAGTACAGGAAGGATAGAACCAGAAGACAGGCCTTCTCTGTCTATGCTCCAAGACCCTGGAACCGCCTCCCCATCAAAATCAGACTTGCCCCATCACCTCTACACTGAATGGCTCCTCCTTAATTTCTAGGTGCACATGCCCTGCACTCCCCACCCTACCTGAGACTCTCTCATCCACTCCCCACTGTATTCCCCCATGCTGCCAATTGCCCACCCTCCCCTGTTAGCTCCCCGCTCCTTTTTTCCCTCACTGTGTTCTTCCCCCTATGATGTGAAAGCACTTTGTTGCTTCCCAAAGCTTCGTCCGCGCTCAATAAATACCCTCATAATAATATTAATAATAATAATTGCAACATGGAGGACCCTAGATTCAGTTCTGTTCCTCAGAACATAACATCAATTCTGCTTCTGTGAGCTGGGAACATCAGCACTAGTCTAATTAGTTAGCTGGTGGACCACTGAACGGCAGATCCCATTGCTTCAGGTTTTGTGTGTCTTTCTTGTGCATTTGACATTGGCCTTTTATTCCCTGTGCCCTGTGTGTTTCGTGAATTCTTCAATTCAAGCTCCACCTTTTCCTGCCTTAGCTAGTTTCCTGCTGCTCGACCTCACTTATGTCCAAACATCAGCTCTTCCTTTCCTCCTGTCTCCAGTGGAGCAGCTCGACCTCCTCTTTGCTCTGGCAACTGCCCTCCTCATTATTCTTTGCTACAGCTAGGCTCCTCGGACTCCATCCTGCAGTTCAAGTCTTTTTGGGAGGATGCTACCATTTATTTTTTATCAGAGTTGATTTCCCCCTTTGACATTTTTATCTACCATTTTGGCATTACGTTTGGGGGCTTCCCTAGCTCCAAGCTGTCAACATCAACTGGAGACATGGTTACATGATTTTTGGGAGAAGAATATTCTGTGCTCCCAAACATTTGTCTTTTACAATCATTGGTCCAGACATTCCGGCAATGGATGCATACATTTGCCTTACATGTGTTCCTTTGAAGATACAGGATGCCACTGGAACCAGATGAGATTAGGATTGTCTAACCAAGAGGTGACCGAGATACTTCTTCTGGATTGGTAAACCTCTCTCCTGCAAGGGTGACATGTTATTCTAATTGGGCTTTAGAAATCCCTCCATTAGGGGGCGCTGTTGCGCATGAAGCAAGGTGGCTGCTTGATTTCGTGGCTCTGCATCTCCGGACCTTTGCACAGCATCGCACACATCCTTGCTGTGCACGTAAAGAAGCAAAAACAGCAAAATATTTAATCAGAGGGTTACCCCTCCTCCCTGGCCGATTCTGGGTTTTGTCAGCCCCATCATTCCACAATTGGCCTGTGACTTGACTGCCGGCATGTCAGCGCAATGGCTACTGTGTCCTGCCAGGCTACCCCTCTGCACTCGGCTGGTGGAGGTGCCTGAAGACATTGGCGCTGCGTGAGAGGTGTGCGAGTGGTCCTGCCCGCTACTGCTAACATCTATTGCTTTCTGCGTGCCCACAACTCCCTTGTTTCTGTTGGGCCGTCTCACTTTCTCAACACCAACGTGATGAGTGGCAGCGGGCTGGCGGCCCGTGCTGCCTGTGATACTGTCTTGTTGCCCTTACCTGCTGCTCCTCCGTGCTCTGCTCTTGGCGGCTCGCTTGCTGCTGATATTACTGGGCCTACGTGTTGTGCTCCCAGTGGCCCTCAACCGCTCTTACTGTTTTGCTTGCTCCCGGTGGCCCGCTTATTGAAGCAAATACTGCACCTTGTCTGGGACTGTGCCACCGCCGGAGCAGAATCTTCCACACACCACAAGAGCATTGAATCCTCCCAGGACCGGCCTCGTGTGTCCCCGATACGAACACCATTTAAGGCAGTTATACCATAAGATATTCCCCCATGCTGCCAATTGCCCACCCTCCCCTGTTAGCTCCCCGCTCCTTTTTTCCCTCACTGTGTTCTTCCCCCTATGATGTGAAAGCACTTTGTTGCTTCCCAAAGCTTCGTCCGCGCTCAATAAATACCCTCATAATAATATTAATAATAATAATTGCAACATGGAGGACCCTAGATTCAGTTCTGTTCCTCAGAACATGACATCAATTCTGCTTCTGTGAGCTGGGAACATCCGCACTAGTCTAATTAGCTAGCTGGTGGACCACTGAACGGCAGATCCCATTGCTTCAGGTTTTGTGTGTCTTTCTTGTGCATTTGACATTGGCCTTTTATTCCCTGTGCCCTGTGTGTTTCGTGAATTCTTCAATTCAAGCTCCACCTTTTCCTGCCTTAGCTAGTTTCCTGCTGCAATTCTCCTGAACGTGGAGAGCAACCCCGGACACGACACCCACGGCACCTGCTTTCCCCAGCCTCTCACTGACAACTACTGCATTACCTCATCTATCTACCTGCCATTTCAGCACTTCCTGCAGCCATGACCAAAGAAGGGGGGGGGACAAAGCACCATTAACATGTTTACCAAGACTGTCTCCGTAGAACCAGGGGAAGCGGAAGAGGCTAGGGTGGGCACCTCCGCGACTGCAGCTGGGGAACCCACAGAGATGCAGCGAATGATGGACTACATATGAAAGGGCTTCACAACCCTCAATACTAAACTCGATGACATGAGTGGTGCAATTAGTGCTATAACAGCCCACATGGATATGTCCGACACCCAGGTCACCGAGGCTGAGACCAGAATCTGGCTTGTGGAGGACGACATCACCACGCTCAGAGCTGACATAACTTCACTCACCAAGCAGGTGCAGGCTGTCAGCAAGAAAAATGAGGATTTGGCGTCCGGTCCTGGAACAATAACCTGCAAATAATCAGTGTTCCTGAGGACAACAGCCACTAAAATAGCTCAGCGGCTTGAGCGCTCACTGCTGTGACCTGAGCGTGATCTGCAGGTCGCAGGTTCGAATCCCAACAAGGCCAACTCAGCCTTTCATCCTTCCAAGGTCGATAAATGAGTTCCATTTTCGGTTGGGTGATATTGTATGTAAATACGTGCTCTGTAAAGCGCTTTGGATTAAGGCACTATATAAATAACATATCATTAACATTGTGGGCCCCATGGAAGACTTTGTAGAACGTACACTCTTCTCTCCCTGCTGGATAGTCCAAAGCTGTCCCCCAATATGCTATAGAACGTGCTCACTGACCATGAATCCTAGACCAGGAGCCCCTCCTCGCCCTATTATTGCCCGGGTCCTGAACTACCACGACAGGGATGCACTGTAGCAAGCTGCCAGAGCCAAAGGGGAGTTGCTGCTTGGATCTCAAAGAATTCATCTCTATCCTGATTTTTACATCATCATGCAGCAGGAAAGGAAGTCCTTCTTGGCAGTGAAGAGGAGACTCCACGATCATGGGGTTAAGTACGCTATGCTGTTCCCAGCCAAGCTCAGGGTTGAACACTCTGAGAAAGTTTACTTCTTTACAATCCCAGAAGAAGCAATTACATTTCTAGATCAGCACTTCCCTGGGTCAACCTGCTTATCCTTCCAGTTTGCCTTTGGTTGTTGCTATATGCTGTGGTTAGGACACTTACGCAGAACACTCTATATGCATTTAGGGGCCAGGGTTTGCCCAGCTTTGACTTCTGTTGCCCTCCTAGAAACATGTTAACCATATGGTATTGTGCATATCACACTTGCTATATACCTCACTGTTGTGTTGAAGACCGGGCTGTATGCTGCGAACAGTCCCCACATGCTAAGTTACACATTTTGTTGGTTTAGTTGGTATGGGGTGTTCACTCTTCTGATTGGGAGGGGATGAAGGAGGGGAGTCAGCAAAGGTTAAACGGAAAATGCTTGACATGTGTGATAGGGTTATTGGTGGGTGATCACCCACTGAAGTTTTTCTTGCAAGCTGCTTTTCACTGACCCGCATTGGGCCCATGACCTATTGTCTGCAATGGCCTGATGGCGGATGACACCGTGATATGCATGAGTTGGAATATTAGGAGTCTGGGTAATCACGCAAAGATGCGGAAGCTACAGCTTTATGCTGAACGGCAAAAGGCCAGCATTCTCTTCTTACAAGAAACCCATACACCAGCTGCAGGCTGGGATGGGTTTGCTAAAAGCTGGGGTACACATCCCTTTTATACACATTATTCCACTCCAACCGCACTGTCATGATCCTCATTCTCAAAGCATTGCAATACGTACATAAGGCCACTCACGTTGATCCCCTTGGGCACTATGTTCTGGGGCTCAGTATACTATTTGGTCTAGACGTGGTAATGCTGAACATATATGGGCCCAACGTTGATTACCCCGACTTTTACTCTCAGGTGATAGACCTACTGGCAACGTATACTCTTGTGCCTGACCTCTGGGGTAGGGACTTTAATACTATCGTTGATCTTAACCTAGATAGGTTCTGGGAGCAAAGCCCGACAGTTGTCTAGGGCTGAGTCCGAACCATACTTGAAGGACAGACCAGGCTGGGAGCGTAGGATGCCTGTAGACTGTTACACCCACGTTTCTGCGGGTTCTCCTTTTATTCAACAGTGCATGATTCACACTCCAGGATCGACCTATGGCTGGTGTCTGGGAAATTAATAAACTGGGCGGTGGGAGCAGACATACTGCCTAGGACATAGTCGGACCATTCCCCGGTCACCCTGAATCTGGCTTGGGGTGTGAGGCATGTCACGGGACGCCTCTGGAGGCTTAAGCCCCAGGCATTACTAGACCCGTTATTTGAGGCCGTGCGTTGACGACTGTTTCAAAATAAACACAGGTACTGTGGATCCCCTTATCACCCTTTCGGAAGCCTTTAAGGCCTATATCCGCGGCATGGCCCTAGCTAAAGAATCAGGGATTATTAAGGCCATCCGCCAAAACATCCAAAACAGTGAAGCCTCCCTCAAGCTACTTTAAACACAATATGCGGTGAACCCGGCCGCTACCATTCTAGGTGAAATAAAAGATGCACTGGACAGTTTCAGAAGCCATGCTGACAGGGAACTATAGTTCCTCAATAGCTCTGGGGAAGCAAGGTGGTATGGTGAAGGGAGGCGCCCAGGCAGACTGCTGTCCAGGGCAGTGCGGCAAGAGGAGGGTGACTACCACATCTTGCTCATTGAGGACTCTGCTGGGGTGCTAGTCCACACTGTGCCAGACGTAAATGAGGTATTCCGATCCTTTTATGGAGCACTTTATGCCAATAATGATGTGATGCCCGGGTCAGACATAGAGGTGTTCCTGGATGGACTTCTGCTCTCGGTACTCTCTGACGAGGCTAGGAAGGCTCTTGACTGTCCAATGTGTGTTGTGGAGATCTTGCAAGTCATCAAAGCTCTGCCCTCTGGCAAGGTCCCCGGTCCGGATGGTCTCACCAGTGACTTTTATAAATGCTATAGAACCCGCCTCGCGCCCCATATGTCTTCCCTATGGGATGAATCATGTGTGAGAGGGGAGCTACCCCTCTTAGACGGTGATAACCGTGCTCCTCAAACCCAGTAAACCTGCTACACACTGTGGCTCATACCGCCCCCTTTCACTAATCAATAGTGATGTTAAAATATTGCAAAGGTGCTGGCCCTCCGACTCGCCCTTATATGCTACATCTTATACACTGTGACCAGTCTGGATTCGTGCCTGGCCGCTCTACGACCTTCAACCTGAGGCGCCTATTTAATATCCTGGCGCAAGTGGATCCAGAAGTCGGGGTGATGGCCGCGACACTGGACATTGAGAAGGCTTTTGATTCGGTATCCTGGCATTTCCTCTGGGCTGTACTTGAAAAGTGGAACTTCGGCTCCCGATTCATCTCGTGGATACGGCTACTTTACACACGGCCTGTGGCTAGGGTTTGCACCAATGGCCTGCTCTCACCGCCATTTGACATCTGCAGGGGGACCAGACAGGGCTGCCCGTTTCCCCACTAATTTTTGAAGTAGTCATAGAGCCCCTGGCCGACCTGATGCGCCAAAAGCATGCACATAGGGGGAACAGGCTCTCAGGATCTCCCGAAATCATATCGCTATATGCAGATGATGCATTGCTGTACATTAGAGATCCGGAAGAGAATCTCGCTCCCATCATGCGTGATGTCTTCCGTTTCGGGCTCCTATCCGGACTTTGGGTTAACTGTGCAAAGTCTGAACTGTTTCCTTTGAGAGATGCCACTGCAGTCCCACATGCAGTCCCACATGACCTCATGGGGTTCGCTTGGTCTCTCACTGTGATTAAGTATTTCTGGGTCATAATCACGAGACATCATGCCTTGCTATGTGACCGAAACTTTGGGTCCTACATGCAGTGGAGTAACTTTGCTGAAAATGTTGGGGAGGACATGACATCCGAAGAAACGGTGCCCCAGTCAATTGAATGGGGACAAAATGGTGTGCCATGAAAGTTGGGGGGGACAAACAGCCCTGTCCCCCCTAAAATTACGCCCATGCCTACCTGCAACAACTTTTGTTTGATAACTGCATTTTTGGAAAAAATGACCTATAACGTTTGCTGGTCGGGTGTCACTCCTCAAGATGATTGTACTGCCGCAACTACTGTACCGCTTTCTGAATGTTCCGATATGGCTTGGTGCAGCACTGTTTGAGGCATTGAGGGTCGCTGTAAATGGCTTTCTGTGGCATGCTGGGGTGGTAAGAATTAAATAGGCCACGCTCAAGAGACCATACAGTCGAGGGGGCTAGCGGCTCACACTCTATATGTGACTGGGCCCTGTGATGTACGCTCTTTGGTACTACGCCCACTGTGGAAAGAGCCTGGTGTGGGCAATCCAGTGGCCACCACAGAGTTGGCATGGGATAAAATATGGCGGCAGGTCAATAACCCTTTCCCATTTCATAGGGATTTAACACTTTGGAACCTCCGCCCGGAGTTAACTAAGATAAGCAGAACTGCCGTAAATATGTAGCCAGCTGATGGCTATTCCACTCTGGGTGATATGTTCATTATGGGTCTCTTCGTCGCGTGGCCCGACCTGCCTAAGCATCCTGGTAGGCAGACCTCCCGGTGGTTGCAGTATGCAGGACTGCTCAACCTGGTCAAGAAGGCATGGAGGGAGTTCCCCACACTGTCCCCGGATGAACCACTTCTGACATTCATTATGGAAAGCGCTTTGACTATGGGCATAGTATCCAAACTATATAATCTGCTGAAGGACCGGGTTAACAAACCTCTATCCAAATTGCAGGAGGACTGGGGTAGGGATCTGGCTTTTGGTATTACTGATAAGGGCTGGCAAGCTATGTGCATGCAGACACGTGTGGTTTCCCTTAATGCCAGGTTCTGGCTAATTCAATTTAAGGTATTGCAGAGACTGCACCTTATGCCCCGAGACCACTCCCCCTTCTGTCCTAGATACAACTCAGACAATGCAGGCTATCTTCACATGGTTTGGGCTTGCCCCAAAATCTCGGAGTATTGGGTGGGGGTCTGTGCTGCTGTATCTGAGATGCTGGACTGTACTACTGAGCCGAGCCCTATGAACGGCCTGTTTCATGAGTTTTTGTCACTTCAGCGTACCCATCGTAAACTTGCTAGTATATGTATGATTCTTGCTGTGCACTGCATATTACTGTTATGACTTAGACGTGCTAGCCCCACTGTAGAACAGTGGCTCAGGGATGTTACTTGGGCAGCAGACCTGGAGGAACGCTGGATCTCCCTGCAACCGGCCTGTTGCAGGCCCTTGGACATTTGGCCCCCCTTTCGAGTTTATTTGCAAACACTTGCCGACGATGGACTTGGAGATAGAAAACCCCCAGATCCCCCCTGAACTTGATAATCTGCTCGCTACAATCATGTATGTTCTTATGCTGTAATATGATCTGCTCTCCAGCAGCGAGATATATCAATATTGGTCGATGTGGTCATTGTTAAGTAGATACCGCCTGGTTTAGTACTGTTGGTATAACTGCTCTTGTCATAATGTCAAGCACTTAATATATAAGGCGTTAAAAGTCCCACATTTACTAGATGGTGTTCACTGGCAGCACGTATTTCTTTCCCAAGACTCCTCAAAGCTCAGTTAGGTCATATGTTGGGAGGGTATTGCTTAATATTGGTGCAGTAAGGCCATTACTACTGGCTTGATGAACCAATTGCCCAAAACAACACTTTCTTCCTGACAAGAACAGCTGCCACCACCACTATCCATTTGGAGAAGGCAAGGAAAGCTGACTATCAACTGAAAGAGAATACTCTTGATTTGTAATGACCAATAACTATGACAAAGCAAAACAAATGTCTGTGACTCTACTAAATGGCAATGTGAAAGTGCATATCTTGTAGATCTATGGTTACTAACAATATATCACCCAAATATTTCCACTTTTTACCTACTTGTTTTGCAGTAATCAGATCCAGTATGAGGATCACCTCCTTCGTTTGACCTTTCCTTCACACCAGGAAGTATTTTATGTAGACATCTACCCCCACTGATCATTTTGAACGACTGTATGGCATTGTTTTGCAAGAAGGAAAACAGCGTCTAGTTTCAGCGTTCCAAGTATTCCCATGCTTACTAAACATCAACGGCTGCCTATGCTTTACCTTCAAAGACAGCTGCAACATATGCATTAAGTACAAAAGTTGTCCTCATGCACACCTCCTCCTGCTTTCCAAACAAAGCCACCTCTCTGGCAGTCACTGTATCACCAGGAGTTAGAACCTTGCAGACCGGAGTAGAAGAAATGCAAAAGAAGTAAAGAACCAAAGAAAGTATTCTCAATCTATGGGATCTCATACCCATCAACACCCTTGCCCCCGACCCTTACCGTAATTCAGAAAAGATATCAAGACCCACCATTTCAAGGAGCACCTTCATTGCACCCTGTAAGACACCCCACAAACCCACAACCCAGTATTTCTCATGACAGCCACCCTTAAAGGCCATTGTCTGTTACATGCCCACCCCACTTTCAGAAATCTTAAAACAATCATAATAATGTGATTAAACTGATCACCTCTACCAGAGTATGTATAGACATCCAACCTTTTATCAAGACCCACTAACTATTAGAGTATCTGCTTCGACCTTTTCACATCTGGACCGAATCATCTTACCAGAAATCCCAAACTGGTAGAACCTATGAAGAAATGGTCTTCCAGCGTCTCCTGGCCATTTGCCCTAAATTAGATATAATTAGATAAGGCTCAACCATGAATGTTGTGTTATCATCAGGCCGGCCGTGGCAATATCCTTTAGGGGTCTAGTCTGTCAAATTTGCTCTCACAATGATGACTCTACTTGAAACAATCTTTCCCTCCCTCATCCCTTCTAGCTGGCTCTCTGCCCTGTCCCCTGTGATGTATTTAGTGCAGTGCTTGATGGAATACCCTAGTGATCTATTGAACCTGCCAGAAAGGGCAGTAGCACTAAAAGCTCTTACTGAAGTAGAGGCTGAAAGACAGATTTCCTTCCAAATATTATCCAGGATCGTAAACTCCTTTCCTGGGAGAGTGGTGCAAAAACAGTAGAACAGTACGGTGATGAGATCAACCGCCTTCTGGTAGTAGACATACCATAAGGTGAATAAGGTCTGGCATTGGATGATGTCTATAAAAGCCCCACTCCCAAGCTGGAACATGAAACATCTACCTTGTGATAGATTGGCAGTGAAGTCCATGATGTCGAGAACCACTGGGACCAGAGGCGTCGAGGAATTTCTTGGCTGAAGAGTCTAGAACATGATCATGGTTTTATGTTATAGAGACCGCAGTGGATACTAGCCACATTTTAAAATCAATTCATTAAAGGCAACAATACCATCTAATTAAAAGCTACCAGATCATGGCGATTGAGACAGGGATCGACAAATGCTATTTGTATGACTCTCCTGGCATGAACGTTCTTGGTGGCGTGTCCTGGAAAACCACAGAGAGTGGAGGTGTTGATTGTCTCAAAAGTAATAATACCACCCACCTGTGTTTCGGAGCAAGGACTTTTTCTGCATTTTTTCATTACTGGTCCAGCCAGCGAAGGTCATGGATGCCACTGATGGAGGTGGTGATTGAGGAGCGTTTATCAGCATCATCAGTAAAAAGGATGCCACTTTTGGGAATGAAACCCTGATCAATACTAAACCTGAACTCTATGGTAATGAATCACTCACTGAGTATGCTGACATTGATCTGGACACTCCTGACGTCATAAGCCTCACGTTGACATGGATTGTCGCAAAGTCGAGGTCTTGGTGTTGAAGGCTCCAAAGGTGAGTGTTTCACATTTTAGAATATCTATGCCAAAAACTTCAAAGATGGCATGTGAATTGCTAGCAAGGCTGCCAACGTCGAGGTGCAAGCCATAATGAGCCTTTGCATGATCTCATTGACATCTAGCTGGGGTTGGTGGGAGGCGTTTCGGGGCAGAAAAGTCCATGCCAGTGGTTTTTTACTCCTTGGCTTCATGATGGCTGCTCGCTTGGTAGAGAGCCCAAAGGCTATAAACAGCACACAAGCAACCCCAAACCAATTTGTAGTTCAATAATGCCAAAGTCCTTCACCTGCATTATGGCATGTACTGACAATGCGACAGTCTGCAATGCAATGATATTCAAATAAACAGTTCACGCTCCTCATGCTTGCCCTGTTCTGCCATCCTACCACCACATTTTGGACACCGATCTAAGCAAGTAGGCATACTCCGAAAAATATGGGACAGTCCAAGTGAAAAAAAAAACAGTACACAACCATAAAATAGGAGATAAGCAGTGTCGGCTGGTGAATATTTGAACTGAGGGGGCATAAATGTTTGCCTCAATTATGTGGGAGTGACCAAGCGTATCGAGGAACCCTGAACCAACAAAGGGGAGTTCAAGATTGTTCTTCCCTCTAAAAAACGTTTTAAAAATGAGGATAAAATGGTGCATTTTCTAGCATATTTCTGTAAAAAAATTGTAAAACGCAATAGTGTTTGCAATCGGTTTTATATGGTAGCACATGAACAAATCTAACAGACACAAGTCACCAACAGTGTCCAGGAGCATTTTGCAACACAATGTCATGATGCCTTTAGTCACAATATGTGCCAGTAAAAAAAAACAATGTCATGCTTCTTGCGCCCATACATGTTCATGCATGATTCACCAATCTATGCCATTATTACCATATAAGATCCTACTCCAGTTGGCTTTGTTAAAGTATCATAACCCATACCCCATAGAATAAAAACAATCCAAAAGAACAAAATAATCTCTGCAACTCTTTGCAAGAGAAAATAAGGTTTATTACATGACAAAAACGTCTTAGATGGTCCTGAAGAACCAAATTTACACAGAGCTCATCTTATCTCACACACAAACTACACTCCGACCATGCACTACATTTTTTGGCATCACCTCTGCTCCTCCTGTCCCGAATGACAAGAAGTTCCAGACACGGCTCCCGCCTTATCTTCTAAGGTGCCCAGGGATGACATGACCAGGACACCTCCCTTGAGTTTGAATTTCGAGGATTTGTTTGGTTAAGTTTTGTGTCTGGGTGCAATTAATATGGGGTGTCCGCCGTAGGTGATGGCAGTAGTGTTCTAAATCTCTGTCTGGCTTATTGGCATCACGGAGCCTAGTGCCCTATTCTCAGGAATGTGTCCTTCAACAGGTGCATCCCTTCCTGCTCTTCAACCAACAAACCTTCTATTCCCATCATGTCGAGGCCACGCATCTGGTTCTGGTTACAACTAGTGCTTATCTGCGCACCATGGGTACCTCTGACCTTGGCTTCTCTCCTGGGGAACGCGGAAAGGGATTTGTTTTTGGAGCTGAACTGGCAGAGCTCAGCTACACACCAAGGGCTGTGTTCTCTTCTGTTCATCATGTACTAGGCCTTAACATTTAAAATGGCATCACTTCTGTCAAGTTAATACCCTGACCTCGCTTATACCGCATTACCTTGCTGGCTCCATCTTCTGCTTATTTCACTCCTTCCCGTAACATTGCACTATCCGACGTTACTGCAATATATCAACTAAACGCTGAGCCTATATATACTGATCTATGTATGAACTCTGCAACCGCAACATTAATACACGTGTTGCTCTTTCTGTGTTGCAATATGTAAGTATTTGCCGTCCACGGCACAGAGTCCTACACTCTGCTCCTACAATGTTGTTCTCTGATATGTTTTCCTCAACTTGAACCTCTTTGCCTGGCTGGAATGCTTACTTGCATCCCAAAATTTGCCAATATAAAATGGCAGGTCACAGTAAGAAAACATATCCAGACTGACTGCACTAATGTTGGCCAGTCTAGTCATCTGATAACACTTAGAATGTTTGCTTTAACCTTGATGACCAGTAACAAAATGCAATGTGACAGTAAGAATATATGGCCATATTAGCACCAGCAATAGAGGGCAGCCCTGTAATAGCACTTGTTTTCTCTACCCTTGATGCCCAGTACACAAATGCCATTCCGCAATAATAAAGCATATACAAACTGGCTATGTACTAGCGCTCATCATGTTTGCTTTACCATTGATGGTCAGTAAACATATCATGTCACAGTAAGAAAGTATAGCTAGACTAGCTGCACCAAAGTATGCCATTCTAGATGTATTATAGCAGTCACCATGTTTGCTTTAAGCTTGATGTCCAGTAAATAATGCCATGCCCCAGTAAGAAGGTATAGCTAGACTGTCAGCATCAAAGTATGCCACTCTAATTACACAATACATCTCATCATGTTTGCTTTGATCTTGATGCCCAGTATAAACGCCATGCCACAGTAAAAAAGTATATCTAGACTTGCTGCACCAAAGTATGCCATTCTAGCTTTGTAATAGGACTCATCATGTTTGCTTTACTCTTGATGTCCAGTATAAATATCATGCCACAGTAAGACATTACAGGTAGAATGGCTGCACCAAAGTGTGCCAGACTAGCTACATAATAGCACTCATCATGCTTGCTTTACCGTTGATGCTCAGTGTCATTGCCATGCCATAGAAAGAAAGCATAGCTAGACTGGCAGCACCAAAATATGCCAGTCTAGCACCTGTCATGTTTGGTTTACCCTTGATGCTCAGTATAAATGCCATGTATGAATATATAGCTACACTGGGCCCACTAAAGTATGTCAGTGTAGCTATATAATAGCATTCATGTTGGCTTTCCCCTTGATGTCCAGTATACGTACCATGCAGTCAGTATCCCACCTCTAAACCTAGAGGCTCTCTTCCCTTCATACATGCAGAGCAAGCACACATGCTCTAATTCACACAACATGCACTGTGGCATTTATCCAAACATTCATCCAGCACTCAGGCAACTCTTGCATTCATACATACATAAAAACAAACATAAATACATTCACATAGGGACACGTTCACACGCCCGCAAGCTGACAACCCTACTTGCATGCACCCAGACAAATAACCACATCCCACAAAATACACATTTAAATTTCAATTACTTTTAGCTTGCACCTTCAGCACACCGACACCATCAGCATTAACCCGACCCTAAAGCCCACCGGATGCTGAGTGCGCTGAATCACAGAAGAGGATATTTCTCCCATCCTGCCAGTCAGTGTGACCTACGCTAGCAGTGCAATAATGAGGCGGTGCAGGATCAGAATTCCTATGCCCTGCTGATCTCTTATTATTGCATGCTATTTTGCAGAGCCCAAAATATTTCTGCATTGAAAGACTTCAAAGAAAATGTAGCAGGGGATGCACCTCTGCTGCTTGTGGTCAAGGATTATCTTAAACGAGAGGAAAATTGACTATCTACCTAGCTAGCTATTCTTCCTTATAGAGCACTGACAACTACACAGACAAAAAACACTGAAGGCCATAATGCAGAATCACAAGCAATTAAAACAGCTGGAAGATGGCCTGTTGACCTTCATTCAGTGTTTTACGAACAAATAGGGGAGCCCCCAGCGTGTTCAGTGTGGGTTTAGGGTAAAACACAAAGGAAACGAAAAGGAAAATAACTCAAACTGTAAGTTGACATAAAAGTTAATGGGCCTCATTCCGAGGCTGGAGGTAAGGGTTAACGGTCACCGTTAATGGCAACGGTGACCGTTAACACTTACCACCATATTCCGAGTTCCCTTTTGCGGGTTGGCATTTAATGCCTGCTTTTAGCAGGCGTTAAAAATCCAACCCGCAAAGGGACCTTGGAGTAAATTACGGCACCGTAATTTACGGTGCCGTAATTTACTCCTTCCCCAAACCCATTAAGCCCTATGGGGGCAGGAATGGGGATGGGGAACCGGTATGGTGAATGGGGAATTACCGGTCCCTCCAACCTTGGAATGGACCGGTAATTACTCCATTCACCATGCCGGATTTCCATGGAGTAAATAGCTCCATGGTTGCTATTTACTCCATGGATAGCGCCAGCCTCGGAATGAGGCCCAATGTCTTATTTTTGCTGATTTTTCCAAAACCATGTCTATTCTGCTCATAAAGAGTCAGAAAATAGGAGAGTACCATGAAAAACAACTGGAGCGATATTGACCTTAATTTGAATGAAACAAGAGAAAAATTGGTTAAAATACCAAATATATAAAAAATGAAAAAACAATTGCAATCAATTCAGTAAAAGGTTTTTGTACGTAGATTGTTCAGACACAAAACAGTGAATTAAACAGAATTGTAAGGATAAACGTTTAAAACATACAAAGAGAACATTTTCTCAAAGCATGAAAGAAAGTGAAATCAAGAACAAAATCACATTCAACATACAAATTGCAGAGACTAGTGTAGTCTGAAGTGTACGAAAAAATAGGTACAGAGAACAAAATTTACAAGAAAAAATCAATATTCCGTAACACAAAATTATCTGTATTAGACTTAGTATTTGTTATTTGTACAGTATATTAATAGGATTGTACCGTATCCTGCAAGGATTGTTCTAAGTTTCCCCAACAATCCAATTTGTTATTTGATGAACATGTTGTTCTTTTGTATTTTATGTATATATGATTGATGTTATGTTTCATGTCTTGCTTCGTTTTTTCAATTGCTTCATTTAACTTTTGTAAAAATTCTGAATAACTAAAAACTGTGCTCTTAACAATAAATCTATTGCCAGTACTCTCTAGACTTCTTCTTTGGTTTACCCTCAGTGACTTTTTCTATAAGCACTATCCATGAATTATTATGAAGATATTACCTAAATAATCGACAGAATTTAGGACTGTCCATAGCATTGCAAATGAGGTCAAATCAAAACAAAAACAATCCCCACAGCAAGGTCCGTTACATAGACCTACTGTTTTCACTGTCTGGGGACCCCAAGACAATATTTTATAGTATGGAAGAAAACAGTTCAAATTCACATTTTAATGGGAAGGAAAGGTGTAACACACAAAAGCTATATCATTAAGAAACATATTTTATTATAGAAAAAAGACATAATTCTCATTAAAACTGTGTTAAATAATACACAGATTAAGGAACAACCCTAAAACCAGGTTATCAAAAAACAGGACGATTACATACACAACATCAATGTAAAAATAAAAAAACAACCATACCACATTAACTAAAAAGACAACATTTACCATACTAATATCAGTGGAAAATTCATTTGTTGCAATCTATATATAACCCAACATGTTTCTGTCTGTTGAATCTTAGATGTCTGACATTCATCAGGGGTAGCTCTTCTTAAAATTTTACAGTGATCGTCCCCTCCAGTCCTGGTGGGCATGGATCTGAACTTGATCCTTAATGCAATCTATAAAAACATACAACCATATTAAAAAATTGTGTGTGCACCAACATTTCCCAAGATTTACCTACTTTTAATGTCATATGTCAACATTACACAAACACGGAAGCCTGAATTAATAAAGCCACCCGTACCTAGTCCCCATTCCCAAAAATCTGCTGTAAACATATATACCTTGGTATCTGTGTATTCCAAGGATCCAATGTCGCCAATAATTCAGTCAGATCCAGCCGGATATCAGCCGCTTATATTAGTAATCCTTTTCAATGTATTTGAGTAAGAACACACTAGAGAAGAAAACATAACGACACACTGTGTCACACTATAATCATACGGGAGCATAACAAGTCAAAACACCCTCTAAGGAACATGCTTGCACATACCTTGCAAAATGCGGTAGCCAAATGTGTTCCCAAAAGAGAATAAACCTTAGAGGAGAATGATCAGTCTTTAACGTGAAACAGCTACTGTGTCAAGTTCTAACTCTTCAAACACAATCTGTGGAGATTAAACACAATAAGAAGTAATCAACCGCTGTGTTCACTAGTGTTCACTAGGGTATTATTTAAACAAACAATTTTCCTGCAGTTCCAAGGCCACGAAAAAAGGCACATAAATGATCTACAAAGTGCGCCCCCAAATAAAGGCATATACGCCAATAGTGAGCCTCAATATACACATCCTAAGCCCGAGCTCAATATGTTATTTAGCCCAACAAAAACGCATCTCTATTTAGCCTAGCATAATAAAATGCTACACACTGCTGAGCATACGTATGGTGTTTATCCCAAAAAAAGGGTTTACATGCCACCTGTCAAATATTGTTAAACTTTGTGCCGCCTCCAAAGTGCAATATCACTCCGTTTGAAAACAACACATGCACATTATGCTCCACACTCGTGAGCCTCTGAAAACTGTTTAACTCAAAGACTCATCTCCATACTGCATCGCAAGAATTCTTAAAATCAGTGCTGCATCCACTGTCCAGTTTCTATTCAGTTTAAAAAAAAAAGGAGCCTGCATGCATTTCCCATACTTTGGACTTCAGTCACCCGAGGGCATTCACCTACAGCGCTTTGAGGCCATTCCAATGGGAAAAAGCACTATGCAAATGACAAATTACATTACAGTACATTACAATACAATACATTACATTACAATGTAAGCAGGAAGGTGAGACCTGAGGAAAAAAGGGTACTGAACAAAAGTTGTGTACATCTGTAGCCTCTGTTTTCCGACCCTTGTTTAAGCAAGGGTGTGCACCTCTCACCCGAACTAAAGTCATTCCCCATGTGAATAAACACCCCCATGCACCGGGCCCATTGAGTAGAGAGGGGTGCTGCACCTCACAATAAAATAGTTGATAACAGGAGATGGGCTACACCCTGAGTTCTTAGATCACTAATGGACATAGGCACCTGAGTACATTATTTAGGGAGCCCAACAGGTACCCCTATTTATTTATAAAATACACTTTTAATTGTACCTATCATTACCTTTCGGTTTGACTAGGATTACCCTGGCATGAGCGACAACTAGATGGGGACCTGTCACGTCATGTCACTCTTCCTCACAGGGGTGTCAAGGACCCTAAGGGTGATCCTGATGCTACAGGCCCCTTATCTAACTGAGGTACCACCCACATACAGTGTGAGGCCAGAGGATGACCTCTGTGGGTAGTCCCATCTTGCTAGGCGACCAGAAGCAGGCCGCATATCCTGCCCACTACCTCACGCCATGGTACCTTCTCTCTACCCCCTTTTTTCTACTCACTACAACAACCTTAATCTACTTAACATTTAATCTACTTAAAATTCACCTTTATTCCTCTACCTTTATTCCTCCACTCCCTAATTAATGTTTAATCTATTTAACGATAAATAAATATACATATTTAACTCCACATACATATTATAGGGCAGCGGTCGCCGCCCTATAGTTAAAGTGAGTCTGAAACACATAGGAACCCCTCCAAATTCTATTGTTAATAACATTTAATTTGAGTAACGGATTTGGCCGAAATTTCGAAATGGATTCGAAGTCTGAGGGCCCCCCCAGACTTCAAAGTCTTGTAAAGATTTCTTTAAAAATAAACAAAGTTATTAAGCGCCAAAAACATTTTTTTTTCCAAAAGTGATGCCTTCTTCCCTTTCATTTTTCCATAGACAAAAAAGGTCAATTTTTGCTAAAGCACAGAGCCTAAACTGCTGGACGAATTTGGACCAGGTCCGAAACAACATGGGCACGAAGCGCTGACTCGCGATTCATACATGGTTCGGGGTTATTCCGTGCCATAGTTATTTTAAAATTTGACAGAGAAAGGGGTTCCCTCTTCCCCAAAAATTATAGTTATATCTCCCATGCATTGAAGGATCATGGTTTTCAGAAACGAATGACCGCCATCTAGTTTTTCGCTCGATGTAAGTGATATTCACAGCTATAGCCGAGGTTATGGGAAAATGAAAAGTAGAAAAAAGCTACTTGTAGGTCAAAAAACATCCAAATGCCATTAGGGTAGAGGTGGGGGGATGGCTAGAAAGCAATGAGTGAAATTACGGAGTTGGTCCAGGGAGTGAGTTTGCAACACAAAGCGTTCTGTGGCCTCGGCTATAGCCGCAATCTAAATCACAGAAGCAGCGTTTCCACGTTCCGAGATTACTGTTAACTTGTTTTGCATTTTGTGAAAGATATTTCTATAACTATAGCGACGTCCGGTCATGGCCAGTGACTCAATTGCCATCCAGGTCTCCCATTCATGCAGTAACCAGGACAGACTCTGCTTAGTTTCAAAGTACGAAAGGGGCCTGATAAATGAGCCACACTTACAATACCAATTAGAGGAGCGGGCGTCCATTTTCTTGCTTTGAAGCTAATCAGGGTAAGCCAGGCTTTGAAGCTAAGCAGGGTCAGTCCCAGTTACTGCATGGATGGGCAACAGAATGGTCATCTGAATTAATTACTTTTTTAAAACCGTGATACCGTCAGTCCTTGAAGGTTTTGCACTCAGAGACATTTTTTGCCTTTTGCTGAATTGCATTCTGGTATTTGTAGTCTCACAGTCAATGTGAGGGGTGAATAATGTCACAATTGCACACTTTTGCCTAACATAGTTCTATAAGGATTTATATATTTGAGTGAGACTATGGTATGTGTACTTTTGAAGTTAGCTTTATAAAACAGAGCATTGTTGAAAGACAGACATGGGTGTGAGAAGGGGAAATGATGAGAGTGCAAGTAAGTCATGAGTATTTACCCACGTTGTGGCAAGGAGGTTTGCAATCCTTGACACTGGTGTAGTTATCTTCAGCTGATTGTGGTTGCTTTACATGCCACCAGTAAAGGACACATGCGGGTGGACAGCGTAACTCTTTTTCATAGGGCGGATGCAACCCCTTGCGTCTTTTTGAGGTAGCTAAGCTTGCTCAAGTATTTGGATACCAGGATTTTACTCAGGTTGTAATGTTCCCTGTGCAGCCACCTACACACAAGACAACAAGCACTTTTTTTCATATTGGGATTTTGTTTTCCATGTATTATTTCACTACAGATTGCTGGGTTTAAAAGGTGAGCACCTTTTATACTTTTCCAGCATATTTATTGAAAGAGTTCCCCTCTCAGTTTATTTTTCTGGCGTTCATACATTTTTTAAATTAAACATCCAATGCTATTTTGTCTTGCGCACTTTCTTCTATGGAGAAGGTCAATTGAACTGCATTTGTATTTTTCTCTTTAAAATATATGGCCACTTAATTTGCATATATTCATGCGTGCCAGCTTTTGATTTTCGCTACGAGGGCAGAAAGTACCTGGACTTATGTTATTCTTGCAGCCAATAATTTTCTACCCTTTTCTGTGCAGTGCAAATGTGGGTAGTTGGCGCCACGCGATGTATCACAACAGTCACCAAGAGACCGACCATAAAACAAGGGGCTTGTGGCACACTGCTTAACCAAAGTGTGTGATCCTCAGCAAATAATTTAATCGTGCAGGGCATTAACTAAAAACATTGGGAGTTCTCAAAGCCTACAATGTTTTATACATAATAAAAAAAAGAAACTGTTACAGGTTCAGTGACATCGAGGGTGAAGAATCACTGGTGACCCAGGGATCCCATCAATGCAGTAACCAGAACTGACCATGCTTAGCTTCAAAGGGAGGAAAAAAAGGCCAGTCTCTTCAGGCCATGGTGCCTAATAAATTAGGCAAATGTACAAGACCACTTAAAGCAACACGGCCTGTTGGGGCTGGCCCCTTTCTCGATTTGAATGGGTGCCAGCTTTTGATTTTCGCTATGGGGGCAGAAAGTACCTGGGAATATATTATTCTTGTAGCTGGTTATTATTTCCCCATTTCCGTGCTACTTAAATGTGGTTGGTTGGGGTCATTTGATGTATCACAACAGTCACCAAGAGACCGGCCATAAAACAAAGGGCTTGGAGCACGGGACAGGACATTTCGGCATGGCCAGTTAGGTGCATGCTGTTATGACTGCAGGTTCTATTTGGGCGCACCCAATTAGACGTAGCCAGTTGGGGCAGGGACCTCTCAGCATAAGGATGCTTTGGTGTGAGAGGACACAATTGGTACAGCATGAACCTGCAGGCACTTTGCATTTTGTACCTCTCGGCGGAAGGATGTTTTGGCACAAGAGGTCACAATTGGCATGAACCTGCAGGCACTTTGCATTTTGTAATATGCATTAAACATCAAAAAGATTTATTTACTGCAACATTATAAAATAGGATGGAACATGTATTACACCATTGTTGCAGGATTAAATTAAAACAATCAGATTTATGCTGAACGCTGCTATCATAGAACCCTTGCCTTAAGGAGTTCGAGACACAGCACTTAACCATTATGCTTCAATGATGTTCTTTGTTTGGATTTTCACAAGTTTCATACCTAGCCTTTTATCACTGAACATGTTCAATTATAGGCCAAGTATGAAATGTATGCCCCATGAAACAGCAAGCCGTTGTGGACTAGTGGCTAAATGCTGGGTTTGGAACTCTGGAATACCAGGGTTCAAGGCTGTATGCTTTTTTAATTTAATTAAAAGAAAAGCCTGTGTCCAATGTTCTTATTTATTGTTTTTATTATGTACTGAACTTCCCCTCCTCCTTTTCCCTCACAGTTTTCCCCTTCCCCCTGCCCTGCACTTCTGCGATCTCAATGTCATCTGGCCTAGTAAGATCGCTGTCTATGTCTTCCATCTGTTCACCTCCCTTGCCTCATCGTGCCTTGAAACACTTGTGTATATGTGCTTTATAAATGCCATATCATATAATATCATATCATATCATATCATATCTGCCTGCCTGTTTGCTTAAACAAAGTGTTTAAAAAAAAAGAAAAGCAATTCAAGTGGGAGGTGGAGGGGTTTGTTGCAGTGCAGTCCTGTGATCTTATTTAGCATGAGGGCATTTACACATGACTGCAATGTAAATCATGTCCAAATATCGCTCGCGGAATGGCTTTCGCGCTGAAAATGTTGCACCAAAATGGGTGCTGCAGTGGAATAGACATGCCAAATCGGGAAGTGCCAGAATGATGGCGCCGAAAGGGGTGTACCTCTTGGAGAACGCTGCTTAACCAAAGTGTGTGGTCCATGGCAAATAATTTAATCTCACTGCGCATTGCCTAAAAACATTGTGAGTTTTCAAAGCCTGCAAACCGAAAACCATGGCTAGTGGTCTGGTAGCGTTTTAAAAATCTATGAAATAACAAAACCTGTGAAATTCAAGGAAAAATCTTTAGTTGCAGGGATGTTAAGGTGATCAATACTTTGCAACAAAACCTTTGAAATTTAAGGAAAAAGCATTAGTTGCAGGGACGTTAAGGTGAGAACTTAATGCAACAAAACCCTGCATATTCAGCGAAAGCCACCTTAACTTCGCACTCCCTGTTGCGCCGACTATGACCACAATAATGACATCACAGATCACATCACTGATGACATCAGTAATTACCTTACAACAGTAACTGGCATTAAGCATGGCCTTCAGTCAAGGTCAGTGTGCATGGCCTGAAGTTAAGGTGGCTTTAGTTGAATTTCCAGGGTTTTGTTGCATTAAGTTCTCACCTTACAATCCCTGCAACTAAAGGTTTTTCCTTGACTATATAAATACATACAACATAAACACATAAAACATTATGTCACAATGGGGAAACCACTGCAGTCAGTCAACCCCAGCTCAGTACCTTCCTGGGTCTGTCCTTATTAGCACAGGCTCTGTGCTGGCTGTGAAGATGGCTGAAGGAAAAGCTGGAATGTGGCTGGCAGAGTGCTACGTGGGGGCAAGGCTGGATGATGGTTGAATGGTGGCTTTACTGGTTGGGGCCTGTCCCCTGTTAATGAATGATGGTGCCTGGCCCCCCTTCTTTCTTCATGATGGCCCCATCCATCACATGCGGCCACCCACAATCACCACACAGCGCATGTTCTTATTTAAAAATTGTGGGCGAGTGTAGGTCCACCCATAGTTACTGCCTCATTTGGCTGGTTGACTGAAGCACGCTTCCCATCGCACCTGCGGCATGCTTTGTAATCTTCAGGATGGCCCCATTTGCGTGGGGGCTGCCCCCATCACTGCACGGCCTGTACTGCTATCTTGGAGTCAGGTTGTGTTCCCGATATCATGAGGACACATCCGCAATCATCACCTCTCTGGCGGCCATTTTCAGGTCAGTCGGTGTCTTCATGGCAACATGGGACGCTTCCTTGAGTCACCACTGTGCCCTACATTCTTCTTCTGGCACGCCAGGGATGCTGCGCAGGGCAGCTCAGTGCTTTCCATCACCTAGACCGCTTAATGGAGAAGCCTGGGCCTTTCTTCTCTTCACCTGGTTTGGCCGGCAAGGCTAACCCGGGACTTAATCTTCACTGCTTCACCCTACTGGATAGAGCAGGCTTTGCCGCTCGCCACTTATCACGTCCCGGAAGGAGTACTATGAAGAGCCCACCTCGCTGGCAATGAGGCGGGCATTCAGGGGCACGGCCGTCAGCCTGACCTGGTCTGCGCAACTCATACAGCCCGGGTTGGGCAGCACCCGGCATGCTGCTTGGGCCCTGGAGTCTGCTGGGTCTGTCCGGTCCGGCCCCTGGCGGGCCGACTTCTGCTCCTTGGATCAGTAGAACTGCCCCCTGGTTCAGGCTCTGTGGTGGGCTTCCCATGTGCCAGCTGATCCCATTGCAGAATTTAGGCCGGGGGCTGCTTGAGGCAGCCTACCCCCCAGGTAAGTCTTTTTCTGCTTCTCCTCTCCTTCTCACTCTTTTCTCCCCTGCCCAGCCCATTCTTGGACAGGGGAGTTCAATTCCATTGAGCAGGAAACTATTCCTTTAATCAGGTAACAAGTGAGGAAAAAGGGAAGAGAAAGAATGGTCCTTTTTTCTTCCTGGCAACGGGATTATTGTATAGGGGTGATGTAGATCATTCCGGTAATCATAGGACTCAAATATTAGTTATTAAAATTCATACAAATGTTGTATTGGAAATGGCACATGCTCATTTAAGAGGGGCACGTGAAGGGACAGCTAAAACACAAGCTCAAATTGTAAACAGATTCTATTGACCAGGAATTTATGGTGATATAAAGAACTTTATAAACACATATGCCCTATGTCAGAAAACTAGTACTAAAATGCCCCTGCTGCTCTTTTTCAGCCTGGACCTATTATTGATGTTCCCTTTTCTAGAATTGAGCTGGAAATAGTAGGTCAGTTATAAATATCCAGGTTGTGCAATAAGTACATATTAGTCCTTTTAGACTATGCAACCCATTCCCCTGAAGCCTTTCCCTTATGGAACAATACTTCACAACAAATCTTGAAGCATTTACTTCAATTTTATTCCCAGACTGGATTTCAAAAGAGAGATTCTGACTGATCAATGGTCAACTTTTATGATTAAACTCATGGCTAAAGTAAAAGATATCTTCTGTATTAAAACTCTGCAAACTTCCCTTTATCATCCCCAGACTGATGAGCTGGTTGAAAGATGTAACCAAATGCTGTAAAACATCTTAAAGAAATTAGTCGAGGCAGACAGGAAAGATTGGGATATTATGATACCCTCAGCTGTATTGGACATGTTACGTGAGACCTGGGAAGAAAGGTAAAGGCTACTATTCCATGGTCACAAACTGCTCAAAGGCTAAAAGAGCATATGACTGCAGTTATGAATCTAGTATAAACTAACATGACTCGAGCCCAGGAGCATCAGAATGAAAGTTATAATAAGAAGGCGGTAATGAGATATTTTTCCATAGGCCAGAAAGTGTTGATTCTCCTTCCATCATCTGGCAATAAGATGATTTCTAGGTGGCATGGGCCATATATGACCTTATCATTATAAAATCTCCCAGCCTGACCAGAAAATTAAAACCATGTGTATCATGTCAATCTAATTAAATAATGGAAGGAAGGCCAAGAGAGAAATACATCAGTCATGCTAACAGGCTTATTCTCTGAAGAGTGAAGTCAATCAGTGAATCTCTCATGAGTTATCTTAGAATCATAAACAAGATCTATTAGTACTTCTGCAGAAGTTCCCTGATGTGTTTAAAACTGAACCAGGTAGAGTGAAAAGAGTGTATCATTACATGCATACTCCTCCTGGATAAGTAGTTCATCAAAAACCCTATAGAATCCCTGAAAGTGGAAAGCAAATTATCCAGGAGTAAATAGAAGCTATGTTGAAATCAGACATTATTGAACCATCATAAAGCCCTTGGACGTCCCCTATTGTCCTAATTGCCAAATCTGATAATTCATGGAGGTTGTGTATTGATTTCAGAAAAGTTAATGAATGTCATAGTTTGACAGCTATCCAATGCCCAGGATAGATGACTTGATTGACAGATTCGGGGATGTTGTGTACCTTTCCACCATCAACCTAACTAAAGGTTATTGGCAGGTGCCAGTGAATTAAGGGGTAAAGCGAAGACTGCTTTTTGCACCCCTTTTGGAAAATTCCAGTTTAAAGTGCCACCTTTTGTGTTGCATGGAAACCCTGCTACTTTTCAGAGACTAATGGGTCACGTTTTGAGACTTCTTTCATCATTTTGTGGGGCTTATATTAATGACATTATTATCCATAGCAAAACCTGGCCTTAACATATGTCACATTTATATCAAGTCACCTGGGCATAAAGAAAAGCGGGACTCAAGGCAAACCCCTAGGAAGTGTGATCTAGCAAGATCTGCTGTAAAATACTTGGGTTTCTTTGTATTAAGCGGGTTGATTCAACCTCAGACAAAGTTAAAGCAGTTATGGAAACTCTGCCTACCAAGACTAAAAAGGAACTTCAAGCTTCTTTACGCTTTGTTGCTTATTATCGCAGGTTTATTCCAAATGGTTCTTCTGTTTCTCCTCCACTTAACGACAAATTTTAAAATGCTGTACCTCAGAAACTTAGATGGCAGCCGGAAGACCAAAGGTGTTTTGATCAATTAAAACACATATTGTGTAGCTAGCCTATTCTGAAGGTAGCAGATTTCAATAAACCCTTTATTTTTCAGACTGACACCTCACATGTTGGTCATGGGGCCGGACTATCTCATAGTCATGATGGTATAGAACATCCTATCCTCTATATTAGTAGGAAACTGTTTGCCCAGAAAAGTACTATGCTATTCTAGAATTGGAAGACCTTGCCATCAAATGGGCTGTAACATGCTTGAAATACTATTTAAGGTGTAGACAGTACAGATTAATTACTGATCACTGCCTCTTAAATGGTTGAGTTTAAGAAAAGATACCAATGCTAGAGTCATGCGCTAGGTTTTGGATCTACAGCCCTATTGTTTCTCTGTTCAGCATGCAAAAGGAAAAGAACAAAGCAATGACTTCCATTCTGGATTCCCAATAGAGGCTGAAAAAACTAGCGACATTAGTGGAAGGCTATGTGATGAATCAGCAATGATTCCCCCAGAAAACCTGGACTGGGACCCTTCTCATGTGGCCAGAGAAAGGCAGGTGCTTTCTGATCCCGACCATGCGGGTGGTGTTTTGTGGGAGGATCACATTAGGGGAGCAGATCAGGAGGAATGGGAAACCCCCCTTGTTCAACTTTCCCCAAAGCCCCACTATTCTAATGGATCATTGTAAAACAACAAAAATAAAAACACTTAATTTTCCCATTAGGGATTTCAAGTCCAATAATCTCCTAAATACTTGGATGAGAATGATGTCTGAAGAGGTGCAGTGTTGCATGAGTGGTCAGATCGGTCATGCAAATGACCCACACCTTAGAGGGGCAGAAAGCTTTAAAAGACCCCCTCAGGTAATGGCCATTAGTGACAGGAGTGAGAAACAGAAGCAAGGTAGGTCGTGCAGGCAGCCCAGGCAGAAGCTGGAGAAGAGATAAAAGGCCAGGACCATTGCTAGGCAGAGAGCAGTTTCTAGTCCTGAAAGGGTCTGTGCCTGTTGAATCTTGAAGTGTAGAGGTCACGCAGTAGGAGGCATTTAAGAGGGATGCTTGCCCTTTGGCGACCTAATCTGCAGAGGCTTTCCAGCGGAAGCGAAGGCGAGCAAAGCTATCCCTTCTCAGAGGCCATCTCAGATGACTGGCGGACACATGGAGGCCTTAAGGTTGTCTGTGGTGGACGGCATACATCGGAGGACCTCAGGAGCAACAAGAGCTTAATTTGCAGATGGCACAGGAAGTGGTGGACTAAAAGAAGAGGTTTGCCGGGCTGTGAGGAGCCACAGCAAGAGAAGCCCCGCAAGTGGCAAGAGGGATGGAAGCGCATGTCTTACCCGGTTAGTTCACAGCTTGTTAGTGACCCCGGAGCGCTCCTTCCCCGCTCGAGTATGCAAGGCAGGCGTTCGGTGAGTGGAATACTCCAGTGTGAATGAAAGTAGCTCGGAAAGCATTTTTGAATCTCGAGCTACCACAAGGCAGCAGAAGTAGCACTTGTTGGGTGATTGAAAATTATTTCCAAGGTAAACTTGAATACCAAAGTAAGGAAAAGCAGCAAAAAACCATTATACGAGAGCCAAAAGACAGGAATTTTATAAGTGTGAGTCTATGGAAACACCGGAAATCTAAAGGGGAAACATTGTTAAAAGTGAACACCTATAAGCATTGCCAAGGCCAAGAGAGAGTACAACCAAGTCAGTTACAATCTAATGAACATTGCCCACAACGGAAAGGGGATACTGGAAGGTGTATGAGCAGAGATACATGCGGCCCATACTTTGTACAACCTCGGGTGAAAGCTGGTATAAACTAACATTACCCAAGCCAAGGGAGGAGAAGTGAAAGACCCTTTCCCTACCAGTCTTTGGTTACTTGTATACTGAGGAAACAAGAGTGGCAAAAAGGATGCCCTTCTGAGAAAAGGGACCCGGAAGGAGAGGAGCATTATTTGTAGAGTAGTATCAAAGAGAACCAATGCATATCTTGTTTTCCCTGAAGAGTTGATGGTAGTTTTGAAGCTGCAATTTGTTGAATATTATGAAGTTATTGTGAAACTTTTGTCTAGTGACATTAACCCAAAAAGCGCTTCTTGTAAAACACTGTTTGGGCAGGGGAGTAAACCAGGTGGAAGTTGAAGAAGTGCTTAAAATGGGTACTGACAAAGACAATTTATGTTGTTTGTGGTGCTAAAGGTATTTGTGCAAATCATCCTGACCAAGACAATTATTGTTGCTATTGATGAACTGAGAACTTGTTCAAGGAACGAAAGAGCCTTCTATTTTCTGTGTTCGAACTTTCTATTGACAAGTTGAAGCTATATCAAACTGAGCTCCAACTTTCTATTGACAAGTTGAAGCTAATCCAAGCTGAATTGGAACGTTCTATTGACAAGCTGAAGTGAAATTCTACTGTGGTTGAACAATGTTGCAAATCAGGATTTCCTTGTTTTCTTTTCTTGAACTGTGAAACAGAATCACCTTTAAACCTGTAGAAGGGGAATTAGACCAGGTTGCAAAGAGAGACGGTGGTGACATTACAAATTCAATCATTATTGCGTGTTTGTAATAGCCATGTATTTCCTTGTTTATTTTGTATTATGTATAAGTGTGAGAGACGGATATCCTTTGTTAGAGTGTTTCCTTTAGTTTATTTTAGGCAGGGAAAACCTCGTTAGGGTAGGGATAGTGAGGTGTTCATCCAACCTTATATTATAACAAAATGGCATTTGTTGAGAAACCTTCACAAAGTTGTCCGCCTCACATTTCTGCCCCCTCACAGCTGCAAGAGGAAATATCATACATGGGCCCATGGATCCCAGTCACAAAAGGGGGGACATTGTGATGTGTAAGAAATGTGAGCTCCCCTGTAGATTCTGGGGGGTTAGTGTGGCTGTGACACCCATCGTTAATCTTTTAGACACATGTTCTAGATAATATTAAGACCCTGCCTGATTCATGGACCCATTATCTACTATTCCTACTTTGTTTTCTCAACTGGAGTGGTTAGGGGCTGTGAACCGATTAGAGGGATGACTCTGAGCCATTTTTAGGCCCTTAGGAATGAGGCATCCAGGATGAATAATGACAGGGGAGGCTGTACACCCAAATGCTTGCCCTAAGTGTCAGGGAAGGCAAGGTGTGTAGCTCGTGAAGCTGTTGCTTCAATAGATCACAGATAGGACAGCTGCAGAGTTCCCCTTGGGATCAATGATGATCTATTGTACTGGCACTTGTGCTTCTCTGGCGGCTTACGCTCACACCCAGAAATGAGGCCTGGCTGGGAAAAAGCTAATTCCGGGGGTCATGCCTAGCTGAGGCACTCCTTCTTCTTTTTGAATGGTGATCTATATACTGAAGTTGGCTAGTTCGAGGAGGTAGGTGCTTGGAGAGATTTTTCTTACATAGACAGCTCAGACACATGTATTTACCATGACATTTGTGGGCGAGAGGAGTAGGATAAAGATCTTCTGAATTAACTGATGGCACTGTGAGTCTCTCTTTACAGGGCCTGTTTCGTGGCGCTGAGCATTGTTTTTCCCCTTCCACATAAGGAAATTATTAACAGGACGGAGAGAGTGACTAAATGGAAGAAAACAAATGGAAGAAATTATTGGGTGGAGGCTGGACATGAATGTTTTGGAACCAACACTTACTTCATCAAGAATAAAATGATAAAAGGTCTGTCCTGAGGGAATTTGCAAAATAATGTATATACAAAAAATGCATAGCGTGTTTTGTCATAATTTGACTGAATGCATTGTGAATGTGGATTCATTGTTTGTATATTTATGCATAAATATAGGTATGTAAATAAGTTGATTAATTTATCATTAAAACAATTGAGTGATATAGTTTTGATTTTTCCCATGTGAAACAATGTTCTTCATATGGTATTGGTCCATAAACAGCCACCCATTCAGTGATGGTCACCATAATCAACTTCTGATGGCTTCTCCACTGGGAGGAGCTCGCAGAATGTGGATTCAGTCCAGCATCTAGACTCAACAGCAGCTCTGGTTTGGACCTGCACTGCATATTGAATTCCAGTTAGGCTAATTATGATCATGTATGAGCACATTCGTATCACACACATACTGTTAATAGGAAGACTATTCAGCTGCAAGATATCACCTCTGGATTCATAACAGGCTTCACTGATGGGCTTATCCAACACAATATACATGATGTTCTCCTTGAAATAGATAGTATGCTTCTAACCAGGATGGGAGCCTCACAGCATGCACTCTGAGGCCACATGCTAAGGGGAAACATGGGTCGCACACCAGGAATGGAGTTCTTGATAAGCTCTAAGGATCATAGTTGCCAAGGGAAAAGACAGCGACGCAACAGTTCAAAAGTGGGTACTTTGCCATAGAGTTAAAGCTCAGGGCTTTAGGTCTCGCTCATTCGGAGTAATGCCAGCAGTGACCCAGTTCTGTTGGCTCATCAGAGGAATACACCAGCAGAGTGGCCCATGAGAGGAGCAAAGATGGTCATGTCGGCAGAGTGACCCACTGCTTTTGGCCTAAGATTGCAGAGATCCATTGCCAATGACAAAACAGCAGGGGAAATACTATCAGAGCATTTCATTTATTTTATTCAAAAACCCCCCATCAGTCGCCAGACTTATGTGCTCTTGTAATATGGACATGCTAATCTATCTGAATGTTATCATGCTGAGTTCAGAACACTCAGAGCATTCAGAGAATGTTCTCATAAGCATTCTAGAAATTAAGGGCTTGGCAGAGGTGAGCCTATCCCGCTGTTCCTGGCAGCCATTTCCACATGCCTTCTGCACTGCAATCTAGAAGCATCCTTTAAGGAAACCACTTGAAACGGAGGCTTAGGGGCTGGTTGATGTTCAGTGAGTAGGTTTACATTGATTGTAATCCGTTTTTGCCCTGTTTCATGTGCTCCTGTGGAGGGGTTTGTGTGTTTTTTTTCAATCGTTGTTTGACTAGTCTATGCTATTCTGGTGGATTTATCTTGTGTTTCTGTGGGTTCCCATCCCGTTTTCTGAGCTTGCCTGAATCTTGAGTACGCAGGAATTGGGGTGTAGTCCTTTGGGTGTTTCTGGCTTTCTTCCTGTCCCCACCCACCCCCTTGCAATTGGTTGCAACAGTCACATGTTTCCCTGCCTAACTGCAATCTAAAAGCATCCTTTAAGGAAAACACTTGTAAAGCAGATTTAGGGGCTGGTTGATGCTCAGTGAGTAGTTCTACATTGATTGTAATCTGTATTTGGCCTGTTTCATGTGCTCCTTTTGGGGGGTTAGTGTGTTTTATTTACTAGTTTGTGCTAATCTGGTGGGTTTATCTTGTGTTTCTGTGGCTTCCCACCCTGATTTCTGGGAAAGCCTGCATCTAGAGTGTGTAGTCCCTGGGGTGTAGTCCTTTACTTGTTTCTGGCTTTCTTCCTGTCCCCCCCACACCCCATCTTGCAGTTGGTTGAAAGAGTCAGGTGTGTCTCTGCCTCTGTTTCTGGCAGCCATTTCCACTTGCCTTCTGGAATTCTTAAAATGTTTCTGCCACTCCTGTGTGACCTCTCCCCTGTCCCTTCCCTCCCCCTGTACCGTGTTTCCCTCCAGGAGGTAGGCTCTTAGCCACACTGCCTAGGGCAGCCCACTGCCCATGCAGTCCCTTCGGCTAAGGTCAGCTCCCAAAGAATCAGCTCCAAACTGTGTTTGCCTGTGTTTGCCTGAGAAGCGTGGTCTGGGTGGGGAGTACAGCAATTACCGTAGTCCAGAAATCCCTGCCTCTCTTATAACCTACACAGCATAGTCTAACAAAATTAGTCAGCTAGTAAAAAGTACCACTGTCACTGCTGTGTATCAACCGTTCAGTTGTGTTATTTACTGTTGTGTCCCATACTTAGGATTGTCCTTCTATCTAGCTACCACAAATCTAGATGTCTTGCTCTGATTGCTGTGCCTCCAATTTAGAAGTTTACACTCTATCCATGAGAAGTTTAGCTATGCATCACACTCAGATAGAAGAATTATGGAGATTAGTCATTTGCCACATCAAATAGGACTGTCTACATTAGCCACATAGAAGAACTTAGAGAATAGCCAAAGCGCTAATCACCCACGTCTAGCTCCTCAAACACACCACCCAAACGCTATACATGCCCACTAGTCTAGCAAATGTATACACTAATACAAAACCAACACAAGCAAGACACACTTACAACAAACTAACCTGAACACTGGACATTACCGAGACGGACACAACAAGCCAGTGCACACAACCTTAAACACCGGCCAATCTACCCATAGAAAGCACATACAGACACCAACATGACAAACAGCCACACAGAAAATGCCCAATGCATTGGACCTTACCCGTATGGATACAACAAGCCAGTGCATGCAACCTACCATCTGCAAGCCAACACACACAGATACCAGTTTCTCCTGGTTCTGGCCCTATCCTATCATTCTTCTCTCACTAAGCAATCATGTCCTCTTTTTTGCAGAGCCACATGAGCACCTGGAGAGTGCCCCTGGGTGGTTTTGATGCGTGTTGTAAATGAACATAACATGACTGAACATAATAGGGGCACAGCTATCTCTGCAACCACAAAACTGGCCCATCTCTCTCCTATCTATTACCACCAAATAGAAGGTAACGTGCATGTACACACTTCCATTCTGCAACTGTCGCCCAACCGAGACAACTAGCTAGACTACACTCTGTACTAGCTAGTCCAGAAGAAATTGCATGTATGAGCCAGCGTCACAATTAAACAGAAGATTGTGAAGATTAGCATTACATCATATCTAGACAGAACTGTAATACTAGCTTGCATCATATCTAGACAGAATTGTGAAGATTAGCTTGCATGGCATCTAGACAGAACTGTGAAGATTAGTATTACGTCATATCTAAACAGAACTGTAATACTAGATTGCATCACATCTACACAGAATTGTGAATGCCGGTTGTGTCACATCTAGACAGAATTATGAATGTCAGCTTGCACCACACCTAGAGAGGATTGTAAAGATTAGCTTCCATCATATCTAGATAGAATTATGAAGATTAGCATTATGTCATGTCTAGAAAGTACTGTAATACTAGCTTGCATCATCATTTAGTATGAGATAACTTCTTTTGTCTTAATGTATGAGATAACTTCTTTTGTCTTAATGTACACTTTCTCATAGAAACTTGGATTTCTTCCCTAAACTTTATCACATCCGCTGCTCTTTCTACCTCTTCCTGCTCCTTTCATTCTTCCTCTTCTATTGCTTTTGCTCTTCCCTCTCTTCCCCTCTTTCCTTCATTCAAGTATCATTATACCACCTTTCTGAGGCCCTATTTTTTAGCTTTTATTGTAATGTACCATCCTTCAGGCCCTGACAGCTCTTTCTGTTATGACCTTGATGCCCTTCTCTCATCACTCCTTCTGTCCCCTAATCCCTTACTTGTCTTGGGTGATTTTAACCTTCATCTTTGTTCTACTCATTCTTCTCTCCCTCTGCTTCCTGTTCTTGATTCCTACCATCTCTCTCCTCCTGCTACTCCTCCTTCTCACCTCTTGGGTTCCTACCTTGACCTGACCATATCTTTTCCTCCGCCTTATCCACTACATCCGTCTCAATGTCTCCTGTTTACTCTTCAGACCATTATCTTCTTTCCCTGTCCATATTTCTCCTCCCTACTTTCCTTCAGTCTCATCCTTCTCTTCCCCTTCCCAGACATACCATTGTCAGGACCTTTGTTCTTTTAATACCTCTTTTTTCATTGCCTCTTGTTCCTCCATTCTTCCATCTCACACTACCTTTGCCTTATTTGTGGCTAATAATGCTGCTTCCAGTCTTTCTCAGGTTTTAGCCACTCGACTCGCTCTACCCTGCTTCTGCCTTTTCTCCTACTCGCAAACCTCCTCAGTCATGGCTTACACCCCAGTTTTTCTCTTTGTGGCATACTCTCTGCCATGCTGAGCTCTGCTGGTATAAGCCCTTTTCCAATTCTAACTCCTCTATTCTTTCTGCCTTTCACACCACATACGACACTGCTCTCCCTTCTGCTAAACAATTGTAATATTCAGACCTCCTTAACGCCTATTCTTCCCATCCTCACTGTCTCTTCCAGACTTCAACTCATATTGTCTCCCCACCCCTCCTCTAACTCTGCACTTGTCTCATCTCTTTCAACCACTGACATGGCCTTCTACTTTTCCTACAAATTCACCCTCCTGTGTTCAGCTGCCCCTCCTTCAACTTCTACTTCAATCTCTGCTCCTTCCTATCTCTCTGCTTCAATGTCCTCATTCCATACTATCTCTGATGCTGACACTGCTGTTTCACTTTCTAGAGCCCATCCTTCCTCTGCACCTCCTGAACCTATTGATTTCTCTCTCATTGCTAAAATCTATCCTTCTCTATTGCCATATCTTGCTGCATTGTTTAACGTCTCACTGCTAACCTCATCCTTCCCTTCCTCATTTCAACATGCCACCATTATCCATCTCCTCAAAAACCCTTCTCTTGGCCCACTGCTTCCTTCCAACTTCCGTCCAATTTAATTCCTCCCTTATCTTTCTAAACTTTTGGAATGCTTCATTTAATCGGAATGTTCCTCTATTATTACCGCTAACTCCATTCTTCCCTGCTTTCAATCTGGTTTTCGCCCCTATCGCTGCATTGATATCGCTCTCCTCTCTGTTTGTGACTCACTCCTCTCTGCACGATATGCAAAGCATTCTTCCCTCTTGGTTCTCCTTTATTTGTCAAGCGCCTTTCGGCACTGTCTTCTTCTTTCTCCTCTTTGCTTTCTTAGATTTTTTGCAGCTGTCCTGCATTGGCTCCAGTCTTACCTGACTGATTGCACTTATTCTGTGTCCAGGGCTGTCAATCTTGTCCCAGACTCCCTCTCTATCATGGCGTCCCCCAAGGCTCTGTCTTGGGCCTGATTCTTTTCTCCCTCTATACTTGCCTCTATTATTTCTTCTTTTGGTTTGTCTCATCATCTTTAGGCCGACCACACTCAGCTCTTTCTACCCGTTTCTGCATTCCCCCCTCTATCCATGCTACTGTGACCTGTTGCCTGCTGGCCGTCCAATCTTGAATGTCAGATCAATACGTCATTCCTAACTCCTCTAGTTTTTTTTCATTCCTGCCTTGTAGAGAAGGGGCCAAGTACCCCCACCTCAAGCATCTCGCCCATATTGCCTATATGTTGGGAGCCAGAGTGTGAGACACTTACAGTACCAGTGAAAATACCAATACCAAGGAGAATCCTGGAGGCAAGGTTCCCTTTGAGAAAGCCATAACCGCATACAAGACAGTATGATGGCCATTTGAATGAAATTCCAGAAAAAGCACAAAAGGAGGGCAAAAGAGCAGATTGGTGACGTCACGCAAAGTAGTACTGGCGCACCTAGAAGAGATGCAGAGACAAGAGGATGTAGATATTCTATAAAGCATCAAGAAAGTATTGAAGATAAGTGACATCTCAGGCTCGAGATGAAGAGGCTTATGCTATAGAAACGATGACAATATCAAGTTATTTTACACGTGTACAGATGTAAAGAAACGGAAGTAGACAAAGTATTCTTGAGGCTAGCTATGTAGCAAATAGAGTGCGGCAAGTGCCAATGTGTGTGTATATATATATATATATATAGGAGTAAGTCAGATGTGGATGATTCCACTACGTGTTATAGCAGAGCTGGACCAGGAAAGGAAGGCCTTTTTTCCAGTGTGTAGCAGTTGAAAAGCAATTGAATTACCGAAGTAAATCTCAGAAAGGCGAGGCTGGACCAGCCCCAAGAAGCAAAGGCCATGTTGGGCTGGGATGATCAGACAGTAGTTACAATTGTGTGAAAGAACAAAACTCCTGTTCAGAAGACGTGCACGAAAACAAGGAAGACGTCAGAAGGTTAATAAAATAACAGTATTTTAAATGCACCAGATCTCAAATTTATGGTCTTTAGTCACGTGGAGGGATGGAACTGGACAAACATGATGAACCACACCTACGCAAGGAGACAGAACGTGCCTCCACTCCCTCATATTCTCCAGATCAAGGAACATTTCCAAGGCCAAGTTCAAAGGCTTAATTGACGTGCAGACCACTGAGGTGATGATAGATGCTATGCTAATTGGTGGGAAACTATGGTTATGACCAGCCCACCAGCACCTGGAAGTCCAGGCTGCTTGATGCTAACGTAGGTGGAAATGTACTGACGGATGTGAGAGTGCCAACCAATTATAGGGGGCCGTGTAGTTAAGGCCCCTATAGTTTGTAACACCAATTGGACGTTTTGTATTTAGTGACGTTCACAGTGACCTGTTTGAGGGGAGGAATTAGTTGCCCCACCTGACGATAAAGAGTCTATCACTTTCTTAGATTAGTATGGAATATATACTTAGATGTTCTTTAAACCCAATCACATTTGCCACTAGGTTTTTGTAGTTTGTCACATAGGATCATGTTAGGAAATACGTAGGTTTACGTCAGAAATGACAATTTATTGCTATAAAAGTAATACTTTTTATGAACTTCATTGAGATCATGCTGTGAGATGTTCGTTGATGTCCGTTGTACTCCCTGTTTTAGATAATTGACATAAAACAGTCAACTTTGCCAACTTCCTGAGTCATTTTGATTATTGATGTTTGAGTATCTTCTGCATCCCCATTCATCTCAAAGTATTGCTACCCCATCTTAAAGGGCTAGGTCGGCTGTCCCGGTTCATTCTCCTCTCATATCTCTCTCGCTCCTGCAGGTCTCCATTTAACATTCATAAATCGCAGCCTTTTCTCACCTTCCATGCCTCCAAACTCTTAATCTCGTTGCTTATCTTTTCTCATCTTTTCTATTACACCTGTTGTCTCTTTGGACTTCCTATCTCTTGCCTAAGCCTTCTTAAATCGATTCATAACTCCTCTATTCACCTCTCTTTTTGCTTTCTCCTTGTGACACAATCTCTCCAGCTATTTCTTCCCTTAATTGGCTACCTTTTCATTCTTGCCTCAAGTTCAACTTCCCCTATCTTGTTGTTAAGCATCTCCATAATCTCCCCCGCCCCACTCTTATAATTGTTGATTTATTTTTCAGAGCTTCCATTGCAGGGAGGGAAGAGTTGAAACTGGCGGAAGAGGAGGATGGTTATGATTTGGAGCAGGTATTTCTGGTTTGCGGTAGTGCTGTTGGTGAGGACGAATGGAAAGCAGCCATACTGGAGGATGGTGAACTCAGGAAAGTGATTGAAACAGTGTTGGGAAGAATGGAGTGAAGGGAGTGAAGTGAGTGGAGGCAGAAAAGGTTTAACTCTATTCCATAAGGTCAGGGAAGAAGTAAATGTAGGGGTGATTTCCTGTGCAAACCGGGAAGGCTGTGTTAGGCGGAAACCTGTGCAGTTCCCTCTGGGACCACTGCAAAAGATTTAGGACTACAGGTGTTTGGCAGTAAACCCACTTGGTAACAGTCTGTACCACAGAGATTCACTTGGTAGCTGTGGCTGAGCAGTCAGACTTCCCTCAAGAAGAGTTAGGCAGTATGTGGAGTATACAAGATAGGGCAATTTACACAGTAGAACAAGCAAACACGGAACAGAGCTACGGTGTAAAGATATATAGTTATTTATTCATAAAAACACATCTATGAAAAACACACTGGCACTAATACGGCAAACAACTTCAATTACAATTGCTACAAGTAAATCAATCCCCCTTACAATAGTTCGACAAGTCTAGGTTCAACGGCACCACTTATTTGCAGACAGAGGTGAATGCTTTAATCTAGATGGCACTCTAGTATTTGTTAGGACAGGAGAGAAAAGGCAGGGTATGAAATCAAGTCGGTACCAACACTTTTACGAACAAATGCAAGGCAAGTAAGGCAGGGTCTACTGTAGATCGCAAAGTTCAGAGGCCAGGCCCACTCGGAGAGAGGCAAGGCGATATGTCCCAAAAAGTATCACAGTGGAAATGCACTTCGAGTCTTTGTCGCAAATTGTCACAGAAAGATTGGACCAGTTCAGAACAGAAAGTTAAGAAGGCTTGGAGGCGACCCAATGGAGAGGCGAGGATTAAGACACCTCACGCTAACCGTCATAAGGGAAGCCAGGCGGACACGGTACCTTGTATATAAGGCGAGACAGCTCCGGCGGGGGCAGTTGTTCCTGGTGGTGGATGCAAGTCGGGGCTTTGCCAAGAGAAGAGATGATCTCGTCGTCGAAGGAAAGTTGAAGATCGTTGCACCACCAGGGAAGAGACCAGCCGCGGAGTGCTCCGTCACAAGGCACCACCTTTTGGTCGCGGTACGGGTTAGTGGCTATCCGGTTGCCGGGGTGCTCAGCACGGGCAATTCAACCACTACGCCCTGGAAGCAAAGAAAAAGCAAAGGGGACTGGTTGTTCCCACCAGTCAGGGGAAGAAGACTCTCCAGCCGGGAGATCTCCTCTGTCGTTGGGAAGTGGTGAGTCGGTTCAGCAGGGCTCCACCGGAGGTGTCGTCGTTGCAGGTCGGCTCAGCTTTACCCTCGTTGGATTCTTAGGTCCTGTGGCGACTTCTGAAGATCCAGTCCCAAAAGCCCTGCTTTTATGCAGAAAACCCCCATTCATTCAGCCTAGCTGTCAATCAAAACACGCTAAGTGGTGAGCGGGGTGGCTCACCACTTGGGCCAATCACACCAGAGTGCGACTTGAGTTGGCAAGGCAACTCAGTCCAGGGTGCCTAAACCCCCTCCTACACCCCCTGTGGTACCCAGACAGAATGGCGCCACTTTGGAGGGCCTCTGTGCAGAAGCCCGCCAAAAGTGGAACAAAGGGCTCAACCTTTGGTTTAGGAGTCACAGAGACGAACAAAGACGCCATTTTGGCAGAAAATACCAACCGATAGATTTATTTAAGAAAAATAAACCAGTGGTATGTTAGAGATTAACGAGAAAAAGTATTAACCTCCAACAATGGGAAGAATCCCATAGAGTTATATTCGGGGTCGAATATAATGAGTAGTTTCCACTGCCACCAGCCAAAATTCGACGAGGGGGGACGGGACAGTGCCCCCTCGAATAACAGACCCAGGGGTAATCGAATTACCCCTACTAGTACGTCCACAATAGGATGGTTTGTACTAGTTCTGTTAGTAAATTTAGGTCTAGTAAAGCCAATGGTGACTTTACATGCCCTGGGAGACAGTAGTCAGTCCCAGTGTATGGAGTCTATGGTGGGGATCCTCTAGGACGCCCCAGTGTTACGGCACGGAGGGTGCGGTGTAACACACATAGAAAAACATATGAGACCCTATGGAGTAAAGGACCCCATAGCCCATAGAACACATTGACATTCAAAGGAATTAACCACATTCATGTCCAAGAGTGGGAGAAAAAGAGTCACACTCTTGGCAGCAGGATGGAAAAAAAAAAACTCCAGAAATCCAGCAAAGCTGCTGGGGGACTAACTAGGTTAGGAAATTCAGCCTAAACAGAGAATTCTCCCTAACACTCGCCCCCCCCAGACTAATGGACAGGAGGATTTATTCCACTCCTGGATATCTCATACCTCTAGTCGATGACATACATCCTAGAGAGACCATCAGCATTTTGGTGGTGACACCCTGACCTGTGCTCAATGGTGAAATCAAACCCTTGCAGGCAGATGGACCATCTCAGTAGTTTTGGGTTTCCCCCTTTCATTTGCATTAACCATCTCAAGGGTTGGTGGTCAGTCCGAATGACAAAAGTAGAACCATACAAGTATTGCCTAAACTTCTTCAGAGCCCACACGATAGCAAAGCATTCTCTTTCGATTGTTGCCCACCTTGTCTCAGGATCCTTCAGCTTGCGGCTGATGAAGCAAACGGGGTGCTCCCTACCTTTCCCATCCAGTTGACTGAGTATGGCACCTATTCCTACATTTGAAGCATCTGTCTGCACAATGAAAGTTTATTGGTAATCAGGAGCTCTGAGTACTGGGGCTTCGCAAAGAGCCTTTTTCAGGTTTTCAAAAGCCTGAGTGCACTCCTCGTTCCATCTAACCTTTTTAGGAAATTTGGGAGAGGAGATGACGTTCAGAGGAGAAGCTATGGTCCCATAGTTCTCAATGAAATTCCTGTAATACCCAGTGAGGCCTAGGAAGGCTCTCACTTGGGTCTGAGTAGTAGGTGTCCAATTTTGCACAGCTTCAATCTTACTGGCAAAGGCCTTATTTCTCCACCTCCTACCTCATGTCCAAGATAGACTACCTTACTCTGTCCAATTTGGCATTTACTCGACTTTATGGTCAGATTGGCTCGTCCAAGAGCCTGCAAAACATCTCTCAGGTGGGTTACATGTTCTTCCCAGGAATTGCTGAACACTGCTATGTCATCCAAGTATGCCATGCAGAAGTCCTCAATCCCATTCAGAACCTGGTTTACCATCCGTTGAAATGTAGCAGGTGCATTTTTCAATCCGAAAGGCATTACCTTAAACTGGTATAAGCCAACGGGGGTAGAAAATGCAGTTTTCTCCTTGGCATGGTCTGTCAGGGCTATTTGCCAATAGCCTGATGTCAAGTCAAATGTGCTGAGGAATTTGGCTGCGCCAAGTTTATCCACCAACTCATCTGTTCTTGGCAAAGGGTGGGCATCAGTCTTGGTGACTGCATTAAGAGCTCTATAATCCACACAGAATCTAAGTTCTTTAGATCCAGCCTTTGGTACTAACACTACTGGGCTAGACCATGGACTAGTAGAGGGCTCTATTACACCGAGATCAAGCATCTTGCTGACCTCACCTTTGATGTGGGTTTGTACATTTTCTGACATTCGGTATCCTCTGCTTTTGACTGGCAGACAGTCACCAGTGAGTATGTCATGCTGGCCCCAAGGGGACAAGCCTGGTGAAAGCGAGAACAGAGAGGCAAACTGATTCAACATAGATTTGCACTCTTCTTGTTGCTCGGTGTCAGATTTGAAGAGAGATTTACTCCTTCAATTTTTTGGTCTAAAGGTAAGCCCCTGAGGAGATCCGGAAGAGCTTCACTCTCTTCTTCTTCCTCTGATGATGCTAGAAGCAATGCTCCTACATCAGGTCTTGAGACATACGCTTTTAGTTGGTTGGTGTGGAAGACTGTCAGAGCCTCCTTGGGATTGCCCAAGTCCACCAGATAGTTGACCTCTCTGAGTTTACCCACAACTCTGAAGGGTCCCATCCATTTGTCTTGCAAAGCCCTCTGCCTCGTTGGGATCATAACGAGAACGAGCTGGTCTTGAGCGAACTCAACCATGTTAGCCTTTTGATCATGTCAGTGCTTGACCAATGCTTGTCCAGCTTTCAAGTTATCGCTTGCTTCTGTCATCAGGTGCGACATTCTCCTCCAGAGACCTATCACATAGTCAGTCACTCTGACTGGCTTGGGGGAAGGAGCACTCTCCAAACCCTCCTTAATTAGGGCCAATGGACCTCTGACGGGATGGACATAGAGAAGCTCAAAGGGAGAATAACCTACTCCCTCTTGAGGGACTTCTCTATAAGCAAAGAGAAGACATGGCAGTAGAAGGTCCCACACGCTTAAGGGGTTCTTGTAAAGTACCTATCATGCTCTTCATGGTTCGGTTGAACTGTTCTACCAACCCATTGGTTTGTGGGTAGTAAGCCTTTCAGAACTTGTAAATAACTCCACAGGTTTTCCACATGGCTTTCATGTAGTGGGACATAAAGTTTGACCCCCTGTCAGAGATTACTTCCTTAGGAAACCCGACCCTGGTAAAAATACCAAGGAGGGCATTAGCCACAGCCGGAGCTATAACAGTCCTCATAGGAATTGCCTCAGGATACCTAGTAGCATGGTCTACTACAAGAAGTATAAACCTGTTGCCTGAGGTGGTTGGAGGAACGAGGGGACCAACAATGTCAATCCCTACTCTCTCAAATGGGACTCCCACAACTGGGAGAGGCACTAAAGGTGCCACATTCTTGGAGCCAACCTTACCAGAGGTCTGGCAGGTGTGGAGGCTCCTGTAGTGTTTTTCTACTTCTGCCCCCATCTTCGGCCAATAAAAGTAGAGAGAGAGTCTTTCCTTAGTCTTCTTGAAACTCAAGTGACCAGCCAAAGGAATCTCGTGGGCTAACTGCAAGAACTTGGTCTGTTCTCTTGGGGTACTACAAGTCGTTTGTAGTCTCCAGGTGCAGACTCAGTCAGTTCACTGTAGAAGAGGCCATCTTCCCAGTGCAACCTGTATTTCCCAGGCTCTTGCCCTTCAGCCTGAGCTTCTGCCTGGTGGCGAAGACCTTCCAGAGTTGGACATTCTCTCTGTCCCTTACTGAAGTCTGCCCTGCTGGGTCCACCTTCTGCCAGTAAAGACTGCAGCTCAGGATGGTCAACAGGATCCAGATCTCCAATGAGTTCCTGGCCTTCCATTAGCTCTTCTTCAGAGTCTAATTCTACCACACAGGGTTGTACCTCCCTCTCAGCCTCAGCTGGAGGGGGAGTTACGGTGTAACTTTGGACAACCGCTGGGAAGTCCTTGTTGGCTGCACTGAAATGCCAGCTGCTGGTTTCGGTATAGAAGTCTTAGGTTTCCCTTTCGCTCCTGATTTCTTTGAGACAGCAGCTGACAATTCCAGTGGAGCAGGAGTGATATCTTTCTTCATAATCTCCTGAAGAGTACCTTGCATGGTTCTCTCCCTCGCAGGTCTGATTAGCTCCTATAACCATTTACTAGGAGGTCTGGGGGTATGGGACACAACTCCGAGAGTTTTCAAATCGTTACCCAACAGAACGCGTCCTGGTACCTCACTCTGTATGCTGACAGGTATCTTCACAGTCATGTCGTTACACTGGATGAGAACTGGTAATTGGGGAAGCATCTGCACAGGCCCTCCAGCTAACTTGGTGAGGCGTTTGGGTGCCTTAGCAACATCCTCAGCCTGAAAAAAGATTTATCCACCACAGTTATGCTGGCCCCAGTGTCCCTAATGGCAGGAGTCTCCTGACCATTCACCTGGACACTGTCCTTATAATACTCTTTAATATTATCGGGGATGGAGTTATAGGCATCTAAATTCTGTTGTTCCCACAAACCCAGAGACACTAAAGAAACACTGGCTGAGACTCCAATGGGTTCATCAGCCAGCAGTAGAAAGTTTCCACTTGCCACTTGGACTTCCTCCTCTGGAGCGAAGGCTAAGGAGACAAGCTGGACCCCTGAAGGTTTACCCTTACATCTGGGATCTCCTTTCACGTGGTCAGTCGAGCCACAAACAAAGCATTTACTGAATGCTTTCTTGAATGGTGGCTTGTTCTGGCCTCCTTCCGGTTTGGCACCAGAAGGCACACTATTCTGCTGCGGTTTTCCTTGTGGCTTACCCTTTTGGTTTTGTTTGGGGCCCTCTTTGGAATTTGAGTTATTCGAATTCTCTTTTGAGTCTTTCTTAGGCTGTTTTCCCTCATCCTTTTTCTGAGTTGCTCCAGAATCCTTATGAGTAGCCCTGTTGGCAACCCACAAGTCAGCAGCCCTAGCTAGCTTCCTGGAATCCAATTCCTTCGAATCAGCCAAGTGATGTCTGAGCTCAGGAGAACAGGCATCATAAATAGACTCCAACATAAAAAGATTCTTCATACCCTCATAAGTGTTCACTTTGTAACCCTTAATCCATCCCTCTACGTTTTTTAACCCTTCACTCACCCAGGTAGCCCAAGGGGTACCATCATGCTTTTTGAGGGTTCTAAACCTCTTAAGATACTGGGAAGGGGTCTTCCCGAACCTAGCTATCAAAGCTAGTTTCACACTTTCGTACTCTTTCCTATCCTCCTCCCCCAACTCCATTACCACATCAGTTGCAACAGGGGGGAGCCTAGAGAACAACCAGGTAAGCAACTCATTACCTGTGATGTTCTGGAGACCATGATTGTACTCAAACAAACTCAGCCAATCCAACACATCCAACTTTGGTTCATACATACCAATTAATTCCTTCTGCATCCGGGGTCTTTTGGGACTGGAGCTTCTAGAGGAGCCAGAGACAGAAGCAGTTTCGACAGACAACTTTTTCATTTCTAACTCATGCGTGAGCTCCATTTCTCAGAGCCTAAGAATTTGTTGCATTTCTTGGTGCTTCTGTTCAGTTTGAGCAGTAATCCTTCTGAATTCCAAGTCTATTTTCATTTTTTCTAGTTCAAGGACTTGAGGACTTAGTGTGGGACCTGTTATAGGCCCTGTAGGTACAGCTGGCAGGGCAGACAGAGGAGCAGGGGAGACCGTTTCGTTAGCCTCTCATTCCTCTTAAGCCTCTTCATCGCTATCGTCAGAACTTTGATTTAGATCAACACCATTACTGTTATCTACATTTGCTGGAGAAGTTGGTTCCTCTGAACCAGTACCCAGACTTTGGTTTTCCAGCAATCTCGCTATCAGTTCTACTTTCTTGCACCTTACAGAAAGATTCTCTTGTCTACAGAGAGCTCGTAAACTCTCAGTATTTACACCTGACAAGGATTCCTGACTGTAAACTTCCATAGTAGACATGTTTTTGAAAGTTGGTTTTTAGTGCTAAGCTATGTGGTTAGTTATCCTAAAGTGTTGAAAATCACTCTAAACTGTATACTCGATACAAATCCCACCGCTGCCACCAGTGTTAGGCGGAAACCTGTGCAGTTCCCTCTGGGACCACTGCAAAAGATTTAGGACTACAGGTGTTTGGCAGTAAACCTACTTGGTAGCAGTCTGTACCACACAGATTCACTTGGTAGCTGTGGCTGAGCAGTCAGACTTCCCTCAAGAAGAGTTAGGCAGTATGTGGAGTATACAAGATAGGGCAATTTACACAGTAGAACAAGCAAACACGGAACAGAGCTATGGTGTAAAGATATATAGTTATTTATTCATAAAAACACATCTATGAAAAACACACTGGCACTAATACGGCAAACAACTTCAATTACAATTGCTACAAGTAAATCAATCCCCCTTACAATAGTTCGACAAGTCTAGGTTCAACGGCACCACTTATTTGCAGACAGAGGTGAATGCTTTAATCTAGATGGCACTCTAGTATTTGTTAGGACAGGAGAGAAAAGGCAGGGTATGAAATCAAGTCGGTACCAACACTTTTACGAACAAATGCAAGGCAAGTAAGGCAGGGTCTACTGTAGATCGCAAAGTTCAGAGGCCAGGCCCACTCGGAGAGAGGCAAGGCGATATGTCCCAAAAAGTATCACAGTGGAAATGCACTTCGAGTCTTTGTCGCAAATTGTCACAGAAAGATTGGACCAGTTCAGAACAGAAAGTTAAGAAGGCTTGGAGGCGACCCAATGGAGAGGCGAGGATTAAGACACCTCACGCTAACCGTCATAAGGGAAGCCAGGCGGACACGGTACCTTGTATATAAGGCGAGACAGCTCCGGCGGGGGCAGTTGTTCCTGGTGGTGGATGCAAGTCGGGGCTTTGCCAAGAGAAGAGATGATCTCGTCGTCGAAGGAAAGTTGAAGATCGTTGCACCACCAGGGAAGAGACCAGCCGCGGAGTGCTCCGTCACAAGGCACCACCTTTTGGTCGCGGTACGGGTTAGTGGCTATCCGGTTGCCGGGGTGCTCAGCACGGGCAATTCAACCACTACGCCCTGGAAGCAAAGAAAAAGCAAAGGGGACTGGTTGTTCCCACCAGTCAGGGCAAGAAGACTCTCCAGCCGGGAGATCTCCTCTGTCGTTGGGAAGTGGTGAGTCGGTTCAGCAGGGCTCCACCGGAGGTGTCGTCGTTGCAGGTTGGCTCAGCTTTACCCTCGTTGGATTCTTAGGTCCTGTGGCGACTTCTGAAGATCCAGTCCCAAAAGCCCTGCTTTTATGCAGAAAACCCCCATACATTCAGCCTAGCTGTCAATCAAAACACGCTAAGTGGTGAGCGGGGTGGCTCACCACTTGGGCCAATCACACCAGAGTGCGACTTGAGTTGGCAAGGCAACTCAGTCCAGGGTGCCTAAACCCCCTCCTACACCCCCTGTGGTACCCAGACAGAATGGCGCCACTTTGGAGGGCCTCTGTGCAGAAGCCCGCCAAAAGTGGAACAAAGGGCTCAACCTTTGGTTTAGGAGTCGCAGAGACGAACAAAGACGCCATTTTAAAAACCGAGTTCTGGCAGAAAATACCAACCGATAGATTTATTTAAGAAAAATAAACCAGTGGTATGTTAGAGATTAACGAGAAAAAGTATTAACCTCCAACAATGGGAAGAATCCCATAGAGTTATATTCGGGGTCGAATATAATGAGTAGTTTCCACTGCCACCAGCCAAAATTCGACGAGGGGGGACGGGACAGTGCCCCCTCGAATAACAGACCCAGGGGTAATCGAATTACCCCTACTAGTACGTCCACAATAGGATGGTTTGTACTAGTTCTGTTAGTAAATTTAGGTCTAGTAAAGCCAATGGTGACTTTACATGCCCTGGGAGACAGTAGTCAGTCCCAGTGTATGGAGTCTATGGTGGGGATCCTCTAGGACGCCCCAGTGTTACGGCATGGAGGGTGCGGTGTAACACACATAGAAAAACATATGAGACCCTATGGAGTAAAGGACCCCATAGCCCATAGAACACATTGACATTCAAAGGAATTAACCACATTCATGTCCAAGAGTGGGAGAAAAAGAGTCACACTCTTGGCAGGATGGAAAAAAAAAACTCCAGAAATCCAGCAAAGCTGCTGGGGGACTCACTAGGTTAGGAAATTCAGCCTAAACAGAGAATTCTCCCTAACACTCGCCCCCCCCCAGACTAAGGGACAGGAGGATTTATTCCACTCCTGGATGAATCTCATACCTCTAGTCGATGACATACATCCTAGAGAGACCATCAGCATTTTGGTGGTGACACCCTGACCTGTGCTCAATGGTGAAATCAAACCCTTGCAGGCAGATGGACCATCTCAGTAGTTTTGGGTTTTCCCCTTTCATTTGCATTAACCATCTCAAGGGTTGGTGGTCAGTCCGAATGACAAAAGTAGAACCATACAAGTATGGCCTAAACGTCTTCAGAGCCCACACGATAGCAAAGCATTCTCTTTCGATTGTTGCCCACCTTGTCTCAGGATCCTTCAGCTTGCAGCTGATGAAGCAAACGGGGTGCTCCCTACCTTTCCCATCCAGTTGACTGAGTATGGCACCTATTCCTACATTTGAAGCATCTGTCTGCACAATGAAAGTTTGTTGGTAATCAGGAGCTCTGAGTACTGGGGCTTCGCAAAGAGCCTTTTTCAGGTTTTCAAAAGCCTGGGTGCACTCCTCGTTCCATCTAACCTTTTTAGGAAATTTGGGAGAGGAGATGACGTTCAGAGGAGAAGCTATGGTCCCATAGTTCTCAATGAAATTCATGTAATACCCAGTGAGGCCTAGGAAGGCTCTCACTTGGGTCTGAGTAGTAGGTGTCCAATTTTGCACAGCTTCAATCTTACTGGCAAAGGCCTTATTTCTCCACCTCCTACCTCATGTCCAAGATAGACTACCTTACTCTGTCCAATTTGGCATTTACTCGACTTTATGGTCAGATTGGCTCGTCCAAGAGCCTGCAAAACATCTCTCAGGTGGGTTACATGTTCTTCCCAGGAATTGCTGAACACTGCTATGTCATCCAAGTATGCCATGCAGAAGTCCTCAATCCCATTCAGAACCTGGTTTACCATCCGTTGAAATGTAGCAGGTGCATTTTTCAATCCGAAAGGCATTACCTTAAACTGGTATAAGCCAACGGGGGTAGAAAATGCAGTTTTCTCCTTGGCATGGTCTGTCAGGGCTATTTGCCAATAGCCTGACGTCAAGTCAAATGTGCTGAGGAATTTGGCTGCGCCAAGTTTATCCACCAACTCATCTGTTTTTGGCAAAGGGTGGGCATCAGTCTTGGTGACTGCATTAAGAGCTCTATAATCCACACAGAATCTAAGTTCTTTAGATCCAGCCTTTGGTACTAACACTACTGGGCTAGACCATGGACTAGTAGAGGGCTCTATTACACCGAGATCAAGCATCTTGCTGACCTCACCTTTGATGTGGGTTTGTACATTTTCTGACATTCGGTATCCTCTGCTTTTGACTGGCAGACAGTCACCAGTGAGTATGTCATGCTGGCCCCAAGGGGACAAGCCTGGTGAAAGCGAGAACAGAGAGGCAAACTGATTCAACATAGATTTGCACTCTTCTTGTTGCTCGGTGTCAGATTTGAAGAGAGATTTACTCCTTCAATTTTTTGGTCTAAAGGTAAGCCCCTGAGGAGATCCGGAAGAGCTTCACTCTCTTCTTCTTCCTCTGATGATGCTAGAAGCAACGCTCCTACATCAGGTCTTGAGACATACGCTTTTAGTTGGTTGGTGTGGAAGACTGTCAGAGCCTCCTTGGGATTGCCCAAGTCCACCAGATAGTTGACCTCTCTGAGTTTACCCACAACTCTTAAGGGTCCCATCCATTTGTCTTGCAAAGCCCTCTGCCTTGTTGGGATCATAACGAGAACGAGCTGGTCTTGAGCGAACTCAATCATGTTAGCCTTTTGATCATGTCAGTGCTTGACCAATGCTTGTCCAGCTTTCAAGTTATCTCTTGCTTCTGTCATCAGGTGCGACATTCTCCTCCAGAGACCTATCACATAGTCAGTCATTCTGACTGGCTTGGGGGAAGGAGCACTCTCCAAACCCTCCTTAATTAGGGCCAATGGACCTCTGACGGGATGAACATAGAGAAGCTCAAAGGGAGAATAACCTACTCCCTCTTGAGGGACTTCTCTATAAGCAAAGAGAAGACATGGCAGTAGAAGGTCCCACACGCTTAAGGGGTTCTTGTAAAGTACCTATCATGCTCTTCATGGTTCGGTTGAACTGTTCTACCAACCCATTGGTTTGTGGGTAGTAAGCCTTTCAGAACTTGTAAATAACTCCACAGGTTTTCCACATGGCTTTCATGTAGTGGGACATAAAGTTTGACCCCCTGTCAGAGATTACTTCCTTAGGAAACCCGACCCTGGTAAAAATACCAAGGAGGGCATTAGCCACAGCCGGAGCTATAACAGTCCTCATAGGAATTGCCTCAGGATACCTAGTAGCATGGTCGACTACAACAAGTATAAACCTGTTGCCTGAGGTGGTTGGAGGAACGAGGGGACCAACAATGTCAATCCCTACTCTCTCAAATGGGACTCCCACAACTGGGAGAGGCACTAAAGGTGCCACATTCTTGGAGCCAACCTTACCAGAGGTCTGGCAGGTGTGGAGGCTCCTGTAGTGTTTTTCTACTTCTGCCCCCATCTTCGGCCAATAAAAGTAGAGAGAGAGCCTTTCCTTAGTCTTCTTGAAACTCAAGTGACCAGCCAAAGGAATCTCGTGGGCTAACTGCAAGAACTGTGGTCTGTTCTCTTGGGGTACTACAAGTCGTTTGTAGTCTCCAGGTGCAGACTCAGTCAGTTCACTGTAGAAGAGGCCATCTTCCCAGTGCAACCTGTATTTCCCAGGCTCTTGCCCTTCAGCCTGAGCTTCTGCCTGGTGGCGAAGACCTTCCAGAGTTGGACATTCTCGCTGTCCCTTACTGAAGTCTGCCCTGCTGGGTCCACCTTCTGCCAGTAAAGACTGCAGCTCAGGATGGTCAACAGGATCCAGATCTCCAATGAGTTCCTGGCCTTCCATTAGCTCTTCTTCAGAGTCTAATTCTACCACACAGGGTTGTACCTCCCTCTCAGCCTCAGCTGGAGGGGGAGTTACGGTGTAACTTTGGACAACCGCTGGGAAGTCCTTGTTGGCTGCACTGAAATGCCAGCTGCTGGTTTTGGTATAGAAGTCTTAGGTTTCCCTTTCGCTCCTGATTTCTTTGAGACAGCAGCTGACAATTCCAGTGGAGCAGGAGTGATATCTTTCTTCATCATCTCCTGAAGAGTACCTTGCATGGTTCTCTCCCTTGCAGGTCTGATTAGCTCCTATAACCATTTACTAGGAGGTCTGGGGGTATGGGACACAACTCTGAGAGTTTTCAAATCGTTACCCAACAGAACGCGTCCTGGTACCTCACTCTGTATGCTGACAGGTATCTTCACAGTCATGTCGTTACACTGGATGAGAACTGGTAATTGGGGAAGCATCTGCACAGGCCCTCCAGCTAACTTGGTGAGGCGTTTGGGTGCCTTAGCAACATCCTCAGCCTGAAAAAAGATTTATCCACCACAGTTATGCTGGCCCCAGTGTCCCTAATGGCAGGAGTCTCCTGACCATTCACCTGGACACTGTCCTTATAATACTCTTTAATATTATCGGGGATGGAGTTATAGACATCTAAATTCTGTTGTTCCCACAAACCCAGAGACACTAAAGAAACACTGGCTGAGACTCCAATGGGTTCATCAGCCAGCAGTAGAAAGTTTCCACTTGCCATTTGGACTTCCTCCTCTGGAGCGAAGGCTAAGGAGACAAGCTGGACCCCTGAAGGTTTACCCTTACATCTGGGATCTCCTTTCACGTGGTCAGTCGAGCCACAAACAAAGCATTTACTGAATGCTTTCTTGAATGGTGGCTTGTTCTGGCCTCCTTCCGGTTTGGCACCAGAAGGCACACTATTCTGCTGCGGTTTTCCTTGTGGCTTACCCTTTTGGTTTTGTTTGGGACCCTCTTTGGAATTTGAGTTATTCGAATTCTCTTTTGAGTCTTTCTTAGGCTGTTTTCCCTCATCCTTTTTCTGAGTTGCCCCAGAATCCTTATGAGTAGCCCTGTTGGCAACCCACAAGTCAGCAGCCCTAGCTAGCTTCCTGGAATCCAATTCCTTCGAATCAGCCAAGTGATGTCTGAGCTCAGGAGAACAGGCATCATAAATAGACTCCAACATAAAAAGATTCTTCATACCCTCATAAGTGTTCACTTTGTAACCCTTAATCCATCCCTCTACGTTTTTTAACCCTTCACTCACCCAGGTAGCCCAAGGGGTACCATCATGCTTTTTGAGGGTTCTAAACCTCTTAAGATACTGGGAAGGGGTCTTCCCGAACCTAGCTATCAAAGCTAGTTTCACACTTTCGTACTCTTTCCTATCCTCCTCCCCCAACTCCATTACCACATCAGTTGCAACAGGGGGGAGCCTAGAGAACAACCAGGTAAGCAACTCATTACCTGTGATGTTCTGGAGCCCATGATTGTACTCAAACAAACTCAGCCAATCCAACACATCCAACTTTGGTTCATACATACCAATTACTTCCTTCTGCATCCGGGGTCTTTTGGGACTGGAGCTTCTAGAGGAGCCAGAGACAGAAGCAGTTTCGACAGACAACTTTTTCATTTCTAACTCATGCGTGAGCTCCATTTCTCAGAGCCTAAGAATTTGTTGCATTTCTTGGTGCTTCTGTTCAGTTTGAGCAGTAATCCTTCTGAATTCCAAGTCTATTTTCATTTTTTCTAGTTCAAGGACTTGAGGACTTAGTGTGGGACCTGTTATAGGCCCTGTAGGTACAGCTGGCAGGGCAGACAGAGGAGCAGGGGCGACCGTTTCGTTAGCCTCTCATTCCTCTTAAGCCTCTTCATCGCTATCGTCAGAACTTTGATTTAGATCAACACCATTACTGTTATCTACATTTGCTGGAGAAGTTGGTTCCTCTGAACCAGTACCCAGACTTTGGTTTTCCAGCAATCTCGCTATCAGTTCTACTTTCTTGCACCTTACAGAAAGATTCTCTTGTCTACAGAGAGCTCGTAAACTCTCAGTATTTACACCTGACAAGGATTCCTGACTGTAAACTTCCATAGTAGACATGTTTTTGAAAGTTGGTTTTTAGTGCTAAGCTATGTGGTTAGTTATCCTAAAGTGTTGAAAATCACTCTAAACTGTATACTCGATACAAATCCCACCGCTGCAACCAGTGTTAGGCGGAAACCTGTGCAGTTCCCTCTGGGACCACTGCAAAAGATTTAGGACTACAGGTGTTTGGCAGTAAACCTACTTGGTAGCAGTCTGTACCACACAGATTCACTTGGTAGCTGTGGCTGAGCAGTCAGACTTCCCTCAAGAAGAGTTAGGCAGTATGTGGAGTATACAAGATAGGGCAATTTACACAGTAGAACAAGCAAACACGGAACAGAGCTATGGTGTAAAGATATATAGTTATTTATTCATAAAAACACATCTATGAAAAACACACTGGCACTAATACGGCAAACAACTTCAATTACAATTGCTACAAGTAAATCAATCCCCCTTACAATAGTTCGACAAGTCTAGGTTCAACGGCACCACTTATTTGCAGACAGAGGTGAATGCTTTAATCTAGATGGCACTCTAGTATTTGTTAGGACAGGAGAGAAAAGGCAGGGTATGAAATCAAGTCGGTACCAACACTTTTACGAACAAATGCAAGGCAAGTAAGGCAGGGTCTACTGTAGATCGCAAAGTTCAGAGGCCAGGCCCACTCGGAGAGAGGCAAGGCGATATGTCCCAAAAAGTATCACAGTGGAAATGCACTTCGAGTCTTTGTCGCAAATTGTCACAGAAAGATTGGACCAGTTCAGAACAGAAAGTTAAGAAGGCTTGGAGGCGACCCAATGGAGAGGCGAGGATTAAGACACCTCACGCTAACCGTCATAAGGGAAGCCAGGCGGACACGGTACCTTGTATATAAGGCGAGACAGCTCCGGCGGGGGCAGTTGTTCCTGGTGGTGGATGCAAGTCGGGGCTTTGCCAAGAGAAGAGATGATCTCGTCGTCGAAGGAAAGTTGAAGATCGTTGCACCACCAGGGAAGAGACCAGCCGCGGAGTGCTCCGTCACAAGGCACCACCTTTTGGTCGCGGTACGGGTTAGTGGCTATCCGGTTGCCGGGGTGCTCAGCACGGGCAATTCAACCACTACGCCCTGGAAGCAAAGAAAAAGCAAAGGGGACTGGTTGTTCCCACCAGTCAGGGCAAGAAGACTCTCCAGCCGGGAGATCTCCTCTGTCGTTGGGAAGTGGTGAGTCGGTTCAGCAGGGCTCCACCGGAGGTGTCGTCGTTGCAGGTCGGCTCAGCTTTACCCTCGTTGGATTCTTAGGTCCTGTGGCGACTTCTGAAGATCCAGTCCCAAAAGCCCTGCTTTTATGCAGAAAACCCCCATTCATTCAGCCTAGCTGTCAATCAAAACACGCTAAGTGGTGAGCGGGGTGGCTCACCACTTGGGCCAATCACACCAGAGTGCGACTTGAGTTGGCAAGGCAACTCAGTCCAGGGTGCCTAAACCCCCTCCTACACCCCCTGTGGTACCCAGACAGAATGGCGCCACTTTGGAGGGCCTCTGTGCAGAAGCCCGCCAAAAGTGGAACAAAGGGCTCAACCTTTGGTTTAGGAGTCGCAGAGATGAACAAAGACGCCATTTTAAAAACCGAGTTCTGGCAGAAAATACCAACCGATAGATTTATTTAAGAAAAATAAACCAGTGGTATGTTAGAGATTAACGAGAAAAAGTATTAACCTCCAACAATGGGAAGAATCCCATAGAGTTATATTCGGGGTCGAATATAATGAGTAGTTTCCACTGCCACCAGCCAAAATTCGACGAGGGGGGACGGGACAGTGCCCCCTCGAATAACAGACCCAGGGGTAATCGAATTACCCCTACTAGTACGTCCACAATAGGATGGTTTGTACTAGTTCTGTTAGTAAATTTAGGTCTAGTAAAGCCAATGGTGACTTTACATGCCCTGGGAGACAGTAGTCAGTCCCAGTGTATGGAGTCTATGGTGGGGATCCTCTAGGACGCCCCAGTGTTACGGCACGGAGGGTGCGGTGTAACACACATAGAAAAACATATGAGACCCTATGGAGTAAAGGACCCCATAGCCCATAGAACACATTGACATTCAAAGGAATTAACCACATTCATGTCCAAGAGTGGGAGAAAAAGAGTCACACTCTTGGCAGGATGGAAAAAAAAAACTCCAGAAATCCAGCAAAGCTGCTGGGGGACTCACTAGGTTAGGAAATTCAGCCTAAACAGAGAATTCTCCCTAACACTCGCCCCCCCCAGACTAAGGGACAGGAGGATTTATTCCACTCCTGGATGAATCTCATACCTCTAGTCGATGACATACATCCTAGAGAGACCATCAGCATTTTGGTGGTGACACCCTGACCTGTGCTCAATGGTGAAATCAAACCCTTGCAGGCAGATGGACCATCTCAGTAGTTTTGGGTTTTCCCCTTTCATTTGCATTAACCATCTCAAGGGTTGGTGGTCAGTCCGAATGACAAAAGTAGAACCATACAAGTATGGCCTAAACTTCTTCAGAGCCCACACGATAGCAAAGCATTCTCTTTCGATTGTTGCCCACCTTGTCTCAGGATCCTTCAGCTTGCGGCTGATGAAGCAAACGGGGTGCTCCCTACCTTTCCCATCCAGTTGACTGAGTATGGCACCTATTCCTACATTTGAAGCATCTGTCTGCACAATGAAAGTTTGTTGGTAATCAGGAGCTCTGAGTACTGGGGCTTCGCAAAGAGCCTTTTTCAGGTTTTCAAAAGCCTGAGTGCACTCCTCGTTCCATCTAACCTTTTTAGGAAATTTGGGAGAGGAGATGACGTTCAGAGGAGAAGCTATGGTCCCATAGTTCTCAATGAAATTCATGTAATACCCAGTGAGGCCTAGGAAGGCTCTCACTTGGGTCTGAGTAGTAGGTGTCCAATTTTGCACAGCTTCAATCTTACTGGCAAAGGCCTTATTTCTCCACCTCCTACCTCATGTCCAAGATAGACTACCTTACTCTGTCCAATTTGGCATTTACTCGACTTTATGGTCAGATTGGCTCGTCCAAGAGCCTGCAAAACATCTCTCAGGTGGGTTACATGTTCTTCCCAGGAATTGCTGAACACTGCTATGTCATCCAAGTATGCCATGCAGAAGTCCTCAATCCCATTCAGAACCTGGTTTACCATCCGTTGAAATGTAGCAGGTGCATTTTTCAATCCGAAAGGCATTACCTTAAACTGGTATAAGCCAACGGGGGTAGAAAATGCAGTTTTCTCCTTGGCATGGTCTGTCAGGGCTATTTGTCAATAGCCTGACGTCAAGTCAAATGTGCTGAGGAATTTGGCTGCGCCAAGTTTATCCACCAACTCATCTGTTCTTGGCAAAGGGTGGGCATCAGTCTTGGTGACTGCATTAAGAGCTCTATAATCCACACAGAATCTAAGTTCTTTAGATCCGGCCTTTGGTACTAACACTACTGGGCTAGACCATGGACTAGTAGAGGGCTCTATTACACCGAGATCAAGCATCTTGCTGACCTCACCTTTGATGTGGGTTTGTACATTTTCTGACATTCGGTATCCTCTGCTTTTGACTGGCAGACAGTCACCAGTGAGTATGTCATGCTGGCCTCAAGGGGACAAGCCTGGTGAAAGCGAGAACAGAGAGGCAAACTGATTCAACATAGATTTGCACTCTTCTTGTTGCTCAGTGTCAGATTTGAAGAGAGATTTACTCCTTCAATTTTTTGGTCTAAAGGTAAGCCCCTGAGGAGATCCGGAAGAGCTTCACTCTCTTCTTCTTCCTCTGATGATGCTAGAAGCAACGCTCCTACATCAGGTCTTGAGACATACGCTTTTAGTTGGTTGGTGTGGAAGACTGTCAGAGCCTCCTTGGGATTGCCCAAGTCCACCAGATAGTTGACCTCTCTGAGTTTACCCACAACTCTGAAGGGTCCCATCCATTTGTCTTGCAAAGCCCTCTGCCTCTTTGGGATCATAACGAGAACGAGCTGGTCTTGAGCGAACTCAACCATGTTAGCCTTTTGATCATGTCAGTGCTTGACCAATGCTTGTCCAGCTTTCAAGTTATCTCTTGCTTCTGTCATCAGGTGCAACATTCTCCTCCAGAGACCTATCACATAGTCAGTCACTCTGACTGGCTTGGGGGAAGGAGCACTCTCCAAACCCTCCTTAATTAGGGCCAATGGACCTCTGACGGGATGAACATAGAGAAGCTCAAAGGGAGAATAACCTACTCCCTCTTGAGGGACTTCTCTATAAGCAAAGAGAAGACATGGCAGTAGAAGGTCCCACACGCTTAAGGGGTTCTTGTAAAGTACCTATCATGCTCTTCATGGTTCGGTTGAACTGTTCTACCAACCCATTGGTTTGTGGGTAGTAAGCCTTTCAGAACTTGTAAATAACTCCACAGGTTTTCCACATGGCTTTCATGTAGTGGGACATAAAGTTTGACCCCCTGTCAGAGATTACTTCCTTAGGAAACCCGACCCTGGTAAAAATACCAAGGAGGGCATTAGCCACAGCCGGAGCTATAACAGTCCTCATAGGAATTGCCTCAGGATACCTAGTAGCATGGTCTACTACAAGAAGTATAAACCTGTTGCCTGAGGTGGTTGGAGGAACGAGGGGACCAACAATGTCAATCCCTACTCTCTCAAATGGGACTCCCACAACTGGGAGAGGCACTAAAGGTGCCACATTCTTGGAGCCAACCTTACCAGAGGTCTGGCAGGTGTGGAGGCTCCTGTAGTGTTTTTCTACTTCTGCCCCCATCTTCGTCCAATAAAAGTAGAGAGAGAGCCTTTCCTTAGTCTTCTTGAAACTCAAGTGACCAGCCAAAGGAATCTCGTGGGCTAACTGCAAGAACTGTGGTCTGTTCTCTTGGGGTACTACAAGTCGTTTGTAGTCTCCAGGTGCAGACTCAGTCAGTTCACTGTAGAAGAGGCCATCTTCCCAGTGCAACCTGTATTTCCCAGGCTCTTGCCCTTCAGCCTGAGCTTCTGCCTGGTGGCGAAGACCTTCCAGAGTTGGACATTCTCTCTGTCCCTTACTGAAGTCTGCCCTGCTGGGTCCACCTTCTGCCAGTAAAGACTGCAGCTCAGGATGGTCAACAGGATCCAGATCTCCAATGAGTTCCTGGCCTTCCATTAGCTCTTCTTCAGAGTCTAATTCTACCACACAGGGTTGTACCTCCCTCTCAGCCTCAGCTGGAGGGGGAGTTACGGTGTAACTTTGGACAACCGCTGGGAAGTCCTTGTTGGCTGCACTGAAATGCCAGCTGCTGGTTTCGGTATAGAAGTCTTAGGTTTACCTTTCGCTCCTGATTTCTTTGAGACAGCAGCTGACAATTCCAGTGGAGCAGGAGTGATATCTTTCTTCATCATCTCATGAAGAGTACCTTGCATGGTTCTCTCCCTCGCAGGTCTGATTAGCTCCTATAACCATTTACTAGGAGGTCTGGGGGTATGGGACACAACTCCGAGAGTTTTCAAATCGTTACCCAACAGAACGCGTCCTGGTACCTCACTCTGTATGCTGACAGGTATCTTCACAGTCATGTCGTTACACTGGATGAGAACTGGTAATTGGGGAAGCATCTGCACAGGCCCTCCAGCTAACTTGGTGAGGCGTTTGGGTGCCTTAGCAACATCCTCAGCCTGAAAAAAGATTTATCCACCACAGTTATGCTGGCCCCAGTGTCCCTAATGGCAGGAGTCTCCTGACCATTCACCTGGACACTGTCCTTATAATACTCTTTAATATTATCGGGGATGGAGTTACAGACATCTAAATTCTGTTGTTCCCACAAACCCAGAGACACTAAAGAAACACTGGCTGAGACTCCAATGGGTTCATCAGCCAGTAGTAGAAAGTTTCCACTTGCCATTTGGACTTCCTCCTCTGGAGCGAAGGCTAAGGAGACAAGCTGGACCACTGAAGGTTTAACCTTACATCTGGGATCTCCTTTCACGTGGTCAGTCGAGCCACAAACAAAGCATTTACTGAATGCTTTCTTGAATGGTGGCTTGTTCTGGCCTCCTTCCGGTTTGGCACCAGAAGGCACACTATTCTGCTGCGGTTTTCCTTGTGGCTTACCCTTTTGGTTTTGTTTGGGGCCCTCTTTGGAATTTGAGTTATTCGAATTCTCTTTTGAGTCTTTCTTAGGCTGTTTTCCCTCATCCTTTTTCTGAGTTGCCCCAGAATACTTATGAGTAGCCCTGTTGGCAACCCACAAGTCAGCAGCCCTAGCTAGCTTCCTGGAATCCAATTCCTTCGAATCAGCCAAGTGATCTCTGAGCTCAGGAGAACAGGCATCATAAATAGACTCCAACATAAAAAGATTCTTCATACCCTCATAAGTGTTCACTTTGTAACCCTTAATCCATCCCTCTACGTTTTTTAACCCTTCACTCACCCAGGTAGCCCAAAGGGTACCATCATGCTTATTGAGGGTTCTAAACCTCTTAAGATACTGGGAAGGGGTCTTCCCGAACCTAGCTATCAAAGCTAGTTTCACACTTTCGTACTCTTTCCTATCCTCCTCCCCCAACTCCATTACCACATCAGTTGCAACAGGGGGGAGCCTAGAGAACAACCAGGTAAGCAACTCATTACCTGTGATGTTCTGGAGCCCATGATTGTACTCAAACAAACTCAGCCAATCCAACACATCCAACTTTGGTTCATACATACCAATTAATTCCTTCTGCATCCGGGGTCTTTTGGGACTGGAGCTTCTAGAGGAGCCAGAGACAGAAGCAGTTTCGACAGACAACTTTTTCATTTCTAACTCATGCGTGAGCTCCATTTCTCAGAGCCTAAGAATTTGTTGCATTTCTTGGTGCTTCTGTTCAGTTTGAGCAGTAATCCTTCTGAATTCCAAGTCTATTTTCATTTTTTCTAGTTCAAGGACTTGAGGACTTAGTGTGGGACCTGTTATAGGCCCTGTAGGTACAGCTGGCAGGGCAGACAGAGGAGCAGGGGAGACCGTTTCGTTAGCCTCTCATTCCTCTTAAGCCTCTTCATCGCTATCGTCAGAACTTTGATTTAGATCAACACCATTACTGTTATCTACATTTGCTGGAGAAGTTGGTTCCTCTGAACCAGTACCCAGACTTTGGTTTTCCAGCAATCTCGCTATCAGTTCTACTTTCTTGCCCCTTACAGAAAGATTCTCTTGTCTACAGAGAGCTCGTAAACTCTCAGTATTTACACCTGACAAGGATTCCTGACTGTAAACTTCCATAGTAGACATGTTTTTGAAAGTTGGTTTTTAGTGCTAAGCTATGTGGTTAGTTATCCTAAAGTGTTGAAAATCACTCTAAACTGTATACTCGATACAAATCCCACCGCTGCCACCAGTGTTAGGCGGAAACCTGTGCAGTTCCCTCTGGGACCACTGCAAAAGATTTAGGATTACAGGTGTTTGGCAGTAAACCTACTTGGTAGCAGTCTGTACCACACAGATTCACTTGGTAGCTGTGGCTGAGCAGTCAGACTTCCCTCAAGAAGAGTTAGGCAGTATGTGGAGTATACAAGATAGGGCAATTTACACAGTAGAACAAGCAAACACGGAACAGAGCTTCAGTGTAAAGATATATAGTTATTTATTTATAAAAACACATCTATGAAAAACACACTAGCACTAATACGGCAAACAACTTCAATTACAATTACTATAAGTAAATCAATCCCTAACAATAGTTCGACAAGTCTAGGTTCAACGGCACCACTTATTGGCAGACAGAGGTGAATGCTTTAACCTAGATGGCACTCTAGTATTCGTTGGGACGGGAGAGAAAAGGCAGGGTATGAAATCAACTCGGTACCAACACTTTTACGAACAAATGCAAGGCAAGTAAGGCAGGGTTTACTGTAGATCGCAAAGTTCAGAGGCCAGGCCCACTCGGAGAGAGGCAAGGCGATATGTCCCAAAAAGTATCACAGTGGAAATGCACTTCGAGTCTTTGTCGCAAATTGTCACAGAAAGATTGGACCAGTTCAGAACAGAAAGTTAAGAAGGCTTGGAGGCAACCCAATGGAGAGGCGAGGATTAAGACATCTCACGCTAACCGTCACAAGGGAAGCCAGGCGGACACGGTACCTTGTATATAAGGCGAGACAGCTCCGGCGGGGGCAGTTGTTCCTGGTGGTGGATGCAAGTTGGGGCTTTGCCAAGAGAAGAGATGATCTCGTCGTCGAAGGAAAGTTGAAGATTGTTGCACCACCAGGGAAGAGACCAGCCGCGGAGTGCTCCGTCACAAGGCACCACCTTTTGGTCGCGGTATGGGTTAGTGGCTATCCGTTTGCCAGGGTGCTCCACACGGGCAATTCGACCACTATGCCCTGGAAGCGAGGAAAAAGCAAAGGGGACTGGTTGTTCCCACCAGTCAGGGGAAGAAGACTCTCCAGCTGGGAGATCTCCTCTGTCGTTGGGAAGTGGTGAGTCGGTTCAGCAGGGCTCCACCGGAGGTGTCGTTGTTGCAGGTCGGCTCAGATTTACCCTCGTCGGATTCTTAGGTCCTGTGGCGACTTCTGAAGATCCAGTCCCAAAAGCCCTGCTTTTATGCAGAAAACCCCCATTCATTCAGTCTAGCTGTCAATCAAAACACGCTAAGTGGTGAGCGGGGTGGCTCACCACTTGGGCCAATCACACCGGAGTGCGACTTGAGTTGGCAAGGCAACTCAGTCCAGGGTGCCTAAACCCCCTCCCACACCCCCTGTGGTACCCAGACAGAATGGCACCACTTTGGAGGGCCTCTGTGCAGAAGCCCGCCAAAAGTGGAACAAAGGGCTCAACCTTTGGTTTAGGAGTCACAGAGACGAACACAGACGCCATTTTAAAAACCGAGTTCTGGCAGAAAATACCAATTGATAGATTTATTTAAGATAAATAAACCGGTGGTATGTTAGAGATTAACGAGAAAAAGTATTAACTTCCAACAATGGGAAGAATCCCATAGAGTTATATTCGGGGTCGAATATAACAAGTAGTTTCCACTGCCACCAGCCAAAACTCGACGAGGGGGGACGGGACAGTGCCCCCTCGAATAACAGACCCAGGGGTAATCGAATTACCCCAACTAGTACGTCCACAATAGGATGTTTTGTACTAGTTCTGTTAGTAAATTTAGGTCTAGTAAAGCCAATGGTGACTTTACATGCCCTGGGAGATAGTAGTCAGTCCCAGGGTATGGAGTCTATGGTGGGGATCCTCTAGGACGTCCCAGTGTTACGGCACGGAGGGTGCGGTGTAACACACATAGAAAAACATATGAGACCCTATGGAGTAAAGGACCCCATAGCCCATAGAACACATTGACATTCAAAGGAATTAACCACATTCATGTCCAAGAGTGGGAGAAAAAGAGTCACACTCTTGGCAGGATGGAAAAAAACAAACTCCAGAAATCCAGCAAAGCTGCTGGGGAACTCAGTAGGTTAGGACATTCAGCTCAGCCTAAACAGAGAATTCTCCCTAACAGGCTGGTCCCTCCAGTTGGTGTCTATAGAAAGATTCTGAGTGCAGCTCATGAAGTCATGTTGGTATGACCAAGACAAAGGGGAGGCTGAGGAGTGATTATTGGTGGCCTGTGATAGATACGGATGTGCAGGAAATGGTGACGGGATGTGAACAGCGTGGTGAAGCTGATAAAATGCTCAGAAATCACGCACAATTTATGCCATTGGAGTTGCTGAATCTGACTTGGGACGGAAGTATGCCACGGTATTAATGGATTTGTACAGAAAGTGGGTCAAAATAAATGTGATGCAAGAAGCAGATTACAAAGCAGTGGCAAACTTTCTGCATAAAATCTCCCAGAGAGAGAATTTCCCCAAAAGGTTCCTAACTGACAATGGGGCGCAGTTATCATCGAGAACAATTGAGAAGTTTCTAGAAGACATGGTTGTGGTGCACCACAAGACATCTTTGTATCATCCCGAAATTAATGGGTGGTTGAGAGGTTCAACTGCACACTGATGCAAGCTGTGAGGATGTCCAGATGTGCAGGTACCAGTTTGGAAGAAGCAATAAGACATAGGGTGTGTGTATACAGATTGGCACCTCATGCAACCACAGTTTGGTTCATTATGAGGTACTGTGGAAATGAAAACTACACACAGCAGTTAGGAGACCGCAGTTGGGTCATGCAGGTTTGGTGTAGTGGGATGAACTAAGATTAAAGGAGAGGGTGCAGGAGAAAGGGGCGTTGATGATCCTGAAATATGAATTTAAAAAGCCAGATATTCTATGGAAAGATCAGAGTCGGCTATGAGGACGACAGAAGGTGGAGTGAGTGTTGGATGAAGATTTTAAAGTGTATAAGTTGATAAGTACTACAATTACTATTAGTGTATTGTTCCATATCATTTTGTTATCATTTTTAAGTGTAATAAAAGACAAATTGTATCAAAGAGTTCAACAAAAATATGTGAATGTATTTAATAAGCCATGTCCTATTTGATGTAATTATTGATCACATCAGTGATGACATGTATGATGTAATTAGTGATGTTATCAGTGATGTCATCTGTGTGGTCATACGCTGTGCACCAGGGGGCACTTAGTAAAGGTGGTCTTGCAAGAAATGTGATTTCTGAATTTCAGGGGTTTTGTTGTGTTAAATCTGATCACCTTAACTTTCTCCTAACTAAAGTTATATTTACTGAATTTCTAGGGTTTTGTTGTAGTATAGTTTATTTCTTTATTTTATTTAATTATTATTCGCTTGTTAGGCACTTATACAGAAGTAAATGCTGGTTTCAAAGCACCTAGTTTCTTCGGGAACACTAGCCCTGGCCTTTGGCCATGCCCACTGTACATGTTGCACCAATAGGTATCTTTGGGGCCCGCTTGCCATGGCCTTTGGCAGTGGCTACTGTATATGTTACAACCTTAATAGCTTCCTTGGGGCCCTGTAGCCATGGCCTTTGGCCATGGGCAGTGACACAGGGACCCATTACCCCCTGCCTCGTTAATGTGTTCACTGTAGGTGTACAATGTATTTTTTGAACTCTTTTCCAATTCTCGCGGTATTCCCCTGGTATTACCCCGATAATGCGAAAGCACTTGAAAAATCGAAAACTCTTCCCTGCCCTCACAGGCACTGTCCAAGTGCACCCCTTCTCTTTTCATGGTCCCCCCACTCTCCTCAGTTGCTTTTTCCCTCCCTAGACCGCTCCCATTAACCCCTATCACTCTTCATTTTGTGTATTGCAGTTTCATTCCCAATCGTGTGTTCCAATGTAACTGCAGTAATCTAGCATGAACGGTATTACCCCGATAATGCAAAAACATCCTGAATGTAACTGGCTCCCCAGATCAACTCCAACGCCCCAACTTCACATGATGCGCTCTTCCCCCCCACCTCGACCCTGATGCAATGCCATTCCCTTTCCTCCTCCAAATAGTTTTGTTGCACTTTTCTTTTTCGCATTCCCTGCAATCACTTGCATTGCGCAAAAATAAAATGACATTTCCGAAAAGCTTCTCTGCTGCAAAGCACCATGGGAGATATAGCTATATTTTTGGCAGAAGGAGGCACCCCCACCCCTTCAAATATTTTCAAAACTACTGGACGGAATAACCCAAGGCCTGTCCCGGGAAATTAAGTCAATGCTTTGTACCCAAGTTGTTTTTTATTTGGTCCAATTCCATCCAGCGATTTTTGCGCTTTGGCTTGACAGAATGTGGACTTTTTCTCTATGAGAAAATGAATGGGAGTAGTCCAAACACAGCACTTCTTTGCTTTCTTAATAACGTTTTCATTTTTTAACAAATTTTGCCCACAATTTCCAGTCTGGAGGGGACAGTGACAAAAGTTTTGTTTGGTAAATATCAGCCAAATCCATCTACCACATCAAAGGTTATTCGAAATCGAATTTTCAGCTTTCCTATGGTTCATATCACTCACCATAACAATGTTATTAGCAATGTAATCTTGGATTTTCCTATGGGTTATTTTACTCACCCTAACTATAGGGCGGGTATCGCTGCCCCACTGTTGATTAGTGGACCGATCTGGATGACATTTTTCAACCAAAATGTTTGCCACAGGTCCTCTCAGACTGGAAATTATGGGAAAGATTAATTAAGAAAGCAAAGAAACGCTGTTTTCGGCCTACTGCCATGCATTTTTTCCATAGAGAAAAAGCCCAATTTTTATAAAGCCAAAAGAGCAAAAATGCTGGAAGGATTGGAGGAAGAGGGGCAAAGAGGATACCATGTAAAATTAGAGAGTTGGGGGTGGTCTGAGGAGCCAGTTACAGTTTCGGATTATCGTAGAACTACCGGGAGAATTTCGTGAGATTTCCACGGTAATAAATCAAGTTGCGCTCAGGGCAGATGAGGGAGTCGGGGGCCATGGAAAGAGGAGTGGGGCACTTGGTGAGTGCCTGTGAGGGCAAGGAATAGTTTTTTTATTTTGGAGCATTTTTGCATTATCGCACTATCGCAGGACTAACGGGTGAATACCGCGGGCATGAGTACTTTAGTGTATCTATAGTTCATTGCCATTATTGGGGAAAATCGAGGGAATCCGGTGGGAATCGGACAAGAGTGAAAACAATTAAATGTTATGCCTAGCGGGCCCAAAGGAACCTATTAGAAAAGCATCAACGGTGGCCACGGCAAAAGGCCATGGCTAGTGGGACCTTAAGAGTCCTATTGGTTCAACATGTACAGTGGCCACGGCCGAACACCATGGCTAGTGAGCCCCAAAGAAAGTTATTTGTGCAACATGTACAGTGACTGCGGCCGAAGTCATGGGTAGTGAGCCCCAAAGAAACCGATTGGTGCAACATGTGCAGTGGCCATACGAAGATCATGGTTAATGGGTCCCAAATAAACCTATTGATTAAACATGTAAAATGGCTAGTGGGCCCCAAAGAAACCTGTGCAGTAGCACATTTGAGCGTCCTTATGCGCAGAATGGGATTACCACAATAAATGATCATGGACCTAAATAACCGGACAGACTCAAAGAATATAAGAATATGGCAAAATACTACTTTATTATCAACTCAAAAAAGTAGGGAAACCTGGAGAACAACTAATTGTACTCCACGCACTCTCAGTTACATTTCAGGTACACAAAGGCTTTATACCTCGATGTGCGTCAGCTATGACATCATCCTACATGCTAAATAATAAAATCTATCAGACAGAGGGGTTGATTAGCGGAACATATCTATTTATAGGTTCTATAAGTGTTAGTAACCTTATTGGCTGTCCCTCACCTGGCAGGCAACCCTTTAACCTCCCTCTGACCACGCATAATACAGATTATAGCAGCATAACAGCAGCAGATTTAACCCTGCAACGTTGTATGCTCATCATTGCAAAGGCCGTCATGATAGGTTGGCATCCTTTCCCAACCTTGGACAGTCTGCTGGTTAGCAGCACGTAAGCAAAATGAAACCCAGGTGCAGAGAACTATGTCAGACTACTGCCCACTTGCCCAATTAGTCTACTATCTCTAATCAGCCAAAATATCTCATTTGTACTTGACCTTGCTAGATGTTCTCTTCTCTGGCACTTTAAGGGGAGTTAAGGTACATCATTATCTTCGCCTAGAGCTTATGAATAGGCCTTGTTTTCTGGTCTTGCACCACTTGTGAAAAGACCATGATTTTGGGCCTCATTACGAGAATGGAGGTAGCCATGGAGCTATTAGCTCCATGGTGGCCTCTGTTCCGGGCTCCATTACCGGGTTCCTTCAATGGGGATTTACCGGGTTATTCCGACATAGGAGGCCCCAGTAATTCCTCCTTGCAGGAACCCATCCCCATCCCCATTTGAGCCCCCATAGGCCTCAATGGGAATGGGGAGGGAGGTAATAACGGGCAGATTACATCTGGCCCACTATTGCCTCTCTCTTCCCCTCACGGGAGCCGGAAAGCATGCCTTGTTTTACCAGGTGTGCAATCCGGGTCCCGCGATGGGAAGCTCGTAATCAGTGCTCCTGGAATGAAGGGTCCCCTACACATCCGGAAATAACACTTCTCTTCTATTTGGTTGTCTGAAACGTCTGCAAAGTGTCAATGAATACTCAGCCCTCCCTCAAAACTGTCGCTGACTTGTCCCCAAATATTTTCTGGTTACAGCATTGCACTACACAGCGCCATGCTCGGACTACCTCCAGTCTGCTTTTGGGTGGTTTGAAAAGCCTTCATGTGTTGTACATACTACTGTAGTTCATAGTATGCAGAAGTTGAGAACTGGTTTACATTCACTTCATAAGAACATTTGGCAACAGCTGTAAGTGAGTTCAATCCGGCACACCACTAAGTCAAAGCCCAGCATGTAGTGCACAACTGAAACTCTTATTTATTTTTGTCTATAGGTTCAATATTCTCAATGATATACCACTCATATCACACCCTTCTCCTGGAACCCCCCCCCCCGGTCACACTTTACCAGAAATCAGGATGGTTTGCAAAGGTAAATATTTATTTATGTATTTAAAAGGTAATCACAATGGGCCTCATTACGACCCAGGCGGTAAGTTACCGCCTGGGCCGTGACTTTACCACCATGGCGTAAACTACGTTTACGCCATGGTGTTTGGCGGACTTACCGCCCCATTCCGACCTTGGCGGGGCGGTAAGTCCCCAATCCCCATTTACCCTTCCCCATTTTTGCCCCATAGGGCATAATGGGAGTGGGGAAGGCGTTAATTACGCCACCGTAAATTACGGTGGCGTAATTAACTCCATGGTCCCTTAGCGCCATGGATTTTAACACCTGCTAAAAGCAGGTGTTAAATCCGCCATGGCGCTAAGGGACCTCGTACTCAGGCGGTAAGGGTCGGCGCTGTTTACGCTGCCGTAAACCCCTTACCGCCTGGGTCGTAATGAGGCCCAATATGTTTTAATAGATAAACAATAATCACCAATGGGGTGACAGAACACAGAATAATATCTTTACAACATTATGAATCAAGTAATGAGCACCAAAAACATATGCAGCACAGAAAAGAATACTTTTCTGTTGGTTTGGACAGATGGCACTATGGTTAAAGGTTCCCCCTGCAACACCCCTCAACCCGCAATAGGCATTGCAAAGAGATGGGAGGAGAGAGCAAGGTATTCAGGAATAGCACAAATCAAACAGAATATCAATCCCACTTCCCCCTTCAAACCCAAGAGAAAAACGGAAATTGACTTTTCAGCTGTCAGACTGGCTTTCAAAATTGTCTTTAGAATTGACTGGGCAAAAACACCAAATATGGTCAAGAATACTTAAATTGTTGTAAATTCCTATGGGAGCCGCTTTGAACAGTTGCACACAAGCATAAGAACTTATTTAGTCAAAGAAAACATTTGAAATCTTAAAGTCCAAGTTGGAAACAATTTAAATCTATTTTACATGTGTAAACCTTTCAGATTTTTAAAATCGGGGCAAAATTGCGCGAATTTGATTATAACGGGAGAATCGCACTGTATTGCAATGCGGTTTTGGGTTCTATGGATAGCTACAGATGTTAGGTACAAGTAGGAGTTTCTATCACAAAAACTTAGGGAGTTATAGAGGTTTTAGTAAAGGTCGTTTTTGTAAAATAGGCACGAGAATGGAAAACACAATTGCACTTTTGAAAATGACAAATGGGTTTGCTTACACTAGAGGATGGCTATGAAAAAGCGAATACCACAGAGGAATATTACAGTTACGTGATCAGTGTAAGCCGCCTACTGAAGAAACTCCTCTTCTTCAGATGAGAAATGAGTCAGCGCAAAGATGGTTCTAACAATACTGGTTCTGAATAAAAGATAGGATGGGTTTGAGATAGGGATAAGACAATGTAAAGATACTCCTATCAATACTGGTTCTGAATGAAAGATAGGATGGGTTTGAGATAGGGATAAGGCAAAGTAAATAAACTATGGGCCACAGTTCTTCCTATTAATACTCACAGGATCAGTTATAAATTGGACTGTCAGCTCTGGTCATAGGATTGGTCTGGTCTAGAAAAGACAGCACATCAGGCGCAGTACTGGATCAGCTAGGCCGGTTGCCAGATTTGCACAGGATCTGCCCTCCTAGTCTGTGGGTATTTTAATCAGCTGGATAGCGAGTTCCTCAGGTGAGCCTAGTGGTGTCAAGACAGAGAATTTCAGGATACTGGTTCAAAAGACCTTCTCACACCCCACAGCTCTTTACTGGGTGGAGAGAATACATTTGAGGATTTGGGCCGTGCTGGAAATCAATAGTTCTCTATTGCTGGCAAGAGTCTTGGCCTCTGGATCTGGAAGAATATTAATGCTGGATGTAGAATGCTGGATCAGAGTGCTTCGCCGGAATCAGGAAAGTGAGTGGATCTGTGAGTCCCTATCTGTTGTCAGCTGTCTCTATTTATCCTTTAAAATGACATCACAAAGTGGGTTTATGGGCAGGCTTAGCTAAATTTGCCCGTGTGAGCTGGGATTGGACCAAACTTCATCTCTGCCTTGCAATTTGAGTGATTGGATACAGGCCGGATTATGTCAGATTTTATGGTTTGCTTTACAATCTTTAGAAACCTCCCTTTAGCCACTGGTCTCCAAATCTGATTTTATATTAAATGTACATTTCTACATTGGTCACCTTTATACAAATCACACACTAAGATGCCATATTTTATGTAGCAGCTATTCTTCAAAACCCCGCAGCGGTGGGATCTTGTCTCAACTTTCTGCAGAATTTTGTCCTTTTCGCTATGAACACAAGTTCCAAATTTTATGCAAATTACCACAAATGTGTATGTTTAACATAGGGATGTGCATGCACATTTTCACAATTCTAACAAACCACATATATTGTCATTCCTGCCTAGAACATGTCACACAGTTCTACCACCACTTCACACGTGAAGCCAGAAATTAAATTAACAACTCTGTCCTTGGTATATTTTTCACCCTTTTGGATGACAAGTTATGAGTCTTTTAAGAATTGTTCTTTGTTCATGTTTAGCAACAGATGGTCTGCCCCTTTTTGTCTCCCTGCAGTCCAGGGGCATCCCCCTCTTTGTTTGTTCCTTGCAGGAGGCATTTACGACCCCCTTCACACCTCCAGAGTCTTGGGCTGAAGCTCTCTCATTGTTCCTTCTCTTTCCCTAGACAAAAGTCTGGGCTAACTAGCAATTAGAACCTCCCCATGAGTTTCTGCTGAGAGGAAGGCCCTGCTTCTGGGAGAAACCTGCTTTTCCAGTTCCTGCAGCTCAGCCAAGCTAATTAACTTCTTAAATCCAGCAAAAACCAAATTTGTTGCATCAAACATAAATACATTTGTTTCTTAACCTTAAAATCTGTGGGATCAAAAACACCACTAAAATCTCTATTCCTTTTTGGCAACAATCCTTTTTATGTTTGCTAATCCAGCAGACTTCTGAGTTTTAGGTCACTTTTAAATTTTCATGAGGCCGCCAACAGCACATCACGGCTCTCTTGCACTTTTCCAGCTTACTCCCACTAACTCACCCCTCTCTCCTACCTGTTTCTTTTGCAGAGCCGCCAGAGCACCAGGGGACCACTCCGGTGGTGATAGTACATGGTACAAATATCCTTTAACATTAACAGTACTCATCTGACAGCTATCATTCAGGTAGCCCCAGGTACTGCACACAGATTTTGGCAGAGGTTGTCAGTTTTCAGACAATCCAGTTTGTCTGAAGAATGCTTTGCTCCTCACATTAGGACTTTGTCTGTTTACAATACTTCATTAGATACATGATTTTTAGCACCCGGCCAGATTTTAAATTTTGAGAAGTGTTGTGTTATAGGCATTTTGGAGTTTTTAGCAACAAAGCAGATGTCATTTGTAGGCCCATTTTGGGGTTTCACTTGAAAAGTTCTGCTTCTCTCTCTGCACTCTGTTTGCTGGTCATGGAGCCCACTGGCATATTTTCTGCATGGCGTGCTCTATTCCACTGCACATGCACCATGGGTGGCCGTTTGTGCATCCCTCTCTTTGTGTGCTGAAGCACACAGTTTTTGTAGGTTCTGTAGGTTTTTGGCATGCATAAGGGTTTTGCCACCATTGTTGCCGTTTCTTTCACCATAACTGGCAGGGTGATGCCGCATAGCATAGCGGAGTGGGTCAATACATCCACACACATATGACTGCCCCCAATACCGTCTTTGAATATTTGAGTATAACATTTACCATAGTAGCAAACCTGTTGACCTGCTGGGTTCATACTCCAAAGCAAAATACAGAGCAATTCACACTTTCTACTGTAACTATACAGTACTGTACAAAACCACCAAAAGCCCCCACGGCAGGCTGTTATTCAAGCAAAGATTTGTGAAATGAATTTCTGGATACCCCTTCAAGCAGATAAAGAGTGGCTGCTGACACCTAGATGTTCACATTAACCAGTTGGACCTTTGCTATGACAATGGGGTCAAACCACACCGAAAGAGAAGGGTTATCAAGCAGCAAGACCTGTCTTTGCCACACAGACATATTGTTTACAATGTGACTGCCATCTCTTAAACAATCTGCAAACTATAGTAGTTCCAATTTCAGCACCTCTTTACAGCACTGCATACAAGGTGTTCTGCACAAGACTGTACCCCTCCAGTCAAACTATTTCTTATCAATAATTATTTTGGCACTGTGAACACTCCTTCTCCAGCCAAGTACCGGTAATATACGCACTGTTCTGATAATTCACATTGCTTTTTGTTCAATGTTTCAGGACCATGTGAGAGCACATGATACACTTCTGCATAAAGACAATGAGAGTACTGTATCAGTACTAGAATCCCTGCTCTGTAGGCATGGACCGAAGGCACCAAACAGGTAATATAATTAACCCCATGATGTTTTCTTCCAGAAATGATGGGCAGCAACGTTATTACTACACAGTGGTGAAAAAATGAGGATGGTATGTTGAGTGTCGCTGAATAGTACTGGTAGCAGTACTCTCAATACACAAGAGATAAAGATAGACATATAGAAGAATAGCGAGTAAGAGAGATGCATACAAATACATGCACACACAGAGGGTCAAGACATTCACAGAGAGTGGTACACAAGCACACACAATCACAACGATAGAGAGAGCGAGAAAGAGAGAATGAAAGATAAATGAAGACACAACCACACGCATGCAAACATCGGCACATACATATAGGGAGAGCTAAAGAGAGAGACATTAAGAAGGCAGAGAGAGATGTGCACAGTGAGAGAGTCATATAGAGAGATAGACAGCAAGAAAGAAACAGAGAGAGAAAGAGTGAGAGTTGAATTAAACCATATATTTACACACACACACAAACACACACACACACACACACACATACACACACACACAACTAGGGAGGGCCATAGATAGAGACAGAGAAGGAGGATGACACATACCTGTACACATGCATACAATGACAAGCATAGGGACAGAGTGAGGCAGTGGAAGATAGAGAGCAAAAGATATGAAGACACACACAAACAGACATCTACTGGAATTCATCTCTCCCTCTCTTTCGCACTCTCTCTCTCTTGCTCTCTCTCTATCACACACACACACACACACACACACACACACTGAGACACAGAAACTCACAAAGGCACAGGCACAGTGTGAAATGGAGAGAGGGAGAGAAAGAGAGATGCAGAGAGAGAGAGAAAGAGAGAGGGAGAGAGAGATAAAACACACACTGAGAGAGAAATATATGAACAGGCAGGGAGATAAGCACATGTGCACACACACAGACAACACAAGTAGAGAGACATAAAGAGGATCACACACACAGACACACACACACACACCATGCACAGGGAGAAACTAGAAAGAGATAGATTAGAAGATAAAGATAAAGAGTTGCACACAAAGTGAAAGGGCAATATCCACATATTGAAAACAAATATAATGAGAAAGACTGACACAGAACCACATGCCCATGGCAGGACATGTGCAGAGAGCGATAGAGAGAGGAGATGTCACCACACACAGAGAAACACACATACACCCAAACAAACACACATAGACACACACACACAAAGAAAAACAGACACAATGCAGCACAGACATGCATACACATACACAAACACACACACACAAACACGCACAATAACGGAGATACACAAAGGGCAACAAAGAGTTAGGGCCTCATTCCAAGTTGGGCGGTAAGGGTTAACGGTCACCGGTAAGGATACCGGTGCCGTTAAACCCTTACCTCCCAATTCCGAGGTCCCTTAGCGGGACCCGCAAAGGCTGTGTGGTCTGACCACATGTCCTTTGCGGGTCCCGCTAAGCGCCCAGGCCGTTGATAACGGGCCCATAATTTACAATGGGAATGGGGAATGGTTGGTTGATTGGGGATTTACCGGGTCTGCACAGGTCAGAATGTCCCGGTAAGTCCCCATTCACCCAGACCGGACACCCAGACCGGACACGGACACAGGTTTGGAGGCAGCCATGGCGCAAATAGCGCCATGGCGACTTCCAAACTCGGAATGAGGCCCTTAGACAGTTACAGACAGACAGGAACACATACAAACTCAGCCAGAAACATACAAAACGGGACAGACATGCAGAGTGGTAGATACAGAGAGGCAGAGATATGTTAGAGACAGACACATATAGAGATATACAGACGCAGACACATAGCAAGGAACTGAGAGAGGCTTACATAAAGACTGTCATAGACACAAAGAGCTCTGGGAGGACACAAGTGAATATTTCCAGGACATGTTGACTTATGTCAGCCCTACAAGTCATGAAGATCTCAAGGACCTCATATCCTAGCCATTGCCCCATACAATAGGTGAATAGTTGACATCGAAACGGAACCTGATGTCCATCAAACCTGACCATGTTGATTTTAGGAAAAACATTGATATGCACCTATATGCTTCCAAAATACCTCCAAAATGAATCGGACTAATACCAAACTCACCGTCCCCCCATTATACAAGGAGTGCCATGATGCAGCTTTGCTGTGAACTTCAGTTACTCACAAAATAGAAATATGTGCTGAAATGTCCACCACTTTTTTCATTTCTACTGGATGAACTATAGAATGAAAAGCCACACATTGACAGACCACAGGCCCAAAATCCACTCAGAGTACACTTGTTGAAAGGTAATTCCGAGCAAAGTGACAGAGCTATAACTATATGAGTTATGAGCGTTTAATGTACATCTCCTTCTTTAAGGAGTCTCCTGTTCACCTGAGAGAGCGAGAAAGAGAGAATGAGAGATGAAGGAAGACCATGCCAGAAGGCAGATTACTGAGAAGACATATGTGTTTAGAGAGTTCTAATGGACCACAATCTTAACCATTTATGTAGTGCAGCCTGCAAAATAAGTCAAGGGTGCTACTGAACGTACACTGCTCACGCAAACTTGTTATGATCAACAGGTTCTGGCAAAAAGTCCAGGCATATGGAACTCTTTATGGACAATTGAGGATGTCAAGGATGTTCTACCAGTGATCAGCGTGAGTAACAGCGCTGCCACAAACTTGTATAGGTGGCAGCTCTTTAACTGGTAGCAAAGAACACTTGGGGTCCACCTGCTTTCTTTCCAATGTTCTCTACTTAGCTGGTATAGAATTCTTCTGTGTCCTTAAAGAGAATTTATGCCCCATCAAGAGTGGTTTATTACTGTAATTTTGCTTCATGTGCTTGCACATGATGTATGACATAGTTTAATATATATGTATATATGTATTTATATATATATATATATATATATATATATATATATATATATATATATATATATATATATATATATATATATATTCGCACATCAATTACATGGATTTTTCAGTCCAAGAATATATGTTTTGAAGTGCACCCTTTTATTAATTAGCTATGTGACAGTAGACATGGCTATCTTGAATTTTAGCTGAACAAGGGGACATTTGTTCAGGAGATATGAGCATTATTACAAACTGTGTAGTGTTTTTATATGCTTAGTATAGAAATGTAGCACAGACAACATGTTAGTAACATGTCACATTTAAATAGTATTTACAAACTAACACTTACAAATGACTCCTTTGATATTTTGTGCATGTCCGGCTTTAGTGCAAGATTATCAGTGGTTTTGGTACACAGGGAGACCACTAAAAACATAGGTTCTGGGCTGCGATCCAGCAGCTGTTTTGTTTATTTAAATAGTACTGATGTTCCAGTAAATTGTAAACAATGTACTGGTGGATTCCATGCTTAGATTGACATGTGGAAAATGCTGGAGGTGCCTGGAAAATATTGTTTAATATTCTTGCAGAGCATTGTTTAATGTTTCCATGTAGCATTGTTTAATATTTTAGCAGAACATTGTTTAATGTTCTCAGGGAATATGCATTAACAAACTGGAGGCTATTTGAAGGGAGGATCTGGGAGGGGTGACGCAGAAATGTTCAAATTCATCACTGGATGATGTTGGAGTGCGGTAGACCCGAGGGACCAACCAAGCTGGATAACATTCTCCATTCTGGCTTCTGGATGAAGGAGGGGCTCATTGCTCTACTTTTTCTGACCTTTGATTTTTGCACCATTAACATTGATTTTTAATGGATATTTGATTTCAAATGCTTCCATTTTCTGCGCTTGGGTGAACTATTCCTTTTTAATTGAGCTGGTGTAGGGAAGCACCAACTACAGCAGCTCGATACCAATTAAACAATTTTATTCAGATGTGGCTTATGTTTGCATCATGAACACATCCAATTGACACTAAATCTCCTTTAAGGCTTTGTTATAGCCATTAGAGACCACAATGGGGTTTTAGGTTCTTTTGCCATTTGATTTGATATTTCGGGGGATTTCTGTGATTTTTAGATTGTACAGCTGAAGCGGTCTTCCAGCTTTAGGCTGTCAGTTCTCTACTATCACAAAGGACTATGTTAGTATGAGATATGGTTTTAGCCGTTTTAATATCACATTCGGAAAAGGGAGAGGGTTTGAAAGACAGTTCATTTCATGAGGCATTTTAGTGATAACTGACTAACATAAAATTGCCTTTAAGAAGCTATTGTGGTTTTTGGTTGGTTAATTAATTTTAAGTAGGAATACAGGCTAGAAAATGGTAGAAGTATTTTCATTGTTAACCTTTCTCGTATTGAGTATGTTTTGGGTAGTCACAATAAAAGTGGCAATGCTTTTCCATAACGTTTTTCTCCTGGTAAAAAGAAATGTACTTTGCAGGTGAGTGTGATAGCATTAATTGGGCCTCATTACGACCCAGGCGGCAAGGGGTTAACGGCACTGTAAAAGGTGGCGGCGCCGTTAACCCCTTACCGCCTAATTACGAGGTCCCTTTGCGGGTCCGTACCGTAACTACCGCCTTCCCCATTTCCATTGAGAACTATGGGGGCAAAAATCTGAATGGGGAAGGGCCAATGTTGAATGGGGAATTACTGCCCCGCCAACTTTGGAATGGGGCGGTAATCCCACCAATCACCATGGCGGAACCGGTAAAATACCGGCGGCAACCATGGCGCTACTAGCGCCATGGTTACCGCACGGGTCGTAATGAGGCCCATTGAGTGTTATATGCTGAAAATCAATTCATGAACATGTGTGCATGTGAATTAAGTGTGGGCTATCTATCTAAATTGCAATATATTGTCTTACAGTATATGGTGCATGTTTTGATAAGGAATGGGTTGGTAGGAGGTTTAACAGTAGCCCCACTGTAAATTAAATGACATTAGTAAACCGGCCCTGTGTGGGTGACTGGGGGTTGCTAGCCCACTGCAGGACTTCATTGTCTACTTTCTCTTAGATGCACCGTGGCATATGTATGATTATCTCTACTTCTGTTCCTACCATAACCCCTACTGAGGGGTCTAGCACACTCCCTTTGGGGTAGAGGAGGTTGTCGAAGTAATAGAAAATCACATCAGAGCAGGCACACATGTTCCCATTCGTTGCCTGACTCAGAATCCATGGAAAACAGACTCCTGCTGCTTTAGATAATGCTATTCAAGACAAACTGCACTCTATTCTAGATCGCAGAGGGGAACACTTGACAGTCTACTGTGCTCTCCCAATCTGCTAACCGCATATCTGGATGCATAGTGAGTAATGAATAAGCAATTCCTCTTATTTTATGCCAAATTTGGTGCAATTTTATAATTGCAAAATAATAATTCTGCATTAAAGACAACCACTCACATGAAATGAACATGCCATTTTAAAATACTAGTGCTCTTTAAACAATATGTCCTCGATTTAAAGTTGTTTAACTTCCTCTATTAATGCTTGAAATTTTAGAACATGAGTTGGTAGCTATTGTGCCTTAACTATAAGGTCATCATCTGATATGAGCTTCAATTAACCACTGAGAAAACATTTTTGATAGGTTAATTCCAGATCATATTAGATAATGATCTTTTAGTTGATTTGTTATTGTAACTCTTATTATACGTGTGTTTGGAAAGTCGTGTGTAATTAAGACCTACATGTTGAGGGGTCACCCAACTTCCACTGTTCATAGGCTTCTGACCCCAAACTTCAGGATCGCAACTCTTTTCAGCGCTCATTACGTTTTCCAGGTTAACTGACAGATATACATACAGTTTCTAAATCTGAAGACTTCAACTTCTAATGAGCTTCCTGAGCTTCACGAGAGTTCCCATCACTTTCAAGGTTCTCAACGCTTTTTGATTTTTCCAGAGTGTTGAGGTGCACAGCACAGGTACATATAACTTTCATGGGTGAAGTGCAAGGTTGTGTTTCACATTTTTCTCAGGACAACACTTTTAGGGTGCAGAGTGCTATTGCTATTCACATTGTTTTTGAGCTCACATCACTTTCTGGGTGCACCCCTCTTTCATGGTTCGCAGTACTTCATAAGACTTGACCGCTCCCCATAATACTAGCACTTCACTTGTTTCTGGCTGCACCACGGGGTTCCAGCACTTCTCAAGGTCACAGCATGCTACAACATTGGAGCACTTCATAGAGTTACAGAGAATCACAGAGTGATAGAGCTCACCAAGATTCCAGCACTTCACAGGTTCAGAGGATTCCACAGGATTCCAGCACTTCAAAGAGTGAGAGAGTCACAGTGTGAGAGCACACACGAAGATTCCAGCCCTCCACCAATTCACATCATTCCACAGGATTCCTTCACTTCATAAAGTGAGCATCACAGAGTGTGAGTGTTTCCCAAGATTTCAGCACTTCACAGGTTCACAGCACTCTTCAGGATTTCAGAACTTCATTGGGTAGCCAGAGGCTGCCACAACGCTCCCACTCAGGGCAGACTCTTCTCCTAAACACAGTGACCAGCTCCTTTTCTACACCACCTCCTTGGGGTCTGATTTGCAGGGATCTTCCTTCCCTTTCTACAGGGTCTTGTTGGTTTATGGCACTTAAGCCCTCTCCTCCATTGCTCCGTCCCGACATACTAGATGTAAAAAGCCAGTCAGCTATTTTTCTACACTTTCAGCTATAGAATACTAATGTTGCTTATAAAAGCCCCATATGCCTCTCAAATACCTGTCCTGAACAAATTAACCACACGTGGCTTATAGATGGCGCTTAAGCACCAACTTATGGCCAAAACAAAAACAAGGTTCACCTTACAAATCAGTTGTGATTTCAATACTTCAGTGAACAGCACAGTAAATACCAGACACAGGAGAACATGTATCTGTTTTCACAAAGACAAAGAATATCACAACAAAGAAGAGTAGATTAAGAATAGCCACAATATTTGAAGCAGTCAAATGACTCAAAGAACAATATTAAAGAAAAACAAAGGAAAGTTTCACGTATAAGGCATCATCAACACATACTAGATATGATGAAATATGTGCACTGTCAGCAGATCAGCGAAGAAGTAACACACAGAAGTGAGGTAGCATGACCAATTCATGCTGCATTGTCCCATATCCCTCTCCCTCTTCAGAGTCCTTCCTTTTGACTTTTTTTGATGATACAGGAGATCTTTACTTGTTGCATTCACCTCTGCCAGATAGATCTGGGGACTCATGGCATTATTGTGCCTACCCCCCTGATTTGTGATTGAACTGCAGTTGGTCATCTAGCAATGTGAACCATCCTTGGGAATTCCCAAGTTAAACATGTTGCAAGATATTGTTCTCGTCGTCTTTTCTCATAGGCCAGACAGTGAGGGGATGGATTGAGTTGTCTGTTGGATGCCATGAGGTCCACATTTATGTTCCTTGGGAGGAGGATTACCTTTTGTTCTTTTGTCACCTTCAGATTTTCAGGAAAGGGCAAGAAGGCATCTTCTGTGTCCATTAACGAAGGGGTGATGGATATATTTGCACTGGAATATTCTCTCTCTGATGCTCCTTGCTCTACAGAATTCTGGGGTGCTATCTCTGATGCTTGCCTGCCTCCTGGGTGAAGGATCGAGGAGGAACATCTTTAGAAAGAAATCAGAAGGGGGCCCCCTTGAGATACTCTAAGGGCCTGATAACGAGTTGGGCAGTAACCCAGTTGGAATACTTCCCAACTTTATTAGTGTTAGCACCCACCAGTCTGGCGGTATTACCACCGGATCACGGGTTGGGCGCTAACTGTTAGTCCCCATTCCCCATTGAATGCAGTCAAAAGCTATTCATAGTGACACTAGACTTGACATGTACTTGCTTCAACCTGCCTCCAGGTTTTCCAAATGCAATATTTGTCTGCATCCCACTGGTATCCAAAACATTCAATCAACTTGAGCGATTCCAGTGCACAAACTGGCTGAAAAACTGGGCACACATCACCAGTGCGGTAAAAGTAAAACATTGTTAGAGTCAAGAGCATGTTTTGCAGCTTCGAAGCTTTGCTAATGGTGTACAGTTGGTTAAACAGATTTACAAATGCTTCCTTGTCTGTAAATAGATGGAACCAACAAATAAATATTCCCAAAGTTTAAGTGGTGGAATGTCCAATTTTATCCTAGAGAGCCAATCGCTAGACAGTGGTTATTGTAGTTCATACAAAGTGGCGTGTGCAAAAATATTTTACCACTTTTGGAATGGTTCTATATGCACTCTTTGCTCAGCATGCCTCAGATTTGATAATGGGCACCAATCATTTGAGCTTAGACATTCATGGTTGTCATTTTTGGTGTCCTGTATCCTCACACATTCAGGGTTTTTAAACTGGCTAAACAGCTGTATGTGAGAGGGGAGAGGTGGTGATGGCAGGCTGTCTTCTGGCACTGTCAATGTGGTTGCCTTGATAATCCCAGAATGAAAGTAGGCCAGATGCGTGTCATAAATCCTGCATCTATGTGCAGACCACCACTTTTTAGTTGAGTGCTTAGGTTTCCACTGTCTTCCTTGTGCGGTATTTGAGAGACCACCATTCAGTTCCACCACTGACATGTCCTGCTGTGCGAGTGCATCCTATGTGCAGTGGGGACAAACTGGCATTTCTGTTTTGCCATTCAAGAAGGCATATCGATGCAGGTTCATTCTTTCACCTAGTTCCTGTCAAGTCTTACCTACATACTTTCCTGGTGGGCATTGTTTGAATTGGACAAGGTATACACCGCTGGGCGATTTCCCCCTGTACATCCTTTGTATCGGTCCTGTTTGGTTCTGTGGGGTTTATATGGCATATTATGTCCATATGTGTTGGGAGGTTTTGCATCTCCTCGTTGCTTGGGCATTTTCCCTGTTTTATTCGTTCTTCATCTAGTAGAAATTCATGTTTGGCGAGATGCTTGCTAGGTATCCCATTTGCTTCAATGCAGTTAAAGGGGTAACATTGAAAATGCCCTTTAGCTCAGAACTCCCGGTCAATAATGCTTGCAGGTCTTTAACAATTCTATTCAGTTGTCTTGGTGCTGGATGATATGTGAAAAATAAGGATATGTGTTGCATTGTTTCTCTGTCTCTTTATTGGAGCAGGTCATCTCTGTTTTTTTTTAAATGTCAGATCAAATTCCCTATTCATTTTTCTGGTTTAATGACCTTTTTGCAAGATGGATATGTTCAGTGTAGCAAGTTGATTGTCCCTTGCCTTCCTGTTGAAGCATGTAGGTTGGATGGCCTGGCTGTAGACAATATATATTTTTGTGTAGCTTGAATGGAAACTCATACTGCGCATATATTTGCTTGAGCCCTTATAAGAATAAATCAAAGCACTGCCATAATCCCTCAACTTCCCTTAATACTCTCCATGCCATTCCCTCAGCAGAACACTACTTGATGACAACCTTTCTTATAACATGTTTAATAACGAACAAATCAATTTATCTCAAATCAATGAATAGTTATGGATGCAACGTGTGTGGGCAAGAGTAAACATTCTAGAGCAGAATGTACTCCATTCAACATCTATGCCCGACTGATGCTCATTAAACCAGTAAGTCAATTATTCTATTACAGTTCCGGTACATTGAGCAGTCACTCCTCCTTTAATAGTGGCTTCTTTCCTACACTGTCTGACTGGCTGCAATTATGTACATTGGCATGCCCAGACTGGTTTATGCAAACTCCATCTACTTGGGTGCACCACCCTACCAACTTAACAAACTCCAAAGAGTCCAAAATGCAGCTGCCAGGCTCTTTCTTGTACTGTGATGAAGGGATCACATCTCACCTGCTCTCCACACCCTTCACTGGCTCCCAGTTGGACGAAGGGCCATTTTAAAATCATATGCATTACCCACAGAGCAGTACATAAGGCCGGCCCCATATACCTACAAGAAAGGATTATGCCTTACCTCCCAACACACACCCTAAGGTCGAGCAAAGCCCTCCTGCTAGCGGTTCCAGCCTCCAATTAACCCAGGATTGGAGGAATCGAGCCTTGGCGCCAGCACTGTGGAACTCACTGCCTCCCCACATTCGACACAACCAAGACTACATGGCTTTCCGTAAAGCACTGAAAACCTGCTCTTTCCCTAAACCATGTGAGGGACTGCCCAAACCCCCCACTACGGCCAAATATGGCTAGAACAGCATTATAACAGAACAGTAGGAACAGTCGGGTCACAGAAGCTGGCTAGAAAAGCATTATCACAGAAAAGTAGGAACTGTGGGATCACGGAAGCCGGCCCAAGGGAACAGTCTGCTCTGGGCTAGATAGCTGCTGGCTCGACTACAATGGCCTAGCAGCCCCCCTTGTGCCAGAAAGCGGACCATGCCCCCCTCCTATGCTTAATTGCCCACAACTCCAAACTTGAGACATAACAGTATAATTGTATGCTATGACCAGGCCCGCTCACTGTCAACCGACCATACATGCACCACGCTCTAAGACCAGGAGATGTCTGTCTGTATCTATCAACCTGCATACAGCGGTATCTGATCAAATCAGGTTACCCTGGCCTACCTAGGATTAATACCATGAACTCCCTCACCTGAGGTGCTATTGTAACTATGATTGGTTGGACTTGCTCTTATCTCCTGAAAATATGCACTTCATCTTCAAAACCAGTCAGCTTTCTAGCACTCACACTCTTGGAAGGGACACTGTTGGTGCGATATAATTCCACAACTCAAACCATAAACTTGTCAGGAATACCCATCTACCCACAATAAACAATCACCAGGGACCCAAAAAATGGGCCCTCTGGCTATTACAACCGAGCTTCAGAAACAAGACCCTCTACCTGGGTAATCACAACATACACCACACTAGTATGGGAATTTCTCTCAGAGATCCATTACTCCAAACCACTAGGACAGACACGGTCAACTCAGTGGGCTCTGGAAAGTAACCAGAAATAGGGGTCTCTCATCATTAGGCACAGACACTCACTCATACCAATATGCTCATTCTCTCCTTCACACAACAAACAATAAAATGCAGCTATACCCCTCGATGAATTCATCCTAGCTGCACACATACCTACACTACTCCATGAACACCTCAGCTGCCTTTAGAACACAGTTATACCCCACGATGAAAATTGGCCTAGCTGCACACAGTCTCGTACACAGACTCCACTGCCACCAGAATGCAGACTCGGAGGCCAACTACCTTGCTGCACACATTCCCCTCATCTCTCACAACCAGCACACACCACCAGGCATTAGAATGCACCTACTCACCATGCAAACCGCACTGGCTGCACACATACCGAATGCACCCAAGCACTATATACTACCCTACTCTCCCCACTGTCCTGTACTATGGTCCCCAAGGGCGTTCACCCAACAGTGCTTTGAGATCATACCAATGCTATACAAATGCACCGTAACATAACTGTCACCAGATATGCTCTAGTTGCCAATACCATATGTTACAGTGAACCCATACCTTCATGCAAAGGGGGATGCGAAACAAAGTAATGTGCAGATCTAATCAACTCAAGACACCATCCAGATTATTAATCCATGATAACATTTCTTCCCAAAACCCTTAAACCTATTTGCATGACCAGCAAACATGCCGGCATGTGTCTCTTTCCCCGCAATTTCTCCAGCATAGACCACTGACCCTCTGCAACATTGTGTACAGCCTTGCAAGGGGGAGCTGCCATCTATGCAATACATTTATTCCATGCATTCTACATTTAAATGAGAGTGGGGGGCCTATATGACATGCCACATACCTGAAAAAGAGAAGCCTGTATCTGATTCCCACTGCTCTTTAACCCTGATATGTGTGGGGACTCTTCATCCAGGAATGTCACATACATTGCTGCTGTAAGGCCTTTCTTAATTCCACATTGGTCTAACACCATTTCAAACACTGCCAGTGGTTAGCAAAACTTTGCATTCCATTTCTCCTGTCAAAGAAGAAGTCCCTTTAGCTGGAAATAAAGGAAAAGTGAGGGCTTGCTAATACAATGCGTATTCATCTGTTATTGTGCTTGTGCCCATAAAGCTGCCATTTCCATAATTGGCCAATCCATTCCTGCTTGAAACCACTCTTGGCATCTCATTGTTTTCTTCAAATCTGACTGGAACGGTGGTGCCCACAAGCAACCTATTGGAGATTTGCAGGTGGTATGAACACCCATACATGTGGTGTCTTCCCAAAATCCCCATGGCGTACTGAGAAGAGGATGTTTGCTAATCATTTAGCAAATCGCAGTTTTGGGCACCCACTTCCATTCGTTCACTGTTACAGGTCGAAACATCCTGTTTCAAGTGTGTCTGTCTCATGGCCTGGGCTAAACCTTCCTCAGGCGGTCTTGCATTACTCAGTTGGACTGAATATAATGTGCTTAAATGTAGGGGAAGTCTACCCCCACATGATGCAGGGGCAAAAAGAGTTTCATAAGCAATTTGTGGATGCTTATCATTCCATAAAATGCACATAAATAGTTATTTGCCACCTACAAAGAATTCTTTATAGATAAGAACCAGGAGCGGCGTGAACAATAACAACAAGCTCAGGGGATCCTTTCCTTTTAGAGTCGTTAAGCACCCCATTGAAGACAGCTCCAAGAGTCCCCACCTTCCCAAGTCCCTCTCAGTGTTCTCCCACAAAGGGGGGGTGGGAGGAGTTCGCTCCATGCAGAAAGCCAAAGACGGCAGATAACGAAATTCCCTGGCATTCATTGTTTTCTGCACATGCCTTGAGTGGGAGGTCCATGAGTTTGTTTGCAAGATAACAGACTCTAGGTTCTACCATAATACTAAGAGGCTTTTCAGAATGTATTTTGCAGCAGGCTAATAATCACCCATATAGCAATAACTCCTTGCTCTAAACTAGGAGGGATAATTGTGGACATGTTATGTTAAGCAACACATTACTTGCAAAGAGTCCACGCCTATACACTTACACCCCTATTGGGAATCCCCCACCATCTGCCTTATCACTGCCACCAATGGTTCAATAAGAAGGACAAAGAGAAGAATGCAAAGGAGACATCCCAGTGGGTGCCCCTCTGGATGTATCCTGGGAAGAGACACTTTAAAACCTTATTGTTGCTGTCAGGCCGAGCAGATCTCAGCCATCCAGTGCAGCCAAACCAAAACTCACAGGAACCTCCGGCTAACCTGATCAAAAGCCTTCTCAGCATCTAATAACATTATGCTTCAGTTAGTCGGGTGTTACTCTGCAGCACATATAAGAATAAAAGTTGTTTCTTATAGCATGTATTTCCTTCTTTATAAGTGACTAATATTGACGCCTCCACGATGCAAGGCGTGATTTCAAAATCTTATGATAATATTAAAAATCTCTGCTAGCTTCTGAGCCAATGCATAGCAAAAACCTATAAAACTGTCTGTAAACCGGTCAGGGTATGGTGCCTTTGGGGAGTTTTAGGGTTTCTAAATTAGGCCTAATCTGCATTACATTGTTACCATCATCAGCTCGTTGCAATGTGTCATAGTATTCCCTGAAAGGTACATAAAAGAGAGTAGCTGTGGTGTGGTGACCTGCTAGGAGCTGCTTGACCAGCACAACGCTCTATAACAGAAGCAGCCATTTGAGTGCTTTACCGAGTGCTGCTTTAAGGGGCTTCTAGTGTTTCCATGCTGCATGTGTATTGCATTTTTCCCTTTCACTCTTTGTGTGGATTTTTCAGAATTGGGGAGTGATCTGTTCAATGATACTATGAAAAGGAAGCTTTAATTCCATACTGCTTGTTAAGTTGAGTTCCACACATGGTTGAACTTTTCTTTTCAGTATAAAACCTTTAGCAACATTCATTTTTACAATACAGTAGAAAAAGCATTTAGACAAACAAAAACAGAAAATTAATTTGAGTAAAGCTCACAATCATTAAAATACAAATGGATAAAACATAAAATATGGCAATATCACCCATTATCGATTAAACAACAGAGGAGGGCAAAAAGCTTGCAGCCTCTCTATGCCAATGGTTAATAGATGTTACTGTGCATTCTGTCATATGAAATGCAAGACCATGCACTCAGCCCCTGTGTCCCTTCTGTCCAGGTAAAACAGGGCCATGGAACCCTTCTTCTCCATTCTTCACAGGCTTTTGCAGGGCATTGGTATCATTTCCACCCATGTGCTGAATTCATATTTATTCCACTTGTTTTTTGCAAACAGGACAGGCAGCTCTTGGCTAAAAATAACATTCTTTTGTGACCAGAAAAGCAATGCGACATCCCCTTCCCTGCACCCCAAACTAGGCCAGTCAATAATGTTAAAGAGGGAGACCTGCAACACAGAAGAGATGCGTGCAGTCGCTGAACAACATATATTGAAGAGGTTCTTTGTTGTTAGTTTATTTAAAAAGTTTCATAACATTTCTTTAGGTGCACAGGATAGCAAACACTTGCTTACAATAGCCCTATTGGTGCATAGCACAAGGGCAACACGCTGGTCTTGGAAACAAGACCACGCAGAGCAACAGAGGTTTGGACCCCGGATCTGCACTTAGAGACCGAACTCAGATATGGTATTAGTTTATTTATAAAAAAAAACAACAATTAAATAAATAATTAAATAAAATAAAATGACATGGTGGCTAAAGAAGATACGAGAAAACAAAGTGCATCAATTGAACATAACACATCTCCGGTCGGAATTACCAATGAGTACATTCAGATTGTGTTCTAAACATACTTCGTGACGTGACACAAAGCACCTAGATATAGATAAAGGATTCATATAGAAGTCACTCATACCCCAATGATGTTATTATAGCGAATCCATCCAATATCTATGTAAGAAAACGACCCTAAAAGCTACGTAGATGAATCATATTAATCCTTCAAAATACATGAAACAGGAACCACAGTTCCAGATACAAATCTTCTTTATCCAGACTCTATCACATAACTTTTTCATATTCCGATAAAATTTGAAGGTCAGTTGTCCAGTATTCAATTTTTGGTTTCGTCCTAGTTTTCCAAACTTTTAAAATGTATTTCTAAGCTATGACCAAAGCTCTGGTAATCCAAATTCGCTGACTACTTCTCATTTCCGATTCATTGATATTTAGAACCTGAACAGTTTGAGTTTGATTCCTAATTATGTTTATATTCATTATCATGCTTATCCTAACTCATCATTCAGAAATCATTGAGCCTTGAGCAACCAAGTTCCACTTTCATGACCACATCCACAGCCGCAATCAATATCTAAGAGACCAAGTGTTTGCATCCACTCAGGGGTCCAGTGCAGGCATCCTATCACTTTCTGTTGTATACAATGGGCCTCATTATAAGGTTGCTGGTCCGGTAACAACAGTACCGGTAAGCTTCACCCGGCGGAATGGCACCCGGGGGCAGACCATGTGGATGCACCGGCACCTTTCAAGAATGGTGCCGGTGCATCCGGCCTCCCCATTCCCATTGAGTTCAATGGGACTCAAATTGGAATGGGGAGTAATAACTACCGGCAACAGGCAATGGGGATTTACTGGGTCCTCCAGGGCTGGAATGCCCCGGTAGGTCCCGATTGCCGGGTGCCAGTAAATTCATGACTCCGTTTTTTTCCGGCATGACTATCGCCGGACTCTTTAATGAGGCCCAATGTGTAAGATGTGCTTGTAACAGCTCCTTTTGTTTACCCTGCCTAGTGCATTGACATTTGTGCCACATACGTGTTACATCTTCATGCTCTTCTTGATATTGTGTAAAGGGAAAAAGCTGCTCGATCATGCATGGCTAAACACTGACAAATATTTGGTGAGGGGGCCTGTTGGAAGTGCGTTGGGAAGCCTCCAGTTGGATCTATGTAGCGTGGTATCGTGCATTACTTTTGACCCTGTCCCCAGCACCTGTTGTAGGAGTGCATGCCCTGTTTCCTCCTTTGGTAGCTTGCAGATCCCTTGTTGCCAAATAACCCACCCACCCACCCTTCACCACCATTGTTAGCACCCCCCTTCCTTGTGTATCTGCTTCCCTCATCATATCATCCCCATGACTTGTAAAGCACTCTGTTGCTGCCCGAAGCTAGGTTTGCTCAATAAATATCCTAATAATATTGATTGATGTTCGATGTTGCAATACCATAGGTGGTTAATTGGTAGCGTTATGCAGTCTGGTACCACCCAACATTTGACTGCAGCAGACCAAGGTCAAATGTGTTTAATAGGCGGTACTGCGCAGGTCCGCACAGGTAATATACTGGCAGCTATGCTACCCTTGGGCTATGAGTCGGTGCTTCTTTCATTTCCAGAGGCTTTTGCTCCAGCTGAGTTCGTTTACGAATGCAGGCAGTGTTTCACAATGAGCCTCAACCATGGAATTCATGGGGTGCACAAACACAAGTGTACCCCCCATCATAGGTGGCACAGTTTAGTCTGGCATGAAGAGTCAAAGTAAACATGTGCCTCTGCTCTGTTAGACATGATGAAAGATTTGGATGTGAATCCGGGCACTGGCCTGGTTGCAGTTTTTAATAACTGACCCATTTTAGAATGGATGTCCTCTTTGTATTGCTGTATACAAGCAGGTCTTATAATGGAAACACGTGTTCCGATAAATATGCATTTGAATGAATACACCATTCGGATTCTAGTGGTAACGAGGGAAGGCCAACCGATTTGCTGCTGGCACAGCCTTCTTAACCCAAAACAAATTGCGGTATTTCAGCCTGCCTTTAAGGCTCTACGTGAGTTGCTAGATTTATTGGGAATATTGGAAAAAAACACCAAAATATGCCCATTTCATAAACATTATTTCTCTCTGAATTGCAGCTTTTTCTCATATTCAGAAATCGGCGATGACCATTTTAAACAGATGTTTGCTTCCAGCTGGTATTTTTGTCTTACTCATGGCAGCACTTTCAGCACTTTAGACCATCATTACACATTAGGGATGTTCACACCATCCTAACCCATGCAGAAAATGAGCAACATGTGGTTAATGGCAGACATTCTTGCCTGCCTAGTTTTAATATAGAAACTTAACAGGAAATAGTGGGCAGGTCCATTTGCAAACTCCAATGACCTCTCCTGGGTCCTGGGCACAGATCATTGCATGTCTGTTATTTGCCAGGGCAGCAGATGGGTATCCTTTGCATGTCAGTGGTTGCAGGTTGCAATTTCCATTCTTGACGTTCACCTGTGGCTTTGGCACACCATGTGATTAAAGAAAATGCAGTGGCCCACCTTGCCCTGCATCCTCTCCTAAGGAAGGTGTGCAGGATAGATCCACCTCTAGCCCACTAACTCTGGAGAGGTGGGTTGATAAACCCCCCTACCACCTCTGGTTCCCATGCTCCTACCTCAATGGCATCTAAAAATATAATGAAATCAATATATGAACTTAAAATAGCGGGCCTCTTGGTACAGATACGATTCATGTTGTAATCAAATTGAATTCTCCTTAATGGGGTGCCTCGATGAGCATCTATCAGCAAACACCTTTTAGCTTCTGAGAGTCATTGAAGTCATGGTGAGGCAGTCATGTTTTGCCGATTTCTAAAAACAATAATTGGCAAAGCCAACAGCTCTGGCTTTGTAACTGTGGAGAGTAAGATTGTTTTTGCAAAGTACCTAAAGGACAACAAAAGACTTTGGGGCAGATTTTCAAAACGATTTTGGCTGAAAGTGAGGAGAGGTAGTGGCATGGGTATCCAGGCATTGCATGCAATACACAGTATCGAATGCAAAAGCTTCGGAAAAAAATGCATCGAAAAAATGTTTTTTTTTGTAGATAAAGTTATTTTTTTTTACTTTAATGGGTTTTAAGGGGTAAAAAAATGAGGGTTGGGGGAAACCCCCTTAAAAAAATGCATTTTTTTGATGCATTTTTTTCGAAGCTTTTGCATTCGATGCAAACACTAGGAACCAGTGACATGCACTCCCACAAACCATGTGGCTGCTGGGAACCTGTAATACAATATTGTCAAACGTATGTTCCGGTTGGCAAATACTATGGATTTTAAGGAGTGTATCCTATACCTGAGGCAAGTTTCAGCAACTGATCTACATCCTGCCTTTGTCTGAAGCCATGGGACCTACCATTGGGGGAGTTCTTCTTTATTTTGTGATAGAATAAATCTAACATTTCTGCAGACCTGTCTTCAAACCATGACACTTAGAGGACTAGTAATAAAGAAGCTTGTGGACTGCTTCACTACGGATATTGGTAAGTAGGAATCTGTCCTGCGAATGGTATCAGCTTCAACAACATCTATCGCACCAGGGTAAGGGCAGCACCTTCGGCACTAATGTCCTTAAAAGGCTGCAAAAGAGAGAGAACCCACAAATGTGCAGCTTTGCGTGAATCTATCACTGGCAAAGCAGCAGACAGCAAGTTCAGGGCATCAGTGCTGGAGGAGCGACTGAAACCTGACCTGGTTTCAAAAGTAAATAGGTGCAGTTCTTCAGGACTTTTAACCAATCTCGACAGACAGAGACAGCTCGGGGAATGATCAGGCTTTGGCAAAGGTTCATGCACCGGTGTTTTGATGCCCACTGTAACTTTAATCAATTAATAGCAATTTAAAAAGTAAAATATTTTCCCTAGAAGTATTCTTTATACACATAACATTGACATAACTCACACCTATGCATTCACAAAAACCATAAAGTACATACTAATTCTGTTTAAATGAAAACATATACAGTGTATCCCCCTCATATGCAACATTACATAATTAACCTTTCAAATAATTAACATTTTAAAATGATTTACAATGTTCCTGAATAAAAACGATGTATTGATAATTCTATTTCTGCTCATGATACTCTTCACAAGAGCATTAGTCAGATATTTATCTTTGAAGGATAATTATAATGTATTTGCCCATTTTATAATTATTCTCAACCTTGTTGTCAGTGCCACTTTAAAACAATTTCTTAGAGCCCAGGACTTTACCATATCAGTAAATGCATAAATTGCAAACATGCAGGCCTACATTAATAGTAGCCAAAGCTCCGAAATGGGGCAAGATATTGTTTGCTAAAATATCATTGTAGGCTTTACAAAAATAAAATGAAATGATGTTTCAGTGTCCCACTGACAATATTGCTGTATGCAGTCCTCCAATGCCTTATCTTCCCATGTATCTGTCGCTGTATCCATCAGAAGATTAAAACAGAGTCCCGTAATCAGCTTCCTCTCTTCTAAAGAATGGGTCCATGGGCCTCATTCCGAGGTTGGTGGTAGTCATGACGCTATTTGTGCCATGACTGCCACCAATAATGATACCGTGTCCGGTTTGGTACAATGGGGACTTATCGGTATAGTCAGACCTTGGCGGGACCGGTAAATCCCCATTCACCAAAACATTCCCCATTCCCATTGAGCCCCAATAGGGCTCATTGGGAATGGGGAGCGCGCAAATAACGGGCCGGCGTATGCCAAGCCCATTATTTGCACCCAGGTCCCTTAACGGATCCCGTCCTTAACATCTGGTCACACCAGGCGTTAAGGAAGGGACCTGCTAAGGGACCTCGTAGTAGGGCGGTAAGGGATTACCGGCACCGGTCTCCTTACCGGTGCCCGGTGTCCCTTACCGCCCTACTCAGAAAGAGTCCCCATGTCATGTATTTAGCCCTGATCAACTGATTAGCCAAATGGGTAGGCACTCTATTTTAAGATTTGCACAATTGTTGTGTTTCTCTTTCTTAAAAAAGTGTAGCTAAAAGAAACTATTTTATAATCACGTTAGCCATTTTCTGCATTGGGCTGAGTTCTTCAAAATGGTGGTTGCAGTTATAAGACACAACTATTTTACTTATTTTAGCCATCCAGGGAAAGTTTTAAATAGGCTGCCACAAATGTCTTTCATTAAATCCTGCATGAGTGTATTTGCCCACACCCCAGGCCACAGCATACCTAGCGCTATTACCTCATCACCATCAAGATATCCCCTCCATGCCTGATTGTCAAGAGCATATGTTGTAGTGGGCAGTGGTAGGCGCAGCACTGCCTTAAGGAGAGTTCCTAGATCTTCTTATCCCCAGATCACAGCTCCATAGATGACTATAGTGGATGCTTTAGCTATTTAGCGCTTATTATTTCAAAATGTCTTTCATCACCTAGGTCATACATCTGCTTTGATTTAGTAAATGTTCTTTACCATTTAATTGTTTATTAAAACGTATCCCCAAGTCGTCTTTTTTATCTACAACCGGGATCGCAGCTCCACATAAATAAAACATAGATGGTCTTTTTGGCCTCAGTTTGATTATCCGTATAGCATACTTCAAAATATGTATTAACATGTCCTGTTTTCTCATGAACTCTGTAAGGTCAAACATAGTCACGGTAAGGTCCTCGGGGTTCTTGTGAGAAGAAGGCCATCATCTGCATATGACAATTATCGTACCCGTCATGCCCCCTACACAGGGGACATTGGGAGCGGGCCGCACTGAAATATTCTTTAATCCATTTGTGTAATGACTTAAAGAGAGGGGGCAAGCGCACAGCCTGGCCTTACTCATCTATTAGATGGGAAGGTTCTGGTGAAAGCCCCTCCTCCATCACACCAAACTGAGGCCTCTGTGTCCTCTTGAAGGGATTCCCGAGACTCTCATTAAACTCTGCAGGTATTCCCAGCCCACTCTGATCCTCATCAGCCCATTCATCAAATCAAGGGCTGTGCAGCGATCCATAAAAACCGACATAAAGTTGGCATCTTTTTCACTCCTCAATATTTAGTAATACGAAGAAAAAGGTCCAAAGCCTGGTCATGTGTCCAAGCCGGGTAACCACAGAAAATGGACTGATTTCCACATGATCATTCTATCATACATCATGCATGTGAAGATCTTGGAGCAACTATTTAACAGTGAGATTGGCCTGTGTGCTTAAGGGTTTTAATGGTCTTCCTTCTTACCAATGAGTATTATCGCTGCTGGGTGCTGAGATATTGGTACCTGGTTGGTAGCTATGATAGCATTCAAAATGTTGAATAGCGCTGGTGTCCAATAGGTAGCCTCAGTGTGGCAGAAATCTATCAGATTACAATCAAACGCTGGGCTGTTACATGACGTTTGCCTTTTAGGTCCATTCATGAGCTCTAGGATTGTGACACACATGGTTCAGGTTGATTCCTAATCTATAGAAACCCCAGACCCATACATTGCAGTACAATACATCTCCTGAATTATGTGCAACCAATAAGTTGAAACGATTGCATTGGAGTACATATAGAAGAGAGTGGGGATGTGAGAGGGACACATAACTTGTGGTTGCTGCTTTGGTGTTTACACACCCACTGACTGTCCTTGACCATGCTAATTCCTGCAGCCATTCAATCGCCTACCTGCACCTCCTTGCTTTTTGAGCTAGCTCTATCATACAGTAACACCACGCGTTGTGCTGGACAGAGTCTGACAGTGCTATTTATAAGAAGTCATCTGAGAGATAATAGGCCTCATTACGACTTTGCCAGTCCAGAAACAAGGGTGCCTTGTTTCCGGACCGGCAAATTACAAGTTTGCCTGCCGGGGCCGCTGTGCCCGAAGGTCTGACCTGTTGGGTGTCCTGACCCAAGTTTGAGCTATCATGCTGCAACATTTGGTGCTGTGGGCTTAGAAAATCCAAGATGGCCAAAAAGCCCACATGTGCGCCAGAATAGGAAAACTGTGCAGTACTGGCATGGAAAACCTCATGATGGCCAGAACTTCCCAGAAAATGCACAGGGAAATGCATGAAGAATAGGCTGCCACCCATTTTTGCCTAGGTTGTGAGCACAGGAGGGCACTGCCTAAAACCACCATTGGGCTACCCACACAGTAGCCTGAAACCATTGGGAATGGCAATGCTGATTGCCAAAAGCAACCTAGAACTGTGGGGAATTCATTTTCTTAAATCCCAAAAATGGTTGCATTACCAGTACTCACCACTATCAGAAAGCCGGCGTTTTAAAACTACCAGACTTTTGTGTAAAACTGAACAAATGAAACAAAACCAGACCAAGGAAAGACTTGCTAAGAGGTAGATACAATGTAAAACTATACTCTGAAATGACTTGAAGGAAGTAATTATTTAATGTGTATGTAAAAATCGTAATAGACTTAAACTGGGGGACAAAAAGTGACATTTAGCTGAAACCTGGCTTAATGAAACTGAATTCTGCCTGACATCTACCCCCACAGGAGTTAAAACCTGCTCAGCCACTCTTCTCCTTGCCAAAAGGAGTTGTCACCTCTCTGATTAGATTAGGGGTGGAGCAGCTACAGGGAGTTGAACAAAGGCCTGTCCTGGGCCCAGGCAGATGGTTTATTAGGGTGGTCGTAAATGGCTTCCTTTTGAACAAAGCCCTTCCTTGACTCAGGCAGATGGTTTATAGGGGAGGTCGTAAAATGGCTTCCTCTTGGCAGAAACGGGGAGGGGCAGCCCCTCTGAGGACAGGCTGAGCTTAAAGAAAGTGGATAGACTGGTTTCTCCACCATGTGATATGGGAAGACACACCCCTGTTGGCCAGAATATGATTTTAAGAAAGATGTATAACTCATGGTGCGGACTTGTCAAAATTATCTAAATGATACCATAATTCTTGTGATTTTTCTGCCCACATTTTAAGAGGTTTTAGGACCTGGTGGTATGATCTGGGGGGTTGCTAGCGGAAAATAGGGTCTCACTCCAAATGTCTGTATGTTAAAAATCTGACACTTCATCAATTAATGTCCATACTCCTTGCGCACATGTGTGTAAATTTGGGTTAATGTCCGATATTGCAAAACCAGTTAAAAAGCGCAAAATGTTGCCATTTCTGAATGCAAGCCCCCAGGAAGAGCAGAGTTTGAACAGAGTATACCTCATGTGATATGTGATGGGTGCATGTAATTTTAAACAACTGTATATCTGTGCAATATGTATTTGAATCAAATATAGATTTGTGGGCAAACTGACCAGGGGAGGATCCTCTGACCCATAAAACCTACAGCATCACTCTGACTCACATTTCCTTCCCCCAATCATGGGAGAGGGGAGAATTGGGCCAATGACAAGTAGAAAGGGGCAGGCGTAGCTAGGCCCAGGCACACACCCACTTTCAAAACACATAAAAAGAGACTGCTGGGACAGGTAGAGACATTCAATTCCATTTGCTGCGGAGCATGCTGACCGACGACTTCACATCCAGAGATCCTACACTTAGACTTCCAAGCTAAACAGAGACTACAGAACTTTGAACCAAGAAGGCCCACTGCAAGCAAAAGTATTTGTCAGCAGGCCCAAAAATCATTTGCAGACTATTCACAGCCGGGCTCAGCTGTTGATTCTGGCCTGAAACCCTGCGCCAGAAAGATTCAGAAGCAGTGCTGTACCCAGAGAAAGCAGAGCAGTATCCAGAACCAGAGGCCAGAGATCCAGAGTGACCCAGACCGCTGTGAGCAGAACCAGAGAGCTGACCCAGACCACTGTGAAGTGCCGAGACCAGAACCGGAGTCCAGTCCAAAACCTGACCAGATCCGTGGCGAGGCCTATTTCAAAAATATATTGTGAGTACCTAGCAGAACTGTGCAGAACCAATCTCTTAGTTAAAATAATCTAATCCAAACTATTTTAATCTAACCAGAACTGCCTCCTAACTGTCACCTGTCATGTGTAAAGTTGCACCACTGTCATTTGTCAATTCTGCAGCTGCAAGCTGTCACCTGTCATTTTGAGTTTACTTTAAATCCGAAAAACGACCTTTATTTAATCGTCCGTATCTCCGGAATCGTTTGGGCTAGGAACTTGGTTTAACTTTCCTCTGAAAGCTTAGAATCCCAGCTTTTCAACAAGCTTAGAACCGACTTGCTACTCCTTATACTTTTGCCGTAATCACGATTCACGGACTCGCGAATTTTGCCACGATTTGCGATTTGGTTAAAAATCCAGCCACGTGTAACCATCAGCAGTCATTTCTTTCCTTGCTAAAAATTCGTCTGCCTCTTAATCACCATCTCTGAATCATTGCTAAAGTGAGCCTGAACTCATCCCAAGTAGCTACTACTGAACCTCCTAAAGGGAAATAAAAGCATTTTCAGCATATTTCTCACTTCATTGCCACCACATTCAAAGCACTTGGGTCTGTGTTTCAAAACTCCTATCTGTTGTATAAGCTGCTGGGGGGGAATTGAACTGAATTCTATTTGATTGCATTCCTAAGAACTGAGTGCTCTCCTCTTCATCTCCTTACATTGCATAAAGGGGGGGGGGTGAATTGTCCAAGAAAGTGATTACATTGTCTTTTGCTGAAATCCTATCAAGTTATTTTCTGTACTGCATTTTCATTCCACATTGCATCTATTTGAAACCATAAAAGTATTGTTGCTATCTTATCCATCCTATACCCACTCATCATTGATTATAAAGAAGTGTGCTAGTGCCAGACTATCCATTATTGATTACTGCTCAGATTAAGTGTGATATTCAATTATTAATTTATTATAAAGTGTGATATATATATTGTTTAAATTCTCAAATAAACCTTTTAAACTTGCAAAACAGAACTACTTCTTGGCTCAGTGGGGTCAGGGGGATTCCAAGAGAGGGGTGTTATATAGGGGTAGTCATCCAGAACTCATGAACTGGACACAAAGATATATCAATAAGGGTTTCCATTCAGTATCCCAGACTAGGCATTGACTTAGCTGTAGTGTTGAATTGAATCCTCTTACAGACCCTGCTCGTTGCAGCGACCCCAGTAATCTGACTGTGTACGGAAGTGCCTGCACTGTTAGCAATGTTGCCGGTGCTTCCGTTCACCCATTCCCGGGAATGGGGAACAACATTTACTGGCACCTAGCTTGCCGGTCCAATGGAACTTGTAATGTCTAGGTGGCACCCCAAGCTAGGGGCTGGTAAAATGTCACAAGTCCGGCGGCAACCTGGTAGCACCGGCAGGGTTACCGACAGACTCGTAATGATGCCCAATGTCTTCACTGAGCTGTAGACAGGCACTGACTTAATAGAAATGTCTTATCTAACTGTGCCTCGAGACACTTAATATATATGCAATATGTGTATCCTCACAAGTGTTCCTTGCATATAAGTCTAGTTAGAAAAAAGCATTGTCAACACCAACAGTTTTGACTTGTGTGTAGGCATTTGCCAGGTGACGACGATCATATGGCCAGGTACTCACACCTTATGGCCAGGTAGTACCATTATGGCACTGCCTACAAAAAACTGTTGGCATTTCCAATGTTTGTTTTTAAGATACTGCTGACATTTTGCGGGCTTAGTCTCCAAGACTTCAAGCAGAGAAAGGTCATGCAGCTGAAAGAGCCATCTGCCAGAGCCGACTGTCCAAACGTGCCCTCTACGGGAGGCTTAAAGTTGAATAGATCAACAGAAGATATGGTGGAGGCGGTCACTCCATTAGCTCCTCAGTGCACGTCTTAGGAGCTCACCAACAGCACGACCCCAGCCTTCGAAGCTCGCTATCTGCACCCACTCCTCCAGATACTCCTGGGTCAGCAAGGTGGCACCGCAGCCACGTAAACCAGCGTAAGAGATCTATACGCAGGAAAAGAGCAGGATTATGCACATGCACCATCAGGCCCTGAGAGAAAAAGCAAAAGCCCAGCATCACCAGCAACATATGACAGGACCTGAGAATTAAACATGCCAAGCACATGTTCCACAGTGTGGCGCATGTGGACTTGGTATTGCTGTTCCTGTTTTCTCACATTCTGTCCCACTCTGAACTCCTTAGCAGCCTCATGCTGACTGTTGAGGGGTGCAGGGTTGAGGAGGGATAATTCCACTTCTTGTATCCTTGACACTTCCCCTACCATCCCTGACCGGGGGTTTACAAGGGCAGCACGAGGCAAAGCAAAGGGGGAGAATCGGTAGCAGCTCTACTCAGGGATGCTCTTAAATGCCCTCTCTGGTCTGTTGATAGGTAGGGGGGAGTATAGGGAAGATATTGATAGAGAGTGCTTCAGGCATCCTCTTGACTCTCATACTGATCTTCTATCACTGTCTGACACTCTTTTCACACTCTTCCAAACATTCATAAACTAAAAATATTCTCCTCAAAGAAGGCGACCCAGGTGCCCCACTTGTCTCACTATAGTTACATACAAATCTCAGAAGCATTTGCTGGGCATTAGGAAAGATATTGTGAAGGTTGAATGGGCACACGTTTTTTATTTGTGAGTTGTAACATCAATGAAAAGGCTTCAACCTGAGTTGCAGGTAAGGTCTTGCAGTTGGTGTTGAAGCCCGAACATTGTTTAATGTATATTTGTTATGAATTAGTTGATCAAAGTCAATCTTACCTACAAATTAATTCATAGAAAGAATATAGTCATTTCTAATCAATACATATTGAAATCTCATGTTAGTCATTTAAAAATATTCATATCAATAAATACGTTTTTTAAAAGAAACTTAGCCTATCATCATAAATGCTATTCTAAAATTCAACTTTTACTAAAATCAATCCGGCGTTGTCTAAAAGTTTCCATCCTTATTTGTCCAGCATCTTTATTGTTCTTTAATAGTTATCAGTCCTGTTACACCGTGCAGTTTTATCAAGGCTTTCTTCAAAGAGGTTTCCTGGCCACTCCAGAAATCTTTGCTCGAGCTCCTTATTGTGTGGCATACACATCTGGGAAACAATCTAGCTCTCGCAGTGTAAAGTGCTGTGCATTCCATTACAATATGCTCTCTGGTCTGAGGCTTTCGCCTGGCATAGAGGACATACATTAGACAGTGGGCCTCATCACGAGTTGGACGGTATCCCAGTGGTTTTACTGCCGGGATAACACCCGGGCTAATAGTGTTACCACCACCCGGACCAGCGCTGCTAGCACTGGATCAAGGGTTGGGCTCTAATGGGTATTCCCCATTCCGTATTGGGTCCATTGGTCGCAATGGGGCTTTTACGACCAATTAGCTTGTGCTAATACTGCCACCTTAATTGCCCCCAAAAATGGGCGTTAAATTGGGGCATTTACCTCTGCCTTAGAAGTGAGCGTAAATGTGGCTTGACCTGTGATTGGGCTGACCCTTAAATGCGGCAGTAATAGTGTTACCACAGCATTTAAGGACTACCGCCAAATTTCTCCCGTTTGTACAGCATTCATTCTAAAATGGAGGAATTGCTTCCACCAATATCGTTCGGGGAACTTAATTAGATACTTTGGCAAGTCTCCTTGCAGTTTATCACACCAGGTAAGATTATTATATAGTGCATGGTATCTCATACTGATAATCGTATTCATTCAGTCATTCTCAAACAATATTCTTTTAGCTTTGATTGGATTCTCCATAAAAATGACAGCATTTATATTTGAAGCAGCAAATACCATCTCTGCGTACATACAAAAGCATCCGACAAGGGTCGTTTACCTCTTGCCACGAGTACCTATTTGTAGATCACGTAGGTGAGACCTGTGGGGTTATTTAGCGTGTTTTTGGAGTGCAGCACCACTGCATGAGATCAATGTATTGCTATAATGCGGTACAAGCAATTGCACCATTTTTCTCCCGAAATGCCTCTGTTGCAGGAGACACATTAGAGGATTAATGAACAAATATAATTAACAGTACTAACATGATCTTAATTTATTAACATCATAATGTGTTCTGCAGTGCAAAATGAGGTGGAAAAAAACAGGCTCTGAAAGTCATTTTAAACGTGCACTTGGATTCACTTTTTTCTGTGTTCACTGTGTTAGCTGGATGCGAAATCTGCATGCCAGGAAATGAGTAGATACAGTTTCTAAACCGTATAAGCCAAGCCATTGTTAAAAGAGGAGCATAGATTACTGTGCATTTTCATTGGTGACACGTCACCATAAGGGATGTAACAGAGGTCTCTTGGTACATTTCGGGGAGAAAAAAAGGAGAGGACATTTTACACAGCTCCGGGGGGAAGACCTGGCTGGAGTTTCTATGGGGTTTTCCTGATTGAGAGGTGCCATCCCAGTCCATTGCTGACTTTCCCAGACTGAAGATTCAAGTCGATAAGCACCGGCTTGAGAGACCGCAGATCAGAACTGCATGTCCTCGCTGGGGTGCTTGGAAGGAAAGCCTTGAGCCATTTAAAGAAAGCAACCAGTCCGGGGAGTTCGCGTGCTAAACAGCTACAATTCACTGGTAATTATCTTGTATGAAAATGAGGGTGTGGTATGTGCATGAGACCTATTTTAGACAGGCAGTGTAGCAATAGCTTTTCACTATGTTCAAATGACACATTTTAATGTTGCCAGCTGAAGGCAAAACAAACAATGTAATTTTTTCTCTCTCTTGTGCAAATATGAAATGAAATTCGTAGTGTTCTTGCATTTTGTCTGTCTCATGTTTTTATTTCAGAAGAGGATTGTCTCACGAATGGTAATGTATCATTGTAAAATGAAATTGTGATAACACAGTCTGCCTAAGAGTTTCGATGCAGATAAAGTAATGTTATGAGTAATTATAAATAGCTGTGTGCGTGGTTCCACTCAGTGTATATATGTGTGTGTGATTTCTGAGTGGAACATAATGAAATAGTTTTCTGGACGTATATGAGTCAGCAGAAAGAGAGGCCTCTGGAAATAGTCTCACTAATGTAAATAAATTAGTGATTATACCACATGTTATTATGAATACTTTATGGAAGCATAGCTCACTGGTGTAGATAAATCAGTGATAACAGCCATAAGTGGCATTCCATATGAAAATGTGGTGTTCTTGAATAATGTAGAAGCCTGAGGCCTCTAGAGATCACAAGAACAGTCTAAGCAAAAGAAAGGGGTTTTGTATGTTGGGGCCACAAATAAAACAAAATAATTATGCTCATCACTATACCACAACGAAATGCATACCAACTAAATGTATCTGTGTACTGAAATAATGCATATCCACTATATTACTATAATACCAAACCCAATCTGAATGCAAGGAGTGATTATTGCTGAATTACTTTATTTTTGGCGGTAAGAAAATACTGCTAGGCCCCAGATCTACACAAAATACCCTACAGACCCACTCTGTGGGATCCAAAGAGACCTGTACATCGACAAGATGTTCAATTGAAACCAAGACCTTACCTATGCCAAGCCTAGTTCATACCTTAAGGTAATAAAAGGTAAACAAACAGGCAAGTTTAGCACCTTTTTCCAAATAATGGACTCTAAGACATCCCAATGTACCCATCTCGAAAGATAGGCCACCTCCTGCCAGTAGAACAGAGATGTAATGACATTTAACTTACAATATTGAATTAGAGCGACAATAGTAAAGCAGCAATATCTATTCATTATCCATTTAAGCTGAGCCTTGTTTTGAGTGGCTTTGTTCTTAAGCCAATTTAACAAAGCCACTTTAGGATCCAAGTCCATGTGAAATCCCAAATATTTCATTATGGTTATAGCGGTGATAATAGACTCATACAAACTCCATGTATAAGCACAAGCCTTTTTATAACTTTTAGATAGTGTGAGGACATTGTTTTTTCAATGATTTATAATCAAATCGTTATCACGAGCGTACGCTGATGTAGCATTAATCAGTCGCTGTAGTCCATGCTATGTTTTGTCAACCAGAATGACATAATTGGGGTATGATAACCAACTGACCAACAAATCGCAGATTTCTGAAGGGGTAAATGCAACAGGTTCCAAATGTTGTCCCAGATCCGACAGGTAGAGTTTGAAAAGGCAGGGGGGCCAAGACACAACCCTGATGGAGGCCATAATGGGTTTCCATTGCTTCAGTCAAGCCCCCTAGCAGATTTAACTTCATCTGTATCGTTGTACGCTCATGTATTTTTATAAGGATGGAAAGTAAGTACTCTGGGATGCAGCAATTCATCAACTTTTCCCACAGGCGGGTTTTGTTAACAGTATCAAAAGCCTGTGAGAAGTTCATAACTGTAATATACACTGGAGTGCCCGTAGCACTACCAGCAATTTCCTGTAAGCAATTTACTATATAACCATTAGAAAGGGTTTTCATGCCCATATGAAAACCAGTTTGCAATTTCGACAGTCTTTAAATAAAGTTTCCCATTCCTCCAATTTGTGTGAGATCAGAGTAGCAAAAAGGTTACTATCTGGATCCAAGAAAGTTATGCGGCGGATCTGCACATTTACATCTTTTATTAATGTGGAGAACTACCACCCTATTCCAAGATGGAGGGATCGTTTTTCTTTCTAAAATATTCCTAAAGAGGACATACAGAACATCATTCCATAGCTGTGGACGGGATTTCAGTATGCTATTAGTGAGCCCACTAGGACCTGGGGCTGCTGAATTCAAGACTTTTTAAATCAGAGTTTCGATCATCTGAGGCTTAACAACCAAGAACCATGAACATTCCATTGTTATTTCAGTGGGCACAATGGTTGGCAGTCCATAGTAGTTTATTAATATGGCTAGTCCATGCTTCTTCACTTGAGGTGTTGGTTTGAAGGTTATCCTGTACCGCGTATTTATCCTTAACCAACGGCCAGAAATTACGAGAATTATTAGTCATCACGATTCTCAGCATCTGCCTGTGATTATACTAATACGCTCTTACCCAATTCTTGTATATTTGTTTGGCTGGTTTAATTTCCATCAAGTTCACTTAGTCAGGGAGATTAGCACGTCTCCGTGTTCTTAGTAACAATCTCAGGGAGATTAGCACGTCTCCATGTTCTTAGTAACAATATCAGCCCACTCTTTCTACGGTGGATATTTTTATCACAGAAATTTCTATGCTTGGTTAGATTTTTTACGCAGGCATCAAAATTCTGGTAACAACTTTCCAGGAAAATTGGAATTTGCCTAGGAGAAAGCAATGTGTATTTTTCCTCAGTCATAGTACTATTCATTATGACGCCAGCTCTCCACACGAAGCTACTTCTGTTACCAATCATTTTTGTAATTCTGTGGCTTCTAATATCTGCAATAAGAGTAATATGAACGCCATGATGTGGAGTAACCATTTGTGCAGCGAGGGAGGCTCTCAGTGTGCTATGGCCACTGGTTCATTCCCCAGTGACATTAAAAACTAAGCAGAGATCAAAACGGGACCTGGAAAAGACAAGGTAGTCAAGGAATGAGAATGCATTATGGCCTTTCCATGAGGACCTACTAGGGACATCCCCTTCTATATTTACGTTAGTAATTGTCAGACACCATACCCGAAGCCCGAAAATCATAAATAGGTGCCCGTTCTACCATTATAATATCTTGTCAAATGCCCAGCAAACTTCCAATTTGTATGTCAGACTGGTTGGCGAAAATGCAGTTTTCTCTATGGGTACCTGTAACTCCTTTAGCATAGACAAAGGGCAAGAGCTGTCACTTTGTTAGGATACCAACTCTGCTCTGAAACTGGCAACTTGAAGGTAAAAAAACCTGTACACCCAGCTGGCATTTTAAAAGCCGGCATTTTGGAATTACATTTTCATGTGATTTAACATCCTGAGTGTTGCATGTGGTGGCAGAATGTAAGAATGTAGCATTTTTACATGTACTGCAAACCAAATGACTATGAGTTTTTTTTTATGTAAAAGTAAATCCTTAGCGAGTTAAATACCAGATCCTCCTGCAACTACCACCCTTAATGTTTTTTCATCTACTTCTGCGGTATCTGAACAATATTCCATAGTTCCTGACTCCAACCCTATCTTACCCCAGGCTGGGGGCCACCCCTCTCCCTGCCGGATGTTACTTCATCTCATGATACACCAGTGGGACAATCTACCTGCATGGTTCACTCCTGCCGTTCTCCTGAAAGCTTATCTGCAACTTCCACAGCTTCTATCCCGGCTCTCTTGGCCTCCCTGCCTAGCTTTGAACACTACTCTAAGGCTCTTTCTTTGTCAACCCGCTCTGTCTCGGTATCCTCTGATGGTTTTCCCCCTGTATTCTGTGATCCCAAACCTATTCCTGGAATTGGCAACCCTCACTTAGATGCTCCCATCCGGTTACGGTTTGAAGAGCCAATGGCTTCTCTTCCCCTCTCTCTGCTTCTTCCTCTGGTTCTCTGGATTTGGCAGATGTTAACGACTCCCCTGCCGCTATGTTCAACGTTTTGGAGTCGCTCTTATCTGAACTCTCCTCCAAATGTAACGTGATCACTGCTAGACTAGATGCCCAGGATCTCCGGGCTGCAAAGACCTTGGGCCTTGTTGAGTCCCTTGTCACAGCATTTACATGCCGTGATGATCAGTTGTCAACTATTTGTACCACATATTCATGCATCATTCCCGTTTTATTTCTCTTGTATGCCTGTGGTTTGAAGGTAATTAATTCTAATATCTGACACAATTCCCCTGTTGGCAAACAGGGTAGAGTACACCAGTGTTTCTCCTATAAAGTAACTGCCCCCCGCCCCCCGGGATCTCAGCAGTGCCTCCAAGAGTGTAAGGTGGTTCTCCCAAGGACAAAGGGTGTGTGGCAAGAGTAGCTACCTGTAGGAGTCCTGGGCAAGGGCTACAACACCTTACTGCACACATGTGCATATGTGGACCCAGGGGGGTGGTCTATACTTGCCCTATGGGCAGTCCAGCCCCACTGGCCATCTGCCCTATCGTTGTACTAGGTCAAATAAACAGTCACAGTCTGATAAGATTTTGATAGAGTACAACTCCTTCTTTATATAATCAGTTAAAAGAACAATAATTACAACTCGGGGTTTCCAAGTTATTTGGCAGTTACCACCTCCGGTAGTACAATTGCTGAACGGTTTTATAGACTTAAATTCTTACATTCGCCACCAATAGTTATACTTCTCATTTACCCCAGTATGACACTGGAGGATACCAGTACCCATCAAAATGGAATCCCACTACAAAACTCTTTAAAGTGGGATGACTAAAGACTTACTTACAGTCTCATTTGAATAAACACATAACTGATAACCTTTCTGTGGGAGCACCCCCAGCGCATTCTGTAACACATATGGTAAGTAACCAACTGCTTTGTAGCCAATCGGAACATATGCTAGTAAGAATTATACAAGAGTTAGAAAACTAACACTTTACTTTCACTGTCAGCCAGTTTGTCACATGATATATATATATATATGGTACCTGGCAGACTCGTTCTACTACTTGCGAGCTACTTGCTGTAACGACTTGCCACATATATAAATAACCATTCTTTACATCATGGGAGACATTGGTGAGCGTGGTTTTACACATTAGACAATTTAACCCTCTCTCCCTTCATGGGATACATTGGCGAATATGGGTTGACAACTAAAATAAGTAAACTCTCTTCCACTTCTGGAGATACATTGACGAACATGGGTTGACCCATAAGGTAAGTAAACCCTCTTTCACTTCATGAGGTACATTGGGACACCTGGGTTGACACATTAGATAAGTATAAGTAAACCTTTGTTCACTTACCTGGGTAAATTGGCAAACGTGGTTTAACACCTCAGGTAATCAAATATTCTTTCACAGGTTGGGGGCCCTTTTCCAGAGATGGCCGGCTAACATTTACGCCCTCTCATAAGGGCTGCACTCCACTCCAGTAGATCCCTCGGCACCATACGGAGCCCCTCGCAATTGGCCACCTCCCCGTGTCGAACAAAAAAAACAACGAGAGAAGGGTCAGAAGAACTAAAATGCAATGTCCGGCAGAGGGCCCTGATGCAAGCGCAGAGTTTTGACAGAAATTGACAGATCACTTTCTTTCCCAATGTACCATACTACACGTAACAGAAACTCCTACAAAGGACTCCCTATCTGGGAGGTTGTCTCCCTTACCCCTTCTCTCTCGCTCTCTCTCTCTTTCTCTCTCTCTCTCTCTCTCTCTCTCTCTCTCTCTCTTTTTCTCTCTCGAGCTCTCTGTCTCTCTGTCTCTGTCTCTCTCTCAAGCTCTCCCCTTCCCTCACAGACCACTTAACTATAGTATACGAAATAACCAGTTAACCTGAATATTCCCCTTTTTTCGCTTTGATGTTCTCTTAAGTGATACGGTTACCGGGAAATACAACATGGGCCGAAACAGATTGTGAAAGCCAGGCAAAACAATTTTCTACTTCTCACGGGCCACACTATGTTGCCAGCTCCAGAGGCTATCTCTCCACTCCTACCTCCTCTCCCAGGAAAATGGGAAAAGGCAGACTCGCGTCTGGTACCATCTGTCTGCTACCAAAAAGGCACACTCTCACGGGAACTGCCAGCCCGAGCTGAACTGTCTCACAACCACGCCGGGTGCTTCATCTACCTTGAGGAGGGGAGAGCGCAGGTCGCCCCGGAATGCTCTGGGGAACCTCGTCAGCATGGAGGGCCAGGATGCCCTACGTGCTCTTCATGGAGGCGTTCTCTCTCCCGCTAGGCGGCCTGCCACCGCTATATCTTAATCATGGTCCTGTCCACCTGTTCCCAGGGTCGGGGACCGGTGACAGGATTTTACTCAAAATCACCTCAGTCACACGCAAGTTCCCCCTTGGGCGGGCCGTACCAAGTCTCCCAAGTCCTGAGAGGAAAGCAATATCTGCAGACAGAAACAGGACTGAAAGCAATCACCTATGAATCCCCTTTCATTCAATATAAATAAAACTCCCACACTGAAATGGGTGGAGGTTTACACTAAGTATGAAGGTTACTAGCCTTATTACTCTCTTCTATGGATTCCGATTAACTGGACTTGCTCGACTTGCAGAAAGAGCTGAATATGCTCTCATTCCTCTCTAGCGGCTGCTACTGTAAACAATGGCAGATCTATAATAATTAAAAAAGTGTGAACAGGTTTCAACAGACTGTTAAATTATAGGGTTGCAGTAAAAACTCTCCCAATGCATGTAAGAACATTTACTCTCCTAATGGCTGTTAGAACATGTATTTGTTTCTTTTTATTTTGCATTAAAAGCATCCCACAAAGCCCTGAGGCATCTTGGCGCTAGTTACAGTTACAGGAGGGAAGGAAGTTACACAGGGACATGGCAGTAGCAGATTACATCAATACAGGACAGCTAAAATAAGTGCATGAAACATAATATAAGAGCTTGACAAAGTATCTTTAGGACATGACCTGTTACCTAGGTTAAACAAAAGGAAGGTCGGTGTGCAGGACCACAGCAGGATACATGAGGTGAATGTTTAGAGTTGGCCACGGGTGCAATCCAGTAATGGCGCACCAAAAGGGCAGGGGGCCACATTGGCGGTGTAGGGCATAGAACATGTGGTTACAGTGACAATACAGTTGTGGACACTCTGGGAAGGCGGCACCCAGATGTTGGGGCCACATCACTGTGTAGGGATAGAATATGTGGTTACAGTGACAATACATTTTTGGACACTCTGGGAAGGCCACACACAGGGCTTGGTGGCCACCTCAGCAGTATAGGGCATATAATATGTAATTACAGTGTCATTACAGTTGTGGACACTCCGTGAAGGCCGTGCCCATGGGCTGGGGCCACATTGGCGGTGTAGGGCATAGAATATGTGGTTACAGTGACAAAAGGACACTATGGGAAGGCGGGGCCCAGTGGGCTGGGGGCCACTTCGACAGGGAAGGGCATGTATATGAGTTCTTTGGTGAGCCCCCAGGGCCAGGAGTATGTGGATCCAGTACATGCAGACAGTTCAGTGCAGTGCAGATTGGAGGGAGATTAGAAGGGAGTGTGTAGACATACCAGGCATCAACTAGTGCAAGCCTTGGTTGCAGCATGGGATAGTTGGGGCTGCAACGTTCATGCAGGTAAGGAGGTATAGTCTGCAGCATAGTAGGGGGAATGTGGGTGGTTAGGGAGCAGAGGGGAAACAAGGCAGATGTAGACAGCACTTTACATTTACTGATGGAGAAGAAGCATGGCAATAGTGCGGGATAAGACCCCATTGATCAGGCTTACCTTACGAAGAGGATGGTTGGTCAGGCAAAGAGGTTTAACCCGGAATTGTGTACATAACACACAAGCATGACTGTTGCAATCCCAGAACTGGGGTGTTTTACAATTTGTGGACATTCATGAATTTAAAAAAAACAATACCAGCCACTGAGTCAAATGGGGACCCAAGCTAAGCTCAGCGAGCAAGGAAGTCATTTGGGGACCCAGGCCAGGGAGCAAGGGAGTCGGTGGGGACCAGGGTCAGACTGGGACAAGAAATAGGCCCAGTCACCCAAAAAAAAGTGGTGAACCCCTCGCCTCAAAAAAGTGGCCCACCCCTCACCTCACAACCCTTCACCTCTGATGACATCGCCGGGAGTGATGTCATTTGACCGCACCCTAAAGTGACATGCCGGGAAGTGTTGAAACACGACCTTTCACCCCTTGACAAAACAGGAAGTGGCATCAAAAAGCATTGTTCCTAAGTACACTAAATTACTGTGAATCCAAGCAGACGTCCAAGGCCAAATGATAATATGTTATTGTATAGCACTTACATTTAAGCTCTTTTTTATAGTACAAATATGCATACAACATCACCCAACTTGTGCTGGTACTCATTTATCGACCTAAGAAGGATGAAAGGCTTTTTGAAAAGGAATAAATAATTTGGGAATGGTTTTTTTTTCATTTTGTTTTCCAAACCGGCCCCCACTCCCCAGGGATGATTTCGGCCTGGCCGCAGGCCAAAAGGCTGAGGGGCCAATCCGACCTTGGTGGGGGACCCAGCTTAGGGAGAAATTGTGAAGCAGGTACACAGACTCAGTTCAGATAGCAAGGAAGTCTGATGGGGACCCAGAACCAGCTAATGAGTCAAATGAAGACCCAGTGCAAGCCCAAGGAGCAAGGGTGAAGAGGGACCCAGAACAGCCCAGAGAGCCAGATGGGTACCCAGACATGGCCCATCTAGTAAGGAAGAACAAGCCAGTGATTCAAAGGGGGAACCAGGGTAAGCCCAGCGAGCAACAGTTTCAGGTGGTGACCCAGAACCAGCCCAAGGATCAGAGGAGTCAGGTGGGCATCCAGAACCAGCCCATGGAGCAAGGGGGGTGGCACGGACCCAGACCAGGAGCTTGGGTGGAGCATGACCCATCCCAGGAAGCGAGGGGGAGGTGGGGACACAGACCCAGCCCACAGAGAAAAGAAGAGGTTGATGCAGACCCATCCCATTGAGCAGGAGAGTCAGGGGGCACATGATTAGCTGAGGGAGCAGAGGATAGGGAAGATGCAGACCCAGCCAATGCACAAAGGGAGGGATAGCAGCCCAAATTGCAAGACTGTCAAAGAGGGAAAGTTAATCTGTAACTTGTCTGCCCATTTTAGGTACACCTTCTCGGTGGTGAGAGGAATGCCGGAATGAATCTTGCAGGTAAATGAGGGGAGAACCGAACCTGGACATTGCATTTTCTTACGATTTCTCTCCAGATTTCATAGGTGGAAAGGACTACATTTAGTGTTGTGTGTGGTACTTGCATGTGGCCTATTATGACTGCCCTTAGGAGATTGGGGGTTGCATGGCTTGTTCAATTTGGACATGGGGTCTAATGAAGTATGTGGTGTACCAGAAGCCGAGGAATTTGGCTTGTGCTGCCCAATATTATCTCTCTAGATCGTGGAGTGCCAGACCTCCTTTTGTTACTGGTTGGATGAGCGGTGTGTATGCTACCCTCGCAGGCTTGCAGGCCCATAATATTTCAAGCACTACACTCTGTAGTCGTTGGAGAAATTTTTGTGGCAATAACAATGGGATATTTACAAATAGGTAGAGGAGTTTGGGTAAAATCACCATTTTGACTAGGAAAACGCGACCTCACAACGTAAGGGGAGGAATTTCCAGCTATTAATTTTGTCTCGGAGTGCCTCTGCAACCTTTTCATAGTTGTCTTGGAAGAGGTCTTGATGGGTTCTGGACATTGAAATCCCCAGGTATCTAATCTTCGAGTGTTCCCTCCTCAAACCATATACATCAGTGAATTTCTTAGCTGAGGAAGTTAGGGGGAAAATGACTGATTTAGTGTGATTCATTTTCAGGCCTGAGAGGGTGCCAAATTTGATCACTTCTTGCATAACTGGGTTCAAGTTTTCGGTTGGATCGCGGATGAAGAGGGCTACACCCTCTGCATATAAGCAGATTATCATTTTGTGGGGACCAAAGCGGAGGCCCCTATCGAGTTGCCGGGACCGAAGACCGGAGGTCAGGGGTTCCATTACTAAAGCAAACAGTAGTGCTGACAGGGGGAAACCCTGTCTAATCCCTCTCTGCAGCTCAATACTAGATGATTTTGTTTTCCCTAGGATAATGTCAGACTGGAGTTTTTTATATAGGAGTGATACTAATTTAAAGAAGTGGTTTCCCAGACCCATACGTTTCAGTACTGTGAAGAGAAAGGGCCATTTGACGGAGTTGAAGGCCTTATCTGCGTCGAGCAGAACTGCTATGGCTTGGTGTGAGGGTCAGGTGCCTCCATGACTCCAAACATTCGTGTTACATCATGTTACAAACATTGTGGTAGGTTTTGCCGTTCTGTGTTCATTAGACCTTCCAAGATGGCCGTAAGCCCTTCTTGTTATTCCTTGAGCAGCGGTTCAGCTTCTATATGTTCATTCCCAACGTTGCCGGCTGGTCATGTGACCGCATATAAGAACTCGCGAGTATTGGCTCAGTGCATCGCTACTCCTAGTCCAGACGCTTCGTACGTTATTGACATCTAGGGATATCTATGGTTTTCCTACCTCTTATCATCTTTCTGACCTCTCTTTCTTTATGGGCTTCAGGTTCGGCTGATCCCGGCTCCAAGACTTCTCCGGCTCCGCCTCCTGAGATTCTCTCACTTTGCTCTTCGGAACTCTGTTTCCGGCTCGTACTACTGTTCCGCTTCTGACCTGCTCACAAAAACCATTCTTCGATATCTACACAATTACATCCTTACAGTACCAAGTATTCTTTTTCTTACGATACTCTGCGATTATTTTTGACTCTGTTAGACTAACCCTTTCACCTCTTGTTTAGGAATCATTTCCTCTTCCCGCAGCCCTCTGTACCACAAAAGGTAGAAATAGATCAACTTTAAGACCCCTGGAGTTGATCCTAGGTGGGTGGTTTGTTCTCTGGGGTTCCGTCCTGCTTGCTTTCCCAAACACCCTTCTTACTTGTCCTTTCTTGTCCGCAGAGCGCCTTCCCAGCGGAACTCAGAACTTTGCTACTGAAGGCAAACTTCGGCTGTACTCCCGCTCCTGAAGACACAGATACATCAGACTTTCCACGTCACTGCACAGGGTTTTTTCCCCTAGAGGGTTTCCCTGGGAGTGCTGTCCCCTCATCTCCTGGTTATTCTACCCAGGCAGAGGGTGACAGTGCTTGTGGGGGAATTCTTACATTCATCCTTAAAACTACTACCATCCAGGTCACTGCTGTCGATCTTGGTTAGTGAAATTTAGAGTTGATTTACACAAATTGGTGTTTGTTCAAAATTCAACCACTATAATCGTAACAATTTGTCTGATACCAAATGTGGTGTTGCAACCTGGTAAAAACCCTGCTTGGTCACCGAGCACTAGCCCGGGCATTAAGGGGAGTAGCCTAGTGGTGAGAATCTTTGCCAGGATCTTGTTGTCGAAGTTGATTAGGGAGATTGGCCGGTATGAGGCACCGTTTTCCGGGGGTTTACCTGCTTTGTGTAAAAGGATTATGTTTGCTTCTCGGAGGGTTGGTGGTAGCGTTCCGCTCTCGAGCGCTTCCTCATAGACCTGTAGCAGGAGGGGGCCTAGGATAGGGGCAAACGCTTTGTAAAATTCTCCAATTAACCCATCAGGACCTGGGGCTTTAGTGTTGGTCAGATCTTTTATTGCCTGCAGGATTTCCTCTAGCTTTATGGGGTCGTTCAGCGGTCCTCTCAGTTTGTCATTCACCCAGTAGAGCTCGGTGTGCTATAGGTAATGAAGGAGAGTTTCAGGGTTGGAGGTATGATTGGAGCTATAAAGGTCTTGGTAGAAGTTGCGAAAGCCTTCGGCTATGTCTTCTGTGTGTGCTAACTCGCCCTTGGGGCCTCGGATCTGTACTACCAGTGTGTGTTCTAGTTGTTCTTTGAGAGATGCGAGGGAGTGGGGATCGTTTGAGTCAGTACACTGATGTTCTAGTTGTTAAAAATGGCACTTTTTACTGGCAATGAAAGTTAGCAAAAAAAAAATAAACTTCACTTTAAAGCCAAGCATACTACCTGTGATGGCTTCTAGTTTGACTGGGCTTGTGTCAACCCTCTCTGGAGCCCCTCTCTATTTTTTGCACTATGTGCATGTCTATTTGGGTCACCTTCTATGTAACCCCCCTCTTTGTGCTTTTGTATTTGTGTGCCCCTGTTTGATTGGCTCAATCTCTCTTTCTCCTCGGATCTCTTACTGTCTGTTCAACCCATCCCGCAGCAGTCTTCAAACATTTTTCCATTCACTTGATCATATCTCTCAGTGTAGATTCAAGGTAACAACTGTTGCTACTTTGCTTCAGCCTCAAAACAAACAAGTATTGGCAAAGCCAAAGGTTTTGGTGTTTACTGCTGTTCTTTGTATTTTGCATTTAAAGGCACCAGGGTGCAAGTAGGAGAGTGCAAAGTTTGAGAGGACGCTGAAAAAAGTGGCCGGGGTGTGGAGGAAGTGGAAAAGGAAGGAAGCGATTAGTGAAGCCACTGTATATGCAATTGTATAATCGTTATGTTTCATTAGTGGCGGTTTCAGATGCAAACATAATGGCACCCCGTGTTTTTTCTTTTTCTTTTACGTGTGTAGCTGCACCGTCTGCTCTTCTGGGGCTTTCCCATGGCAGTGTGAACAGCACCCATATGTATCTACGGATCCTGGAGAGTCGAGCCCATGCCCCTCCGCCTGGAGAACGCTGGCACGCCATGGACCCTGGTAAGGAAGAGGGGACCGGGGATGGGGAACGAAGGGAGGAAGGAAGTCGAAGGAAGAAAGAAAGGAAGGGAGGGAGGGAAACTTCCTTGTGCACCTGTTTATTCTCAACTGCATTAACACATTAATAAATTCCTCGAACTGTAATAGGTATTGGGAATATTCACTAGCCGTGTCCTCAAAATTAATTCATGTTTCTGAGTCCTGCTTGCTTCAGTTTCACATTTATGCCACTGATCTTTGGAGAAATAAAATAGAGAGCTGGACATTCAATAAATGGTGTGAACATGGGAAAATCACATAACCACTCCAATTCCAGAGCCAGCGTTACCCTTGCATAGATTCACGTGTTCGTCAAATTGTGTGATTCTTGGTAAATCATTGAGCTCAACTTTGCTGTGATTCAAAGCCAGGGTTTTATAGAGGCTGATTACACACCTAATTGCTCTCATTGAAATAAGAGTAAACTTGCCCATGTGCGGTGTGTATGCAGAAAGATTATCTGTGTGTGTTCTTTAAGATGCCCACGTAACCAGGCGGAGTTCTAAAAGGGCTGGTCCTTTCTTATCCAGAAATGACCCATTTTGTGCAAAGTGGGCCATCAGTTCTTCCCATCAATGAACAGCACAGGGGATTGATCTGTGTAAAGTGAAGGGCTTGTTGCATGGATGGCTTGGGTAGCTCTGGCTTTGGCCACACCCCAGGCCCTGAGAGTACCAGAAGAATGGGCGTAGTGCCCTACGCCTGCAGTGGTTTCTCTAACAGGGTGGTATGGCCTGGTGATGGCCTGGATGTGACACCTGACTTGATTTTATCTGAAGACTTAAGTGCTTGAATGTCTGCACCGTTCAGGTGCACATCATGTGTCCCTGGGTTTGGTGATGTGTCGCGTCTCCCTGTGATTGGCTGTTTATATGTTCCTTGTTCAGGCTGCCTTCCTACTTCTCGCACGCTTCCATGTCTTTCCCAAGTATTGGAAAAAAGACATAAATTTACCACCACACACCTAGCATTTCAATTAGAGCGGCAATGGCAGCACAATGCAAGAATAAACCTCGACCAATTAACTAAGCATCTGGCAAATCAGTAGCAAGGGAAAGGAGCTGAGCTGTGCTCTGGGGCGTGAGTTCCCGACCTTGGAACCTGCAGCCCTTGCTTCCAGTCATGGATTTAGAATTCTAGCAAAGCTGTGATTCTGGCCAAATTGCTTCAACTTCCTTTTTTTATTTTAGGATAGTATACATGTGTGATGTCATTTAAATAAAACCGCAACCATAATGCGTTCTCTTCAGTATTGTCGCATTTACTTGCCCCTCAAGCCACCCACCCAACCCCCATTTCATTTTATTCTGTGCCATTCAATGGCATCATCAAGACCTGTTGAGTCACTTCTGGTCAAGTAAATCAGCTCTTGTTCTCTTTTGAAGAGTCTCTCTTCTCTCGTTTTCAAGTCTTGCCCCCTACAGTGCGGCCCACTTAAAGTCTTCCCATCCATGTTTCTTTTCCCTAGAGTGATTTGCCATCAGCGCTTGTTCTGTTTGGTTTTTAAGGCAGCTGCGACGTTTAAATACCTGTGTTTTTATTTTCTAGTTTGTTTTGCCTATATACTTGAGACCACTAGGGAAGGTTATCAAATAGAGCCCATCCCAGCAAAAGAAATGTTGTTCAGATCTTGTAAAACAACACCACTGCAATGTTTTAGCCACTAGGTTATCTCCAGGATATCTCAGTGAGTCAGGCATGTGTCTCAGTCATGGCCCAACCTTTAGTACACAAGTTTGCATTAGATAGCAGAGCTGCCTCAGCCCTTCATTCTGCTGAGTTCAATAAAAAGAGTACTGTTAATGTGGGTAATGAAAACGTTTGATATTACAGTGCTCCAGGAGGAATCCAGCTTGAAGCGCTTTATAAAAATGTGATTTATAATGTTACAAGCAGGAGGTCCACCTCCCTGTCTTCTGTAAGAGCGCATTCAGAATTGGGCCTGCCGCCGCCACAATCTTTTCCTGATTGCATTACCTCTAAGGGGAAAGAAAAACACTACAGTGGACATTGAGCAGATATCACTCTCCTTAGCAGTAATTAACCCAGTCAGCTGGTGAACACGCTCTTTCACTCTGGCCGGCAAATAGATCTACTAGCAGCAGGTCACAAGGTGTTATGTCCAAAATGTGCACCTCACATGGAAACTGGTCAGATTTCATTGGTGACGCTGTCCTGCTCGACTGGCCACACAGAGATCTGCCTGAGTTTCCTTTGGATTATTTTCAAGTTCAAATAGTGTTAGTTTCTGCGATGATCCCGGCTGCTCCCTTCTGGTCCAGTTCGGGTCCTTTCGCCATTAGCAGGTAATATATTCGCGAGTCTTCGTGAGAATCTTGATAGTCTTGTGTAGTAGCAGGACGTGGTTGTGCAAACTCCCTCCCATTGCAGACCTTAAGTGCCTTGCACCTGAAAATGCGCCTACGCCCATCACAACACTTTTGGTGAACATAGATATTTAAGTCTGAGGCGATGAAGGAGTCAAGTGAAAACAGTGCTATATAAAATGGTGGCGAGTCTGCCAATAAACTCTCGAAAGAACGAGTAATCAATCCTCTTTCAGCTCCTGTTGATGATGTCATTCTTTGGGATTGTGCTAACAAGCAACGCTTCTTTGCAAGAAAAAAACAAAGAAACCAGATTTCACCACAGACTAGAACCATTTCCGCGCAGTTGCTGACATTGTTAATTATTAAAATGGCCGACAGCAAAGCAAAAAAGAAACATTGGCCTGGCCTTTGAGAGATGCTCTGCTGCTGCCGGGACATTAACATCAATGTTATCAACATGCAACTGACAGTCATGTGTTCACGGATGGGGATTTACTGCCAAATGCTTTGCACTAATAAAGGAAGAAAAATGAAAGAAATAAAATACCTGCAGAGGAAGAATAATTAAAAGGTGAATTCCGCCTTCCACAATATGGGAAAACAGGAGCCTTGGGCAGGATATGGCCATTACTGTCTGGATTTTTGATCAATGCCAGAACCACAATGCAATACATTTCCTCAATTATTAATCAGTCAGGTGTGCGAGAGATATAGGAAAATTAAATTAGCTCCTTGACCTTTGCATTTTTCTTTTTTATCATTCACGTGTTTCTGGTGCAAGGCACGTCCCTGGTCTCCCTGGCATTCTCGACCTTCACGCCGCAAACATATCACATTGAGCAAATGCATTATTTCGATTTGCATGGTGACAAGGAGAGGCTGTTTGGCAAAGGGGCGTGGAAAAATATAGATGTTTAATTGGCTTGACAAATCCTGGCAGGCGAGCAATCGATGTTGGCAAGTGCATAGGCTCACCTCATGCCACCATAAGAGAAGCAAAGCAGTACAAACATGGGCCAACACTAAAATTGGACTACGAGCTCTAGCATGGCCAGAGATATATTTACATGCTTATGCGTAATAATCAATTAATAGACATTTAGGATTTTGGGGAGAAAAGGGCATTTTTGTTTGATAACCCTCAGATTTGGGGAAGATGTGAATGTAGGTGGTGTGGCATTTTAAATGTGTCTGCAGAGGCGTGCTGAGTTCTGAATTCTGTACTTTTCAAAACTATAATAATTTGATATTTATATAGCGCTTTGACCCAAAGTGCTTTACATGGCACATATTTATGTTATTATAATTGCCGAATCAAAACTGGTACTGACTTTATCAACTTTGTAAGGATGAAAGGCTGAGCGAACCTTGCAAGGATTTGAACCTGTGACCTGCAGATCAAACACGGTTCAAAGCAATCAGAGCATAACCCACTGAGCTATTTCACCAGCCTTTTACTTTTCCCTAAAATGCTCCCTTTTACTTTCTCTACTTAAACCAATGTGAAAACTTTTGCCATTTGATGCAAAATGTACTTGATGAAAAAATGCTAACCTCACCGTAATCCACAGTTAATGTGCTTGATTCCAATTTTGCAAAACTATTTTGCAGACAAATCTGTAAAACCATATTTAGCTTAGATTTCTCAGTGCTTGTGATGTAGGCTGAGGTGACATCACTGTAGGAAAAGAAAAACAAATGATTGTTCTCTCATTTAATGTATAAGATTACATTTTTTTAAAGAACACATTAGCAGGGAAATACATCTGCACATTTTGTGGGAATGTTGCTGCTCATGCGACGTAGGTACCTCTTTGTGGATGGAATACTTTCAATGTGTTGGGAAGGAGAAACGATCTGTTGATGTACAGTAGGAGCTAGGGGAGGTTACAGGGCAGAGGGGGGTGTCGTTAGATGCCATAGTGTGGGGAAGGGGGTGAGCGTTTTTGCCCTGGTATACATGGGGAATCAAAGGCCATCTTAGATAGGAGCTTCCATATTGGAATTGAGGCCTAGTTTTGCACTGAAGCCAGTACTGTAGGCCTGAGACACACCCATAGAAATAAAGTGTATGCAGGCAGTAATAGATTGTAGCTTGGGCATCGGTGAGGAAGGCCAGAGCTGCAGACATTCATAGACCCTTCATTGTCTCATGTTGCCAACATTTCGTATACCACAAGGGATGCGCTCTGCAAGGCCACAATGGGGTTGAGTGCTCCCTGTGAAAAGCGATCCCACGAGCCTCCGACCCTTCCTCTCTCAGCTCTGAGTAATTGCACCCGAAAGCCCTCGCCCCAAGACCCCCAGCATTCCAAGATAACAGTCAGTCCCAGACTACCAACCATAAAACTGCTAAACCCCCAATCGATCAGAAAAGATCTGAAAACAGGGATCAGTTGCCCTAGGTCGCGTGATGTGTGCTGTCCGGGGCCGGGAGGGGTAAAACAACATAGACAAAATGAGGGTGGGAAACTTTGGTTGGGCGCCAATGTGTCTGGAATCGATCTGTAGTTTGTCAGAAGCAATGGCCTCGAAGTATTCTCTTAGCCCCTGTCTGCAGTACCAGGTGCACATCAGGTTAGAGATAGAGCTTGTATTGTTTTTCTTCACATAATTTCCAATCAGTGGTAGCTTCATGCCCACTGGCTCAAAAGGAGGAACCCACGTGGGAGAAGATGGACATAAGGGGCTTGGACCAATAGCCTGGCATCCCTTAGGGAGCAGGTAGTCTATGTATAGGGTCTCGACCAACCAGCCACGTGGGTTTGTATATGTAATTCACATCACTGATGATGCTGTCTGCATTCATAAAGTGTTGTTCGTACTGATTTTATCAGGACATTCCATGGCAGCAGAATTCTTTGCTGGTACATTTCTATTTTTGTGGAAATAAAATGTTGCTTTTCTTGAAAGACGTGTGCAGGGCCTTTTTCCCTATTGGGTTGCAATTTTTCTGTTGTGAGCATTGAGGGGCTTCTCTATATTTTTGGTGACCCCAATGTGATCCCAGCGACCCCTGCGAAGATGGAGGCTTCCAGGCCGCATCACTGGAGGGGCCACGCCCACCTACAGTAACCAGTCCCAAGTGTGTGTATAGGAGCAGGTTTTACAAAATTCCTGTCTGCTCTTTGAAGCGGGTCATGGCTCCTAGGAGAGTGCAGGCCGTTGTTGGGACCCCGTGATGGAGGAGCTTGGGTGAATATGCAAATGTAAGTATACCTCTTGTGAGCAACAACAAAAGGAGAAAGGGTGAATGGTGAAGTGCAGTGTGTGTGCGGGTGACGGGAGAATGTGAAAAAGTCCATGTGGCAGGTTTTGTATTTTTATATTATTATTATTAAGGAGATTGGTTTAGGCGGTTACGATAACACTGTGTGCAATGTACAACTACACGTTTCGGTTGAATATACTATTGGTTATATGGGGAAGTGACTCAGCTGGAGTAAATGTATAGTGCGTTCCCATTGTACAAGGATAAAATAGAGAAGTACCACAAGCAGTGGTTGGTAGAGACCCAAGGGGGAATGCCCCGCCTCTGGCCAGAGCATGGTTCTAATAATAGATGATAGAACACATGAACACGTTTCTAAATGCTAAGTGTGAGGGTAAACAACTGCAGAAGCAAAAAGAGATCAAAGACCTGTGAAACATGGCATAAAATGTAGAGGATACCGCCTGGTGTATGCCCCAGTGTGAAGGTAGTGCCCGCCAAATATAGTAACGACAACAGTGCCAGAGGAAGTGCCACGGCCCATGCCCAGCACCCGCCCACCCACAGGATACACCAATCCAACATATCTGCCTCCACCTGCCACTACTCCACCTCCATATCAACCAAACCTAATAGCATAAGGTCGGACAGGGAGGAGCACCAAGAGGGACAGGAAGGAGACTGGGACAGTTTGGAAGAGTTTGAAGACAAGGGAGGTGATGCACAAGGGGATACAGAAATGATGCCAAGAGTGGAACATTTGTGAGGTGAGTGATTGAGGAGCAGGTTTGGGTGGGTAGCAGTGGCAAGGAAAAGGGGAAGAGGCAAGCGGAGAACGGGGCGCGGACCAAGCAAGCAAATTCTGTTAATACACAACGAACCTTGGAGGGCAAATGATGTGCCATGGGCGCATATGGATAAAAATAATGTTATCAAGGCACTTCCGGCCCTTGAACCCGGGGCTGGGAAGTGGGTATATGCTTTGAGAAACCGACAGCAGGGGTTCCTTTGGTGGTAGGAGTCATGAAAAGCCTACTTGTTGCAATTGTGTAGGACCAGGCTGGCGACGTGTGAGTCAAGGCAGGATATCCTGGTGTAAAACTAGATGATGATGCGAATGATGGGGCACCTTTTAATAAAATTAGGGCACAAGTGTGGGACGCTCTGCAACGGGCATACCCTGACACACCTGACTCACAGTCCATAATACAGTATACTATGGGGGACGATGAATATACATTCTAAAAGTGCAGGAGATGTGGTGAGCGGAGACGGGTGACCATTGGGACAGATCAGTTTCTATTTTTTATTTTGTTATCAAAAGGAGATTGCCCAAGGAAGTTCAGAAAGCGCTTGATAAGATAGCATGCATAGACGCAAAGGGATGGGCTGAGATTCAAACTATAATATTACACCATTGCAAGAGGATTAAAGAATGAGAAAAGGAAACGGCTCAGAGGTTGTAGGTGGAAGAAGCAAAACTAGTACAGAAGAAGTTAGCTAAAATAGCAGTGGAATGGGCGGTGATGGCAAACACTGAGACAAATTCAGCAGAGCAGGCTGCTGCTCGTGCAGACGTAAAGATAGTGTTTTGGGCAGCTGGAGGACAGGGACAGTAGGGTGGCGGACCCCAATCAGAATCCTGAGTGGCATCAAGGAAGTCAGCAATGGGGAAGAGGAGGGTTCCAAGGGAACAGGGGGGGATCAGTATAGTGGGAGCTAGGGGTGGTATGGGACCATCTCAGTGTTGGAGCTGTGAGAAATGGTGACATTTTGCAAGAGAATGCAGAAGCAGGAATGGGGCGGGGTATAACACATACAGTCAACACACTCCTACACTACCACAGCCACCCAGTTTTACCTCAGTACCGTACATAATACATCAGGCCTACACCCAGTTGCCCCCAAACCCCTCACACATGCAGGCCCAAGCAATGCCTAGTGTGCAGCCACAAGCGGCCCATCAGAATACTTTATACAGAGGTCAGCTACCCACACCCAATGCAGTGCAGAATGGAACAGTAGCACCCTACCGAGGGGAAAGTGTCATGGGAGGAAGCCCCTTTACGTTTCTGGGTACCAACATGTATCCTGATAAGGACAGCCCACAGAAAGCTCTTGCGTGCCCAAACCTGTCCATGACTACCCACCCTGACGAGGAACGCAATTCATCTTTATGGCTGATACAGGTGCCACAAAATCATGCATCAGTGAAGGAAACTTCCCGCTATCAGGTGAAACACACGACACACAAGGACTCTCTGGGGCTGTTGCTACAGTTCCCTACACATAAGTGGTAGCTATCAAAATAGGAGGTAAATTGGTGCGTGCACCCTTATTATATTCAGAGGCCTCCCCCATAAATCTGTTGGGACGGGATTTGTTGAGCAAGATGAACATGACCATTTGCTTTATGGACCGTGGAGTGGTATCCACCACACCGGTTATGTGTGCATTAAGGGTAATGGTCATCATTCAGGCCCAAGGAGGGGAGGTGGTGGTCTGTGGCATCCCCATAGACCCAGACATGTTTGTCTATTGAATAACCGTGTTGCTTGATGTGGTGCCGCAGCTTGGCAAGTCGTGTTGGCGGGTACCATCAGATTTCATCTTCCGACCCGTGGTAACCCCAGAGCTTGTGGCAGGCACAATAGTTATTGTCCCTAGATTTGCAGGGCCTGGTTGTGTCAGCTAAAAGGATTGCTGTGGTTGGGACAGATACTCATGGCTGTGAGTGGAGGTCAGTGCTCTGTAGTGACCCAACTGTGCACCTCAAGGAAGCGACAGATGCAGAGTTGTTTGAGGACAGGGATGACAATGGAGGAATCGTGTTAGCAATTTGTATCCCTTGCATAATTATGGTGCAATACCGGAAAGTTCAATGTTCCTTGGTGGCCCTTGTCATCCTGTCCCCATTCACTGAGTGTGACTTAGAAGAAGCACCAGAAAGATTATGGAGAACCAACGCCCACAATCCAGGTTTTTACAGGGAGTGGCACTGGTTCGAATAACACTGAAGCCAGGATCAGTGCTGCCACAAGTTAAATACTACCCGCTGTCCAAAGGAGCGGAGGAGGGCATACGGAATACCATTGTGGCACTCCTAAAATAGGGGATGATAGGGCATTCTACCTCCCCATGTAACACAGTGATCTATCCGATAAAAAAGGCAATTTTGGAGAACTTCAAATCTACTCTGACCGCGCAGTGTGCATCTGTGTATGAGATCATCCTACCCAGCCCCAATCTTCATATCGTGAGTTGTAAAACTGTAACTCATGCCACCTTTTTAACAGAGCAGTGCAAAGAGTAAGATCTGGTAGAACATGATTGTGTGTCATTTGAGGGGGAGGAAGAGGATAGTCCGCTTGAAGGGTGGGTGCTTTTCGCTGATAGGTCAGCAACTACTAACCAGAGTTCAGGTTTGAAACTTACTGGGGCGGCAGTAGTACACCTGGTGGATGGGGTATATGAGGTATTGTTGCAGAAGAGATAACCTACGCACTATGTGGCCCAAGCAGCAGAACTCATAGCCCTCATTGAGGCACATTTAGCGTCTGAGGGGTGCCATGTCACCATCTATTCTGATTCGGTTTATATTATGACCACGGTGCATGCAGGCCTCTTTCGATGGAAGAGGGCCACACTATTAAAAAGGATTGCTGTCTTTCAAGCTTGTGTTTTCCCATATGTATATGTTTCATATGATGTGACTGTACTCTAAGGGAATTACTGTAAGAACCTACTAGAAGGATATGTCTACAAATAAAATAAAATTCTTAGTTTCTGACTGTTACTGAAGAAAACCATGTGGCCTAGATATGTCAGCAAAAGAGAAAATAGTGAGCCAGACATGTAATGTCATCATTGATGTCATCAATGACATTTGTGATGTCATCTTTGATGTCCTGGGTGTTAGTCTTAGCAGTGCACGGTGGTGACGCGAGTTATGGTTGCTTAGCTTACCATAACTGGCGAATTTCAAGAGTTTTTCGGTTTTACTTGGAACCATAACGTCCCTTTAACAAAGTTTTTTCACTGAATTTCATAGGTTTTTAGTAGCGCAACTTAACCATAACGTCCTTTTAACAAAGTTTTTTTCACTGAATTTCATAGGTTTTTAGTAGCGCAACTTAACCATAACGTCCTTTTAACAAAGTTTTTTTCACTGAATTTCATAGGTTTTTAGTAGCGCAACTTAACCATAACGTCCTTTTAACAAAGTTTTTTTCACTGAATTTCATAGGTTTTTAGTACCGCAACTTAACCATAACGTCCCTTTAACAAAGTTTTTTCACTGAATTTCATAGGTTTTTAGTAGCGCAACTTAACCATAACGTCCTTTTAACAAAGTTTTTTTCACTGAATTTCATAGGTTTTTAGTACCGCAACTTAACCATAACGTCCCTTTAACAAAGTTTTTTCACTGAATTTCATAGTTTTTTAGTAGCACAATTTAACAATAATGACTTTGACTTTATATACATGTCATATGGAACTGACTAGATCTCTTCTTATGAACTTGATGTCCGCGAACTTATTTAATGTTCGCGGACATGTTCGGAGAACAGTACCACTACCTAAAAACTGTGGGGGTGGGTGGTGGGGTATGTTTGATTGTTATATCATAATATAGGAACATTTAACAAATTCAAAAAGCAGCACACAAACACATTATATATAGTAATACATAAGAAATGTAACCCATATATGTAACACACTAACCATTCATTTAAATACAATATGTTCTGAAATGGAATATACCACAAGAAGATAAATTGGCTTCCAACATAATTACCTCACAAACACATAGTAAATATGCAATACTAAAGCTTCTACGTTACAATGCAGATGGTACCAAAAACAACTGCTAGCTGACTGGATTCACACATAGTCAAATATCACTTGGTAAGAAAACCTTCACAACAATAGGTATAATCTACCACGCAGGAGCCACAACCAATTCAGGGCACTACACGGCATATACAAAAAAGAAATGTGGATTGTTTGAATGTAATGATAGTACCATTACTCTAAAGCAGAGATTACCAGCAAATCTTACAAACGCTTATTTGATGTTCTTAAAACCAAAATTTGATAAATAAACTGTATTTAAACCTTTAAGTAAATTTGTGTTAAAAAAATATAAACTGTTAGAATACTCCAAAAGCTATCTAACTGCTCAAAGATTCTAAAACAACTAATCAGATAAATGAATACCACTAGATTAGACCAAAAATACACAGTTAGAATACGCCAATTGGTATCTAACTGCCCCAAAATTATAAATTTGTGTTAAAATAATATAAACTGTTAGAATACTCCAAAAGCTATCTAACAGCTCAAAGATTCTACAACAACTAATCAGATAAATGAATACCACTAAATTAGGCCAAAAAATACACAGTTAGAATACGCCAATTGGTATCTAACTGTCCCAAAATTTAACAATATCCAAATAGATAAATCAAAACCACTAAAATATATTAAAAAAATAGACAGTTAGAATACGCCAATTGGTATCTAACTGCTCCAAAATTTTATAATATCAAAACAAATGAAGAATCTGTTACTGCGCCAAAAAAATACAGCAAAGCAAAGTTTAAAGCATTAGCCAGAAACAACAAGTGAACACTGAAAACAAACAAACAAATAAACTGTAGCATAACAGAAAAAGTTTTTTTTTTTAATCCAACATGGATTTTTTTTTCTCCCACAGACCCAATGATTTTAGCAACAAATACAGAAACTGAGCAAATTGCACAGTACTCTGATTTGTACTCTACTAAATATGGGGGTCGAAAAAAAATAAAAGTATATTGCTTATACAATGTAATAAGTCATTACAAAATACTAATACTAACATGCTATTTTCTTTTATCACAGAAATGAAGAAGAAAAACATGGACTCCCATTACTAGACCAAACAGTAAGTATACAATAATAAGGACAACCATAGCAGCATATCACATCCATAGTATCTAATACCTTTGTTCCTTATACATTTGTTTTTCACCCAAAGTTATAAGCAAATATGAATGTGATATGCTGCGGTGGTTGTTGCCAGGGCATCCAGTCTTGGGTGCATGACTGCCAAATGGCCATGCACCCAAGACTGTATGCCCTGGCAACAACCACCGCAGCATATCACATCCATAGAGTCAAACATTTCAACTATGATCTATGGGAAACTTTTAATGTCCGCGAACAATGTGAGTGTTCTTAGAACACTTTGAACTTGCCAGCGAACAATACGGACACCGTTTTCAGGACACCCCCTACGAACATTTCAGAACAACGCGATAGTTCTTAGAACACTTGCAACTTAACAACGAACAATACGGACAGCGTCCTAAGGACACCCCCTACGAACATTCCAGGACACCGGGAGTGTTCTCAAAAACGTCTTCAGAACACCCCCATTGTGTTTATTTGCGAACATTTCAGGACACCGTGGGTGTTCTTAGAACACATTCAACTTGACAGAGAACAATACGGACAGCGTCCTCAGGACACCCCCTACGAACACTCCCCGGACACCGCAAGTGTTCTTAGAAGCGTCTTCAGTACACCACCATCTTGTTTATTTGCGAACATTTCAGGACACCACAAGTGTTCTTAGGACACATTCAACTTGACAGAGAACAATACGGACAGCGTCCTCAGGACACCCCCTACGAACATTCCAGGACACCGGGAGTGTTCTTAGAAGCTTCTTCAGAACACCACCATCTTGTTTATTTGCGAACATTTCAGGACACCGCGAGTGTTCTTAGGGCACATTCAACTTGACAGAGAACAATACGGACAGCGTCCTCAGGACACCCCCTATGAACACTCCCCGGACACCGCGAGTGTTCTTAGAAGCGCCTTCAGAACACCACCATCTTGTTTATTTGCGAACATTTCAGGACGCCGCGAGTGTTCTTAGGACACATTCAACTTGACAGAAAACAATACGGACAGCGTCCTCAGGACACCCCCTACGAACACTCCCCGGACACCGCGAGTGTTCTTAGAAGCATCTTGAGAACACCCCCATTTTGTTTATTTGCTAACATTTCAGGACACCGCGGGTGTTCATAGAATACATTCAACTTGACAGAGAACAATATGGACAGCGTCCTCAGGACACCCCCTACGAACATTTCAGGACACCGGGAGTGTTCTCAAAAATGTCTTCAGAACACCCCCATTTTGTTTATTTGCGAACATTTCAGGACACCACGGGTGTTCTTAGAACACAATCAACTTGACAGAGAACAATACGGACAGCGTCCTCAGGACACCCCCTACGAACACTCCCCGGACACCGCGAGTGTTCTTAGAACAGTTTCACTTTGCTTGCGAACAAAACGGACACATATTGAGTCCTTAGAACAACCCCAGTCAGTTTATTTAGAACATTTCAGAACACCGCAAGTGTTCTTAGGACACATTCAACTTGACAGAGAACAATACGGACAGCGTCCTCAGGACACCCCCTATGAACACTCCCCGGACACCGCGAGTGTTCTTAGAAGCGTCTTCAGAACACCACCATCTTGTTTATTTGCAAACATTTCAGGACACCGCGAGTGTTCTTAGGACACATTCAACTTGACAGAGAACAATACGGACAGCGTCCTCAGGACACCCCCTATGAACACTCCCCAGACACCGCAAGTGTTCTTAGAAGCATCTTCAGAACACCCCCATTTTGTTTATTTGCAAACATTTCAGGACACCGCGGGTGTTCTTAGAACACATTCAACTTGACAGAGAACAATACGGACAGCGTCCTCAGGACACCCCCTACGAACACTCCCCGGACACCGCGAGTGTTCTTAGAACAGTTTCACTTTGCTTGCGAACAAAACAGACACATATTGAGTCCTTAGAACACCCCCCAGTCAGTTTATTTAGAACATTTCAGAACACCCGTGATGTCCGCAAACAAGTCGAACACAAAAAGAACGTCTAACACATAAAAAACACAACTTTCATCCTATCTCATACACTCCCACCCTCCCCAAACACTCCTACACACCAACACACTCTACTAAATACACATTTTGAACAAAGTTTCACCGCGCTGTCCGCGGACGTCCGCGAATCCAAGATGGCAGGCGCTACCTAAAAATCTGACGCGCTTCACGCTCCACGCCGTCCAATCAGCGAACACGTTGCCTGTCTGCGAACATCACGCAAGACGATTGGCCAATCAGGACACTGTCCACGGAGTGAACAGGGAAGTGTGTCCACGAACCGAACACAGATATCACTCATTTTTTTTTACCTACTTTTTGGTCTTTTTAAAAAAAACTACTGGACGGATTTTCACCAAATTTGCAAAAGCACGCTTTCGGGACCAAGCCGCTGCTCCTGGTCCAAATTTGGTGGGAATCCGTCCAGCGGTTTGGGCTGTAGGCGCGAGCAAAAATGTTTTCCCATTCAGTCTATGGGAAACAAAAAGTTTTGGGACCCCCCCTATAGCTTTGCCCCCTCTGGACGAATCCTCACCAAACTTTGCAAAGAAATTCAGAGTGACCCAAATACTGTTTTTGCAAAGTTTGGTGAGGATCCGTCCAGGGAGAGCAAAGTTATAAGCCACCCAAAAAGTGCTCTTCCTATGGAAACAGCAACTTAACCATAACTATGTAACTATCATGTACCCCTGATCAATATGCACAGGCAGGATACAGTTTGCGGCCAGTATGTAAAGCATGGGTGACCAAGGAGGGGTCACCTCCATATTTAGAAACTGAAAGACTGGAAAGGGCTAGAAGGGGTGAAAATGAAGGGGGGCTTACATGGAAGTGCATTAATGAAGTATTAACAAAAGGGGGAATGTTGGGAAAGAGAAATGATCTTCCCAGCCCCCCACTCCAAGTGCTTTTCGATGAAACAGAAGCCTATGAATGTGCAGTAGGGGGTAGGGGAGGTTACAGGGGTTAGGAGGATGTTGCTAGAGGCCATAGTGTGGGGAAGAGGGTGAACGTCTTTGCCCTGGTATACATGGAGAATCTAACAACATAGTAGCAGCCATATCGGAATCGAGGCCTAGTATTTGTCAGGCCTGAGTCACACATATTGAAATAAAGTGTATGCAGGAGGTATAAAATTGTAGATTGGACACTGGTGAGGAAGGCCAGAGCTGCAGCGATTTATAGACCCTTGACTGTCTCATGTTGCCAACATTTCATATTCAGAAGGAATGCGCCCTGCAAGGCCCTGCAAGGCCACAAGGGGGTTGAGACTCACTGTGAAAAGTGATCCCACGAGAAGGAGGGGCACCCGAAAGCCCCGACCCGAAGACCCAAAGACCCGATAACATTCCAAGATAACAGTCAGTCCCAGACCACCAACCAAAAAACTATAAAACCCCCAATCGATCAGAAAATATCTGAAAACAGGGATTAATTGCATTCACCATAGGTCATGTGATTTGTGCTGTGAGGGGCAAAACAACATAGCTAAAATGAGGGTGGGGAACTTTGGTTGGGAGCCAACGTGTCTGGAATTGAGCGGTAGATTGTCAGTGTAAGAGGATTCAATTCAGCACTACAGCTAAGTTAACGCCTAGTCTAGAATACTGAATGAAAACCCTTATTGATATATCTTTAGGTCCAGTTCATGCGTTCTGGATGACTACCCCTGTATAACACCCCTCTCTTGGAATCCCCCTGACCCCACTGAGCCAAGAAGTAGTTCTGTTTTGCAAGTTTAAAAGGTTTATTTGATAATTTAAAATAGATATATATATATATCACGCTTTATAATAAATTAATAATTGAATAGCACACTTAATCTGATATGATAAAGATCAACAACGGAGAATCTGGCACTAGCACACTTCTTTATAATGACTAATGAGTTGACCTGAAATGGATAAGGTAGCACACTGGTAAATAGGAACAGAAGTATAATGTGGTAGAAAATGCTTTATAGAGTTCAAATGGATGTAATGTTGAATGAAAATGCAATACAGAAAATACTCAATATGATTTCAACAAACAAGGTAATCACTTTTCTCTGGCAATCCCCTCCCCCCCTTGATGCAATGCAAGGAAATGGAAGGAAGCACACAGTTCTCAGAAATGCAATCAATGTAATCAGTTCAATCCAGCAAGCTTAGACAACAGAAAACAGATAGGGGTTTTGAAAACACAGGCAATGCTTGGATATGTGCTGGCAATGAATGAGAAATATGCTAAATTTGCTTTTAATTCCCTTATAGAGGTTCAGGGTGAGTGGTATCTAGTTAATATTAGTCCAGGCTCACACTAGCAATGATGCAGGGATAGTTAGCAGGTTAAACGAATTTCTGGCCAATGGAAAGCAAACAGCAGCAGTTTTTACATGTGAAGAAATTGCAAATCGCGGTAAAATTCGCGGATGCGCCGAGCGCTATTACAAAGGAACCGCAAGGACTATCTCTACCGTTTTGGGGTCCTAGAAAAGCCTGGGATCTCAGCTTCCAAATGAAAGTTATTGCAAGTCTCTAGCCCAAACGGTTGCGGAGATATGAGTAATTTAGTAAAGGTCGTTTTTGGTTTTGTAAATTTTAAACGCACACTTTTTCAAAATGACAAGTGACAAATTTTTGCAACTAGAAATGACAGGTGACAGCTAGGAGGCAGTTCTACTTAGTTAAATAGATTGAATTAGATGAATTTAAACTAAGAGATGTGTTCTGAGTTTTGCTAAGTACTCACAAGAGATTTTTGAACCGGAAAGCGGCTTTGTCACGATCTGGTCAACAGTCTGGTCAGGTCTTTCCGGGTTCTGCTCACAGCGCCTGGTCTGGTCTCTGCTAGGCACAGCACTGCTTTCTCTCTAGTCTGGTCTCAGCTGGGCACAGCACTGCTTTCTCTCTGGTCTGGATAGATTGAAGTCTCTAGTTTGGCTTTCTGGAGTTTGATGGAGGTAAGTATGGATTTTTCCGGCAGGGCTTCCAGCGGCAGATGGATTTTGAATCTCTCTATGTGTCCTGACTCTCTGCTTTTTATCTGTTTCTTGAGAATGGGTGTGTGTGTTGCATCACTAGACTTGCCCCTCTCAATCGTCATTGGTCAGCTTTCATTCGTCCCCTTGATTGGGGGAATGAAATGAAGTGTCATCATGATGAGGTCTGTTTATGATACAGAGAACCCACCCCTGTCAACTTTACACACAATCTATATCTGACCTAAAAACATATTTGCACAGGTACACATTTGTTTAAAATTACATATACATGGTGTGGCTGAATTTAGCCATGTCTATGTCCAAATCTGCTCATTCTCGGAGCTTGCATTCAAAGAGTGTACATAATTGACTTTTTAACTGTTTTTTCAATTTCCGACATGGACCCAACTTTACATACATGTGTGCAGGGGGTAGGGACATTAACTGATGAAGTTTCAGATTTCTAACATGCACACATTTAGAGTAATATCCACTTTTCCGCTAAAACCCCCCTGAACATACCACCGGTTCCTACCACGTCTTAAACTGTGGGCAGAAAAATCACAAGAATTATGGTATCATTTATAAAATTTTCACATGTCCGCACTATGAATTATCCCCCTTTTTATAAAACCATATCCTTGCTGCAGGGGTGTGTCTTTTCAGGTCACATGGTACAGAAACCAGTCTTTCCAGTTTCTGCCAAGCCAGCTTGCTTCTCACAGGCAGTGCTCCTCCCAGCTCCTGCCAAGAGGAAGCTACAATTTACGACTGCGGTAATAAAAACCTTTGCCTGAGTGAAGAGGGCTTTGTTCACTCTCTTGCAGAGCACAGATAATTCAATTATCAGATAGATGGCATATCCTTAACTTGGGCAGCAAAAGGAAGGTTGGCCTGGGAACACAGTGGTGACTCAAGTTTCACTGCTGATGGGGGTAGTTGCCAGGCAGAATCAAGTTCCTTAAGCCAGACCTTCAGCTAACTTTTTGTTGCTTTTAAAATAACTTGTAATTTTACACATGCAGCTAGAATGCTGATTCTAAGTGCAAAACTATGACATTTCAACAGTTACAAAGGCATGTGACACCAAACATAGGTCACTCATTTAATTTAACATTTTCGATTTTGGTGGTTTTAAATCCAGTTGCAGTTAGGCTTAAGCTGCTGACTCCATAGCATTTTTGTTATAAGCATTGTTTTTGGGCTCTTCATTTCCCAGATTTTGTAGGCACACAAAACTCCATTCTGCCAAATGTCTGCTGGGGTTCAGTGAATATTTTGCACATGTTGCAAGGTTTGAAATAGGCATTTTGCTTGCCTTCAGAAAAACACACAGAGTGGTTTTAAAACGCCGGCTTTTGGATAGTGGTGAGTACTGGTACTGCACCCATTTTTGGGATTTAAGAAATGAATTCCCCACACTTCTAGGTTGCATTTGGCAATCAGCATTGCCATTCCCAATGGTTTCAGACTACTGTGCGGGTAGTCCAATGGTGGTTTTAGGCAGCGTCCTTCTGTGCCCATAACATCGGCAAAAATGGGTGGCAGCCTATTCTTCCTGCATTCCCCTGTGCATTTTCTGGGAAGCTCTGTCCATCATGATGTTTTCATGTCAGTACTGCACAGTTTTGAGGTAGGGCTAGGATGCATGGGTAAATACATCCCACAAGCCCCCCTCTTGCGATGGCCATTCGGTTTCACTGATGGGACTCGCAAGATCTGGGATGTTTCCTCATCTTCTTCCAATAGATGGCACAGTTCAGCATCTTCTTCTCCATCCGGTCAGATCGATCAGTTCTCCTCGCCGGTCCTGATGGGAAGATTGGGCGGTACCCCGGGCCCGTTGTGTCTTTGCTCCCGGTCTCCGGATCGTCCTTCTTGGTCATCCTTCATGGTTTCATCTCTCCTAGGATGATAAAGCAAAAGCGGCAATATCTACTCATAGGCGATTTTTTCCACCACTGTTGAGATAGTGGGGCAGCATATGCATTTCATCATAACGAAACATTACATTCTTATTTTGAAAAAAGAACAGTATAACTAAGAGACAGTTTCATACAATCACAGTATGCTAGAGACTAGATGTGGTACGTTTTATGATTGGAACTGAATTAGTCTGAGACAGTACCCGCTAGGATTCCAGAGGATTCCTCCAGTTGTTGCAGAGTGTGCCTGGGATGGCAACATTCAACTGGTTTATGTGGACCCACTTGTCTTCCCCCTCTGCCGAACCACCTTTGGGGATGCGGATCTTGTAGGCCACAGGGGAGATCTTATCGACGATCTCAAAGGGTCCCTTCCATGTAGGCAAAAATTTGCGCTGCTTGGCCTGGTTCCTTTGGAAGTTGTATAGATAGACCCGGTCCCCCACCTGGTATTCCTTCCTGGAAGTTTTCAGGTCATAATGGGTCTTCATGCTATCAGCCGATCTTTCTAGATTCCGCTGAGCATAAGCAAAAGCATGTTGGAGGTGTTTCCTTAAATTCTCTACATACTCATGAGTAGTGGAGGCATTTATCAGTGTCTGCTCTTGGGTCCTATAGAGCAAATGCTGAGGAAGCACCATCTTGCGTCCAGTCATCAACTCAAATGGTGACATTTTGGTTGCAGATGAAGGGGTAGATCTGATGGCCATTAGGACCAGAGGTAATCGGATATCCCAACTTGGCCCAGAATCTGCCACAAACTTCTTTAATATGCTCACAATTGTCCGGTTATATCTCTCTACTGCCCCAGAAGAAGCTGGCCGGTAAGCAATATGCAGCTTTCTCTTGACCCCCAGTATCTCCCACATCTTTGTCATTACCTCACTGGTGAAGTGGCTACCTCTGTCTGACTCAATCCTTTGAGGTAGACCAAAACGGGAAAAGATGTGGTTAATCATCAAGGCAGCTGCAGTTTCTGCCTTGCAATTTGGGGCTGGGAGACATTCCACCCACTTGGTAAACAAGCATGTGACGGTCAACATGTACTTATTCCCCCTAGCCGAGCGAATCACGGGGCCTACGAAGTCGATTTGTAAATCTGACCATGGCAGTGTCATTCCCCTCTTTTGTAAAGGCGCCCGGTGCGTGAGGGATGATGGCTGAAATTGTGCACACACAAGACACCCCTTCAAGTATTGGTCGAGGTCCTGCCCCATGTGTGGCCAGTATGCAACCTCTCTTAAGATTTCCAATGTTGTGTGAAACCCCCTATGACCGGCGGTGGCCGCATCATGGGCGTGACTTAACATCAGGCTTCGGAATGAGGTAGGAACCACCCACTGATCGTGGCCAGCTTTGGATTTCCTTACCAACAAACCGTCTTGGATCCGGAACATTTTTGGACATTTCATCAACACTCTTAGGTCCTCTTTCCCAATGTAATCGTTATCCGTCAGGGGAAAGTTCTCAGGGTCCTCAAGGTGCTGGTAAAATTTACCAATTATTGGATCCCCCTTCTGAGCAGTAATCAAATCATCATCAGGGGTCTCCTTACTCCATTGTGCAATTGAAAGGTCGTTGTGAGCATTTGTCTGGGACCTAGTGATAGCAGTGACCTGGATTTCCCCCAACAGGGACTCAATCTCAATTAGATCCCCTTGGATGGCTCCGGTTTTGGCCAGCTGATCAGCTAAGTCGTTTCCAGTTTTGTCTGGTCCCTCTACTTTGGAATGACCCTTGATCTTTTTCCAGTAGATGGTCATCCCATTCGAGGTGACCAGATCATCAATGTTTTGGATCAACTTCCCATGTTTCAAGGGTTTGTTGTTAGCACATAACATGCCTCTGGTTTTCCAATTAACCAGGTGCTCCACGAACCCGTTCCGTACATAATCCGAATCTGTGATTATGACCAGTTCGTGGAGTTGATGCTGGACAGCAGTGAGGATGGCCTGATGCACAGCCATCAATTCTGCCACCTGACTACTTCGGGGACCAATTTTGTATCCAGCGGAGGGTTCTGGGGACTCATTCACCCACGCATTCCCTACGCCAGCCACCAGTTCTTTCTCCCCGTTGTTGTCAATATGGTAAGAGCATCCATCCACATACACAGTGGGCATTCCCTCACACTTGTCCTCTTCAAAGACTTTGTGTGGGGAATTAAGGTATGCCTCCATGTTGTCCTTTATTTTTAGACTTTCGTCCTCGAGACAGTTTTCTCTGGCACAATCATGCAAGTCAGCCAGACCTTGCGCGAGGGGACTCTTCTTGTTTTGGCCATATCTGACCTCCACAGGAAAGCCTTGCATTGACAGAATCCAGGAAGTAATTCGGGAATTACTCACATTTCCGGCCCGGATTCTGTCACTTTGGAGATATTGCAGAGGCTGGTGTGGAGTCTCCACTATGATGTGCTCCCCCTGGATAAACGGGCGGTAATTCTTCAATGCCCACACCGTTGCCAGGAGTGCCTTCTCACAATCGTTGAATTTTTCCTCCACAGAGGATAAAGTTTTGCTCGCATAGGAGATTACTTTATTGACCTTGTCATGCTTTTGGTATAATACTGCCGTCAAGCACGTATTAGAGAACCCTGTCTCCAGGAAGAACTCCTTGTTTCTGACAGGGTAAGCTAGGCAAGGCGCTTGTGAGAGGCTTCTTTTGAGTTGTTTTACTGCCTCGGCTTGTTCTGGACCCCATTCCCACTTGACCCCCCCCTTCAGGAGATGAATCAGGGGTCTGGTGATCTCTGCGTAGCCCTCAATGAACTTTCTGCTGTAATTAGTCAGTCCAAGGAGGCTCCTTAGTTCCCGCAGAGTTGTGGGGTCTTTCAGTTTCTGAAGTGCTTCCACTTTCTTTTCCTGGGGACAGAGACCCTGAGGAGTAATCTCATGCCCCAAGAAATTAACACGGGTTCTACACCACTGTGCTTTCTGAAAGGAAAGTTTTGCTCCGGCGGCCCTCAACTGTGTCAGAACATAACGGATCTCTGCTATGTGTTCCTCCACAGATGAACTTTTGATGAGGACATCATCTACATAAGCCAGGTTACCCCTCGTACCCAGGTCGGGCATGGCCTTATGTAGGAAAATATTGAACTCATTACCGGAGTTAAGGTATCCGAAGGGAGTCCGGGTCCATGTGTACTGCTGGCCCCCAAAGGTAAAAGCCAGCTTGTATTGGTCCTCCCTACTGACAGGCACGGTCCAGTATCCATTGGTCAGGTCTATTGCAGTGAATACCTGTGACCCCTGAATCTGGGCCAGCCCTTGGTCAATGTAGGGAAGAGGCCATCGGGAAGTGTGGACCCGTTTGTTGAGCTCCCTGAGGTCAGCGCAGAGTCTCCACTGGCCGTTTGGCTTCAATATTCCCAGCACCGGATTATTGAAGGTGCTGTGGACTGGACGGATTATTCCCCGGGACTCAAGGTTCTTAATTATTTCAGTAAGGGACTCCATTGATGCGAGAGGCAAGCGATATTGCTTCACAAACACTGGAGTCATGCCAGGGTCTGTGGGGATTGTTGTGGTGTGGATGTCGGTGCGACCACAGTCATATGAGTCTACCGCAAAGAGATCTTGGAAATCCAAGAAAACTTGTTTCAACTTTTGCTTTTGTTCCAGAGTCACACAGGCATCAGCTAGGTTGACTCTCTCTTCCACCATCTGCCTGAAGCCTGGAAAGACTTCTGGTTTGGCTATCTCCGCGGCCTCCTCCAGCTGGGTGGAGAAGTCCCTGGTCAGAGTGCTGATTTGGACCGGAGGCTTCAGGTGGGAAAGGCAGCCCTCATGGACCTGGAAAATCACCTCATCCCTCCTGAAGTCACAAGTCACATCTTCCTTACCATAGGGGCAGGAAGTGTACACCAGGAAGTTCCCCCCATGCCGGGTAAAGATCCTGTCTGGTGTTGTATTGTCCTCACTGTCACTGTCAACACAGTCCTTGGGGATTGGTCCTAACAGTTCATTTACAAGATCAATGGAGAAATGTCGGTCATCAACCGCCATTCCAATAATGGTGCCTGCGGCTAGAGTAATACTCTTTAAGTCGCTGTTATCCACCTCTATTGGAATGGTGTCATGTTCTATGTTGACTAATGGAGTTGGGTTTACCCCTAACCCTTGCTGTTGGAGAGAAGCATTTAGATGTATGTAGGCATCAGGGTTTTTCAACTCTTGTCCCCTTTTAACTTTCACTTCCAGGGAGAATTGTCGGGTCCTTTCTGGGATGGTGACTTCCTCTTTAACCTGAATTTCAACTGCATAAGGTAGCAATTGAGCTGACCTAAATGCTTTTTCTGGATCATCAAAGCCCATAGGATTATCCGCTAATCGGGACCAAGCTTTGAAGTTTATTAGGTCCAAACTAATGGCGAAGCGATTGAGAATGTCACTGCCTAAGTAAAAGGCGGCAGGGACGTCTCGCACGACCCAACAATTGTGGACTATGCTCTTGTTGCCAATGGAGATTTTGAGCATACACCTGCTTGGCAGGAGATGTTTGGAATTAGGTGCTTCCAGGTCCATTTCCCATTTGTCTATCAGTTTGAAGGTGGGAATGGCTGGATCTTTTGGGAGTTGGCGGAACATGGCTTCGCTGATGAAGCTCTTACCGTTGTTCACACACACTCGAGCGAGAACAGAGTCCTTCCCATCATTTAACTGAACAGGGATGAACAACTGCTCTCCAATTTGCTGAATATCAGCCAGGCTCTGAGCTGATTTCACCTCCTTCTGGACTATAGGAGTGGGAGTTTCAGATTGTGGATTAGTATAGAATTTCAGAGTGTTTCCTTCCAGCGTGGAATACCACTTTAGACTGGAAGGAAGGTTGATTTTCAGAAATAGAGAGGACCCCCCATCACCAGTCTGTTGTCCTACTGCTATTACTGTCACGTCTGGAATCTGGTTGTTCTGGAAGTGAAATTCTACTTGGTCAGATTTTTGTTCAACCATGTGGCATGTGCCGTTTAAACTAACATGGTTGACACTCTGTTTCAATTTTATTGGTCGGCTAGTCTGGGTCCAGAGGACCTTGTTTACACAATCTATTAGGGGTGACAACCTTCTCAGGAGGTCATTCCCTAGTAAACAAGGGGTGCCCTCCGGGGTCACAACTATGACCGGGTGTTTCAACTTGTGTCGCCCGATCTTAATGTCCAAGTCTGCAGTCCCCTCAACGGGAATTTCCTTCCCGTCAAAGTTCTGCAGTTGTCCAGGAAGAGAGGTGAGAGGAATTTGGTAATTCTCTCCCCTTCCTGCATTCAGTTCGTCAAAGGCCCTTCTGGACAGAAGGGTAGCTTGAGATCCAGTGTCCACCAGTGCCGAGATTGTACCCTGCCCCTGTACTTGTACCGGGGCATAATATCTTCCCTCCTTCTCCTCAAGGGGGCACAGATAATGTACATTTTTGGACAACTGGTGGGCTAATTTTCTGGTTTTGGACATCGCGAGAGAAGAATTTTGGGCAGAATTCTGTGGAGAGCCTTGGGAATCTGAAAGAAAAAGTTGGCAACTGGAGATCAGAGCCATTGTGGGTTCCCCTGGTTCCGGTTCTGGGCCGCCCCCCCCTTTTTGGAGGCAGTCGCCAGGATGGGTTTGAACCAGGGGATTTTCTTGCTGTTGGTTCTGGGATGAGATGGTGGGCGGCGGTAGCTCAGTCTCCACATCTCCCCAGTCTGGATTTGCATCCCTAGGGACCCATTTTTCTTTGGGAGGAGTTCCCCCCTCTCTGAAGGAGAAGATCCTTTTCCCAGGATCCTCTGAGGATCCCTCTCCCTCAAATTGGAAGATCTGTACCTCCTCCTCAAACTGAGTCTGTTTGGGTCTTTTGTTTCTCCTACCCCCCCTCTGCTCCTTAGGAGGCAGACTTTCAGGGGCAAGAGATTTTGTTTCCGGTTCCTGGGTTTCCAGGGGCTGTTTACAAGTGAGGAAGGAAGCTTCCTCCAAGGCTTTACACCCCCCTTCCCTTTGTGCCTCCTCCCTGGGAACCGGTGATTTATCGGGGTGCTGCCCCCGTCATTGTTCTGGAGCACCAGGTCCAGAGTTGGGTGCGTTCTGCGCCGGCATGCTGATCTGAGGGTTCTGCTGTGCCCTCAGTAGATGACCCATATCCCGCGCCATGTTTTGAACCTGGCGCTCCAACTGGGAAACCCGCTCAGGCTGATACGGGGCCCTGTTTTCTCCCCTGGGCTGATCCCGGGAAGGGTAGCTGTCCCTCCTCTGGTAATACCCCGGGTTGGGAAGATTTGGGTACCCCTCCACCCTTGGCCTCCCCTCTCCCGGATTCAGTGGTCTGGGCTCAGGGAATTGGGGAAAGAAGGATGGATGGTTTTGGGGCTGAAAGTCGGGTGGATATCTGGGGAAAAAGTTCTGCCCAGGGTTTGGTAAATTTCTGCCCTCCTGTGGGAAGTTTGGAGGGAAGTTCCCTGGGTTAGGTGCTTGTCTGGATCCCCCCCCTTGGGCTGGAGGAGTCCACACATAACCCAGGATGGGTCGATTACCTTTGTAGCGAGGACTTACATAGTCAGGAGAGCGAGGGACCCCATTTGTGGGGCTGCCTCCCTGGCTCCCTGTCTGCGACTGGCCCGAGGACCTTCTGGGCCTAGCATTATTAGGTGCAGGTAGGTTTTTAGGCCCCCCCATCTCCAAATCCAAAACGGGGGTGACCTTTACCTCTGCCACCTTGGCAGCAGCAGGGGTGCTGTTGGCTTTGGGGTTTTTCTGGGCATTGCTTTTATTTTCTATGGGCTTCTGCACCTCATAGATGCGGGTAGCCTGTTCAATGACCCAGTCTAAAGATCTTTTCTCGTGAAAATCCCTCACGAGCTGGGTCATGATATATTTGGGCAAGGCATGGAAAAACGTGTTTATAAATTCACGGCTATCCGTGCGCACCCTTCTTGTGGTCTGTGCAAAAGCCCGCTTTAACTCCTGCACAAATTCTTGTGGGGCCTGATCCTCCCCACATTGCAAATTGTAGGCTGCCTTGCGAGCCTCTTGAGGATTTCTGTGAACAGAAAAATGTTTCAGGATGGCCGCCTTATAGGTGGACCATCTTAAATGATTTTGGTCCTCCAGCCCCGCAAAGAAACTGGAGTATTCCGGGGAGAAGGTCCACTTTACATATTGAATGCAGCTTTGGCTGTCCTTCAAATGGAAAGTCTCCATCATTTGTTCAAACAACTCTAAGTGCTCCCAAACAGAATACTTAGCGTTCTTATGGTAAGGCGTGATGACGCTCCTGATCGCCTTAATCTGCTTTAAGGGGTCCTTGAGCAAGGCCCTTTTTGCCTTATTGGCCTTTTTGGTTCGGGTAACCCTTGTCCATTCTTCGTCGGACTCAGAGGCACTGCTCCCAGAGGTTCCCGTCTGTTCTTCCAGGTTTTCCCGGATTCTGCGAGCCTGGGAATGGCTGGCAGAATGTGGGGACCTGGTCTCCTGTGTCCTGCGCAGTTCAGAGGAGTCTTCAGATTCCTCCTTGCTGTCAGGATTTGATGGGTACCCCCTCCACTGACCTAACTGGGCAGAGGTTTTCAGGATGCCCTTAATGGGCCTACTCTCCTGGGGTTCCCCATTGAACTGTACTGTACTTGGGTGCCCATACCCGGATGCCCACCCCTCCATTCCTGAGTGGTACTGGCCTATGAGCCCCATACTCTTAGCTGGATAGTAATCTGCCATCCCTGCGGCCCTGTGCTCATGTGCGCCAGGGGACATGGGGGTGGTAGAGTCCAGGGACTGGGGGAGATGAAGGCCCCTGGGGTTAGGGCTCCTGCGGTTATGGTCAGGAGTCTCTCTTTCCCAGCGGACCTCATCTCTATCCGCCCCTGCTCCCTGTTGCAATGCAAGAGCCTGCATTTGTGCTTTCAGTTCCTCTGTTAAGGCCTTACTCGACTCTATCAGTCTCTCCTGCATCGCTACCTGTTGTTGGAGCCTATCATTGTGTTGACAGAGGGCCTCATTTTCCCTCTGTGCTTCCTGGTTGGTCCTGGAGAACTGGGCCAGTCTTTGCTGCAGGAGGTTTACCTCCTGGGCAATGTCCCTATTGGCCTGCTCCTTTCTTGCTAGAGCATCTTCCACCCTTCTGGTGTGCTCTACCAAGTTCTGGTTTTCTTTTTGGAGATCACCCAGCCCCTGGTGGGCCAGGTGATTTTCTTCCATTTTTCTTTTTAAATGGCAGACTTCCTGGCCTAAGGCGTCTCTTTCCTGACTAAGCGCCTGCATTTGTGCCGCCAGGTCGTCCCTTTGCCTTTGGAAGGCACCAGCTTTCTGGCGCTCCTGATCAAACTCTGCCTGGGTATCCAGGTCTTTCAGAATCAGTTTATTGCTCTCCTCCTTCACTCTATCTAGGTGGCCTTGCAGGGTGACTACCTGCTCAGCACATGCCCTATTGAAGTCTAGCTGTTGCTCCAGCTTTTTCTGGCTTTGCAGTAGGGAGTCCAAACCTTCTTGGTGTTCCTTCTGCAAGGCCAGAAATCTGGTATCCTGTTCTGACTTTTCCTTTTGCAGCACATCCATATCCTCCTTTATTTTAGTGATGTACTGTCTGGTCTCATTTTCTGACGCCTGGCTTCTGTGCAGCCTTTGCTCAGAAGAGTCCAGATCAGATTGGGCCTTCTCTAACGCCATCTGTTGCCTTTTTGCCAGATCATGGCCTTCAGCACATTTATCCTGTATGGCTCCCATGTATAAATATAAATATGCCGCTATCCTAACAATCTTGTCGTGCTCATCTTTGGCCTTAGGAGCCATATATAGTTCACTCAGGGCCACGTGTAATGGACCCTGATCTCTATATATATCTGACCCTGTTTCAGTGACCTGTTGCGTGATGGCCTGCAACCAGATTGTTTGGTCCTGGTGAGTCCATTCACCTCTCACGAATAGTTTGTGTAAGAAGTGCTCTCTGGCTATTTTCATATCTACCAAGGTCGTCATTCTAGAGATTGGTCTCTGTCCTGACTTACAGAAGTTAGTATTTTAGTTTTGCAGAACAGAACTTTTCTTGGAGTGTCCCTTTTGAGGAATGCTTCACAGCGTAATGCAGCGTGGTGATCCGACCGGATGTATGTATCCCGTCAGTTAGCACACTGTATTAAGCTGCACAAGTGGTAAATCTAACCCAACGTCTCGGCTCGAGCCCCCACTTTGTAAGAGGATTCAATTCAGCACTACAGCTAAGTTAACGCCTAGTCTAGAATACTGAATGAAAACCCTTATTGATATATCTTTAGGTCCAGTTCATGCGTTCTGGATGACTACCCCTGTATAACACCCCTCTCTTGGAATCCCCCTGACCCCACTGAGCCAAGAAGTAGTTCTGTTTTGCAAGTTTAAAAGGTTTATTTGATAATTTAAAATAGATATATATATATATCACGCTTTATAATAAATTAATAATTGAATAGCACACTTAATCTGATATGATAAAGATCAACAACGGAGAATCTGGCACTAGCACACTTCTTTATAATGACTAATGAGTTGACCTGAAATGGATAAGGTAGCACACTGGTAAATAGGAACAGAAGTATAATGTGGTAGAAAATGCTTTATAGAGTTCAAATGGATGTAATGTTGAATGAAAATGCAATACAGAAAATACTCAATATGATTTCAACAAACAAGGTAATCACTTTTCTCTGGCAATCCCCTCCCCCCCTTGATGCAATGCAAGGAAATGGAAGGAAGCACACAGTTCTCAGAAATGCAATCAATGTAATCAGTTCAATCCAGCAAGCTTAGACAACAGAAAACAGATAGGGGTTTTGAAAACACAGGCAATGCTTGGATATGTGCTGGCAATGAATGAGAAATATGCTAAATTTGCTTTTAATTCCCTTATAGAGGTTCAGGGTGAGTGGTATCTAGTTAATATTAGTCCAGGCTCACACTAGCAATGATGCAGGGATAGTTAGCAGGTTAAACGAATTTCTGGCCAATGGAAAGCAAACAGCAGCAGTTTTTACATGTGAAGAAATTGCAAATCGCGGTAAAATTCGCGGATGCGCCGAGCGCTATTACAAAGGAACCGCAAGGACTATCTCTACCGTTTTGGGGTCCTAGAAAAGCCTGGGATCTCAGCTTCCAAATGAAAGTTATTGCAAGTCTCTAGCCCAAACGGTTGCGGAGATATGAGTAATTTAGTAAAGGTCGTTTTTGGTTTTGTAAATTTTAAACGCACACTTTTTCAAAATGACAAGTGACAAATTTTTGCAACTAGAAATGACAGGTGACAGCTAGGAGGCAGTTCTACTTAGTTAAATAGATTGAATTAGATGAATTTAAACTAAGAGATGTGTTCTGAGTTTTGCTAAGTACTCACAAGAGATTTTTGAACCGGAAAGCGGCTTTGTCACGATCTGGTCAACAGTCTGGTCAGGTCTTTCCGGGTTCTGCTCACAGCGCCTGGTCTGGTCTCTGCTAGGCACAGCACTGCTTTCTCTCTAGTCTGGTCTCAGCTGGGCACAGCACTGCTTTCTCTCTGGTCTGGATAGATTGAAGTCTCTAGTTTGGCTTTCTGGAGTTTGATGGAGGTAAGTATGGATTTTTCCGGCAGGGCTTCCAGCGGCAGATGGATTTTGAATCTCTCTATGTGTCCTGACTCTCTGCTTTTTATCTGTTTCTTGAGAATGGGTGTGTGTGTTGCATCACTAGACTTGCCCCTCTCAATCGTCATTGGTCAGCTTTCATTCGTCCCCTTGATTGGGGGAATGAAATGAAGTGTCATCATGATGAGGTCTGTTTATGATACAGAGAACCCACCCCTGTCAACTTTACACACAATCTATATCTGACCTAAAAACATATTTGCACAGGTACACATTTGTTTAAAATTACATATACATGGTGTGGCTGAATTTAGCCATGTCTATGTCCAAATCTGCTCATTCTCGGAGCTTGCATTCAAAGAGTGTACATAATTGACTTTTTAACTGTTTTTTCAATTTCCGACATGGACCCAACTTTACATACATGTGTGCAGGGGGTAGGGACATTAACTGATGAAGTTTCAGATTTCTAACATGCACACATTTAGAGTAATATCCACTTTTCCGCTAAAACCCCCCTGAACATACCACCGGTTCCTACCACGTCTTAAACTGTGGGCAGAAAAATCACAAGAATTATGGTATCATTTATAAAATTTTCACATGTCCGCACTATGAATTATCCCCCTTTTTATAAAACCATATCCTTGCTGCAGGGGTGTGTCTTTTCAGGTCACATGGTACAGAAACCAGTCTTTCCAGTTTCTGCCAAGCCAGCTTGCTTCTCACAGGCAGTGCTCCTCCCAGCTCCTGCCAAGAGGAAGCTACAATTTACGACTGCGGTAATAAAAACCTTTGCCTGAGTGAAGAGGGCTTTGTTCACTCTCTTGCAGAGCACAGATAATTCAATTATCAGATAGATGGCATATCCTTAACTTGGGCAGCAAAAGGAAGGTTGGCCTGGGAACACAGTGGTGACTCAAGTTTCACTGCTGATGGGGGTAGTTGCCAGGCAGAATCAAGTTCCTTAAGCCAGACCTTCAGCTAACTTTTTGTTGCTTTTAAAATAACTTGTAATTTTACACATGCAGCTAGAATGCTGATTCTAAGTGCAAAACTATGACATTTCAACAGTTACAAAGGCATGTGACACCAAACATAGGTCACTCATTTAATTTAACATTTTCGATTTTGGTGGTTTTAAATCCAGTTGCAGTTAGGCTTAAGCTGCTGACTCCATAGCATTTTTGTTATAAGCATTGTTTTTGGGCTCTTCATTTCCCAGATTTTGTAGGCACACAAAACTCCATTCTGCCAAATGTCTGCTGGGGTTCAGTGAATATTTTGCACATGTTGCAAGGTTTGAAATAGGCATTTTGCTTGCCTTCAGAAAAACACACAGAGTGGTTTTAAAACGCCGGCTTTTGGATAGTGGTGAGTACTGGTACTGCACCCATTTTTGGGATTTAAGAAATGAATTCCCCACACTTCTAGGTTGCATTTGGCAATCAGCATTGCCATTCCCAATGGTTTCAGACTACTGTGCGGGTAGTCCAATGGTGGTTTTAGGCAGCGTCCTTCTGTGCCCATAACATCGGCAAAAATGGGTGGCAGCCTATTCTTCCTGCATTCCCCTGTGCATTTTCTGGGAAGCTCTGTCCATCATGATGTTTTCATGTCAGTACTGCACAGTTTTGAGGTAGGGCTAGGATGCATGGGTAAATACATCCCACATCAGAAGCAATGGCCTTGAAGTATCCTCTTAGCCCATGTCTGCCGTACCAGGTGCACATCAGGTTAGAGATAGAGCTTGTATTGTTTCTCTTCACGCAATTGCCCATCAGTGGTAGCTTCACGCCCAATCATGTAAAACGAGTAACCCACTCAGAAGAAGATGTCCAGAAGAGGCTGGGCCCAATGGCCTGGCATCCCTTATGAATCAGGTAGCCTATGTATACGATCTCGACCAACCAGCCACGCAGGTTTGCAAAGTATGCCATTTATGTCACTGATGACTCTGTGTGCCTTCATAAAGTGTTGTTCGTGCTGATTTTACCAGAACGTTCTTTGGCAGCAGAGTTCTTTGTTGGTGCATTTCTATTTTTGTGGAAATAAAAATGTGCTTTCCTTGCAAGAGGTGTGCTGTGCCTTTTTCCCTATTGTTTTTTTTTTTCTGGTGTCAGCATTGAGGGGCTTTCCTACAAATGCTATTGCCATCTTGTATGGTGTACATGATTTCTAATCGCTACTCTCCTAACAGCTGGTCCTATGTGCATTTTTGTCTTTTTTTCACTTGCTTGTTTTTATTTTTTGGAAAATAACAATTGTTGTTTTTCTTTTTATGATGGCCATTTTCTGCGTCGTTTTTAATAGTTCCCAGGTTTAGAGTGGATTGTGGGCCTCTACATGTGTTAACACAAAAACCAGGCAAGACAAATCTGTATCATGATTATGTTATAGCCAGTTAATAGATCCAGACAGATAACCTCAGTAGTAAGGACAAAGAAGGAAAAAGGCTGTGGCGAAAGACAGAAAAGATTTGTATCGTAACCAAGTTGAAGAAACAAGGTGGACAAGTGGTTTTATACTTTGCTAACTTGTCTCAAGTGCCATTGAACTGGATCAGTCCATGAGGGAACCTAGGGGCATAAAGAGATACACCATAGTCACCTCGAGGCTAATAATTTATAATTGCCTATGAATCAATACATTATTGAATGTCATTCAGATACTTAGATTGCTGGTAGCAGCACAACACTGTTTCTAGAGCAAAAGACTTTGGGTGCGCTGTTTTAATATATTTTTCTCTTCCAAATGCATACACATAATGGAAGAGTGTGGTTAAGGACGAACAGAGCTGAAAGTATTACATCCTATAGAAGTTGATAGTTTACTTCTTCTACTGTCTCTTTTAGATAAGTGGCACATCAGCGCGAACTAGTTGAGGTTTCTGGACTAGGCAGGGATAGTTAGAAACTCACTCTATCCTTTCTGTCTTTCGCCACAGTCTTGTTCCTTCTTTGTCCTTACCACTGAGGTTCTCTGTCTGGATCTATTAACTGGCTGTAACATAATCATGATACAGATGTGTCTTGCCCGATTTGTGTGTTAAAATGTGCATAGAGTAAGGGCATCCCCCTGGTAACTTAATACTTTTTGCCCCCATTTGTTTGGTTAAGGCCTCTACATGTGTACAGAATCTCAAGTTGAAGGATGTGCTTGAAGAGCCTATTTCATGCATGAGTGCCAGCCTGCACAGGAAACACCATGCCTGGATTCACAAGTACATCAGTGTGCAGCAAACAATGTGGCAAAACTAGCACCACTGGGATGACTTCCTGCAATTTGATCCCGGATTTCTGAAGAGTCTCAATGTGAAGTTTTATGTCAAACTCTCCATGCAGAAGCAGAAGTAAATGTGCCCTGTATTCGGAGTCCTGCGCAAAGTCTAATAAGTAATATTTTCACCATGTATATGTATTATTAAAGTAGAACATTATTGCAATGATGACCACTAATGAGGGTGAAACACATATCCAGTTGTCTGCTTCCTTTGGAGTTGTCTGCCTTGGGTGTACAAATCTCTGGAAAAAATAGCACTGCAAATAGTAATAGCATTCCTATAAGACAAAGGCAATTTTCTGTAGTGAAAATCTTGCTTTTGAACTAATTTGCATACCCACAATGCATTGCTCATGTGGCTCTACAATGGAGGTGAACTTCCAATGATGGTGTTGGGTTGTGCAGTGGCATGTGTGATTTAGCTGAAATGGCTTATCCTGTATTTACATTTCAGGTGGAAGGGTTTTCAATCTTTTATAAACATACCATTACTTTGCTGGTTCCCCGATGAACATGCCCAATGCTCTAACCACCAGGTGTCAGGCTATACTACAGTGGTGATGCCTAATAAGGGTGAAACATGTTTGTAGTTGTCTCTGTCTTTGGGAGCACTCTGACCTTGGTTGGAATAACTGTGCAAACAAGCACTGCACTATAAGAGTAAGCCAATTTCCCAGAGCAAAAACTTGCATTTGAGGTAGTTTGTATAGCTATGATTCGTTGCTCATGTGGCTCTGAACTGTAGGTGATTGCTAGCGATGGCTGCTTAGTTGTGATTTGGCATGTGCACCTTAGCAGAAATGGCTTATCATAATTTCTCGTATATTAATAGGATATTTGTTTTTTAGTGGGAACTGAGCATGTGTACAGCCATGGTTACCCTGGCACTGAGTAAAACACGTTTGTGGGATGGCCTTTGAACCTCAAAGGAGAGAATGACATTATAGCCATTCTAGGAAGCTGTGCAAATCAGTACATATTGTTTAATGTGTTAGGCCCAGTGTTCATAATGTACTTTGTGATTCAAGCATACAATCCTTTTATCACAGACATATTTCTCATATATAAAGTTCTGTGGTCCTTCATAATTTCCCAAAATGCTTGTTGCTGTTATGCAAAGCAGGGTAGTGCTTTTTTGTCCCTTTCCCCATACTCATTGGGTTATTACTATTTCTAAAGAGTACACTACAAGTGTGCAAGAATGTTCACCTTGCAATGATAACCTATCACAAAATGATGTATGTGTTTAGTCTAGATTTTGACAGTGTTTTGCTCAGCATAACATTCCTATTACGCCACAAATATTCAAAGTGATACTTAGAAATGTCAGTTTATCATTTTTAATATCTGCTTTTGCAAATGAACTGTGGTAGACAACTACCAACAATGGCTGGTGTGGTTTTAGCAAATGGTCACCTGACAATGCAACTCTCACCCACGTAGAAAGAGACGCAGACACAGAGTGAGTAGGAGATGAAAAGAGAGAGCACAGGGATACAGAGGGGGATGGAGAAAGAGGCAGAGAGGGAGTGTCAGAGAGAGAGAGACAGAGAGAGATCTTGAGATCGTGGAAGATACAGTAGTTAATTTAGAAAGCACATCAGTCACAATTTCGCAGCATCTTTGGATTGATGCAGGAACAAAAAATCCAAAATGTCCTAAGAATGAGGCTCAAGTGTATTGTACAATCAAATAGGTCTGTAATAACTTTTTCAATGTAAGATGGGCCTCAGTTCGCCACAGGGAACAAGTAAGCGTTTTACACATAACTGGTGCTAGATACGAACAGGCCGATCACCCCACTTTGACAATGTGATCTTTGGAATGGTCAGAAACGGATTATTTCCAGATGGGAGTAGGCGGGCTGGTCTGTGAAGAGATAGTGCTGCATGAAAGATGCTTGGCTGTTCTGATTGGTAAATGTGTATGGCAGGCATAGTGTCTCCAAGTCTCTTCTTTTTGTCACTGGAATCCAGTGAAGCTGATGAAGTGCTATGGCAATGTGTGCTTTCCTGAGTAGTTTAAGAAGCGTCCTAGCCACAGCGTTTTGTATTGTCTGATGACGTTGTATAGAGCATTGTGATAAGCCAGCATAAGTGCTATTGCAGTAGCCTACTGTGAATAAGAAAGTATGTATCAAAATGAGCTGGTGTGTAGAAGAGAACAGAGGCAGTAGTCCTTGTAATGTTTTTCACTGCCAAGAAGATATCTTAACTTGGTTCATCTGCAATAGAGGATTCAGCTATCAAAAACTAGACCATGTTCTGTGCAGTCACGCTGCCTGCTGGCAGGCTCATAAGCCTGGGGAACAGAGATTCAGGTTCCAGCCAATTGAGGCGGCACCAAAAACTAAATTCGGATGTATACGATTTGGCCGTGGCACAATTGTTCGCGGCCGAATTGACCGTGGTCAATTCAACCGCGAAGACAATTTTGCCAAGGCCAAATCGGGGCAAATTTAAACCCCTCACAGGCCCCAAAACACTTCCCAATCCAACTTAACCTTTTTCACGGCCACTTTATTTCTAACCCTGCAGTGTCAGATCAGTGACTCCGGAAGAAGGGGACACCCCTGCTACCCTCAAAAGCCATCACTACCAAACATGGGGAGCGGGGGACCCCCCGTAACCCCTGCTCCCCATGTTTGGTAGTGATTACCCAAACTGATAGTTTACAAACGATCGAATGGTACTGGCCGGATTCGGCCAGATTTACCATACGATCGTTTGTAAACAATCAATTTGGCTAATTCCCTAAAATCTCCATCTTTCAGAATACAATTTTAGAAGGTTCACTCGCAGGGAATTGCACATTTATATCCTCCTGATGTCCATCCAGGAGGAGGCAAATGTGGGTATCCGCTGCATGCGTACAGAGAAGAGCTATTCCCTTGCAGGGGCTTGGCCGGGGGCTGGAGCTAGAGTTTGAATAAAGTGGATAAAAGCCTGGAGTACTATGTGACAGAAAGGAGTGAAGCCCCTGCGGCAATCATACCATAGATGGCCCACTCGTGTGAAGGCATACATGACACAGACAGGGAGTAGTGGCGGAAGGGAGGACTGCAGAAGGAGTAGTGTCGGAAGGGTGAACGGCAGAAATTAAAGCAACGATACATGTAAGAAAAGGGGGTAATGTGTGCCCATGGGAATAACAAAAACAGAGACAAACAGGGTGACGGGCGTGTATACCTGAAAGGAACAAGCCAGAAAAGAACAAAACACAAAAGTGCAGCAAAAAGCCGGAGTGTTCCCCCATGTGAGTAGGATCAGTGGGCTCGTCCAGAGGCAGCCAAACCAACTCTGAAGAAAAAAAAGGTGAAAAATGTGGACGGACAGACTGGGCAGGTGCACGGACTGGGAAAACGAGAAGGGGAGCCTGATCACGGTACTGTGCCCATATTTTCCAGCAGGACAACAGAGCATTGATGACAATGGAACTAGCGGAGTGTTGGATGAAAGCCTCATGCAATACAGTCTCTTGCGGTAAAGTGGAAATGGCTAAAGTGAGTGATGAACACTGAGCTGGCAGCATGAGAAATGCATTGTTGTCAATATATCTCTTCAACTTTTTTTAAATTCTTATTTTAAGCACTCCACTTGTCAAAATTCAATGTATCAATACAACAGAACAATCCATGGACTTTACACAATAGAGCAAGGCCTTCACAGGGATAGATGCTATTATGGCATCAAAGCACAACAGACATAGGTTTCTTCATTCCGGCCTGGTGATTCACTGTGGACGGTGCTGGTATCCCCATATATCCTTATGGAGCACACACCACTGGTTGAAGCAAAATCTATACAACCTCATTGTTGTTTGCATAGGTTCAGCCCTGCGGGCTAATTTCCGATTTCTTGCGCATGGGACAACTTTTGACTCTGAAGTTTTTGTTTATGTCTTGTAGCTGGACACAAACCCGCATTTTGCTACTAGGTTTGTGTGCTTCCATACACAGGGATAAGCATACAGCAGACTTCATGGCCTCAATGATTCCTCTTGCACCAATGTCTCAATGCTTTTTGATTCCTCTTCACAATGCCCAAAAGGAGCTAATTGTACTTTGTGAAGCACTGGTACTGCACCAGTGCTTAATTTGTGCCAGTGTTTGCCAGTGGGCAACAATGGCAGTCTTTTTTGGGCACCGGAACATCAGGGGGCCAGCTCTCAAGTGCAATTTAAATTGTTTTGTTTGTTCTTCTTCCGCACCTCTTCCATCATAAATCATTGCAGGCCATGGACTTCCCGAAATTAATTTGGCTTTAAATGGGACGATTTTATCTCCTAATGTGTGTGGGCCGATTTTCCTCCAGCTGCCTTTCATTAAAGTTTTACTTTTGTTAATTTCTTGCTGCGCTGCACCTATGGTGTCAGCTCTGCAAGAAACATGGTGCCATTTAAGAGTTCAAGAAGTGATACAGTCCTGCTCCAGCCCAGGTTGCATGGCAATGAGCCATTAATCAAGTTCCTGGGCCCTCAAATGTGATGTAATTCTTGTTACAGGCGAGGCCTGCCGCTCTCCAAACCCTGCTTCTGACAGACACTGGAGCCTCAGAGATAAAAATGACTAAAGCTTGGGAAACTGAGGGTAAGCAAACCTTAAAAGGTGTAAGAGTTTATATACAGGTAAGAGAATTTTTCACATTGTATAAACTCTACAAACGGCTGCTCTATGAGAGCTGAGATGCAGTCCATGCATGCATTATTTGGTACTGTAGGCATCTTGCAATGAAGGGTTAAAACGCTAGTCTCTCTCCACCTTTCGGCTGTCTGTTGAACTAGAAAAAAAACGTTTGTTTTACTTCAACATTTCCCGTCCTCTAGCTGCATTTTGCATTTTCAAATAGCGCTTGTGACAGCTGCTGTAATGTGAAGTGTTAAAGAGAAATGGATTCCATTTTTAACCATGTATTTTCACGTCCCAGGATTGCTTGACAGATTTGCCTTTTTGTTTGTTTATTCTTCCCACTTCTGAGTCCTGTGATAATCAGTTGCGACATGGACCTAAGTTATGGAAATAATATTTAGCCAATAAAGTGGATGATAATAACCTATCAAATTGGGTATTCAGTTGATTAACTTTCCATTTTGAAGTGCACTTGTAGGGTTCAGACTGCGGGCATCCATCAATTTGGTGGGATAAAATGACTCCAAAGTCTATGCACACCATTTCCCAGTCCAGGGCTTTAATGAAATAACAATGTATTCTGGGAGCTGTAGTCTTTTAAATTCAATTACACATAAGTAGCCGATTCATGTGATTTGCAAAAAAGGAAGCCGAGGACTGGAAAGTGGTGGCCTATTGTCATGAAGCTTTCTGGAAACTTTATCCTCTTCTTGAGGGCCTCTGGACCTCTTGGGAAATGTGGGACACTTATTCTTGGTGCCTGGGTAGATTTTTTGTTCCAGTCCGACCCTGAATGTTGGAGTTTGTTTGTGTCAATGCTGTTTGCTTTTATGTATGCGTGCATGCAAGGAGTTGTGTGACTGGTGGATGAATGCATAGGTAAAAATGTTGTATGTGAGTGTGTGTGCCAGCCCCAACTCCTAAATTTAACGGCCAACAGGCAACTAATTTTAGGAGTGGGGGCATGGCATCAGGGTTGCACCTAGGATACAATTTCAGGGGGAGGACTTAAGACCTAAATGTTGGGAGAGGCGCTAACTTCAGAGGCTATGGGGCAGAGGCTAACTTACTTGTGTGGGGGCATCTAACTAAATTGCGCATTCGAATGAGACTATTCTGATGATGCTTCAATGTTACAAGCAGGTAACCCTCTCCTTCATTTCTGAAATGTCACACTTATGGACTGGTGTGAGAATAATCTGTCTTATGTCCCATGTCCCCACTTGCCTTCTTATCACTCCCCTTGCATGCAAGTGCTAAACCCACATTATGATTTCAATTGCCTAAAAATGTATGCATATGAGGGCAGGTGCTAAAAGTGAAATGTTTTATTAATTGAAAGACCATTGTTAATAGCGAAGCCCAGGCACCATTAAACGTCAGTGTCCTGTTCCATCCGATATGGCTCTGTACGTCAACCAGGCAGGGGCGCAGCCAGCCTCAACATTTTGGGGGCTAGATTACAGTTTTGAAAGCAGCTAGTGAGTGGGGTCAATAAAATTATTGTGCTGTTGGACTCTCCACTGAGGGATGGTGTCTGGGCGTTTCAGCTTTTACAGTTGAAAGGGTCCCTCAAGCAGCTGCCCCATATTGGCAGTCTTATGACACAGAAACATACTGATATTCTGCAGCTTTTAACCACCTTTCTGCATTCTTTTATTTTCATTATTGATTTAAGCACTCCATAGGTGCATTGGACTATTTTCCCAAATGGTAAGGCAAGGGGTGCCCCCCCAACATCAAGATGAAACGGGCCCCCACCAGCCCCGATACATCTTCATCCAGTCCTGCTCCCACTTCCCTCCTAAGCCCCTGAGCCCTGTTAGGAAGCTGAATATCGGTTTCGTATTCCCTTTGGCCATTGGTCGTACCACCCCAATTCAGTGGCTATTTAATTTCATAATGCTATGCTAATCACTGGAGGCGTAGGCCATCAAAAGCTGAGCCCAGAAGGTAAGACATGACCAAAGCAAACATAAGTGTTGCTACAGGGCTAAACTGGACCACATTGAATGTAAGCAAGTCTAGCCAGTAATAACACTTATGGTGCACAGCCAGCCTGGACATGCTTTCTGCGGCATGGCATTTTAACTGGCTGGGGTCCTTTTATGGTAATACTGGCATATATTGGTGCAGCCTGCATGCCCATACATTGGAACAACCAGCATGAATATATTTGTATACTGGCATATGTTGTGGGCAAAGGTTGGTGACGTGCAACTATTAGGTTGTTCCATGTGCTACCATACAAAACCAATTGCAAACTGTATGGCTTTCTACCCAAATTGCAAAGAAAGTGCTGTAAAATGCATCATTTTAACCCAATGTTTCAAACATTTTCGTGGGAGTGAGAAACCCCCTCAAGCGCCCCTGGGTTGGTTTGTTTTCCCTTACTGTGCTCTGTCGATCCTGCATAATTTGTGCAAACAATTAAGGCCCTTCATTTCAGAAATTCACCAGCCTCTACTGTACCTCATCTATCAGCCTCTACTGTACCTCATCTATCTGTCACTGTGTATGATGTGTGTTTTAATGCGCACACAGCGGCAGGGTTCTCCTCACGCACCACACGCTGTCATGCCATCCTACATATATTTATGCATGTGATGCAAAAGTTAGTCTGGCATAAACCTCTCTTCAGTAGAGAAATCTAACTTTGCTGTAGTTGATTTGCAATTGTAGTAATAAAGCATATTTGTGACCTCCACACAAACTCAAGGGGAGATTTCTCGCTGCTCCTGTTTGCAGCAGTGCCTCCACTGGCCCAGTGCAAAAAATTGTAAGGGGGCCTCACCAATTTTTTGCCCCGGGCCTCACCAACCCTTGTGACAGCCTGGGGACCTGCAATAGCAATGCAACAACAAACTGTTACAAACAGCCAATGAAAACTACCATTCTGTTGTTACTAGGCAGTATTTTGATAAATTCTATATAGTAACCAAAATGTGCAGTTTTCTTTGGCTGTTCTGACTGACATGATGATGTGTTGTTATTGCCACAGGAGGCAGCGCAGCACCACCTATGTTTCACGAGTTACTGTGAACTGAAGGTGTCTAGGCGTGGCGTTGGTCTTCGAGAGAGACTGCTGCACTGCTTTGTTGTGTGCGGCCTAGTTGCTGGGGGCTGGGCCCTGCTTTTTCACTCACACTAGCACCTGCCAGTCTGCCACTGCTCCCCGCCGAGGCCACGACACGAGACAGAGAGTCCCCGCCAGCAGCCGACTTCAATATCAGGTAAGTGGACACTCTCTGACCGTGTAACTTAAGCAGTGTGAAGATTCCAAAGTCCGGGCCGGGCCGGCCCCCGAATGGCGGCGCGGTCCCCAGGTGGTGTCCACACTCCTCCTGGGGCCTGGCTGGGCCTGGGTCATTGCCAGGACTAAGGGCCAAGAGCCAGGACTCAGGAGTCACTGAGCCAGGAGGACACCAGGAGACCACACCGCCGCCCGGGCCCGGCTGTCTTGTGTTCACGCTTCTAGTCACGGAGGTAGCCCCCCACCACATACAAAGGCAGATGTCTGTCTGGAAGCCCTTTCAAGAGGGAGAGCGAGTGCGCCACGAATCGCTAGCTTTGGTCCTGATGGTTAGTTGGACACGATGTAAGCATAGGACTGTCTGTTTGAGATTGTTCCGTTCAAGAGGAGTCAAAGAGGGACCAGCATCTTTGTCATCGTTCTAGTCATGTGAGTCACGGTTCTCATCAGTGGCCATTTGTGTTGATGTCCTCGAAGGCTCCGTTTTGTTGTAATTTGGCACTCCTACTCCTTTGAAGTCAGTGGCGTTTGGTGTTTACTAGTGATTTTCATTTGCCTCAGTGTTGAACCCTGAAGTGACTATACATTTCTTCATCCATGGTTTTTTTACCATGTGTTTGCTGCCAGTACTATGTGGCTCTTGTCCCCCCACGTGCAGTTTCCCCCTTGGGAATTCAGGACGGTGTAGGTATGAGGCCAGTACTGTGCCCTCCAGGAGTGCTGTTTTAAGTGCTGTTATGTTGGTTCTTCCAGTTCCAAAATGTTTGTCTGTCATCAAAGTGAGTACCCCAGATGTTGACGGACTATATTATGATAGGGTACCATTGAACTTGTGTTTGTTTATCAGGCTGTTAGGGGGTGCTCCACCTTCGCAGGTGTTTCCCGACCCTTTATCATCCTGAATACAATGCTCGCATGGGTTTTTAATGCGCTGCCTATGGTGTTGGTGTGAGGCGCTCCAATCTTTGCTCCGACGTGCGTGCCATGTATTCTTTAGTCTTTGCTAGTCTTTGAAGTATGGGTCCAGGGATTGGGATGGCACAGCGTCACCCGTCACGTAGTCCCATTATATGTAATCAAAGGGTCCCTCACCGCTACGTAGGGGGCTCATTAAGTTGTCCTCGGTTTCCCTTCCATCTGTGTCCCAGGGAATTGAGGTGGCATGGATTGGGAGTCCAGCTGTATGTGTTTCAAAAAACGATTACCACGTTTTGGACGCACAATGCGTTTGGATGTTGGTTGGTTCGGGTGATCAGTACTGCGAACATTGGTTGGTGTGTGCTGGGGGTGGAAATCATTTGTACTTGCTGGAGGCCGCAATGCTCTGAATACACATTTGCCAACATGATTCATTCCACTCTGTCTCTGTGGGTGATTGCAGTTCGTGTTTTTTCTTTAAATTTGGGGACTTGTAGTCTGAGTTTTTTAAAGAGATAAGCAGAACTACAAGTCGCAGAATGCAAAGAAAAGACCTAGACTGGATAAGCACCAGATTGGAAACGAAACATGTTGGCAACTATGTGAATATTGGTTGGTTGCGTGAGCTGCAATATGTTGTTTGTTATCATTCCTTGTTTTTTGAGCTGCACTGCAAGAACATTAGCAGTAGTACTGGGAGCTGCGCTATATCATCATTGGGTTGTGGCCACAATACAAAGAGAGTGAATTTCAATGTATTCTCTGTGGGGGCTTGGGCTCTGCACAGCAACTACCACAAATGCTGCATAGAGCTTCTCCGAAGAGGACGGATTTCCCTCCCAACCATTTGCAACCCTACAGAAGTAATACAATGCTGGCGTACACCATGTCAATTAGAAGGATCAGGCCATGTAGTCTTCATAATCACACAGGACCTCACCAGTCAGAGTCTGGTGTTACTGGTAATACTCTGTGTCATTTCCAGTACCGTCTATTTTTTAAATACTGCCTAATTAAGAGTTGGGATTATATGGAGTATTTCCTGCAGGCAAGGGGTTCATAGAATGTACTGTATGGGGTAATATGTGTTATCTTAGCCCCATGCAGTACTTTTCTATGTACCCCAGGCAGGAAATATCACTTTTGACCCCAACTCATAATTTAGGTCTTATTTAAAAAACAGGTGGTATTTACAATATCACTTTTTTTTTTTTTACCATTACCACCATACTCATAATGTTCCCCACAGAGTAAAACATACGTACAAGGCTGACACTGGGCATGAGCAGGCAGCTGGATAAATCATGACGTAGGGCCTGCAGATGTTCCCGAGTGGCAAGCCAGCATAGGGCAGGCCATTTTATTGATTTATGTATTGTTCGCCTAACAAGCAAACAATAAATAAATAAAATGGTAAGCCATCTTGACGTGATTGTTGCTTGGCATGCTTGTATTGCAGCACACAAGTACAAAACACCCATTGCAGTTTATTAACATTTGACAACGCGCCCTCGGGCTAAAGAACCGAAAAAGCACATACGTGTGATGTGGCCAGATTCTTTGTGTCCCCATGGCAGCAGGTTGGGACACAGAGTTCAGTGTCAGGACGGCGGGCGCCCTGTAATAATATTATCTAATAACATATAGCTTTATATAGCGCTACAAACCCTCAAGTATCTAAGTTGATATTATTATCCCACTGCGTGGTACTCAATTCTTCAACCTCAAAAGGATAAAGGAGTTGGCATCAGCAGGCTGTGTACAGATGTCAGAATGAGCACTCAACTTGCTGTGCTATCTGACAAGCTAGTGCAGGTTTTTGAAGTTAAGAAAATAATTCAGTAGATTGCTCACAAGTGTATTGTTCACACCATAGCAAACATTCCATAACGTCACCTAGCAATAGCATAGCGAAACATAACATGACCCAGCACAGCATGCCATAGTGTAATAAAAGAAGCGTAGCGTAGAGTACCATAGCACAGCATACTTACATAGTACAGCACAAGGCTAATGAACATACCATAATACATTTCATAAAATAACTCAACTAAGTATAGCAATGAATCATAGCATAACCGCGCATAAGGGTGTGTCATGAACACGTGTCATTTCTTTTCACAGTGATCGAATGCATGCGACAAGTGTTTATCTAGGCCATGCTGCAAGGTGGTATGGGTTATTGAAGTACAACTATGCAAGTGTGTGTTGCATGCATATCGCAGAACGTTGCGGCTTAACACTCATTGGCTGCCGAAACACCCTTTACAGCTGGACGATTGGCCTTGTGACTGAGTCCTTTGGCCTTCACGGACCTGAGAATGATCTCCACCTTCCCGTATCACACGGCTGTCCATGGTATTAAGGAAACTATCATGTACTCAGACTGAAGGCCACTGTAGTGCAGGGGTCTGCATCCTGTGCCTCAGCTGATGCTTTCCCCATTCATCCCACTACTAGCCTGTACCAGCAGTTGCTGCATCACCAAACATGTGTCATGGAGCAGCAGCAGTGTGATGGGCTGGTGGTGGGTCGATCTAGGTGTATCACTGAACTGGCCCGGGCCGTGGTGCCCGCACTGCGGGCGGTGGCCGCCAGCCCCCGGGATGGCATTATTGGGCCAAGATTTTTTGGGCCCTGGCACTTATCTTTTTACAAATTAAGCACTGTACAGCACCATCCTTCTACAATACTCTGTGTGTATACCCAGTGAGATTGCCTATGCCTCTGGTGGGCACCTCATGCCTTCTCTCTGCCACTTTCTGCATATCGGTGTGGAAACACAATACTCGCTCTTCTCCATTGGGGTCTAACATATTGTTCAGGCATTCTTTGTCCTGCCTCCCACACTTCTTTTATAACCCCATGGGCTATATACACTTTGAACTCTACCATACCTGGCTGTTGTGCTGTGGCTGCTATCCCTCATTGCAGCCTGTCAGCTGTTGGATTCCCTGTGAGGACGCCCGTGAGGCGTGTGGACGTTGCGAGAGGAAGGCAGGAAAGGAGAACTCCATTGCGCCATAGCGCTGCCTGGACCCGCCCCCTGCCCTCCCCATGCTACTCCCACAGGAGGAAGGAAGTGCTACACAACTTCCACCCAGACACCCTTGCGGCGCTAAGCCCGAGCGCGCAAAGGGCATCGTCTGGCTGAAGTACCTGGCTGTTGTGCTGTTTGGCTGCTTGCTGTGGCTGTGACTCTACTCTGCAGCCGGCTAACTCGTGAGCCCATTCAAACAGACAAATAAGTTGTCACAGAGGAAGTGGTGTGAAGGGGTATTGCCGGCGCTGCCGGTGGTGCGGTGGGGAGGAGTTCTCGACTTGGGGATCGAGTTTAACCAGAGAGGAGCTGCACGACGATGGGACGCCTGAAAAGCAACAACTCAGCCCCAGGGGCAGAAGACAGAGTGAAAACCAGACAGCAGGTAAGGCAGCGTGTTGCTTCCTATCCGGCTCCTGCTGGGGGTCTGTCACAACCACGGGAGGCCTCAATAAAGGCGTGTTGCCTTGGAGACAAAGTCGCCTGGCTTTCCCGACTAAAAAAGTCCATGAGAAGGACCAGCCCCTGGTGGCAATATTGGCCAGGGAAGAATCCATTCTCACAGACCCAGTACCTGAGGAAGGAGAACCTGTCCAAATAACTATTGAGGCCAGATCTGCCCAAGATCAGAGCTTTCCAGTAGTGGACAGTGGCCAGGTAGTGGATAATCAGCACACTCTGCAGAACGACCAGGGGGATAAGATACACCAGTAGAGGCCCCTGGAGACGGAGGTGATCCCGCATGAGCCTATTCACTCGAAGACGCTTGGTGGGGAAGAACCCGTAAGGGAGGTGACAGACATACACAAGGGGAACTCGATCATTGACCAGTCACACCTGGAGGCTCAAATAGAGAAGGCTGAGGGAGAAAGGACACAAGGGGTCCAAGCATCTGATTCAACTACAACTGAGGATTGGGAAGACCATAATGATGCACCAGGGTTGGGAGCCTCCTGTATCCAATCTGGGGAAGTGGGGGTCCCTTTGGATGCAACAGCAACTCAGAGGGGGGTGACCACAGACCCCCTAATTACTGAGCATGCGATGCCCCAGTTAAAACCGGCCACCCAGATCATACCACCTAGCTTGGGGGGTTTCCCCCGTCCACGTGAGGAGCAGATAAAGCCTGATGCAAACATCTTTAATGTCACAGACCTAAGATTCAGAGCTAGTAGGGAACAGAAGTCTGGTCATCTGCTGCCCATTCCCCCTCAAAGTGGCTGTATTGGCATGGCTCACGAAACCCCCAGTAACTCAAGTCTTGCTTCCAAATTAATTTTGGATATTTCAAACCTTACTGGTCAAATTGTAAGGGAAAAAAGGAGAAGTCTATCATTCATTAAGGACAAATTGGCAGAGCTCGATGATGATGTGGACCTATTAGATCAATTTGATTCTAATCCCTTACAAAGAGGGGGAAATGTACATCAAAATCCAGGCTCCAGACAAACTGATCCCAGAAGCCAAGCTCCTCAGGGGGCGCTGAAAAAGGCACAGACTATGAGTATTGATGACATCTCTCTGGAAAAAATAAGTGATTTGTACTGCAAGGGAAAAATGGACGACATGGCTCATACTCAGAACGTGGTGATGGCATCATTAAATATCACGCTTGCCCCCTTTCTGAAACTCTATGAGTCCATGAATGAAACCTAGCAGTCACTACATTCCTTAGCATTAAAAACCGAAGAAGGAATGGACGAAATAGCAAGCTTCACGAAGCAATTGGATGTGAGACTGCAAAAAGAGTCTGACCTGTCACACCAATAGCAAAACCGCCTGTGTGACCTGGCGCGCCAGGAATCCAACGATAAGCAACTCTTGATGGAAGCCATTCTTGAGGATCATAAGTGGATAAGGAAGCTAAATCAGCAGTCCTTCCTGAACATAGACCCCAAACGAAATTCTGTAAGGGAACAGGTCCCGGAAGAGCCGAGGAGGAAAAATCCTGAAGTGATCAAGTCAAAGCAAAAACCAGGTGGCCTCCTAGTGCTAGGCAATGGCTTAAAGGCACCTAGACCCACTAACTCAGACTGCCTGTTGATAATAGACGATGAGGAGAAAAAATCAACTTATGCGATCTTTAAAGAACCCACACAGCAACCAAAAAGAAGGAGCATTTGCTCAGAAGAACCTCTCCAAGACAAGAAAGGAACCAGTCAAAAGAAAGCCAAAAATCAGGCACACAAGCATAAAGCAAACAGATCTAGAGCATTCTTAAGGAACATCAAACTACCTACGGAGGAGATGGATGACCCACTACCTAAGAAGCCCAGGAGAGAAATAAGCTTGTCAAGTGTATCGAAGGGGAAAGTCGCTACTAAACAGAAGGAAAAAGAACTAGATACAAGTGCCTGCCTGAGTGACCTCATAGAAACAATTGAGGAAGTTAAAGAGGATGAGTTGTGGGATTATATCAGCCTATCTGAATGGCAAGCAATAGACAAGCAGTTAGATCCTGCCCCGACAGAAAAAAAACTGAGAATAAAGGAAGACCAACGGAAAAAGAAACTCAATGAAAAAATAACGAACAATGAAGTGTCCAAACAAAGACATGAAGGCTCCCATCATCTGAAAGAGGAACATTGGAATGTGAAAAGAAGTCCACGGGACAGGTACCAAGAAAATAGATCCCACAGGAGGTGAGAATCTCGAGATAATCTCCTAAATAACAACAAAGGAAACGTCAAAAGGGAGTCAGGGGACAGGCACCAAGGAAGTAGATCCCATGGGTGAGCGAAATATCCCTATGAATCTCATGATGAAAGACCAAATGATCTTAAAGAAAAGAAGAGAGACGTCAAAGACCAAGATTCTCGAACAACCACAATGGACAGGAAAAGGAGCCCTAACAACGCAACAAAAAACCTGGAGTTACTAAAACAGCTTGAAGCCAGGCGAAAAGTAAGACTTCAAAAGAGCACAGGTAACCCTTCGATTTCACAAGAGCAAAAAACCCCGAGATATAGGAATCTAGAAAAGTAAACGACAAAAAATCAGCAAGGGGATAGACGGGAGACTGTCGGCCAGTATGGTCAATTCCACACACTTAAATTGGAACGGATTTGGAGAGACAGAAAAAGGATTGTGTTAAATAGGGCCAGGGTGATGTCACTACTTAAAGATCTACCATCAACTTTGAGAATCCATAGTGATGATGTGGTAATAGTGGAGTTAATTGATGAAAAAAAGCCGGATGTGGTCTTACTACACCTGAGGACACGTAAACTGAAAGAAAGCTTGTTCGGTGTTAGGAACAACTTGGAGTCTTGGGGATACAGACTTGACGACCCAGGTAGAAAAAGTGACCGGCGAGAGGTAAAAACCGTTGGACCTGCTATTGAGAGAGTGGAAAAAATAATGAAAACCTTAGAAAGGAAAGCTGCAAATACAGGTCAGGAAGAGAGGCAAAAGCAAAAGTCAAGTACCAGGCAACATCAGAAGGATACAAGGGCCCATAGCTCAGATCCAACGAGCAAAATAAATAATTACCGAAAGGCTACAGTGGTTCAACTAACAAAACTGAGATTTACGATTGACAATTCTAACCAGAGGACAAAAGGGGCAGGAACCAGCACTCAGACACTGAAAAAAAGTGGAAACGTGAGGATGTACCCCCACCATCATATCAGAAAAAAAGAGACAATAGATTATTTGCGGTGGAGAAGGAATCAAACCCCTATTGGCATCATGGAACACAGAGGGATTTGGCCATCTCTATTCGGGAGAAAGTAATTTCCTAGTGAAATATGAATTAATTTGTATACAAGAGAGCTGGATCAGAAAAACTCCCGTGTGTGAAGGCTATCAGGTCTACATAAACCCGGCACAGAAAGGACCCGCAGGAAGACCTCGGGCGGGGCTCGTAACCCTAGTGAAGGATGACTGCCAATTTAAAGTATTAGGACATCAAACTCCGAACCCGTTTCTACAGATACTTAAAATTGTGAAAACCAGAGGTCAGAATGAAAAGAGACTCCTTCTAATGAACACATATTGGAACCCCTCAGAAGTAGCCACAAGTAAATACCTAGCGGAGATCATGGTGGCTATTGATGCATCAATGCTAGAGGATGAGGGCCAACTGATCATCATATGCGGGGACCTGAACATTACATTTTTGGACAAAAATGGCCTGCTGAAAAGAAGACATACTCTGCCGCCTAATGAAAAACTTTGGCTGGCAGAAATGGACACCAGGGAGATGTCTATGTTGAACGGTCAAACAGCAGGGGACCTTCCAGGAATCGATACCTGGTCTGCGAACTCGAGGACTGCTTTCCTGGACTACTGTTTCGTTGCTAGAAACACCTTGCCTTGGATCAATTTCTTCAAAGTAGTTCCTCAGAGGGTTAGCGACCATGCTCTACTAGAACTAGAACTTCGTTGGAAGACGGAAGAGCCGAAGTACCGAATTATCCCCGAAATGGAATTATCGGGGGGGCGCATTAGGCTAAAAATTAAAGCAAGCTCAATTCCCCAACTAGCAGAGCGGCTTACCCGCAACTTCGAAGAGAAACACGAAACAGTGGAATATGGTTGCCTACTGAAGGAGTTTGAGATTAAGACCGGTCCTAACAAAAAACAAGACGTGGTAAGGAAACACGCATACAAAAAAAATCCTGGAAGTGAACATCGTACAGAACTGAGACGTTTGCAGAAAAGCTCCCTCACAAATAAAGAAGAACATATAAGACTCTGCAAGCAGTCTTACAAAAAGTGGCTAAAATCCACTAGGATTTGGAGAGCACAAACAGATGCTGAAAAAATGATGGCAGCAATAACTACGTCTAACTCAAGGTCCCTATGGGAGATAATCAACAAAGGGGGCAAATTCCAGACAGCACTGACATCTAGTAATGTGTCAAAGGAGGACTGGGTAAAGTTTTACACAGATCTTTTTTCAGGAGAAAGACTCTATCAAGACCGAGATAAGATCAGGAAATGAATGGATTATTGACATTGATAGGGAAGATATCCTAATAAGGATACAAAAATTGAGTTCATCTCGAGCGGCCGGACCGGACGGCATCTCTAATTGGATGCTGAAGGAAAATAAAGAAGAGTGGGCAGATTTAATCTTAATATTATTTCAGCAGATTCTAACAACAAGATCAATACCTCAATCCTGGAAGGAGGCCCTAATCGTACCAATTTATAAGAAAGGAGACCGCAACAACCCGAAGAACTACAGGCCTATCGCCCTTCTCGATTGCATAGGAAAACTGTTCTGTTCCATCTTGCTGAGAGATTTAAAAAAACTGGGCATTAAGGACGGGGATCCTCGATAAGAGACAAACAGCATTTATGAGCGGCGTTGGAACATCACTGAATCTATTCATCCTGAATATGCTAAAGCTACGGGCATTAAAACAAAAAAGGAACATATACCTGGGTTTCGTCAACCTCGAACAGGCCTTTGACGGGATCTGCAGAGAACTCCTATGGGCCAAACTCAGGAAGTGGAACTGTCCGCAGGATCTGCTTTAGGCAATTCAGGAACTATACACCAACACCTCAGTTCAGATAGTGGTCTAAAAAGGAGGCGACCTGACAGAGAAAATCCCAACATCTAAGGGTATAAAGCAAGGCTGTGCACTGGCACCTTTCCTGTTCGTTCTGTACTTAACAGATATGAAAGAATCCCAGGATCAAATCCACGCATTTCCTCCAGTATTTCAGGATGAAGCCCTCTCATGGATCGTATATGCAGATGACGTTGTATTTGTGGACCAAACCCCCATAGGTCTGCAAAGACGAATGGTGGAATTTAAGTCTTACTTAAATCAACAACACCTGAAGGTCAACGTAAAAAAATCCATGATCCTAATAATGCAGTCGGCGTGTGGATCCAGAACCATAAAACAGAAAAAGGGATTCACTTGGTCATTGGACAATCAGCCGTTGGAAATAGTGGACTGAACAGTCTACCTGGGGGTACAAATCAATAAAAACATCAATGAGCAAGGGCAATTAAATTTCATCAAAGAAAAGCTGATGAAACTTACTAGCCAAGCTCAGGCCCTCCATCGACGTTACGGAACTTTTTCAATGATGCCAGTAATCATATTTTACAAACAAAAGATAGTGGCAAGCATAACATATGGAGCCGAATCCCTGCTAAATCTCCACTGGAAAACGTGGTGGGTGCTAGAGGCATTTTTCTGGAGAAGGGTACTTAGGCTTCCTAATTGCCTCCCTGTATCGACAATAAGACACAAATTAAGATTACAATCTTTGGAGTCAATAGTCCTGTGGAAGACACTTTCATTATTTCGGAAGTGTATCCTAGAAAAACCTCCCATCTCATTTGAACTGTTAGCTAAAAAAGAGGTAAGAAATGAAGACCCGCACTTTAATGCTTGGAAACAGAACTGTGTCAAAATACTAGAACATTATCATATCAAATTCGATACGCTGAAAGAAAATACTGAGAAAGCGAGGAAAAACATACGGGAAAAAGATTGGATATCCACGGACAATCAGAAAATGCAGAATACAAATTGTCATAACATTACGTGGGAACGAAAGGCACTGAATAACCCTCCACCATATCTGCAAAGATTTCCCTCTTCAAAATATAGGGATCTATTGATGAGATGCAGATTAAACATCCTGCCAACAAGAGAGGTCCATTATATAAGGAAACAAATTCCAGTGGAAGACTCTAGATGTCGATTCTGCAATGAGCCGGAGATGTCGGAAACAATAAAACATTGGCTGCTTTTTTGTCTGGCATTAAACACCCAAAGGAGCCTATATCTAGGTGAATGGGTGCGGAATATAAATGCATCGACGGCTGAGGAATACTGGGAAAGAATTCTGACGGTACAAAAAGTCGGCCCCACCCTGGAAGCACTAAGATTCATAGAATCGATCCTAAAGGGACTAAAGGACGGTAATGTTGAAGCTCGAGAGAAGGTCGGCTCAGCATAAGGACGGTGGGGTCTGGAAAAGGAGATTGTTAAAGGTTGAAAAGAAATTTTATTTAACCAATAAAACAAACAAAAAATAAAATGCCAGAAAATAACCCATTGTTGAATTCTGAGCCTTCAAACCTCCCAGATTCCTGCCACTCACCCTCTGCGCCTGAGCAGAGCACCAATCTTTTGTAGGTTCCCCCATGGTTATTTTTTTTTTAAATCTAGTTGTATATGGGGACCCCTAGATAGCTTCCAATTCTACAGCCACCCCGCCCATTTGCACTACTTATTGCTCTGGGCAATCATGACTACATCAGATTCCTCACTATGCTGTATACATGGGACTTTCCTTCTGAAAGCTGCACAGAAATGCCCGTTATCCCACTGTTGCTGCAATTCTGCTCTATGCAGGCCCTGCTCTTGAATTTTCTTAATATCCTATTGCTTCACAAAGGAAGCATGTCATTTTTTCACAAAGAGATTATGGGCTACTGGAACACATCCAGTCCCCTAGCTCTCCCCATAACGCTCCATCCTGCATTCCTACTGGGATCATCCTGCCTCATGCCTCACCATACAGCGTTTTTACTTGCATTCCAGAGGAAACACACACCACTAAAGCCTGTGCCCAGCAAAGGTCCTCTGCAACTTGAGCATCACCCTAATCTACCTATGCTATGCAGCCTAGCCACACCAGGATATAGAGTCACATACAGTAACAATTCACTACACAGACCACCTACTCAATTAGGGTGAATCTCGAACCACTGCCAAACTAGTAATACAGTGAGGCAATACTCTGCCTCCATTGGCCAAACTACCCAGACACACACCCCTGGTCACAGTTATCCATGCCACGCTCCTCCGAGGTGCTCACATGCCACACAGCATCCCCACGCACTGCAGCGACCCACTGTCCTCCCTGCTCACCTCAACCCCTGTCCTCAACCCAAGCCCACTCCCTTCCTACCAGAGCCACTTCCAGACTCAATTACCACTGACCCACTACTCTCTTAAAGGTCTCCAGCAGCCCAATGCCCCCCAAGATTATTTGCCACAATGCCCCATGTGGCCAGACCTCCAAGTGTCACTTTGCTTCTCCTACCACCTTTACTTCATTGAAGTGCCCAGTCACTCAATACCAAGCCACCATCACCACTTCACCATGCTCAGGCCAATCCAGACTCCAGCGTTTACGAACATGCACCCCCTCCTTCTTACTTACCTTGCTGTGGCCCGTCCAGAAACGAATGATTATGCACCCGCATCAGCCCACCCCTGCCTCGCCTTTCACTACAACCCCTTCACAGCCCTCACCCATCCGCCAGGAATCTACACCAGCTGCCCTCCCCTATGCCACCACATAGGACCTTCTCATGTGCCCACATACAAGATATCCATGACTTATTTGTGGATAAAGATCTCAACTTGCTAACCATTACTGAAATGTGGCTGCATGATGCCGCTGGCCCTACACTATCCCTAGCTATGCAATCCTCAAATCTGATAAACCTGGTGGAGGAGTTGCCATCATCTATAAATCCAACATAGCCATTATGCCTCCCCTTTAAAGACTCTGCCATGCTACAAACTCCTGCTCACAAAACTTGAACCTAACCCCCAAACTACAATCAACATTCTCCTTCTAAACCTTCAGCCAAGTCACACCAACTCCCCGGATAATGACATTCCCCTTCTCCTTACACCACTCAATCAAACCTAATAGGAAATTCTTACTTCTCTGAGATTTCAATCTAGGCTTTAATGACTCCACAGACAGAAAGGCCACAGCTCTTTACACCACACTACAAGAATGAGCTTTGCTCAAGCAGTTAGCCCCCCCATGCATGCCAAAGGCCGGACCCTTGACTGGATCATGCACCTCGACCTCTCATCACAGACACCACCATTGAGCTCGCTCCCTCAATAGAACACTCCCTGATCAAATTCCTCCTCCCTTTGGCATTCTTCCATGCTAGAAAAGACAGCATTCGCTTCCCTATAACTTGTAGACACACTCGCAAACTCACTGCAGAGTCGCTTGAACCCACCATCTCCTCCCACCTCGCCACTCTGTCTGAATGTAACGACCCTGATACCATTCTTGCTGCTTGTAACACTCTGCTATTGCACACACTTGACCTAGACTCACCTTTCAAAACAACACTCCAAAAAAAAATCCTCTATTCACAAATGGTTTACTTATGAACTCATTACCCTATGCAAACAGAAATGAGCGCAAGAACACCTCTGGAGGAAGAACCCCTCTAATACTCACAAAGAAGCATTCCTTTCTCTGGCAAAAACATACAACGCTGCCATCATAACTACCAAAACCGGCATCAATAACACCAGAATCAGGGAGGCTGGTTCCAACACTAAGGAGGTCTTTAGAATTTTTAAAGAACTCGATCCCAGCACTCCTTGTTGTTAGCTACCCCACGGACAAAACCTGGTGTGTAACTGTTCAAGCTGCACTCACAAGCAAAACCAAAGCTGAGAAACCAAACCATCCTAAAGTAAAACCTCCTAGCCACTAAAGATGCCTCTCTCAGTCTACTAGAAGCTCTCACCCTGCCACCCTCCTTCCACTTCTCCCAAGTCTGTCCCTCCAATGTCTCTCCATCATACAACACCTTAAACCATCAAACTGCAACAGTAAACTCTTCCCTTAGCGTATCATCAAAATGTGTGCTGGGCCCTTGGCACCCATCATCTCCTAATTCACAAATGCCGCTTTTTACACTAGTACTGTCCATTTAGCTATTAAGGAATCCTGGGTCACTCTCCTACTTAAGAAACCCTTCTTTGACCCCACCCTCCCCACCAACTACCATCCCATCACCACCGTACCTTACCTCCTCAAAATTCCAGACCGCTCTGCGGCACTTACACCCTACATGAATCTCACTTGGAAAGCCACTGCCTTCTCGGTTCGCGCCAATCTGGCTTTAGGCCTAGGCACCATTCGGAGGCCACTCTTCTGGACCTTAAGATCCAGCTCGAAGGTATTCGCAAGGCTAGAGAACTCGCCATCCTCCTCCTTCTCAACCTTTCTGCTGCCTTTGATCGTGTCGATCATGACATTCTCTGCCAGCTCCTCACCACTAAATTCAAGTTCTCAAGACAAGTCACCAGTTGGATTAAATCCTTTCTCAGCGAGCGCTCCTCCATGTTCTTTGCTGGTATGGAAGCCACCAACCCCATTCCAGTGCCTTATGGTGTTCTTCAAGGGTCCTGTATCTCTCCCACTCTGCACAATATGTAAACAAAACATCTTTTTGACCACCTCGACAGTCTTGGGATCCCCTACATAAACTTTGCAGATGATACCCAAATCCTGCTCAAACTCACTGTGAACCAAAACACTGATTCCGCTAACATTAACCACATCTACTGCATCATTCAGGCCTGGATAGCTGAACACTATCTCTGCCTGAATGATAATAAAACAAATCCTCTCATTGTAGATCCCCACACTGACTCAAACGCCTGGACCCAGCATGTGCCTCATTCTCCATAGATGGCAACCCCATTGTTCCTTTGAGCCATGTGAAAACCTTGGGAGTCTACTTGGATGCAGAACTAACTATGCACAAACATGTTAATGCCCTCGCCGCCTCAACAGCTTACACCACTAAGCTTATCAACCTCAGCAGAAAATTCCTATCCACTGACAATTGCCAAACCCTTGCCAGGGCCATCATTGGTATTACATTGGACTATTGTAACACCAGTCTCTCAGGCACTTCATCAAAATATGTATCCAAACTTCAACTGATTTAGAAAAAGGCTCTCTGGGCGGACTGGGGTCTAAAGTGTTCAGAACTCATCTCTCATGCTAGATGGGAGACCCATTGGTTGCCAATCAAAGCACACATTGAGTTCAAGATCTTATCCATAATGCACAGATGCGTCCACAAGGTCTCACATGCTTTCTTTATCCTACGCATCTCCAAAAGATCGAACCCTCGCTGCCTGCACTCCTCCTCTACCTTGACGTTAGACATTCCAAGATTCACTAGGAAAAGAGCAGGGGAGCTTGTTTCACAGTCATAGCTCCCACCTTCTGGAACGCCCTCCCCCTCCACATCCAAGAGAGAACACTCATACTTAATCTTCAGAAAAAGACTAAAAACCTGGCTGTTCGATAAATATGACTAGATTTACTAGGGGTGACCTCACGGATCGCTCCTCTCCTTGCCTGACTTCTGTATAAACATGTAATCTGTACTTGTTATGCTTCCCTTCATTACATTTTACCAGCTCTGTGATACTTACGAGGTTTGGCCTTTGTCAATAAATAAATGAATGAATATTGTGTTTTGATGACTGGTTCTGTAGGCACCCTTAGGCTTCAGCCCAGCTACAAAATGAATGAGCTTCAATCTCATTAGTTCCATTGAACATTTGGGACAAGCAGGAGGTGTGAGGAGTCTGATACATGGCACGTAACACATAACACACATGGATGGTATCTAATACCAAGTTCTTCAGAAAAAATAAATAAAGGACAAGCTTAATATCTGAGCTGGCCATTGTTTCACACAGTTGTTGTTCTTCTAGGGAAAGGAGACAATCAAATTCCATAACAGGCACAAAAAAATCTAAGCGCCCCGTAAAATGTTTCTAATCTTTATTTCAAGGAATAATTTAAGTTTAAGTTATTGTAAAGACCACAATATGAAAGATAGTGCTTTTAGGACGCTAGCTGAACATGAGAGCTGAGCGAGAAAGAATGAAATGGCTGATTAGAGGGTGGAATAAGACAGATATAAACCTACCCATTGGTAATTTCAGGCTTCTGGGAAACGTTATTCCATGTGTTAATGGCCGCTCTCCAAAATATCCAATTACTTTGTCAGCATGAATGAATATCCTTTTCTTTAAATGCAAGTTGTGTCTTTTTAATTTGAAAGATAGCCTGCATTTCCTCTGCACATGTTCTCTTCTGCCCTATTCTTCTTCCATTTCAACACAGAGTCCATTGTGAAAGGGGCGAGACAGTAAAATTGATATTTCCCTCAGTGAGCTTAAGACCTACTGAATAGCTCAGCTCTCAGACAGTCTGAGTCTAAGAACAGCAGCACATGCCTATAGTGTCCCATATGTAGCATAGTACACATTTTGGACTCAGGTTGAATGAGGATACAATTGGATTAAAACAATTATTTTCATACCTTATTCAGGAGAGATGTTGAAACTAGGAGGAAGGGGAAAGTAACCATACCCTGCAGAAGAGCTCCATAAGAATCCTGAAGACAGTTGTAAGAAAATGGTTTCGCCTAGGAGACTATGGTTTTTTACAATTCTTTGTTGCACTTGTGTATAGGTGTTTTAATTTAGATGGTACAGCATTGTCTACCTACGCCTACTAGTGGTGTTGGCATTTGTGTCTCCCCTATTTTGCACATCCTTGGCTTGAGGACCCTTTTGGTGGATAGTTACCATTATAGCACTTTTTGCACATTGCACATTACGAGGTTTCGTACATTGTGATGTTTACATTTGTATTATATTATGTGGATAATGTGTTGCTAATAAATTACAAGCCAGCCATGGCGGGTTCATAAAGATGAATAATGTATGAATACAATAATTGTTTTATTCAACCTCATTCAACCTGTGTTCTGAATTTAGTTCATCTAGCCCCATAAATGAGGTATTAGTGGCTCTCCTACCTTTTGTTTTTGCATTAGGGTACACATTTAGACCAGCCACACATGGGCACCTGCACGGTGGTACTCTCGAGCTTGATCCATGGGAGGTTTTAGGGGGCACTAGACATATACAGCTCTGAGTTGCACAGAGTAGTTTGGGCCTGGGACTGAGGGGCCAGTGTTAGTACAGCAGAGGTGCTTAATGGTCACACCTTCCCACTGTTATTCCAGTGAAGTTACCCCATTCCTCAAATGAGACTCTGGGAGATGTGGGTGTGTTTGCTGGATTCTCTGCTCGTGCTCTCTGAGTTTAACTGTGTGATCACCATATTTAATCAACCAACACCATAATGTACATGGCTCTTTTCTTAAAAGCACACGCATTATGACATTCTGCTTTTATCATAAATAACAACAAAACAGTCTTAACCAACCCATATTAACTCAGGCATACAGCATATGCAACAGAGTCCCTCAATGCATGATTGTGCAGTCTTCTAAAAGTCCAGAACATAATCATCTAATTGTGATCGTCGTTCTCTGGACACCCTCTCAGGGTACCTTCGTATTGGGTCTGTTACAGGGGACAACTCTGCATCGGATTCATTTGACTCGTGCGCCTCGCCATTTTGTTCTCCCCAAAAACTAGCCTAATCTTCAGAGGATCTCCCTTCCTGATCCGTGGTCTGGTGATGCTGGTGGCTATCCATGGCTAAAGTGCCTTACCAGATCCCAGTGCTTCCCCAATAGATGGTTCCGAAACGCTGATGTCTTTCCTGAGCACCGAACCAAGAAATCCAATGTAAGTATTGTGAGGAATTGTTTAATTTAATACCTTCCCCTTAGTTAATGGGTGGATGGTACGAAAGTAGACCCTTAGTAAATTTTGATAAATAATAGTTCAATTAATTCCCATATAGGGGTGATTTAGTTAACATTTGAAATTAACAAAACTCACTTCCAGTGTGAATATAAACGAAATAGTATCTTAATGTAAAGTGGTACACCTATTTTCCTTGACAACCCAGAATTCCCTAAAGGGAAGTGGTGTCCTTGCCTAAAAAAGGAATTCCTAACCTTTACCATTCCTCAGACCTCGCCTTTAAGCAGAGGGGTGCTAAATGTAACTGAACGTCTGGGTTTTTGGTGCTGGGTAGAGAAGTGCTTTGCTAAATGAAACAAAGTGTAGTTCATAATTAAAACAGGCATAGAAAGTGACCCTGACAGAAGAACGATTTTGTATTGCCTGAGGGTGAATAAGGAAGAAGGATTCTATCAATCCAAAATATTACCAAACATCTGGTGTGCTTTCAAAACTGCTAGCATTTTCAATCACGCAGGGAAATTAAACATGCAAAGCGCTGCATGTGTGAAATTGATTATGAAAGTAGAAAAAGGTTGCAGTGGGTTTAAATACAAAAACTTATCAAGGACTGCTAATGCTCATGATCTTGTAATGTTGCAAGGTATTGTTTCATTTTGACATTCAGGGTTTTTTCTCAGACAGGAGGGTTGAACTTTTTATTTGGCCTGCGTTCCATGTATATGAGAACCAAAAGTAAAATCTTAAAATGAGAGTTTTTGTATAGAAGCTTTGTTTTTGCCACAATGAAGGTGGTGTGTGTAATCATTTGTTGTAAATATGAATTCAACCTATTATTTAATATATATTTTTTCTGTACCCCGTTCTGGTTCTTGGCTTATTAGTTGCACAGGGGGAGGATCGACCTGGCTCTGTATGAGCCATAGACAGGTCTAGACTCAGTCAGAAAAATGTTATATTGTGTGGCCCTTTAATTGGGGGGATGAACTCCCCATGTTAAGGGTCGTGTGAGGGGTCAGTAATGTGAGGCAGACAACTGTTTGATGATTTATCAAAACATGCCAAAAGAAATATGATACACAATGCTCTCACACTAAGCAACAAATACATAAAGAAAATATATGGCAATACAACATGACATGAACACATTCACGGTTTTGGAATAACCTTCTAATATCCTGGGTAATTTCCCTTCCCCATGATTCAAGGTCAACTCTGCTAATGTTCAACCAAAGAAATACATATCTCAAATCAGTTCTTGATGTTTCAAAGTCAAATTAAAAGTTTATTAACTAAAGTTCCAATGATAGAAAATCTCCTCGCCTTGGTGAAATAACCACTTTCCACTTCCTCGAAGTAGTACCAATGTCAATCGCGGCCACGATGCTTTGTTACCTCTTCAAGAAGATTTGCCACAGTTCAAAAGCAATGCAATATCCACAATTGTCAGTGATACAGAGTTATTGGTTAACAGTATTTCCTTAGTTACAGTTTAAGAATTCACAATGGTATATTTCTCAGGAGGATTTCTCAGTGCTGCTGCTTCCACTTCAACAACTTCACTTTTATTTGATTCACTCTGAGAACAGTCACATTTGTTTCCCAATATTCCACTTTGGTTAGACGACTACAATGTTGCATCTACTGACAACCAGATTTAACACCACAGCTTCATTACTTTGGACTACTACATCAGGTTCAGTGATTTGTACTTTTACACATGCTTCAACATGATTCACTATAAAGTAGTCAACACCTTCAAGTAGTCAAGGCACTCTTCCTCTGAATATCTGTTCGAAAGGGGCAGCCTCTTTGCCTCTCTTGTCTGTCTGCCACAATAACAACCTGGGTTTGCCTTTAAGACCCACTTCTCTCTGACTTCCACAGTCTCTGGCACTAAAGGTTGTGTCAACTTCAAAATAGTCTTTACAAGCAGCCGGTTTCCCTTCCGCAGCTTTTCCTGACCCTTTCTGTCAGCTATTAACCCAAGCAATTTGTTAAGGATTTCAATTGGGCGACACACACCTTGGTCTCAGCCTAGTATGTAGCACACAACTGAGATGCCTTTCTCTTTATTTTAGGCAGATTCAATTTGAGATGGTACACAACTCGTCTCACACCCCCTTTTTAAAATACCCTTGGTCACAATGGACCATGAACCAGGCTGGTTGGTGAAAATGCAATATTTTATTTACTTTAAGATTCAAAGGAAATCATACAATTTTAAAATGGGGCAGAAATGACCAATGGGGTGATAATTACAATGATAATGGAAGCAATGCACTTGGTTAACCTTCTCCTAGAACATATAGAAAGCACAAGTGAATAGGATTCTGAGTGGATAGAAAGAAGCAGCACATAGTCAGGAATAATGGCCAGAAAACAGAATCAAAATTCGACCTTCCCTCAGAGGATTTTAAACCCTTTGCAAAGGCATGAAATGGCACTCTGAAATAGACAAATAAATAATTAATGTGTGGTTAAATGTGTAAGGCAAATATGATTTCTCCCAACAACAGGAATGCAGAAACACTCGCAATCACAATGCAATGGATCAACAAGAAGCATACAATTCCAAAATGAGTGGAAAGTTAGAATATGTTGCAGCCGAATGACACGTTGGAAAGTTGCAATTTTCTCAATTCCCGTTTAAAATGACCCAAATGGTTTTTTATAAAAACGGGTGAAATACTGAAAATAGCAATGGGGTTTTTGGTCTGGGGAACAGATGTATATCACAGGAACAATATCAAAGTGAAAGAATGGTGGTAGCTGAAGATTTGGATGAGATTTTTGGGGTGGAATGGGGTTCAGTTTTAGTAAAAATAGAGCAGTTAAATGAAAACGAGGAACCCAGTAAGCTCCAAGGTTGATTCACAAGGTTAACCTTATCACACCAGTGCTCAACTTTAACTGGAAATTAGTTTGATTACTAAAAATATAACTAAGGGCTTAGGATTTACACCAGACAGAAATGAAAAGAGAGATGGCGCTAGCACTTAGAAATCAAGGACAGGGTGCACAGAGAATTCTAACAGTTCTAACAAGTTCCCAGGGTATAAATAGGATTGCTTAGAGAGTGTAATGCAGAAGAAAGCCTCAAGATGGGGAGACTATGTATTTCTCTGTGATGGGGAGATATTCACATTCCACACTTAGGTTTGGAATTTTGGAACAGCCAACTAGGTCTGGTCGCCACACAGCGGGCGCGCCTAACAGCAAACAGCTGGACAATTCTGGTCACTGGATGGCAAGGACAGCATGATGGCAGGGTTGCACCGGGCATGCAGTTTGTGGGCAGCAAGCTGGTCTGATTTCAGGATGCAAAAGGTACCACAGCGTTTCCCTCTTTTAATGGGATTTTAGCATTTTCTTCTGGATCAGTGGCCTTGCTGGGACAGGATCAGCAATGCTTTGGCCTTGCTGGAGTTGGGTCAGCAATGCTTTGGCCTTGTAGTGAAATCTGGAATCAGCAAGATGAATGGAGTAGATCACGAACGTAGCGGCAGGAAATTCAGGAGAGAGTGTGTCTGGAGCTCTGTCAGCCACTCTCATTTATAGGGCATGGTGACATGACAGAAGTATTGTTGGGCAGAACTGAGCTAGGCCTACCTCAAAGAAGCAAATAGGGCAATCAATGTTGGTTGCCTCCTTGAGGAGGAGTCCTAGTTTATGAGGTTTCATTTTATGAGGTAAAAAGCCATCCTGCAGTCCTTTTGCCAAAAATCAGTCATAATCTAATTTACCCATTTAGAGCATATAAATCTAATCCTCACTGTTGTGGGACCTTGTTTCACCCTTCTACCAGTTTTTTCACGCTTTTCAGTGAGAATGATATTACTTCAAATTCTATAACTTTATACATGGGTGTGGATTATCATTAGGCATGTAAGTATTAAAATTTGCAATGACATCATGGATACTTTCCTTAAAATACCCAATTCTCTGCCATTTCTATTCCCCATGTGTCAGTGAAGTCTATGACATCTTAAATGAAAGCCCATAAAATCACGTTTAAACTGTTAACTTTTCACATTTTTGCAAAGTCCTGTGGCAAAGAAAAAAGTCTTACAAGTTTTATTTGTAAAATAGTCTTGGGAAACAAATGTTCAGTATTATTCCCCATAGACAGGCATAGCTTCCAAGCTACCCCCCTAAGTCCAGGATTTGTCATGGAGTTTTTCTTTGAAGCTTCTTGTAGAAGTCACAGGGAGGTGTGATTTTCTTTTCCACATCCTCTTGTCCCAGAATTTCTATTGTAAGAGGCCCCTGCCCAAACCAAAGTCTGATGAGCATGTGAACTTTCTTTGTCTTGGTCAGTCAAGGTTTTCCAACCTAGCAATTATCACTTTCGTGTCCTGGAAGTTTATGGTGTTTCCATTTGGGAGAAGCCTTAGCTTAGCCAGCAGGGAAAAACCTGCCCTGGAGCTTGCAAAATTCAGCCAATGCAATTAAATTCCTTTTATTTTATTTTATTTTGTCCTTGATCAAAACAAACCTGTTGGATAAAACATCCCCTATATGTTTCCATAGCAACAAACCCCTTTACATTGCTAGGCACAGCCAATTTTTTGTTCAACATGGTACTTTTTAAAACAGGCAATTTTTTCTGGTTTGCACAAGCCTATTTTGACACATGGTAAATGTTGCTGGGACTTCTCTTCCATCTACTTCCCAAAATTGTTCTGTACCTGTAGCCAGCTTATTTTACACAACCGTCTGTACCAGGCAACGGTCTCCTGAGTTGGTAGGGGCACATAAAGCTAGAATTCTCTTTCAAGTGGTGATTTTTGACATTTTATAGCAAAGGTTTAAGCGTTTCTCATGTAGCTGAAGGAAAGCTTTTGTTGATTTTCTCAGGTTTGGTTGGCACAGCCTGTCATTCAGGAATAAGGCTCTTTTCGGATGGAGCACAATGTAAATATGGCTGGGCATGACAGGGTATTTTTGATGAAAGCAGTTTGATGAAACCAGGGAAAAATAGCATCAGAGCGGCATCATTTTAAAGGTGAAATATTCCCATTTTCAATGGGAATTTTGGACTTGCAGCCAAAACAGCGCTGATTTTTCACTCCATTTCTTTAAGACAAACAGGAACACACCCTAGTAGCCTTTTTCGGGGTGCTACCTGTTCCATCTTGCCCAATGGTGCTTTGGCAAAACAGTGCAGCCATCCTTTTGTCGCAGCAAACATCATTTGGTTGCAATGGTGCTCACAGGAGCCAGCGCAGCCATTTTGCTGGTTCTGCTGAAGTGCAGCTTGGTGATGTGGGGACGTACTGCTGTGTGGGTTAATATATCCCACATATTCCCCCCTGACTCTAACGAGATTCCTTGTCGAGGGAGTGTAGGGGAAAGTGGTATTCATCAATGGGGCAAAGCGGGGTTCATCAGGGGTGCAAAACGGGGTTCATCAGGTGTAGTCCTTTCATCATCAGCCATGATCCTCCCATTGTCTTTCATTGTAGTATAGAGCGACACCCACAGCTTTCTCTTGGATCTTCCTTTATAGTGTTGAGTGGCACCCCCAGATTTTCTTTGATAGTTCCTTTCCCGATCCCCAGGGAGGTCCTCCTTGGTAGTGAAGGTGCAACCAGTACAAATCTATGAAATAAACACAAACCGGTTACTACAATTTCCCACTGACTGCTCCCCCTGGAAGGATGACAGCAGTGGGTCACACATGCATTCAATAATGACAATTGACAATGAAGAAAAATACTCCCTGTTACATAATTATACCTATAAATCTATCTGTTCCCTTCTGGTTCTTCTTTTTGTTATTCTCTTGCTTCAGCTGTCTCCTCTATGTGATTCTCTCTAGGCTCCTCAATTTGCTGCAACGTGTGCCTAGGGTGAAAACTCTTTAGCTGATTAATATGGACCCATTTCTCTTTGTCAGTTCTCCTTTGTGGATGCAGATTCTGTAGGCGACAGGTGAAATGTTATCTACAATTTCAAAAGGACCCTGCCAGCTTGGCAAAAATGTACATTGTTTGATCTGGTTCCTTTGGAAATTGTACAAGTAGACCCTGTCTCCTACTTGGTATTCCTTTTTGGTTGTTTTTAAATCATATTGAGTCTTCATTTCCTCTGCAGATTTTTTCAGATTCCGCTGAGCATATGCAAAAAACATGTTGAAGGTGTTTTCTTAGATTCTCAACATACTCATGAGTTTTGGAGGCGTTTATCAGTGTCTGCCCTTGTGTTCTATAGAGCAGATGCTGAGGTAGCATCATCCTTCGTCCAGTCATCAGCTCAAATGTAGACATCTTGGTTGCAGAAGAAGGTGTATTTCTGATGGCCATCAGAACAAGTGGTAATCGGATGTCCTAACTTGGCCCAGAATCTGCCACAAACGTTTTTAGAATGCTCACATTTGTTTTATTTCACCTCTCAACTCCACCACTAGAGGACCGCCGGTATGCAATGTGAAGTTTCCTTTTTACCCCAAGTATCTCCCACATCTTTGTCATCACTTCGCTGGTGAAGTGGCTACCTCGGTCTGACTCAATCCTATGGGGTAGGCCAAAACACGAGAAGATGTGGTTGATCATCAGGGCAGTTGCTGTTTCTGCTTTGCAATTTGGGGCTGGGAGACATTCCACCCATTTCGTAAACACGCATGTTACCATTAACATGTACTTGTTCCCCCTAGAGGAGCAAATCACTGGCCCAATGAAATCTACTTGTAAATCTGACCAAGGCAGTGTCATCCTCCTCTTTTGGAGGGGAGCTCGGTGTGTGAGTGAAGTTGGCTGAAATTGTGCACACACAAGACACCCCTTCAAATATTGGTTGAGATCCTGCCCCTTGTGTGGCCAGTATTCAACCTCCCGCAAGATTTCTAAAGTAGTGTGAAAGCCCTGTTGACTGGCTGTGGCCGCATCATGGGCGTGACTTCAGAATTAGGTAGGGACCACCCACTGGTCACAGCAAAATATGGATCTCCTTACCAACAAACCGTCTTGGATTTGGAACATTTTTGGACACTTCATCAACACTCTGAGGTCCTCTTTCCCAATGTAATCGGTATTCGTCAGGGGGAAGTTCTCAGGGTCCTCAATGTGTTGATAAAATATGCCAATAATCGGATCCCCTTTTTGTGCCATGATTAAATCAGCATCTGGGGTCTCCTTAATCCACTGGGCAGTTGAGAGTTCATTGTGAGCATTTGTCTGGGACCTAGTGATAGCAGTGACCTGGATTTCCCTCAACAGGGACTTGATCTCAAGGAGATCCCCCTGGATGGCTCTGGCTTTCGCCACCGGTTCAGCAAAAGAGGTGACCAGATCATCAATATTTTGGATTAGCTTGTCATGTTTGAGAGGTTTGTTATTAGCACATAGCATGCCTCTGGTTTTCCAATAAACGAGGTGCTCCACGAGCCCGTTCTGGACATAATCTGAATCAGTGATTATGACCAGTTTGTGGAGTTGGTGTTGGATGGCAGTGAGGATGGCTTGATGGACCGATTTTGTACACAGCGGAGGGCTCCGGGGGATCATTCACCCAGGCATTCCTAACGCCAGACACCAGTTCCTTTTCCCCATTGTTGTCAACATGGTAGGAGCACCCATCCACATAAACTGTGGGCATTCCCTCACACTTATCTTCTTCATAACTTTGTGCAGGGAATTCAGGTACGCCTACATGTTGTCCTGGGTTTTAAGACTTTCGTCCTCGAGACAGTTATCTCTGGCACAATCATGCAAGTCAGCCAGACCTTCCGTGAGGGGATGCTTTTTGTTTTGGCCATATCTGACCTCCACAGGAAAGCCTTGCATTGACAGAATCCAGGAATCCAACCGGACCGAAACACGTGTCTGGGGATGCTGTTGGTACTCTTGTTCAGAGGAGAATTGCCTGGCATTTCGGTGCTGGACAGCCCCAGGGCAGGACAAAGACTGATATGTTTAGGATATTTCTTCTCTGTGAAAGATAGTGAGCTAAAGACTCTGGGTAAGTCTCTTGCAACCAGGACTAATGTCTGGCAGAGAGACTCTCAGGAACCCCCTTGTTAATTTGCATATGCAAGTAACTTTGGGTCTCACCCTAAGTTACTAGGGGAATCCAGACGTGGCCCATTGCTCACTATTCTTAGAGAGGCACAGCTCCTCCCTACTGATGAGGTCCAACCAGACCGAAACACGTGTCTGGGGATGCTGTTGGTACTCTTGTTCAGAGGAGAATTGCCTGGCATTTCGGTGCTGGACTGCCCCAGGGCAGGACAAAGACTGATATGTTTAGGATATTTCTTCTCTGTGAAAGATAGTGAGCTAAAGACGCTGGGTAAGTCTCTCACAACCAGGACTAATGTCTGGCAGAGAGACTCCCAGGACCCCCCTTGTTAATTTGCATATGCAAGTAACTTTGGGTCTCACCCTAAGTTACTAGGGGAATCCAGACGTGGACCCCTTGCTCACTATTCTTAGAGAGGCACAGCTCCTCCCTACTGATGAGGTCCAACCAGACCGAAACACGTATCTGGGGATGCTGTTGGTACTCTTGTTCGGAGGAGAATTGCCTGGCATTTCGGTGCTGGACTGCCCCAGGGCAGGACATAGACTGATATGTTTAGGATATTTCTTCTCTGTGAAAGATAGCGAGCTAAAGACTCTCGGTAAGTCTCTCGCAACCAGGACTAATGTCTGGCAGAGAGACTCCCAGGACCCCCCTTGTTAATTTGCATATGCAAGTAACTTTGGGTCTCACCCTAAATTACTAGGGGAATCCAGACGTGGACCCCTTGCTCACTATTCTTAGAGAGGCACAGCACCTCCCTACTGATGAGGTCCAACCAGACCGAAACACGTGTCTGGAGATGCTGTTGGTACTCTTGTTCAGAGGAGAATTGCCTGGCATTTCGGTGCTGGACTGCCCCAGAGCAGGACAAAGACTGATATGTTTAGGATATTTCTTCTCTGTGAAAGATAGTGAGCTAAAGACTCTCGGTAAGTCTCTCGCAACCAGGACTAATGTCTGGCAGAGAGACTCCCAGGACGCCCCTTGTTAATTTGCATATGCAAGTAACTTTGGGTCTCACCCTAAGTTACTAGGGGAATCCAGACGTGGACCCCTTGCTCACTATTCTTAGAGAGGCACAGCTCCTCCCTACTGATGAGGTCCAACCAGACCGAAACACGTGTCTGGGGATGCTGTTGGTACTCTTGTTCAGAGGAGAATTGCCTGGCATTTCGGTGCTGGACTGCCCCAGGGCAGGACAAAGACTGATATGTTTAGGATATTTCTTCTCTGTGAAAGATAGTGAGCTAAAGACTCTGGGTAAGTCTCTCGCAACCAGGACTAATGTCTGGCAGAGAGACTCCCAGGACCCCCCTTGTTAATTTGCATATGCAACTAACTTTGGGTCTCACCCTAAGTTACTAGGGGAATCCAGACGTGGACCCCTTGCTCACTATTCTTAGAGAGGCACAGCTCCTCCCTACTGATGAGGTCCAACCAGACTGAAACACGTGTCTGGGGATGCTGTTGGTACTCTTGTTCAGAGGAGAATTGCCTGGCATTTCGGTGCTGGACTGCCCCAGGGCAGGACAAAGACTGATATGTTTAGGATATTTCTTCTCTGTGAAAGATAGTGAGCTAAAGACTCTGGGTAAGTCTCTCGCAACCAGGACTAATGTCTGGCAGAGAGACTCCCAGGAACCCCCTTGTTAATTTGCATATGCAAGTAACTTTGGGTCTCACCCTAAGTTACTAGGGGAATCCAGACGTGGACCCCTTGCTCACTATTCTTAGAGCGGCACAGCTCCTCCCTACTGATGAGGTCCAACCAGACCGAAACACGTGTCTGGGGATGCTGTTGGTACTCTTGTTCAGAGGAGAATTACCTGGCATTTCGATGCTGGACTGCCCCATGGCAGGACAAAGACTGATATGTTTAGGTTATTTCTTCTCTGTGAAAGATAGTGAGCTAAAGACTCTGGGTAAGTCTCTCGCAACCAGGACTAATGTCTGGCAGAGAGACTCCCAGGACCCCCCTTGTTAATTTGCATATGCAAGTAACTTTGGGACTCACCCTAAGTTACTAGGGGAATCCAGACGTGGACCCCTTGCTCACTATTCTTAGAGAGGCACAGCTCCTCCCTACTGATGAGGTCCAACCAGACCGAAACACGTGTCTGGGGATGCTGTTGGTACTCTTGTTCAGAGGAGAATTGCCTGGCATTTCGGTGCTGGACTGCCCCATGGCAGGACAAAGACTGATATGTTTAGGATATTTCTTCTCTGTGAAAGATAGTCAGCTAAAGACTCTGGGTAAGTCTCTCGCAACCAGGACTAATGTCTGGCAGAGAGACTCCCAGGAGCCCCCTTGTTAATTTGCATATGCAAGTAACTTTGGGTCTCACCCTAAGTTACTAGGGGAATCCAGACGTGGACCCCTTGCTCACTATTCTTAGAGATGCACAGCTCCTCCCTACTGATGAGGTCCAACCAGACCGAAACACGTGTCTGGGGATGCTGTTGGTACTCTTGTTCAGAGGAGAATTGCCTGGCATTTCGGTGCTGGACTGCCCCAGGGCAGGACAAAGACTGATATGTTTAGGATATTTCTTCTCTGTGAAAGATAGTGAGCTAAAGACTCTGGGTAAGTCTCTCACAACCAGGACTAATGTCTGGCAGAGAGACTCCCAGGACCCCCCCTTGTTAATTTGCATATGCAAGTAACTTTGGGTCTCACCCTAAGTTACTAGGGGAATCCAGAAGTGGACCCCTTGCTCACTATTCTTAGAGAGGCACAGCTCCTCTCTACTGATGAGGTCCAACTAGACCGAAACACGTGTCTGGGGATGCTGTTGGTACTCTTGTTCAGAGGAGAATTGCCTGGCATTTCGGTGCTGGACTGCCCCAGGGCAGGACAAAGACTGATATGTTTAGGATATTTCTTCTCTGTGAAAGATAGTGAGCTAAAGACTCTGGGTAAGTCTCTCGCAACCAGGACTAATGTCTGGCAGAGAGACTCCCAGGACCCCCCTTGTTAATTTGCATATGCAAGTAACTTTGGGTCTCACCCTAAGTTACTAGGGGAATCCAGACGTGGACCCCTTGCTCACTTTTCTTAGAGAGGAACAGCTCCTCCCTACTGATGAGGTCCAACCAGACTGAAACACGTGTCTGGGGATGCTGTTGGTACTCTTGTTCAGAGGAGAATTGCCTGGCATTTCGGTGCTGGACTGCCCCAGGGCAGGACAAAGACTGATATGTTTAGGATATTTCTTCTCTGTGAAAGATAGTGGGCTAAAGACTCTGGGTAAGTCTCTCGCAACCAGGACTAATGTCTGGCAGAGAGACTCCCAGGACCACTCTTGTTAATTTGCAAATGTATGGGAGAGGCCATCTGGATATGTGGACCCATTTATTTAGCTCCTTAAGGTCAGCACAGAGTCTCCACTGGCCATTCGGCTTTAAAATCCCAGCAACGGATTATTAAAGGTGCTGTGGACTGGACAAATTATCCCACAGGACTCAAGGTTTTTGATCATTTCCGTCAGGGACTCCATGGATAGGAGAGGCAAGCGGTATTGCTTCACAAACACTGGAGTCATTCCAGGGTCCGTGGGAATTGTTGCAGTGTGGATTTCGGTGGGACCACAGTCATACGAGTCCACCGCAAAGAGATATTGAAAATATAAGAACACCTGTTTCAACTTTTGCTTTTGCTCCGGAGTCTCACAGGCATCAACTAGGTTGACTATGGGTTTTGCTATCTGTGCAGCCTCCTCCAGCTGGGTAGAGAGGTCTCTGGTTAAAGTATTGACCTTGACAGAGGGTTTCAGGTAGGAGAGGCTGTTGTTGTAGTCCTGGAAGATCACCTCGTCCTGCCTGATGTCACAGGTTACCCCTTCCTCACCGTAAGGGCAGAAAGAATACACCAAAAAATTGCCCCCTTGCCGGGTGAAGATCCTGTCTGGTGGTAAGTCAGTCATTGTCACTATCATTGTCAAAGTAGTCATTGGGGATTGGTTCTATCAGTTCATTTCCTAGATCCATGGAAAAAATGCAGGTCATCAACCGCCATTCCAATAATGGTGCCTGTGCCCAGAATGATACTCCTAAGGTCGCTTTTATCCATCAATATTGGAATGAAGTTGTGTTCTACATTGATTAATGATGTTGGGTTTAACCCCAACCCCTGCTGTTGGAGATGGGCGTTGAGGTGTACATATGCGTCAGGATTTTGCAGTTTCGGTCCTCTTTTAATTTTTGATTCAAGTGGGAATAGCCAGGTCCGTCGTGGGATGGTGACCTCTTCTCCAATTTGAACTTCAACTGCATACAGCAGCAATTGGGTTGACCGGAATGCTTTTTCTAAAACATCAAAGTCAATGGGATTGCCCCCTAATCAAGACCAGGCTTTGTAATTTATCAGGTCCAAATTAATGGCAAAACAATTGAGAATATCACTGGCTAAATAGAATGCAGCAGGGACATCTCGCACGACTCAACAATGATGTTCTGTGCTTTTGTTACCTATAGAAATGTTAAGCACACACCTGCTAGGCAGGAGATGTTTGGAGTTTCCAGCTCCATTTCGATCTATTTAAATGTGGGAGTGGCTGGATCTTTTGGGAGCTTTCGGAACATGGCTTCGCTGATGAAGCTCTTACCATTGTTCACACACAAACTGGCGAGAACAGACTCCTTCCCCTCATTTAACTGAATAGGGATGAACAACTGTTCTCAAATTTTCTGCATATCAGCTAAACTTTGAGCTGGTTTCTCATCACTTTTGACTAGAATTGGGATTTTCAGATTGTGAATTGGTATAGAATTTCAAAGTATTTCCTTCCAGTATAGAATGCCACTTGAAACTGGAAGGAAGGTTGATTTTCAGGAATGGAGAGGAGTTCCCATCACCAGTTTGTTGTCCTACAGCAATTACTGTCACATCAGGTATTTGATTGTTCTGGAAATGAAACTCAATATGATCAGGTTTTTGTTCAACCATGTGGCATGTGCCATTTAAACTAACATGATTGACACTCTGTTTTAATTTTATTGGCCTTGAGTCCAGAGGACCTTGTTCACACAGTCTATTAGGGGGAGACAACCTACGCAGGATGTCATTCCCTAGTAGACAGGGTGTGCTCTCTGGAGTCACAACTATGACCAGGTGTTTCACTTTGTGTCATCCAATTTTTATTTCCAAATCCGCAGTCCCCTCGACAGAAATTTCATTCCCGTCGAAGTTCTGGAGTTGTCCAGGAAGAGGGGTGAGGGGGATCTAGGATCTCGCCCCCCTTCCTGAATTTAGCTGCTCAAAGGCCCTTTTTGACAGAAGAGTCGCTTGGGATCCAGTGTCCACCAGCGCTGCAAATGTAAGTTGCCTTTGCACTTGGCCTGGGGCATAAAATCTACCCTCCTTCTCCTCAAGTGGCAAAGGTAATGGTCATTTTGGGCAAGCAGGTTGGTCAATTTCCTTATTTTGTACTTCGACAAAGGGGTAGTTTGGGCATGATTCTATGTTGGAGTTTGGGAATCTGAAAGCAAAATTTGACATTCTGATATTTGGGATGTTTCGGGCTCTCCTTTCTCTGATTCTAGTTTGCCCCCCCCCCTCCTTTTTGGAGGCAGTCACCAGAATTGATTTGGGAAGGTTGGGAATCCTCTTTTAATACTTGGTTCCTTGGATGCTCATTCTTGGGTTCAAGGATGGGCGATTCTGAATCAGTCCCCATACCTGCCCAGTCTTCATTTAGATCTCTTGGGACCCATTTTACTTTGGGAGGAGTTCCCCCGTCTCTCAGGGAGAAGATCTTTTTCCCAGAATCCTCTAAGGATTCTTCCCCTTCCAACTGGAGGACACTAACTTCCTTTACAAAATGGGCCTTTTTAAGGTCTTTATTTCTCCTCTGTTCCCTGGGTTGCAGATTTTCAAGGGCAAGAGAGTTTTGTTCTGGTTCCTGAGTGTCCAGGGGCTTTTCACAAGTGAGGAAGGAAGCTTGCTCTAGCACTTTACACCCCCCTTTCACCTTTGCCTCCTCTTCTGGAACCAGTGACTTGTCAGGGTTCTCTCCCCATCATTGTTCTGTGGTGCCAGACCCTTGGTTTGTGGGGTTCTGAGCCACCATGTTCATCTGAGGGTTCTGTTGAGCCCCCAACATGCGACCCAGATCCTGGGTAAGGTTCTGGACCTGGCGTTCCAGTTGGGACACCCGTTCCGGCTGGTACGGGGGTCTCTGTTCAAATCTAGGTGGATCACGGGAAGGTTAACTATCCCTTCTCCCGTAGTACCCTGGATATTGTGAATTGTGGTAACCCTCCACCCTTGGCCTCCCCTCTCCCGGATTGGGTTGTCTGGATTCCTCAAAGAGGGTAAAGAAAGGAGGGTTGTCCTGCAGGTTGAGGTTTTGTGGATACCTGGGAAAGAAACTTAACCCAGCATTTGGAGGATTACTGCCCTCCTGGGTGAGGTCAGGAGGGAAGTTTCCCGGGGCAGTACTTACTTGATTGGATCCCCCCCTTGGGCTGGTGGAGTCCATACATACCCCAAGATTGGTCGGTTGCCCTTGTATCTGGGGCTTATATAATATGGGGAGTTAGGGGTCCCATTGGTGGGATTACCTCCCTGACTACCCCTGTTTGTGATTGGCCTGAAGGCCTTGGGGATCTCTGATTTTGCTGATTTTGTTTTGGTACATTTTTAGGCTCCCCCATCTCTATGTCTAAAATGGGGACAACCTTCACCTCCGCTACCTTAGCAGCAGCAGGGGTGTTGGCTGGCTTAGGGTTTTTGGTCTGATTTTTGTTTTCTGCAGTTTATTGACTTCATAAATGTGGGTCACCTGCTCTATGACCCAGGCCAGAGATCTTTTATTGTGGAAATCCCTCACCAGCTGGGTCATGATATACTTTGGAAGCGCATGTAAGAAGGTAGTTATAAACTCCCTGCTATCCATGCGCACCCACCTAGTGGTTTGTGCAAAGGCGTGTTTGAGCTCCTGCACAAATTCTTGTGGGGCCTGATCTTCCCTGCACTGCAAATTTTAGGCTGCTTTGTGAGCCTCTTGGGGGTTTCTGTGGGTGGAAAAGTGTTTCAAGATGGCCACCCTGTAGGTGGACCATCTTGAATGGTTCTGGTCCTCCATTCCAGCAAATAAGATGCAGTACTCTGGAGAGAAGGACCATTTAACATACTCTGTGCAGTTCTGGTTGTCTTTAAGATGAAAAGTGTCCATCATCTGCTCACAGAGTTCCATGTGTTCCCAGACAGAATATTTTGTGTTTTTGTGGTATGGGGTTATGAAACTCTTAATGGCCTTAATCTGCCTAATGGGGTCCTTTATCATAATTCTCTTGAGTTTATTTGCCTTCTTTGGCTTAGTCACCTGATCCCACTCACCCTCAGACTTAGAGGTACTGCTACTTGAGGTCCCCTCATGATCATCTAGGCGCTCCCTGATTCTGTGAGCTTGAGAGGTGCTCGCAGAATGATGGGCCGAGTTTCTTCACTCCTGCCGTGCACAGGAGAGTAGTCTTCTGACTCCTTCCTGCTCCCAGGATTGGCAGAGTATCCCCTCCACTGCCCTGATTGGGTGGTGCTCTTTAGGATGCTCTTTTGAGGCCCCTTTTTCTGATGTTCCTCAGCAAATTGAACCAACTGGTTCCTTTGGAGGTAGTGCTCCTGCAGGTCTGATTCCCTGACTCTCTCCTCATAGAAGGTTTCCTGGTCAGAGACATCAGCGTTTATATTTTTGAACCTGCATAGGGATGCCCTTCTATCAATTTCTGGGGGGTGCTTACCTGTCAGCTTCATTATGCTTGGCCTATTAAATTCTAATGGCCTCATGGTTTCCGGCTCATGTGAATCGGTAGCCATGAAGTCAGCAGTGTGCAAAGGATTAAATGGGTGTGAGTCCCTTAGTAAAGAGGTCATCATACTATGATCAGGGGTTGCCCTGTCCCTCTCTAGCTGTTCGGGGTCCCTCCAGTTTGTATTAAATCTAGGATACTCCTTCTCCAACCTCGCTAGTTTTTTCTTTCTCAGCCCCAATCTCTTGATAATAGGCAAAGATCTGAGCCTTTTGTTCGGCTATCAGGGTTTTACTTGCCTCTATGACCCGCTCTTGCGCTGCCACTTGTTTGTGGAGCCCATCATTCTCTTCACAGAGGGCCTTGTTATCTTTTTGTGCTGCCGGTATGTTTTGGGCACCCTGAGCTAATTTTTGTCGCAGGAGACGCACCTCCTCAGTTTGTGCATTTTTGGCTTGGGTATTCTCTTCCAGAGCACCTTCTATCCATCTGGCATGCTCCAGTAGATTCCTATATTCTGTTTTGAGTTCATTTATTTTCTGGAGGCCTAACTCACTTCGTTGTAACTCTGTTTTTAAATTGCTTACTTACTGGCATAGGGTGTCTCTCTCCTGATTTAGGGTGTCCCTCTGTTCAGTCAGGTCATCCCTTTGTTTCTTGATGGTATTTCATTTTCGGCGCTCTTGATTGAATTCTACTTGGGAGTGGAGTTCTTTAATAATGTATTTGCTATTCTCCTTTTCCAACCTTTTGACCTGATCTTGCAGCATGGTTATTTTACCTGAGCAGCTCCTGTTATACGTTAATTGTTGAGTCATTTTCTGTTGACTCTCTTCCAGAGAATCAACCTTATCCTGACACTCTATTTTTACAGCTTCTAGTTGGGCCTCTATGCTACATTATTCTGCAGTTGGAGAACCAAGTCCTCTTTTAGTTTTAGAATGTAATTTCCAGATTCTACCTCCATATCGTGGCTTTTTTGTATTTTTTGTGCTGCTAACTTTAGTTCTGTCTGGATTTTATTTAATAATTCGGATTGATTCTGCGCAAGAGTTGTGTTTTCCTCATGCTTTTCCCGCATCACTCCCATGTGGAGATACATGTAGGCCGTGATTCTGATGATTTTAATTTGCTCCTCTTTAATTTTTGGGGTCATATATAACTCACTCAATGTTTGGTGTAAAGGGCCATCATCCTGCCACATATCCAGTTTCATGGTGGTGACCTGTTGTGTTATTTCTTCTAGCCAGACTTTTTCATCTTGTTCTGGCCATTCACCTCTGACGAATAACGTGTGCAGAAGGTACTCCCTAGCCATATTGATATCTATTGAAACAGTCATTTTGGAAATGTTCTTTCTTTATTAATGTATTTATTTATGTAAGGGTAACCTGTATTCTGTTGCTTTGTGTCTATTTTGGGGTTGATCTAGCTTTAATTTTATACACAGGCCTGGTACTTAGAGTATTTGTTTTGGGGAGGCGCTTGTAAAGTGTAACCCAGTATTCCAACCGCACAAAGTATCACTACCTTGCAGGTTAGTCTGCTGTGTTACACTACAACGGGTGGCAACCAAAAACCAATCCCAGCTACGAGCCTCCAAATTTGTTAAGGATTTCAATCAGGCGACACACACCTTGGTCTCAGCCTGGTATGTAGCGCACAACTGAGATGCCTTTCTCTTAATTTTATGCTGTTCAATTTGAGATGGTACACAACTCGTCTTACACACACTTTTTAAAATACCCCGAGTCACAATGGACCATGAACCAGGCTGGTTGGTAAAAATGCAATATTTTATTTACTTTACGATTCAAAGTAAATCATACAATTTTAATATGGGGCAGCAATCAACAATGGGGTGATAATTACAATGAAGATGGAAGCACTGCACTTGGTTAACCTTCTCCTAAAACATATACAAAGCATAAGTGAATAGGAGGACTTTTTGAATTAGGATAGATAGCACCCAAGGTAAGGTTTCCCCTTGCAATGTTCCCTCAACCCCCAATTAATCAGATTTTGAGTGAATACAAAGAAGCAATGGGTATTCAGGAATAAGGGGCAGAAAACAGAATCAAGATCCAACCTTCCCTCACAGAATGAGAACCACAATGGATTGTAAACCCTTTGCAAAGGCATGAAATGACACTTGGAAATTAACAAAAAAAGAATGAATGAGTGGTTCAATGTGTGAGGCAAATATGATTTCTCCCAAAAACAGGAATGCAGAAACACGAGCAATCACAATGCAATGGATCAACAAAAGCATACAATTCGAAAAAGAATGGAAAGTTAGAAAATGCTGCAGCCGAATGACACGTTGGAAAGTGCAATTTTCTCAATTCCCGTTTAAAATGATCCAAACGTTTTTTTATAAAAACGGATGAAATACTGAAAATCGCAATGCGGGTTTTGGTCTGGGGAACAGATGTATATCACAGGGACAGTATCAAAGTGAAAGAATCGTGGTAGCTGAAGATTTGGATGAGATTTTCGAGTTGGAATGGGGTTCAGTTTTGGGAAAAATAGAGCAGTTAAATGAAAACTTAAGTTTTGAAAGAAAGGCAAATGCGACTTAAACTAAATTATCTAGACTGTATTTTTAAAGAGGAACACAGTAAGCTCCAAGGTTGATTCGCAAGGTAAACCTTATCACCCCAGTGCTCAACTTTAACTGGAAATTAGTTTGATTACTAAAAATATAACTAAGGGTTTAGGATTTACACCAGACAGAAATGAAAAGAGAGATGGCGCTAGCACTTAGAAATCAAGGACAGGGTGCACAGAGAATTCTAAAATTCCAGGGTATAAATAGGATTGCTTATAGAGTGTAATACAGACAAAAGTCTCAAGATGGGGAGACTATGTGTTTCTCTGTGATGGGGAGATAGTCACATTCCACGCTTAGGTTTGGAATCTTGGAACAGCCAACTGGGTCTGGTCACCACACGGCGGGCACGCCCTACAGCAAACAACTGGGCAATTCTGGTCACCTGATGGCAAGGACAGCTGGATGGCGGGGTTGCAGTGGGCATGCAGGTAGTGGGCAGAAAGCTGGTCTGATTTCAGGATGCAAAAGGTACCACAGATTTTCCCTTTTTTAATGGGAATTTAGCTTGTTTTTTCTGGATCAATGGCCTTGCTGGGACAGGATCAGCAATGCTTTGGCCTTGCTGGAGTAGGGTCAGCAATGCCTTGGCCTTGTAGTGAAATCTGGAATCAACAAGATGAATGGAGCAGATCAGGAACACAGCCACAGGAAATTCAGGAGAGAGTGTGTCTGGAGCTCGGTCAACCACTCTTATGTATAGGACATGGTGACATCACAGACGTATTGGTGGGCAGAACTGAACTAGGCCTACCTCCAAGAATCGGATAGGTCAATCAATGTTGGTTGCCTCCTCGAAGAGGAGTCCCAGTTTATGAGTTTGCATTTTATGACGTAAAAAGCCATCCCACAGTCCTTTTTGCCAAAAATCAATCATAACCTAATTTGGCACTTTAACAAATCTCATGGGCAGATTACATATTGTATGTAGAGCATGGCAGTCCAATCCTCATGGTTGTGGGACCTTGTTTCGCCTTTCTACCAGTTTTTTGCGCTTTTCAGTGAGAATTATATTACTTAAAATTCTATAACGTTATACATGGGTGTGGATTATCATTAGGCATGTAAGTATTAAAATTTGCAATGGCATCATGGATACTTTCCTTATAATACCCAATTCTCTGCCATTTCTATTGCCCATGTGCCAGTGAAATATATGACGTCTTAAATGAAAGCCCATAAAATCACATTTACAGGGTAATTCATAGAATTTCGCACAAAAGTGGCGCACGCGGCTAGCGCACAGTGTCCCTGTGCGATACACTGCGCCAGCCGCGTGCGATAAAATCCTTTTCATCGCACAGCGTATTCATGGATTTTAGCCTCAAAAACCAGCCGTGGTGCAGAGTGGCTCAGCGACCCTGCAGCAGCGCCAGTTACGCCCCCAAGAACGCCCTCGCGCAAGGAAAAGCCTTCAAAATTCCCAAATCATCGCAAAGGGCTGCGCTAACCCTGGACCAGTTCACAGGGCTGCCAAACAGCAAACGCCAAGCAGGGAACGTGTATTTCAGTGGTTCGCGGGAAGTTTCACACGTGATTGTCCTGGGTACGTGTACATCAGGGGTGCGCGGGAAGTAACACACGCGATTCCATCAGGGCACGTGTATTCCAGGGGTGCGCGGGAAGTATCACACGCAAAACAGCAGGATACGTGCATTTCAGGGGTGCGCAGGAAGTATCACACGCGATTCCATCAGGGTACGTGTATTCCAGGGGTGCGCAGGAAGTATCGAACGCAAAAGCAGCAGGGTACGTGTATTTCAGGGGTGCGCGGGAAGTATCACATGCGATTCCATCAGGGTACGTGCATTTCAGGGGTGCGCATGAAGTATCACACGCGATTCCATCAGGGCACGTGTATTTCAGGGGTTCGCGGGAAGTATCACACGCAATTCCATCAGGGTACGTGTATTTCAGTGGTGCGCGGGAAGTATCACACGCGATTCCATCAGGGCACATGTATTTCAGGGGTGCGCGGGGAGCATTACACGTGAATTGCCCATGTGGGTCCTCCCAGGTGTTCCCTCTACACCCTCCACGGCCCCTGCAGGTGGCCCACACCACAGGGGACTACCCTGCACATGTCCCAGGCAGCCCATCCACCATGCCCCCCAGCCAACCCACATGTCACCTTGCACTACTGCCCACCAACACATGTCCCCCTGCAACCCACCCCCCAGCACTTTGGTGCACCCTCCACCAGGCCCCCACTCATGTCCCCTGTACCCCCACCCCCCAGCATCCAGGGGCACCCTCCACCAGGCCCGCACTCATGTCTCCCAGAATCCCCACCCCCCTGCATCCAGGGGCACCCTCCACCAGGCCCCTACTCATGTCCCCCTGCACACCCACCCCCTAGCACTGTGGGGCACCCTCCACCAGGCCCCCACTCATGTCCCCCTGCACCCCCACCCTCCAGCACTGTGGAGCACCCTCCACCAGGCCCCACTCATGTCCCCCTGCACCACCACCCCCCTACGTCCAGGGGCACCCTCCACCAGGCCCCCACTCATTTCTCCCTGCACCCCCATCCCCCACCAGTCAGGGGCACCTTCCACCAGGCCCCCACTCATGTCTCGCAGCACCCCCAACCCCCACCAGTCAGGGGCACCCTCCACCAGGCCCCCACTCATGTCTCCCAGCACCCCCACCCCCCAGCATCCAGGGGCACCCTCCACCAGGCCCCCACTTATGTCTCCCACCACCCCCACCCCCTTGCATCCAGGGGCACCCTCCACCAGGCCCCCCACTCATGTCTCCCTGCACCCCACCCCCCAGCATCCAGGGGAACCCTCCACCAGACCCCCACTCATGTCTCCCAGCACCCCCCTGCATCCAGGGGCACCCTCCACCAGGCCCCCACACATGTCCCCCAGCCAACATGTCATCACAATCTAGATCCCTGGCCCTTATGGTCAGCCTCCAAATGCAAAACACCCACCCGAGTATTGCATCCACCCACTTAGAAATGGCAATAACATGATAGAACCCCAATTGCAAGTTTGGAAATGAACACATGTCCCTCACATACACACAATGGGTGTCAGTAAATGTCGAAACCCATATCATGATATGCATGAAACCAATGAGATGATACTACACATTGAAGTTTGAAGAAAAATATGTATTAAAAGCAACATAAATTGAATCAAAAATAAACCAACAAAAATGTGAATTTAAAAAAAAAAAACAGCATGTCCGTGAAATAATGCAAAACCACAAATCATAATCCAAAGGAAAGGTGTCCAAAGTCACAGTCCACAAAAGTAAATCCAATGGAAAATTAAAATCGAAAACCATGCTCCATGGGTAATCATAAAAAATATATGAAAATCCAACAGTCAACTATATACAGATAAACAATCCAGGGTCCATGATCCCAACAGAAGAAATGAAACCTATCTAATAACACTACCTAATAAAAAAAAACTATATACAAAAATGTGGCCCATTGTCCAAAAGGTCCAAAAAAAATGCAAAACCAAAGGAAACCTAACACTAACTACAGAACTATTTACAAGGGCAGAGGACTAGTCCGACGGCTCACTTCGGGATGTTCCGGGCCAGGGCATCATCGAACTCCTGCTCAATGTCCCGGAGGCAGTCCTCCTCCATGGCCCAGAGGGTCCGCAGGGCCATCGACATGTTCACCTCCAACTCCCTGCGGATTGCCTCGAGGCACTTGGCCCGCCTCAGGGCCCTCCGTATGGAGTTCTCCGCCCTGACCATCGTGAGCCGTGCCTCTTCCGCCCGCTGCCGCTCCTCATCTATGGCTTGGCCCAACCACTGCCACACGGAAGACACTTCCCGTCCTGGGTCCTCCTGCCCTCCGGCCGATGCCTGCCCCTCCGATGTCGAAGGCCCCGAGCCATCATGGCTCCCACCTCGTTTCTGCTGCTGCTGTGCCTCTGCCCGTGCCCTGCCTCCAACTGCCTGCACATCCTCCACTGGCTGGGGTGCAGTCGTTGATGTGGCCACCCCTGCTGGACATCCGACTCCCGACTGTGGCAGGGATGCCTCCTCCACCAGCCTGGCCGCACCGTCAGAGGCAGCTCCACAGGGCACCTAGGTGACTAATGGGTCGGAAGATGGCACGGAGGACGATTGGCGCATAGGGGGTTCAGTTGAGGAGGGGGTTCTGAGCAAGCCCCATCAAACGGAGGAATCCGGCCTGGGTGACCTGTCCCAGTAGGCCGACGCGGTCAACGAGCCATTCGAGATGACGTGCAGTCTCCTCATGAAAAGACTGCAGATCACCTCGCATGGCCCGTTGACACAATGCCACACCAGTCAGGACAGGCTCAACCCGGACACGGATAGTCACGTCTGCAGGCAGAGGAAGGCCAGTTTTTGTGAGCTCATCCCCTGCCTGAAAACGGGTCTGGACGTAGGCATCCCTGCTGGTGCAAGATGATGCAGTGACAGGATCAGGGACAGGATTGCAAACAGGCACCTCTGTGGCGGCCTGTGCTGCCTCCTGTCCCTGGTCCTGCACTGCACCGCTAGCACCAGTGGAATCCCCACCTCCAGACCCCGTCTCTGTTGCTTGCACGGCCTCCTCCTCCACCACCCCCCCACCAACCTGGATGACTCCGTGCCATCTTCCCCCATTGGCACCTGTGGGGTCCCAGCTGCCCCTTCTGCTGCCGAGGGTCCAACTCCGACCTCCACCTCTTGGACCTCCACCCGGCAGCTGCAGCATGGGATGCGGCACCGGACTCCTCACTCCCTGACGAGATCACAACTGGGAGGGGAGCCGGGCCTTGCGTCTCCGGCTGGCGGTGTGATCCCTGCCGCTGTGTTCCACAGCACCTTCTCCGCCCTCTTCATCAGTTAACGCTGCAGACAGGGAGAAATAAAACACAGGCATCAGGGCACTGTACAATGGACACATACACACATGACAGTTGTACATGAGTGGCATTGGCAAACCTCAGACATGGCATCACAATCGCCAACACACATGTCATTTCAACTCGCACCCATGAGCCATACCACAGCCATATCGCAACTGCCAGCACCATCCATACACATACAACAGCATGAGCAGGCAAAGGTGAGCCAGACATCACATGCAACACAGGGAGTGCACTACACATGCACACACACCACCACACTTGCATGCATGTGTACACCTCTGCCAACTGTCGCAGTGTTCAGATGGGCATCCATGTCACATCTGCCAATCAGGCTTCCACATACCGCTGTCACATGCATCCATGTTGCATCACTGTTGCACCCTTGTCAAATACACACACATGCACATGTACACAGTGCTGATACATGCAGCTGAAAACAACATCCATTTGTGACATCACGAATATGCCTACTTATATACACATTCATCCAAACATGTGTGCCCACACAACTGCATTTGGCATGCAAACCTACACACACAAACACCATCCATGTCTCACACATGACAGCCCTCGCATGTGTTAGCCTCACGGCCCTGTACACCCCCACCCATACTCGGCCCCATACAAACAGATGTGCAACCTGCACACTACCGGCACATCACCACACGCACAGCTTACAATCATGATGCATGTACACTTACCGCTCGACTCCAGACGGGTCTGCCTCTCAAGGACCTGGACGTGGAGTGCTGGGGATATGCGTTCCAGGACCCTCATCTGATCTTCCGACAAGTGGCCCCGGCGCCCCTTAGCATCCGCTGCCTTCAAGAGGCGCCGGGCCTTGTTGAGGGTCCTGGACCTGAAGTCCTCCCAGCGCTTCTTGACATGTTGGAAGTCACGGACTGCCACCCCCTCCGCTTTGATGGCAGTCACGATGTCCGTCCAGATCCGAGTCCGCCCTTCCTTGTCAGTGAGCAAACTTCCGAAGAGGGCATCATACTGCCCCAGGACTTGCTCCACCAGGACACAAACTTCGGTGGCAGTGAAGCTGGTGCCCCTCTGCCTCTCTGGCCGGGGGTTGTCAGTGGTGCCAGATGTTGCAGTGCCCGTCATGACAACCCCAGAGGCAGGAGTGGGTGGCAAATGGGTCCTGGGGCTGGGCTGTGGAGCGATGGAATCCCAGTCGTGAGTCTTCGGTTCCAGCAGGGGTGATCACAGCAACAGCACCCCTGGCTGATGTGCAGGCAGCAAATGGCAGGGCACTTGGGCAGCAGGCAATCAGGCAGCAGCAGATGGCAGGTGGGAGCGTGCTTGGGGCTCTGGGGGGCAGTAATTCGGCCTTCTGGGCAGGAGCGTGGTCTTCCGTGTGCTTACGCGTGGCCAGCTTGATACGGAGTGATTTGGCACGTGAAAATCCAGAACGTCAGCGTGTAATTCGAGGAAAGGGCATTAGCGCGTAAGCGCGTCAGCACACGTACGCGAATTCATTGGCCCAAAAGCCAACAGCACATATGCGCGTCTGTGACATGCGTGCGCGGGCGTTTCCCTGTACACGGGTGCATGTTACACGTCCAATGACTGTACGTCAGAGTATCAGCGCATGTAATTGGAGGATGGGGCCTTAGCGCGTACACGCGGAAGTGACGCTGGACTTGTGGGCATGTTTAAAAGGTACGTGTAGAACGCCATTTCCTTGTACATTCTTTTCGTGGAGAGCGAGTGGCTGAAATCTGTACTTCTTGTCGGTTCACACGCGATTTACTTCACGGCGTCCCAAGTTCGTACTCCCTGTTACCTCTGACAGCTTTTTCTCTTCTTGTTTTTTTCCTGGGCCTGTTTCCTCAAACAGCTTTCACTTCTCCTGTTGTCCTGTCTCCTCAGACAGCGTACAATTCTTCTTTTGGCAGGGGTGTTGCCAACGCGCACACGCGTGTATTTTACATGTGATCTTTCCTGGCAGACGGTGAGTTGCGCACGGATTTGACATCTGTCCTTGCCCCTTGTGTTGCCTACCCCTTCAGAGATCAGTCTAGGCTGTGTGTGACACGCATACGTTCATTTTTGTGTTACCGGGTGCCACAGCGTAGTGCAGGTTTTCTTTCCACGCACGTGGTCTAGGAGTGGTTGCGTGCACATTATCTCCCTTTTTCAGGGTGCCTGTGCATTGCGTGACCTGTCATCTTCCCCCAGGGGTCACATACAGCCTTGCTAGAGCACTAGGGTACGAATTCCATCTAGTACCCTACACCTTTGACCCCCAATTGCCCAGGACAATAGTTTACTGCAACTCCCATACGCACAACAACATCAGTGCCATGGTTGGGAGGCGAGCACGCGGTAAGGGTGGCAAAGGTGGGCGAGCCACAAGAGGTGGCCGTGGTGGATACGGTAGGGGACGTGGCCAGGACTTGCAGGGTGCCCCTAGCCCCCCATGTGTGGGTGACCAGTCAGGGACACCCACCCCACCCCTCTGGTTGAGGGTAACGTGGCTGACACCATCCCTGCTCAGCCCTTATTGGACCAGCCCATTGTGGCACCAGACCTGGCACTGGGTGACTCCATGGCTGACTTCCAGGTCAGCAGGTCTAGGCCACGTGTGGCGGTGCAAATTGGTGTCACCAGCCCACGTGGATCAGGGGCAACTATGTCATCTGCTGCCCGAGTAGGCAGGGTGGGGAGGCTGCAGGGGCAGCTGCGGCTCCATCCACCCCAGCTCTGAGTGTCCCAGCCAGGACAGTGTAGGTCCTAGTCCATCCTGCTGACGTTCCCCCTGACCACATCACACTTCAGCTAATGCCTGCACCAACTCCCATGGTGAGTGTTCATTCCCACACTCCTAGTCCACAGTCCACCGGGGCTCCTGCCCCTAGTGTCCAGAGCGGCGTAGGACACTCAGTATCACCACCACCTTCCAAGCGGAAGAGGAAGAGTGCTCGTCCAGTACAGGCTGATGCCCCAGACACGGCTACACAGTCCGGCCCAGCAAGGAAGCCCTGCTTCAATCGGGTCGAACTTGATGCACTTGTGGAGTATGTGACCGCACATGACAGCGAAATGGTGATTACTGCAGGATGCAAGACCACACCTGCACAACGTCAGGCACACTGGCAGACCATTGCGGAACTCATAAGTGCCCTTGGATTCGTGAGGCGCACAGCTAATGATTGCTACAAGCGCTGGAATGACCTTAAGCGCAGGGCAAAGAAAAAGCTGGCCTCAAGTCATGCCGCAACTCTAGTGACTGGAGGTGGGTCTCCGGCAGAGGACATAGAACTCACTCCACATGAGTATGTTGCTGGGACCTACATCACGGAGGAACAGATCCAAGGTGTGGGAGACCTGCCAGATTACGAGGCATTGTCCAGTGAGTGCAGATGCTTGTGTGTGTCATCCATGTGCATGGCGTGTGTGTGAGTGCTTCTGATTGAGTGCCAGGTGAGGGGGTGTGTGCCTGAGTGGTTTGGGTCACCCATGTGCTTCATCCAAAACATTCTGCGCACCAGGATTTGGGTGTTGCAGTATCCCTTCTGGCAACAGTAGACATTCAGCCCAACCTCACGCCAGTTGCCCTTGAATTGTCATCTTGCCACAACATAGTTGCATGTTATTCTGTGTTCATTCAGGCTGATTGTCTGCATTCCACCACTTTCACTAGGCATTTCTCAGTCCTATTGTCACATGTGTGACATGGCTAGGGTACATGCCATCTGTGTGATGGCATGTGTCATGTATGTGTATTGGACATGCCAATCACAGGCCAATGTGTGATGGCACAGCTAGGCAGCATGCAGCAAATTTGTTGGTCTTCGATCTTGGTGTCATCAATGTGTGCCATTTGCCTCCCCTTCATACGCAGTGACAGTGCATGCATGGGAGGGTTATAATCATGTGGGACATGTGTCAATGAAGTACTGTTTCTGTTGCTTCTCAGCCCTAATTGTGTTCCATGTTGCTAATGCCTGTTCCCATTTCTTTTCATTCATGTCTTTGCAGGGGATGACGCACTTGATACTGCTGGGGTTGTGGAGATGGTGCAGACCCAGGAGGGGTCTCAGGCCCGACCGGGCACCAGTGAGGGACGTGGTGTGGTGGTGGGTGAGAACCCACACTTGCTGCAGGCCGACATCTCAAGGGGTGCCTCTGGGTGCACCTCCCCCGAGCTCTATTCAGGTGTCGATTCGGATGATGAGACCTATGTGCCGTCGCAGGTACGTGTCTCTGGGAGGGATTCTGTACTGTCCAACCCACCTGCACCAGGGGTAGAACCCTCAATGGGGATGTCAGTGTTGGTAGGTTAGCCTTTGGTGGTTACGGATGCAGGGTCACACTCTGCTACATCTGATCCTGTTCCTGGGCCAGCAGATCAGAGGGGGAATGCAGTCCTGCAGCCTCAGGCAGTGCCGGCACAGCAAGGCGCAGTTCGCCTTGCCCCAGACAGTTGTGGTGCCCGCCGACGCGGTGGCCGTACGCCACCTGGCAATACCGCATGCGAGCAATCCATATATGGTATGGCAAACCAACAGGCAGCATCAACTGAGATGATTGCTCAGGCCATGGATAGGGTGGCCACTTCCATTGTCCCCCAAGAAAGGCTAATTGAACAACTACAGCAGGCAACAGACTCAATTAGCCAGTCACACAGGGAGGACATGTTGGCGTCCAACAGGGACAGGCGGGGGCACTGGAGACTCTGCGGGAAGCCATTTCCATTGAGTCCCAGGGCCACAGGGAAGCCCTGAGGGTGGGACTCTGTCAGCTTAGGGCAACTCTGGTTGAGCTTGAGGCTTCAGCTAACACGAGGACAGAACAGCAGCTGGAGCGGCTCACACGTACGCTCTCAGCTGAGATGCAGGCAACTAGTGCGGAGGTCCGGGCTGTCACGATGCCCGCTCCCAGGGAGCCGGCTCAGGCCCTGCGTCCCCGAAAGTGGACATCAAGTCCCCGGGGAAGGTCCCAGCAACCCCTTATAGGGGCTCTTTGGACAGCGTCCTGGCGCCTCTGGCGCCAGGCTCATAGAAAACGTCAGTCCTGGCGCCATAGGCGCCAGGCTCATTATGAAAGTGTTTGGGTGCACTTACCTGATGCAGACCATGCTGCAGAACCCCGGCCTCCTTGAGGCCTGAAAGGAACTACTTTACCTGTGGGACTCATTTACCACCCGGGCGTGGTCGGGGAAGGATACATACCTGATTGGAGGAAGGACACATTCTAGGAACTTCTTCCAAGGCTATTTAAACCACACCCGATCAGCCACAAGTGCTTCGCGTTGTTCTGCATCTAGCAGCTGGACGCTCACCGTGTCTGCTCCTGCATCTTGACTTCTGCCACACCTGCCAGCATCCTGAATCACCTGCAAAGGAAGGGAACAAGAGAACAGAAGATGGAAAAGGCCTCACCTGCTAAATCTGCATCCCAGAGACATTTCGCCGACAATCCTGAAAAGGAAGACATTTATTTTTAAAAGCACATCGCATCGATCGCTGCAGCGCTGCATTCTACTCACCTTTACAGGCCGCCTCCATGTTCAGCAGTGACCATCCGGATTCGCAGTCGCACCCCTGTGCCTAGGGAGAAAAAGACAAGAACAAAGGTGAGAGAAAGAAGGGAAAAGGGAAGCTAAAACTCCATGTCAAGACTTACCTGTTGGGTCATTCCCTTTTCATTTCGGGTCCGCGCCGCATCCAGGCATTTTCGGACCCCAGCCCCTAAGGGGAAAAAGACATCAGCGTTAATGAGTGAATGAAAAGACATTACCAAAACACTCATTAAGGAGTTACCTGATTTCCACAAGGATTTCACGGCTCACCTCGGGTCGGTGCCTGTTCCCCGGCATTCCGTACCCCGGCCCCTATGGGGAAAAAGACTCTAGCATTAGAACATTAATGCATGGACACAAGGGGAACCACTTATAGAAAAACTTAGCTGGAAGCCAAGCAAGTTTGGTTCTCACCCATCCGAAAATCCAGTGACGTAACTGGATACCAACGCGCCCCTGCATCGGAAGCAGGATGGAGAGCTCGTCCTTCCAGACCCTAAGGTGAGACGCTACGGGGAAGCACAGAAGGGTTTTGAGGAGGGTGAGAGGGGTAAGTGGGAGACCGATTGCATTACCCCGCAGACAGTTAACCCCCTATTCTCACCTACAGAAGGATACTTCTGCGAGTCAGACAAGCCAGATCTGGGGCCCGGTCCAGTCCGTCTTCCGAACCCTGCGCATCACCTTAGACGAGGTCACAGCAGCGCGAACCAGGCCAGCGCCCCCGTGGGAGTCAGGTGAGCATTACAGAACGCGAAGACTTCCTACAAATTCCCACCCAGGCGCTATGGAAACTTCTGAGACTGATCAGTTGGCCCAATTACTGGGGGAATTACGGGCCGAAGTACATGCCGCTCATCAAGAAACTAATGCCCTCAAGAGGGAATTAATAATATCAAAGGAAAGAACTGATGACCTGGCCAGACAGCTTTTGCAAGGCCAAGCTGGACAAACTCCTCTACCCTGTTACGGAGGGAACCCCGCTCCTGTGGTTCCCAGTGACCCGGTGCAGATTAATCTACCTGGAAACATGCCGCTGGCCCCACCTGAACGCTTTGCTGGGGACCCCAAACGAATCGCCGTATTCATGAATCAGTGTTGTTTGCACTTCCTATGCAGACCTGGGGCCTTCCCTAATGATCAGACCAAAGTAGCCTTTGTATTGTCATATCTCAGCGGCTGCGCTGCTGATTGGTCAGTTGCACTGGTTACTCAAGATGACCCGATTCTCCGTGATTTTCAAGGATTTTAAGCAAGCATGGAAAGGTTATTTGCTCGACACTCTCAGGGGCAGGCTCTGGATGACGAACTTCTATCCCTGCGACAGGGCAATCAGGACCTCCTATCCTATATTGCAACCTTTAATAGACTAATTGTGGAAACGGGATGGCCAGAGGATAAAAGAGTCACGTTATTTTATCGAGGTCTACGCGGAGAACTAAAAGATGTCTTGGCCCAAGTTGTAAATCCGCCCCAAGAATGCACAGAATATATAGACTTAGTGGTCCAATTGGATCACAGACTTCAAAACAGAAAAACAGATCGGTCCAGGTTTGAGACCCGGGTGTTGGTCAAGACTCACGCTAACCCCAAGGGAGTTGATGTCTCTGAGCCTATGCAAATTGGAGAGGTTAAAGAACCCTTAACTCAAAAGGAATGTGAAAGGAGGCGGCAGTTAAAATTATGTCTTTATTGTGGGAACTCTGGACACTTTCTACGAGATTGCCCGGCAAAACCGCCCCGAAAAGCGGTAGGAGCCGCTGATAAAAACCATGAAGACTCTGTTTCGGGAAACGACTCAGCCCGACAAGCGTAGGGGTCCGCTTGCCGAGCTTGAAAACTAACTCTCAGACCTCGCATTTCATTGTGCCAATGGTTCTGGTAGATCCAGAAAAGCCTAAACGGTTGCATGCAATAAAGGCATACATCGATAGTGGGGCTATCGGAAACTATGTGGATCGTGAATTGGTCTCTAGGTTTAACCTCCCTCTCCGTCCTAAAACCAGCAAAGATGTCATCACCACAGTCGATGGAACTGAAATTGCCTCTGGACCGGTAACACATTCCACTACTGAGGTGACTCTTATTGGTCCTGACGGCCATCGGGAGGCAGTTGTGTTTGATGTAATCAAGGCTCCACAGTTTCAGGTTATTCTTGGAATTCCTTGGTTAGAGACACATAATCCTCGAATTGATTGGCGAGCTAAGAGAATAACCTTCCCGGATTGTGCACAAACCTGCTACCCAGAAAACCTGAAGATTAACCTAGCATCTGTAACCTCTGCCTCCATGCAATTACCTCCGGAATACCAGGACTTTCAGGACGTCTTCCAAAAGGAACAGGCCAACACGTTACCTCCTCAATGATCGTACGATTGCCAAATCGATCTGGTGCCCGGTGCACAACCCCCTTGTAGCAGGATTTATGCCCTTACCGAACCTGAGAACCTGCATTTGAGACAATATTTGGATCAATACCTCGCCAATGGTTTTATTCGCCCGTCAAAGTCCCCGGCATCCTCGGCTTTGTTCTTCGTGCCTAAAAAAGAAGGCGACCTTAGAACTTGTATCGATTACCGCGCATTGAACCAGATAACGGTTAAAAACCGTTATCCTCTGCCTCTGATTCCTGAACTCCTTGACCAGGTGAAAGACGCTTGCATATACATTAAGTTAGATCTCCGGGGGGCATATCATCTGGTGCGAGTAAAAGAAGGCGACGAATGGAAAACAGCCTTCCGTACAAAATATGGATTATTCGAATACCAGGTAATGCCTTTCGGGTTGTGCAATGCGCCTGCTGCCTTCCAATTCTTCATGAATGATGTCCTTCGGGAACTCATCGATGTTTGTGTTGTCGTCTATATCGATGATATTCTAGTGTACTCCTCTTCGGAATCTGATCACAGAAAACACGTTAGGGCACTTCTGGAAAAACTGCGCCAACACAAACTATTTGCTAAACTGGAGAAATGTGTTTTCCATACCACAGAAGTTGAGTTTCTCGGTTTCATCCTGACACCCAAAGGAGTCCGAATGGACTCAAGAAAAGTGGATGCCATTCTCAAATGGCCATCACCTAGCTCTGTAAAAGGGGTTCAAAGCATGCTCGGCTTTGCCAATTTCTATCGCAGGTTTATCCCGGAATTTTCACGCATAGTACAACCCATTACTGCACTCTTGAGGAAAAATAAACGTTTTGAATGGTCTGAAGAAGCCGAGCAGGCCTTCCAGGATTTAAAAGCTAAGTTTACCTCCTCACCTATATTGAAACACCCACGTCCAGATCTCCCGTATGTCGTCGAAACTGATGCATCCGGCCTAGCCATGGGAGCAGTTCTGTCTCAACGAGATTCTGAAACCAACCAACTGCATCCCGTAGCATTTTGGTCCAGAAAATTCTCGGCACCAGAGATTAATTACGCAATCACTGACAAAGAACTGTTAGCCATGAAGTCCGCTTTTAAAGCCTGGCGGCATTACCTGCTTGGCGCTCGACATACCATCACGGTGATCACTGATCACCGGAATTTACAGTATTTGAAAACCGCCAAGGCTCAGTCATCACGGCAGCTCCGATGGGCTTTGTTTTTCACTGAATTTGATTTCGTGATTACCTATCGACCTGGCTGCAAGAACGGCAAAGCAGACGCCTTATCCCGAATTGGAATGGGAGAATCTGATACAAACTCAGAACCAGTACCAATAATTCCGGAACAGAGAATTCTAGGCATGACTTTGTTACAGACGCCTGAAGACATTGAAGTCAGAGTGAAACAACTCCTGGACCCTACAGTCCTACAGGATTGGATACAAAAGGGATCAGACTTTACCATAGATAATGGTTTACCTTATTACCAAGGACGCTTATTCCTGCCGCACAAGGATTTACACAAACTAGTTATTTCAGGTTATCATGATACATTAATAGAGGGACACCCCGGTATTGCCAAGAGAATGGAAAAGGTGAAACGACAATTCTGGTGGCCCTCTTGGCAAAAAGATGTTAAATCTTTTGTGATGTACTGTGGTGTTTGCGCCCAAAATAAAGGTCAAAAGAAAAGACCAGCCGGTCTCCTTCAACCTCTAGACATACCGCCAGCACCCTGGCACACATTATCAATGGATTTTATTACGGACTTGCCTCCTTGTTCGGGATACAATACCATTCTGGTAATTGTGGATTTGTCTTCCAAAATGGCCCACTTCATTCCTTTGAAAGGTTTACCTTCAGCTTCTGTCCTAGCCAAAGAATTCCTCGAAAATATTGTTCGGCTACATGGATTCCCATCTATACTAATCTCTGACCGGGGAAGCCAATTCATTTCCCACTTCTGGCGCAAATGTTGTCAAATGGCACAAATCGACGTAAGATTATCGACCAGTCACCACCCTCAAACCGATGATCAGACCGAGAGGACAAATCTGACCCTTGAGCAGTACTTACGGTGTATATTACAGCAATCAGAAAGCAACTGGAAAGACATTCTTTGGATAGCCGAATACGCATATAATAATTCGGTACACTCTGGAACTGGCCATAGTCCTTTTTATACCTTGTTTGCACATCATCCTCGAACCTCAAACCTCGACTCACCTCAGAACCTCGGAGTGCCCGCAGTAGAACATCTGCATTCTACCATTACCCAAGCCTTCAAAGAGGCAACCACGCATTTACAACAAGCCAAGAGAAAATACAAGGAGAATGCTGACCTACATCGGAGTGAAGCACCTCCGTATCAGATTGGGGATCAAGTGTGGTTAGCTACCAGACATTTACCGCTCAAAGGGCCTCGAACTTTTAACCCAAAATATCTGGGACCTTATTCTATTACGGCAATAATTAACCCAGTAGCGGTTAAACTTGATTTACCAGCTAATATGCAAATTCACCCTGTTTTTCATGTGTCACTTCTGAAACCAGTGGTACCCGGAACCCGACTACTCAAACCTCCAGAACCTATTCAAATAGATGGGGAACCCGAATTCGAAGTGAAGAACATTTTAGATTCAAAAATGTTTAGGTCAAAGCTTTTCTACCTAATTGATTGGAAGGGGTACGGACCTCAGGAGAGGTCGTGGGAACCCAGTGACCATGTGCATGCACCTCGATTAGTCAGGAAATTCCACCGACTCTTCCCAAACAAACCAAAACCCCCGGAGGGAACAACCTTGGGAGGGGCCTTGGGGGGGAGTGCTGTCACGATGCCCGCTCCATGGTGCTGGCTCAGGCCCTGCGTCCCCAAAAGCGGACATCTAGTCCCCGGGGAAGGTCCCAGCAACCCCTTATAGGGGCCCTTTGGACAGCGTCCTGGCGCCTATGGCGCCAGGCTCATAGAAAACGTCAAAGTGTTTGGGTGCACTTACCTGATGCAGACCATGCTGCAGAACCCGGCCTCCTTGAGGCCTGAAAGGAACTACTTTACCTGTGGGACTCATTAACCACCCGGGCGTGGTCGGGGAAGGATACATACCTGATTGGAGGAAGGACACATTCTAGGGACTTCTTCCAAGGCTATTTAAACCACACCCGATCAGCCACACGTGCTTCGCGTTGTTCTGCATCTAGCAGCTGGACGCTCACCGTGTCTGCTCCTGCATCTTGACTTCTGCCACACCTGCCAGCATCCTGAATCACCTGCAAAGGAAGGGAACAAGAGAACAGAAGAAGGAAAAGGCCTCACCTGCTAAATCTGCATCCCAGAGAAATTTCGCCGACAATCCTGAAAAGGAAGACATTTATTTTTAAAAGCACATCGCATCGATCGCTGCAGCGCCGCATTCTACTCACCTTTACAGGGCGCCTCCATGTTCAGCACCGACCATCTGGATTCGCAGTCACGCCCCCGCGCCTAGGGAGAAAAGGACAAGAACAAAGGTGAGAGAAAGAAGGGAAAAGTGAAGCTAAAACTCCATGTCAAGACTTACCTGTTGGGTCATTCCCTTTTCATTTTGGGTCCGCGCCGCATCCAGGCATTTTCGGACCCCAGCCCCTAAGGGGAAAAAGACATCAGAGTTAATGAGTGAATGAAAAGACATTACCAAAACACTCATTAAGGACTTACCTGATTTCCACAAGGATTTCACCGCTCACCTCGGGTCGGTGCCTGTTCCCCGGCATTCCGTACCCCGGCCCCTATGGGGAAAAAGACTCTAGCATTAGAACATTAATGCATGGACACAAGGGGAACCACTTATAGAAAAACTTACCTGGAAGCCAAGCAAGTTTGGTTCTCACCCATCTGAAAATCCAGTGACGTAACTGGATACCAACGCGCCCCTGCATCGGAAGCAGGATGGAGAGCTCGTCCTTCCAGACCCTAAGGTGAGACGCTACGGGGAAGCACTGAAGGGTTTTGAGGAGGGTGAGAGGGGTAAGTGGGAGGCCGATTGCATTACCCCGCAGACAGTTAACCCCCTATTCTCACCTACAGAAGGATACGTCTGCGAGTCAGCCAAGCCAGATCTAGGGCCCGGTCCAGTCCGTCTTCTGAACCCTGCGCATCACCTTAGACGAGGTCACAGCAGCGCGAACCAGGCCAGCGCCCCCATGGGAGTCAGGTGAGCGTTACACGGGCATCCTGTGAGTTGTTGCATGGGGACCTCCGCACAATCATCCTCCAGAACCAGAACTTCCACACCTGCATGCTTGCTGCAATGGAGGACCAGACTAGGGCTTTGCGTGCGCTGCCTCCCATAGTGCCACCACCTCCTGATGCAGCTGCAGAGGGTGAGGAGAGCGACAGCAGCGATTCTCCCACAATAGGGTAGCCGTGCAGGCCATGAGCCCATGGAGGTGTTTTTTTTTCGCAAGATCCACACAGGTGGGTTTTGGTGTGCACCCTGTCCTCGGACCTCCTGGGTGGCCTCCCCCTCCCCCCTGGGCCCATTAATGGGCATTTTTGATTTTTTTTTTTTGATTTTTGATTTTGGATTTTTTGGACAGTGTGTTGCCTTATGTGGCTCCCGTGGGCATACGCTGTATTGTGGCTGGGCACATGCAGGCTTGTCCTGAATTTGGGTCAGATGCTTGGGTTTGTGTGACACACACCCCTCCTGCTTCCCATTTCCATGGGCTTGCAAAGGGCGTGCCCAAGTGACATTGACTTACACAGTGACGTTGGACTCCCATTTGATGTGTGGGCAGTCTGTAGTCAATACTGTGTATACATTCCTAGTGCATATTGTTTTTGTATTGTACACTGCATGGTGTATTGATATGTGCCTCTGCATCATCTCATCCTCCTAATTTGCAGGTCCATTTCTCATGTCTTCACAAGGCGGTCTACTTTGGAACTGGAGTCCATGTTGTAAGCAGGGCACCTACACTCTTGCGTGGCGCTAACACTGTATACTTGGAAGTGTTCGAAGTGCTGCCATTATCAGGTAGTCCAATTTTTTAAGTCCGTACTGTCATGTTTATGGTAGGTTGGAGGTTGTGTAGGTGATTGGTATTCTTGGTAAGTATTTGGTAATGTGTGTTGTTGGTCCTGCATTACTGTGAGCATTTCATGTGTGGCCAGTTTCCATTAGGGACACTGTAGTTGGTGACACTTGGGGCATGTTGTGGGGATTAATTTGTTTGCTCTCACATTGCATGACATGCCATGGTGTGTCATGTGGCCGTGCCGGGGAGGGGTTGGGTGACATGGCACTGTTCTATGTTGTATTTTGCAAGTGGGTATTCATTTTTGCTGCATGGAAGTGTGTCTTTTGATGACACTGCATTGGTGGTGTTTGTGTAGGTAGGGATGCACACATTGTGACACTTCCAGATGAACAATCTCAGGCTGCTATGGTTCTGACAGTTGACCGTCCCTTTGTTCATCATAATTGTCAGATTGAGTCATCATTGATTGTCAGATGGTATGTTACAGGACTGTGTGCACTCCACAGGGGTGTGCTTTCTATGTGAACTAATTAGCCACCAGCTGCGTACGGGCTGCCTCACCCCGTGCCCTTTCCCCTCCCATGCGCAGTGGGCGTGCATGTGGTTGGGGATGTAGGGGCACCACCATGTCCACAGCCAGGCCCCGGCGTGTTGCAACATTGTGCAGGACACATGCTGCCACTATGATCCTGCACACTACTGGGAGAGCCCATAACAGCTGCCCGCCAGAACGGTCAAGGGAGCAAAAGCGTGACTTGAGCACTCCGAATGTGCGGTCCACTATGACCCATGTTGCAATATGGGCTGTGTTGTATCTTACCTCGGGAGGCGTGATGGGGTTCCGAATTGGCGTCATCATGTGTGTGCTCAGAGGGTAGGCACAGTCCCCTGGGGAGGTGGTGATGGGGATCATTAGTGGGGTATTGGCATTACTCTTTATCTGTCATGCATGCGTGTGCTGTGGCATTTCTACTCACCAAGCAGCCATGCATCGCCATGCCGCCCAGCTTCCATGTCCCGGTTTAGGTTTGACATCCTGTAAATGAAGCTGTCGTGGGTGGACCCTGGATAGTTGGCATATACTGAGGTGATGATTCCCTTGGCATCACATACTACCTGGACGTTGATGGAATGCCAGTGCTTGCGGTTTCTATAGATGTGCTCAGATGCCCTGGGGGACGTAGAGCCACATGGGTGCAATCAATAGCACCTAGCACTTTGGGGAATTGTGCCACCCTGTAGAAATCCTGGCTGACAGCCTGCCTTTCTGCAGGTGTTCTGGGCAGGTATATGTGCCTGCGGACTGATGGGCGTGCAGTGATGATGGACAACACCTGGTGTAGGCACCGTGACTGCTTGGCCTGTGACACCCCCCCCACTATGGCACTTGTCCGCTGAAATGATCCGGTAGCCAAGAAGTGCAGTACATTGAGGACCTTCTCCAGGGGGCTGAGTGCTTGGGAGCACAGGGTGGGTGATGTGAGGTCATCCTCCCACTCACTGGCCAGGTCGAGTATTATGTGTGGTGGAAACCTGTACCTCCCATACACCTGGTCATCTGGTATACCAAATAGACTGGTTCTGGGTGTGAAGATTCTGGCCCTGACTATCCTTCTCCTTCTCCTGCGGTATCCCACAGCCACTGCTGCTAGGAACGGAATATTCATCCTGGCTGAGCTTGTTTGTTGTTTGCGCACTCTTTTATGCTGTGCGGGACGTGCGCCTGCTTCATGCTGGTGTACGTGTTTCAGGATTGGTCCTTTTATTTTTTGGCGTGTTGTAGGCGAGCGTGTAAATCTTCCCGCCCACCCCAGGAATACACGTATCACGCTCTCCCAGGCCCAGTCGCAAGTAAATAATCCCGCCCACCCCTGGAATACACGTACCCCACTCTCACAGGCACAGTCGCGTGTGTAACTTCACGCGCACACACCGAAATACACGTACCCTGCAAATTTGCATGTGAATCTTTCTGCGCACCCCGAAATACACGTACCCTGCTGAAATCGCGTGTGGAACTTCCTGCGAACCCCGTAATACAGGTACCATGCTGATATCGCGTGTCAGACTACATGCGCAACCCTGATATACACGGACACAGGCGAATCGCACTGCTGGGGGATGGGGGGTGGTAGGGAGGAGTGGGGGCCTGGTGGAGGGTGCCCCTGACTGGTGGCAGGTGGGGGTGCAAGGAGACATGAGTTGGACATGAGTGGGGGCATGGTGGAGGGTGCCTCTGATTGGTGGGGGGTGGGGGTGAAGGGAGACATGAGTGGGGGCCTGGTGGAGGGTGCCCCTGGATGCAGGGGTGTAGGGGTGCAGGGAGACATGAGTTGGACATGAGTGGGGGCCTGGTGGAGGGTGCCCCTGACTGGTGGGGGGTGGGGGTGCAGGGAGACATGAGTGGGGGGCCTGGTGGAGGGTGCCCCTTGATGCAGGGGGGTGGGGGTTCTGGGAGACATGAGTGGGGGCCTGGTGGAGGGTGCCCCTGACTGGTGGGGGTTGGGGGTGCAAGGAGACATGAGTGGGGGCCTGGTGGAGGGTGCCCCTGACTGGTGGGGGATGTGGGTACAGGGAGACATGAGTGGAGGCCTGGTGGAGAGTGCCCCTGGATGCAGGGGGTGGGGGTGCAGGGAGACATGAGTGGGGGCGTGGTGGAGGGTGCCCCTGGATGCAGGGGGGTGGGGGTGCTGGGAGACATGAGTGGGGGCCTGGTGGAGGGTGCCCCTGACTGGTGGGGTTTGGGGGTGCTGGGAGACATGAGTGGGGGCCTGGTGGAGGGTGCCCCTGACTGGTGGGGGGTGGGGTGCAGAGAGACATGAGTGGGGTCCTGGTGGAGGGTGCCCCTGACTGGTGGGGGGTGTGGGTGCAAGGAGACATGAGTTGGACATGAGTGGGGGCCTGGTGGAGGGTGCCCCTGACTGGTGGGGGGTGGGGGTGCAAGGAGACATGATTTGGACATGAGTGGGAGCCTGGTGGAGGGTGCCCCTGACTGGTGGGGGTGGGGGTGCAGGGAGATATGAGTGGGGGCCTGGTGGAGGGTGCCCTTTGATGCAGGGGGGTGGGGGTGCTGGGAGACATAAGTGGGGGCCTGGTGGAGGGTGCCCCTGACTGGTGGGGGTTGGGGGTGCAATGAGACATGAGTGGGGGCCTGGTGGAGGGTGCCCCTGACTGGTGGGGGATGTGGGTACAGGGAGACATGAGTGGAGGCCTGGTGGAGAGTGCCCCTGGATGCAGGGGGGTGGGGGTGCAGGGAGACATGAGTGGGGGCCTGGTGGAGGGTGCCCCTGGATGCAGGGGGGTGGGGGTGCTGGGAGACATGAGTGGGGGCCTGGTGGAGGGTGCCCCTGACTGGTGGAGTTTGGGGGTGCTGGGAGACATGAGTGGGGGCCTGGTGGAGGGTGCCCCTGACTGGTGGGGGGTGGGGTGCAGAGAGACATGAGTGGGGGCCTGGTGGAGGGTGCCCCTGACTGGTGGGGGGTGGGGGTGCAAGGCGACATGAGTTGGACATGAGTGGGGGCCTGGTGGAGGGTGCCCCTGACTGGTGGGGGTGGGTGTGCAAGGAGTCATGAGTTGGACATGAGTGGGGGCCTGGTGGAGGGTGCCCCTGACTGGTGGGGGTGGGGGTGCAGGGAGATATGAGTGGGGGCCTGGTGGAGGGTGCCCCTGGATGCAGGGGGGTGGGGGTGCTGGGAGACATGGTGGGGGCCTGGTGGAGGGTGCCCCTGGATGCAGGGGGTGGGGGTGCTGGGAGACATGAGTGGGGGCCTGCTGGAGGGTGCCCCTGGATGCAGGGGGATGGGGGTGCTGTGAGACATGAGTGGGGGCCTGGTGGAGGGTGCCCCACAGTGCCGGGGGGTGGGGGTGCAGGGGGACATGAGTGGAGGCCTGGTGGAGGGTGCCCCTGGATGCAGGGGGGTGGGGGTGCTGGGAGACATGAGTGGGGGCCTGGTGGAGGGTGCCCTTTGATGCAGGGGGGTGGAGGTGCTGGGAGACATAAGTGGGGGCCTGGTGGAGGGTGCCCCTGACTGGTGGGGGTTGGGGGTGCAATGAGACATGAGTGGGGGCCTGGTGGAGGGTGCCCCTGACTGGTGGGGGATGTGGGTACAGGGAGACATGAGTGGAGGCCTGGTGGAGAGTGCCCCTGGATGCAGGCGGGTGGGGGTGCAGGGAGACATGAGTGGGGGCCTGGTGGAGGGTGCCCCTGGATGCAGGGGGGTGGGGGTGCTGGGAGACATGAGTGGGGGCCTGGTGGAGGGTGCCCCTGACTGGTGGAGTTTGGGGGTGCTGGGAGACATGAGTGGGGGCCTGGTGGAGGGTGCCCCTGACTGGTGGGGGGTGGGGTGCAGAGAGACATGAGTGGGGGCCTGGTGGAGGGTGCCCCTGACTGGTGGGGGGTGGGGGTGCAAGGCGACATGAGTTGGACATGAGTGGGGGCCTGGTGGAGGGTGCCCCTGACTGGTGGGGGGTGGGTGTGCAAGGAGTCATGAGTTGGACATGAGTGGGGGCCTGGTGGAGGGTGCCCCTGACTGGTGGGGGTGGGGGTGCAGGGAGATATGAGTGGGGGCCTGGTGGAGGGTGCCCCTGGATGCAGGGGGGTGGGGGTGCTGGGAGACATGGTGGGGGCCTGGTGGAGGGTGCCCCTGGATGCAGGGGGTGGGGGTGCTGGGAGACATGAGTGGGGGCCTGGTGGAGGGTGCCCCTGGATGCAGGGGGATGGGGGTGCTGTGAGACATGAGTGGGGGCCTGGTGGAGGGTGCCCCACAGTGCCGGGGGGTGGGGGTGCAGGGGGACATGAGTGGAGGCCTGGTGGAGGGTGCCCCTGGATGGAGGGGGTGGGGGTGCAGCGAGGCATGAGTGGGGACCTGGTGGAGGGTGCCCCTGACTGGTGGGGGGTGCTGAGAGGCATGGGTGGGGGCCGGGTGGAGGGTGCCCCTGGATGCAGGGGGGTGGGGGTTCAGGGAGACATGAGTAGGGGCCTGGTGGAGGGTGCCCCTGGATGCAGGGGGGTGGGGGTGCTGGGAGACATGAGTGGGGGCCTGGTGTAGGGTGCCCCTGACTGGTGATGGTTGGGGGTGCTGGGAGACATGAGTGGGGGCCTCGTGGAGGGTGCCCCTGGATGCAGGGGGGTGGGTGTGCTGGGAGACATGAGTGGGAGCCTGATGGAGGGTGCCCCTGACTGGTGGGGGGTGGGGGTGCAGGGAGACATGAGTGGGGCCTGGTGGAGGGTGCCCCTGACTGGTGGGGGTGGGGGTGCAAGGAGACATGAGTTGGATATGAGTGGGGGCCTGGTGGAGGGTGCCCCTGACTGGTGGGGGATGGGGGTGCAAGGAGACATGAGTGGGGGCCTGGTGGAGGGTGCCCCTGACTGGTGGGGGTGCAGGGAGACATGAGTGGGGGCCTGGTGGAGGGTGCCCCTGGATGCAGGGGGTGGGGGTGCTGGGAGACATGAGTGGGGGCCTGCTGGAGGGTGCCCCTGGATGCAGGGGGTGGGGGTGCTGGGAGACATCAGTGGGGGCCTGATGGAGGGTGCCCCACAGTGCTGGGGCGTACGGGTGCAGGGGGACATGAGTGGGGGCCTGGTGGAGGGTGCCCCTGGATGCAGGGGGTGGGGGTGCAGCGAGGCATGAGTGGGGGCCTGGTGGAGGGTGCCCCTGACTGGTGGGGGGTGCTGGGAGGCATGGGGGGGGCGGGTGAGGGTGCCCCTGGATGCAGGGGAGTGGGGGTTCAGGGAGACATGAGTGGGGGCCTGGTGGAGGGTGCCCCTGGATGCAGGGGGGTGGGGGTGCTGGGAGACATGTGTGGGGGCCTGGTGGAGGGTGCCCCTGACTGGTGGGGGATGGGGGTGCTGGGAGACATAAGTGGGGGCCTGGTGGAGGGTGCCCCTGGATGCAGGGGGGTGGGGGTCCTGGGAGACATGAGTGGGGGCCTGGTGGATGGTGCCCCTTGACTGGTGGGGGTTGGGGGTGCAGGGAGACATGAGTGGGGGCCTGGTGGAGGGTGCCCCTGACTGGTGGGGGATGGGGGTGCAGGGAGAAATGAGTGGGGGACTGGTGGAGGGTGCCCCTGGATGCAGGGGGGTGGGGGTGCTCGGAGACATGAGTGGGGGCCTGGTGGAGGGTGCCCCTGGATGCAGGGGGTTGGGGGTGCTGGGAGACATGAGTTGGGGCCTGGTGGAGGGTGCCCCTGACTGGTGGGGGTTGGGGGTGCTGGGAGACATGAGTGGGGCACAGATGGAGGGTGCCCCTGACTGGTGGGGGGTGGGGGTGCAGGGAGACATGAGTGGGGGCCTGGTGGAGGGTGCCCCTGACTGGTGGGGGGTGGGGGTGCAAGGGGATATGAGTTGGACATGAGTGGGGGCCTGGTGGAGGGTGCCACTGGATGCAGGGGGTGGGGGTGCTGGGATACATGAGTGGGGGCCTGGTGGAGGGTGCCCCTGGATGCAGGGGGGTGGGGGTGCTGGGAGACATGAGTGGGGGCCTGGTGGAGGGTGCCCCTGGATGCAGGGGGGTGGGGGTGCTGGGAGACATGAGTGGGGGCCTGGTGGAGGGTGCCCCACAGTGCTGGGGGGTGGGGGTGCTGGGAGACATGAGTGGGGGCCTGGTGGAGGGTGCCCCTGGATGCAGGGGGGTGGGGGTGCTGGGAGACATGAGTGGGGGCCTGGTGGAGGGTGCCCCTGGATGCAAGGGGGTGGGGGTGCTAGGAGACATGAGTGGGGGCCTGGTGGAGGGTGCCCCACAGTGCTGGGGGGTGGGGGTGCAGGGGGACATGAGTGGGGGCCTGGCGGAGGGTGCCCCTTGAGGCAGGGGGGTGGGGGTGCAGGGAGGCGTGAGTGTGGGCCTGGTGGAGGGTGCCCCTGACTGGTGGGGGTTGGGGTGCTGGGAGACATGAGTGGGGGCATGGTGGAGGGTGCCCCTGACTGGTGGGGGGTGTTGGGAGACATGAGTGGGGGTCTGGTGGAGGGTGCCCCTGACTGGTGGGGGGTGGGGTGCAGGGAGGCATGAGTGGGGGCCTGGTGGAGGTTGCCCCTGGATGCAGGGGGGTGGGGGTGCTGGGAGACATGAGTGGGGGCCTGGTGGAGGGTGCCCCTGACTGGTGGGGGGTGGGGGTGCAAGGAGACATGAGTTGGACATGAGTGGGGGCCTGGTGGAGGGTGCCCCTGACTGGTGGGGGGTGGGGTGCAGGGAGACATGAGTGGGGGCCTGGTGGAGGGTGCCCCTGGATGCAGGGGGGTGGGGGTGCAGGGAGACATGAGTGGGGGCCTGGTGGAGGGTGCCCCTGGATGCAGGGGGGTGGGGGTGCTGGGAGACATGATTGGGGGCCTGGTGGCGGGTGCCCCTGACTGGTGGGGGGTGGGGTGCAGAGAGACATGAGTGGGGGCCTGGTGGAGGGTGCCCCTGACTGGTGGGGGGTGGGGGTGCAAGGAGACATGAGTTGGACATGAGTGGGGGCCTGGTGGAGGGTGCCCCTGACTGGTGGGGGGTGGGTGTGCAAGGAGACATGAGTTGGACATGAGTGGGGGCCTGGTGGAGGGTGCCCCTGACTGGTGGGCGTGGGGGTGCAGGGAGATATGAGTGGGGGCCTGGTGGAGGGTGCCCCTGGATGCAGGGGGGTGGGGGTGCTGAGAGACATGGTGGGGGCCTGGTGGAGGGTGCCCCTGGATGCAGGGGGTGGGGGTGCTGGGAGACATGAGTGGGGGCCTGGTGGAGGGTGCCCCTGGATGCAGGGGGATGGGGGTGCTGTGAGACATGAGTGGGGGCCTGGTGGAGGGTGCCCCACAGTGCCGGGGGGTGGGGGTGCAGGGGAACATGAGTGGGGGCCTGGTGGAGGGTGCCCCTGGATGCAGGGGGTGGGGGTGCAGCGAGGCATGAGTGGGGACCTGGTGGAGGGTGCCCTTGACTGGTGGGGGGTGCTGAGAGGCATGGGTGGGGGCCGGGTGGAGGGTGCCCCTGGCTGCAGGGGGGTGGGGGTTCAGGGAGACATGAGTAGGGGCCTGGTGGAGGGTGCCCCTGACTGGTGAGGGTTGGGAGTGCTGGGAGACATGAGTGGGGGCCTCGTGGAGGGTGCCCCTGGATGCAGGGGGGTGGGGGTGCTGGGAGACATGAGTGGGGGCCTGATGGAGGGTGCCCCTGACTGGTGGGGGGTGGGGGTGCAGGGAGACATGAGTGGGGGCCTGGTGGAGGGTGCCCCTGACTGGTAGGGGTGGGGGTGCAAGGAGACATGAGTTGGATATGAGTGGGGGCCTGGTGGAGGGTGCCCCTGACTGGTGGTTGGGGGTGCAAGGAGACATGAGTTGGACATGAGTGGGGGCCTGGTGGAGGGTGCCCCTGACTGGTGGGGGTGCAGGGAGACATGAGTGGGGGCCTGGTGGAGGGTGCCCCTGGATGCAGGGGGTGGGGGTGCTGGGAGACATGAGTGGGGGCCTGCTGGAGGGTGCCCCTGGATGCAGGGGGTTGGGGTGCTGGGAGACATCAGTGGGGGCCTGATGGAGGGTGCCCCTGGATGCAGGGGGATGGGGGTGCTGGGAGACATGAGTGGGGGCCTGGTGGAGGGTGCCCCACAGTGCTGGGGGGTAGGGGTGCAGGGGGACATGAGTGGGGGCCTGGTGGAGGGTGCCCCTGGATGCAGGGGGTGGGGTCGCAGCGAGGCATGAGTGGGGGCCTGGTGGAGGGTGCCCCTGACTGGTGGGGGGTGCTGGGAGGCATAGGGGGGGGCGGGCGAGGGTGCCCCTGGATGCAGGGGCGTGGGGGTTCAGGGAGACATGAGTGGGGGCCTGGTGGAGGGTGCCCCTGGATGCAGGGGGGTGGGGGTGCTGGGAGACATGTGTGGGGGCCTGGTGGAGGGTGCCCCTGACTGGTGGGGGATGGGGGTGATGGGAGACATGAGTGGGGGCCTGGTGGAGGGTGCCCCTGGATGCAGGGGGGTGGGGGTCGTGGGAGACATGAGTGGGGGCCTGGTGGATGGTGCCCCTTGACTGGTGGGGGTTGGGGGTGCAGGGAGACATGAGTGGGGGCCTGGTGGAGGGTGCCCCTTACTGGTGGGAGATGGGGGTGCAGGGAGAAATGAGTGGGGGACTGGTGGAGGGTGCCCCTGGATGCAGGGGGGTGGGGGTGCTGGGAGACATGAGTGGGGGCCTGGTGGAGGGTGCCCCTGGATGCAGGGGGGTGGGGGTGCTGGGAGACATGAGTTGGGGCCTGGTGGAGGGTGCCCCTGACTGGTGGGGGTTGGGGGTGCTGGGAGACATGAGTGGGGCCCAGATGGAGGGTGCCCCTGACTGGTGGGGGGTGGGGGTGCAGGGAGACATGAGTGGGGGCCTGGTGGAGGGTGCCCCTGACTGGTGGGGGGTGGGGGTGCAAGGAGATATGAGTTGGACATGAGTCGGGGCCTGGTGGAGGGTGCCCCTGGATGCAGCGGGTGGGGGTGCTGGGATACATGAGTGGGGGCCTGGTGGAGGGTGCCCCTGGATGCAGGGGGTGGGGGTGCTGGGAGACATCAGTGGGGGCCTGATGGAGGGTGCCCCACAGTGCTGGGGCGTACGGGTGCAGGGGGACATGAGTGGGGGCCTGGTGGAGGGTGCCCCTGGATGCAGGGGGTGGGGGTGCAGCGAGGCATGAGTGGGGGCCTGGTGGAGGGTGCCCCTGACTGGTGGGGGGTGCTGGGAGGCATGGGGGGGGGCGGGTGAGGGTGCCCCTGGATGCAGGGGAGTGGGGGTGCTGGGAGATATGTGTGGGGGCCTGGTGGAGGGTGCCCCTGACTGGTGGGGGATGGGGGTGCTGGGAGACATAAGTGGGGGCCTGGTGGAGGGTGCCCCTGGATGCAGGGGGGTGGGGGTCCTGGGAGACATGAGTGGGGGCCTGGTGGATGGTGCCCCTTGACTGGTGGGGGTTGGGGGTGCAGGGAGACATGAGTGGGGGCCTGGTGGAGGGTGCCCCTGACTGGTGGGGGATGGGGGTGCAGGGAGAAATGAGTGGGGGACTGGTGGAGGGTGCCCCTGGATGCAGGGGGGTGGGGGTGCTGGGAGACATGAGTGGGGGCCTGGTGGAGGGTGCCCCTGGATGCAGGGGGTTGGGGGTGCTGGGAGACATGAGTTGGGGCCTGGTGGAGGGTGCCCCTGACTGGTGGGGGTTGGGGGTGCTGGGAGACATGAGTGGGGCACAGATGGAGGGTGCCCCTGACTGGTGGGGGGTGGGGGTGCAGGGAGACATGAGTGGGGGCCTGGTGGAGGGTGCCCCTGACTGGTGGGGGGTGGGGGTGCAAGGAGATATGAGTTGGACATGAGTGGGGGCCTGGTGGAGGGTGCCCCTGGATGGAGGGGGTGGGGGTGCTGGGATACATGAGTGGGGGCCTGGTGGAGGGTGCCCCTGGATGCAGGGGGGTGGGGGTGCTGGGAGACATGAGTGGGGGCCTGGTGGAGGGTGCCCCTGGATGCAGGGGGGTGGGGGTGCTGGGAGACATGAGTGGGGGCCTGGTGGAGGGTGCCCCACAGTGCTGGGGGGTGGGGGTGCTGGGAGACATGAGTGGGGGCCTGGTGGAGGGTGCCCCTGGATGCAGGGGGGTGGGGGTGCTGGGAGACATGAGTGGGGGCCTGGTGGAGGGTGCCCCTGGATGCAAGGGGGTGGGGTGCTAGGAGACATGAGTGGGGGCCTGGTGGAGGGTGCCCCACAGTGCTGGGGGGTGGGGGTGCAGGGGGACATGAGTGGGGGCCTGGCGGAGGGTGCCCCTTGAGGCAGGGGGGTGGGGGTGCAGGGAGGCGTGAGTGTGGGCCTGGTGGAGGGTGCCCCTGACTGGTGGGGGTTGGGGTGCTGGGAGACATGAGTGGGGGCATGGTGGAGGGTGCCCCTGACTGGTGGGGGGTGTTGGGAGACATGAGTGGGGGTCTGGTGGAGGGTGCCCCTGACTGGTGGGGGGTGGGGTGCAGGGAGGCATGAGTGGGGGCCTGGTGGAGGTTGCCCCTGGATGCAGGGGGGTGGGGGTGCTGGGAGACATGAGTGGGGGCCTGGTGGAGGGTGCCCCTGACTGGTGGGGGGTGGGGGTGCAAGGAGACATGAGTTGGACATGAGTGGGGGCCTGGTGGAGGGTGCCCCTGACTGGTGGGGGGTGGGGTGCAGGGAGACATGAGTGGGGGCCTGGTGGAGGGTGCCCCTGGATGCAGGGGGGTGGGGGTGCAGGGAGACATGAGTGGGGGCCTGGTGGAGGGTGCCCCTGGATGCAGGGGGGTGGGGGTGCTGGGAGACATGATTGGGGGCCTGGTGGCGGGTGCCCCTGACTGGTGGGGGGTGGGGTGCAGAGAGACATGAGTGGGGGCCTGGTGGAGGGTGCCCCTGACTGGTGGGGGGTGGGGGTGCAAGGAGACATGAGTTGGACATGAGTGGGGGCCTGGTGGAGGGTGCCCCTGACTGGTGGGGGGTGGGTGTGCAAGGAGACATGAGTTGGACATGAGTGGGGGCCTGGTGGAGGGTGCCCCTGACTGGTGGGCGTGGGGGTGCAGGGAGATATGAGTGGGGGCCTGGTGGAGGGTGCCCCTGGATGCAGGGGGGTGGGGGTGCTGAGAGACATGGTGGGGGCCTGGTGGAGGGTGCCCCTGGATGCAGGGGGTGGGGGTGCTGGGAGACATGAGTGGGGGCCTGGTGGAGGGTGCCCCTGGATGCAGGGGGATGGGGGTGCTGTGAGACATGAGTGGGGGCCTGGTGGAGGGTGCCCCACAGTGCCGGGGGGTGGGGGTGCAGGGGAACATGAGTGGGGGCCTGGTGGAGGGTGCCCCTGGATGCAGGGGGTGGGGGTGCAGCGAGGCATGAGTGGGGACCTGGTGGAGGGTGCCCTTGACTGGTGGGGGGTGCTGAGAGGCATGGGTGGGGGCCGGGTGGAGGGTGCCCCTGGCTGCAGGGGGGTGGGGGTTCAGGGAGACATGAGTAGGGGCCTGGTGGAGGGTGCCCCTGACTGGTGAGGGTTGGGAGTGCTGGGAGACATGAGTGGGGCCTCGTGGAGGGTGCCCCTGGATGCAGGGGGGTGGGGGTGCTGGGAGACATGAGTGGGGGCCTGATGGAGGGTGCCCCTGACTGGTGGGGGGTGGGGGTGCAGGGAGACATGAGTGGGGGCCTGGTGGAGGGTGCCCCTGACTGGTAGGGGTGGGGGTGCAAGGAGACATGAGTTGGATATGAGTGGGGGCCTGGTGGAGGGTGCCCCTGACTGGTGGTTGGGGGTGCAAGGAGACATGAGTTGGACATGAGTGGGGGCCTGGTGGAGGGTGCCCCTGACTGGTGGGGGTGCAGGGAGACATGAGTGGGGGCCTGGTGGAGGGTGCCCCTGGATGCAGGGGGTGGGGGTGCTGGGAGACATGAGTGGGGGCCTGCTGGAGGGTGCCCCTGGATGCAGGGGGTTGGGGTGCTGGGAGACATCAGTGGGGGCCTGATGGAGGGTGCCCCTGGATGCAGGGGGATGGGGGTGCTGGGAGACATGAGTGGGGGCCTGGTGGAGGGTGCCCCACAGTGCTGGGGGGTAGGGGTGCAGGGGGACATGAGTGGGGGCCTGGTGGAGGGTGCCCCTGGATGCAGGGGGTGGGGTCGCAGCGAGGCATGAGTGGGGGCCTGGTGGAGGGTGCCCCTGACTGGTGGGGGGTGCTGGGAGGCATAGGGGGGGGGCGGGTGAGGGTGCCCCTGGATGCAGGGGCGTGGGGGTTCAGGGAGACATGAGTGGGGGCCTGGTGGAGGGTGCCCCTGGATGCAGGGGGGTGGGGGTGCTGGGAGACATATGTGGGGGCCTGGTGGAGGGTGCCCCTGACTGGTGGGGGATGGGGGTGATGGGAGACATGAGTGGGGGCCTGGTGGAGGGTGCCCCTGGATGCAGGGGGGTGGGGGTCGTGGGAGACATGAGTGGGGGCCTGGTGGATGGTGCCCCTTGACTGGTGGGGGTTGGGGGTGCAGGGAGACATGAGTGGGGGCCTGGTGGAGGGTGCCCCTTACTGGTGGGAGATGGGGGTGCAGGGAGAAATGAGTGGGGGACTGGTGGAGGGTGCCCCTGGATGCAGGGGGGTGGGGGTGCTGGGAGACATGAGTGGGGGCCTGGTGGAGGGTGCCCCTGGATGCAGGGGGGTGGGGGTGCTGGGAGACATGAGTTGGGGCCTGGTGGAGGGTGCCCCTGACTGGTGGGGGTTGGGGGTGCTGGGAGACATGAGTGGGGCCCAGATGGAGGGTGCCCCTGACTGGTGGGGGGTGGGGGTGCAGGGAGACATGAGTGGGGGCCTGGTGGAGGGTGCCCCTGACTGGTGGGGGGTGGGGGTGCAAGGAGATATGAGTTGGACATGAGTCGGGGCCTGGTGGAGGGTGCCCCTGGATGCAGGGGGTGGGGGTGCTGGGATACATGAGTGGGGGCCTGGTGGAGGGTGCCCCTGGATGCAGGGGGGTGGGGGTGCTGGGATACATGAGTGGGGGCCTGGTGGAGGGTGCCCCTGGATGCAGGGGGGTGGGGGTGCTGGGAGACATGAGTGGGGGCCTGGTGGAGGGTGCCCCACAGTGCTGGGGGGTGGGGGTGCTGGGAGACATGAGTGGGGGCCTGGTGGAGGGTGCCCCTGGATGCAAGGGGGTGGGGGTGCTAGGAGACATGAGTGGGGGCCTGGTGGAGGGTGCCCCACAGTGCTGGAGGGTGGGGGTGCAGGGGGACATGAGTGGGGGCCTGGCGGAGGGTGCCCCTGGAGGCAGGGGGTGGGGGTGCAGGGAGGCGTGAGTGTGGGCCTGGTGGAGGGTGCCCCTGACTGGTGGGGGTTGGGGTGCTGGGAGACATGAGTGGGGGCATGGTGGAGGGTGCCCCTGACTGGTGGGGGGTGTTTGGAGACATGAGTGGGGGCCTGGTGGAGGGTGCCCCTGACTGGTGGGGGGTGGGGGTGCAGGGAGGCATGAGTGGGGGCCTGGTGGAGGTTGCCCCTGGATGCAGGGGGTGGGGTGCTGGGAGACATGAGTGGGGGCCTGGTGGAGGGTGCCCCTGACTGGTGGGGGGTGGGGGTGCAAGGAGACATGAGTTGGACATGAGTGGGGGCCTGGTGGAGGGTGCCCCTGACTGGTGGGGGGTGGGGTGCAGGGAGACATGAGTGGGGGCCTGGTGGTGGGTGCCCCTGGATGCAGGGGGGTGGGGGTGCAGGGAGACATGAGTGGGGCCTGGTGGAGGGTGCCCCTGGATGCAGGGGGGTGGGGGTGCTGGGAGACATGATTGGGGGCCTGGTGGAGGGTGCCCCTGACTGGTGGGGGTTGGGGGTGCTGGGAGACATGAGTTTGGGCCTGGTGGAGGGTGCCCCTGGATGCAGGGGGGTGGGGGTGCTGGGAGACATGAGTGGGGGCCTGGTGGAGGGTGCCCCTGGATGCAGGGGGGTGGGGGTGCTGGGAGACATGAGTGGGGGCCTGGTGGAGGGTGCCACACAGTGCTGGGGGGTGGGGGTACAGGGGGACATGAGTGGGGGCCTGGTGGAGGGTGCCCCTGGATGCAGGGGGTGGGGGTGCTGGGAGACATGAGTGGGGGCCTGGTGGAGGGTGCCCCTGACTGGTGGGGGGTGGGGGTGCAAGGAGACATGAGTTGGACATGAGTGGGGGCCTGGTGGAGGGTGCCCCTGGATGCAGGGGGGTGGGGGTGCCGGAAGACATGATTGGGGGCCTGTTGGAGGGTGCCCCTGACTGGTGGGGGTTGGGGGTGCTGGGAGACATGAGTGGGGGCCTGGTGGAGGGTGCCCCTGGATGCAGGGGGGTGGGGGTGCTGGGAGACATGATTGGGGGCCTGGTGGAGGGTGCCCCTGGATGCAGGGGGGTGGGGGTGCAGGGAGACATGAGTGGGGGCCTGGTGGAGGGTGCCCCTGGATGCAGGGGGGTGGGGGTGCTGGGAGACATGAGTGGGGGCCTGGCGGAGGGTGCCCCACAGTGCTGGGGGGGTACAGGGGGACATGAGTGGTGGCCTGGTGGAGGGTGCCCCTGGATGCAGGGGGGTGGGGGTGCAGGGAGGCATGAGTGGGGGCCTGGTGGAGGGTTCCCCTGATTGGTGGGGGGCAGGGGTGCAAGGAGACATGAGTTGGACATGATTGGGGGCCTTGTGGAGGGTGCCCCTGGATGCAGGGGGTGGGGGTGCTGGGAGACATGAGTGGCGGCCTGGTGGAGCGTGCCCCTGGATGCAGGGGCGTGGGGGTGCTGGGAGACATCAGTGGGGGCCTGGTGGAGGGTGTCCCTGACTGGTGGGGGGTGGGGGTGCAGGGAGGCATGAGTGGGGGCCTGGTGGAGGGTGCCCCTGACTGGTGGGGGTTGGGGGTGCTGGGAGACTTGAGCGGGGGCCTGGTGGAGGGTGCCCCTGGCTGGTGGGGGGTGGGAGTGCAGGGAGGCATGAGTGGGGGCCTGGTGGAGGGTGTCCCTGGATGCAGGGGGGTGGGGGTGCTGGGAGACATGAGTGGGGGCCTGGTGGAGGGTGCCCCTGACTGGTGGGGGTTGGGGGTGCTGGGAGACATGAGTGGGGCCTGGTGGAGGGTGCCCCTGACTGGTGGGGGGGGTGCTGGGAGACATGAGTGGGGGCCTGGTGGAGGGTGCCCCTGACTGGTGGGGGGTGGGGGTGCAGGGAGGCATGAGTGGGGGCCTGGTTGAGGTTGCCCCTCGATGCAGGGGGGTGGGGGTGCTGGGAGGCATGAGTGGGGGCCTGGTGGAGGGTGCCCCTGACTGGTGGGGGGTGGGGGTGCAAGGAGACATGAGTTGGACATGAGTGGGGGCCTGGTGGAGGGTGCCCCTGACTGGTGGGGGGTGGGGTGCAGGGAGACATGAGTGGGGGCCTGGTGGTGGGTGTCCCTGGATGCAGGGGGGTGGGGGTGCAGGGAGACATGAGTGGGGGCCTGGTGGAGGGTGCCCCTGGATGCAGGGGGGTAGGGGTGCTGGGAGACATGAGTGGGGGCCTGGCGGAGGGTGCCCCTGACTGGTGGGGGTTGGGGGTGCTGGGAGACATGAGTGGGGGCCTGGTGGAGGGTGCCCCTGGATGCAGGGGGGTGGGGGTGCTGGGAGACATGAGTGGGGGCCTGGTGGAGGGTGCCCCTGGATGCAGGGGGGTGGGGGTGCAGGGAGACATGAGTGGGGGCCTGGTGGAGGGTGCCCCTGGATGCAGGGGTGTGGGGGTGCTGGGAGACATGAGTGGGGGCCTGGTGGAGGGTGCCCCACAGTGCTGGGGGGTGAAGGTACAGGGGGACATGAGTGGGGGCCTGGTGGAGGGTGCCCCTGGATGCAGGGGGGTGGGGGTGCAGGGAGGCATGAGTGGGGGCCTGGTTGAGGGTGCCCCTGATTGGTGGGGGGCGGGGGTGCAAGGAGACATGAGTTGGACATGAGTGGGGGCCTTGTGGAGGGTGCCCCTGGATGCAGGGGGTGGGGGTGCTGGGAGACATGAGTGGAGGCCTGGTGGAGGGTGCCCCTGGATGCAGGGGCGTGGGGGTGCTGGGAGACATGAGTGGGGCACCTGGTGGAGGGTGCACCTTACTGGTGGTGGGTGGGGGTGCAGGGAGGCATGCGTGGGGGCCTGGTGGAGGGTGCTCCTGACTGGTGGGGGTTGGGGGTGCTGGGAGACATGAGTGGGGGCCTGGTGGAGGGTGCCCTGACTGGTTTGGGGTCGGGGTGCTGGGAGACATGAGTGGGGGTCTGGTGGAGGGTGCCCCTGGCTGGTGGGGGGTGAGGGTGCAGGGAGGCATGAGTGGGGGCCTGGTGGAGGGTGCCCCTGGATGCAGGGGGGTGGGGGTGCTGGGAGACATGAGTGGGGGCCTGGTGGAGGGTGCCCCTGACTGGTGGGGGGTGGGGGTGCAGGGAGACATGAGTGGGGGCCTGGTGGAGGGTGCCCCTGGATGCAGGGGGGTGGGGGTGCAGGGAGACATGAGTGGGGGCCTGGTGGAGGGTGTCCATAGATGCAGGTGGGTGGGGGTGCTGGGAGAGGAGACATGAGTGGGGGCCTGGTGGACGGTGCCCCTGACTGGTGGGGGTTGCGGGAGCTGGGAGACATGAGTGGGGGCCTGGTTGAGGCTGCCCCTGACTGGTGGGGGCTGGGGAGGCAGGGAGACATGAGTGGGGGCCTGATGGAGGGTGCCCCTGACTGGTGGGGGTGGGGTGAAAGGAGACATGAGTTGGACATGAGTGGGGGCCTGATGGAGGTTGCCCCTGACTGGTGGGGGGTGGGGGTGCAAGGAGACATGAGTTGGACATGAGTGGGGGCCTGGTGGAGGGTGCCCCTGACTGGTGTAGGGTGGGGGTGCAGGGAGACATGAGTGGGGGCCTGGTGGAGGGTGCCCTTGGATGCAGGGGGTGGGGGTGCTGGGAGAGGAGACATGAGTGGGGGACTGGTGGAGGGTGCCCCTGACTGGTGGGGGTTGGGGGTGCTGGTAGACATGAGTGGGGGCCTGGTGGAGGCTGCCCCTGACTGGTGGGGGCTGGGGAGGCAGGGAGACATGAGTGGGGGCCTGATGGAGGGTGCCCCTGACTGGTGGGGGTGGGGGTGAAAGGAGACATGAGTTGGACATGAGTGGGGGCCTGATGGAGGTTGCCCCTGGCTGGTGGGGGGTGGGGGTGCAAGGAGACATGAGTTGGACATGAGTGGGGGCCTGGTGGAGGGTGCCCCTGACTGGTGGGTGGTGGGGGTGCAAGGAGACATGGTTGGACATGAGTGGGGGCCTGGTGGAGGGTGCCCCTGACTGGTGGGGGTGGGGGCACAGGGAGACATGAGTGGGGGCCTGGTGGAGGGTGCCCCTGGATGCAGGGGGTTGGGGTTGCTGGGAGACATGAGTGGGGGCCTGGTGGAGGGTGCCCCTGGATGCAGGGGGGTGGGGTACTGGGAGACATGAGTGGGGGCCTGGTGGAGGGTGCCCCTGACTGGTGGGGGCTGGGGGTGCAGGGAGACATAAGTGAGGGCTTGGTGGAGGATGCCCCTGACTGGTGGGGGGTAGGGGTGCAAGGAGACATGAGTTGGACATGAGTGGGGGCCTGATGGAGGGTGCCCCTGACTGGTGGGGGGTGGGGGTGCAAGGAGACATGAGTTGGACATGAGTGGGGGCCTGGTGGAGGGTGCCCCTGACTGGTGGGTGGTGGGGGTGCAAGGAGACATGAGTGGGGGCCTGGTGGAGGGTGCCCCTGACTGGTGGGGGCTGGGGGTGCAGGGAGACATGAGTGGGGGCCTGGTGGAAGGTGCCCCTGACTGGTGGGGGGTGGGGGTGCAAGGAGACATGAGTTGGACATGAGTGGGGGCCTGATGGAGGGTTCCCCTGACTGGTGGGGGGTGGGGGTGCAAGGAAACATGAGTTGGACATGAGTGGGGGCCTGGTGGAGGGTGCCCCTGCCTGGTGGGTGGTGGGGGTGCAAGGAGACATGAGTTGGACATGAGTGGGGGCCTGGTGGAGGGTGCCCCTGACTGGTGGGGGGTGGGGGTGCAGGGAGACATGAGTGGGGGCCTGGTGGAGGGTGCCCCTGGATGCAGGGGGGTGGGGGTGCTGGGAGAGGAGACATGAGTGGGGGCCTGGTGGAGGGTGCCCCTGACTGGTGGGGGTTGGGGGTGCTGGGAGAAATGAGTGGGGGCCTGGTGGAGGCTGCCCCTGACTGGTGGGGGCTGGGGAGGCAGGGAGACATGAGTGGGGGCCTGGTGGAGGGTGCCACTGACTGGTGGGGGGTGGGGGTGCAAGGAGAAATGGGTTGGACATGAGTGGGGGCCTGATGGATGGTGCCCCTGACTGGTGGGGGGTGGGGGTGCAAGGAGACATGAGTTGGACATGAGTGGGGGCCTGGTGGAGGGTGCCCCTGGCTGGTGGGGGGTGCCCCTGACTGGTGGGGGCTGGGGATGCAGGGAGACATGTGTGGGGGCTTGGTGGAGGGTTCCCCTGACTGGTGGGTGGTGGGGGTGCAAGGAGACATGAGTTGGACATGAGTGGGGGCCTGGTGGAGGGTGCCCCTGACTGGTGGGGGGTGGGGGTGCAAGGAGACATGAGTTGGACATGAGTGGGGGCCTGGTGGAGGGTGCCCCTGGATGCAGGGGGGTGGGGTGCTGGGAGACATGAGTGGGGGCCTGGTGGGGGGTGCCCCTGACTGGTGGAGGGTGCCCCTGACTGGTGGGTGGTGGGGGTGCAAGGAGACATGGTTGGACATGAGTGGGGGCCTGGTGGAGGGTGCCCCTGACTGGTGGGGGCACAGGGAGACATGAGTGGGGGCCTGGTGGAGGGTGCCCCTGAATGCAGGGGGTTGGGGGTGCTGGGAGACATGAGTGGGGGCCTGGTGGGGGGTGCGCCTGACTGGTGGGGGGTGCCCCTGACTGGTGGGGGCTGGGGATGCAGGGAGACATGTGTGGGGGCTTGGTGGAGGGTTCCCCTGACTGGTGGGGGGTGGGGGTGCAAGGAGACATGAGTTGGACATGAGTGGGGGCCTGGTGGAGGGTGCCCCTGACTGGTGGGGGGTGGGGGTGCAAGGAGACATGAGTTGGACATGAGTGGGGGCCTGGTGGAGGGTGCCCCTGGATGCAGGGGGGTGGGGTGCTGGGAGACATGAGTGGGGGCCTGGTGGGGGGTGCCCCTGACTGGTGGAGGGTGCCCCTGACTGGTGGGTGGTGGGGGTGCAAGGAGACATGGTTGGACATGAGTGGGGGCCTGGTGGAGGGTGCCCCTGACTGGTGGGGGGTGGGGGCACAGGGAGACATGAGTGGGGGCCTGGTGGAGGGTGCCCCTGAATGCAGGGGGATGGGGGTGCTGGGAGACATGAGTGGGGGCCTGGTGGAGGGTGCCCCTGGATGCAGGGGGGTGGGGTACTGGGAGACATGATTGGGGGCCTGGTGGAGGGTGCCCCTGACTGGTGGGGGCTGGGGGTGCAGGGAGACATGAGTGGGGGCTTGGTGGAGGGTGCCCCTGACTGGTGGGGGGGGTGGGGGTGCAAGGAGACATGAGTTGGACATGAGTGGGGGCCTGATGGAGGGTGCCCCTGACTGGTGGGGGGTGGGGGTGCAAGGAGACATGAGTTGGACATGAGTGGGGGCCTGGTGGAGGATGCCCCTGACTGGTGGGTGGTGGGGGTGCAAGGAGACATGAGTGGGGGCCTGGTGGAGGGTGCCCCTGACTGGTGGGGGCTGGGGGTGCAGGGAGACATGAGTGGGGGCTTGGTGGAGGGTGCCCCTGACTGGTGGGGGTGGGGGTGCAAGGAGACATGAGTTGGACATGAGTGGGGGCCTGATGGAGGGTTCCCCTGACTGGTGGGGGGTGGGGGTGCAAGGAGACATGAGTTGGACATGAGTGGGGGCCTGGTGGAGGGTGCCCCTGACTGGTGGGGGGTGGGGGTGCTGGGAGACATGAGTGGGGCCCTGGTGGAGGGTGCCCCTGGATGCAGGGGAGTGGGGGTGCTGGGAGACAATAGTGGGGGCCTGGTGGAGGGTGCCCCTGGATGCAGGGGGGTGGGGGTGCTGGGAGAGGAGACATGAGTGGGGGCCTGGTGGAGGGTCCCCCTGACTGGTGGGGGTTGGGGGTGCTGGGAGAAATGAGTGGGGGCCTAGTGGAGGCTGCCCCTGACTGGTGGGGGCTGGGGAGGCAGGGAGACATGAGTGGGGGCCTGGTGGAGGGTGCCACTGACTGGTGGGGGGTGGGGGTGCAAGGAGACATGGGTTGGACATGAGTGCGGGCCTGATGGATGGTGCCCCTGACTGGTGGGGGGTGGGGGTACAAGGAGACATGAGTTGGACATGAGTGGGGGCCTGGTGGAGGGTGCCCCTGGATGCAGGGGGGTGGGGTGCTGGGAGACATGAGTGGGGGCCTGGTGGGGGGTGCCCCTCACTGGTGGGGGGTGCCCCTGACTGGTGGGGGCTGGGGATGCAGGGAGACATGTGTGGGGGCTTGGTGGAGGGTTCCCCTGACTGGTGGGGGGTGGGGGTGCAAGGAGACATGAGTTGGACATGAGTGGGGGCCTTGTGGAGGGTGCCCCTGGAGGCAGGGAGACATGAGTGGGGGCCTGATGGAGGGTGCCCCTGACTGGTGGGGGTGGGGGTGAAAGGAGACATGAGTTGGACATGAGTGGGGGCCTGATGGAGGTTGCCCCTGACTGGTGGGGGGTGGGGGTGCAAGGAGACATGAGTTGGACATGAGTGGGGGCCTGGTGGAGGGTGCCCCTGACTGGTGGGTGGTGGGGGTGCAAGGAGACATGGTTGGACATGAGTGAGGGCCTGGTGGAGGGTGCCCCTGACTGGTGGGGGGTGGGGGCACAGGGAGACATGAGTGGGGGCCTGGTGGAGGGTGCCCCTGGATGCAGGGGGTTGGGGGTGCTGGGAGACATGAGTGGGGGCCTGGTGGAGGGTGCCCCTGGATGCAGGGGGTGGGGTACTGGGAGACATGAGTGGGGGCCTGGTGGAGGGTGCCCCTGACTGGTGGGGGCTGGGGGTGCAGGGAGACATGAGTGGGGGCTTGGTGGAGGGTGCCTCTGACTGGTGGGGGGGTGGGGGTGCAAGGAGACATGAGTTGGACATGAGTGGGGGCCTGATGGAGGGTGCCCCTGACTGGTGGGGGTGCAAGGAGACATGAGTTGGACATGAGTGGGGGCCTGGTGGAGGATGCCCCTGACTGGTGGGTGGTGGGGGTGCAAGGAGACATGAGTGGGGGCCTGGTGGAGGGTGCCCCAGACTGGTGGGGGCTGGGGTGCAGGGAGACATGAGTGGGGGCCTGGTGGAGGGTGCCCCTGACTGGTGGGGGGTGGGGGTGCAAGGAGACATGAGTTGGACATGAGTGGGGGCCTGATGGAGGGTTCCCCTGACTGGTGGGGGGTGGGGGTGCAAGGAGACATGAGTTGGACATGAGTGGGGGCCTGGTGGAGGGTGCCCCTGCCTTGTGGGTGGTGGGGGTGCAAGGAGACATGAGTTGGACATGAGTGGGGGCCTGGTGGAGGGTGCCCCTGACTGGTGGGGGGTGGGGGTGCAGGGAGACATGAGTCGGGGCCTGGTGGAGTGTGCCCCTGGATGCAGGGGGGTGGGGGTGCTGGGAGACATGAGTGGGGCCCTGGTGGAGGGTGCCCCTGGATGCAGGGGAGTGGGGGTGCTGGGAGACATGAGTGGGGGCCTGGTGGAGGGTGCCCCTGCATGCAGGGGGGTGGGGGTGCTGGGAGAGGAGACATGAGTGGGGGCCTGGTGGAGGGTGCCCCTGACTGGTGGGGGTTGGGGGTGCTGGGAGAAATGAGTGGGGGCCTAGTGGAGGCTGCCCCTGACTGGTGGGGGCTGGGGAGGCAGGGAGACATGAGTGGGGGCCTGGTGGAGGGTGCCACTGACTGGTGGGGGGTGGGGGTGCAAGGAGACATGGGTTGGACATGAGTGCGGGCCTGATGGATGGTGCCCCTGACTGGTGGGGGGTGGGGGTGCAAGGAGACATGAGTTGGACATGAGTGGGGGCCTGGTGGAGGGTGCCCCTGGATGCAGGGGGGTGGGGTGCTGGGAGACATGAGTGGGGGCCTGGTGGGGGGTGCCCCTCACTGGTGGGGGGTGCCCCTGACTGGTGGGGGCTGGGGATGCAGGGATGCATGTGTGGGGGCTTGGTGGAGGGTTCCCCTGACTGGTGGGGGGTGGGGGTGCAAGGAGACATGAGTTGGACATGAGTGGGGGCCTTGTGGAGGGTGCCCCTGGATGCAGGGGGCTGGGGAGGCAGGGAGACATGAGTGGGGGCCTGATGGAGGGTGCCCCTGACTGGTGGGGGTGGGGGTGAAAGGAGACATGAGTTGGACATGAGTGGGGGCCTGATGGAGGTTGCCCCTGACTGGTGGGGGGTGGGGGTGCAAGGAGACATGAGTTGGACATGAGTGGGGGCCTAGTGGAGGGTGCCCCTGACTGGTGGGGGTGCAAGGAGACATGGTTGGACATGAGTGGGGGCCTGGTGGAGGGTGCCCCTGACTGGTGGGGGGTGGGGGCACAGGGAGACATGAGTGGGGGCCTGGTGGAGGGTGCCCCTGGATGCAGGGGGTTGGGGGTGCTGGGAGACATGAGTGGGGGCCTGGTGGAGGGTGCCCCTGGATGCAGGGGGGTGGGGTACTGGGAGACATGAGTGGGGGCCTGGTGGAGGGTGCCCCTGACTGGTGGGGGCTGGGGGTGCAGGGAGACATGAGTGGGGGCTTGGTGGAGGGTGCCCCTGACTGGTGGGGGGGGTGGGGGTGCAAGGAGACATGAGTTGGACATGAGTGGGGGCCTGATGGAGGGTGCCCCTGACTGGTGGGGGTGCAAGGCGACATGAGTTGGACATGAGTGGGGGCCTGGTGGAGGGTGCCCCTGACTGGTGGGTGGTGGGGGTGCAAGGAGACATGAGTGGGGGCCTGGTGGAGGGTGCCCCTGACTGGTGGGGGCTGGGGGTGCAGGGAGACATGAGTGGGGGCCTGGTGGAGGGTGCCCCTGACTGGTGGGGGGTGGGGGTGCAGGGAGACATGAGTCGGGGCCTGGTGGAGTGTGCCCCTGGATGCAGGGGGGTGGGGGTGCTGGGAGACATGAGTGGGGCCCTGGTGGAGGGTGCCCCTGGATGCAGGGGGGTGGGGGTCCTGGGAGACATGAGTGGGGGCCTGGTGGAGGGTGCCCCTGGATGCAGGGGGGTGGGGGTGATGGGAGAGGAGACATGAGTGGGGGCCTGGTGGAGGGTGCCCCTGACTGGTGGGGGTTGGGGGTGCTGGGAGAAATGAGTGGGGGCCTGGTGGAGGCTGCCCCTGACTGGTGGGGGCTGGGGAGGCAGGGAGACATGAGTGGGGGCCTGGTGGAGGGTGCCACTGACTGGTGGGGGGTGGGGGTGCAAGGAGACATGGGTTGGACATGAGTGGGGGCCTGATGGATGGTGCCCCTGACTGGTGGGGTGTGGGGGTGCAAGGAGACATGAGTTGGACATGAGTGGGGGCCTGGTGGAGGGTGCCCCTGGATGCAGGGGGGTGGGGTGCTGGGAGACATGAGTGGGGGCCTGGTGGGGGGTGCCCCTGACTGGTGCGGGGTGCCCCTGACTGGTGGGGGCTGGGGATGCAGGGAGACATGTGTAGGGGCTTGGTGGAGGGTTCCCCTGACTGGTGGGGGGTGGGGGTGCAAGGAGACATGAGTTGGACATAAGTGGGGGCCTGATGGAGGGTGCCCCTGACTGGTGGGGGGGGGTGCAAGGAGACATGAGTTGGACATGAGTGGGGGCCTGGTGGAGGGTGCCCCTGACTTGTGGGTGGTGGGGGTGCAAGGAGACATGAGTTGGACATGAGTGGCGGTCTGGTGGAGGGTGCCCCTGACTGGTGGGGGGTGGGGGTGCAGGGAGACATGAGTGGGGGCCTGGTGCGAGGGTGCCCGTGGATGCAGGGGGGTGGGGCTGCTGGGACACATGAGTGGGGGCCTGGTGGAGGGTGCCCCTGACTGGTGGGGGCTGGGGGTACTGGGAGACATGAGTGGGGGCCTGGTGGAGGGTGCCCCTGACTGGTGGGGGCTGGGGGTGCAGGGAGACATAAGTGAGGGCTTGGTGGAGGGTGCCCCTGACTGGTGGGGGGTGGGGGTGCAAGGAGACATGAGTTGGACATGAGTGGGGGCCTGATGGAGGGTGCCCCTGACTGGTGGGGGGTGGGGGTGCAAGGAGACATGAGTTGGACATGAGTGGGGGCCTGGTGGAGGGTGCCCCTGACTGGTGGGTGGTGGGGGTGCAAGGAGACATGAGTGGGGGCCTGGTGGAGGGTGCCCCTGACTGGTGGGGGCTGGGGGTGCAGGGAGACATGAGTGGGGGCCTGGTGGAGGGTGCCCCTGACTGGTGGGGGGTGGGGGTGCAAGGAGACATGAGTTGGACATGAGTGGGGGCCTGATGGAGGGTTCCCCTGACTGGTGGGGGGTGGGGGTGCAAGGAGACATGGGTTGGACATGAGTGGGGGCCTGGTGGAGGGTGCCCCTGCCTGGTGGGTGGTGGGGGTGTAAGGAGACATGAGTTGGACATGAGTGGGGGCCTGGTGGAGGGTGCCCCTGACTGGTGGGGGGTGGGGGTGCAGGGAGACATGAGTCGGGGCCTGGTGGAGTGTGCCCCTGGATGCAGGGGCGTGGGGGTGCTGGGAGACATGAGTGAGGCCCTGGTGGAGGGTGCCCCTGGATGCAGGGGTGTGGGGGTGCCGGGAGACATGAGTGGGGGCCTGGTGGAGGGTGCCCCTGGATGCAGGGGGGTGGGGGTGCTGGGAGAGGAGACATGTGTGGGGGCCTGGTGGAGGGTGCCCCTGACTGGTGGGGGTTCGGGGTGCTGGGAGAAATGAGTGGGGGCCTGGTGGAGGCTGCCCCTGACTGGTGGGGGCTGGGGAGGCAGGGCGACATGAGTGGGGGCCTGGTGGAGGGTGCCACTGACTGGTGGGGGATGGGGTGCAAGGAGACATGGGTTGGACATGAGTGGGGGCCTGATGGATGGTGCCCCTGATTGGTGGGGGTGGGGTGCAAGGAGACATGAGTTGGACATGAGTGGGGGCCTGGTGGAGGGTGGCCCTGGATGCAGGGGGGTGGGGTGCTGGGAGACATGAGTGGGGGCCTGGTGGGGGGTGCCCCTGACTGGTGGGGGGTGCCCCTGACTGGTGGGGGCTGGGGATGCAGGGAGACATGTGTGGGGGCTTGGTGGAGGGTTCCCCTGACTGGTGGGGGGTGGGGGTGCAAGGAGACATGAGTTGGACATGAGTGGGGGCCTTGTGGAGGGTGCCCCTGGATGCAGGGGACTGGGGAGGCAGGGAGACATGAGTGGGGGCCTGATGGAGAGTGCCCCTGACTGGTGGGGGTGGGGGTGAAAGGAGACATGAGTTGGACATGAGTGGGGGCCTGATGGAGGTTGCCCCTGACTGGTGGGGGTGGGGGTGCAAGGAGACATGAGTTGGACATGAGTGGGGGCCTGGTGGAGGGTGCCCCTGACTGGTGGGTGGTGGGGGTGCAAGGAGACATGGTTGGACATGAGTGGGGGCCTGGTGGAGGGTGCCCCTGACTGGTGGGGGGTGGGGGCACAGGGAGGCATGAGTGGGGGCCTGGTGGAGGGTGCCCCTGGATGCAGGGGGTTGGGGGTGCTGGGAGACATGAGTGGGGGCCTGGTGGAGAGTGCCTTTGGATGCAGGGGGGTGGGGTACTGGGAGACATGATTGGGGGCTTGGTGGAGGGTGCCCCTGACTGGTGGGGGCTGGGGGTGCAGGGAGACATGAGTGGGGGCTTGGTGGAGGGTGCCCCTGACTGGTGGGGGGTGGGGGTGCAAGGAGACATGAGTTGGACATGAGTGGGGGCCTGGTGGAGGGTGCCCCTGACTGGTGGGTGGTGGGGGTGCAAGGAGACATGAGTGGGGGCCTGGTGGAGGGTGCCCCTGACTGGTGGGGGCTAGGGGATGCAGGGAGACATGAGTGGGGGCCTGGTGGAGGGTGCCCCTGACTGGTGGGGGGTGGGGGTGCAAGGAGACATGAGTTGGACATGAGTGGGGGCCTGATGGAGGGTTCCCCTGACTGGTGGGGGGTGGGGGTGCAAGGAGACATGAGTTGGACATGAGTGGGGGCCTGGTGGAGGGTGCCCCTGCCTGGTGGGTGGTGGGGGTGCAAGGAGACATGAGTTGGACATGAGTGGGGGCCTGGTGGAGGGTGCCCCTGACTGGTGGGGGTGGGGGTGCAGGGAGACATGAGTCTGGGCCTGATGGAGTGTGCCCCTGGATAAAGGGGGTGGGGGTGCTGGGAGACATGAGTGGGGCCATGGTGGAGGGTGCCCCTGGATGCAGGGGGGTGGGGGTGCTGGGAGACATGAGTGGGGGCCTGGTGGAGGGTGCCCCTGGATGCAGGGGGGTGGGGGTGCTGGGAGAGGAGACATGAGTGGGGGCCTGGTGGAGGGTGCCCCTGACTGGTGGGGGTTGGGGGTGCTGGGAGAAATGAGTGGGGGCCTAGTGGAGGCTGCCCCTGACTGGTGGGGGCTGGGGAGGCAGGGAGACATGAGTGGGGGCCTGGTGGAGGGTGCCACTGACTGGTGGGGGGTGGGGGTGCAAGGAGACATGGGTTGGACATGAGTGCGGGCCTGATGGATGGTGCCCCTGACTGGTGGGGGGTGGGGGTGCAAGGAGACATGAGTTGGACATGAGTGGGGGCCTGGTGGAGGGTGCCCCTGGATGCAGGGGGGTGGGGTGCTGGGAGACATGAGTGGGGGCCTGGTGGGGGGTGCCCCTGACTGGTGGGGGGTGCCCCTGACTGGTGGGGGCTGGGGATGCAGGGAGACATGTGTAGGGGCTTGGTGGAGGGTTCCCCTGACTGGTGGGGGGTGGGGGTGCAAGGAGACATGAGTTGGACATAAGTGGGGGCCTGATGGAGGGTGCCCCTGACTGGTGGGGGGTGGGGGTGCAAGGAGACATGAGTTGGACATGAGTGGGGGCCTGGTGGAGGGTGCCCCTGACTGGTGGGTGGTGGGGGTCCAAGGAGACATGAGTTGGACATGAGTGGCGGTCTGGTGGAGGGTGCCACTGACTGGTGGGGGGTGGGGGTGCAGGGAGACATGAGTGGGGGCCTGGTGGAGGGTGCCCGTGGATGCAGGGGGGTGGGGCTGCTGGGACACATGAGTGGGGGCCTGGTGGAGGGTGCCCCTGACTGGTGGGGGCTGGGGGTACTGGGAGACATGAGTGGGGGCCTGGTGGAGGGTGCCCCTGACTGGTGGGGGCTGGGGGTGCAGGGAGACATAAGTGAGGGCTTGGTGGAGGGTGCCCCTGACTGGTGGGGGGTGGGGGTGCAAGGAGACATGAGTTGGACATGAGTGGGGGCCTGATGGAGGGTGCCCCTGACTGGTGGGGGGTGGGGGTGCAAGGAGACATGAGTTGGACATGAGTGGGGGCCTGGTGGAGGGTGCCCCTGACTGGTGGGTGGTGGGGGTGCAAGGAGACATGAGTGGGGGCCTGGTGGAGGGTGCCCCTGACTGGTGGGGGCTGGGGGTGCAGGGAGACATGAGTGGGGGCCTGGTGGAGGGTGCCCCTGACTGGTGGGGGGTGGGGGTGCAAGGAGACATGAGTTGGACATGAGTGGGGGCCTGATGGAGGGTTCCCCTGACTGGTGGGGGGTGGGGGTGCAAGGAGACATGGGTTGGACATGAGTGGGGGCCTGGTGGAGGGTGCCCCTGCCTGGTGGGTGGTGGGGGTGTAAGGAGACATGAGTTGGACATGAGTGGGGGCCTGGTGGAGGGTGCCCCTGACTGGTGGGGGGTGGGGGTGCAGGGAGACATGAGTCGGGGCCTGGTGGAGTGTGCCCCTGGATGCAGGGGCGTGGGGGTGCTGGGAGACATGAGTGAGGCCCTGGTGGAGGGTGCCCCTGGATGCAGGGGTGTGGGGGTGCCGGGAGACATGAGTGGGGGCCTGGTGGAGGGTGCCCCTGGATGCAGGGGGGTGGGGGTGCTGGGAGAGGAGACATGTGTGGGGGCCTGGTGGAGGGTGCCCCTGACTGGTGGGGGTTCGGGGTGCTGGGAGAAATGAGTGGGGGCCTGGTGGAGGCTGCCCCTGACTGGTGGGGGCTGGGGAGGCAGGGAGACATGAGTGGGGGCCTGGTGGAGGGTGCCACTGACTGGTGGGGGATGGGGTGCAAGGAGACATGGGTTGGACATGAGTGGGGGCCTGATGGATGGTGCCCCTGATTGGTGGGGGTGGGGTGCAAGGAGACATGAGTTGGACATGAGTGGGGGCCTGGTGGAGGGTGGCCCTGGATGCAGGGGGGTGGGGTGCTGGGAGACATGAGTGGGGGCCTGGTGGGGGGTGCCCCTGACTGGTGGGGGGTGCCCCTGACTGGTGGGGGCTGGGGATGCAGGGAGACATGTGTGGGGGCTTGGTGGAGGGTTCCCCTGACTGGTGGGGGGTGGGGGTGCAAGGAGACATGAGTTGGACATGAGTGGGGGCCTTGTGGAGGGTGCCCCTGGATGCAGGGGGCTGGGGAGGCAGGGAGACATGAGTGGGGGCCTGATGGAGAGTGCCCCTGACTGGTGGGGGTGGGGGTGAAAGGAGACATGAGTTGGACATGAGTGGGGGCCTGATGGAGGTTGCCCCTGACTGGTGGGGGTGGGGGTGCAAGGAGACATGAGTTGGACATGAGTGGGGGCCTGGTGGAGGGTGCCCCTGACTGGTGGGTGGTGGGGGTGCAAGGAGACATGGTTGGACATGAGTGGGGGCCTGGTGGAGGGTGCCCCTGACTGGTGGGGGGTGGGGGCACAGGGAGGCATGAGTGGGGGCCTGGTGGAGGGTGCCCCTGGATGCAGGGGGTTGGGGGTGCTGGGAGACATGAGTGGGGGCCTGGTGGAGAGTGCCTTTGGATGCAGGGGGGTGGGGTACTGGGAGACATGATTGGGGGCTTGGTGGAGGGTGCCCCTGACTGGTGGGGGCTGGGGGTGCAGGGAGACATGAGTGGGGGCTTGGTGGAGGGTGCCCCTGACTGGTGGGGGGTGGGGGTGCAAGGAGACATGAGTTGGACATGAGTGGGGGCCTGGTGGAGGGTGCCCCTGACTGGTGGGTGGTGGGGGTGCAAGGAGACATGAGTGGGGGCCTGGTGGAGGGTGCCCCTGACTGGTGGGGGCTAGGGGATGCAGGGAGACATGAGTGGGGGCCTGGTGGAGGGTGCCCCTGACTGGTGGGGGGTGGGGGTGCAAGGAGACATGAGTTGGACATGAGTGGGGGCCTGATGGAGGGTTCCCCTGACTGGTGGGGGGTGGGGGTGCAAGGAGACATGAGTTGGACATGAGTGGGGGCCTGGTGGAGGGTGCCCCTGCCTGGTGGGTGGTGGGGGTGCAAGGAGACATGAGTTGGACATGAGTGGGGGCCTGGTGGAGGGTGCCCCTGACTGGTGGGGGTGGGGGTGCAGGGAGACATGAGTCGGGGCCTGATGGAGTGTGCCCCTGGATAAAGGGGGTGGGGGTGCTGGGAGACATGAGTGGGGCCATGGTGGAGGGTGCCCCTGGATGCAGGGGGGTGGGGGTGCTGGGAGACATGAGTGGGGGCCTGGTGGAGGGTGCCCCTGGATGCAGGGGGGTGGGGGTGCTGGGAGAGGAGACATGAGTGGGGGCCTGGTGGAGGGTGCCCCTGACTGGTGGGGGTTGGGGGTGCTGGGAGAAATGAGTGGGGGCCTAGTGGAGGCTGCCCCTGACTGGTGGGGGCTGGGGAGGCAGGGAGACATGAGTGGGGGCCTGGTGGAGGGTGCCACTGACTGGTGGGGGGTGGGGGTGCAAGGAGACATGGGTTGGACATGAGTGCGGGCCTGATGGATGGTGCCCCTGACTGGTGGGGGGTGGGGGTGCAAGGAGACATGAGTTGGACATGAGTGGGGGCCTGGTGGAGGGTGCCCCTGGATGCAGGGGGGTGGGGTGCTGGGAGACATGAGTGGGGGCCTGGTGGGGGGTGCCCCTGACTGGTGGGGGGTGCCCCTGACTGGTGGGGGCTGGGGATGCAGGGAGACATGTGTAGGGGCTTGGTGGAGGGTTCCCCTGACTGGTGGGGGGTGGGGGTGCAAGGAGACATGAATTGGACATAAGTGGGGGCCTGATGGAGGGTGCCCCTGACTGGTGGGGGGTGGGGGTGCAAGGAGACATGAGTTGGACATGAGTGGGGGCCTGGTGGAGGGTGCCCCTGACTGGTGGGTGGTGGGGGTCCAAGGAGACATGAGTTGGACATGAGTGGCGGTCTGGTGGAGGGTGCCACTGACTGGTGGGGGGTGGGGGTGCAGGGAGACATGAGTGGGGGCCTGGTGGAGGGTGCCCGTGGATGCAGGGGGGTGGGGCTGCTGGGACACATGAGTGGGGGCCTGGTGGAGGGTGCCCCTGACTGGTGGGGGCTGGGGGTACTGGGAGACATGAGTGGGGGCCTGGTGGAGGGTGCCCCTGACTGGTGGGGGCTGGGGGTGCAGGGAGACATAAGTGAGGGCTTGGTGGAGGGTGCCCCTGACTGGTGGGGGGTGGGGGTGCAAGGAGACATGAGTTGGACATGAGTGGGGGCCTGATGGAGGGTGCCCCTGACTGGTGGGGGGTGGGGGTGCAAGGAGACATGAGTTGGACATGAGTGGGGGCCTGGTGGAGGGTGCCCCTGACTGGTGGGTGGTGGGGGTGCAAGGAGACATGAGTGGGGGCCTGGTGGAGGGTGCCCCTGACTGGTGGGGGCTGGGGGTGCAGGGAGACATGAGTGGGGGCCTGGTGGAGGGAGCCCCTGACTGGTGGGGGGTGGGGGTGCAAGGAGACATGAGTTGGACATGAGTGGGGGCCTGATGGAGGGTTCCCCTGACTGGTGGGGGGTGGGGGTGCAAGGAGACATGGGTTGGACATGAGTGGGGGCCTGGTGGAGGGTGCCCCTGCCTGGTGGGTGGTGGGGGTGTAAGGAGACATGAGTTGGACATGAGTGGGGGCCTGGTGGAGGGTGCCCCTGACTGGTGGGGGGTGGGGGTGCAGGGAGACATGAGTCGGGGCCTGGTGGAGTGTGCCCCTGGATGCAGGGGCGTGGGGGTGCTGGGAGACATGAGTGAGGCCCTGGTGGAGGGTGCCCCTGGATGCAGGGGTGTGGGGGTGCCGGGAGACATGAGTGGGGGCCTGGTGGAGGGTGCCCCTGGATGCAGGGGGGTGGGGGTGCTGGGAGAGGAGACATGAGTGGGGGCCTGGTGGAGGGTGCCCCTGACTGGTGGGGGTTCGGGGTGCTGGGAGAAATGAGTGGGGGCCTGGTGGAGGCTGCCCCTGACTGGTGGGGGCTGGGGAGGCAGGGAGACATGAGTGGGGGCCTGGTGGAGGGTGCCACTGACTGGTGGGGGTGGGGGTGCAAGGAGACATGGGTTGGACATGAGCGGGGGCCTGATGGATGGTGCCCCTGATTGGTGGGGGTGCAAGGAGACATGAGTTGGACATGAGTGGGGGCCTGGTGGAGGGTGCCCCTGGATGCAGGGGGGTGGGGTGCTGGGAGACATGAGTGGGGGCCTGGTGGGGGGTGCCCCTGACTGGTGGGGGGTGCCCCTGACTGGTGGGGGCTGGGGATGCAGGGAGACATGTGTGGGGGCTTGGTGGAGGGTTCCCCTGACTGGTGGGGGGTGGGGGTGCAAGGAGACATGAGTTGGACATGAGTGGGGGCCTTGTGGAGGGTGCCCCTGGATGCAGGGGGCTGGGGAGGCAGGGAGACATGAGTGGGGGCCTGATGGAGAGTGCCCCTGACTGGTGGGGGTGGGGGTGAAAGGAGACATGAGTTGGACATGAGTGGGGGCCTGATGGAGGTTGCCCCTGACTGGTGGGGGTGGGGGTGCAAGGAGACATGAGTTGGACATGAGTGGGGGCCTGGTGGAGGGTGCCCCTGACTGGTGGGTGGTGGGGGTGCAAGGAGACATGGTTGGACATGAGTGGGGGCCTGGTGGAGGGTGCCCCTGACTGGTGGGGGGTGGGGGCACAGGGAGGCATGAGTGGGGGCCTGGTGGAGGGTGCCCCTGGATGCAGGGGGTTGGGGGTGCTGGGAGACATGAGTGGGGGCCTGGTGGAGAGTGCCTTTGGATGCAGGGGGGTGGGGTACTGGGAGACATGATTGGGGGCTTGGTGGAGGGTGCCCCTGACTGGTGGGGGCTGGGGGTGCAGGGAGACATGAGTGGGGGCTTGGTGGAGGGTGCCCCTGACTGGTGGGGGGTGGGGGTGCAAGGAGACATGAGTTGGACATGAGTGGGGGCCTGGTGGAGGGTGCCCCTGACTGGTGGGTGGTGGGGGTGCAAGGAGACATGAGTGGGGGCCTGGTGGAGGGTGCCCCTGACTGGTGGGGGCTAGGGGATGCAGGGAGACATGAGTGGGGGCCTGGTGGAGGGTGCCCCTGACTGGTGGGGGGTGGGGGTGCAAGGAGACATGAGTTGGACATGAGTGGGGGCCTGATGGAGGGTTCCCCTGACTGGTGGGGGGTGGGGGTGCAAGGAGACATGAGTTGGACATGAGTGGGGGCCTGGTGGAGGGTGCCCCTGCCTGGTGGGTGGTGGGGGTGCAAGGAGACATGAGTTGGACATGAGTGGGGGCCTGGTGGAGGGTGCCCCTGACTGGTGGGGGGTGGGGGTGCAGGGAGACATGAGTCGGGGCCTGATGGAGTGTGCCCCTGGATAAAGGGGGTGGGGGTGCTGGGAGACATGAGTGGGGCCATGGTGGAGGGTGCCCCTGGATGCAGGGGGGTGGGGGTGCTGGGAGACATGAGTGGGGGCCTGGTGGAGGGTGCCCCTGGATGCAGGGGGGTGGGGGTGCTGGGAGAGGAGACATGAGTGGGGGCCTGGTGGAGGGTGCCCCTGACTGGTGGGGGTTGGGGGTGCTGGGAGAAATGAGTGGGGGCCTAGTGGAGGCTGCCCCTGACTGGTGGGGGCTGGGGAGGCAGGGAGACATGAGTGGGGGCCTGGTGGAGGGTGCCACTGACTGGTGGGGGGTGGGGGTGCAAGGAGACATGGGTTGGACATGAGTGCGGGCCTGATGGATGGTGCCCCTGACTGGTGGGGGGTGGGGGTGCAAGGAGACATGAGTTGGACATGAGTGGGGGCCTGGTGGAGGGTGCCCCTGGATGCAGGGGGGTGGGGTGCTGGGAGACATGAGTGGGGGCCTGGTGGGGGGTGCCCCTGACTGGTGGGGGGTGCCCCTGACTGGTGGGGGCTGGGGATGCAGGGAGACATGTGTGGGGGCTTGGTGGAGGGTTCCCCTGACTGGTGGGGGGTGGGGGTGCAAGGAGACATGAGTTGGACATGAGTGGAGGCCTTGTGGAGGGTGCCCCTGAATGCAGGGGGCTGGGGAGGCAGGGAGACATGAGTGGGGGCCTGATGGAGGGTGCCCCTGACTGGTGGGGGTGGGGGTGAAAGGAGACATGAGTTGGACATGAGTGGGGGCCTGATGGAGGTTGCCCCTGACTGGTGGGGGGTGGGGGTGCAAGGAGACATGAGTTGGACATGAGTGGGGGCCTGGTGGAGGGTGCCCCTGACTGGTGGGTGGTGGGGGTGCAAGGAGACATGGTTGGACATGAGTGGGGGCCTGGTGGAGGGTGCCCCTGACTGGTGGGGGGTGGGGGCACAGGGAGACATGAGTGGGGGCCTGGTGGAGGGTGCCCCTGGATGCAGGGGGTTGGGGTGCTGGGAGACATGAGTGGGGGCCTGGTGGAGGGTGCCCCTGGATGCATGGGGGTGGGGTACTGGGAGACATGAGTGGGGGCCTGGTGGAGGGTGCCCCTGACTGGTGGGGGCTGGGGGTGCAGGGAGACATGAGTGGGGGCTTGGTGGAGGGTGCCCCTGACTGGTGGGGGGGTGGGGGTGCAAGGAGACATGAGTTGGACATGAGTGGGGGCCTGATGGAGGGTGCCCCTGACTGGTGGGGGTGCAAGGAGACATGAGTTGGACATGAGTGGGGGCCTGGTGGAGGGTGCCCCTGACTGGTGGGTGGTGGGGGTGCAAGGAGACATGAGTGGGGGCCTGGTGGAGGGTGCCCCTGACTGGTGGGGGCTGGGGGTGCAGGGAGACATGAGTGGGGGCCTGGTGGAGGGTGCCCCTGACTGGTGGGGGGTGGGGGTGCAAGGAGACATGAGTTGGACATGAGTGGGGGCCTGATGGAGGGTTCCCCTGACTGGTGGGGGGTGGGGGTGCAGGGAGACATGAGTCGGGGCCTGGTGGAGTGTGCCCCTGGATGCAGGGGGGTGGGGGTGCTGGGAGACATGAGTGGGGCCCTGGTGGAGGGTGCCCCTGGATGCAGGGGGGTGGGGGTGCTGGGAGACATGAGTGGGGGCCTGGTGAAGGGTGCCCCTGGATGCAGTGGGGTGGGGGTGATGGGAGAGGAGACATGAGTGGGGGCCTGGTGGAGGGTGCCCCTGACTGGTGGGGGTTGGGGGTGCTGGGAGAAATGAGTGGGGGCCTGGTGGAGGCTGCCCCTGACTGGTGGGGGCTGGGGAGGCAGGGAGACATGAGTGGGGGCCTGGTGGAGGGTGCCACTGACTGGTGGGGGGTGGGGGTGCAAGGAGACATGGGTTGGACATGAGTGGGGGCCTGATGGATGGTGCCCCTGACTGGAGGGGGGTGGGGGTGCAAGGAGACATGAGTTGGACATGAGTGGGGGCCTGGTGGAGGGTGCCCCTGGATGCAGGGGGGTGGGGTGCTGGGAGACATGAGTGGGGGCCTGGTGGGGGTGCCCCTGACTGGTGGGGGGTGCCCCTGACTGGTGGGGGCTGGGGATGCAGGGAGACATGTGTAGGGGCTTGGTGGAGGGTTCCCCTGACTGGTGGTGGGTGGGGGTGCAAGGAGACATGAGTTGGACATAAGTGGGGGCCTGATGGAGGGTGCCCCTGACTGGTGGGGGGTGGGGGTGCAAGGAGACATGAGTTGGACATGAGTGGGGGCCTGGTGGAGGGTGCCCCTGACTGGTGGGTGGTGGGGGTGCAAGGAGACATGAGTTGGACATGAGTGGCGGTCTGGTGGAGGGTGCCCCTGACTGGTGGGGGGTGGGGGTGCAGGGAGACATGAGTGGGGGCCTGGTGGAGGGTGCCCGTGGATGCAGGGGGGTGGGGCTGCTGGGACACATGAGTGGGGGCCTGGTGGAGGGTGCCCCTGGATGCAGGTGGGTGGGGGTGCTGGGAGAAATGAGTGGGGTCCTGGTGGAGGGTGCCCCTGGATGCAGGGGGTGTGGGTGTGCAGGGAGACATGAGTGGGGGCCTGGTGGAGGGTGCCCCTGGATGCAGGGGGCTGGGGGTGCTGGGAGACATAAGTGGGGGCCTGGTGGAGGGTGCCCCTGGATGCAAGGGGGCTGGGGGTGCAGGGGGACATGAGTGGGGGCCTGGTGGAGGGTGCCTCTGGATGCAGGGGGGTGGGGGTGCAGGGAGGCATGAGTGGGGGCCTGGTGGAGGGTGCCCCTGACTGTTGGGGGGTGGGGGTGCTGGGAGACATGAGTGGGGGCCTGGTGGAGGGTGCCCCTGACTGGTGAGGGGTGGGGGTGCAAGGAAACATGAGTGGGGGCCTGGTGGAGGGTGCCCCTGACTGGTGGGGGGTGGGGGTGCAGGCAGGCATGAGTGGGGGTCTGGTGGAGGGTGCCTCTGGATGCAGGGGGGTGGGGGTGCTGGGAGACATGAGTGGGGCCTGGTCAGGGTGCCCCTGACTGGTGGGGGGTGGGGTGCAAGGAGACATGAGTTGGACATGAGTGTGTGCCTGTGGAGGGTGCCCCTGGATGCAGGGGGGTGGGGGTGCGGGGAGACATGAGTGGGGGCCTGGTGGATGGTGCCCCTAACTGGTGGGGGGTGGGGGTGCAGGGAGGCATGGGTGGGGGCCTAGTGGAGGTTGCCCCTGGATGAAGGGGGGTGGGGGTGCTGGGAGACATGAGTGGGGGCCTGGTGGATGGTGCCCCTGACTGGTGGGGGGTGGGGGTGCAAGGAGACATGAGTTGGACATGAGTGGGGGCCTGGTGGAGGGTGCCCCTGACTGGTGGGGTGCAGGGAGACATGAGTGGGGGCCTGGTGGTGGGTGTACCTGGATGCCGGGGGGTGGGGGTGCAGGGAGACATGAGTGGGGGCCTGGTGGAGGGTGCCCCTGGATGCAGGGGGGTGGGGGTGCTGGGAGACATGAGTGGGGGCCTGGTGGAGGGTGCCCCTGACTGGTGGGGGTTGGGGGTGCTGGGAGACATGAGTGGGGGCCTGGTGGAGGGTGCCCCTGGATGCAGGGGGGTGGGGGTGCTGGGAGACATGAGTGGGGGCCTGGTGGATGGTGCCCCTGGATGCAGGGGGTGGGGGTGCAGGGAGACATGAGTGGGGGCCTGATGGAGGGTGCCCCTGGATGCAGGGGTGTGGGGGTGCTGGGAGACATGAGTGGGGGCCTGGTGGAGGGTGCCCCACAGTGCTGGGGGGTGAGGGTACAGGGGGACATGAGTGGGGGCCTGGTGGAGGGTGCCCCTGGATGCAGGGGGGTGGGGGTGCAGGGAGGCATGAGTGGGGGCCTGGTGGAGGGTGCCCCTGATTGGTGGGGGGCGGGGGTGCAAGGAGACATGAGTTGGCCATGAGTGGGGGCCTTGTGGAGGGTGCCCCTGGATGCAGGGGGTGGGGGTGCTGGGAGACATGAGTGGCGGCCTGGTGGAGGGTGCCCCTGGATGCAGGGGCGTGGGGGTGCTGGGAGACATGAGTGGGGGCCTGGTGGAGGGTGCCCCTGACTGGTGGGGGGTGGGGGTGCAGGGAGGCATGAGTGGGGGCCTGGTGGAGGGTGCCCCTGACTGGTGGGGGTTGGGGGTGCTGGGAGACATGAGTGGGGGCCTGGTGGAGGGTGCCCCTGACTGGTTTGGGTAGGGGGTGCTGGGAGACATGAGTGGGGGTCTGGTGGAGGGTGCCCCTGGCTGGTGGGGGGTGAGGGTGCAGGGAGGCATGAGTGGGGGCCTGGTGGAGGGTGCCCCTGGATGCAGGGGGGTGGGGGTGCTGGGAGACATGAGTGGGGGCCTGGTGGAGGGTGCCCCTGACTGGTGGGGGGTGGGGGTGCAGGGAGACATGAGTGGGGGCCAGGTGGAGGGTGCCCCTGGATGCAGGGGGGTGGGGGTGCAGGGAGACATGAGTAGGGGCCTGGTGGAGGGTGCCCCTAGATGCAGGGGGTGGGGGTGCTGGGAGAGGAGACATGAGTGGGGGCCTGGTGGAGGGTGCCCCTGACTGGTGGGGGTTGGGGGTGCTGGGAGACATGAGTGGGGGCCTGGTGGAGGCTGGCCCTGACTGGTGGGGGCTGGGGAGGCAGGGAGACATGAGTGGGGGCCTGATGGAGGGTGCCCCTGACTGGTGGGGGTGGGGGTGAAAGGAGACATGAGTTGGACATGAGTGGGGGCCTGATGGAGGTTGCCCCTGACTGGTGGGGGGTGGGGGTGCAAGGAGACATGAGTTGGACATGAGTGGGGGCCTGGTGGAGGGTGCCCCTGACTGGTGGGTGGTGGGGGTGCAAGGAGACATGGTTGGACATGAGTGGGGGCCTGGTGGAGGGTGCCCCTGACTGGTGGGGGGTTGGGGCACAGGGAGACATGAGTGGGGGCCTGGTGGAGGGTGCCCATGGATGCAGGGGGTTGGGGGTGCTGGGAGACACGAGTGGGGGCCTGGTGGAGGGTGCCCCTGGATGCAGGGGGGTGGGGTACTGGGAGACATGAGTGGGGGCCTGGTGGAGGGTGCCCCTGACTGGTGGGGGCTGGGGGTGCAGAGAGACATGAGTGGGGGCTTGGTGGAGGGTGCCCCTGACTGGTGGGGGGTGGGGGTGCTAGGAGACATGAGTTGGACATGAGTGGGGGCCTGATGGAGGGTGCCCCTGACTGGTGGGGGGTGGGGGTGCAAGGAGACATGAGTTGGACATGAGTGGGGGCCTGGTGGAGGGTGCCCCTGACTGGTGGGTGGTGGGGGTGCAAGGAGACATGAGTGGGGGCCTGGTGGAGGGTGCCCCTGACTGGTGGGGGCTGGGGGTGCAGGGAGACATGAGTGGGGGCCTGGTGGAGGGTGCCCCTGACTGGTGGGGGGTGGGGGTGCAAGGAGACATGAGTTGGACATGCGTGGGGGCCTGATGGAGGGTTCCCCTGACTGGTGGGGGGTGGGGGTGCAAGGAGACATGAGTAGGACATGAGTGGGGGCCTGGTGGAGGGTGCCCCTGACTAGTGGGTGGTGGGGGTGCAAGGAGACATGAGTTGGACATGAGTGGGGGCCTGGTGGAGGATGCCCCTGACTGGTGGGGGGTGGGGGTGCAGGGAGACATGAGTCGGGGCCTGGTGGAGTGTGCCCCTGGATGCAGGGGGGTGGGGGTGCTGGGAGACTTGAGTGGGGCCCTGGTGGAGGGTGCCCCTGGATGCAGGGGGGTGGGGGTGCTGGGAGACATGAGTGGGGGCCTGGTGGAGGGTGCCCCTGGATGCAGGGGGGTGGGGGTGCTGGGAGAGGAGACATGAGTGGGGGCCTGGTGGAGGGTGCCCCTGACTGGTGGGAGTTGGGGGTGCTGGGAGAAATGAGTGGGGGCCTGGTGGAGGCTGCCCCTGACTGGTGGGGGCTGGGGAGGCAGGGAGACATGAGTGGGGGCCTGGTGGAGGGTGCCACTGACTGGTGGGGGGGTGGGGGTGCAAGGAGACATGGGTTGGACATGAGTGGGGGCCTGATGGATGGTGCCCCTGACTGGTGGGGGGTGGGGGTGCAAGGAGACATGAGTTGGACATGAGTGGGGGCCTGGTGGAGGGTGCCCCTGGATGCAGGGGGGTGGGCTGCTGGGAGACATGAGTGGGGGGCTGGTGGGGAGTGCCCCTGACTGGTGGGGGGTGCCCCTGACTGGTGGGGGCTGGGGATGCAGGGAGACATGTGTGGGGGCTTGGTGGAGGGTTCCCCTGACTGGTGGAGGGTGGGGGTGCAAGGAGACATGAGTTGGACATAAGTGGGGACCTGATGGAGGGTGCCCCTGACTGGTGGGAGGTGGGGGTGCAAGGAGACATGAGTTGGACATGAGTGGGGGCCTGGTGGAGGGTGCCCCTGACTGGTGGGTGGTGGGGGTGCAAGGAGACATGAGTTGGGCATGAGTGGCGGTCTGGTGGAGGGTGCCCCTGACTGGTGGGGGGTGGGGGTGCAGGGAGACATGAGTGGGGTCCTGGTGGAGGGTGCCCCTGGATGCAGGGGGTGTGGGTGTGCAGGGAGACATGAGTGGGGGCCTGGTGGAGGGTGCCCCTGGATGCAGGGGGCTGGGGGTGCTGGGAGACATAAGTGGGGGCCTGGTGGAGGGTGCCCCTGGATGCAAGGGGGCTGGGGGTGCAGGGGGACATGAGTGGGGGCCTGGTGGAGGGTGCCCCTGGATGCAGGGGGCTGGGGGTGCTGGGAGACATAAGTGGGGGCCTGGTGGAGGGTGCCCCTGGATGCAAGGGGGCTGGGGGTGCAGGGGGACATGAGTGGGGGCCTGGTGGAGGGTGCCCCTGGATGCAAGGGGGCTGGGGGTGCAGGGGGACATGAGTCGGGGCCTGGTGGAGTGTGCCCCTGGATGCAGGGGGGTGGGGGTGCTGGGAGACTTGAGTGGGGCCCTGGTGGAGGGTGCCCCTGGATGCAGGGGGGTGGGGGTGCTGGGAGACATGAGTGGGGGCCTGGTGGAGGGTGCCCCTGGATGCAGGGGGGTGGGGGTGCTGGGAGAGGAGACATGAGTGGGGGCCTGGTGGAGGGTGCCCCTGACTGGTGGGAGTTGGGGGTGCTGGGAGAAATGAGTGGGGGCCTGGTGGAGGCTGCCCCTGACTGGTGGGGGCTGGGGAGGCAGGGAGACATGAGTGGGGGCCTGGTGGAGGGTGCCACTGACTGGTGGGGGGGTGGGGGTGCAAGGAGACATGGGTTGGACATGAGTGGGGGCCTGATGGATGGTGCCCCTGACTGGTGGGGGGTGGGGGTGCAAGGAGACATGAGTTGGACATGAGTGGGGGCCTGGTGGAGGGTGCCCCTGGATGCAGGGGGGTGGGCTGCTGGGAGACATGAGTGGGGGGCTGGTGGGGAGTGCCCCTGACTGGTGGGGGGTGCCCCTGACTGGTGGGGGCTGGGGATGCAGGGAGACATGTGTGGGGGCTTGGTGGAGGGTTCCCCTGACTGGTGGAGGGTGGGGGTGCAAGGAGACATGAGTTGGACATAAGTGGGGACCTGATGGAGGGTGCCCCTGACTGGTGGGAGGTGGGGGTGCAAGGAGACATGAGTTGGACATGAGTGGGGGCCTGGTGGAGGGTGCCCCTGACTGGTGGGTGGTGGGGGTGCAAGGAGACATGAGTTGGGCATGAGTGGCGGTCTGGTGGAGGGTGCCCCTGACTGGTGGGGGGTGGGGGTGCAGGGAGACATGAGTGGGGTCCTGGTGGAGGGTGCCCCTGGATGCAGGGGGTGTGGGTGTGCAGGGAGACATGAGTGGGGGCCTGGTGGAGGGTGCCCCTGGATGCAGGGGGCTGGGGGTGCTGGGAGACATAAGTGGGGGCCTGGTGGAGGGTGCCCCTGGATGCAAGGGGGCTGGGGGTGCAGGGGGACATGAGTGGGGGCCTGGTGGAGGGTGCCCCTGGATGCAGGGGGGTGGGGGTGCAGGGAGGCATGAGTGGGGGCCTGGTTGAGGGTGCCCCTGACTGTTGGGGGGTGGGGGTGCTGGGAGACATGAGTGGGGGCCTGCTGGAGGGTGCCCCTGACTGGTGAGGGGTGGGGTGCTGGGAAACATGAGTGGGGGCCTGGTGGAGTGTGCCCCTGACTGGTGGGGGTGGGGGTGCAGGCAGGCATGAGTGGGGGCCTGGTGGAGGGTGCCTCTGGATGCAGGGGGGTGGGGGTGCTGGGAGACATGAGTGGGGGCCTGGTGGAGGGTGCCCCTGAATGCAGGGAGGTGGGGGTGCTGGGAGACATGAGTGGGGGCCTGGTGGAGGCTGCCCCTTACTGGTGGGGGCTGGGGAGGCAGGGAGACATGAGTGGGGGCCTGATGGAGGGTGCCCCTGACTGGTGGGGGTGGGGGTGAAAGGAGGCATGAGTTGGACATGAGTGGGGGCCTGATGGGGGTTGCCCCTGACTGGTGGGGGGTGGGGGTGCAAGGAGACATGAGTTGGACATAAGTGGGGGCCTGGTGGAGGGTGCCCCTGACTGGTGGGGGGTGGGGGTGCAGGGAGACATGAGTGGGGGCCTGGTGGAGGGTGCCCCTGACTGGTGGGGGTTGGGGTGCTGGGAGACATGAGTGGGGGCCTGGTGGAGGCTGCCCCTGACTGGTGGGGGCTGGGGAGGCAGGGAGACATGAGTGGGGGCCTGATGGAGGGTGCCCCTGACTGGTGGGGGTGGGGGTGAAAGGAGACATGAGTTGGACATGAGTGGGGGCCTGATGGAGGTTGCCCCTGACTGGTGGGGGGTGGGGGTGCAAGGAGACATGAGTTGGACATGAGTGGGGGCCTGGTGGAGGGTGCCCCTGACTGGTGGGTGGTGGGGGTGCAAGGAGACATGGTTGGACATGAGTGGGGGCCTGGTGGAGGGTGCCCCTGACTGGTGGGGGGTGGGGGCACAGGGAGACATGAGTGGGGGCCTGGTGGAGGGTGCCCCTGGATGCAGGAGGTTGGGGGTGCAGGGAGACATGAGTGGGGGCCTGGTGGAGGGTGCCCCTGGATGCAGGGGGGTGGGGTACTGGGAGACATGAGTGGGGGCCTTGGTGGAGGGTGCCCCTGACTGGTGGGGGCTGGGGGTGCAGGGAGACATGAGTGGGGGCTTGGTGGAGGGAGCCCCTGACTGGTGTGGGGTGGGGGTGCAAGGAGACATGAGTTGGACATGAGTGGGGGCCTGATGGAGGGTGCCCCTGACTGGTGGTGGGTGGGGGTGCAAGGAGACATGAGTTGGACATGAGTGGGGGCCTGGTGGAGGGTGCCCCTGACTGGTGGGTGGTGGGGGTGCAAGGAGACATGAGTGGGGGCCTGGTGGAGGGTGCCCCTGACTGGTGGTGGCTGGGGGTGCAGGGAGACATGAGTGGGTGCCTGGTGGAGGGTGCCCTTGACTGGTGGGGGGTGGGGGTGCAAGGAGACATGAGTTGGACATGAGTGGGGGCCTGATGGAGGGTTCCCCTGACTGGTGGGGGGTAGGGGTGCAAGGAGACATGAGTTGGACATGAGTGGGGGCCTGGTGGAGGGTGCCCCTGACTGGTGGGTGGTGGGGGTGCAAGGAGACATGAGTTGGACATGAGTGGGGGCCTGGTGGAGGGTGCCCCTGACTGGTGGGGGGTGGGGGTGCAGGGAGACATGAGTCGGGGCCTGGTGGAGTGTGCCCCTGGATGCAGGGGGGTGGGCTGCTGGGAGACATGAGTGTGGCCCTGGTGGATGGTGCCCCTGGATGCAGGGGGGTGGGGGTGCTGGGAGACATGAGTGGGGGGCTGGTGGAGGGTGCCCCTGGATGCAGGGGGGTGGGGTGATGGGAGAGGAGACATGAGTGGGGGCCTGGTGGAGGGTGCCCCTGACTGGTGGGGGTTGGGGGTGCTGGGAGAAATGAGTGGGGGCCTGGTGGAGGCTGCCCCTGACTGGTGGGTGCTGGGGAGGCAGGGAGACATGAGTGGGGGCCTGGTGGAGGGTGCCACTGACTGGTGGGGGGTGGGGTGCAAGGAGACATGGGTTGGACATGAGTGGGGGCCTGATGGATGGTGCCCCTGACTGGTGGGGGGTGGGGGTGCAAGGAGACATGAGTTGGACATGAGTGGGGGCCTGGTGGCAGGCAGGCATGCGTGGGGGCCTGGTGGAGGGTGCCTCTGGATGCAGGGGGGTGGGGGTGCTGGGAGACATGAGTGGGGCCTGGTCAGGGTGCCCCTGACTGGTGGGGGGTGGGGTGCAAGGAGACATGAGTTGGACATGAGTGGGGGCCTGGTGGAGGGTGCCCCTGACTGGTGGGGGGTGGGGGTGCAGGGAGACATGAGTGGGGGCCTGGTGGAGGGTGCCCCTGGATGCAGGGGGGTGGGGGTGCAGGGAGACATGAGTGGGGGCCTGGTGGAGGGTGCCCCTGGATGCAGGGGGGTGGGGGTGCTGGGAGACATGAGTGGAGGCCTGTTGGAGGGTGCCCCTGACTGGTGGGGGTGCTGGGAGACATGAGTGGGGGCCTGGTGGAGGGTGCCCCTGACTGGTGGGGGTGGGGGTGAAGGGAGACATGAGTGGGGGCCTGGTGGAGGGTGCCCCTGACTGGTGGGGGTTGGGGGTGCAAGTAGACATGAGTTGGACATGAGTGGGGGCCTGGTGGAGGGTGCCGCTGACTGGTGGGGGGTGGGGGTGCAAGGAGACATGAGGTGGACATGAGTGGGGGCCTGGTGGAGGGTGCCCCTGACTGGTGGGGGTGAAAGGAGACATGAGTTGGACATGAGTGGGGGCCTGGTGGAGGGTGCCCCTGACTGGTGGGGGGTGAGGGTGCAGAGAGACATGAGTGGGGGCCTGGTGGAGGGTGCCCCTGGATGCAGGGGGTGGGGGTGCAGGGAGACATGAGTGGGGGCCTGGTGGAGGGTGCCCCTGGATGCATGGGGGTGGGGGTGCTGGGAGACATGAGTGGGGGCCTGGTGGAGTGTGCCCCTGGATGCAGGGGGGTTGGGGTGCAGGGAGGCATGAGTGGGGGCCTGGTGGAGGGTGCCCCTGACTGGTGGGGTTTGGGGGTGCAAGGAGACATGAGTTGGACATGAGTGGGGGCCTGTGGAGGGTGCCCCTGGATGCAGGGGGGGGTGGGTGCAGGGGACATGAGTGGGGGCCTGGTGGAGGGTGCTCCTGGATGCAGAGGGGTTGGGGTGCAGGGAGGCATGAGTGGGGGCCTGGTGGAGGGTGCCCCTGAATGGTGGGGTTTGGGGGTGCAAGGAGACATGAGTTGGACATGAGTGGGGGCCTGTGGAGGGTGCCCCTGGATGCAGTGGGGTGGGGGTGCTGGGAGACATGAGTGGGGGCCTGGTGGAGGGTGCCCCTGAATGCAGGGAGGTGGGGGTGCTGGGAGACATGTGTGGGGGCCTGGTGGAGGGTGCCCCTCACTGGTTGGGGGTGGAGGTGCAGGGAGGCATGAGTGGGGGCCTGGTGGAGGGTGCCCCTGACTGGTGGGGGTTCGGGGTACTGGGAGACATGAGTGGGGGCCTGGTGGAGGGTGCCCCTGGATGCAGGGGGTTTGGGGTGCTGGGATACATGAGTGGGGGCCTGGTGGAGGGTGCCCCTGCCTGGTTGCGGGTCGGGGGTGCAAGGAGACATGTGTTGGACATGAGTGGGGGCCTGGTGGAGGGTGCCCCTGGATGCAGGGGGGTGGGGGTGCAGGGAGACATGAGTGGGGGCCTGGTGGAGGGTGCCCCTGGATGCAGGGGGTGGGCGTACTGGGAGACATGAGTGGGGGCCTGGTGGAGGGTGCCCCTGACTGGTGGGGGCTGGGGGTGCAGGGAGACATGAATGGGGCCTGGTGGAGCGTGCCCCTGACTGGTGGGGGCTGGGGGTGCAAGGAGACATGAGTTGGACATGAGTGGGGGCCTGGTGGAGGGTGCCCCTGACTGGTGGGGGGTGGGGGTGCAAGGAGACATGAGTTGGACATGAGTGGGGGCCTGGTGGAGGGTGCCCCTGACTGGTGGGGGGTGGGGGTGCAAGGAGACATGAGTTGGACATGAGTGGGGGCCTGGTGGAGAGTGCCCCTGACTGGTGGGGTGTGGGGGTGCAGGGAGACATGAGTGGGAGCCTGGTGGAGGGTGCCCCTGGATGCAGGGGGGTGGGGGTGCTGGGAGACATGAGTGGGGGCCTGGTGGAGGGTGCCTCTGGATGCAGGGTGGTGGGGGTGCTGGGAGACATGAGTGGGGGCCTGGTGGAGGGTGCCCCTGGATGCAGGGGGGTGGGGGTGCTGGGAGACATGCGTTGGTTGGCAGTAGTGCAAGGTGACATGTGGGTTGGCTGGGGGGCATTGCCATGATGGATAGGCTGCCTGCGGGACATGTGCAGGGGTGCAGGATAGTGTCCTGTGGTGTGGGCCACCTGCATGGGCCGTGGAGGGTTTAGAGGGAACAGCTGGGAGGACCCACACGGCCAGTTCACGTGTGGGACTCCCCGACACCCAAGAAATACACGTACCCTGCTGAAATTGCGTGTGGAACTTCACGCGCACACCGAAATGCACGTACCCTGCTAATTTGCGTGTGAAGCTTTCCCCGCACACCGAAATACACGTACCCTGCTAATTCGCGTGTGAAACTTCCCGCGCACCCCAAAATACACGGACCATGGGCAATCGCGTGTGGAACTTCCCACGAACCCCGTAATACACGTACCCTGCAAATTCGCGTGTGAAACTTCCCACGCACCCCAGAATACACGTGCCCAGGCCAATCACGTGTGGAACTTCCTGCGAACCCCGTAATACATGCACATGCTATTTTTCACACAGCAGGTGTCCGTGTTTGTCGGTACCCTTTGCACCTCATTTGTCCTAGAGGGCCAATGTATGGACCATTCATCATAGCTGTATATGGGTGCTTTTTGTTAGCGCACATTTTGGCGCACATTTATTTCAGGCGCAGGGACGCTACCGCCTGCTTTCTTGTGGCGTACTTGTTTGGCCCTGTGCGCGTCTTTCACCGTGCGCTGGTTTGCGCTATTCGATTCCATGAATACGTGTTGTAGGCGAGCGTGTGGGCGTTCCGTGCACTTACCTCCTGTACTTCCCCCGTGACGCCCATGTTTTCACGCGTTGTTCCCCATTCTGAGTGTTACGGCCCGTGTTACGCCTACTTTTGTGATGTGCGCCGCGCTATGTGCGATTTCGCAGTGGCCGTGGCGCACGCCGTTGGATGACCTGTGCGCCGGCGTGCGGTGTGCACTTTTTCAGCACACATCCAATGTTTTTCTCGCGCACTGACTTCCATGAATCGATGTGGGCTGGTTTCCCTGTGATTTTCGCAGTTGCACTGCGATTTTCGCACTTTTACTGCGAATCGCACGTTTTGGCACCTTTGCGCGGGAATTTTCGGCGCACTTTAATTCCATGAATCGACCAGAAAAACTGTTAAATTTTCAAATTTTTTCAAAGTCCTTTGGCAAAGATAAAAGTCTTACAAGTTTATTTATAAAATAGTCTTCGGAAACAAATGTTCAGTATTGTTCCCCATATACTGTCATAGCTTCCAACCTACCCCCCCCTAAATCCAGGGTTTGTCATGGAGTTTTTCTTTGGCGCTTCTTGTAAAAGTCACAGGGAGGTGTGATTTTCTTTTTCACATCCTCTTGTACCAGAATTTCTATTGCAAGAGGCCCCTGCCCAGACCAAAGTCTGATGAGAAAGTGAACTTTTTTTGTCTTGGTCAGTCAAAGTTTTCCAACCTAGCAATTATCACTTTCGTGTCCTGGAAGTTTATGTGTTTCCTTTTGGGAGAAGCCATCGCTTAGCCAGCAGGGAAAAACCTGCTCTGGAGCTTGGAAAATTCAGCCAATGCAGTTTAATTCCAGCTATTTTATTTTATTTTGTCCTTGATCAAAGCAAACCTGTTGGATAAAACATCCCCTAGGGGGCGTGGCCTGGAGCGCCAGCGATGAGGCAGCTCCATTGATGGCCTCTGCATGGGTCTGCGGCTAAAAGCTGATCTCTCCCGGTTCCTGCTATGCCCGCCATGAACGCCGCCAGATTGATGCAGCGGAACATCCCCAGCGCCATCGCCTGCAATCTGGGAGCGTAACGCCCCTGGGTTCGGCATAAACGCGGCAAAAGAAATGTTCCTTCGGCGGCCGGTGCCGTATCCAAGATGGCCGCCGCTCCTCTGAACCAGCGCCTCTGCACCCCGCCAGCTCCTCCTCCCTGATGCGTGGCTGACACTTGGGTCCAGAGCCTTTCTGGCACCCTCTAGGGGGGCGCTGATGGTCCCTGCTCCCGCCTGCCTGCCAGTTACACTTCATTCTGGAGCAGCTCATAGGATCCTGACCTGCACCCCACTTTGGACCGCGCCCGATGCCTTGGTGAGCCCACCATCAGCGTGATCTGTGTGCCGGTCCCCTGGAGACCTGGAGGCCTGAGGTGAGGAGCTGGGGGTGGCTAGTCTCCTGAGGCTCGCAACATCTGCCCCCCCGGCGGCCTGCCGACCCACACAAACCCACGCTGTTCACCGGAATGTGACGCTTTCCCTGCTTTCCTGGGGCGCCCCAGCCCACCTCCCCTCTTCGCCATCTGGGGAGAACCTGCTACTGCCAGCCGCATCCTGGACCCCGCCGCAGAGGGCTACCTGGAGCCCTGTGGCCCTTACGGTGACCCAGACTGCTGCCTGAAGGCCTGGAATTCTTCCCACCTCCTGGTGTGCTCCAGCTCACTCCACCCCCAATTGCCATCACCATTTTCGATCCTGCACCAAGTGGATTTGGGGCCGGACCCCCGGAGGGTGCCCCTAATCCCGAAGCCATGTCCCAAGCGCTGAAGTCCTCCAAATCGGCTGCCATTACCACCATTCTACAGGCCGCGGATAAAGGAAAGATAGCAGATTCCTCCAAACTTACACCCCAGAAAGCGACCGACGACAAGGGGACACTCGCAACAAAAGAAGACCTCCAGGCCTTCATGTCGGACATCAAGTCAGAATTTAGAACCTGCATGACGGAACTCACGGCTAAACTGGAACAAACTGACCAAAGGCTCAGGAGCTTAGAGCAGAGGATGGGGGAGGCCGAGGACCTGGCCACAGATCACTCTAACTCGCTATCGGCTCTACAACTTACCATCCAGATGCTAACGGAGAGGACCAAAACTCTTGAGTTCAAACAGGAAGACATGGAAAACCGCTTCCGCCGCAACAACCTGCGCATTCGAGGGGTACCTACCTCGGTATCTAATAAGGATCTCCCCGGATATGTAAGCACTTTTTTCCAGTCCCTCCTGCCGGATCTGGACGAGACCCAACTCCTACTTGACCGGACCCATAGGTTGCGCCCTCGCCGGGGAGTGGTTTCCGACTCCCCTCCAGACGTAATTACAAGGATCCATTTTTACACCTCTAAGGAGGCCATCGCAGCAATAGGCCGATCAAAGGAGGAGCTCTCCTTCCAGGGCGTCCCACTACAGATCTTCCAGGACCTCTCCCCTCTGACTCTCTAGAAACGCAGGATGCTTCGCCCGCTTTTGCTATTCCTCCGAGACCAGCAGATTCGCTAGCAGTGGCTCTTCCCCACGGCGCTACAATTCTCCTACAAAGGCACTTCTCGCACAATCAGCCACCTTGATGATGCAGCATCTATTCTCTGTCCGGACTCCCCCGGGGCCTCAGATCCATCCCTCTCGGGCCGAACCAGTCCAGCCTCGAACTCCAGCTCCCCAAGACCGAATCGGGGCCCTTGGTCAAGGGTGCAGAGAAACCGCAAACCCAAATGACGTGCGTGGATGCCCGTACAGGACACATAGCACTGGAACCACTTGACCCGCTCGAGCTCGCTGCGGACGTTATGCGTCCATATCCTCCTCCAAGGTGGATGCCACCTCTTTACCCTTGGAGAACTTCCCAACCATGTTGGTTCTGTCGGATGACAGCCTGGGTGGCTAGGGGCCATGCCGATAGTTTAAAATCGGCCCCCTTGGTCGCAGTTTGGACCTCCCGTTGGAGGCAGTTGTTGAACGCTCATATCTCCCGTTTGAGACCAGTCTTAAAACCCTCAACCACAGGAGAATCTGAATTAGCTATGCTCTCACAGCCATGGCTGATTTAACCCCCCACAGTCCTCCCCCCCAGCAAGCGTACTCTTTGAGCCAGCCGCCACATCTGAATCTCAAGTTCACCACCTTGAACGTTAGGGGTTTGAACTCCCCCCCGAAGAGGAAATCCATTCTGCAGAGGATACAGGACGATGGGACCTCAATCGCTTTCCTGCAAGAAACACACCTAATCCCGTTGGACTTCTCTCATTTGTGAAGCAGAATCTTTCCGCTACAATTCTTTGCTTCCAATGAAACTAAGAAGGGAGGCACTGCTATTCTATTCACGAAAGACCTGAAACCCCAGATCCTGGACTTGCTACGATGTCAGGATGGTCGCTTTATTGCAATAAAATGCATTGTGCTGGGCCAGCTCTACACCCTCATCTCGGCCTATGCCCCGGACGAACACCAGGAAGGCTTCTACCAAGACCTAGAAGACTCCCTTCTCCCATTCATCGAGGGGCAAGTCATCATGGGAGGGGACTTCAACGGGGTCCCGGACCCCCTCAAGGACAGATCCCAACCCTCGACACCCAGGGATTCGAAGTTGGCCACTGGCCTGCTCCATCTGTTCCGCACGCTGAACATTGTAGACTCCTGGAGGGTATTGTCCCCGGACGAGAGAGATTTCACTTTCTACTCGTACATGCATCGCACCTTCTCCAGGATCGACCTACTACTGACCTCCCCCCAGATCCTGACCTTCACGGACGATGTGGTGATTGGCCCAGGATCCTCTCGGACCACACTCCAGTCACCCTGACCTGCGGTCTCACGACCCAGATCCCCCTCCTCACTGCCAGTGGAATCTATATGATCCTGTTCTGGGAGACATGGCAGTGAGAGACTCAATCGCCAGGGCAATAAAACACTTCTTTGCAGAAAACCGGGATGAGGATACTTCCCCGGCCAACACCTGGGATGCCATGAAGGCAGTGCTCAGAGGGGAACTGATCGCCCAAGGCGCCGCATTCCTCAAAAGAAGGCAGGCGACCCGGGCTGCCCTGGAAGGCGAGGTCCGTGAAGCTGAAGCTATTCACAAAAGAAAGGGCTTGGCCCCAAAATCTTATAGAGTCCTGCAAATGGCAAGGAAGAAGCTCGCAGCATATTACGCTGAGTCTACTGCAAACCTATTAACTAGAACCAAGCAATGGTATTATGTTCATGATAATAAGGCCAACAAATTGCTGGTTAATAAGCTGGCCAGGGAGAAGAGCAGGAATTCCATCCTGAACCTCCGCGACCCAAGGGGGGGCGATCCACTACGCGGACCACGAGAAATTACACCTGGTGGCCGCCCACCACTCGGAAGTAATGACGGCAGCCCCGAGGGATCCGGCCGAGCAGCGTGCGTACATCCATGAGGCGGCACTCCAGCATCTGACCCCGGTGGCCAGGAAAGAGCTTGAAGCACCCATTACAACCGAGGAAGTGGAGGCTGCCATCAAAAGCCTGAAATCTAGAGCCCCAGGTCCGGACGTTTTTTCTACCCGCTCCTACAAACTCTTCCGGCCCCAACTGGTGGCCCCCCTGGCTCGACTCTTCAACACATTCGCGGCCTCTGGAACGGTCACTCCAACGATGCAGGAATCCGTCACAGTCCTCATCCTTAAGCCTGGAAAGGACCCCCAAGAAATCAGTTCATATAGACCCATCTCACTGCTGAATCTGGATGCGAATATATATTCAAAGATCCTGGCCAATCGTCTTGCACCTATCCTTCCGAGCATCATAGACCCAGACCAGACTGGGTTTAAAAGTCACAGGTCGACGAAAGATAACATTCGCAGAGCACTGAACCTGATAGAGATCGCCAACCGGTACTCTCAGCAATTGGCCCTACTGGCGCTGGACGCAACCAAGGCCTTCGATAAGGTGGACTGGTCTTACCTACATCTCACTCTGGAGGCCTTAAGCTTTGGTCCGACCTTCGGGAAAATGGCCTTCGCGAACTACCAAGCCCCCAAGACTAGAATGAGGGTCAACGGCCGCCTATCGGATCCAATCCACCTCACATGCGGGACGAGGCAGGGAAGCCCTCTGTCCCCGCTGCTCTTTGCTCTGGCCCTGGAGCTGCTGGCCCTACAGATTCGGAAAAAAGCTCCCGGATCAGTGGCCCGAGGGTCGGCTCAGAACAACATAAAGTGGCCCTCTATGCGGATGACGTCTGTTCACCATCACGAACATTGAAAACTCCATGAGGGCAGCCCTGACTGAAATCCACGACTTCGGGAGGGTATCGGCGTTCGCCATTAATTTTCAAAAGTCAGCGGCGCTTGGAGTGGACCTGACCCCAGCCGAATGAAAAACCCTAGAGGAACGAGGCCCGTTCCAATGGAGCACTCACACAATCCCATACCTGGGGGTCCAGATTCCCTCACTCCCAACAAAAGCCTATAAGGCTAACTTTCCGCCGCTCTTCGAGGAATTGGAGAAGGACTTGGCCCGCTGGCAATCGCAAGAAATCTCCCTGTTGGGTCGCATCACGACATGTAAAATCAACCTTCCCCCCCGCTTCCTCTATGCCTGCGCCTCCCTCCCAGCCCTAATTCCGCTTCCCCCCCACAGCGGCTTCAAAGAAAGATGGTCGCCTTCATCTGGAAGGGGAAGAAAGCACGCATCCCGTGAAGATCGATGATGGCCAGCACGAGACTGGGTGGATTGGGGGTGCCCAACCTCCGAAAATACCAAATTGCAGAGCAGCTGGCCCACCTTCAGGCATGGGGGCTTGCCACAGGGTGGCCAAAATGGGTGGACATTGAGCAATCCTGCCTCCCTCTCCCCCTCTGCTTCCTCCCGTTTCTCCCCACTTCCCTACGCCGGAGCTGGCCAGGAGTCCTGACGGCCACGAAACAGTCAATAAAGGCTTGGGAGTGGGCCCGCAGACATTGTGGTGTCCTTGGAGACCTGAGTGCACTATCTCCAATCTTCCTCAACCCAGCGTTCTCCCCTGGAGCCTGTCCAAGGAACAATAACAATTGGGTCGTGGGAGGCCTCGAAACCCTGGGGCAACTCTTCGATGGGGACTCCCCCCTAACCTTTGAACGCTGTAAAGCGGCGTTCCAACTAGCGGAGATGGATAGATACTCCTATGCCCAACTCAGGCTCTGGTGCTCCCACCCCCAGACCCGGGCAGCAGCCACAAGACCCCTTACTTCGCTAGAGCTAACAGTGGGCGACCTGCCGGCCCCGGGAAATATTTCAACTCTCTATAAGCTGCTACAATAGGACCCCTTTCAGTCCAGGCCCTTCTATATGTCTCAATAGGAGGCGGATCTTGGGCATGCCATAGAAGACCACGCGTGGGTGGACATTTGGTCCAGAACACACACAGCATCCCGCTGCATCACCAACTGAGGGTGCGCCCATAAACTGCTCCTGCGGTGGTATTACCCCCCTCTGCCTCCACCACTTCCTACGGGCCCTAGACCCTCACTGCTGGCGTCTCTGGGCCTCCCAGGATCATACTTTCATATGTGGTGGACCTGCCCCAGAGTAAAGGATTTCTGGACTCATTATCTAGCCACTATAAAGGACATCACCCAGTTGGCCATTCCACTCACGCCTGAGCAGGTCCTCCTGAGGATCCCGCTACCAGACGTGTACCCGAGATCGGGGAGGAGAGCGGCCCTGGTATCCAAGTTCTTGCTGGCAGCCAAAATCACGGTGGCCAACACTTGGAAATCTGCGGATGGTCCCCTGATGACCCTCTGCTGGATCAAACTCTGGGACATCCTGATTGCCGAGAAGGTCACTGCAGTTAAAGCACCGATTCATGGACATTTGGGCTCCGGTGCTGGACTATGACCAGAACTTTACGGCCCTGACATTTAAGCCACGCCTGATTGCGAGAGCCCTTCATTCTATGGACGATCCGTCGCCACTATTGGACCAGGCCGACTAGGCCCGGGTACAGTGCTCACGAGGGACTTAAAGGGGAGGGGGAGGAGGGTTTTGTGCCTTATATGTGTTGAGCTGCTATAAGTACTGTGAATGTATATCCTCCTGTGTGTTGAGTTATAAATGAACACATGAAAAAAAGAAAAACATCCCCTATATGTTTTCCCAGCAACAAACCCCTTTACATTGCTAGGCACAGCCAAGTTTTTGTTCAACATGGTACTTTTTAAAACAGGCATTTCTTTTCTGCTTTGGACAAGCCCATTTTGACACATGGTAAATGTTGCTGGGATTTCTCTTCCATCTACTTCCCAATAATGTTCTGTAGCTGTAGCCATCTTATTTTACACAACAGTCTGTAACAGGCAAAGGCACAGAAAGCTAGATTTCCCTTTCAAGCAGTGATTTTTGACATTTTGTAGCAAAAGTTTAAGTGTTTCTCGTGTAGCTGAAGGAAAGCTTTTATTGATTTTCTCAGGTTTGGCTGGCACAGACTGTCATTCAGGAATAAGGATCTTTTCTGATGGAGCACAATGTGAATATGGCTGGGCATGACAGGGTCTTTTTGATAAAAGCAGTTTGATGAAACTAGGGAAAAATAGCATCAGAGCGGCATCATTTTAAAGGTGAAATATTCCCATTTTCAATGGAAATTTATGGGTTACAGCCAAAACACTGCTGCTTTTTCACTCTATTTCAATAAGACAGACAAGAACACACCTGTCACGACCTTCGCCCAAAACCCCCTCTGGCAAACCCATTGGCCAGTTGGAGCCAGGACTCGGGCCTCTAGAGCCTGGCATCCTCTTACAAAACCCTCATGGGGCCAGTCCTGGCGCCAATGGGCCAGGCTCATACACCATGAAAAACAATGTGCTTGGGAACTATTTTATTGTATTGTCAGCCAACATGGAGGCATCCACATAGAACCAAGCTATGATGTCTAGTGTTTTGGGTGTGGTAGCCTAGGGACTACTTTACCTGGGCTATTTTGTTGGGACTATTTAAACCACACCCGAGGAAGACAACACGCTTCACGTTACTTTGCAGCTAGCAACGTGACGCTCACCGTGTCCAACTGTTCCCTCGAACCTCGGAGAAGCAGAACCTGCAAGGAGACAAAAGGAACATCATTAGCAGCAGCATCTTACCTGCAGTCTTCATCTTTAAACACTCGCAGCTACTGAGAACAGCTTCCTTGAATCTGCATGCCTCCCGGACGGAACGACCTGAAAGAGGAAGATAGAGGCAACATTAAAGAAAGCAGTAGAGACATTTAAAAATTACGAACTGCTCAAAAGGCTTACCTGGTTGGTCACCTCTTGGCTGGCACCACTCCGGATATTCCACTCGCGCTGAAGAACACCGCGACCTACAAGAAAGGAAAACACAGGTTAGCAAAGGCAAGACTTCGCAGCGCTGCGCATAGCGCTTACTTACCGCATCATAGCGCTCTCAATGTGCCATCATTTACCAGTGGGGCTCAACCAAGCCAGTTCACCGCGCTGAAGCTCTGCATACCTAAGGGAGAAAAAAGAGACATTTTAAACAAAGAAAGGCATGCAGGATAGCAACAAAACTAAAGAACAGCAATAAGACCTACCTGAACAATATCAAACAGGCCCACGTCAGTGAAGTAACTGGACCGCACTCGCCCATGACAGACAAGGCACCTCTGCAAAGAAGGCAGGACGGAGAGCATGCCTAATTCTACCACAAGGTGAAGAGAGGGTGCCAGAGGGACTGAAATCATACGGGGGTGAGAGGTGGATGCTTGCCCCAGTCGGTCAGTCTTGAACACAGTCCTCCTGTATTTTCAGGCAGAACCTTCCCCACAGACCACATAAAGGCAAAGCTGAGAAGCATACCAGCGAGTAACTGGGTGCCGTCCCTGTGGATACCAGGTGAGCGTAACAGAACACGAAGCCTACCATAACAAATCCACCTGGGCGCCATGGAGACATCCAAAATGGACCAATTGGCCCAATTACTAGGAGAGCTTCGTGCTGAGGTTCATTCTGCCAGACAAGAGACTAATGCCCTCCGGAGAGACCTAATAGTGACCAAAGAACGCACTGAAGAGATTAGCAGGCAATACTTGCAATCACAGGCAGGACAGACGTGTCTATTCAGAAGCAATCCAACAATGCAAAACCCTGCCATACCACCCACTCCGGTACAGATCATGTTACCTGGAACAGTGCCCCTGGCACCACCAGAAAGATTCTCAGGTGACCCACGGAAGTATGCGGCATTCATCAATCAGTGCCGCCTTCATTTTCTTTGTAGGCCTGGAGCATTTCCAAACGACCAAGCTCTGGTAGCTTTTGTCTTATCATACTTGAGTGGTAGTGCAGCAGATTGGTCGGTGCCGTTGGTAGCCCATGACGATCCACTATTACATAACTTAGGGGGGTTCCAGAGAAAAATGGAAAAAAAATGTGCTCGCCATACCCAGGAACAAGCAGTAGACAATGAACTCTCGTCCCTCCGACAGGAGAATCAGGACTTGTTAACGAACATTGCTACCTTCAACAGACTGGTTGCCGTAGCTAGGTGGGCAGAAAACTAAAAAAACACGTTATTCCATCGAGGCTTACGAGGCGAATTAAAGGACGTCTTAGCCCAGGTGGTTGATCCACCCACAAACTGTGCAGAATTCATAAATCTGGTCGTGCAGCTAGACCCCCGGTTGCAGGACCGAAAGGCAGACCGGTCTAAGACGGACCCTCGGACCGTGTATGTTCGACCAAGGGAAAACACACCCGTGTACCTGAAAATGCTGTAGAACCCATGCAGATTCGAGGGATACGGCCTCCATTAACAAAACAAGAGCGGGACAAAAGAAGACAACAACAGCTTTGTTTGTATTGTGGGAAACCAGGACATTTCCTGAAGGACTGTCCAGTAAAACCCCCAAGAAGAACAGTCAGGCCACAGAGAAGGATGAAGCTAAGGAATCAGAAAACTTCCAAGCTCGACAAACGTAGAGGTTAGTTTGTCGAGTGAGAATAAAGAGTTGCTGACCCCGCACTTTTCAATACCAGTGATCTTAATTAACCACCAACAGTTGTCAAGAATGCATGCCATTGAAGCATACATCGATAGCGGAGCAGTTGGAAATTATATTGATCAAGAACTGGCAGCAGAGATGGGGCTTCCTTTGTGTTCTAAGCCAATTATGGACAAGGTAACCACTGTGGATGGGACAGAAATCACTTCCGGACCAGTAACCCAGTGCACAGCCAGGGTAACCTTGCTGTGCCAGGACAGACATCGGGAGTCTATTTCATTCGATCTCATCAAGGCACCTCAGTTCAGGTTAATACTAGGGATGCCATGGTTGGTTGCTCACAACCCTTTGATAGACTGGCAGGCATGAAAATTAACCTTCCCCGCTGACTGCTCCCCTGCCTGCTATTAACAAGAGGAGAAACCCGACGTCTGTATCCCCATGACTCCAGAAGCGACAGTATCAACCCTGGCAGCAACTAATACCTTACCAAGTGAATACCATGATTTCCAGGATGTTTTCCGAAAGGACCAAGCCAATACATTGCCGCCGCACAGGCCCTATGACTGTCAGATCAACCTTGTTCCTGGTGCACAAATCCCTTGCGGCAGGATCTACGCTCTCACAGAACCAGAAAACCTTCGAAGTCCCCCACCGCCAGTCCTTTGTTCTTTGTACCAAAAAAGGAAGGAGACTTGAGAACATGTATTGACTACCGCGCAATGAACCAGATCACCGTGAAGAACCGCTACCCCTTGTCACGTATCCCTGAGATGCTAGACCAAGTTAAAGATGCCCAGCTTTATACCAAATTGGACCTTCAAGGAGCGTACCACCTGGTCCGAGTCAGAAAAGGAGATGAATGGAAAACCGCCTTCCATACTAATTACGGCTTGTTTGTATATCAAGTTATGCCCTTCGGGTCATGCAACGCTCCTGCGGCATTCCAGTATTTCATGAATGACGTCTTAAGGGAGTTAATTGATGTGTGTGCCTTAGTGTACAGAGACGACATCTTAGTATACTCAGCCTCGGAACAAGATCATGTAAGGCACGTTCGCTCAGTCCTCACCAAGCTCCGTCAACATCGCTTGTTTGCAAAGCTTGAAAAATGCTTTTTTCACGTCACCGAAGTAGAATTTCTTGGTTTTAGAATGGACGTGCACAAGGTAGATGCCATTCTGAAATGGCCTTCACCGATGTCTCTGAAAGGGGTACAAAGCATGCTGGGCTTTGCAAACTTCTTCCGCCGGTTCATCCCAGACTTCTCTCAGGTTGTGCAACCAATCACAGTACTATTACGAAAAAACAATAAAAAGTTTGCTTGGACCGAAGAAGCAGAAGAAGCCTTTCAGGAACTTAAACAGAGGTTTACCTCCACTCCAATCCTGCAACATCCTCATCCAGATCTCACTTATGTCATTGAAACTGATGCGTCCAGTCTCGCAATGGGGGCTATCCTTTCACAGAGAGACCTGGAAACTGGCCAGCTATATCCTGTTGTCTTCTGGTCGAAAAAGTTCTCACCTCCAGAGATTAATTATGCCATCACGGACAAGGAACTCCTGGCTATCAAATCCACCTTTAAAGCCTAGAGGCACTACCTTCTGGGGGCCAGACACACCATTACAGTCATCACAGACCACCGAAACCTGCAATATCTCAAAACAGCCAAGGCCCAGTCCCCGCGCCAATTACGGTGGGCCCTTTTCTTTGCTGAAATATGATTATGTAATCACATTTCGACCAGGAGTCAGAAACGGAAAGGCGGATGCCTTATCTCGCATGGGCATAGATGAAATAGTATATACAACTCCAGACCCAGTACCTATTATAACTGAAGACAAACTCTTGGGTATCACGACATCCTTAACACAAGCAGAACTACTAAAAGAAATCCAACACACAATGAATCCTGATGCCTACCTTGCATGGCAAACTCAAGGAGAACAATATACCATCAAGGACCATCTAACCTTTTTTAGGGATCGCCTATATGTACCCAAGAAGGAATAACAACAGCATATTATTTCAAACTATCACAATTCACTGATCGAAGGGCATCATGGGATCACCAAAACTCTAGCTAAGGTGAAAGAGAACTTTTGGTGGCCTACCTGGCGTAAGGGCATCATTCAGTATATTCAGTCCTGCGGTGTCTGCGCACAAAATAAATCACAGAAACAAAAGCCATCTGGTCTCCTACAACCATTGGACATTCCTCCAGTTCCATGGCACACTCTTTCCCTTGACTTCATCACTGAACTACCTCCAAGCTAAGGGTTCAACACCATCCTTGTAGTTGTGGACTTATTCTCGAAGATGGCCCATTTTATTCCTCTCAAAGGCCTCCCAGAACCAGCCTCTTTAGCAAAGGTGTTCCTGGAGGGCATGGTTAAGCTACATGGCTTCCCTTCGGTTCTGGTCTCTGATCGAGGCAGCCAGTTTGTTTCAAACATCTGGAAAAAAATGTTGTGCAATGGCGCAGATCTACGTTCAGCTATCTACCAGTCAGCATCCCCGAATGGACGGCCAATCCGAGAGAACCAATCAGACCCTCGAGCAATATTTACGGTGCATGCTGCACCACAAACAAAGGAATTGGAAAGACCTACTATGTATAGCCGAATATGCATATAACAATTATTTGCATTCAAGCACGGGACAAACGCCCTTCTATACCCTTTATGGCAGACATCCACGTACCTCTGAACTAGACCTTCTAGCAAGCTTGGAAATGCCAGCGGTAAAGACTCTACATACAACCATTACTCAGGCTTTCAAAAGGGCAAAGGAACACCTTATTAATGCGAAAGATAAACAAAAGAGATTCACCGACCAACACCGGAAAAAGGCCCCAGATTATCAAGTAGGAGACAAAGTTTGGTTAGCCATTAAATTCGTACCCATCAAGGGAACCCGGACCTTTCATCTCAGATTCTTAGGACCCTATACCATTAAGGCAATTATCAACCCAGCAGCCGTGAAACTGGATTTACCACCTAATCTACACATCCACCCGGTATTCCATGTGTCCCCCCTGAAACCAATGCAACCCGGCACACGGATTGGGACACCACCTAAGCCCATACTTGTTGACGGAGAACCAGAATTCGAAGTCAAAGATATCTTGGACTCTAAATACTCTAGGACCAAGCTATATTATCTCGTCGATTGGAAAGGATTTGGACCACAAGGTAGATCCTGGGAGCCCAGTGAGATATCCACGCACCACGTCTAATCAGGAAATTCCATCAGAACTTCCCAACCAAACCTGGGCCAGACAGAAGGAACATCATGGGAGGGGCCTTAGGGGGGAGTGCTGTCACGACCCTCGCCCAGTACACCCTCTGGCAAACCCATTGGCCAGGTGGAGCCAGGACTCGGGCCTCTAGAGCCTGGCATCCTCTTCAAAAGCCCTCATGGGGCCAGTCCTGGCGCCTAGGGCGCCAGGCTCATACACCATGAAAAACAATGTGCTTGGGAATTACTTTATTGTATTGTCAGCCAACATGGAGGCATCCACATAGCTTGGTTCCTACGAACCAAGCTATGCGGTCTAGTGTTTTGGATATGGTAGCCTAGGGACTACTTTACCTGGACTATTTTGTTGGGGCTATTTAAACCACACCCGAGCAAGACAACACGCTTTGCGTTACTTTGCAGCTTGCAACGTGAAGCTCACCGTGTCCAGCTATTCCCTCGAACCTCGGAGAAGCAGAACCTGCAAGGAGACAAAAGGAACATCATTAGCAGCAGCATCTTACCTGCAGTCTTCATCTTTAAACACTCGCAGCTACTGAGAACAGCTTCCTCGAATCTGCACGCCTCCCGGACAGAACGACCTGAAAGAGGAAGATAGAGGCAACATTAAAGAAAGCAGTAGAGACATTTACAAATTACGAACTGCTCAAAAGGCTTACCTGGCTGGTCGCCTCTCAGCTGGCACTACTCTGGACATTCCACTCACGCTGAAGAACACCGCAACCTACAAGGAAGGAAAACGCAGGTTAGCAAAGGCAAGACTTTGCAGGGCTGCGCTTAGCACTTACCGCATCATAGCGCTCTTAATAAGCCATCATTCTCCATCGGGGCTCAACCAAGCCAGTTTGCCGCACTGAAGCTCTGCATACCTAAGGGAGAAAAAGAGACATTTTAAACAAAGAAAGGCATGCAGGATAGCAACAAAACTAAAGAACAGCAATAAGACCTACCTGAACAATATCAAACGGGCCGGCGTCAGTGAAGTAACTGGACCGCACTTGCCCATGAAAGACAACGTGCCCCTGCAAAGAAGGCAGGACGGAGAGCAAGCCTAATTCTACCACAAGGTCAGGAAAGGGCACCAGAGGTACTGAAATAATACGGGGTGGAGGGAGGATACTTACCCCAGTCGGTCAGTCTTGAACACAGCCCTCCTGTATTTTCAGGCAGAACCTTCCCCGCAGACCACATCAGGGCAAAGCTGAGAAGCATACCAGCGAGTAACCCGGCTGGGTAGTGTCCCTGTGGATACCAGGTGAGCGTAACAACACCCTAGTAGCCTTTCTTGCGGTGCTCCCTGTTCCATCTTGCCCAATGGCTCTTTGGAAAAACAGTGCAGCCATCCTTTTTTTCACTGGAAACCCAGTTTGGGTGCAATGGTGCTCACAGGAGCCAGCACAGCCATTTTGCTGGTTCTGCTGAAGAGCAGCTTGGTGATGTGGTAAAGTACTGCTGTGTGGGTAAATATATCCCACAAATTAGCCAAAAGCCCTGATGCCACTCTCTTAGCTTCTAGCCTCAGGTAATGATTGCACACTTGTATCTTAGGCCAATTGAACTGTTATTAACTTCACAGTAACAGTTAGATTGCTATTTAACTCTGAGAAAGTTTGGTTTCAATGTTAATATTGGGAGACTCTTGGCGTGGGCAATGCTTGTTCTCTTCTTCAATAATATATACACTTTAATTTCTTATATATGAAGGGTATGCCACGAGAAAATAAATAATAGAGTTCAGTCATTCTTTAGAAATCACGATTAGGCACACGTGACCACTTCTTGATGTAATTTTCAAAGTTCATATAGTTTTCAAAGTTTAAAGATTGGTATTGAATTGTATTCCGATATGAAGGTGAAGGATAGAGTTCAGTCCTCTGTTGGGAATTTTCAATAATGGTCTTTAAAATGTTAACTCTTACAAATAAGTGACAAACGACCACTCCTTCAGAAAGTAACAGTCTTTTAAGTGTTGAACAATGGATTTAAGCAACATATCTTTCCCACATGAATAAAAGGACATTCATATTATATGCAAGTGTTACATTTCCATTGTTCAGGTATCATAGCCTCAACAAACAACTTCTACTTGCTTTAAACCATTCGCAAGTGAATAGGGAACTGAATACTGTTGCTGGCAATGCTCGCCAAGGTATTAGAATGCTATCCTTCACATACCAGCTTCTTTAACACTGCTTCCACGACTTCAGCCACAACTTCAAATGCTTCTGGCTTTTTAGAGACCCACACCCTGCCTCTGTGAAGTTGTCTCTGCTCCGGCCACACATTTATGGAGCCTCTCATGCTCCTGAGACCCACGGCTTGATAACTGCTCATTGCCTCGGACCCCAGAATGTTCAGTGGGCAGAAACCATGGCAATCAGGCTCACGTGGGGAAAGACAACTCTCCTGTACACCTTCTGCTGCGCAGCCTCTGAACTTCAGAGTTTAGGGCAACATGACCCTTTCAGAACAAGCATGTGAAATCTGTTGTCTCCACATTCCAGATTCCCTTTTGTTCTCCCACTTCTGCTTGGTTTGCCAGCCTTGTGCCTTCTTCCTACTGCTACAGCTCGCCTTCAAGTCACAGTTCCAGCTCCTTCCTCTCCTTCCAATTGCCAGCACATTAGAGGGCCTTTTATGCCTCCCAGGTTCTCCCAGATGTGGGCTGTTAGGCCTAATTGCCTGACTACTGCAACTGCATTCCTCTTCAGCCCTCTTCCTCGTCCCAGTGCTCATGGGATTATGGGAAATGTAGTCCCGCTCAGCAAAGTTAACTCTTTTAACATTTGAGTTACGTTCAAGGGTAGATTTATTTGCCTTAAACTCATTAAAAAAAAGATGGACTGTTAGAACTGGCTGTCACAGAGTAAGAGCTTAGATTTAAGGCCAAACTCGGATTAAGCTCCCTTGAAAAATGAGCAAATTGGCAGTCGGAATTACTAAATAGTTATTTTACATTTGTGATTGAACGGATAACGAAGGAATGTGTGTGGCTGTACCAACGAGGACAGAAAACTTACAAGCTACAAGGCAATATACTAACAACTGGCATACAGTTTAGAAAATCGACTTTGGAAGGAAAAAACAGGGCAGCAAGCGTCACACGTGGAAAAAATGCTTTTGCTTCGTTTCACGGGTTTAAAACAGGCAAACAACTTCAGAAATGAGCTAAACAATCAAAATCGGAAGTCGGTTTTAATGCTAAGGTACAAAGGCACATAACAGATATGATACTGTAGTGGTGACTCTGGATGGGGACAGTATGTGATTCTTTGTAGGAAGCGAAAACTCAGATTTTATATTGAAAGCAGTTACATGTGCAAAATCAGTTTTAAAAAGAAAAAGGACAGGTTCTACTGAGACTACTTTTTTTGTGGCTAGATTATTTAAGAAGGACACTGCCAGCGAGAAGGTTAATTTGCAATGTTAACCCATTCACGCTGTGTGCCTCTTTATATGGGAATTAATTTATTTATTTCAAATAGTACTAAGGACTTATACAAAGGACTGAAATTAATTGGAAAGAATGGCACTAACACATGGAGATTAACACAGATTTTCCTAAGGACAAGATAAACAGGGGATTCTGACAAATTAAGTATTTATAGGATTTCTATGGGATTGGACATAATGCAAGATTACAGAGCAATGGATGCAGCTTTTTTGGTTACTGTGGAAGGGTGATACTGAAAGAAAGCCCTTGAATGGGGTCGCTTGGACAGCCAGCCGGGTCTCTGGACAGTGGTCAGGGGTCTGGACACTGCGCAGCGGTGCTCTCCTCTAGGGACACAGCGAGGCAACCGGGGTCTGGCCACAATGGACAGCGGGGTGCATCAGCTGGGCAAAGCAGGTCTGGTCACTGGATAATCCCAAAAGGGTTCAGCAGCCTTTCACCCTTTCTCCCTGAATTATTGGGATTTTTGTAGGGTTTAGTTCTGGATGGTGGTTCTGCCTGTATAGGAGGTACTGCATGGATCTGGATTAGCTACCCCTGTCCTGGTACTGGAATCTAGAATCTTATAGGCTGAATGTTAAATATCTGGATCTCTGGATGTTGATTTATGAATCATGGACTTTTGAATGTCCTGAATTTTGAATTTCTCCTCCTTATATATGCTGGATGACATCAGAGGATTTTTACTATGTGAGCAGAAATAAACTAGACCTACCACTAAGATGGGATAGGCCAGGCTGTAAATGTCACCGCCTCCCTGTATGCAGATTGGACTGGAGGAAGTGACTCAGTTTTAATGTGTGTGTTCTTGTGAGGTGCTTTGTTATACCATAATTACTTTTCCAAAATCAGTTATGAAAAAAAAAAACTTATATTTAGAAACATCACCCTTACAAAATTTTGATAGGCAAATACCATATTTCACATGGATCATACTATTCCAAACCCCAACTTTGTACGATGCTGTTTAGTCCATTGACAATTTTTCACAATTTCTATGGCAAATATTTCCCCTAAACATCTACAAATGGATACACAGAAGCTTATCAATGTCGGACATATTTGCATTTACGTTTCATAATTGTACCATGTACACTTCCCTCAGAAAAATCACTTAAATGCTGTTTGCATTCCCCACATGCTAGGAAGATCCACATCATCTTATTTTCATGGCGCAAAAATTACATTCAACTGTCAACATTTTACATTACTGCTTCGTTAGATTACTGAAATACATGTCTTAATATCAAAAGTAATTTAAATCCAGTGGGCTGACTTTGTTCCCAAAAGTGGGCAGTCTTTTCAACCCCCCAGCCAAATGTCATGCTCTGGTCAGCTTTGCCCAGGGGTTGCCATGAATCTCCTTTGATCCTAGGCAGTTGAAGCTCAGGAGAGGTGTCAAAGGAATTCACACTTCAGTGACGGGGCTCTCCATTGTCCCAGGCTACAGCAATGCTGCTCAGTCTGACAAAGTCGCCACTTCCCACACCTCTGGGCCTTTCATGTGGTAAAGGAACTTCCTTTCCCATGGGGCTGGCACATTAGAAGTCTCTGCCTTTCAAGAACTGGTTTGACAGCAATTTCTGGGACTAGGCAGGATGTTGAAGCTCTTTTTGTGGGGAAAAATAAACTACACAGAGTACAATTTACCTATATTTTGGCAGCTTTTCTTCCCAACATATATAGTTTTGTTTCTGGGCATGTTACAGCATTATTTCCATTTAGCTTGTACAATATCCTCTCACTGCTTTGCAGAGCAGTGCAACACAGGTACATTTTACTTTCCCTGGTCATTTACAAATGCGATTTTCCTCGCATCTTCATTCTGAACATTTACATAGCTCTGGTCAATTTCTAATATACAGGAATCTGTTCAATAAAGCGGTTCTTTGAAACTGACATAAGCAAAGGGAGAGAGAGAGAGAGCTTCTTGTGAAGAGTTTTGCCTGTGTTCATTTGTAGGAAAAAGGAAACTATTGCCGTACGGCCTGAAACCAATTTCTCTGCTCTTTCACAGTTTTTTCTTGACACACAATGCCTTTTAGGGAGGAATGGCCCTCCTTTGAAGGTGTTCATCCTGAAGATAGATGGGCATGGATGTGCTTTACTGGAACCAAACTGTGTAATGTTGAAAAGATGGAAATAACACCAGTGCATAGTCATTTTAAACACAGAACATTTTCTCTTTCAGTTGAAAGTCTTGAGCTGGCAGCATAGCAGCGCTGAGCCAGGCTGCTTTTGAATTCTTCTTTTTGGTGCACATGCAGACAGTAAATGCAGCCATTCTCGGGTTGTTCTATGTTCCATCTCACCCCATATGTGCTCAGCAGAGCCAGCGCAGCCATTACTTTTGCAACTGCTGAAAATGCAGTTTGATGGTGCAGGGGAGTTCTGCTGGGCTGGTAAGTGTACCCCACACCTTCTTGGCCTTCCCCAAGTTCGAACTTAGGGTCCCAGGCCCCAGTCCCACTGTCTAGGGGTTCCAAAACCTTGCCCAACAGTGCTTTGGTGTCCTAACCCTTTCCCTGGGATCACTGTTTCTTCTCCTGCAGTCTCTCTGTGTTCCCAAATCCGAATCTGGTTCTTCTCTCAGCTCTCTCTGACCCGGCAGGCACCTCCAACTGGCATTCGGTTCTCGGTCAGCATCCCAGCTCCCTCGGCTGTCAGGAAGCATGGCTTGCTTCCTCCTGTTTTGCCACAGACTCTGCAGAGCTTCCCTGAGCTTGTTGCACACCGGGCTGCCTTCTCGCTCCATCTTGCTTCTCCGTCGTCCACACTGACACTGGTCACCACACTAATGGTTTCTCCACTCGTCTGTCACCATGACAGCTTTCGTTTCCAGGCAGCACCTAGCTGGCAGGATCTTCTGTTCTTGCAGCATTCCCAAAATGCACCAGGATGAAAAGAACTTCATACTTCTCTTCCCAGCATGGTTTTTAACCGTGTCGGGCCAATCAGATTCTTCAAGCTACTAGTCTGCTGGTGTTGGTTCTCACTGGGGGTTATCATCACGGCTCCTTGCCTCTTCCTCATCTCCGTTTTTGTCATTTTCTTTGTTATCTGATATTGAAGAGTACTATCAGTAGACTTGACAAGTTGTCAAAGAGGATTATTGCAGTATGTCATCAAGCATGAGGAATGGAGGGAATATACCTAAAAGGGAAAGGGAGATACCATGCCTAACCTGATGATGTCATGTCTACCCCATGAGGGCTGCCTCCCCCCATGTGGTCCTCCCTCAAATAGCTGCCACCCAGGGTCAGGATCAGTTAGCAGCTGCCGTCCCCTGGCCACATGAGGAGAGGCTACCTCAGGGAAAGGAGTGATGACAGAATCAGATCCATCACATACCCTTGCTCTAATGCTTTGGCTTCCCACCTATGGGTTCCTTTCTTTGCTTTGATTAAGGATTTCCTCTGGGAAAAGGACTTTCTTCCACAAATTCGATCTCCAACTTCTAGACATGACGTTCTGGTACACACTCTTCCTCTTCCCAAGAATCAAAAGGGGAAGAAGAAAGGGAAGGGTTGTTAATATGTCTCAAAAGGGTTTCACATTTTTGAAAATTGTTACCAATTATAGTTTCTTCTGGTAGCCCTGGAACAACAGCAGTGTTAATCTGTGTTGTTTCACCCTGAACCGGGATAGTCACTGGGGTCTGATGATATATTTTCTCATCTCCATGAACACGTTATTTTCACAAGATTTTCTTTGCCTAAGCCCCCAGTTGGAATCAAGTCAGCTCTCACTGCTGTTTGCCTACTATCAGAATCAATTAAGGCTCTAAGTGGTACCCCATTTACTATTGTAGATTCATGGGTTGTGAAAGGAGTAACACCATAGAAGTAGTTACTTCTGCTCTCTAGAAATTCCTCCTCAGGGAAGTTTAATTCCTGACACTCTTTCCCGGTCACATAGCCAAATTCCGTTGTCTTTTTCTTTTTTGTTTAAAGGACATTGGGCCTCATTCCGAGTAGGGCGGTAAGGGTTAACGGTCACCGGTAACGAGACCGGTGCCGTTAAACCCTTACCGCCCTACTACGAGTTCCTAGACCCGCAAAGGGACTCTGGGGTCAATAACGGTACTGTAATTTACGGTACCATTATTGCCACCTTCCCCCTTCCCATTGAGCCCTATGGGGGCTCAAATGGGAATGGGGAATGGCTCTGGTGAATGAGGAATTACCAGTAATTACTCCATTCACCAGGCCGGGGTTTGGACGAGTTTGGAGGCAGCCATGCCGCAAATAGCGGCATGGTTACCTCCGAACTCGGAATGAGGCCCATTGTCTAGTCAAGTGTCCAGAATGGCCATAGGAAATGCATACGATCATGGGTGGTTTATAGATTCTCCCTTCATCAATTTTGGTTCTCCTCTTCCTTTACTGATTGCATCCCTTCTTTCTCCCTTTCGAGAGTCATTCATCCCTGATTTGAGATGTCTTTCTTGATTCCTGTCTCTCTTATTTCTTCTTTCTCCTGTGGGATGCAGAAGACGAGAGAAACCCTTTGGAGGGCGCTCCCAGAATATCAAACTCTGTCAAAGGAGCTAAGGCTCCCTCTTGTCTGGGAGGCATTTCTGGGTCTGCAGCAACTCCTGCATCATCAGCCATTATGATACTGACTTTTGTTTGTATCACTCTCACTACAGAAGGATTGTGTCCATAGAATGTTTTATAGAATGTGGTCAAAGGAATTTCTCTCCCTGAACTTGGTGATTGATTGAATCACTATAAGCAATTTTAATAAGAATTGTGCATCAAAAGTTGCGAGACTATGTCTTTCACCTAATCTCTGCTTGAGGCGCATGGTCACCCCCCAGGAAGCCGCAATCCCTGATTGGTTCTCACCATCGTGATTAGTAGTTCGATGTCTGTGCGGCGATCAGGAGCTCCTCCTGTAGCAGTGTCGCACTGGGTTCCTCAAATGACACAGTGATCAATCGTGCACCATTAGGCATTATGCTTTACTCTAGTGGGTGCATATAAAGGAACCATGGGTTTGGTGAATTTGCTGCTACTCATTGGAGCCATGAGTACCTCTTTATCTACAATGTTAGTATTGTAGGGGTGCCTAGAGGTCACTCTTTGTCACTGTTAATTCCAATGAAGATTCCCTATATCCCAAATGAGATTCAGGAAGACTTCGGTGTGCTTGCTCGGCTCAATACTTGTGCTCTCTGAGTGTAGCCTTGTATGCCCCATATTCATTCAACCAACACCATGACATACTTGGCTCCTTTCTTAAAGGCACACGACTTATAACAGCCAGGGGTGGACTGGCCTATAGGGAACTCTGGAGATTTCCCGGAAGGCCTCTGCACCCTGGGCCTCTTTTGTGTGGTAAAGTATTTTATTTCCAAATGTTCTCATGGGAAAATGGTTTGGCTTGCTGAAAATGTGTAATATGGGTCAATTTTTAAAAATATTTCTAGGGCCACTTTTGGTTCCCAGTCCACCCCTGATAACAGCCAGGTCCTCTGAGGCCTCCTATTGTGCACATAGGAGACAGGACTTGGCGAGAGATGGGACTGACACATTTCTCCCTGCTTCCTGTTTCTTCTGTCACAAGAACAGGGAGCTGGGAGTTTGTATGCAGTGTGGGGTCCTGCTGCTGATGAGGAATTCATATTTTAAAACAGATGTGTGTGTTTGTGTGTGTGCATGTGTGCACGCGTGCACATGGGTGAGTGAAGGTGTGTAAAAGGCAAGCATGTGTGTGAGAAAGTGGGGTGGGGCAAAATCGGGGACTTTGTGTGGGAATGTATCAGTTTTGGTGGCAGTGAGAGTGACATGGGACATAACTGGGTGTACTGGAACATACCACGGGGGAACTCAAAGAGTAATAGGGAGTTTCTTGGGGTTAATGGGAGTGACATGTGGCAAATCATGGGGCATTTCTAGGTGTAACACATGAAACAGATGCGATTAGGAGGTATAGGGCAGTTCTGGCACAATGAGAGTGACATGGGGGAATTCAGTGGCATTGGGTTGTGACATGGGGCTGTTCTTTTGGGAATTGGAGTTTCAGTGGTAATGGGATAGTTCTGAGAGCAATAGGAGTGCTATATGGCAAATCAAGCACAGTGTGATGTGACCTGAGGTGGTTTTGGATCAATGAGGGGGGCTTTGGCCCAATCACAGAGGAGTGGGGCAGTTCCGGGACACTATGGGAATTGATAGAGTATTATTCTAAAGCAATGAGAGTGGTATGGATCGAATCAAGGAGATAATACAGCAGTGTTGAAGGCAATTAGATTGACATAGGGCAAATCAGAGTGAAATGAGCAATGACATGGAGCAGCTCTAGTAGTGATTGGAGTGATATGGGGCACATTCGGGGACAATGAGCATTTATGGGGCACTACGAAAATACATGGTGCAACTCATAGAGCAACAGGGAATTTTGTGGGATAATGAGTCACCTGGGGTATTTGGGGACAATGGGATTTGATATATAGAAGTTTTAGTGACTATTTAGATGCCACCTCTTCAATGTGCTTAATGGGGATGTAGTTTAGCATTTGATAATGACGCTTAGTATTGGGGTAGATAGAATGGGTTTGGTTTGTAGGCCACAGGCCACAAAAGTGCTGGCATAGCGGCAGGCGCACGAACATGAGTATTCAGCGGTTCAGAAAATAATGCAAAATTGAAAGCTGAATGGCTGTACTTCGCAAGATGGAGCACACAATGTATCAGAGGCGATGGTCCTTGAAAATAGCATGCTCGTTGTTCATGCAGGGCAGGAGGGAAGAAAGAAAAAGATAGTGCAACACATTCCCAGGGCTGCAGGATGTTGTGCTAAGCAAAATACTGTCCAAGGATCACCAAAGCCAGGGTATGGAAAATTACACGAGCTGATACGGGCGGTGGTGACAGATGACACCACAGAAGAGGCTGGGAAATTTTAAAGAAAATACATATAATCATATAGAGGAGGAGGTGTTCAAGGAGGGTATGAAATAGAGGCAGAGAAAAAGGGGTGAGAAAAAGCTTCCAGGAGAGAGAGAACTGTGCTGCGTGGCTGGGGATTTTGGCAAGGATCGTGTGCTGAGCTGCCGATCAGTGCATATGGGAGTTCGAGCTGCCGAGAATTCTTGGAAGGCCGTGGTAGGAATCCAGGGTAGGATCCTGGCAGAGATGGGCTGAAATGTACCTATCTGCAGGAACAGTGCTGGTAAGCCAAGGCGGGCGGCCCTTCTGAAAGGCAGAGAGTCCAGAAATAATTTGGTGGGTGTGTATAAATAGGTGAACAACTAATTAGGACCCCTCTTACAGGCTAATTGGCAAGGTGTCAGACAGGAGAAGAAGAGCATAACTCCCATAATCTTTTAGGTACCGAAAGATTATTGGAGTGGCCAGATTCAAAGCTTTGAAGGGGAGTTTTGTCCCTTTAGTGAAGAGAGGGTCACAATCTATAAATCCATCCAATGATAAGCAAATAGGCAAGGAGAGCAATCAGGAGCTGTAAACATGTTCATATTTTATTGCTTTTATAACAAATGAGTGCTGGGTAGGCTCTCTGACCTTAGAAGGAAAACCCATATATTTGAAATGCCATGCTGAAGTAGAGTGTGTTTTTTGCACATATGCCTAATGCAAAATGTTTTTTTTTACAAATGTACTCAAGTCTAACAAGTGGCCTAGTTGAATAGCCTGCCTGTTCTTGCTGATGACATTGATATATATAGTGCCTAACTGTGAAAGTGTGTAGTGGTCATTATTGTGTCTAGAGCTTGTCCTTTTTCCTGTATCTGTATTAAGAATAATAGGCACAGTTTGAAGCCTGAAGATACCTTGTTAAGGTCCAGCGGTATAATAAAAGCGGTAGAAAGGAAGAGTCAGGCTATTTCTTCCTACATTTCTCTAATGTGATACTTAATGCTGTCTATAACGTATGGAGACATGCCTGCAAAATCATTACAGGAACTGTGGCGGTGTGATGTGTTGCGATGCAGATCATATTAATTAATATTATTGCAACAGTTTTTATGACTTTTTACACTCAAAGGAAACATGGTATTTCCTTTTTTATTTATGAATTGTTTTGATTATCTATATGTATGATATTTTTATGTGCTGAGGTTTATATGTCTCAACCAGTTACACTTAATAAAAACATTTTTTTTTAAAGAAAAGAAAATGAATGGTATTGTTGCGGGCAATTCAGTATTATTTGGGAGCAGTGTAACTGAATCTACATTTCGCTAAAGGATTGTGATGACGATTTTCTAAAATAAACCCAAGTCTTTCCCCAGCAAAACACGTTATCATGCTGGCAATGTAGATGCCAACTTGTTAATGTGTTTAACGCTGCAATACTGCCATGCCTGATGCTGTTGAAACTTGCAAAACACTGATAATATATGATTGACTGGGACATTGTCAAACTGGCGTGGCAATACGGAAATTGGCTTGTCAATGTTAAAACTGAAATGTTGGCAAACTTTCTTGACCTTTTTCATATTTAGTAGTGTAGGGAGGGGATGGGATGACCACACTGACTGGCAGACAGGTGTAGGCGGGTGCAGGAATACACTATTAGACTTTACTTTAACACTTGATCCGCCTCTTACCTGTCTCCAACCCCCGCTTACCTGAGCTCAACATCACCTTAGTGCACCTCTCGGGGACGTTGGCGTGTGAGGGAAAGGCAAAGGTTAGGATGCGATTCCCAAAATCCCTACGGACAACAACACTGGCTTCGAATAACACCCAAAGGAAAGGAGGACAATTACAGTCTTTTTAGTTGTTCTTAAATTCAGTTAAGCCTTTCTTCCAGTACACCAGCAGGGTTCTAAAGTTTACTAGAAAAACAGGGAATCGCACAACACTATTTACATTACTACCCTACCTGAGCAGATGCATTCCTAAACACATTAAATAAATCAAAAAGAGCCCCTTTAAAAACATATACAAATCTTTAAAAATAAAATAAGGTATTTACAAATATATACACAAGAGCCTCTATAAAGTGCACTGCAAAGCTATTTATAAAAAACCTTTCTTGGGAGACAGCCACGTAAGCCAGCTGCACCCTGGGGAGTCTGTGTGGGCCTGGTAGAGGTCAGGGGGGCTTTTTATAATGGACGTGGTGCTCCCCTCCCTCTCACAGGGAGCATGCGTAGGCCAGGACCAGCCAGGGAGATGGCGGTGATGGTGGTGTCCATCCTGACAGGGAGCACTGGTAAGTAAACAATTTGGGGAGCACGTCAGTAACAGGAGGCGTGAGGGAGGCAGCAGTGAGGAAAGGCACTCCACTTCCTGTCAGAGAAGCACCACACTATCAAGCTCGATCCCAAGGCAGTGATTTTTTTTTATTCAGTTAGCGGAAATCTCCTAATTGTGGGTGGGTTAACTGAATAAGGGTGCTCTGATTGTGCCGCTCTAAATTGTTGGAGTAAAGGATCCCCGCGCGGCATGATGCATGGGGGTCCTTTACTCTTATTTGTTTCCTTCCCTCTTTTGCCATTGCCCCCACAGGGGGTTACAGTAGTCTTGCATGTGATAGCAACATGCCTGTAGATGATTATATGTTATGTTCTAGCATACTGTTTGTGACCTTGCATCTGAGGTACTGCCGTATTTCATGTGTTTTCTTACAGAAATGCCTATCGGTGCCCTGGTTTTTTAACTCACGTGAAGAGTGAGCTGTAAAATGCTTAATTGCTATCGATTTGAAATACAATTTGAGTGGGGGGTCCAAGAACCCCTGAGTGGGGGTTACAGAATTTCAGCTCACATCTGGTATCTGTTCACCCCAACATCCCCTCCCTTCTCATGCACTCTCTATAGTCCAGCCCATTCCTCTGTGCTGTTGCTGCCCTCTGTTTGATTAGCTTTCCTCTCCCACTCACTACCCACACACTCAACGTACCTTATCTCCTTACTCTCTCTTAGGTACAATCGGCTCCTTGACTTGTTTTCCTTTAGATTTCGCTTACATGGTCTTCCTCTGCTATTCCCTGGTAGCCGCTCCCCACCCCCTGCCCTCACGGAGCAAGCACAGCACTGCGGCAGCACACACTGAACTGGCAAACTGATCAAGGCGAAACAGCCGGGATCAATAGTTGTATTGAGCACTTTTCAAGCTACAGTGGTTTTTGCGGATTCAGTGCAAACCACGAGCCGGAGTCTCAAACTTTCCATCGACCAATGGATCAGCGCCACCCACTCGCTTCCCCTGCCTCTCTTCCTACTACCCCCTCCAGTCGCCACCTTTACGCAGTCCTGTGCCCAAAAGAACGTTTCTTTTCTTTTTCTCTGACACACCTCGTTGACATATGAGCAGGAGCATGCCTGAAAATGTAAAACATGACCATTTACAAAAAGGGCAATGTACGATATAGTGCCATTAATAGCTGGGAGCACTATTCCAGGCTAGTGTGGGTTGGTGTTCTAGAGCAATAAAGCACAAGTTTGCCTTTCTCTCAGTAGAGCCAAACTAACACCTAGATAGCATTCTGCATGGGGTGGGGTCATCTTACTGTGGCACTCCTTCAGGGTTACATTACCAGTTGATTAATACGTGTGGGAGCACGGGGTATCCCCGTGACAAGAAAGACCCCAAAAATTCGATAGATAGATACAATATTTATTAAGTGCAAACCTATTACCGAAGCGACCAGTTTCAAGGTGCCAACATGAAATACGATCAAAGGACACATTAATAGCAATTAAAACAGAACTATGACAAATACGGCAAACCAAACACCAGCATCAATGCTCATCCATCCTTCTCATGATGAGAGAGAGAGAGAGAGAGAGAGAGAGAGAGAAGTGAGCATAAAGGGGGAAGGGAACAGATGGAATGGTGGGCAGAGGGGAGAACTGTGAAAACATTGCTGCATTAATATGACCCTGAAACACCTTGGGTTCCTACCTAGGTTTCTGTACTTGATCACAGCTTCTTAGGGGAGCAGCGATGACTGATCTTGGAGCTTGATTACAAGTGATTACAAGAGGTGGCTTCCACAGCATGCACGGCTTCAGAGTTGCAATCCAATGCTTGGGATGGTGGCGTCAGTTTCATAGGCTTCAGCCGCAGCTTTCAGGGCCCCATGTGTGTAGGAGGAAGAGCCAAATGGGAAACAAACGCGTATTTGACACAGCCGTGCCATGAACAAATCAATTAGAATGTAGCATTGGCTGAGGTGCCCCCGGGAGATCACCTGTCTGCTTCCAAGCCACAGTGGACACTGCAATGGGAATGATGACAAGGTGGGAAGACTGTAATCAGAGAATGATATTATTTGCAAAGTGCGCTTTCTCCTGCTCTTTGACCCACCCTGCAAATGAATAGATGCAATTGGGTCAGACATATTCTTTTTTATTATGGTTGTTTGCAACGTATCATACCAAATTATCGCAACCCATCACTTCGAGGCACAAAATACCGAATTTCGTGAGCCCCATTTCACCATATATGTATGTGGGGGAAGCTGGTTAAGTTAATAAAAAAGGTGGAGGTGTATGTGGGGGGTCAGTTGGGGTTCTGTGGTAAACCAAAAAATAAATCTGTATTTCAGGGTTCACAGTGATTTTTTCGACAATATCACATAGATCTGTTTGCAACATGCATGCATATACACTGAGATGCATATACACTGAGAAGCATATACACTGAGATGCCTATACACTGAGATGCATATACACTGAGATGCATATACACTGAGATGCATATACACTGAGATGCCTATACACTGAGATGCATATACACTGAGATGCATATACACTGAGATGCATATACACTGAGATGCATATACACTGAGAAGCATATACACTGAGATGCATATACACTGATATGCCTATACACTGAGATGCATATACACTGAGATGCCTATACACTGAGATGCATATACACTGAGATGCCTATACACTGAGATGCCTATACACTGAGATGCATATACACTGAGAAGCATATACACTGAGATGCATATACACTGAGATGCATATACACTGAGATGCATATACACTGAGAAGCATATACACTGAGATGCATGTACACTGAGATGCCTATATACTGAGATGCATATACACTGAGAAGCATATACACTGAGATGCATATACACTGAGAAGCATATACACTGAGATGCATATACACTGAGATACATCTACACTGAGAAGTTGCTTAAAGGACATGGGAGGGAGTGGAAGACTGGGAAGCGTATAGAAAGATTTCAGAAAGGAGGTGGACGTGCACAACATTTGTCAGCCCGGTCTAAGCCGTGCTTTGCACTTAGTCGATCTGCAGTAGCAGTTGTTGCATACGCACACTTGTATAGCAGTAGCCCCTATAGACCCTGTGATGTGTGAGGCACTGCCGCCCCATGCCCATGGGTATGGGGTAGCCTCAGCCCTCACTCTGACTAAAGTCAGGGCTACGGCTGGGGTCGAGCTGTATTGACGGCTGGCTGGTGGCGTGGGATAGGGCCGCTCTACCTCCTGCTCCCTTGTGCATGTAAAACAGGGGCAAGGAAGCTCTTCCTGCTACCTTGTTCCTGTCTGCGTGGACTGCCGGAGTCGGGGGCCCTGACTGAAAACACAACATGAAGTCCTTTCCAAAGCTGGGTGGAAAACAGGTAAGAAAGCCTTTTTTTATTTGTATATGACTGTATGTGTGTATTGTGACGGCGTTTCGAATGTGCATGTTTATATGTGTGTGTGCATGTGAATAGTGTGTATGGGTGTGAGTGAGCATGCTGTGTGAACGAGAATGCAGTGTGTGTGAATGTCCTGGGTGCGTGTGTGGAGAATGCAGTGTGAATGTTCTGGGTACTCGTGTGAGTGAATGTGAGTGAAGCTTTATGGGTGAGTGATATAGTAGAGTGGTGATCTGACATGGCTATGTAATGGGCTATAAGATAAATAAATACAAAATAAACAGGGCTGTGCATGCAGTATATTGTATCTAGCGAACTTTTGTCACCGATTTACGGTTTCCATACACCTGTGTGGGGATGCTGTTAGTACTCTTGTTCAGAGGAGAATTGCCTAGCCTTTCGGTGCTGGACTCCCCCAGAGCAGGACAAAGACTGATATGTTTTGGATATTTCTCCACTGTAATATATAGTGAGCTAAAGAATCTAAGTAAGGCTCTCGTAACCAGGACTAAGGACTGGCAGAGGGACTCCCAGGACCCCCCCATGTTAATTTGGCTTCCATACACCTACACATAACCAGCCCCCTCAACGCCTTCTCTTCTTACTCTCAAAATTGTTGACTCCCCTTCTGCATGGTGCTTCTGCACCTGTGCCCTCTGATTACACCACCTAATGTGACATCATTGTAGGCCCTGAGCAGCTTTGGAGCACAGGGGTACGCTGTCAACTTCTGTCAGTAAGGCTGTTGTTTTCTGTGTATTTCTCTTCCCCAAACCATAGCCAAACATATAAATGCATTCTTCTGGATCCTTCCCAGAAATTACAGAAATGAACCCCTTTTCTGGTCTAGCAGGGCATCACTGCACTCGAAATCGATTGCTCTCCTGGGCCCTCTCCAGAACCCAGCGTGAGAGAGGTTTTCTTAAGTTTTTGCTGCCACTTGACAGACTAAACCTTATCTCTGGGGTACACTGCAGAGCCCTGTACATTCAACAAATCAAAATTGCGATAAACAGAGGACCTCCGATTTGAATACTGTGTTCTTACAGGATGCGCCAGCAGGCTGCCAGGAAATACAACCCCTTTACATTTCATCAGATTACATTACATTGCACAAAATATCGCAAAATCTACAATTCCCACAAACAACGCAAACATATATATTTTTTTAAATAACGGTTAACGAATAGCTGTAATTATGCGCCATTCAAGAAAATGAGAAAATATTATACATGGCAACATATATCGATAATTTTTAGACAGCTACATAATTCAACATTTTTACTGCCAGAGTCCTCCATTATGCCATAACAACCGTGATTGGAATACTGCAGAATTACCTAAAGATGTTTTATTTAAAGTACTAATCTATAGCATTGATGTTCAACATTTACTCTAATTTCTTTGTATTCCTGTTCAGTAGGAAAACATTTTAGGTTAAAATATACTACTATACGTCTCAAGTTTAAGAAATCTGAATGGGGACAAAGTGCAGTGGTCCTGGGAAGCATAGGCATGGGCGAGACTACTAAACACAAATGATTAATATAGCAAATTAATAATTGAACAATCTTCTCAGTTGGAGAGATATGCAGATGCAGGCACTATTCAGACTGAATGGGAACATTTTTTTTATAACAGCTGCCTGGTTATGTTAGTAGTTCAATATATTATTATTTTCCATTAAACAAAACAAAGTAATAATTGATAGAACCAAACAGTGGGCCTCATTACATGTTTGCCAGTCCGGAAACAAGGTGCAGGTAAGCCCACCAGCACCCTTGTTTCTGGACCGGAAAACTACAAGTCTGCCTGTCGGAGCCGCTGTACCCGACAGGCCTGACACTGCCGGGCGCAGCGGCGACGGTAGGCAGACTTGTTAACAGTGCCGGTGCTCCGGTGTCCCCACTCCCTTTGAGTCCCATAGGACTCTATGGGAATGGGGATTAACAAATGTACTGGAGCCTGACTTCCCAGCCACCGTAATAGTCCGGTGGCACCGGGAAGTCGGGCACCGTTAAATTATTACGGGTTCGGCGGCAACCTGCTGGTAGCACCGGCAGGGTTACCGCCGGACCCATAATGAGGCTTTGGGCCTCATTACACGGTAGGCGGTAAACCATGGCGCTATTAGCGCCATGGTTCATGCCAGTAAAATACCGGCACCGCCTTGGTGGAAAGGGGAATTACAGCCCTATTCCAAGGTTGGCGGGGCAGTAATTCCCCCTTCCACCATTGGCCTTTCCCATTCCCATTTTTGCCCCATAGGGCTCTATGGGAATGGGGAAGGCGCTAATTACGGTACCGCAAATTGCGGTACCGTAATTAGCTCCACTGGTCCCTTTGCCGGTTGGTTTTTAACGCCTGCAAAAAGCAGGCGTTAAATTCCCCAACCCGCAAAGGGACCTCATCGTAAGGCGGTAAGGATTTACTGGTACCGGTAAAATACCGGTACCGGTAAACCCTTACCGCCTACCGTGTAATGAGGCCCTTAGTGTTGTATTTATGCTTGTATGTTTAAAAAAAAGAATACATGATTTCGTAATATAGCCTTGTAGACCAAGGGAGTGGTATTATTGATGGTTAATGCACTGCCCCCACGTCATAGCCCAAGAGCCATACGTTGGGGAAGGAATACAAGCAGTAGGGACCCTTTCTGTGGTGCATAAGACAATTAACACATCATGTGAATAACAATATTTCTTTTGGATTTGTGGTGGAGAAGTAAAACATGCTACTTTAAATGGTGAGTAAAGTAAATGGACAAAACATGTTGTTAAATTAAATATGGCTTCATTTTGCAGTGTAAAACTGACAAGGCTGTCTGTATAAACTAATCATTTTAATTGTAAACTTGATGAACAGTTGGGGTTTCATGAACCTGCATTGGGTGCAATGTAAATGTAATTGGCTTCTCTATACGAAGGAGTACGAGTTTTCCCATGTTTTAGCTTCCAATGTGCTGCATTTAATTGGAAGTTGCCTGTCACAGTGACGATGAAAAAAAGATAATGGCAGAGAAGTGACGCCTCAAATTCTGTTATTACTGCTTGTAATCGTGGTAAAACAACCAGATTGTAGGTGGCAGTGTTAGTCCTCATTCATGGAGACCACATGACTTGATTTCGCATGTGTCGCATTTACCACTAGCGGTCATTCTATCGGTGCTAAATCCTCCATGTTTTGGAGGTAAAGTGGAGAGTAAACTTTCAGCCAATTGCTCCACTTTACCTCCACAGTTATAATTTGACTGTGTGACAAAAGTACTGGAAATTCTGTTAGTGACACTTTTTTTCCTGCCCCCAAAATCCATAATGATATCCAATGTGTCCTTTTGAAATCCATCTTGCTGGGATATTGCATGACTGGTTCTTGAATGCAGAGAAATGCTTTCTGACACTTCCCTGTCTGCTGCTGAAAACATAATGTTAGGAATGCAGTAAATATTGACTTCACTTTGAGCATTCTGATTGGCTTAGAAGCTGTCTGTCAGGTGTATCGACCCACGTTCAAGTTATTATGCTGCAACCTTTGGTGCTGTGGGCTTAGAAAATCCAAGATGGCCGAAAAGCCCACATTTGCGCCAGAATCCAGGAAAACCGCGCAGTTTTTGCACAAACCAAAATGTTCGCCTAACCTGCCACCCGCCAGTGCGAGCGTGATGGGCCAGAAGCACCATGAGTGAAAAGTGGTGCCAAAGGAAAAACAGCAGTGCCTGTTAGCTCAAAAAGCGCTTTGAAATCACCTTTGTTTCTCTGAAATGCAAGCTCAAAATGCCTATTTAAAACATTGCAAGATATTCAAAAATCTTACTGAACACCAGCAGACGTCTGGTAGAATGAAGTCTTGTGTGCATACGAAATCTGGAAGGATGAAGAGCCTAAAATAATGTTCATAACACAACTGGCTGAGCTGTGGATGTCAGCAGCTTAAGTGAAATGGGATTTAAAGCCACTAAAATCGAAATGTTTAAAATAAGTGAGTGACCTACTTTTGAGTGTCACATAGGTTGCAACTGTTTAAATGTCATCGTTTTTAACTTAGAATCAGCGTTCTAGCTGCATGTGTCAAAATTGTAAGTTTGATTTGAATGAAGAAAAATGGGAACAAAAGTGACATTTGGCTGAAGCCTGGCTTAAATGGATTGAATTCTGCCCGGCAACTACCCCCGACAGGAGTTGAAACTTGCCCAGCAACTGCATTCACAGGCCTGGCTGCATTCTGCTGCCCCCACCAAAAGGAGATCACACCTCTCTGATTGAATCAGGGGAGGAGTACCTGGGAGAAGGGAAACAGAACAATGAACTTACCTTTGCACCAAGCAATTTCTAAATCAGGGGGTCGTAAATGGCTTCCTCTTGGAAGGAAATGGGAAGGGCACTGCCTCTGTGAGCCAGCTGAGCTCGGAGGAAGCGGACAAACCAAAAATTCCCCCATGTGCTTTGGGAAACCACACCCCTCTGGGCCAGAGCATAATTTTAGAAAAATTGATAATTCAAAGTACATAATTGTCAAAATTATATCAATAATATCATGATTCCTGTGATTTTTCTGTGCAGATTTTAAGAGGTGTTAGGACTCTGTGGTATGTTCTGGGGGGCAGTAGCGGAAAATAGGGTATCACTCCAAATGTATGTATGTTAAAAATCTGACACTTCATCATCTGATGCCCATATTCCTTGCGCATATTTGTGTAAATTCTGGAAAAGTTTAGAGGTTGTGTTCTGGATGAAAAGGGCAGAATTCTGTCAGAAGTGAACACAACATCTTACAAAGACAGGGATCGGATGGTTTGGCGCTACAGAAAATATGTTAACAGGACATATAATATTAGAAAAATTGTACATAGATAAATATGCATTTAAGTCAAAAATAGATTTGTGTGCAAAGTGACAAGGGGAGTGTTCTTTCTGTATGCCATAAAAAGGATGCCGGATGACTCACAATTCAGTTCCCCATTCAGGCGACAGAGAATCCTATGGCCTATCGGGATCCGTAGAGGGTTGGGCATAGAAAGTCAGCCTTCCCACCCACTTTCAAAAGACATAAAAAGAGCCACTGAGACCCAGGTAGAGACTGCTCTTTCCACTTTCTTGCGAAGCACTTTGACGGACGACTTCAAATTCAGGCAATATCCGGAGACCAGAACTTAGGAAACCAGACTGCAGACTTCAAATCCAGACAGATCCTGAGATCCAGAACTTAGACTCCAGAACTTAAATCAGAGGGGCCAATCCACACGCTGAATCCTTTTCAGCAGGCCTCAAAATCTTTTGTAACTTGATATTCAACAGCCGGGCGAGCTGTTTGATTCTGGCTACAACCCTGTGCCAGAACCCAGAAAGCAGAGCTGTATCCAGACCGCCGTGCAGTGCCGATAGAAGACCAGACCCAGACCAGACCGCTGTGCAGTGCCAGAACTTTTGCCAGAACCAGAGATCCAGACCAGCAGAGCAGAGAGAACCGCAGCTAAACCTGTTGACCAGATCTGTGGCGAGGCCCATTCCTTCCAAAATTAGAATTGAGTATCCAGCCAGAGCTGTGCAAACCAATTTCTTAGTTAAAAATAATCTAATTCAAACCATTTCAACTTATTTAGAACTGCATAGAAATCGTGTGTCAGTTCTGTGATTTCGAACCTGTGAAAGTGTCATTTGTCATTTGAATCTTACTTTATTTCTGAGAATCTACCTCCACTAAATTGTCCGTATCCTTTGAACCGTACGTCCTAGGAGCAAGATCTTCACTACAAATCACATTACAAGTATTTTTGCCTGTTTAAAGGCATACCGGTTGCTCTAAGCTTGCTAGGGGGGAACTGAATTGGTATTGCATTTGATTGTATTCCTGAAAATTGTGTGCTCTCCTTCCATCTCTTTATATTGCATAGGGGGGGGAGTGAATTGCCACAAGGGGAAATGTGATTATGTTATCTCTTGTTGAAACCATATCACTTTATCCCTGTGTTGCAATCTTTCCATCATTGCTTTTCCTTGAAACCATAAAGTATTCTCTGCTACCTTATCCTTTCTATACCAACTCCTAAGTAATTCAAGAAGTGTGCTAGTGTAGTATTATCCATTGTTGATCACTGTCATATTCATAAGTGCAATATCAAATATAATTTATTCATAAAAGTGTGGTATATATATATTGTTTAATTTTTCAAATAAATCTTCTAATTTTCAAAACAATCCTACTTCTTGGCTCGGTGAGGTCAGGGGGATTCAAAGAGAGGGGCGTTATACAAGGATTTATCATCCAGATCTATGAACTTGTCATATAAATATATAAATAAGGGCTTCCCTTGGGCATCCCAGACTAGGCATTGACTTAGTTGGAGTGCTTTATTGAAGTCACTTAACAGAGTGGGGGCTCGAGCCGGGATGTCTGGATTAGACCTACCACTTGTGCAGCTTAATACAGTGTGCTAACTGACAGGATACATAAATCATGTTGGATCACCACACTGTTTTACACTGTAAAATCACCCCTCAACAGAAGGACGCTCTAAGGAGACGGTCTGTTTTGCAAAATAAAATACAAACTTCTGTAAGTCAGGAAGGAAATCAATTTCCAGAATGATGACATTGATAGATATGAAGATAGCTAGAGAGCACCTCTTACATAAACTGTTTGTGAGAGGTGAATGGTCTGAATAGGACCAGAATGTGTGGCTGCAGGCAATCACACAACAGGTCAATGCGACTGGGTTAGACAGCTGGAAAGATCAGGGTCCTTACACGTGGCCCTGAGCGAACTATACATGGCCCCTAAGGTCAAAGATGAGCACAACAAGATTGTTAGGATAGTGGCATATTTGTATTTATATATGGGAGCCATACAGGATAAATGTGCTGAAGGCCAAGATCTGGCAAATAGGCAACAGATGGCATTGGAGAAGGCCCGATCTGACCTGGTCTCTTCTGAGCAGAGGCTGCACAGGAGCCAGGAGTCAGAAAATGAGAGTAGACAGTATCTCATTAAAATCAAAGAGGATATGGGTATCCTGCAACAGGAAATGTCTGACCAGGATACCAGATTTCTTGCCTTGCAGAAGGAGTACCAAGAAGGTTTGGACCCCCTACTGCAGAGCCAGAAAAAGCTGGAGCAACAACTGGACTTCAATAGGGCATGCGCAGAGCAGGTAGTCACCCTCCAAAGCCACCTAGATAGGGAGAAGGCAGAGAGCAACAAACTGATTCTCAAAGACCTGGATACCCAGACAGAATTTGAGTAAGAGCGCCAGAAAGCTGGTGCCCTTAAAAGGCAGAGGGACCACCTGGTGGCACAGATGCAGGCTCTTAGTCAGGAAAGGGACACCTTAGGCCAGGAAGTCTGCCAATTAAAAGAAAACAATTTAAGAAAATCACTTGGCCCTCCAAAGACTGGGTGACCTCCACAAAGAGCATCAGAACTTGTTAGAGCACATCAGGAGAGTGGAAGATGCTCTGGCAAGAAAGGAACTGGCCAGTAGGGATGGAACTCAGGAGGTAACCCTCCTGCAGCAAAGACTGGCCCAGTATTCCAGGACAAACCAGGAAGCACAGAGAGAGAATGAGGCTCTCTGCCAGGACAATGATAGGCTCCAGCAACAGGTAGCCATGCAGGAGAGACTGATAGAGTCTAGTAAGGCTTTGGTTGAGGAACTGAAAGCACAGGCTTTTGCATGGCAACAGGGAGCAGGGGCTGATAGAGATGAAGTTCGCTGGGAAAGGGAAACACCTGAGCATAACCTCAGGAGCCCTAGTACCGGAGGCCTTCATCTCTCCCAGTCCCTGGACTCTGCCACCGCCATGTCCCCATGCGCATGTGAGCGCAGGCCCACAGGGATGGCAGATTACTATCCAGCCAAAAGTATGGGGCTCATAGGCCAGTACCACCCAGGAATGGATGGGCGGGCATCCGGGTCTGGGCACCTAAGTACAGTGCAATTTAGTGGGGACCCCCAGGAGAGTAGGCCCACTAAGGGCATCCTGAAAACCTCAGCCCAGTTAGGTCAGTGGGGGGGTACTCATCAAATCCTGGCAGCAAGGAGGGATCTCAAGACTCCTCTGAGCGTCACAGGACACAGGAGACCAGGTCCCCACATTCTGCCAGCCATTCCCAGGCTTGCAGAATCCGGGAAAACCTGGAAGATCAGACGGGCACCTCTGGGAGCAGTGCTTCTGAGTCAGAGGATGAATGGACCAGGGTTACTCGAACCAAAAAGGCCAATAAGGCAAAAAGGGCTTTGCTTAAGGACCCCTTAAAACAGATTAAGACAATGAGGAGTGTCATCACCCCTTATCACAAGAACACCAAGTATTCTGTTTGGGAACACTTGGAGCTTTACGAGCAAATGATGGAGACTTTCCATTTGAAAGACAGCAGTAGCTGCATTCAGTATGTAAAATGGACATTCTCAACAGAATACTCCAGTTTCCTTGGGGGGCTGGAGGACCAAAACCATTCAAGATGGTCCACATATAGGGCGGCAATCTTGAAACATTTTTCTGTTCACCGGAATCCCCAAGAGGCTCGCAAGGCAGCCTACAATTTGCAATGTGGGGAGGATCAGGCCCCACAAGAATTTGTGCAGGAATTGAAGCGTGCCTTTGCGCAGACTACCAGAAGGGTACACGGATAGCAAAGAGTTTGTAAATACATTTTTCCATGCCTTACCCAAATACATAATGACCCAGCTATTGAGAGATTTTCACGAGAAAAGGTCACTAGACTGGGTCATTGAACAGGTTACCCGGATCTATGAGGTGCAGAAGCCCATAGAAAATAAAAATAACGCCCAGAAAAGCCCCAAACCAACCAGCACCCCTTCTGCTGCTAAGGTGGCAGAGGTAAAGGTTGCCCCCATTTTAGATTTGGAGATGGTGGGGCCTAAAAACCTGCCTGCACCAAATAATTCTAAGCCCAGAAGGCCCTCGGGCCAGTCACAAACAGGGAGTCAAGGAGGTAGTCCCACAAATGGGATCCCTCATTCCCCTGATTATGTAAGTCCCCGTTACAAGGGAAACCGACCCATCCTGGGTTATGTGTGGACTCCTCCGGCCCAAGGGGGGGATCTAGCCAAGCACCTAACCCAGGGAATTCCCCTCCTAACTTCCCACAGGAGAGCATAAATTCACCAAACCCTGGGCAGAATTATTTTCCCAGGTATCCCCCCAATTTCCAGCCCCAAAATCATCCATCCTTCTTTCCCCAATTCCCTGAGCCCAGACCACCTAATCCGGGTGAGGGGAGGCCAAGGGTGGAGGGGTACCCAAATCTTCCCAACCCGGGGTACTACCAGAGAAGGGATAGCTACCCTTCCCCGGAACAGCCCAGGGGAGAAAACAGAACCCCGTATCAGCCTGAGCGGGTTTCACAGTTAGTTCGCCAGGTCCAAAATATGGCACGGGATCTGGGTCACATGCTGAGGGCTCAACAGAACCCTCAGATGAGCATGCTGGTGCAGAATGCCCCAAACTCTGGGCCTGGTGCTCCAGAACAATGACGGGAGCAGCACCCCGATAACCCACTGGTTCCCAGGGAGGAGGCACAAGGGGAAGGGGACTGTAAAGCTTTGGAGGAAGCTTCCTTCCCCACTTGTAAGCAGCCCCTGGAAACCCAGGAACCGGAAACAAAATCTCCTACCCCTGAAAGTCTACCACCCAAGGAGCAGAGAGGAGGTAGGAGAAACAAAGGACCCAAACAGACCCATTTTGTGGAGGAGGTACAGATCTTCCAATTTGAGGGAGAGGGATCCTCAGAGGACCCTGGGAAAAGGATCTTCTCCTTCAGATGGGGGAACTCCTCCCAAAGAAAGATGGATCCCAAGGGATTCACATCCCGACTGGGGAGATGTGGGGACTGAGCTAGCGCCGCCCATCATCTCATCCCAGAACCAACCGCATCAAAATCCTCTGGTTCAAACCCATCCTGGTGACTGCCTCCAAAAAGGGGGGGCGTCCCAGAACCGGAACCAGGGGAACCCACAATGGCTCTGATTTCCAGTTGCCAACTTTCTCTTGCAGATTCCCATGACTCTCAACAGAATTCTGCCCAAATCTCTTCTCTCGCAATGTCCAAAACAAAAAGATTAGCCCACCAGTTGTCCAAATATGTGCATTATCTGTGCCCCCTTGAGGAGAAGGAGGGAAGATACTATGCCCCGGTACAAGTGCAAGGGCAGGGTACAATTTTGGCACTGGTGGACACTGGATCCCAAGCTACTCTTCTGTCCAGAAGGGCCTTTGATGAACTAAATGCAGGAAGGGGGGATAATCACCGTATTCCTCTCACCTCTCTTCCTGGACAACTTCATAACTTTGACGGGAAGGAAATTCCCATTGAGTGGACTGCAGATTTAGACATTAAAATTGGGCGACACAAGGTGAAACACCCGGTCATAGTAGTGACTCCAGAGGGCACCCCTTGTTTACTAGGGAATTACCTCCTGAGAAGTTAGTCACCCCTAATAGACTGCATAAACAATGTTAGTTTAAACGGCACCTGCCACATGGTTGAACAAAAATCTGACCGAGTAGAATTTCACTTCCAGAACAACCAAATTCCAGACGTGACAGTAATAGCAGAAGGACAACAGACTGGTGACGGGGGTCCTCTCTATTTCTGAAAATCAACCTTCCTTCCAGTTTAAGGTGGTATTCCACACTGGGAGGAAACTGAAATTCTTTACTAATCCACAATCCAACATTCCCACATAGTCCAGAAAAATGTGAAATCAGCTCAGAGCCTGGCTGATATTCAGCAAATTGGAGAGCAGTTGTTCATCCCTGTTCAGTTAAATGATGGGAAGGACTCTGTTCTCGCCTGAGTGTGTGTGAACAACGGTAAGAGCTTCATCAGCAAAGCCATGTTCCGCCAACTCCCAAAAGATCCAGCCATTGCCACATTCAAACTGATAGACGAATGGGAAATGGATCTGGAAACACCCAATCACAAACATCTCCTGCCAAGCAGGTGTATGCTCAAAATCTCCATTGGCAACAAGAGCATAGTCCTTAATTGTTGGGTCGTGCGAGACATCACTGCCGCCTTTTACTTAGGCAGTGACATTCTCAATCGCGTTGCCATTAGTTTGGACCTAATAAACTTCAAAGCTTGGTCCCGATTAGCGGAGTATCTCATGGGCTTTGATGATCCAGAAAAAGCATTTAGGTCAGCTCAATTGCTATTTTATGCAGTTGAAATTCAGATTAAAGAGGAAGTCACCATCCCAGAAAGGACCCGACAATTCTCCTTGGAAGTGAAAGTTAAAAGAGGACAAAAATTGAAAAACCCTGATGCTTATATTCATCTAAATGCTTCTCTCCAACAGCAAGGGTTGGGGCTGAACCCAACACCATTAGTCAACATAGAACATGACACCATTCCAATAGAGGTGGATAACAGCGACTTAAAGAGTATTACTCTAGCTGCAGGCACCATTATTGGAATGGCGGTTGATGACCGACATTTTTCCATTGATTTAGGAAATGAACTGTAAGGACCAATCCCCAAGGACTGTTTTGACAGTGACAGTGATGACAACACAACACCAGACAGGATCTTTACCCGGCATGGGGGGAACTTCCTGGTGTACACTTCCTGCCCTTATGGTAAGGAAGATGTGACTTGTGACTTCAGAAGGGATGAGGTGATTTTCCAGGTCCATTAGGGCTGCCTTGCCCACCGGAATCCTCCAGTCCAAATCAGCACTCTGACCAGGGACTTCTCCACCCAGATGGAGGAGGCCGCTGAGATAGCAAATCCAGAAGTCTTTCCAGGCTTCAGGCAGATGGTGGAAGAGAGAGTCAACCTAGCTGATGCCTGTGTGACTCTGGAACAGAAGCAAAAGTTGACACAAGTTTTCTTGGATTTCCAAGATCTCTTTGGGGTAGACTCATATGACTGTGGTCGCACCGACATCCACACAACAACAATTCCCACGGACCCTGGCATGATTCCAGTGTTTGTGAAGCAATATCGCTTGCCTCTCGCATCCATGGAGTCCCTTACTGAAATAATTAAGAACCTTGAGTCCTGGGGAAAAATCTGTCCAGTACACAGCACCTTCAATAATCCGGTGCTGGGAATATTGAAGCCAAACATCCAGTGGAGACTCTGCGCCGGCCTTAGGGAGCTCAACAAACTGGTCCATACTTCCCGATGGTCTCTTCCCTACATTGACCAAGGGCTGGCCCAGATCCAGGGGTCACAGGTATTCATTGCAATAGACCTAACCAACGGATACTGGACCGTGCCTGTCAGTAGGGAGGACCAATACAAACTGGCTTTTACCTTTGGGGGCCAGCAGTACACATGGACCCGGACCCCCTTCGGATACCTCAACTCCGGAAATGAATTCAACATTTTCCTACATAAGGCCATGCCCGACCTGGGTGCGAGGGGTAACCTGGCTTATGTAGATGATGTCCTCATCAAAAGTTCAGATGTGGAGGAACACATTGCGGAGATCCGTTATGTTCTGACACAGTTGAGGGCCGCTGGAAGCAAAACTTTCCTTTCAGAAAGCACAGTGGTGTAGAACCCATGTTAATTTCTTGGGGCATGAGATTACTCCTCAGGGTCTCTCTCCCCAGGAAAAGAAAGTGGAAGCACTTCAGAAACTAAAAGACCCCACAACTCTGCGGGAACTAAGGAGCCTCCTTGAACTGACTAATTACAGCAGAAAGTTCATTGAGGGCTACGCAGAGATCACTAGACCCCTGAGTCATCTCTTGAAGCGGGTGGTCAAGTGGGAATGGGGTCCAGAACAATCTGATGCAGTAAGACAGCTGAAAAGAAGCCTCTCACAAGCGTCCTGCCTAGCTTACCCTGTCAGAAACAAGGAGTTTTTCTTGGAGACAGGGTTCTCTAATACATGCTTGACTGCAGTATAATATCAAAAGCATGACTAGGTCAATAAGGTATTGTCCTATGCGAGCAATACTTTATCCTCGGTGGAGGAAAAATTCAACGATTGTGAGAAGGCACTCCTGGCAACGGTGTGGACATTGAAGAATTACCGCCCGTTTATCCAGGGGGAACACATCATATTGGACTCCACACCAGCCTCTGCAATATTTCCAAAGTGACAGAATCTGGGCTGGAAATGTGAGTAATTCCCGAATTACTTACTGGATTCTGTCAATGCAAGGCTTTCCTGTGGAGGTTAGATATGGCCAAAACAAGAAGAGTCCCTTCGCACAAGTTCTGGCTGACTTGCATGATTGTGCCAGAGAAAACTGTCTCGAGGACGAAAGTCTAAAAATCAAGGGCAACATGGAGGCATTCCTTAATTCCCCACACAAAGTCTATGAAGAAGACAAATGTGAGGGAATGCCCACTGTCTATGTGGACGGATGCTCTTACCATGTTGACAACAACGGGGAGAAAGAACTGGTGGCCGGCTTAGGGAATGCATGGGTGAATAAGTCCCCAGAACTCTCCGCTGGATACAAGATTGGTCCCCGAAGTAGTCAGGTGGCAGAGTTGATGGCTGTGTATCAAGCCATCCTCACTGCTGTCCAATATCAACTCCACGAACTGGTCATAATCACAGATTCAGACTATGTACGGAACAGGTTTGTGGAGCACCTGGATAATTGGAAAACCAGAGGCATGTTATGTGCTAGTAACAAACTCTTGAAACATGGGAAGTTAATCCAAAATATTGATGATCTGGTCACCTCGAATGGGATGACCGTCTACTGGAAAAAGATCAAGGGTCATTCCAAAGTAGAGGGACCAGACAAAACTGGAAATGGCTTAGCTGATCAGCTGGCCCAAACCGGGGCCATCCAAGGGGATCTAATAGAGATCGAGTCCCTGTTGGGGGAAATCCAGGTCACTGCTATCACTAAGTCCCAGACAAATGCTCAAAATGATCTTTCAACTGCACAATGGAGTAAGGAGACACCAGATGCTGATTTGATAACGGCTCAGAAGGGGGATCCAATAATTGATAAGTTTTACCAACACATTGAGGACCCTGAGAACTTTCCCCTGACAGATACCAATTACATTGGGAAAGAGGATCTTAGAGTGTTGATGAAATGTCCAAAAATTTTCCAAATCCAAGACGGTTTGTTGGTAAGGAAATCCGAAGCTGGCCTTGATCAGTGGGTGGTTCCTACCTCATTTTGAGGCCTGATTTTAAGTCACGACCATGATGCGGCCACTGCCAGTCATAGGGGGTTTCATACAACACTTGAGATCTTAAAAGAGGTTGCATACTGGCCACACATGGGGCAGGACCTGAACCAATATTTGAAGGGGTGTCTTGTGTGTGCACAATTTCAGCCAACATCCCTCACACACCGTGCGCTTCTTCAAAAGAGGGGGATGACACTACCATGGTCAGATTTGCAAGTCGACTTCATAGGCCCCGTGGTTCGCTCCTTTAGGGGAAATAAGTACATGTTGACGGTGACATGCTTATTTACTAAATGGTGGAATGTCTCCCGGCCCAAAACTGCAAGGCAGAGACAGCAGCTGCCCTGATGATCAACCACATCTTTCCGCGTTTTGGTCTACCCCAAAGGATTGAGTCAGACAGAGGTAGCCATTTTACCTGCGAAGTAATGACTAAGATGTGGGATATACTGGGGGTTAAAAGGAAGCTACACATTGCTTACCGACCAGCTTCTTCTGGTGCAGTGGAATGTTACAACCAAACCATTGTGAGCATATTAAAAAAGTTTGTGGCAGATTCTGGGCCAAGTTGGGATATCCGATTACCTCTGGTCCTAATGGCCATCAGATCTACCCCTTCATCTGCAACTATAATGTCTCCATTTGAGCTGATGACTGGACGCAGGATGGTGCTTCCCCGGCATTTGCTCTACAGGACCCAAGAGCAAACCTTGATCAATGCCTCCACAACGCATGAGTATGTTGAAAATGTTTAGGAAACACCTCCAACATGCTTTTGCCTATGCTCAGCGAAACCTAGAAAGATCAGCTGATAGCATGAAGACTCATTATGATTTAAAGACTACTAGGAAAGAATACAATGTGGGAGACCGGGTCTATCTATACAATTTCCAAAGGAACCAGGCCAAACAGCGGAAATTTCTGCCTACATGGAAGGGACCTTTTGAAATTGTAGACAAGATCTCCCCAGTCGCCTACAAGATCCGCATCCCCAAGGGTAATTTGATGGAAGGGGAAGACAAGTGGGTCCATATAAATCAGCTAAAGTATTGCCATCCCAAGCACACTCTGCAGCAATTGGAGGAGTCCTCTGCAATCCCAGAGGGGGCAGCTCCAGATTAATACAAGTCCAACCCTAAAATATTCCACATATAGCATATAAAATTCTTTGATTCTTGAATGGAAATGTCTCCTGATGTATAAAATGTATATGTTCGCCCCACCATTAATAGTGGTGGGCAAATGTCTACGAATATGTTTCTGCCGTCCTAGGTGAGAAGAGAGAGAGATAAACCATGGAGACTGCCCAAGAAGACGACCCAGGGACCGGGAGCCAAGATCCGAGGGGCCTGAGGTACCGCCCAATACTCCCATCAGGACCGGCGAGGAGAACTGATCGATCCACCCTGATGGAGGAAAAGATGCTGAACTTTGCCATCTGCGGAATCGGAAGAAGATGATGCAGACATCCCAGCGCGTGGGTCAAAACATCATTTTCACCCGACTCCCCCTCGACTCGAAATCAAAGTGCAGTCGGGCGAGAGGGCTTGTCAGGTGTATCGACCCACGTTCAAATTATTATGCTGCAACATTTGGTGTTGTGAGCTTAGAAAATCCAAGATGGCCGAAAAGTCCACATTTGCGCCAAAATCCAGAAAAACCGTTCAGTTTTTGCGCACACCAAAATGGTCACCTGACCTGACACCCGCCAGTGCGAGTGTGATGGGCCAGAAGCGCCATGAGTGAAATGTGGTGGCAAAGGAAAAACAGCAGTGCCTGTTAGCTCAAGAAGTGCTTTGAAATCACCTTTGTTTCTCTGAAATGCAAGCTCAAAATGCCTATTTCAAACATTGCAAGATATTCAAAAATCTTACTGAACACCAGCAGACGTCTGGTAGAATGAAGTCTTGTGTGCATAACAAATCTCAAAGGATGAAGAGCCTAAAATAATGTTCATAACACAACTGTCTGAGCTGTGGATGTCAGCAGCTTAAGTGAAATGGGATTTAAAGCCACTAAAATCGAAATGTTTAAAAGAAATGAGTGACCTACTTTTGAGTGTCACATAGGTTGCAACTGTTTAAATGTCATAGTTTTGAACTTAGAATCAGCATTCTAGATGCATGTGTCAAAATTGTAAGTTTGATTTGAATGAAGAAAAATGGGAACAAAAGTGACATTTGGCTGAAGCCTGGCTTAAAGGGATTGAATTCTGCCCAGCAACTACCCCCGACAGGAGTTGAAACTTGCCCAGCAACTGCATTCACAGGCATGGCTGCATTCTGCTGCCCCCACCAAAAGGAGATCACACCTCTCTGATTGAATCAGGGGAGGAGTACCTGGGAGCAGGGAAACAGAACAATGAACTTCCCTTTGCTCCAAGCAATTTCTAAATCAGGGGGTCGTAAATGGCTTCCTCTTGGAAGGAAATGGGAGGGGCACTGCCTCTGTGAGCCAGCTGAGCTTGGAGGAAGTGGACAAACCAGAAATTCCCCCATGTGCTTTGGGAAACCACACCCCTCTTGGCCAGAACATAATTTTAGAAAGATGGATAATTCATAGTACATAATTGTCAAAATTATATCAATAATATCATGAATCCTGTGATTTTTCTGTGCACATTTTAAGAGGTGTTAGGACTCTGTGGTATGTTCTGGGGGGTAGTAGTGGAAAATAGGGTATCACTCCAAATGTATATATGTTAACAATCTTACACTTCATCATCTGATGCCCATATTCCTTACACACATTTGTGTAAATTCTGGAAAGGTTTAGAGGTTGTGTTCTGGATGAAAAGGGCAGAATTCTGTCAGAAGTGAACACAACATCTTACAAAGACAGGGATCAGATGGTTTGGTGCTACAGAAAATATGTTAACTGGACTTATATTATTAGAAAAATAGATTTGTGCCCAAAGTGACAAGGTGAGTGTTCTTTCTGTATGCCATAAAAAGGATGCCGGATAACTCACAATTCAGTTACCCATTCAGGCGACAGAGAATCCTATGGCCTATCAGGATCCTCAGAGGGTTGGGCATAGAAAGTCAGCCTTCCCACCCACTTTCAAAAGACATAAAAAGAGCCACTGAGACCCAGGTAGAGACTGCTCTTTCCACTTTCTTGCAAAGCACTTTGACGGACGACTTCAAATTCAGGCAATATCCAGAGACCAGAAGTTAGGAAACCAGACTCCAGACTTCAAATCCAGACAGATCCTGAGATCCAGAACTTAGACTCCAGAACTTAAGCAGAGGGGCCAATCCACAAGCTGAATCCTTTTCAGCAGGCCTCAAAATCTTTTGCAATGTGATATTCAACAGCCGGGTGAGCTGTTTGATTCTGGCTACAACCCTGTGCCAGAACCCAGAAAGCAGAGCTGTATCCAGACCGCCGTGCAGTGCCGATAGAAGACCAGACCCAGACCAGACCGCTGTGCAGTGCCAGAACTTTTGCCAGAACCAGAGATCCAGACCAGCAGAGCAGAGAGAACCGCAGCTAAACCTGTTGACCAGATCTGTGGCGAGGCCCATTTCTTCTAAAATTAGGAGTGAGTATCCAGCCAGAGCTGTGCAAACCAATCTCTTAGTTTAAAATAATCTAATTCAAACCATTTCAACCTATTTAGAACTGCATAGAAATCGTGTGTACGTTCTGTGATTTTGAACCTGTGAAAGTGTCATTTGTCATTTGAATCTTACTTTATTTCTGAGAATCTACCTCCACTAAATTGTCCGTATCTGTTGAACCGTACGTCCTAGGAGCGAGAATTAACTTTCATTTTAAAGCTAAGAGCTTCAGCTTTCCAACAAGACTTTCTACTCCTTATAGTTTTTCTGTAATCGCACTCGACGCACTCAGAAAAAGTGCAGCGAATTGCAATTTGACTCAATTTCTCCACCTGTCAAAAGGAGTTGTCTTTTGCTTCCATTGCTGAAATTCGTTTTCAACCTGACAATCCCTCATGAGTCATTGCTAGTGTTGACCTGAACTAATTCAAAGTAGCTGTCACCCACCCTGAATCTCCTATAGGGAATTAAAATCCATTTTAGCATATTTTCACTTCATTACAAATCACATTAAGGGGGTAATTCATAGAATTCAGCGCACAAGTGGCGCACGCGGCTGGCGCACAGTGTGCGCGTGCGAATCCCTGCGCCAGCCGCGTGCGCTAAAATCCATTTCCGCGCACAGCGTATTCATGGATTCCAGCCACCAAAACCAGCCGTGGCGCACAGTGGCGCAGCGACCCTGCAGCAGTGCCAGTTACGCCCCCAAGAACGCCTCTCGCGCAGGGAAAAGCCATCAATATACCCAATCCAGCGCAAAGGGCTGTGCTAACCCTGTACCAGCACAGCAAACGGGCTATGTGTATCACTGGGGTACGTGTATTTCAGGGTGCGCGGGAAGTTCCACACACGATATCAGCAGGGTACGTGTATCTCAGGGTGCAGGGGAAGTTACACACGCGATTTCTGCAGGGTACGTGTATTTCAGTGGTGCGCGTGAAGTTCCACACGCGATATCAGCAGGGTACGTGTATTTCAGGGTGCGTGGGAAGTTCCACACGCGATTCCATCAGGGTACGTGTATTTCGGGGTGCGCGTGAAGTTCCACACGCGATATCAGCAGGGTACGTGTATTCCAGGGGTGCGCGGGAAGTTCCACACGCGATTCCATCAGGGTACGTGTATTTCGGGGTGCAGGGGAAGTTACACACGCGAAATCAGCAGGGTACGTGTATTTCAGCGTGCGCGGGAAGTTCCACACGCGATTCCATCAGGGTACGTGTATTGCGGGGTGCGCGTGAAGTTCCACACGCAATATCAGCAGGGTACGTGTATTCCAGGGGTGCGCGGGAAGTTCCACACGCGATTCCATCAGGGTACGTGTATTTCGGGGTGCAGGGGAAGTTACACACGTGAAATCAGCAGGGTACGTGTATTTCAGGGTGCGCGGGAAGTTCCACACGCGATTCCATCAGGGTACGTGTATTTCGGGGTGCGCGTGAAGTTCCACACGCGATATCAGCAGGGTACATGTATTCCAGGGGTGCGCGGGAAGTTCCACACGCGATTCCATCAGGGTACGTGTATTTCGGGGTGCAGGGGAAGTTACACACACGAAATCAGCAGGGTACGTGTATTCCAGGGTGCGGGGAAAGTTACACACGCGATTTCCGCAGGGTACGTGTATTTCAGTGGTGCGCGTGAAGTTCCACACGCGATATCAGCAGGGTACGTGTATTTCAGGGTGCGTGGGAAGTTCCACACGCGATTCCATCAGGGTACGTGTATTTCGGGGTGCGCGTGAAGTTCCACACGCGATATCAGCAGGGTACGTGTATTCCAGGGGTGCGCGGGAAGTTCCACACACGATTCCATCAGGGTACGTGTATTTCGAGGTGCGGGGAAGTTACACACGTGAAATCAGCAGGGATGTGTATTTCAGGGTGCGCGGGAAGTTCCACACGCGATTCCATCAGGGTACGTGTATTTCGGGGTGCGCGTGAAGTTCCACACGCGATATCAGCAGGGTACGTGTATTCCAGGGGTGCGCGGGAAGTTCCACACGCGATTCCATCAGGGTACGTGTATTTCGGGGTGCAGGGGAAGTTACACACGCAAAATCAGCAGGGTACGTGTATTCCAGGGTGCGGGGGAAGTTACACACGCGATTTCCGCAGGGTACGTGTATTTCAGTGGTGCGCGTGAAGTTCCACACGCGATATCAGCAGGGTAAGTGTATTTCAGGGTGCGTGGGAAGTTCCACACGCGATTCCATCAGGGTACGTGTATTTCCGGGTGCGCGTGAAGTTCCACACGCGAAATCAGCAGGGTACGTGTATTCCAGGGGTGCGCGGGGAGCACCACACGTGAATTGCACGTGTGGGCCCTCCCAGGTGTTCCCTCTACACCCTCCACGGCCCCTGCAGGTGGCCCACACCACAGGGGCCTACCCTGCACATGTCCTGCAGGCACCCCATCCACCATGGCCATGCCCCCCAGCCAACCCACATGTCAACTTGCACTACTGCCCACCAACGCATGTCCCCCTGCACCCCCAGCCACCAGGGGCAGCCTCCACCAGGCCCCCACCCATGTCTCCCACCTCCCCTGCACCCCCAGCCACCAGGGGCAGCCTCCACCAGGCCCCCACCCATGTCTCCCACCATCCCCACCCCCCAGCCACCAGTGGCAGCCTCCACCAGGCCCCCACCCATGTCTCGCACCACCCCCACCCCCCAGCCACCAGGTGCAGCCTCCACCAGGCCCCCACCCATGTCTCCCACCACCCCCACCCCCCAGCAGTGCAGGGGCACCCACCACCAGGCCCCCACCCATGTCTCCCACCACCCCCACCCCCCAGCCACCAGGGGCAGCCTCCACCAGGCCCCCACCCATGTCTCCCACCACCCCCACCCCCCAGCAGTGCAGGGGCACCCACCACCAGGCCCCCACCCATGTCTCCCACCACCCCCACCCCCCAGCAGTGCAGGGGCACCCACCACCAGGCCCCCACCCATGTCTCCCACCATCCCCACCCCCCAGCCACCAGGGGCAGCCTCCACCAGGCCCCCACCCATGTCTCCCACCCCCCCTGCACCCCCAGCCACCAGGGGCAGCCTCCACCAGGCCCCCACCCATGTCTCCCACCACCCCCACCCCCCAGCCACCAGGGGCAGCCTCCACCAGGCCCCCACCCATGTCCCCCACCACCCCCATCCCCCAGCAGTGCAGGGGCACCCACCACCAGGCCCCCACCCATGTCTCCCACACCCCCTGCACCCCCAGCCACCAGGGGCAGCCTCCACCAGTCCCCCACCCATGTACAACTCATGTTCCCCACCACCCCCACCCCCCAGCACTGTGGGGCACCTGCCAGCAGGCCCCCACCCATGTCCAACTCATGTTCCCCACCACCCCCACCCCCCAGCACTGTGGGGCACCTGCCAGCAGGCCCCCACCCATGTCCAACTCATGTTCCCCACCACCCCCACCCCCCAGCACTGTGGGGCACCTGCCAGCAGGCCCCCACCCATGTCCAACTCATGTTCCCCACCACCCCCACCCCCCAGCACTGTGGGGCACCTGCCAGCAGGCCCCTACCCATGTCCAACTCATGTTCCCCACCACCCCCACCCCCCAGCACTGTGGGGCACCTGCCAGCAGGCCCCCACCCATGTCCAACTCATGTTCCCCACCACCCCCACCCTCCAGCACTGTGGGGCACCTGTCAGCAGGCCCCCACCCATGTCCAACTCATGTTCCCCAGCCAACATGTCATCACAATCTAGATCCCTGGTCCCTATGGTCAGCCTCCAAATGCAAAACACCCACCCGAGTATTTCATCCACCCACTCATAATTTGCAATTACATCACAGAACACCAATTGCAAGTTCCAAAACAAACACATTTCCCTCACATACACCCAATGGGTGTCAGTGAATCTCAAAACACATATCATGAAATGCATGAAACCAATGAGATACCACACATTGAAGTTCACCAAAAATAATATGTATTAAAGGAAACATCAATAGAATGAAAAATGAAGAAACAGAAACGTGAATGTACAAAAATGAAAAGAAGCATGTCCGTCAAAAAAAGCAAAACCAAAAATAAAAATCCAAAGTAATGTCCAAAGTCAATGTCCACAAAACAAAATCCAATCGGAAATAAAAAAGAAAGCCATTGCTCCATGGTTAAAAATAGAAAAAAAAATACAATCCAACTGTCAACTATGTACATGGGAACAATCCAGGGTCCATTATCCCAACAAAACAAAGGAAACCTATCTAACTACACTAATAAAATAAACTATATACAAAAATGTGGCCAATGTCCGAGAGGTCCAAATAAAATAAAAACAAAAATGAAACCTAACACTACCTAGAAACTATGTACAAGGGCAGCGGGCTAGTTTCACGGCTCACTTGTGGATGTTCCGGGCCAGGGCATCATCGAACTCCTCCTCAATGTCCCGGAGGCGGTCCTCCTCCATGGCCCCGAGGGTCCGCAGGGCCGCCGACGTGTCCACCTCCAAACCCCTGCGGATTGCCTAGAGGCACTCGTCCGCCTCAGGGCCCTCCGCATGGATTTCTCCGCCCTGACCATTGTGAGCCGTGCCTCTTCCGCCCGCTGCCGCTCCGCATCTATGGCGTGGCCCAACCGCTGCCACACGGAAGACACTCTCTGTCCTGGGTCCTCCTGCCCTCCGGCCGATGCCTGCCCCTCTGATGTCGAAGGCTCCGAGCCTTCATGGCTCCCACCACGTTGCTGCTGCTGCTGTGCCTCTGCCCGTGCACTGCCTCCTGCTGCCTGCACATCCTCCGCCGGCTGGGGTGCAGTCGTAGATGTGGCCACCCCTGCTGGACGTCCGACTCCCGACTGTGGCAGGGATGCCTCCTCCACCAGCCTGGCCGCACCGTCAGAGGCAGCTCCACAGGGCACCCAGGTGACTGATGGGTGGGAAGATGGCACAGAGGACGACTGGCGCGTAGGGGGTCCAGTTGAGGAGGGGGTCGGAGCAAGCCCCATCAGACGGAGGAATCCGGCCTGGGTGACCTGTCCCAGCAGGCTGACGTGGTCAACGAGCCATTCGAGATGACGTGCAGTCTCACCATGAAAAGACTGCAGGTCACCTCGCATGGCCCGTTGACGCAACGCCACACCAGCCAGGACAGGCTCAACCCGGACCTGGATAGCCATGTCCGCAGGCAGTGGAAGGCCAGTTGACGTGAGCTCATCCCCTGCCTGAAAACGGGTCTGGACGTAGGCATCCCTGCTGGTGCAAGATGATGCAGGGACAGGATCGGGGACAGGATTGCACACAGGCACCTCCGCGGCCGCCTGTGCTGCCTCCTGTCCCTGGTCCTGCACTGCACCACTAGCACCAGTGGGATACCCACCTCCAGACCCTGTCTCTGGTGCTTGCACGGCCTCCTCCTCCACCAAACCCCCCACCAACCTGGATGACTCCGTGCCATCTTCCCCTGTTGGGCCCTGTGGGGTCCCAGCTGCCCCTTCTGCTGCCGAGGAGTCCAACTCCAACCTCTGCCTCTTGGACCTCCCCCCGGCAGCTGCGGCCTGGGACGCGGCACCGGACTCCTCACTCCCCGACGAGATGACAACCTGGGAGGGGAGCCGGGCCTTGCGTCTCCGGCTGGAGGTGGGATCCCCGCCGCTGTGCTCCACAGCACCTTCTCCGCCCTCTTCATCAGTTGACGCTGCAGACAGGGAGAAACAAAACACAGGCATCAGGGCACTGTACAATGGACACATACACACATGACAGTTGTACATGAGTGGCATTGGCAAACCTCAGACATGTCATCACAATCCCCAACACACATGTCATTACAACTCGCACACATGAGCCATACCACAGGCATATCGCAACTGCCACCACCATCCATACACATACAACAGCATGAGCAGCCAAAGGTGAGCCAGACATCACATGCAACACAGGAAGTGCACCACACATGTACACACACCACCACACTTGCATGCATGTGTACACCTCTGCCAAGTGTCGCAGTGTTCAGAAAGGCATCCATGTCACATCTGCCAATCAGGCTTCCACATACCGCTGTCACATGCATCCATGTTGCATCACTGTTGCACCCTTGTCAAATACACACACATGCACATGTACACAGTGCTGATACATGCAGCCGAAAACAACATGCATGCGTGACATCACGGACATGTCTACTTACATACACATTCATCCAAACATGTGTGCCCACACAACTGCATTTGGCATGCAAGCCTACACACACAAGCACCATCCATGTCTCACACATTACAGCCCTCGCATGTGTCAGCCCCACGGCCCTGTACACCCCCACCCATACTCGACCCCATACAAACAGATGTGCAACCTGCACACTACTGAATAATCACCACACGCACTGCTCACAATCAAGATGCATGTACACTCACGGCTCGACTCCAGACGGGTCTGATTCTCAAGGATCTGGACGTGGAGCGCTGGGGATATTCATTCCAGGACCCTCATCTGTTCTTCCGACAAGTGGCCCCGGCACCCCTTGGCATCCGCTGCCTTCAAGAGGCGCCGGGCCTTGTTCAGGGTCCTGGACCTGAAGTCCTCCCAGCGCTTCCTGACATGTTGTAAGTCGCGGACTGCCACCCCCTCCGCGTTGATGGCAGTCACGATGTCAGTCCAGATCTGAGTCCGTCCTTCCTTGTCGGCGCGGGAACTTCCGAAGAGGGCATCATACTGCCCCAGGACTTGCTCCACCAGGACACCAACTTCGGTGGCACTGAAGCTGGTGCCCCTCTGCCTCTCTGGCCGGGGGTTGTCAGTGGTCACAGATGGTGTTTGCCCCGACATGACAACCCCAGAGGCAGGAGTGGGTGGGCAACTGGGTCCTGGGGCTGGGCTGTGGAGCGATGGAATCCCAGTCGGGAGTCTTCGGTTCCAGCAGGGGTGGTCACAGCAACAGCACCCCTGGCTGATGTGCAGGCAGCAAATGGCAGTGCACGTGGGCAGCAGGCAGTCAGGCAGCAGCAGATGGCAGGTGGGAGCGTGCTCGGGGCTCTGGGGGGCAGTAGTTCGGCCTTCTGGGCAGGAGCGTGGTCTTCCATGTGTTTTCGCGTGGCCAGCTTGATACGGAGTGATTTGGTACGTGACAATCCTGCACGTCAGCGTGAAAATCGAGGAAAGGCCCTTAGCGCGTAAGCGCGTCAGCACGCGTACGCGATTTCATTGGACCAAAGGCCCTTACAGCGTAAGCGCGTCTGTGACGTTTTGAGCACGGGCGTTGCCCTGGCAGGGCTTGGAGATCCCGCGTGCCTTTACACTGCTCTGTACGTGCTTTTCGTGCGGTGCGTGTGTTTTCCATCCGTTGGGGTTCACACGCTATTACTTCACAGCGGGTGTTGGCTACGCGTTCTTCTACACGCAAGGCAGAGTGGTACCCCGCTCCCCCAGGCCCGATCGCGTGAAAAAGTTTGCGCGAACCCCTGAAATACACGTAGCCCGCTCCCCCAGGCCCGATCGCGTGTGAAACTTCACACGAACCCCTGAAATACACGTAGCCCGCTCCCCCAGGCCCGATCGCATGTGAAACTTCACGCGAACCCCTGAAATACACGTAGCCCGCTCCCCCAGGCCCGATCGCGTGAAAAAGTTCACGCAAACCCCTGAAATACACGTAGCCCGCTCCCCCTAGGCCCGATCGCGTGAAAAAGTTCACGCGAACCCCTGAAATACACGTAGCCCGCTCCCCCAGGCCCGATCGCGTGTGAAACTTCACGCGAACCCCTGAAATACACGTAGCCCGCTCCCCCAGGCCCGATCGCGTGAAAAAGTTCACGCCAACCCCTGAAATACACGTAGCCCGCTCCCCCAGGCCCGATCGCGTGTGAAACTTCACGCGAACCCCTGAAATACACGTAGCCCGCTCCCCCAGGCCCGATCGCGTGAAAAAGTTCACGCGAACCCCTGAAATACACGTAGCCCGCAGCCCCAGGCCCGATCGTGTGAAAAAGTTCACGCGAACCCCTGAAATACACGTAGCCCGCTCCCCCAGGCCCGACCGCTTGTGAAACTTCATGCGAACCCCTGAAATACACATAGCCCGCTCGCACAGGCCCAATTGCTGTATGTTGCCACTTTTGTAATGCGCAGGGACGCTACCGCCTGCCTTCGTGTGGCGGACGTGTTTCGGCTTGTGCGTGTCTTTGGCTGTGCGTGGCTTTGCCCTATTCGATTCCATGAATACGTGTGGTTCGAGAGCATGTGGGCGTTCCGTCTGCTTCCCTGCAGTACATCCCGAGTTACGCCCTTATTTTCGCGTGTTGTTCCCCATTCCGCGCGTTACGCCCCGTGTCCCACCCACTTTCTGGTGTATGCGCCGAGGTTGTGCGCTTTCACTGTGCGCATCGCGCACGCCTTTCGGGATGTTGCAGTGACTTGTGCGCCATGCACGGGTTTGGCGCACATCCCGGGGTGTACACGCGCAGGGACTTCCATGAATCGCACGCGTGCGCCTGTTTTTTTCTGCTTGCGCCTGCTTGCACCTGCTTGCGCCTGCTTGCGCGTAGATTTTCGGCGCACGTTTGTTCCATGAATCGGCCCCTAAAAGTTTTGTTGCCTGTTTAAAAGCATACCAGTTGCTCTAAGCTTGCTAGGGGGGAACTGAATTGGTATTGCATTTGATTGTATTCCTGAAAATTGTGTGCTCCTCTTCCATCTCTTTATATTGCATAGGGGGGGAGTGAATTGCCACAAGGGGAAATGTGATTATATTATCTCTTGTTGAAACCATATCAGTTTATCCCTGTTTTGCATTCTTTCCATCATTGCTTTTCCTTGAAACCATAAAGTATTCTCTGCTACCTTATCCTTTCTATACCAACTCCTAAGTAATTCAAGAAGTGTGCTAGTGTAGTATTATCCATTGTTGATCACTGTCATATTCATAAATGCAATATCAAATATAATTTATTCATAAAAGTGTGGTATATATATATATTGTTTAATTTTTCAAATAAATCTTTTAATTTGCAAAACAAACCTACTTCTTGGCTCAGTGAGGTCAGGGGGATTCGAAGAGAGGGGCGTTATACAAGGGTTTATCATCCAGATCTATGAACTTGTCATAAAAATATATAAATAAGGGCTTCCCTTGGGCATCCCAGACTAGGCATTGACTTAGTTGGCGTGCTTTATTGAAGTCACTTAACATGTCAGAAATGACGTCATAGTGCTAAATAGGAATAGTCTTGAAAACCAATTAAATAAGCTTATTTGGTCATTTTTAATTGATGTTAGGTAGCGATGGAACATCCGGACACCTCTTCTATACGTGGACATGTTCACCCCCATTCTATTCATACATTTGTAACCTTGGAACGTTTTGATAATTCTGCTCATTCAATATTTTACGTATCTTCACAGTCGCAGGCACTGTCGAGTTGCATTTCTTTTTTTACAAGTATTTGTTTCATGGATTCCCTCATCAGTCTACAGAAGGATACCAGCAGCAACGGGAGGGGCACCGTCAGATGAATGACATTTACCATTAGTAAGTCAAACCTTACATATGCCATGTTCTATGTTAATTCTTCAACTGTTTGCAAATGGTTTGCCGAAATAATGAATCCCATTTATTTCTATTTGGGGGGGTGACACCCAAACCCCCTCCCCTATTATTTATCCCTATACACTACCCCACCCTAGCCCTTATATGCCCTGCCCCCAAAACCCCATATTTTTAAATGTTTTTCAGCAAACATTTTTCGGCAAAAGGTGCAGCGAAATAAAGTAACGCGGGATGAATGAACGTCGTACCCCTATACCATGGGGTCCATCTCATAAAGCAACTGGGAAATCAACAAAAAGCTAGTTATGAACAGAAACACATATTCGTTGCAGGTAGGCCCTGAGATCCCCCAGATATCTTTATATCTGCTGGAGTTTACCATGTGTTCGTTGTATGCATCATCTATGTTATTAAAATACATAAAATCAGAAAAACCACTGGGTGTGTGTAATGGGAGGGACTAGGGGCGCACTGTGTTGCAATCCTCCTCCTAGCCTCTATGGCGGCTCTGCACATGAGGTGCAGTAATTCTGACGGATATCTTCAAAATGGAGCAGTTTATGTTTTTAATTGAAGGGGGCCACCTTACTTTTCTACAGGGCTTTTGCCTGCTCGCGTCATCCAAGTAGTGCCCCACGGCGTCTTCTAGGTGAGTCTTAACATTTCTATATTACATTTTCTTCAAATCATCCTAATAAAATGAATGCCATATTATGACTTCTCTTCGCTATGACTTTACTGGTAAAATAAAAAACCTTATACTACGAGTGGTTACCTTTACAGTATTAATGAAAGAAAATGAGACAAGCTAGATACCTTAATTGAGGGCTATTTTTTGGAAGCTCTATTGCTTAGAAATCAAGTTGCCAAAATCAACATTTTAATTGCCCAAGAATCTGCCTGATAGTAACAATTGTCCAATTACCTTTCAGACAGATACATTTGCAGGCAGAAGTAGCTGTTGTAAAACCTAGTAACATGGAGCGCATTTAGTTAAGGAGCTGCTTAAAAGCGGCAAAATAATCTATTACCGAGCAGCTGTTTTCGTAGTCGGAAATGGTTGTTTTTATTAGCCTTATTGAGCTAACACAAAACGTTGCTACTGTTCACAATGGTCCTAGAATGGACATATATGTATCCCTCCACAATGTCAGAAAAAAATGTCCGACCAACATATACTTTAATGCAAATAATATTTTTCTCAAACCAGTAGCTGGGACCAAAACTATAAAGGTAAAAAGCCCACAAAAGATGCGTAGGGAAAGCAGCTTGTGTTAGAGCACAACATTGACCAAAGAGAAGTTCAGTAAGTTGTTTGTTGTTGAAGGAAGCCTGAAAATGTGATTGTGGTGCAGCCTCTCAGGTCAGAACTTCAGCTACCCCATTCACCTGAATCCTGGAGATTATGATCTGGAAAATAACCATACAGAAAATCAACACGGCAGGAAAGGTTTACAGGAGTTTGCATTTTCCAAGTTTAGACCGAGTTATGATTTTTCATACGCAGGTTGTCGGGGCACCGGGAACAGTTACGGGGGACCATGCGCAGGGTCCCCGAGATGCAGGTCTGCTTACATGCACCCCTGACTTACATCGGTACCCCGATTGAGTACACACACCCCGAAATCCGACATGCAACCCCACCTCCGCACTGCAATTCCTACACGCAAGTGTACTTATGCCTGCCTTCGGTTGGCGGATCGTATGAAGGATTTGCATGGCCATTTCCAGGCAGAGAGGTTGCACGATCAAATCCATGAATATGTCTCGTGACGCACAATTCTGGGCATGCGAGGGATTGCCTGCAGGCCGTCTGTCGGAACGCCCACTTTTTTGCAAGTTCTTCCCCATTTTTGGTGTTCCGCCCCTTCCCGACACTCTGTGCAGGCCACGCACAAGCTCTGCCTGTAGTCTCGCGCAAGGCCTTCGAAGGCTCAGACAGATGTGCTGAGCCAGCGCAAACAATTAGCAAGTCAAGGAAAAGTACCGCGCTTTCTTGCCATGAATCGACAAAGGCGGATTTGCACGTAGTTGCACGCGCAAGTACCATATTTTCCATGCAGATAATTCCATGAATCGGGCCCATAATCTTTAACTACAAACATTACACCACTTTGAGGCTGCATCAGTGACAGATATGTTGCACAATGATACTGGTAACCTAAGAAAATGTACCACACATACCACCACATTGCTTTTCTGCTTGAAAACCAACCACTTTTTAAATGTTTGTCGATGTTAAAGGTAATTTGCTTGTTCAAGAGAATTACTGCATCCAAACCTTCCACACTCTGTGCCGCACATTCAAAGCAGGGACGTGTACAATTGAACTTTTTTCCGACCTAAAAATGTAAAGCTTTTTGAAACTGCAACATTTTTGTCTTCATTCCAAAATCTGTGAAATCAGAGTTTGCATCCAAAATCTTCCACACAGTGTGGTTGAAAATATGTGGTATGGCAATGGAGCAGGAGTGTTTTTATTTCCAGAGCAGTATTGCAGAATGTGTGTACCCACTGACATATATTTGCACATAGACCTAATACAAGTCCTTCTGTTTGCAACCACTGATCTACAAGTTCCCGCAGAAAAGTCTGAAACCTGGCAAGCAGTGTTTGTGAAAGTGATTTCTGCAAACTTGTCATTTTGTGACAAACATTGTGTTTGCGGTTTTTGCTAAGGCGCATGACAAATCGAGGTGGGCACATAACTTCACAAAAACATTTCATGCATAAATTTGGTCCTACAAAGTGTAATACATTTCATGCAGAATCAGTATTTTCAAAGATTTGACTTCAGAGATATTGTTGATGCCAAACATTATGGCTGGGCAATAATAGCCCTTTATGTGCTGGAGATGGTTTACTGTTTCCTGTTTTTCCTCATTGACCATTGTTCCACAATATGCTGTGAGGACAAAAAGACCCATTTGGTGTACTTTGTTTTTGTGGTATGTGCTCCTTGCTGTTCATCTTTTTCCACAGGTCAGGCTTCATCCACATCAGTTAAATTGTTTACCACCCAACTAAATACTTTCTTCTTCCCATTATTTCTTACCTTTTGGGGGAGTATTGGAAATCTGAGGTTAGAAGGCACCAAGCATACACACTGCACCTTTTTCTTTTCACTTTTTCTAGGGTGTAAGCATTAGCTGAGGCTCCCTAGAGGAAGCTACATATGATAACATACTACTTTCTGTTTATCTTCAGGTACCAGAACAATGATGGAGATGATCTATAATTATATAAAAGAGCTTGGGCTAAAATTGAAATCTCATATGTTTTACCAACTACTCGAAAACCGTCTTTAAAAAATGAATGACTGTGTTTTAAGTCAGAGGGGCCTATTGCAAAATGAGCCATAGCAACTATTGATTTGCCCATATATGGTATGCCTGGTCCTGCACACCGTGACTATGCTACCACACTTGCACTGTAACTAGTACAGCAATAAATGTCAACCATTAATAAATAAATAACCCACCTTGTATAAATATATGAAAGGTTGATTAAATTAGGGGTACAGTACATTATTTCGCATTCAACTAAAAGGCTTCACAAAAAGCTAATTTAGGGTTGCTAATAATTTTAACAAACAGTGTTTCAATTAATTAGCAGAACAGGCCACAGCAAGAATAAAAATAAAAATTGTAATTGAACAGAAACATCTATGATACACAATGGTTTGATGTGTTAGATTAAACGTATGTGAAACAAAAGTGCATGTCTGTTTGATATGTATGTTAGGTAATATACAAACAACCTCTCCTTTTTCTGCCAGAACAAGTTAATTCTTGCACCATCATACAATCAAAGCTTCACAAGACACCACAATCTGGCCCACAACATCTGACTATATGCAGAAAGAAATGTTAAAGTCTAAAAGGGATAAAATAAGTTAAATTCCTGATCTCTTAATTGATTAGAATCTGTGTCTGGACATGTAAAAGGATCACATGAGGCATTCTGATTTATGACATGTAGACCTGGATAAAGAATTTAAATCCTTTGGTCTTGTAGAATCTCGTAAAAATAAACACAGGCGGACAGGTCCCTCTGCACTTATCTGACTCTGAGACCCACTTCATATCACATTGAAAATCCATTCTGAAAAAGGATGTCCTGTTTGTGCAGAAGGCTTGATAATGTCATAATGTCATCACACTCCCGAAGCTTTGGGAGAATCTTTCCAAAGCTACTGCGCACGTTTCAAACCCCAAGAAATCCTCCCCTTTGCCTGAGGACTATTTTTCTGCCTCTTCTCCTCTCTTTGAAGCCCTGCACCCTCGGACTCCTCTGAATGGACGAGGGATAGGTTTGAGGCTTGTATGAATAAAATGGCAAGGTTCATTAATTTCTCTGATCAATTTGATATTTAAAGAGACATAGGGTTGTTGACCCCTGTGCTGTCTCTCCTAAATCACAGAAGCTCCACTTCCAGGTGCTCAATTCTCATCCCTGGTTTAATCCCATCATCAGGACCCACAGGTAGATGTTTTTCTGCATGGCCCAGCTTACCCTAATCAAGATATTTCTGATTCCCAAGACTCTGGCCAGGACAACCAAGATCCTACTTATCAGGACCCCGACTGGAACCCTGTAGATGACCCTGCCCCAGTAAACCTTTTTTCTGGACTCTCCTCCTACTCCCCAGACCAGGCATTCTCCTATTGACTATCAGATGATGAGCAATTAAATATCACTTTCAAATGACCACACAAGAAGCCGTCCTTGATTCAGACTTCATGGAAAGTATCCTTAAGGAAAAGACCCCGGTCAGCCACGCTATCCCTTTTGACCGGTCAAGAAGTGCCTGGCCCCCTCATTGCTCACACCATCAGTCACATGTGCGGTTAATCCCTGTGTGGAGAAAATGTTCTGCCCGGCTCCTTCGAACCTGCTGTATATCAGGGGCCATGCCATCCCGGACTCCCTGGTCATCATTACTACACGGAAGAGGGCTGGGGTTGCACTGTCCTCATCGGAATCCCCTCCCGCCAATGACTGTAAGAAATTGTACGCCTTTGGTAAGTGTGTCACCACCTCTGCCACCTTCTCCACCAGGATAGCCAACAATACCATGTTCCTAGCAATTACAGTGACGTTCACTGGGGTCTCAACCAGGATGGCCCCCAAGATGTCCCAGACCCACTTGCACCTGCCAATTTGGCCGTGGTTGCAGAGGGACGGCAAGTCACTAAGAATATTCTTCAAAATAGCTTGGACTCTGCCAAAACCATGGGCACGTCCTTGCACAGAGGACCCTTCTCAAACGCCATGCCTGGCAAAAATTCAGGTATTAAACCGAAGACCCAGGCCTCCCTGATCAATAAGCCTGTGGAGGAAGCCAACCTTTCCAAGAAAGTAGTTGATGAGGCTCTGGAGGCCGCCAAGAAGGAGCATGTGACCTTAAAATTGCTCAATAGGATCTCAAACAAGCCCTTCGTCCAGCGGGGCAGTTTCAATACCCACTGGCCTTTTCGCAAGCAGTCCTTCTCCTGCGCTTCCCAAGAATAATATGGTTTAGGGGTGGTTTTCAGTCTTCTCAGCAAAGATGGCTTTGTCGGGGGAAAGGCAGAGGAAGAAACTCTGTTTCCAGAGGCTCCCTGGTCTCTGCCTCCAAGTGACTAGGCAGTACGGGCCCCCTCCCACACTTACCTCGGGGAAACTATAACATCTTGGTGAGTATATATGCGTGAGTATATGGTCTGACTTAGGTGGGGGCATTGCTTATCATGAGGGGCCTCCCCCCTAGCCGAGTCACAATGTGGATGCTGCCAGGAGCATTACCCACTGGCTGCATGAGTCAGGATGGGGTTCAATGGGCATTGACACCCTTAGGGACAGTTGGGACTCCTCAACAACTGATTGCAGTGGCCCAGGGTTATTCTCTCCATACCAGGATATCAGAGTCTACTGGCCTGGCAGTAGAACACCCAGAGGCAGGCGTACCCACTATAACTGAGACCGGAACAATGCAAAAACTGAAGTGAAGACTCAATGGCGAAGGGCCACCTGGGGTGGTGTTTGTAGGCCAGCTACACTTGCGGCCTGAGTAAGGTTAGGACCGCCCATTAGGTTGACTCCAATAAAGCGATCAAGTTTCTTCCATTGTAAGAATTGTATTCATACAAAATATTTGGGTCGTAAAGCATGTGATGAAGATTGAAGGTTTTTGGGGGGGCTCAGTAGTTAGAATAGAAAAAAATAGTCTGAAAGTTCTTCACATTTCCTTGAGATAGTGTATCTCGAGCAAGTGTTTTTAGTGCAGCCGGTTCAATGATAAGTAACTGTGCACTGCACATCATATGGTGATCTATCACTCCCTCTCTAGCTTTGTCTTCCACTCCCGAAACTAGCTGATCCCATCATCCACATGGGTGCAGATGCACACATTGTGAAATGGCAAAAAGAAAAACAATGGGCCTCATCACGACTTCGGCGGTAACCCTTAAATCCGGCGGTAGCGCTATTACTGCTGGATTTAAGGGTCCGCCGAATCAGGGCTTCGGCGGATTTCGCCCCAGCTCTGAGCTGGGGGGAAATCCGCCGAAAATTCGCGATATTACCGCCGGCGGGAAATCCGCCGGCGGTATTAGCGCGAAGATTCCCCATTGAGCCCAATGGGGAATGGGGCATTCCCGAATGGGCTCAGTGGGGAATGGGGACTTACATTACCGCCGAACTTGTGATCCGGCGCTATTAGCACCGGGGAGTTCGGTGGTAGGGCTAATACCGCCTGCGCTAATAGCGTTACCGTTACCGCCCAAGTCGTGATGAGGCCCAATGTCTAGCCCTGTTTGAGGGATAGAAATGCAAGTGGGACAATAACGGCTCAAACTGCTGCAATCCCATGTATAACAAAATGTCTGATAGGGTCAGAAATGACTCTATCATGCATTGTTCATCCCATTGCACCGGTTATGAATAGACACAGAGGAATGTGATTTCATGTGCTTTTTTTATGAATTTGGTATGCACTTTGAAATGTGCAAAAATGCACACTTATTTGTGCAAAAGCTTAATGGGGTGAAAAAGGGCTTCTCGTCTACGACTTAAGCCCAAAACAAAAAATTGTAATCCGCATCATCCTTTCTTAAAATCCATATGGAGTTTAAAAATTGTTAACCCAATTCGAGCCATAGAGCTCTATGGCTCGAATATGGTTGATCCAGTTCTAACTTGAGCCTTCAGTAACTCAGCACAATTTCACTCGCACTCCAACTCCATGGAGGTTCAAATGGGTTAAGCCAATTCAAACCTTCAAAGGTTCGGACCAGCATTCAAGTCAGGCAATTTAAGGCTCACCCATCCCTAATTCTAATCTCTCTTTCTTTCAGTGCCTTTTATATGACCTAAAATGGCCTGTAATGCCCTACAGTGAAAACAAAATAATAATAATAAAATCTGCTGTGCACCTATAATGGCCCACATTATGAGTTTGCCGATATACCGATAATAATTCCGGTGGTATACCGGCAAACTCACCTACCGTTTTCACCGCCTGATATCCCGGTATTACCGGAATATTACAACCTGTGGAAACAGCAGTAAATCCCCATTCTGCGAATTTCTCAACTTCATGCCATGTAACTATAAAGGGGCATTTTCAGACATAGAGACTTTGTAAATCCTTTGCCAAATCAGTGGAATTCGACCAGGAAGCCACAGAATCCAATAGACCCTGCATTTTCTGAAACAATCCCAGGGAGTTAATTCTTAGATTTAGGAGAGAAGCACTGCCCCACCTTTTCAGAGCTCTATTGTGAAGTAAATTATATTTAAATCCAGTGGAACAGAAATTCGCCATCGTTTTTGGTCTGTTGAATTAAATTGCATGGGCAGGAATAATGCCTTTGGTAACCAGGGCTATTCACAGTATAAGATTCACTAATGTAAATTATTGTAGCCTTAAGAATCAAGCAAAGGAAATTGGGTTCCACATATTTTAACAAAAACATTTTCAATAAAAGAAAAATAGTGAAAAATACTGAATCTTTTATTATTTTTATTTTGCTGGGATGCCCCAGTTTCCCCAGGCTTATAACCCCATCCCCATCCCTCTCCCCATCAGTTGTAATCCCTTACCTCACCCTCATACCTATTTCTATCGCTGTTTGGTTTAGTTGAAATTGTTTTTCGTTGTTATCTATTTGATGATATTACTGGATACTGTAAATTATCTAAATAATGCAATACATGTGGGGATCCCTAAAGGAATCTAACAGAAATTTATATAAAGGTTTTTTTTGTAATAGACACACAATGGAAACTTAGGGGGAGCAATGTTATCCAATACTATAAACATGAGAATACAATCTGTTGACCTGGTTCCCCAAACTGTGATCTCTGCCAAGTAGCACCAAGGTCCGATTAAAGAACCAGATCGGAAAAATTAGCTTCCTGCTTAGTTTTTTTTTTTTAGCTACATACCTGACCAGCAGTAACTCATGAGGGCTGTAATCAGATCCGAGTTTCACACCTTCAGATATTTCGAAGGGTGGTTTGCTACATGAATTTAAAATTCCTCTCTGATAAGAGGAGGCCATCCTGCAATTTGCAAGTTCGAATCCTGGGGCAGGTCCAAGTTAGTCTTTCATCTTCTGAACTTCATAAAATAAGTATCAATAAAAATGGGGTGACAGTAACACCTGCTGTTACAGTACTTAGAATCTGCAGGGATCTAGCATGAAAAGCTATATGAGAACACAATTGCATTACTATTATATTTTCAGATAACTCGTGGTCACCTGATCCTGGAATTTTCCAAAGAGCTTTGACTGGTCCAAAGCATCAGGAATCGACGCCAAAGTAGCCTCTTTTTCTGGTAAACTCAGTGCCTTCCACTGGTACTGTGGATATCTGCTTACGGTCATCCACAATGAAGGCAACCAAAAGAGATTTATTTAACTCCTGAAGGGCAAATCCAAGCACTGACCCAGCTCTTGGGTCTTCTTGCAGCCTTCTGACGGTCTCATATACTTAACGTTCACTGCCACTTCAGTTCAGTCTTGGAGAAATCTTTCCACAGAAAAACAGCCAGCTCTCTAAGCCAGGCTGTATTTGATTGTTGCCATGCATGAACTAGGGCATACACTATGGCAAGGTTCTGCAGCATTCGGCTCTCTACATGTGTAGGACGACAACTCCCATCAGCCCAAGCCAGTTGTTTAATTGTGAGAGATCATAGGAGTTGTGGCCCAAAACAACGGGAGAGCCACAGGTTGCAGACCAATGAGCTAGGAGGTTTCTTTCTCCATATCTGGTTACTAGACCAGTGGCAAAGTAGAACCAGCAGGTTCTGTGGGAAGTTCCTTTCAAGGCAGGCAAGTACACCATCATTGTCAGCTGATGAGGGTAATGTCTTCTCAGCAGTCCAACATCCAGGATTATTCCAGATAAGTCTCCAAATCCTAAGGCAAGGGGCGGTGAGCAATCCTGGATAACCCTAGACCAATGTCCACCCATCTTTTAATATGCTCTGATCTAATTTCCTTTCCTTTGAGGTCACAGTGTTGGTCCCACCCCTAAACCAAATGGTCTTCAGCCATTGGAAAGAGGATTCCCTTGTTAAAATCTCCCCCCATCAAGCTTCACAGTGGAAGACATACAAGCAGTGGGTTGGACTGCTGTCTCTGTGGAGCCATCCAGTCTGGCTTGGCTTACCAGGAGACTCTCCAGCCCCAGCAGTTTCGATGGGATATCCTGTCCCTCCTAGGGCCATCTCCTGGAGCATCGTTCCCCAGACAAGACTCATCAAAGATGTAAAACGGCTGCCAGCTCAGTTGTCCAGACCTAAATAACTTATGCAAAACAAGCCTGGAAACATTTAATACACTACATTTGGACTTTCTTAAACTATGTTTTAGGATGAAATCAGAAATTATATGACTTCAGAATCATCTTTATTATCCCAAATTCCATAAAGATCCCATAGATGGAATGGATAGCTTGCTGCCACCAGAGGTTACTAATGTACTGCCTTAACTCCCATTGCTGTGGTTTACGCCTTTACCTGCAACATTCCAGAGGTCACTTCCATGCCACTTTAACCCATTAGTTTCAAAACTAGGACTATCGGCCATCGAGGCGTGGTGGCAGTCTTTGAATGCATCTTTAATAAAATAAGAGTCCAGGTGCACATTATACAAGCAGTTGGGGAAACCCTCCTCCCCACCCATGTTCAGAGTACTGAAGTAGTTTGTGACTTTAAACCATGATCTTTAACACTTTGATTGTATGGCCTCTTATTGTATGATAATATGTTATATGAAACCGGAATGTTCCTTTTTACAGAAGCACAGGGCGAGGCCAGTGGCTTGTAGGTCTCAAACACTTAGCGGAGGGTTACCAGACATTTGATCGAAAAAAATTGGTCGACTGGACAAATGGTCGAACCAATTTGGTCAAAAACCAAAGGGTCAAATTTTTATTTTTTGTATTTTTACCCCTTTTTTTTGGGGGGGTCCCCCCAACCCCCTTTTTTTCTAAAAAACCCTTTTTTTCCCTAAACTACAACCGTAAAAATATATATATATAAATAAAAAAAAAATTCGACCATTTGGTTTTCTATGAAATTACTTCGACCAAATGTCCTGTCGACGAATTTTTTTCGATGAAATGTCCGGACACCTTAGCAGAGTCCTAAATCAGTGACAAGTCCAGCAAATAAAGAAAATTGGGAAGGTACTTAGGTAGATGGACTCTCTCATACACCGTTTAACCCTTACTAAAGGAATCATTTGGTCTTTTGCTTAGACCATTGTTTAGCTCTTCCCCATGTATTTCACATTAACACACAAATTGTAATGTTGGATAGCATCTCAGACAACCAAACCCCTGATCTGCAGGACACCACTAATGCCACCATACTCCCTACCATGAACATTTCTGCCTCACCCCCAAGCCTCCACCTCCCCTTGTCACCACCCCACATCCATCAGCACAAACCAGCACCCTAACACCCCACCCACCAATTCAGCTCTGGTGAATGGTCTGTTTTAGAAATGTTTTTGATGGACAATGCCGACAAGTAACCATAACAAAATGCAAAGCACCAGTCAAACTATCAGACATGGCTGGCATAGTACTGATTTTACTATTTTAAGTGCAGAGGAAGTGAAGGACGGATGACTTCACAGTTGAAACCACCTCTTTAACACCACGTTCTTTCCTCTTTACTTAATACCTTTAACTTTACAACCCTTGTTAAAGCTATCAGCTGCACTACTGTCTGTAGGGGTGTCACGGTATTCGTTTTATGACGGTACGATAACCTTCTTGCCAAATGACGGTATATCATGGTTATCGCGGTATAGCAGGTGGAGTTAACAGTAATCACTGACATGTTACCCTTTGGTATGGCAGCAGGGAATACCCACAGAGATGAGTGAATTTCGCAGTGTGACTTATTATATGTAAATTCAATGATAGAACCAGGGAAATCCCCCATTGCCATATGTTTAGAGAACATTATCAATTATAAATATATAAACCCCAAAGCTGCCATCCCAAAGTAAACCCTTTTCCTTCTTGGCACTGTATCTATTCTTCCTATTGCTAACATATTGATTTTGTGTAAGGCACGTGTGGTTTATGGAAAGGCATTAAAAACTGCTCCAACTGAAACTACTTGGCAGACGGCACATCCAACAGTGCAAAACCAAGACTGTGCAGCAATTGCTTACTGCAGCCTTTCCAAATCAGATTGAAAAGCACACTTAACGGTATGAACGGTATAACAGTATAAACAATGTGACGGTTATTATTGTTCAATTAAGTGGTTCACGGTATCTTTAACGGTATACCGTTATACCGTTACATCCCTACTGTCTAACCACTTGTTTAATGCTATCCCCCCTCTTTCCAGAATGCTAATATTCTAAACGATTGATTAACCCCTTGATTATCAAGTTGATCAAGTGCACCTTTTTGGTGGTGACCTAATTCTAAAATGTCAAAAATATAAATCATTAACGCTGCCTGCTTTGAGAACCTACCTCTGGTGGGAGCATTTGGAATGCAAATGTCCATAGATGTTTCTTGTTAAATCTGGCACATGTGTACAATGTGGTCCCACTGGCACTGGGCCTGTTGCACAGTGTCCTGCTCTCTATGTGTTTGTACTAGGAGATCAAGCACCTTTTTCTACAATGATCTGGTGTGGGTAGACCGACTGCAGATCCCTATGCAGGTAGTGGGCGATCTATTCGGCGGGCATTCCATCTATTCAGGAGAACAATTTGGGCTCCTGGGCAAGAGAAAACCATTCAGGGACCTGGAATCTTTTTAGGTTCTCTCAGGTTTTCCTAAGTTCTAAGACAACCAAAGTGAAGTAATCCCAAAAAACTACAGCACACTACATTCAAAACCAGGCAAGGAAACAGTGAACAAATAAAACCCTAAAAAAAGTCACAACAACAGTACGGAAAAGTTCCAAAACGAAGTTTCATTGCCTTCACTTCGCAGACATCTGTGCCTGCATAACTCCTAGTTGCGTCTTAAATATAGGACGTTTTGCATCGTTGATAGTATGCATAGTAAATCCATGGGAAGTGTAAGCACGCAGAAACACACATGACATGCAGGTGTTAAACACAAAAACATACAAAAGCGGCCAAACTTTCACACACATTTAGTGCGAGAAACGCTGCCACCCAGGTACATTTTTGTCAAGTGTGTAAAACGTAAATTTCAGTCAAGAAAATACCTAAATTGTGAAAGGGAAAATAGGAAAAATCATGCGATTATATGAAGTGGGCAGCCAAGAAATGCTCACACATTCATGGGCCAGATTTCGAATTTGTTCAGTTCTAATGTAAAATGTAATCACTTGTGGTGCAAGAGAAAGACTGTAGATTTTGGCAAGAATCTACCCACTATCCCCTCAATATCATTGCACAACTAATCGCTCAGTTTAGATAAAATACCATCAGGTTCATGGAGGTGGCTGCAGGGCTCATACTGACAGTCAGAACTTCCAACGGCTCTTGATAATTCTCCAGCAACAACTATTTGGCAGGTAGGTTGATTTCACAGGAGGACAGACAGGATTTCCAAAATGGAGAGGGAAGTAACTTGCTTGATTATTGCTGATGCTAGATCTTGTTCCCTGATTGCGCAATTTTGAAGCAGAGTTCAGCCTGTGGTCTCTATGTATGAAGTCATATAGACATATTTTGTCTAAGCCTGACACTTATATCAAAGGCTAACATAGTTTGGCCTCAAGCAAGTCCAAATGTTAATCCAGTTTGAGATACTGTGCTGTCAATAATATTATCAGAAACTATCATTGTAATTTGTACTCGGCGGCGACGTTCCACGGGATACACTTAACGTGGATTGGCTCGTTTCCGAGCCATATCACAGTGTAATCCGGTGGACGCACTAATGTGCATCGTACGCCGGGTACACTCTTTTTTTTTCTTTTTTCTGGTGACCATGGAAAGGGAGAAGGGACCACAGGTAGTCCCTTCTCCCTTTTCCAAGGTGTCCCAAGCCTGCAGACCGAGGAATACAAATGACAATAACCGCCTCAATGGTGGGCCATTACCGCCTTATGGTAATGCCCCCAGGGCCACTTGTAACTTCAGGCCCCCGGGACATTACCATAGGCAGTAATGGCCCTCCGTTGAGGCAGTTATTGCCACAATAAAGGGTGAATGTTCCCTATCACTTCTCCTCAGATACTCAAAGCAGAGAAAGAGGAATTTATCTTGGAGACAGTCCTATAATGAGTACTGGGCCCGTTATCAGGTCGGCCCTGAGCTTGTTTCTTAACTGCATCTCTTGTCCAGCTGGTGTTGAAGTCAGGCTCTGCTACCACACCACCTCAGTGGATGCACTGTTGTACGCTTTTGTAATGGTCACAGCCTGGACAACTTGTGTATTTTAAATCTGCACCCCCTAAAGCCCCCCCGACCGCCCTCGACCCCGGCGCCCCACACGCTCTCATTTATGAGGCCACTAGGAGAATATACTAAACTTAAAATATGCACTTTATCCAAATAGTTAAATTATAGTGGAAGAAAAAACAAGTCCCTTTTGTATTTTTCTTTGCATTGTGTCCAATGTTAAATATGTGATCAGAAGAATTAAGAAAGCAGTGCTTAAAGTGGCATGCTCGAATTTTCAAACAGCATGTCCGAAAAGACAGCATGCAAGTAAGTGTTTCCTATCATTTGGGCACTGACCCCCTTCCAGGCACCCCTTTGATCAATCATCAACCTCTCACCTGGGGTGCAAGGTTTATTTATTTATTCATTTATAGCAGTGTGCAAAGTCTGCAAAGCTTAGGCATCTAGGTGCTAATTTTTCTTCCTGATGATCACCACATCAAAGCGGTGCCTGGCAGGCGCCGGCACACAATTCAGAAAGAAGAGGCAAGGCAATTTTTCAAAAGCCTGAAGCTCTTGCTTATATGCAAGGCCTTCAGGCTTAAGAAAAGGCCTTGGCCTCAATATATATTTGCCGTTATCCTACCAGTAAATCCTGTGGGATACCTGCCAACGAAAAAACCATAACCAGCACTTGAGATGCCGTAATTACCACCACATTCCAAGTACGGGCAATGACAGTAATTTCCCATTCCAAGGAGTCCCATAATACTTCATGGGGTGAATTGCCGATATTACCTTCTGAAAAATGCTCAAGACTCTTTCATTTAAATCGAATATCTGCCTTGCCTATCGACCCCTCTGGCCGGAATTTCAATTTGTGTAGCCTTTTGGGTCCTGTGTTTGTCTGTGTTTTTGTGGCTTGTTCTGTGTTACATTTGCACCCTGATGCCTGCAGGCATGCGGCGCGTTACAAGCATAAACATAACATAACATAACCATCATTTATTGGTGGTGGGGTGCTGGAATTACCGCTAGCTAGGAGCTGCAGGTAAATCTGGCCACTCCACCACCAAACTTGTAGTATGGCGGTCCAGAAACGTGCCTGTAAACAGAATCACTGCACGTTAATTACTGACTGCCATAAGTATAATGAGGCCCCTTGTCTATAAGCTGCCTGGTGGTCTGGGGTTATCTGGGGACTTTAGGGAGCCCCAGCAGGGCCCGTCTCAGACACAGTTTTCAAAGACTGCCGTCTAGCCTGGGCCCATCTAAGAAAGTAAAACTTTGGTAAAACAGCCACGTTGTTTGTTGTTTCATTCAAAACAGAAATGTTCCTGCTCTAAGGACTTCAGTCTTCTTTCCCTTTCTGTGAGCATGAATAATCTCTTTATGCTGTGAATAGAGGTATGCGTTCGGTTATAGAAACCATGTATCATGAAGGTGCTAATGGCACTTTAAAGCAGAAAGCAGTCCAGTTAGATTCCCTGGCTCCGAAGAGCAAGCTATCCTTTATTAGTAATGATTGTTGTGGTAAGAAGAATTAATCTAATGGAAGTTGCTTTAAATAATTTAGCTTGCATCCTCTAGCCTGTGAGTTGCATTTACAGTGTAGCGGTTCCTGTGTCATAAACACTTGGCCCTTCTTCTCACCCATCTCTCTGCTTCCTTTTGATCGATCACACCAACACTCGAATGCTCTGCCCATCATTATTCTTATCCTCTAAGGATGCCTTTAGACATGCATGTTGGTGCATACCTTTGCAACACATTGGGCCTCATTACGACCCAGGCGGTAAGGGGTTTACGGCAGCGTAAACAGTGCCGACCCTTACCGCCTGATTCCGAGGTCCCTTAGCGCCATGGAGGATTTAACACCTGCTTTTAGCAGGTGTTAAAATCCATGGCGCTAAGGGACCTTGTTGTTAATTACGCCACCGTAATTTACGGTGGCGTAATTAACGCCTTCCCCACTCCCATTATGCCCTATGGGGCAAAAATGGGAATGGGGAAGGGTAAATGGGGATTGGGGACTTACCGCCCCGCCAACCTCGGAATGGGGCGGTAAGTCCGCCAACCACCATGGCGTAAACATAGTTTACGCCATGGTGGTAAAGGTACGACCCAGGCGGTAATTTACCGCCTGGGTTGTAATGAGGCCCATTCACACGCTAAAACAAATCCAATACTTTGCTGAACATCCAGTTATTGTTGTACTATTTTCAAGTATAAGTGCAGTGGTGACATTCCATCTAAATCATATACGGAGCAGAATAGGGACTTCTCACAAATTTGGACTCACAGATATCACAGGAAATGTCATCCCTTTGACCCATATCAGAGGCTACTTCTTTATTGAAGAAACACTGCTAATGCATGTTATTAAAAGAAATCTCTACTATGTAGATTTTATTTAGAGGAAAACCCTGCTAAAACTATCATGAATAGAAGGCGTTCTTAACTTACAGTAGTCAGATTGATTGAATCACACAGACTGCAAACAGAACGCGGTGCATCATTAGGCAGGGGCCCCGCAGTAACACAGGGATCACAAGTAGTTTAGGATCCAGGTAACTTACCCTATATTCTTATGTACATACTAAGCTTACACTCCTCCTGAGTGGTAGGATATCACATGTTTGCCAGCCAATTGCATCAAAGGAGACAGAGGAAGCTAGACATAGCATTCAGTGAAAATCCCTGAAGAAGACCTGTGGTTTCAGGTCGAAACACGCGTTGGCCTTTCGGTTACCTATTAAAAGAATTTGCATCAGTCATACATCCAGTTTACATTGACCTGTTTGCATTATTTTGTCCATGCAAAACTTTATATAAATAATAAGCTTGAGTGTGCCATTTGGCAGATTGACTATTAGGGGATTAGCGCTCTCTTCACAGTACGGATTAGCTCCAATACCGTGAGGGGATCCTTGGGCTTGTGTCACCTGGTGAGACCACTGCAGCTACAATACCCCTTTCACTCTTTAAAGGGTAGTTCCGGGACTTTTTTTTTATTGTCCCTACGGTTCGGCCATGTGTTTTTAAGCATAACTCGGTAGATCGTAGAAAACTTTTCTATGGACCTTACCCGACTTTTCGTCCATTAACGCACTCGAAATCAGCCGCCATTTTCTGATAATCCTATCATTTCCCCCCATCGCCCTGGCTCACCTGATTTTGCGGCACTAAATCAAATCCCCCGCCCCTGAAACAGACTTTATCAAAACATTCATATTCCCCGCCTCTATCCGTGACGTGACTGAGCTGCGTAGGCAAACGCGCCCAGGCGTCTTCTACGCGACTCCACACAGAACCCGGAAATCAACACAGATGAGCTCACACAACACAGCGCGCCACAATTGGGAATATGAAACTGTACTTTTAAATTAAACCGCAAGATTGTAAATTTGGTAAAGTACATTTATTTGACATCAAATGTTTTGAGAATATTCAGCGATTTGCATTTTTATTTGCTCACGTTCCAAAAAGTTCGTTTTGAGGCACGCGATGTTCCTTTGCTGTACACAGGGTCTTAGATCATCTCACAATACAGCGCCACAATTCGGAATATGAAACTGTGGTTTAAAAGCAAACGGCAAGATTGTACATTTGGCAAAGTACATTTATTTGACATCAAATGTTTTGAGAATATTCAGCGATTTGCATTTTTCTTTGCTCTCGATCCAAAATAGTTCGTCTTGAGGGAAGCGATGTTCGTGTGCAGTATACAGGGTGTTGGTTTACGATAAAATAAGCTCTTCGGTCGCACTGATAATCGCATGGCTGTTCCAACAACGAGGCACTAGGCCACCACAACGGTCTGTATGTTGCATCTAGCCGTTAGTACCGCGTAAGGGCATACTTGTACTTGGCGATCGTCCCATAAAATGGTCAGGGTGGTAACGTTGTTCACGCGGAGAAGCAACTGGCGGTTAAAAAACCCATCCGCCGGTGTCTGGTACTCGTGACACATGCAATAATGGATGATGTACCTGTTTGAAAAACATAAAAAATGAAATTAGTCTCACCATCAGATCTTCATTAAAATTATTCATTTTATATATTAGGTCGGGAAATTATTTCATAGCTAGGACAGTGCAACTGGGTATTATACAACAAGGGGGGGGCTGTAGGATACTGAGACAGTGCCCCAGTGCAGGGGTTGACAGGGAGGCAGTGCAGGTGGAGAGTGGAAGGGCCCAGGACCGAGGTCGCAGACAGTGGACCAGTTGTAGCAGGGGAAAAGGAGAGAGAAAGCAGAAGCAAAGAGGAAGGTTTTGAGATGCTTCCGTAAAAGGAGATGGTTCTCCTCAAGATAGTGCGCGGTACAAAACAATATGCCACATAGAACGAACAAGTACAACTTAACCCGTCTTTAAAGCTACTGTATAGTAATTAAATTGCGGTATAAACTCATCTAAAGAGTTACTTACATTATATTTGCATTTTCCATTGTGTCTGTGCGTAGGGCAGCCCCGAAATGCCACTCCTTCTATGCCGACGTTATTTCTTCTAATGAACGAACATGAAATGGCTTTCGTTTCTGAAATTATATTCATTATCGTTTCTTACGTTATTGCCCCACACCCCCAAAAAGAAGTCTTTCGGGATGGTCCCGGCCTGTCAAGGTCAAATAACAATAGAACCTTATACTGTGTCGTGGGCCATTCCGGCACCCGAGCAAAAAATCAAAGCAGCTGACCTTCACTTTGAACGAGCACACATTCCTAGTTAGCTACATTCAGTGTAAGGCCATCTCACAGGACTTGAAATTTACACTCCATCTTTGAATTTTGTCTGCGTGCTTTGCCGCCCCAGAGAACCATAAATACGGAGACATTCTATATTTTTTGAAAAATGATTTATATTACTGTTTGGTTTAATTTAATGCGCAAATGAACAAGGTTGGATAGACACATTGCATGTACACTGAGCAATCACTTTTATTTACACATTACATAGATACACATATTCAATGGGCCTGCGACATGAGGAGACTCGAGAGAACAGACAATCAAATTACAATCATTTAAACCGTGATGTGTATTTCTCAATGAGCTCTTCTTTAGGTGGACATGGAACAGAGGCAATGTTGGGTGGCAATGCAGTTGTCCCCTGCACAGGTTCGTTCACAACTCCATTTATGTGCCTATCTAGGACGTCAACAATAAGTCTCTCAATAAACTAATATTGCATATACTCAAACACTGGTTTGATCACCCATTGTTTACTTCTTTTAGTGAAGGCCTTATTGTAGCGAAGCGTCCGTAAAGTTCCGGTCGTCCTACTTTGTTGACGGCCAACATTATGGTTATGTGCCAAGACCGCTAGAAGAGTCCGATTTATCATGCCCTCCATGCCAAAATGCAATCGTTTTGGCCTGTACTTTAGGCACATATTGTGGAACACCTCCAAATCTCCTGTGTGGCAGAATTCCGTGAGTCCCCTCAAATCTCTTGTTATAGTTTTATCAAATACAATCTTTTCAATGGCTTTCTGAGTGGGTGATGAAGGAATCAACCACTTCTTCTTCCGTGCCTCCTCTGTGGACAAATGGCATGTTCACAATTGTGGAAATGTTGGTTTGTGTTCCAACGGTGAACGTTGGTACAGTGTAGCATTACTGACTGCCATTTTTCCAGTAGAATTTCCAACGACCCTCCACATGTTTTTGAGCTCCACCAAAGATGGTTGCTGATTGACTTGGACCACTGTGAAATACCTTGCATATCTTTTTTTTTACCTGCAGCCGACATTTTTTTATTGATTGTTTTTGCAAGATGCCAAACGTCAAATTGGTGATTTATATTTTTGTACTCTTCTCTCATTGTCTTGGCAATTGAAACGTGTCTGTCCCTGGCTATCAGGTCGATCACCATTCCCCGCAATTGTAGTTCTTGCAATGATGCTACAAAGCCAACTTTCTCCATGGCCACTGAGGATCTACTTTGTGACACCTGCACGACCACCGAACTCACAATTTTCTTACTTTCCATGTCCTGAAAGTGGTAGGTGCAGTACTTGGCTGAAAATCCTGGGCTGTCGCACTGTCCATCACCGGCTAGCCTGAACCGTTTGCCCGCGAATGTACTATCAATAGACATTTTTTCCATTCTCCAAGATTCGCTAATGGCTGGAAATAGATAATCGGTTTGGTATTTGTAGAACTGAGTTTTCGCAATGAAATGGATTCCCACAAACTGAAAGAAAGACTCTAACTTTTTAAAACTTGAACCACTAAAAAGTGCAGCCGCTGCACAAAGTAGATTGCCTGCTGCCAGTTGCCCCAGCATGGGTTGTGCAGACCATGAGAAAGGATGATATTTTGTACAGGTGGCATGTATTTTAAGGTTAGTGCCTCGAATTGCACGAGTCACATTAATCAATGGCTCCCCACATACTTCCCCACCAACCGAATGCCCACATTTCATCCGAATAATAATATCAAACAACTATCGAATACAATGAATTTGGCCTCTTTCCTTATACTGTCACTCTGCATCCCAGCTGGTTCGGCCTGTAACGTTGAGGATATGTCACTCACATGAAAGGTAGAATCTCTGATATCGTCTTCCGCTATGTTCAGTGATATTGATGGTGTTTCATTGTCGTCCACTTCATTCTCTTCCATTGCAACATCTGTTCCTTCTCCGACGATGGGTGAATAAGACAATTTCTTCAACTTTCTCGCGGTCTTAGTTTTTGCGGGTGTGGATTCTGTGAACTGATCTCCGACTGCATCCGAACTACCAGGAGGACATTCACTATCAATGGCTGGATGTGGTATAGCTCCGTTGTCAATCACTTCATATTCTTCCCATTGGCACGATGCATCTGCAGTCTCAAGTCCCTGCCAAAAGGTTTGACAAGCAACATCTCTCGTTCGCTTCACTGTCTGTGTAGATCTAGTTCGTACACCCACTTGCAACTAGAGGACAGATTGGAAAAGGGATGTTCAGTTTAAACACAACTTACAGTATTGAACTATTAACAGTGAAAAACAACATAATATAGTGACGAGGACACTAACCTTCTTTTGCTTTCTTTTCTTTGAAACTTTCTTGCCTCGAACTTCAACATCAGGACGCTGTTGCTCTGACTCGTGTGTGCATTTCTCCACTTCCTCTTGCGCTGCAACGACTATATTTTCATGATAAGCACATCCATCACGCTCTGACGCTCCATCGACTCCCTGAAACATAGAACTTTCATTAGTATGTATAATAATATCGAAAACACAAAATGTACTTGGGAACCAATACCCACGTACATCTCAATAGCAAAACACGAATGAACGCTTTGTGTAGAACATTCAAACGACAATTATTCACGCATAGTTGATCTAGTTAGATGGAACTGTCAAGATCCATACCACGGGCTCCTCATAGACTTCCATTGATGATATTATTGAAGATGATGCTTCAGTAACTCCCTGAAACACTGTAATTGCATTAGTATGGTTTTCTATTTTGATAAAAAGAACAGAAACTTTGTGCAGGCGTCAATGGCTCATCTAAATAGACCTGCACAAATGATCAGTTGTCTAAAATAAATAATGGATATCTAAATATCATTCGATTTGCTCGATCGTTGGAAGTGTCACCACCCAGAGATCTGCATCAACTACTAGGGGTGATGTTCTTGTAGAAGAAGCTCCGTCATTTCCCTGAAACATAGTACTTGCGTTAATAAAGAAGGAAGTATAGCGGATGTAATCACGTCATATGATTTCGCTTGATCGAACTGTCAGGATCCATACCTCGAAATGCATAAGAACATCAAGGGACGATGTAACTGCGGTGCACACTCTGCAAGCTGTTGCGCCGACCCGTAACTGCGTGCTCCCCCTTCTTCTTGGACTAATGCTCCATCGACTCCCTGAAACATAGGACTTTCATTAGTAATGAACACAATATTGAAAAAAGAAGACACATAGGAGGGCGACGACAGAAGGACATATCAATGGCTAAAAACGAAAGAAACATTGTGTGTAACAATCAGGCTACAAGAATGCAAGATCTGATGATCTCCATCGATGGAACTGTCCGGAAACGTACCTCGAGCATCTGAGTCACATCAACGGTAGTCGTCAATACGTTGGACTCCTCAGCATCTCCCTGAAAGACAGTACTTGCATTATTTTGGATAACATTAATTATAACTGAAAAGAAAGACTAGAGGACGAGTACAAGGGTGTACCATTAGGTAAAATAATTACACGATAAATTAAAACTATTGATTTACATGCCTAAAACAAGTCAGTGGCAGAATAGCCAAGTAAGATTACCCGATAGGCGCTTGAAGTGGCTGATGACTGCAATAACGACACGGATGGAGAATCTTCCGCCTTCATATTGAGTGGATACATAAATGGGGAAATTATTGTTAGCTAATGCTACACACTACCGCAAGGCCGAGAAATAAATACATAAACTTGACTCACCGGTGGAGGGATGTGGACGAATAGAGTGGGAATAGCGGTTGAGAGCAATTTTCGCCTCACTCGCGGTGTGTTCTTCTTTATTAGCAATGATGTGGAGTACATGTCAGAGGTAAAGTGCCTGCTGCAGATGCGGTATCGATCACCCCTCTTGTCCGCAAAGACTTCTAGGACTCTACTTTCAAGCTCAGACGGTGGATATCCGCAATATCGGACCCATTCTCTTATCTGATCTGTTGTGTTAGGGAAAACATGCATTATAGTACCTTCAGATTTATTATGGGTCTTCGAAGGGCAACCGCCAATGGAACAGGCAGGCATTGTGGAAAGTTCTGAAAAGTAAAGATCAACAATTCTCTAGGAATACCAGTGTAAACTCAGAACATGTGACTAGTTCCTTGCATGTACTGTCTTGAACGAAAAGAAATTGGACGCAAAATGATTATGGTACATGGCCTTACCTTGACGAACAAACAGTTAGATGCAGGGATCAGAGTAGTTTCTTGTCGTAGAACAGGGAGCAGTTCACAGGTTGCAAACTGAGGAGTTTCCTCGAAGTGGTCACGGAAGTTCACAGAGACGAAGAGCAGATAACCAGCACCTTCACGGGTTGACTAGCAAAGCGCAAAGAAGTGCTCATTAGAAATATGAAGTGGGTTATAAAGAATTCGAAACAGGGGTGTGTTTGTGAATGAATGACGTGTATATGTCGTGGCATTATGCGGTTTGCAGGGGGCCGTCCAGCGTGAGGGGGGATGCTTGGCAGGAGACATGGGGTCTGGAGGTAGACATGGGAACAACAACCCATGCTCTATAGACCACTTTGAAGTGTACATGGTCTTTGGCACCTCTTGGCCTTTATCGCTCCCTGACAGCTCCACTTGCCAGCGCAAGTACCCCGGTGCGAACTGCCTTTGATAGGGCGGGGGGTGGATTGGGGCGGTGGTCGTGCAGACAAGACACAGGAAGACTCGTGAATGGAGACACACTTATGTGGATTGCAGGGGGCCGTCCAGCGTGAGGGGGGATGCTTGGCAGGAGACATGGGGTCTGGAGGTAGACATGGGAACAACAACCCATGCTCTATAGACCACTTTGAAGTGTACATGGTCTTTGGCACCTCTTGGCCTTTATCGCTCCTTGACAGCTCCACTTGCCAGCGCGAGTACCCCGGTGCGAACTGCCTTTGATAGGGCGGGCGGTGGTCGTGCAGACAAGACACAGGAAGACTCGTGAATTGAGACACACTTATGTGGATTGCAGGCGGCCGTCCAGCGTGAGGGGGGATGCTTGGCAGGAGACACGGGGTCTGGAGGTAGACATGGGAACAACAACCCATGCTCTATAGACCACTTTGAAGTGTACATGGTCTTTGGCACCTCTTGGCCTTTATCGCTCCCTGACAGCTCCACTTGCCAGCGCAAGTACCCCGGTGCGAACTGCCTTTGATAGGGCAGGGGGGGTGTGGATTAGGGCGCTGGTCGTGCAGACAAGACTCGTTTGCCACAGGGCCTCACCAAGGAGAGGCCATCTAACTGCATGTAAGAGGCAGGCTGAAGGATCTAGTACATGGAAGGCAGGGGGGTGAGTTTATAAATACCTCAGCCTCCCAGGAGAATATATGGGTGCAGTTCACCCTGGAGACCCTGGATGCCTAGGCAGTTAGTCAGCAGCAGGCTGGCCTGTGGTGGCAAGGCGGCACGGGCCAGAGGGGGTCATCTCTGTACCCGGTGCCCAAAAGGATGATTTATTATGATCAACCATATTGATTATTTACCTATAACCATGTTTTGTATCAATAAAATCCAACAGCCTTCCTTTTATTGCCATCGCTGAACAAAGTGGTGTGGTAAGTATTTTTGGGGGAGGAGGTATGGGTTCAACGGTTATGTGGATTGAAGGTGGGCGGCCAGCGTGAGGGAGGATGCTGGCCGGAGACATGTGGTGTGACAAGACAAGGCACAGGAAGACTATTCAATGGAGACACACTAGATTCATTTAAAAAATCAAAACAACCATTGTTAAAATATATGTTGGGTTTTATTTTAGATCTTAATTTCAATTGAACATAAATAATAAACATTACACATTGTAAAGTTCCGGTTGCAGCACATCCAGGGAAAATCCGCGGTATTGTCCACTGTCGCTGGGGAAATGTTGTCTAATGGCAAGTACCGCACAGGCAGGTATTACTCTCCGAACGCGGTGTCCGAGCCTCCCATGAAGCCACCAAGTGAAGCAACGATAGGCCACCAGCCTGTACCACCTGTGAAAATGAAAGATGCAAACTGTATTAAAATGACAAAACTTTCTTATCACTGTCGATTCAGGTAAAAAATGTCATTCTGCTTTGAAAAAAATTCTATCTAGAAAATGCACAATATGGAACCAATTTACATGCATTCGAATGATATGTAGATGTAATTTTATATGTGGGAGACGACCATGACATAGTAGTGGCATCACTGACATCAAAACCAGAGTATACTTACTCGTTACTCGGATTACGCGGACGAACAGTGCCGCGAAGTTCGTGCATAAGCACCATCATCATCCTCAACACGGTCCGTGAGAGGCAGGCTTCCCTGAACTCTGGCAGCTCGGTGATGCATTGCGGACTTGGCTCACCTTCCGAAATGTAGGCCAAGCACCCGGAATTTTCACGGCAGCAGCAGTTCTCCTCCTCAGTTGGCATTAGCTTGCACCGATTGCACGTGCACCAGGTGGAGACGCCGTCCATGCGACATGGTCCAGGCTCTTCATCCGTTGACTGGTCCTCCCAACTGCTGTCCGAATCCCCATCGTTTTCGCGTGCTTGCCTTTCCAGTAGTTCTTGCTCGGTGTACTCGGGCTCGTACATATACGGCATTATTGTAGCCATTGTGTGGTAAAGAAAGTAAAATAATTTACAGAGATGGTACAGGTGTTCACAAGGCCTAGAAGCGGTGAAGGTAGCTGACCAGAGCACAGAAACGAGTCACAGAATACTCAAAGTAACACCGAGAGAGTAATGGAATCGAAAATCTGCTGCTGTGTGTTGTGAAACGGTGTGTTTATACTTATTGAGGAAAGAGGCGTCCTGCCATTTCCATGGCGACACGTCATTAGCTGAGGCGCAGCGATTGTTGACACGAAACGTGCTTTGGCGTTGGGAAATGGGCGGTACGCGTCTGCTGATGTCAGGCTCTGGGGCGGGGGATTTGATTTAGTGCCGCAAAAGCAGGTGAGCCAGGGCGATGGGGGGAAATGATAGGATTATCAGAAAATGGCGGCTGATTTCGAGTGCGTTAATGGACGAAAAGTCGGGTAAGGTCCATAGGAAAGTTTTCTACGATCTACCGAGTTATGCTTAAAAACACATGGCCGAACCGTAGGGACAATAAAAAAAAGTCCCGGAACTATCCTTTAAATTAGATTGTCTATGAAACAAATTGTACTTATTGGTGGTTGGTAGCTCGATGGAGGAGTAGCCCCTGTTTTTGCAGATTTCAATGCAGTCCACAGGAGTATCAGGCCCCATCACAGGTGTTGCTATTGCTATTGCTATTACTATTGCTATTGCTACCTCCAACTATCCCCAAATGACCTCCATCTAAAAATGTATTGCACAGTAACATCCATGACAACTATTAAAACGCAACCATTCAGCATACAACTGCCAAAATCCTTCCTAGCTCATTCTGGGAATTCTTTAAAGGGAGGCATTTCCTTATTCAAGGCAATACACACAGGGCCTCATTACGACTGAGACGGAACGGGTTAACGGGCTCCGCTAAAGGAGCCGGACCTGTTAAACCCGTTCCGCCTCATTACAAGCTCCCCTCGCGGAACTCGATAAGTAACGCCTGGTCAAACCAGGCGTCCTTACCGGGTCCCACGAGGGGAAGAGGGAGCAAACAACGGGCCGCTCATAATCGGCCCGTTGTATGCACCCTCTCCCATTCCCATTGAGCCCTATGGGGGCTCAGATGGGAATGGGGAAGGTCCAGGCCCGGGTTCCTGGAGGGAGGAATTACCGGGCCCTCCGAACTCGGAATGGCCAGTAATTCCCCATTCTGGGGACCCGGACCCAATTTCGGCGGCATCCATGCCGTCAATAGCGGCATGGCTACCGCCGAAGTCATAATGAAGCCCACAGTCTCTAAAAACATTTCATACGATTTCTCAGGGCCTCATTACGACCCTGGCGGAATGGCTTAATGAGTTCCGCTAATGGTGGCGGACCCGTTAAACCCATTCCGCATCATTACGAGGTTCCCTCACGGGACCCGATGTGGACGTCTGGTTTTACCAGACGTCCTTACCGGGTCCCGCGAGGGGACCAGGGAGCTAACAACGGGCCGGTCGTAATCGGCCCGTTGTTAGCTCCCTGCACCCATTCCCACTGAGCCTTATGGGGGCTCAAATGGGAATGGGGAAGGTCTGGGCCCGTGTTTTCTGAAGGAGGAATTACCGGGCCCTCCAAACTCGGAATGGCCTGGTAATTCCCCATTCAAGGAACCCGGACCTGGTTTTGGTGGCAGCAATCCTTCTCCCAGTCCTTCGAGATTCGGCTATGTACAACACACTCAGGGGGAGCAGGTTTTTGTCGGAAGTTGTCCTAGGACCATCCTTGCTGACTTGCCTTGGAATCATCAAGCTTTGTATAACATCCCGCTTGGTCTGCCTATACAACTTAAAATCACAATTCACTTCCTAGTTTTTGTAATATAACAACATAGCTCCTCACCATCTTGCCTTTGCAGCTCTATTTTCAGCACATAGCAAGTTGTAAGTGTGAAAAAATTTAAATTAAGGTTCTGTCTCAAACATATACTGCTATAAGCGGATTGTCCTACAATGCCAATTATTTCTAGCATTGTGACAGAGAATTGGGATTCCATTATTGGTACAAATGTAAGTATTATGCAACATAACCCTTTATTTACTCCACAGCAGTAAGACATAATTAAGAGAACACAGAACTAAAAGTCCTATAAGCCCCCTATCATTTGGCTGGCTTCTGACCAATCCCAGTTCTACTCTTTTCATAAGACCCCGAACAGAGCGTAATCCTTTACACAGCAATACTTCCTGGGGCAAAAACAAGCGACGCTCCAAAATAGACCACCATCAATGGGAGAAAACAGGACCCCGATAACAGCTTTAGAAGAATATCTGGCCTGTGTATTACCCATCTTCCCCAAAGAAAACAACAAAGTGAGGGAGCGCAAATTATAGGGTGGGATAATACTCACATCTGTGGGAATAATCAACATTCTAAGGCATAGCACAGAGACTTCCTATTATTCATGTTTAAATCCCCTTCAGTACAGACATTTAGTCGTGTATAATGAGTACACAGTAGAATATATGGAAAGTACAGTCATTGGACCAGTTGGCAACCCTAAGAATGCCCCCAGGCCTTTTGCTGCAGGTCCTTGGACTCCATGGCCCTGCAACAAAATGAGCACCACAAAGCAAAATATGAACCGTCGCTTGACCCATAACCCAACTAACCCACCTAGCTGGAGTAAGAGAGCACTCAGAATGGAGAGGCTTAGTAAATATAAAACGGGCCCTCGAATTTAGCATTTGTGTTTATTTTATGTACCATAAAGTAGTGGGTACAATGGACTGCCGATATTTTATGTATTTTGATCTTTGTTTTTGTTCTGTTGTTTTTATAGTGCCTTGAAACTGGTCCTGTACTGCAATACATTTGCACTTGATCAATATTTTGAATACTACTCCTACGACTTTTGTAATCTGGCCATCCTGTCTTCGTGAGCAAGCATGGAAGAACAGGGCATTTGGAGACATCAAGTAAGGAAGGAAATTCAACAATGGTCAAGCTTGTCTTAGTTATACGACAAACATAAAACCTGACATCTTCAGGAGGGAAGAATCTGCTTGATGAGCCCAAAACATTGACAACATCCACCTGCTTGGCAGACAATGCTTAGAGGGACAAAGCTAGCTCATCAAGCCATTCCCTGTATTTAGTGTAGGTGGAGGGTGAGAAACCCTAATGCTCTTGAGTATTCTACAAAACCAGCACCAGAAAACCAAACATTCAAGCCTGCCAGCATAAGCTTTGACTGTATTGGTGTAGTGAAGGTATTAATATGGAGGGACAGCCATGTGAAGCTCTGGAGCTTAGAAGGTTCCGAGATGGAGCGCTGGACAGAGTGGCATTTGGAGAGCAGCAAGAGTGTTGAGGTTGGAGCAGACGGGGCTCTCATTATACATAGTTGTAACTCAATAACTATTGTGTTGCTTACCTTCGTCTCTGCCCGTGTATACTACACAATTGGCGATGAGCGCTTGACCTGCGAGCTGGCTGGGAGAGCCCTGCAGTCTGCTCCAATGTCTCTGCCCTTCATGTCCTAGGGGCGGACAGTATAAGTGGACCACTTTATTGATGAGTGTTGACAGTGCTGCCACAGAAGAGGCTTTTTTCGGCCACATTAACTTTATTTTGGGGAAGCAAGTCATCTACCGATGCAGGCCAGCTTTTCTGCTGAAGTTGGTTAGAGGAAAGGACATTAGACAGTCCGGACGCTCATTGGGAACATCTACACTGTTTGTTAGACACTGTGTGGTTGTTTCTCGCTCCTCCTTGTCCCAGTGATCTCCTCATTGGCAGCGATCTTCCTTGGCACAGTACATTACAAAAAAAAACATTTTGAGTTTAAATATCAGATACTTAGTAAACACTAAGGACTACATCGAGTTACCTTTGCAAATAAATTTGGGACATGCAGTGTGGAGCTACAGGAGGAGTGAGCACGTTTGTAGAGGACATCTTTTGGCTTTTTCAATTGACCTTGCAATCAACTTTACATACTACCATGTCTCTACACAGGGGTGCAGGAGACCTGGTTTTCAACAGTATCCCTGCGCTGGTATTTGCCCTTGAAATTGGGGAGCCTGTAGTGCCCTCGAAAAGATGGATCAAATCTTTTGAACATTATGCAAACATGGTATGTGGTACTAATTACAGTGTGGAGAGAAAGAAATCGCTGCTCCTGCATTGTTTAGGTTTTGCGGGACATGAGAAGTTTGAGAACCTTCAAGATCTCTCACAAAGTGAATGTGTGAATTCAAATGAATATGAGAAGGCGATCCGGAAGATGGGCAAACACTGCAAAAAGAAACAGAGCACCATATTAGACAGTTATAAATTTGTCAAAAGGGTACAAGAAGAAGAAAGCGTAGAACAATATATCACGTCCCTCTGGAAATTAGCCAGGACTTGCAGTTTTAACAGACAGCTGTATGAACACCTCAGAGATCAATATATGTAGGAATGCAACATTGGAAATGTCAGAGAGAAATTATGGGTGGAGGATGATCCCCCATTGAACACTGAGGATTGCTAGAGAAGAAGAGCATACAGAGAAATCTGTTAAAGTTCTTGAGGATGGAGGTAGGGAGACAAACATTAAGACAGATGTTGTACCACAATTAGTTGTAACATTTAAATCTGCCAAAGCATTAGCAGCTGTTGGCAGTGCTCCCACGGGAAGGAAATAAATAGTGGAGGAATATGGAAGTAGGATCCCAGAGGAAGGACAGCTTTCCGAGTGAGGATAAGGAGGAGTCCAAGGAGGAGTAGCCCGAGCAGATGTTTCATATGAGACAGAGCATCTAACTGGGCTGATAATCCAGAGTGTCCTGCTTTGTCGAATTTTCAGGGCGAAGGGTCATCTTACCAGGTGCTTCAAGAATAAGAAAACTGTTATGCACTGGATCGGCAGTGACTACAGTGAAGAGGAAGGTGATGAATACTTAGTTAAAGCTCTCTCCGAAGTACCCCCTGAAACAACATTCCCCGACATCAGCCAAGCTATCAGATACAGTGAGCTGTCGAGTACCAGATGACATGGCTGAAGATTTAGGTCTCTGAAAAAAAGGAACAAGTCCGGGTTTCCATGGCCATTTACAAGGCCAATGTGTACCATCACTGTGCACCACATTGTGCCCTGAAGAAGAGTTTGAAGTAGTGTGCATGCTATCATTGCGAAAGTGAGAAATGCATAATGTCTCTATGGCCCCAAGAACTGGAAGGGGTCTGTCGGATTTCAAACTCAAATAGGCAGGAAGCTGAGTGTTCAGACAGGAATGCAAAAAGATCTAAGTGAAAGGGACTCCACTGCCTCTGAGACCTTATGCAGCCTCCAATCACTGGAGTCTATCCATTGATGAGCAAATCAATCGCCTAGCAGGTTGAGAGAGCTCGGAAGGTAATCTGCATGGACGTTGATGTGAAATCACAGATACAAATCCCCAAAACCTTTGACCAGACGCATGAGAGAATGCAAACTAGTCCCCCCAGTGTGTTTGTGTACATAATTATGTATGACCTGTTGTCTTTTAACAGGGACACTACACCATGAGAGTACCTGTTTGTGAACCACCTAATTGCAAACGAACCAGAAAGCACCCAGGTCAATGGCCTGGATTGAAAAGGACAGCAAGCCTATCAGCTTGACTAGATGTCAGGGGGGAAATGGACGTAAAATGAACAGCCCTCCATAATACCTTCTTGATAGCAAATAGCTTCTGCTGGAGTAGACTGACAGTTGCCACCCTACAGTTCACCATAAACCCCAGCTACTGAATGCTCTGTGAAGGGGTCAAATCAGTTTCTCAAAGTTTGTGATAAACCTCAGGGATTGAAAAACATATACGCATTAGTTGGGCATGCACCTGGTCACTCCAGGTGGAGGTGCTTACGATCAGGCTATTATCCAGGTAAGTCCTGAGCCGGATGCCTCTGGTCCAGAGAAAGGCTGCCACCAGCCTGAGTAACTTGGCAAAGAACCATGAATCCAAAGAAAGACCAACCAGGATAGCAGTGAACAGGTAAGATGTTCCTTCCAAAATAAATTGGAGAAAGCACCTATGGGGCTTAAAGAGGAGAATTTTGAGATAAGCGTTCTTGATATTCAGTCTCATGAGCCAATCTCCTGGCTTTGATCCATCTTTCAATCTGACAATCATCTAATTCGTGAACAGTCAATGTTCCCAAAACATACTTAATTCCCTCAGATTGAAGAAAACCAGAGAAAACCCTTGACCTTCTTATTCATTAGAAATATTGCTGATAAAACCCTGCAAGTGCTGAGTTACTTTCTCCATGGCTTTCTACATTACCTTTTTTACTTTTTTTTCCAGCGTCTCGCAGATGGGAAAAAAAAAACATTACTAACCCGGTCTTATGGGCTGGGGTACTAATGACAATATGCCCCGAGACGGCAGCCCATTGCTACATAGGTGATGCCCCCGGGGCCTTCGCTAAGGCCCTCGCTATGCCCGGGACTGTAACTATGTAAATTATGCGGCAATGTCCCTCAGTCTCGGGGCATATTGCCAAAGTAATTACTGAATCTCCTGTGGCACTAAAATATGATTCTCATTGGAGAAGAAAATCACCCTTTTTGCGAACGTCTGCAATCTGAATACCTTTGTAGTCTGAAGCACCCAAGAGACATGAGAAACAAGATAGCAATTTTTTGTAAAGCATTGCATTTGCTGCCTAATGGCCTAAAGATCTTCTGGAAAACCACCTGCCCTGGTTGAATCATCCTCTGCCTCTTCCATCTCTTAAGCCATTCTAGGATTCATTGAAGGAAGAACGACTGCCTGACACACAAGTTGATACTCGATGTGGCTGTGGAGTCGGAGCTGTGGCTGACTCAGCAATATCTGCTGAGGTCAGCACTGAAAGCGAACCGGGGGAAAACATTGGGGGAGAATATTTTACACAGGAAAGACAGAGCTTTTTCCAATTATGTAATAAAAAGGAGAGATCACCTTTGATTGCGCCAGATAGTTATGTTCTCAACTAATTTTAAGATTTTAAGCAGGGTCATTTTGTGTTTTTCCTGCATTATGGAGGCAATAGCATCCTCGAAAAAAGTAAAGAGGCCTGTTGGCCCATTTTCTAATTTCTTTCTGGATTGAACGATAAAAACACTAGCTCTAGCCTACACACCTACATCAAAAATTCTGTCCAAAGACCCAGAGTTAGTAAGAACCCTTTCCTATGAGGTACACCAAGCAGTATTGACATCTTTAGAAATATCACCGGCATAGTTGTAAACAATTTTTAGTTGTCTTGGAACCTACTGATGGAATGGTAGCAGCACCAATAGGAAGGTAGGGTATGGGATATTCTGCAGCATCTTACTTTTTAGGACACATTTAACTATGAAAGAATGCACCAGCGCAATCCCTTCTGCCTGAGAAGCACACAATCCCCGAGAATTGGGATAGGAGATGCGTTTGAAATGAGTTATGGAATTTCTTACAGTGCCATGGAGTCGGAATCCAGTGGGTCAACTGCCACTTAATTCTTTCCATCCAGAATGGGAGGGGAACCTAAATCCAGTTCCTTAGATGACAGGTGAAGAGCCACCAAGACTTTCAGTCTATTTATTAGCCTTAATGTGTTCTTCCTCCATGGCAGATTCCCCACAAGTGTATGTAGGAAAGCTGTCATAGAGGGTCCCAGCTCAGTCTTGGACCTGGGATTTCACTCACGGGAATATCAACACAAGGGTCCGAGGCATATTCTGGGTGTTTCCTTTTAGCAATGGATTCCTTACCGAATGACTTTAACATCACATTGCCATGCTCAACCCAGCATCATTAGAAGTAGTGACAAGGTTGCCCTGATCCCTTGACATTCATGCATGCGTGACTGTAGTCTAACAGAATTGGGAAAGATCAGCCATTTTAGAGTTAAGAGCCTTGTCAATGGCTTAAGTAAGAAAAGTACTGATGGAAGAGAGTCATTGTCATTACAAGGCCTATTTCTCTGCCTCTGACTCCTGTGTCTATGTGTTCCTATTCTCCAAGGACTCTCCCTCATCAATACTATCATCTGCCAACCTAGAAATCCCCAGGATGAAAACAGCCATGGACAGCAAGCCCCCCTCTGCAAAGATGTCACTGCTGAGTGAGAACTGAGAATAAAACCTCCCTTTGGTGTACAGCTTGGTGTGTGCTATGCATGAGGGCCTTTCCTCTAGCCCTGCTAAGTGTGACACACGTCGTTCTCAATATGTAAAAATGCAGTAGAATGCCTGCCGCGGGTGGGAGTGACTGGAGATGCGAATTGGCCTTGCCACCTAGAGCACAAGGCCACCTTCTGTGAGAGAATCAAAAGGCTGTGCACTAATGGGATGTCCCATGGTGCCCTTTCTACAACAAAAGATGAGCAAAAGGCCCAGAGCACTTCCAATGTCTCGAGGTGGATTAACCCACCCCTCATATGTATTCAAAAAAGTAGGACACCACCAGTGCCTCCATACAATATCCAAATCCACCAATACACAGATGATATCTAGCTCTGCCTGAAGATATCCTCACAGGGATCCACATCTGGATGTCGAGTGCTTACCTGAAGCTCAACCCCTCCAAGCCTGAATTCATACTGCTGACCAACAACCTCGAGGGCTTCACAACCCAGCTGACCACCTGCGCCAGGTCTCTTGGGTTTGACATCGACAGACACCTTTCCTCCAAGAAGGATATTTTAAGGAAGATGCAAACGGCTTGGGACCAACATTCCCTCCTGCGCAAAAAAAGCTTTTCATCCCAGAAAACAACTTATGATGTGCTGTCCAAGCCTTGATCCTGTCCCAACTGGATGGTGGCAGTTCTCTCCTGGAAAGCCTTCTGGAGGCAACCCTGGCACCCCTGAGAGGTATCCCACATGCTGCAGCTCAACTCATCAAATAACTCCACAAATTTGACCACCTCACTCTGACCCTCATTGAACTGCACTGGCTACCGTTGCAAGCATGTATCATCTACAGATTCTGTTGCATCATCTAAAAGGCTAACATACTGAAGTCCACAAGCTCCCCCATTGAGAAGCTCAGCATGTCGGGAGGGCTGCAATCCACCAGAAGCAATGACATGTGCAGATGTGAACTCTACGATTCAGGAAGGAAATTACTAGAAGACAGGCCTTCTCTGTCTATGCCCCCAGACTCTGGATCCTCCTCCTTGTCAACACCAACTATGAAAGCCTTTTGTACACTAAATATCATTGCTTTTAGAATTTCCACAAAAGGGATCTGTCACTGAGTGTTTAAATACTATTACCTTCATTCCATTCCCGCTATTGCGGCATGAAAGCAACCAAAGAAGCCCTGTTTATAGATAAGAGTGGTTCTCCTGAATTGGTGGTAGCCAATTTCATAGCATAGATTCCAAAAAGACCACTGTGTGTTGTGACAAAGTCACAGTGCCAACATCATATACAGACCGCTGTTTGCCTGAAAGTATAACTGACAGGACCCTGATGTTCCCCCCAAGCCAACCAGTCAAGCATTCTGAATGTTATTGGTGGAAGGCGAAGAATTAATGCAAAAGAGAGGGTTGGCACTTGCTGAATAACCCTGCAGGTTTCTCCCAAAAGACCTTAAAAGAGAGTTCCTCTAAATCAGAACCAGGATGTTAGGCAAACCAGCCCTGACCTATTCCTGAATCCCCTGACAGATAAACTAGTTAGGAACTACCAGGTCCAAATGAAAAAGGATATTCAGGACAGCACCTCCCAAGATGCATTAGGTTTAGAAATCCAAAACCCCGAGAGGATTCCAGAATGTCTGCCAGGTAATTAGAAATAGATATGCTTCAGGGAACACTAGCTGATCCAGAGTGGCCCCTTAGCCAACAGGTGCAGATCCTCAAAGAGAAAAACCTAACTATCCCAACTCCTGCCCCATTCTAGCAGCAGGGTTTGTGAATGAGACACATTTTCTCCTTCCACTGCAGCTGCAGAATTTAAAGAGAAAAATACGTCCTTTCACCTCCACAAAGCCAAAACGATTTTGCACTGGTTAGAACTTACAAGAGGTTTTCCTGTTCCTTGAGGTGGCATTTGAAAACCAGGAACCCACAAAACAAACTTCTGTGCAGTAGGACAGACAGAAGGCAAGGCGGGAGCAGAGCAGCACAGAAACACATCTTCTGCATGGGAAACATACTGAAAGAAATATAAAATGGTTGCAAGCCTATTAAAGACTTCCACTGGCTTGCAATAGGAAGGCAATTAACCAATCAATTTGAAATGTTGCCTCAGTCATTGGGATGAAGGTGAGGGCTTTAACACTGTGAGACTAAGATCCACAGACAGTGCCTCTGAGCTGGGAGCTGAGGAGTGGAGTTTATTGAGGAAGCTGAAGGGCACCAGAGAAGGGGAATCCCTTGAGCTCCGAAAAGGGGTATACTGCAGTGAGGGAGATAACAGCATTGAACCCCAGAAGGGGGATATGCTCTGGTGAGGGAGAGGAGAGCCTCTTGAACCACAGATGAGTGGTTTGTTCCAGTGAGGGGGAAAAGAACCCTGTGAGCCCCAATAGAGGGGTGTGCTCCAGAGGGGAGTAGTGGAGCCCTACAAGCCCAGTAGGGGGTGTGCTCCAATGAGGGGTAGACGATCCCTGTGAATCCAGACAGGGTGTGCTGCAGGGAGAGGGAGTAGCTTTTCGCCTAAGGAGAGATGTGTAACAGAGGGAAAGAGTCCTTTATCCCCAGAACAGGGGAGTAAGAAACGGATAGAAGGAGATCCCCAAGAAAGGGAGGATGTTTGTGACAATTGGCAAATGGTGTAATCTGTAAAATCCCAAGAGATGCAGGGAGGCCTTCTGGACCACAGAAGTTAGGAAAAGAACTGCTCCAGAATTCACTAAGCAGCAGACCTATCATTCTGGATCATTCTGAATGCCTTTTCGTTTTCTTCCCTTTATATATAATCCTGCTTTTCACAACTATATTTCCACTGAACGTCTATGCTACAGCCATCCTGAAACATTTTTCATGCAATAGTCTTAGGTTTTCTTTTTGAGTAATAAAACCCTTTAACTTTATTCAGGTGTCAGTAGTTGTGTGTTCCCTCAGCCATGTGGCAGTGTGCATCTTTAATTGTCAGAAAATGTTCTAACACTTATTTATAATTGTATGCTTTGGGGTTAGTCAATACGATTTCCCAAAGAAGGATGAGTTTATCGCTGCATTCTCAGCTAAGCTCCAAAGTCTAGCTTGAGGGAAACAGTGGGTATAATTTTCGCCGCACTGACAGTGTGATCGCTAAATCCAATTCTCCCAAGTTGTTTGGTTAGTCAGCTGAACAGTTCCACAGCTCTGCCCCGTGCAGCGACCTATCCATCACAAAAGGAAGCTCATTTGCCTGCACAAACCTCCAAGGTGGTTACAAGGGAGCACCCTTGAAGTGATGATCAAAGACATGAATACCATCCTTCTTCTGAATCAGATCAGCTTTATGCATTTATGCATTTCACGTTTTTGCTTTTAGCTCAAGGTCGATCAATAACATGCCCCAAGTGGTGAAATGCTCTGACAACTTCCATTTGCTGTGTACCAATCACAAACATATTCCTTTCCTTAGTACATATTTTCACATTAATAACTAGCATTTTCACTCACAATATCGGTGTAAAACTTGGTAGAGCTTTATAAATACTTTCTGCTTTTTGCTCTATCCAAACAGAATCATCTTTAAATAGGAAGACACCTGTGACCCTTGACCACTTCCCTAATTTTTAGGGTTTCTAAGAGAAACTCCAATTAGAGTAAGTACGATGACACGAATATATACCCTTTTTCATTGGGAACAATATTGTGGTCACTGCACATTAGCTGAAAAAAGAAGGCTTTGGCAGTGTTGGCAGTATTGGCAGCATTGTATGACATCTACACGACTGGTCAAAGTGATTTGATTTGATTTGAGTTGCTTGTCTTGAGCATATCTCATATACAAGAAGAACCAAACAGACTAAACTACTTCTGGGTACGGATTATTTAGATATGTATGCTGAAACAGAGATAGGTAGAAGTTATTGGAAAAAGTAGGTTTTCAGACATTTTCTGGAGATGCGATAGGAGTTCTCTGTTCTACGTTTTATGGCAAGGGAGTCCAATAGGCAGGGACCCAGGACTACAACATGCATGTCTCTTCTATGGGCAGAATGAGAGACAGGGACTTCCAGACGATGTTAATCAGAAGAGGGAATGGTGCGGGAGGGACTTACTGTCGGAGTTAGCCATAAGGTACTCAGGAGCATGTCCATTGAGTCACTTAGAAACAAAGCAAACATTATTGAAGGCGATTCATTGTGCAACCTGTAACCAGTGTTTTTTTTTCCAATACGGGGAGACGGGTGAGTATCTTAGAATTTGAAAAAGAAACCTCATGGCAACCATTTATGCTTTTTGAATCCCTGAGAGTTGAGTTGCTGAGATCCAGTTCTGACTGAAAAGGAAAAATAGGTTGTAGGAGATGAAGGTGAAAAAATATAGTCTTAATAGTCTCCCCTACATGGTTGAAGTCAAGGTGCGAATGCCAAATACATATAAGATTCCTTACCTGGCTAGCAAAAGATATTGGACGGTCTAACAGCATACGACAAGAGGGTAGCCTGTATTGGGTGTTGAATATGGTTTTAGGGGCCAGAAGAATAACCGCAGTTTTAGAGAGATTTGACTGTAGTTTGTTCACCTGCATCCAGTTTCTAACTTCTAGTGCAGAATCAGCAATGGACCAAAGTGAATGAAGGGAATTAGTGACATGAAAGTAAATCTGTGTATCATTCTCATGAACATTGTAATGCTTCTTTTCATTCTGAACAAATCCTCATGAGGGGTTGAATATATATGTTAAACAAAATTGGGGACAGGGAGGAACCCACAGGTGACAGGTCTGGAACCAGAAAAGTATGGTAAATCAGTTAAGAATGATTCAAACCATTTTAAGGAGTTTTGAGAAAAAAGGGAAGAAAACAGAGAGGGAAAAGAGGAGAAGAGCTGGTGGAGAGAAGGGTGTGAGAGGGGAAAGGGATGATGTCTGAAGTTGTAGTGTACATCTGTAAAGATGAATAGTATCGGCAAGTGATGTAAGTCCAACACCAACTCTAAACACAGACTGCTTTGGCAAGAGCACCTTCTCTGTAACTAGATACAGAGAGGTTGGATTTAACAAGAGCTTACCCGAAATGCTCACCTGACCATCCAAGACAGAAGTGGGGCAATAGTTAGCTAGCAAGAGCCAAGAACATGGAAGGGTTTCATCTGTATTTACGCATGCTTTCATTACAATCTTTGATAAGAAAAGGGACTCCCAGCACAGGCATGCTAGCATGTCTCGTTGTCTTCTATATGTAGCTGTAATTGATTGAGCTGCAATGTAGCAGCATTGAATTTGTGGGCATTTGCTACAGACCAAGATGGCCACCCTGCTCGACACTGGAGTGCCGCGGGAGGTTTCCATGACTACAATGTCACACTGTGCCTCATTGGCTGGGGGCCCCTTCTTTGTGGTCAATAGGAAGCCAGCAAGTGAGGAAGTTGGTCCCAAGCTCAAAGGGCCACTTCTAAACCCCCTGTCTGAGCCTGACTGTATCGAGGAGGACTCAGAGGGCCCCCCCACCTTTCCCCCACCCACATCTAGGCATGGAGCAGCCACTGGCTGTAGAGCCTGCTACCTCATGAACTTAGGCCCCTGCACCACTGCACCCCATACTGAACTAATAGCATGTGATTGCTGATCATTGTCACTGCCCCCACTAACAAGGATTAAACCAAGCTGTGCCTCATCACTCTTCCTTCCTTGCCTACCTATCTACTCTTTCTTCATTCGATTCCAGGTGTGTGTGTTTTTTAACATCTTTGCACCCTATTTTGCCTTGCATTTTGTGCCCTTTTTTAAATTCAAATCTAGGTGTGTGTGTTTTTTAACATCTTTGCACCCTATGTATATCATACTGCACTGTCTTGATTCAGGGTCCTCAACCCAACCTCCTTCTCTTTGACCAGCGCCTGTTGACCCTCATTAACCTCCTTCCCACATCTGTTACTCCCTCTTCCAATCTCTCTGCCCACCCTCCGAATAGCTTACCAAACCCCTGCACCCCTCCACCCTGGAAAACCTTCAAAGGTAGAGCCTCCTTCATGTAGCCACAGTTACTGCTCACTCAGCCATCAAACACTCTGCTGACATCTGTCTCGTTCTTGAAGACATTGCCCTTGACCTCCTTGCTCTTACCGAGACGTGGTCCAATGCCAGCTCAGTCACTGCTTTTGACTCCCTTCAGCCTGATGGTTATAAGATCATCTCCAAGCCTCACCCTTACTATTCTGGTGATGGTGTTGCCTTGATTATTCCTGAGTGAGTCCCTTCTTCCCTCATATCCACCCAGCCTTACTCTTCCTTTGAGAGCCTGGTCTGCAAGCTGGTTATCTCTCCCTCCTCCTCTCTGATCATTGCCATTATCTGCAGGCCACCTGGCTCTTCCACACTGACCCTCTCTGAATGGGCTGATTTCTGCTCCTCTTTCCTAACAACCACTTCTAAACTCCTTCTCTTTGGTGATTTCAACATCCATCTGGACTCCTCTATCATGGCATCCACTCTCTTTTGTGACCTTTGCACCTCGCTCTTCCTCTCCATTCTCCCTTCTGGTCCAACCCTCTCAGCTGGACACACTTTTGATGCCTTTATCCACTCAGAATTTCCACTGTCCTCCCTACTGATCACCCTTCTCTCCTGGTCAGACCACTCTCTCCTCTCCTCTCACGTGGGTCCTCTTGGCACTCTGACCGCACCTCCTCCAGCCCTGCCAACTTCGTTCACGAACCTTCATCCGATGAAACAAGTGTCAGATGCAGAGGGGCAGCTGCATGCCTCTGCATGAAATCCTGCCCCCATTCCTCCCATATGTTGGAGACCTAAAATCGTGCCGTTTGACACCAGCAGTTCTGCCAATACTGCAGCTAATGTTCGAAAGAACACACCCATTGAGACAACCCTACCAAATGTATCCCCGAAGTGATGACAACCTAAGCGAGGAACTCCCTGAAAGATAATTAGAAAGAGCAAAGAAAATAAGTTAGCGACGTCACAAAAGAGTATGTACGACATTCCGAGAGACTGGCTGAAGATGTATAGATCCTGAAGAGACTAATGACGAAGTAAAAAATCAAGTGAACTTTTAACTATGAAAAAGGAGATTACACATGCACGAAGTGCTGCATGAAAAAATTAACTGTTCAATAATTCTACTGATTCTGAAACGCAAGCTAGACTTAGTCCTCATAGAAGCTGGCTATACGTAGTGAATAGAGTGCAGGCGAAGCCGCCATTGTATAGAAACTGGACATCGGTATCATGAATTTAGTAAGCCAGGACCCATGAAGCGGGAAGGGAAAACTGTGTTGCAGCAAGAATAAGCAGAATTGTGGAGCTGCATGGTGATGTTGACCTGCCTGGAGTCAAGACTGAAGTAGCTATTTATTCTGGAAGGGAGCGAACATGCAAAGGATGAATCATCCCTTGCTAAAGTGCACAGAAAGAACACCAAGAGTGCCAAGTTTAATTCATTTAGAGCATTTAAAACCCGCAAGATAGACAAAATTGTGGTCTTCTGTCATGTGAGCCAAGCATGAAAATAGAGTTCAAACTTGGAGTGCCAGAACACCATAGTGAGTGCTCTCATTCGCATGTACTCTAAAGACAAGGATACTTTGCAAGGCAAAGTTCAAAGACTATCTTCATGGCAGAAGGCATGGGCGATGAGAGATGCTGGGCTAATTGGGTGTGAAGACAGTGTCATGCCCATCTCCTTGCACCTGGGTCTGAGCCTACCTGCTGCTAAGTGAACTGAATGTTCCAGACATGGCACAAGCTTGCCAACCAATTATAGTAGGCCATATAACAAAGGACCTTATAGTTTGATAACCAATGAGAAACTGTGTAGCTAATGGTTTTGAAGATGAGTATCAGGAGGATAGCTCAGGGGCAACGTGCTCGCCTTGGAAGCAAAACGGCATGAAGCACCACAGGTTTCCTCCCGGGTCGGCGCTTAGAAACCTCTGGGTATTAAGTGCGTTATAAATAACATATATCATATCATGACATATTTCAGAGGTAGGCATATATTGTCCACCTGACAGTGGGCAGGCAATTACAATCCTAGTATCTATATAAAGTATACTTAGATGTTCCCCTTAAACCAATCCCGACCCTTTTCATTATTGCCACGTAGTATGATGTCATCTCTGACGTATTTCTGATGTATAAACTATGTTTTGTGTAAAGATCGCTGAGAGAACCTGAACGTACGTCCATTGATGTTCGTTGTAAACTCCCTGTTTTAGATCATTTCTAATAAAAAGCAGTACTTTGCCATATTCCTGAGTTGGTTCCGTTATTTGGACTTGGAGTTATTCTGTGTGATCCCATCCATTACATATGCAGGTTCCTAAAGGGCCCTAAACTCACAGCTGCTGCCTTCGCATCCACCTTCATCCCCTCTCTACCCCACGCTGCAGACTCTACCTCTTACTCTGATCTCAGCAACCTCCATCTCGCCATTACTAATACTCTGGACATTCTTGCGCCGGTCATGAAGATCTACCTGAAACCTGCCTCTAAGCATACCACCTGGAATGACTCTGAAATTGCAGCCCTGAAACCCAAGTGTAGAGCTGTGCAATGAAAGTGCCAGACCTCTGGCTCCCCCTTTGACAAACTGGCCTGTCTCCTGCACCAAAGACAATACAGATTTTCCATCCACGCCAAAAAAAGGGCCCACATCCAGGCACGCATCTCTGGTGCACCCAACAACATGGCTGAACTCTTTCAAATCTGCAGGGAACTAGCCAACCCTTCTGCAGTCTCAACCTCACCCATCCCCTCCCAAGCCCTCTGCAATGCATTGGCCACTCACTTTACTACTAAATCTCAGGACATCCTGAACACCCTTGCGTCTCCCCCCTCCCTCAGCCCTTTCCCTCCTATGGCCTCCCAACATCCTTCCTCCTTTCTCTTCTCCTTCTGCCTATCACACCTGATGAGGTCACCAGAGTTGTCCGCTCCATGAAGGTCTCCTCCAAACAGGTTTCCCCCTGCTCCTCCAGAACCATTAAGGACAATATTGGCTCTCTTGTGCCTGCAGTTGCTGATTTCTGAAACCATCCTTTTGCCACTGGATCTTTCCCCTCCTCCCTCAAGCACTCACTATTGAGCCACCTCCTGAAAAGGCCTTCAGCAGATCCCACTTGTCCAACCAGCTACCGCCCTATATCTATCACCCCGTGCCTTGGGAAACTGCTGTGGAAGCTGGCCTTCCCGCTACTTACCTCACACACTGAACTTGTTGGTTGCCTCCACAACCATCAATCTGAATTCCAAGCATCCATAGGCATGGAAACTGCTCTTATGAACACCTGTAAATAACTGCTCACATCTCCGGATTCTAACTCTCCAGCTGTCCTTATTCTATTTGATCTCTCCTCTGCTTTTGACACGGTCAACCACTCCATAAACATAAATCTGCTCCATGATACCCTGGGTATCTCGGAGCGGGAACTGGACTAGCTGACCTCCTTCCTCAGTGACCGTCCATCCCAGGTTAGTCGGGTACTTTCTCCTCCCCTATCTCTTTCTCTCCCTGTGGTGTCCCCCTGGGCTCCAACCTCTCTCCCATGCTCCTTAACACTTAACTTGCTCCACTGGGACACGTAATTTCCACCTTCTCCCTTAACTTCCAGTGTTGCACAGATGACACAGTACTCTTCTTCAAACTTCCCTATTACCCTCTCCTTACTTCTTCCATCATCCCGGACTGCCTCCCTGCCGCCCAGTTCTGGTGCACTTCCAACAGTTTCTTCCACAATGCCAGCAAGACTGAGATCTTTCCTATCGGGACTCCTGCTCCCTTTTTCCTCCCCTCACTCTGGCCATCCTCTGTGGGTTCTCCCCCATCTCCATCATTCGAAGCCAGAAACTTTGGAGTCATCTTCGACTCCTCTCTTTCCTTCCTCCCTCACAATCAGGACCTTGCCAACAAGTCCCACTTTCAACTCTTACTTCTCAAAGGGCTGCTACCTTTTCTCAGTTTCCCCCAGAAGCTTAATTTCTCCAGAGCTTTGGTGCTCTTCAGGCTAGATTATTGCAATAGCCTTTTCCTGAATCTGCACTATTCCTCTCTACGACCCTTCCAGCTAGTCCAGAATAAGGCAGCAAGAGATATCCTTGGCCTCAAGCCCAGGGATCGATCTCTCCAGCCCTAAGAACCCCCCACTGGCTTGCGGTTGTTGCAAGGATCACATTAAAATCCCTATGCATCATCCATAAGGCTGTCTGGGGCCAGGGACCACACTGTCTACAATTTGCTCTTACTAAATACTCTACCTCTAGATTTTACATTCCTCTGGAACCAACTCTCTGTGTGTTAAGCGCTTCACTAAACTTAGGGCTTGTGGCCGATCTCTTTCCTCAGCTGGCTCCCTCTAATGGAACAGCCTCCCTCTTCCCTTTCGTCTTGAGCCGGATCTCCTCAAATTATGGAAGCACTTCAAGACTTTCCTTTTCACCTCCTCCTTCCCTTCCTCCCTCCTCCGCTAATCCCACAGTTGCTGAGATTGGTGACCAGGGCCCTTATGTGTGCTTCTGGGCCCTGGCATGCCACACCCAATCAACTTCAGGCTCTGCCCGCTCCCTGCTCTTGCCTTGGCACCAACTGGCCTATGCCACCGTAGGCTTGCACTTAACTATTCATTGGCAGCTGATCTCTCCCTAGCATTTCCTCCAATGGGCACTTGGATCTGCTGCTCACTCACGAGCGCAGGCACTCCTAGCACTTACCCTGCACTCCCTCTTCTCTCTCATCTCTATGCACTTGCACGTTCTGAATGCTCACAACACTAGTCTTTATCTTTCAGTGTTTTAATTGTTTTCAATCCCATGTTCCCTCCCTGTTGCCCTCTGGCCACTTTGAAACATAATTTACTTGCTTTATAAGCGCCTAAGAAATGCACAATAAACTAAACTAAACTAAACGAATTGCAGCAAGAAACAGTGGCGGCAGGAAAAGACTCTCCAAAGCTTCCAAACTTTCATAGCTTTCTCATCACAGATGTTAAGATTGGGCCCTAAGGGTCTGATCTCTCTTCAGATAGTCAGTGCCAGGTGCTTTATTGTTTTGCTGTGATCATGTATTTTCTGCAATTGCACTTAAAGTAAAAGGGCTATATTGAGGATTTCGTGGTGCTTCCTCAACACGCTCCACCAACTTTTTTGCATCAGTGTTTTTTTTTTACATACACCATTGAAAAATGAGCCATCCAGGTGTTTGCACTGATGGTTGTGACATGATAACGTGTGCCCCAATCTACCAGGCATCCGAACCATCAATGCAGGAGCTCATGCGTTGCCAAGATATCACCCGGCACCTGGATCATATCTCTTTTCCTTTGGCAGCCATTGTCACATTATCTAGCCTCTCATAATTAATAAACTTAGAAAGCGAAACATTTGGCAACAGAGAAGCAATAAATTAGAGGTAAAATGTGTATACAGTAGTTTGCCTAGGACGGCGATTGATGGCAATAACTGCCGTGGGACAGAATCAGGTGGCAGGATGGTCGTCCTTTGTGATTTAGCCTCTTAATAATCTTCAAGATGTGACAATAAAAATTAAGTGCCTAAACTGTGTGAAAGCAAACATAGTGTATGCAATATAGTACGCACCATAAGCTGCTCTGCTTTTCTGCAAACGTCTTCGGTCTTGTTTTTGCATTTGCATTAATCGCACCAAACCAAAAATGGAGTCGAGGGACATTCCAGTTAGAGGCCCTCGCTCCAATGAGCAAATGATGCCTTATTAACAAATGATTTCTGTGGTGAAAAAGAATTCATCTAATGGATTTTTCTGTAAATAATTTAACAGTTGCTTTCCTCGAGACTCTGGCTTACGCATAGTGCTTACAATACATGTTTCTTTGCTGTGAACACATGGACCTTCTCATTTGGACCTCCTTACCACCCCCCCACCCCCTCAGTTTGGCTTGTATGTATTTCAGCCATACTGGACAGCTCATATTTATATGCTGCTTTTCTTCCTCTGAGGTTGTGCTATATGCATACCTTTTGGACGGTATTCAGTGATAATTTTGCAGGGAATAATAAAGAATTACTTTACAAAGATGAAAACATATTGCAAGAAATAACAGAGTGGGTAAAAAATACCTAAAAGCAGAACAAATGTTGAAAAAATAAAGAAAAGAAAATGTAATGACAGGGGTGGGTTTAGGTGTAAAAAAATAAACAGATTTAGGTAAAAATTGGGGTAAAGAGTAGGGAGACAAGGAGTGTTTAGGAGTAGAAGAGGTAAGTGGGGGTCAGGCCCCCCCCATCGAATATAGATATTTCTACAATGTGCACTGTAAAAGGCATTTCAATATTTTTTCATGCAATATTTATTACACTTTGTAATTGTATGTCACTGTTATTTCTGCAATAAAATCAAAGTGACCCCCCTTTGGACACGTTTTAGCCCCATAGGGCTCAATGGGAATGGGGATGGAGCTAATAACGGTACCGCAATTTGCGGTACCGTTATTAGCTCTGAAGTCCCTTAATGGGTCCCTTCCACTAAGGGACCTCGGAATAGGGTGGTAAGGGATTACTGGCACCGGTGTCCTTACCGGTGCTGGTAATCCCTTACCACCTACCTCGTAATGAGGCCCATTGTGTTATTGGGAGACATTGCGTCATTGGGTTATGGAATGTCCATATCTCCAGCAGATCAGAGTCAGATTCCATAGATATCCTGAGTTTTTTGATAGGGTTGATCTAGAGAATTGTTGTGGTCCAGATTTATGTGGAGGGAAAATGTGTCTAATTATTGCGTTATGTCAAATTTTAAGTCATTTTTTAAGTTGTTTGGATTGATTGTATATGCAAAATGTTACATCTTTATATTTTTTTGATGGTGGATTTCTTTCATTTTGTGTACTTTTGTTAAACCAAATCTAAATTTAAAAAAAAAATGAAAAAATTACCAAGTCTTTTCCTGGAGCAATCCTCTCACCTGTAGGGCAAGTCCATACTCTGTGCCCACCCAGGGATTCACGGTGTCAGGCAGCCCTGTGGATGCCTTCTGTTGCATATCTTCTTTTGTAAGGAAATAAGGACTTCTTTTAAAGAACAGGTGCTGGGCATTGGTCCTCAGCTGCTTCTCTTCAGCCTTTTGCAGGGGACTTTCGTTTGTAAAGGCACCTGTAAATATTCACAGTTTCTCTATTAAGCCTCATGGTGACTGGCCCACTGATCCTGAGTCTTGGTGCTAGTGAATGTCGCTGGGTTTACCATCAGCTGGAACACTGGGCTCCCACAGCAAAGAAGGCACATCTCCAGTCAGTTTCTATGCTATCAGTCCCCCAAGGTAAACTGGTAGATTAGCTGCTCAAATCTTGGTTATCAGTCAGACGGCAAGCAGGGTGACAGTCCTTTCCAGAGTCAGCAGTGTTTGGGCATCGATGGCAATGAAGCCAAGCATTCCATGAGAACCAGGTGATCCGGCGAAGTCATCCTTTCATCCCAAAAGCAAAGAATACCACACTAAGTCAGTTCCAAAGCAAGCCTTCTTTATAACCCAATATGACAATTCTGGGGTAGGCACAGTAATGAGTCCTAGCCCGTCCTTACCTGATGTACACTCACTGCTTCCAGGCTAAAGTATTTCTTACGTTTTGGCATGTTTCTTTGATTAACATTGGGTTCCAAGAGAACCCAATGTGAACTATAATCCTATTGACTATTTTGGAACAATGGAGGATATTTTGTATTGGTTGGCTTTTATTAGTTTTCATCTGCTTTTTACATTTGAATTAACTATTAACGTTAGTTTAGAGTTCATTTGGACAGTGATTCATTTGAAATGGTTGCACATCTCACACCTTCCGCGAGTAAGCCTTGAGCTCGGCCCACGCTACCAAAGGGAAGACAAGGGATACTCCTTTGGTTCTGCTATTTTGCCTTGGCAAGAACTCCCTACCCCTAAGTGGCAATTTCTTTCACACTCATTCTTTTTTATTTGTATTTTCTTTTCTTGCTTTTAGCGCAAAGATAAGCAGAGCACTTTACATCAGGTTCAATCACACACTCTCACAATCAGTCGAACATGAACATTCACTGTAGCTCTCCCACATACTCACTTACTCATGATCAGACTCACACTCATGTCACTAAATATATCATGATAAGCCACGCCAAGGTATGTCAAGTCACGATATGTCATGTCATAGAATGGCATTACCTAACATTCTCAATAACTTTACCATTCACAGGTTTACATTTCCATTGAGCGTGTAGTTTGACATTACCAATAAGCTTGACATTCCCAGAAAACTCCCAGCTTGACATTCCAGGAAGATCAGGTTTGACATTCTCAATAAGTTCCCAATGTAGGGAATCCCATTATTTTACACTGAATTGGTCTAAGTCCCAGATATCACAGAAAATTAGATGCCACTGGAGAATCCCTGCAAGCAGCTCAAACTGAAAAGACACAACACGTACAGACCAGGCAATAACACATAATAGCGGGCAATCTGAGGCTCGGGGCACATCACACAGAGGAAAGGCGCTACTTCCGAAAAGACTTCCTAATGTTGCCTGCATCAGCCCTATTTGCAGCACTTCTCGCTGCTTTGCAAAGCCACCCCAGGAAACTGAAAATATACCCCACTGGGAGTCCACGTCACTGAGCAGGTATAGTCTCGGGAAGATAGCTCAGGGGCAACATGCTCGCCTTGGAAGGAAGACGACACAGAGCACCACAGGTTCGATCCCCAGGTCCGCGCTTAGAAACCTTTAGGTATTAAGGGGCCGATTCATGGAACAAACGTGCGCCGAAAATCCACGCGCAAGCAGGCGCAAGCGGAAAAAAAGAGGCGCACGCGTGTGATCCATGGAAGTCCCTGCGCGTGTCTTCCTCGGGATGTGCGCTAAACCCGTGCATGGCGCACACGTCACTGCAACATCCCGAAAGACGTGCGCGACGCGCACAGTGAAAGCGCACAACCTCTGCGCATACACTAGAAAGTGGGCGGAACATGGGGCGTAACGCGCGGAATGGGGAACAACTCGCGAAAACAAGGGCGTAACTGGGGATGTACTGCAGGGAAGCAGACGGAACGCCCACACGCATCCGAACCACACGTATTCATGGAATCGAATAGGGCAAAGCCACGCACAGCGAAAGACACGCACAAGCCCAAACACGTCCGCCACACGAAAGCAGGCGGTAGCGTCCCTGCGCATTACAAAAGTGGCAACATACATCAATAGTGCCTGTGCGAGCGGGGCACGTGTATTTCGGGGTTGCGCGGGAAGTTACACATGCGATTGAGCGGGCTACGTGTATTCCAGGGGTTCGCGTGAAGTTTCTCACGCGATCGGGCCTGGGGGAGCGGGCTACGTGTATTTCAGGGGTTCGCGTGAAGTTTCTCACGCGATCGGGGCTGGGGGAGCGGGCTACGTGCATTTCAGGGGTTCGCGTGAAGTTTCTCATGCGATCGGGCCTGGGGATGCGGGCTACGTGCATTTCAGGGGTTCGCGTGAAGTTTCTCACGCGATCGGGCCTGGGGGAGCGGGCTACGTGTATTTCAGGGGTTCGCGTGAAGTTTTACACGCGAATAGCCTGGGCGCGTGTATTTCAGGGGTGCGCGGGAAGTATTACACGCAAATAGCCTGGGCGCGTGTATTTCAGGGGTTCGCGTGAAGTTTTACACGCGAATAGCCTGGGCGCGTGTATTTCAGGGGTTCGCAGGAAGTTTTACACGCGAATAGCCTGGGCGCGTGTATTTCAGGGGTGCGCGGGAAGTTTTACACGCGAATAGCCTGGGCGCGTGTATTTCAGGGGTGCGCGGGAAGTATTACACGCGAATAGCCTGGGCGCGTGTATTTCAGGGGTGCGCGGGAAGTTTTACACACGAATAGCCTGGGCGCGTGTATTTCAGGGGTTCGCGTGAAGTTTCTCACGCGATCGGGCCTGGGGGAGCGGGCTACGTGTATTCCAGGGGTTCGCGTGAAGTTTCTCACGCGATCGGGCCTGGGGGAGCGGGGTACCACTCACCGTCTGCCTTGCGTGTAGAAGAACGCGTAGCCAACACCCGCTGTGAAGTAATAGCGTGTGAACCCCAACGGATGGCAAACACACGCACCGCACGAAAAGCACGTACAGAACATAAAGGCATGCAGGATCTCCAAGCCCTGCCAGGGCAACGCCCGTGCGCAAAACGTCACAGACGCGCTTACGCTGTAAGGGCCTTTGGTCCAATGAAATCGCGTGCGCGTGCTGACGCGCTTACGCGCTAAGGGCCTTTCCTCGATTTTCACGCTGACGTGCAGGATTTTCACGTGCCAAATAACTCCGTATCAAGCTGGCCACGCGAAAACACACGGAAGACCACGCTCCTGCCCAGAAGGCCGAATTACTGCCCCCCAGTGCCCCGAGCAGCCTCCCACGTGCCATCTGCTGCTGCCTGCCTGCCTGCTGCCACCGTGCCCTGCCATTTGGTGCCTGCACATCAGCCATCTGCAGGGGTCCAGTTGCTGTGACCACCCCTGCTGGTACAGAAGACTCCCTACTCGAATAACATCGCTCCACAGCCCAGCCCCAGGACCCAGTTGCCCACCCACTCCTGCCCCTGGGGTTGCCATGTCGGGCACATCCACATCTGACCCCAGTGGCAACCCCCGGCCAGAGGGGCAGAGGGGCACCAGCTTCACTGCCACCGAAGTTGGTGTCCTGGTGGAGCAAGTCCTGGGGCAGTATGATGCCCTCTTCGGATCGTCCCGCGCCAACAGGGAAGGACGGGATAGGATCTGGGCCGACTGTGTGGTTGCCATCAACGCGGAGGGGGTGGCAACCCGCACCATCCAGAAGGTCAAGAAGCGCTGGGAGGACTTGAGGTCCAGGACCCTCATGAAGGCCCGGCGCCTCGTGGAGGGGGGCCTGGGCTGCATGAGTTCCATCCAGTTGAGGGTCCTGGAACGCGCACACCCAGCGCTCCACGCCCAGGTCCTTGAGAGGGAGACCCGTCTGGAGTTGAGCGGTAAGTGGCCAAGCATTGCTGTGTGATCCAGGGCATGTTGCAGTGTGCTGGTTGTCTGATACTTGCCTGCATGTGTGACATAGGCCATGTACGCATGTATGTGTGCAGGGACATCATGGGAATGCATGTGCGACCTGTAATGTGTGAACCGCACGGTTGTTGCATGTGTTTGAATGCGACATGGGGAGCCCTGTGCAGATTGCACACATGAGAGCATGGCAGTCTCTGTTCCTGGACATGGGTGGGAGCGAGGGATGGGTGCTGATGCCAGATACATATGTGGTATCCATGTCTGTGTGCCTGACCTGCGTGTCTGTGACTTGTGAGTGCCATGGATGCATGACACATGTCTGTGACAATGTACAGATTCACTGATGCAGCCTAGTCATCCTTGTATCCACTGTGATTGGGGTGTACGGGGCCAGATGGATGTGACTGAGGTGAAGTGTGTGCATGTGATAGGCATGACCCATGATGCATGTGAGTCCCATTACATTGTATGATTCGAGAGTCCATTGGACATACATTGAAATGTCCATGGCACGCACCATGACTGTCACTGTGTGTGTTTTGCCTGGACTGACACATGTGTTGTGGTGTGACATGATGGAAGTGTACTTTGACAGTGGCACTCATCTGCTATTGCTTCCTGTCTAGGGGACCATTGTACAGTACCCTGATGCTTGTGTTCTATGTCTCCCTCTACGCAGCGGCTAGTGAAGGAGAGGGCGGAGACGGCGCTGTGGAGCAAGGCGGCGGGGATGCCCCCACGGCTGCAGCGGAAGGGGTGGGTGAGCCCCCACAGGGGCCTGCTACGGCGGTAGACGGCGAGGAGCCATCCAGGTTGGTGGTTTCCACAGAGGAGGAGGAGGCCGCCACTGAGGCGCACATGGGGCCTGGTGGGGGCATCCCTGCTGGTGCAAGTGGTGCAGTCCAGGGGCAGGGGCAGGAGACAGCACAGGTCACCGTGGAGGGGCCTGTGCATGTCGCTGTCCCTGAACCTGTGGGTGCACCACCTTGCACCAGCAGGGATGCCCCGTCCCAGGCCCGTCCGCAGGTAGAGGGGATGTCCATGTCATCTGACTCCCCTCCACCTGCGGACGAGGGGACCCCTGGCCGTGTGGAGAAGGTCCTGATTGGGGTCGCGAAGCGCACGGCTGTGATTCGTGATGCCGTGCGTGCTTTCCAGGAGGAGCACGCACGTCATCACGAAGAGCACCGTGCCGACGTGGCCCAATTGGGATCGGCCATGTTCGGGGGTTTCCTGCATGTGTCGGCCAATCTGGCGGCCCTCTCCTCCTCTGTGGAGACTATACGCCAGTCGTTCTCCTTGCCGTCTTCCGGCCCAGATGCCACCAGGGCCCCCTGTGGACCTGCCCTGACCAATGCAGCCAGCTCGGTGGGGATCCCATCCCTGCCACAGTCGGGAGTCAGAGGTCCAGCAGGGGTGGACAACACAGCAACTGGACCCCAGCAGATGGAGGATGTGACGGCATCATCGGGCAGGGCACGTGCACGACGGCGTCGGTGGTTTCCATCATCCTGGGGCCGTCGTGCTGGCAGAGGCAGTGGCGTCGGAGGCAGCAGCAGGCTCGACGTGGGAGGCATCATGGCTCGGGGCCATCAAGATCAGAGGGGCAGGCATCGGCCGGAGGGCAGGAGAACCCTGGGATGGTAGTGTCTTCCGTGTGGGAGCAGTTGGTCCAGCGGATAGGTGCGGAGCGGCAGCGGGCGGAAGAGGAGCGGCTCACCATGGTCAGGGCGGAGTTCTCCATGCGTCGGGCGTTGAGGCGGGCTGAGTGCCTCGAGGAAGCTCGCAGGGAGTTTGAGCTGGACATGGGGTTATCCCTGCGAGACCTCGGGGCCAGGACAGAGTCCCGCCTCCAGGACATCGACATGGAGTTCGATGATGCCCTGGCCGGCAACATCACAGAGTGAGCCGCAGGACTTGCCCGCTGCCATTGTATATAGTTATATAGTTAGTGGTAGGTTTCCTTTGAATTATTTTTTTTTTATTCGGTTGCGATTGGACAATGCGCCACTTTTTTGTATATAGTTCAGTTTTTAGTTAGTTGACATAGTTAGGTTTCATTTGGTTGGGCTCATGGACCCGGGATTGTCTTGTATATAGTTCTTCAATGGATTTTTGGATTTATTGGATTTTTTTCATGGACATTCCACTTCTTTTTGTTGTTTTGCTTTGTGGTTTTTCTTATTTCATTTCCATTCTTGTTGATTTTCAATACATTTTTATTTTCATCCTTCAATGTGTCGTATCATCTCATTACTTTCATGCATGTCATGTTGGGTGTTTTAACATTCACTTGCAGCCATTGTGTGTGACAGACATGTGTTCATTTGCATTATTTACATTGGGTGTGTAACATGTAATTGCCTTTGATATGTGGGTGGATGTGATAGTTGGTTGGGCCTTTTGGCAGGGGAGGATGGCCATTACGGACATGATTGGGGATTGTGGGGACCCAGGTGCAGGGGGGCATGGATGGGACATGGGCGAGGGCCTGGTGGAGGGTGCCCCGCAATGCTGGGGGGTGGGGGTGGTGGGGGACATGAGTTGGACATGGGTGGGGGCCTGCTGGCAGGTGCCCCACAGTGCTGGGGGGTGGGGGTGGTGGGAGACATGAGTTGGACATGGGTGGGGGCCTGCTGGCAGGTGCCCCACAGTGCTGGGGGGTGGGGGTGGTGGGGGACATGAGTTGGACATGGGTGGGGGCATGCTGGCAGGTGCCCCACAGTGCTGGGGGGTGGGGGTGGTGGGGGACATGAGTTGGACATGGGTGGGGGCCTGCTGGCAGGTGCCCCACAGTGCTGGGGGGTGGGGGTGGTGGGGGACATGAGTTGGACATGGGTGGGGGCCTGCTGGCAGGTGCCCAACAGTGCTGGGGGGTGGGGGGGTGGGGAACATGAGTTGGACATGGGTGGGGGCATGCTGGCAGGTGCCCCACAGTGCTGGGGGGTGGGGGTGGTGGGGGACATGAGTTGGACATGGGTGGGGGCCTGCTGGCAGGTGCCCCACAGTGCTGGGGGGTGGGGGTAGTGGGGGACATGAGTTGGTGTTCATTAGTTCAAGGAGACATGTGCCTTTGCTGGGGGGCATGCCCATGTTGGGTGGGCTGCCTGCGGGACATGACCAGGGATGCAGGGTAGTCCCCTGTGGTGTGGGCTGCCTGCAGGGGCCGTGGAGTGTGTACAGGGAACACCTGGGAGGACCCACACTGTCAAAACACATGTAGGACTCCCCGCGCACCCCTGAAATACACGTACCCTGCTGAAATCGCGTGTAAAACTTCCCGCGCACCCCTGAAATACACGTACCCTGCTGAAATCACGTGTGGAACTTCCCGCGCACCCCTGAAATACACGCGCCCAGGCTATTCGCGTGTGGAACTTCCCGCGCACCCCTGAAACACACGCGCCCAGGCTATTCGCGTGTGGAACTTCCCGCGCACCCCTGAAACACACGCGCCCAGGCTATTCGCGTGTGGAACTTCCCGCGCACCCCTGAAACACACGCGCCCAGGCTATTCGCGTGTGGAACTTCCCGCGCACCCCTGAAACACACGCGCCCAGGCTATTCGCGGGTGGAACTTCCCGCGCACCCCTGAAACACACGCGCCCAGGCTATTCGCGTGTGGAACTTCCCGCGCACCCCTGAAATACACGCGCCGAGGCTATTCGCGTGTGGAACTTCCCGCGCACCCCTGAAATACACGTACCGTGCTGGAATCGCGTGTAAAACTTCCCCTGCACCCTGAAATACATGTACCCTGCTGATATCGCGTGTGGAACTTCCCGCGCACCCCTGAAATACGCGTACCCTGCTCGCACGGGGCCAATCGCGTGAGGTACTTCCCGTGCACCCCAGTGACACACGTAGCCCGCTTGCTGTGCTGGTACAGGGTTAGCGCAGCCCTTTGCGCTGGATTGGGTATGTTGATGGCTTTTCCCTGCGCGGGAGGCGTTCTTGGGGGCGTAACTGGTGCTCCTGCAGGGTCGCTGCGCCACTGTGCACCACGGCTGGTTTTGGTGGCTGGAATCCATGAATACGCTGTGGCGGAAATGGATTTCAGCGCACGCGGCTGGCGCAGGGATTCGCACGCGCACACTGTGCGCCAGCCGCGTGCGCCACTTGTGCGCTGAATTCTATGAATTACCCCCTAAGTGCGTTATAAATAACCTATCATATCAGAAAGTCATCAACACTGCCTCCAATCTGACTTCTCCACATTTCTGATTCCCTGCTGCTGTGCCAATAGCTTGGAGTAAGGGTGAAGTTGTAAAATAGCAATTTGAAAAGATAATTTCGAAAATTGAGTTTCAGTAGATTTCAATTACTGTTACTGAAAGTTTGAAAGTGCAAACTCTTTTCTTTGAATTCCTTCAACTTTACATTTTTATTTTTTCATCGTCAAAATCATGTTTATTTCGGGAATTAAATTTCCATAAAAAGAATAGAACACAATTATCCTTATCACATCAATATAAATATAAATTCAAGCACGCACTCCACTCAGGCATGCAGTTCACAAGAAAGAAATGCAAGTAACTGTTTTCTTTTATAGTGCTCTCAAGTACGACAATAAGGACCAACCTACCTTAAGGGAGTCTGCCCTTAATACATATATCAAAGCTGGGCGACTTTGGGCAAAACCTTCCCTTCTGAATGTTATTTATTTAAAAAAACATTTTTCTTACTAGTATTGATGTCTGTTTTTTTACATTCTGCATTATCGACGTTTGGGTATTTCACACTTTTGACCTTTACTTTCAGACTTATCTCTTTGAAACGTAGGACCAGGTACACCCCAAAAGCCGCCTCCATATATCCTTGGTGGGGGAAATGGGGTGCTCCCAATATGTCTTCTGCCTCAGGATAGTGCCTTGGTTCGTGGCATGCCAGAGAGGATGGCCCAAAGGGAGCTGAGAACTCCATTGCAAGGTTTTCTGAGCTTGACACAACTATCTTTGGCTCTAGAGCTGATGCCTCCCAGACCCTGGCATCTCTTGGATGGAAATGAAGGGTCCCATAGATACCAACTCTATCACCTATTCAAGAATCCTCAGGGGTGGGAAACACTGTAGAGATAAATGAACATCTGCCTCTTCTGGATGGTGGCATGAGGACTCAGGAGGAGGTTACCAGAATAAAAAAGCCAGAAAGTCCTGCACACATCCTGCTCCGTCAATAATCCCCCAGCAGACCTTTACGCCAAATATGGTGCACCTGGTTGATGGAAACACATTTTCTGTATTCATAATTCGGTGGGTGTTGGTATATTTCAGAACTGGTAAGTGGAGATTTTTGACACAGCTGGACGGACCACAGCAATCAAAATCAGGTACATGAGTAAAATTGTACCATTCTGCGAGACCAGCAGCGCAGTATTCCAGTTGGAGAATAATCTCAGAAATCTCATAAAAAAGTAAAATCACGTTAATACTCAGAGATAACAGAGTGCACCAGGTCTAAGTAGGGTTGAAGCAATGTTAGCAGACATTACGTGATCTCCTTCCCTTGATTCCTTGAAGCAAGAAGAGAATCATTGCACATCAAAGAGATTCTTCTAAACTGGTCCATTGCACGCAAGTTTCTTCTTGCATGCCATCTCTTCGAAACTCCCAGGCAACCCCATACCTTTTCTGTCCAAAATATAAGCCACACTCGAACAGTGGTTATGTCCCAAAGTTTCAGGTAAGACTCTTTGCCAAGTGTATGGTTAACAAAAACATTGGGCCTCATTACGACCCAGGCGGTAAGGGGTTAACAGCACCGTAAAAGGTGTCGGAGCCCTTTAACCAATGCCGCCTAATTACGAGGTCCCTTTGCGGGACCCGACCTTAACGGCTGGTTTTACTAGCCGTTAAGGAAGGAACCCGCAAAGGGACTTTCGAGGTAATTACGGTACCGCAATTTGCGGTACCGTCATTACCGCCTTCCCCATTCACATTGAGCCCCATGGGGGCAAAAATGGGAATGGGCAAGGGCCATTGGTGAATGGGGAATTACCGCCCGGCCAACCTTGGAATGGGGTGGTAATTCCGCCATTCACCATGGCGGAGTTGGTATTTTACCGTCGTCAACTATAGCGCTAATAGCGCCATGGTTAACGCCAGGGTCATAATGAAGCCCATTGTGGGAAAGGATTGAGCACACTCAGAGTTAGGCCCTGATGGCTGTCCCCTGCCACTGAGCCTCATTATCAAATGGTGCTGTGTTAGAACCAGGGGGAACAGGACAGCCATGATGATGGCCTTCTCTTCTGCTGTTGAATTGTTCTAAAAATACTCGGTGCTTTTTAGTGATTAAGCATTTGCATCCAGGGAAGTGCCATTATCCAATCATGTGGCTGGAACAGCGGGCGAGAATATATTTTCTCTGCCCGCTGTTCCAGTCGCCTGAGGCCCTTCAGCGGGTGGCGCCATCTTTTTTTTCTGAATGTGGGGAGACAACAGGGAACCTCTCCCTGTTGCCTCCCCAAACCCATAGCAAACCCAACCCCTTCCCCTCCCCATTCCTCCCTCCCTACAAACCTACGGGAATAGAGCTTTGTTGTGTTCCTCCTGCTCCCGGCTGGCGCGATAGAAATGGAACATGGACTCAGTCACTTTTCCTTATGGCTGTGGCCATCTTTTTTTTTTTTCTTTTTTCTTTTCCTCTGGAGATTGGCGTCACTTGTGCAGTCAATAGCCCAAGGAGAAATAAAATATTTGCACCCCTGATTTACCCCGGGATATGAAGTGCCAACGTCTTCAATACAATGTCTGTGTGTACCCAATGGGAGGCAATTGTTGCAGACATCCTGCAATGATCCCTTCACTCTCTGCCTCTATGGCAGCTTTATTCCGGCGCCCTGTGGTGTACGTAATGGTTTCCTCTGGGTGCTGTGAGGTCATGTTACTGCCCAATGCTACAGGAGCTGCAGTGGCCAGTGGCTGCTTTCTGTGAAACTGGGCTTTTCTAATACCAAGGAATTCTTCCAGAGTCTTAAGGTACTGTTTGTTGTCCCTCGGCTTCAACCACACTTCCACATCAACCCAGTATGCTCAAGCAAGCCCCCCTCACCGAGGGGCAAAACCTGAATTCGTATCCCACAGGAGAGATGTTTAGATGGGTTCTCAAGCCTGGTCTCCTCACTGCTAGGGAACATTCTCATTTCTGCGCTAATTCCCTTAAACTTTAGTGACCCCCAGCTCTTTTGCTGGACTTTAAGACTTTTTCATTTTAACCCTGGAGAGGGGGAGCCCTTTTCCTCACTCTCTCATGCATCATTTCTATCTGATTGGGATTATATGTTCCCTTTGTGTTTGAAGTATGACAAACTCCATAGGCATCTACTTTTTGTATGGTGACACACAGAACCTTCAGTGCAGTGTCACAGAGAAATCCTTTAGATTTCTCATATGGTTTAAATACCTTTTCTTGGGTGAACTACAGTTCTCCAGAACAGTAAAGTAAAATTGACTTTCCTTATATTCTCCATTTATAGCTCCAGCACACCCCATCTTATATGGAGTGCTGGGGGGTTACTTAGTAGCCCCTTTTCCTACTTACTCATGTAACATTTTTTATGTATCCTTCACTACTTTAAATGGCTGGTGGCAGTGGTGTAATTTTCCTACCATTGTGCCTTTTTACTGGCGGCTGAATCATCAGTTGCACTATAGCACCCATGGGTGACCATTTCGTCAAAATGGCTCGGTCTTCTTTTTTTGCCATTTCTTGTTTGGGAGGTTTTTCTTGGGTTTTACTCTGCACGCCAAACTAGTTTTGAGTCCTTTGTACATTTTGGCTTTGGCGGGCTTCAGTACTGAACCCCACCTCTGGCTCCAGCGTGTCTGGCAGGGCAGGAAGTGAGGGAGGTGCCCGAAACTCCCCTGCCCTTTGTCTCCTTGGTTGCCTGAATGTACCCAGTCCTGATTGGCTGGCTGGCTGACTTTGCAGGACAGCCACCCTGCTGTGTGAGTGACAGCTAGGCTGTTCATGAATGGGAGAAACCTGTGAGGATTCTTGGACTGAAGACAGAGTCAACCACTGGGAAGATCACCCTGATAAAGAAACCGTGAACGAAGCTGGATGCATCCTCCTGGACTGTTAAACTGCCCGGTGAAGCCCTTCTGCTGTGCTGAAACACCTCTTTCTGATCGACAAGAGAAGCTCCAGAAAGGACGACTTCTTCCCTTGGGTTAGTAGGACCAACTTATCCCGAGATGAACTTTGCTGGAAGACCTTCCCCAACTGGCTGTACTTCTTTGCTGCTGCTGGAACCAAGTGCAAGGGGTTGAGAAATCGGTAGTCGAGTGAAACGTCTGTCAGCTGGCCAAAAGCACCAGGAGTCTCCTGAGGACCCCTCCGAAGCAGGACAACCCAAGCACGAGTCACCCCACCAGAGTGCTGGAGTCACTGGAGTCAAGGAGTGAAGGAAGCCAAACAGGTGTCGAAGATCTGCGGTGGTGCTGTTTACCACACGCTGAAACCGCAAAGTGTTGCTGAATTGAAAAGAGCCCATAGCTGCCGCCAACCTCAGAATTGCTGTGCAGGAGTCCTCCAGACGTCCTCCCTCTTGTCCCCATGACTGAGGCCCAGGAACACAGGATCTGCATCACTGAATCCCAGACAGAAGCCAGCTGGATCCTCTTCTTCTAACCTAAGGTAATGTGCTGACTCAGGGGTACTTACCTCATTGTCTGTAGCTTTATTTGCTCAGTTGAGATCGGCAGTAGCTGCTTTTCTAGAGTTGATCTAAGCTCTAACTTTCACAAGTGTAACAGCTTGTGGCCCAACAGTGATTTTCTACTACAAATTCTAATTTTGTGCAGTACTTTTTGCTATCTAAGAAGTGCCTCAGCTCCAGAGACTGCTCCAATTGAATTTGGCTGCCCTGGCTCCCTGCAGACTCTTCTAGTCCTTTGACTTTGATTCTAACTGTCCTTCATAGGTGATAGATTGGTTTTAACTAATATTGCTGAGAAAGGTTTTATCTAGACTTCATTGGGAGATTTAAAAGTGCTCACATGCTCTGAGAACCTGTTAACCTTTTTCCTTCCTTTAACCTTTCCTTTCTACCGACCTCAGAATTTACCAAGTACACAAGTGATATATAAATGCCAGTAATGTCCTAGTTAGTGAAGTCACCTCAGGGTGTAGGAAGTGTGTATGAAGCATCTCTAAAGAGTATCTACTTGCTTGATCTTGATTCTAAGAAAGTATTTGAAGTGTATTTTTATTGTTGCACATTGCCCTTCTAAAAGAATGCTTATTAAAAAACTGACTGTTAAATAAATAAATAATTGTTTTACTAGAAAACGTTGAGTGTAAGTGTTTTTTGGATACTTGTACTTGTGAATTTCCATGCTACAGCTCTAGAGCTCACATTTACCCCTCTTGAGATAATTCTGGCTGCTCAGTCACACTACCAACTTGTGTAGTATAGACATATACCAATAGGTGTGTTAACCAAGAGGACATTCTGCCTCAGCCTATTTCCAATGGGACCCCACAAGGTCCACAGTTAAACCCAAAATATGTTTTTCTTGAAAGAATGAGATTAGAGTTGGAGTTCAAAAAGTTGATTGCTCAAGCTGAAGCCAAACATCAAGATATCAAACTCAGGAAGAGGGAAAATGCAACATGAAATGGCTATAAAAAGACTGTCCCTTGATTCTGCTTCCCTTGCAGGGTCCTCTAGGGCTGCTGGTCCCAAGACCTCGTCTGCCCTAAGCAGCAGTGAGTATGTATGAATCTACACTTGATGTGTTGGATTGGCTGGGTACGTTTGAATACACCTATGCTCTTCAAAGAATCAGTGGGAATTATGTAATCCCTTGGCTCATGTCTAGGCTCCCCCCTGAATGGCTGCGATGCAGTAATGGAGTTGGGTGCCATTGAGAGAAAGAACTATGCATCTTTGAAACTGGCATAAAATAACCAGATTTGGGAAAACTCCTTCCCAGTGCCTTAAGAGGCTTAGGGCCCTCAGAAAGACTGATGGTACTCATTGGGCTACCTGGGTATGTGAGTGTTTTAAGAAAATGGATGGTTGGGTTAAGGGTTACAGAGTGAACACCTTTGAATTAATGAGAAATCTGTTTTTGTTAGAATCTAATTTTGATACCTGCTTTCCTGAGCTGAGGCAGCAGGCTGCTGACTTGTGAGTAGCCAACAGGGCCACCCACAAGAACTCTGTGGCAACTCACAAGAAAGAAGAAGGGAAGCAGCACAAGAAAGAGGGAAAGAGAATTCTAATTCAAGGCATCCAAAAGAGAGCCACAGACATAATAAGGGTAAGTCTCATGGGAAACCTGGAAAGTCTAGTGAAACCCCTGGTGCCAAACCAGAAGGAGGTCAGCAGAAACCTCCATTCAACAGTGTTGTATGTGGGTCTAGTGATCATGTGACAGGGGGATCCCAGGTGTAAGGGGTAAAAATTCAGGGGTCCACACTGCCTCCTTGGCCTTAATCCCTGAGGGATAAGTTCAAATGACAAGTGGTAACTTTCAATTACTCGCTGAAGACCCCATTGGAGTTTTAGCCAATGTTTCTTTAGTGTCCCTGGGTTTGTGGGAACAACAGAATGACACTAAGGCAAATGACATCTGACCCCAACAAGTGAACGGGTTAACTTTAGGAGCACTGGTTCAAATGCTCCCAATAGCTCAGGGAGGTGATTCAGTTATACTTTGCCAAAAGGCATCTCTTGCTGCCACTTCTCGCACTGTAATTATCTGTTCTTCCCACTTTACCACCCCCTGTTTTTGACATAAAACTCTCAAAGCTGTTCTTTTGCCACAAGAGGGGAGATACTTTGGGTTAGTCTGTCTCATTACTGAAGAAGCATTAAATAACATATATGTGTAGAGGCACACAAGATTTGGCTGCTCAGGGCAGCACATGCTTTTTATGTGTCCTTCCATTAATCATTTTTCTTGTCATCCTTTAATGGGACCTAGCCACCTACATCTATTGGTTTTAGAAACTCAAGTGCTGTGGAAAAAAGTCTTGGTGCACTACCAATCTGTCGCCCATGCCCCAATTCCCACATCAAGATATGAGAGCATTCAGCCCAAAGAAGGTGGAGCGATAGGGCACGGTCTCAATTAAGCCTGCCACTCCCAACACTCCTATTCTGATTGGTGCAGATGTAGAGAACAACTGTGGAGAAAGGCTTGCCGCAAGGGGATACCACATTGTGCGGGAACTTCTCGCGTGGGCAGGTGGGGATCATGATTTTGTTCCTTGCGTATCGTATGATTTTCATGCGACAAACATGGTCATATATGTGTATGTTGGTGCACGACTGGATAACTGTAATTCTATATTTGGGACTCCCGGTATAAATAAAGGTTACAGATATCCAGCAGACACAGCCTACTAAAATGATCACACTAGGCTTGACTCCATAAGATAGGATAATGTACCATGTTTTCAATGCCGGCCGTCATTGTAAAGATCCAGGACTGGACTGGAGAATAACGTTGTCTCGTGCATCAATAAAAAGTGTCCCACACTCACAAAGGGTAATCAATTACTTTTGTGACAGAGGGGGTCATTACGAGTTTGGAGGTATGGCTGCCTCCAAACCCGTGTCCGGCTCCAGGTAGTCGGAATGGGGACTTACTGAGTCATTCCAACCTTGGAAGACCCCATAAATCCCCATTCTGAAAACCATTCCCCATTCCCATTCGAGCCCCCATAGGTAAAACCAGCCGGCCCTAGTGGGACTCGCTAAGGGACCTCGCAATGTGGCGGTAGAGGGCTAACGGCACCGGCATCCTCACCGGTGCCGTTAACCCCCTACCGCCGTACTCGTAATGAGGACCAGAATGTTTGAGTAGTACCCAAGAGGGAGATTTTTTGGTATAATGAGTTGCAAATTGTGCATGTTAAAGAATATTTGTTCAGTGATAGCATTCGAAGCACAAATCACCTCAGAGGAGTAACTCATCAAAAGACCCTCCTTTGGCCATAAAATGGGCCCACAATGATAAGAAAAAATCTCCCACACTAGCAAGTTAGGGCTGCACTTCGGGCATTGCACTATTGCCTTATAGGCCAGTCCTAGCCTGCAGAGACCATGTGTGAGGACAGAAAAGGGAATGCGGACTGTGCCGGGTTCCCTTGCCATTCACCACACACATGCAATGACTCCTGATCTGTCGTTCCCGTGTGGAAAGATGGATCAAAATCCAGGGCAAAGAGCGTGAAAACAGGGGCGCTCAATCGGTCAGGCTCTTTCCCCCAAGTGCTCTGGCTTTACAAGTGGCCGCCAGTGAAGTAACTTTACTGGAAATGTTTGGGGGGACATGACATCTAAAGAAAAGGGGACCCTGCCAAATGAGGGGGACAAAATGGTGTGTGTGACATATACCCCTAAAATGACGCCTATGGTGGCAGCTAACATAGGGATGGACATAAGAGGCGTGAGCCTGCGAGGAAGGGTGTCCATACTAAGACAACAACAAACAAACACAATTCTGTAACAGCGCCTCGATGCCCCCGGGTGTGTGAGCGCTTTAAAAATGTAAATAAATGAAATAAAAAATAAATAAATATGTATGTCTCATGTCATTCGTGCAATATAGCCATCGATACTGTGTGATTCGGACGCACATATGTTGACATCTGAGCAGAATGATGAGAAAGGCGTTTCCATTCAGAAGGGCCCTGACTGTATGTACTAACATGGCTATTCGCATTTCCACACAATACAATATGCAAATACACACCTCTTACCCAACGCTATTAACTATAGCTGTACTCTCTGCTCTTTTGTCTGCTTCGCCCTCATTCATCTTAGTGTGAGGAGTCCCTTTTGGTTGTAAGAAATCTGTGGAGAAAACAGACTCTCAGCGAGGTGTGAAAATCTTAAGCTGCCAGGGAAAAATCACATGCGGTCACAATCGATATTCTCCTTGCAGCTAAATCGATTAACAACAATATTTTTCATTTATTAATTATGAAGGAGCATTCTCTTTGCTTGCCCCTTCCCATATGGCGCGTTGGGTTTCATTCTGCGTTCTCTTTCTTCTTGCAGCAGATGAGTCATGCCTTCGTGCCTGCATTGGCACTGCTAGGCCAGATGGCCAGCGTGACTTGCAGTTATCCAGCTTCTCCATGAGGCTTTGCTGTGCGGTCTGAGGGTCAATAAAGACTAGAACGTCAAAGCTGGCTATTCCCATCGTCCACATTATCAACGTGTCAGCCATCTTTGGAAGCAGTAGATTCGTACCGGACTATAAGGAGGCAAGCAGGCTTCCCTCTTTCTGTGCAGCGTAGGATTCTGGGTTTTGTGGTTCAGCTGATCAAGAAAGGAAAATAATGTTTCTTTTATTTTTCAGAATAGCTAAACAAAGGATACTAAATAAGCATGACGGATGATCATGATATATCTGACATGGGGTTCACTAGAATGGCCTGAGTGTGACACCTATGTGTCTGGTTCGGTGGCACAGAAAATTACCTTTTGCACAGTCTGATAGACAATGAGAGTGGTGCACAAGATGTGGCCCGTGGGTCAAATGTGGCCCCCAAGACAATATTTATGGACCTCCAAGTCACATGAGTTTAATGATGAAATGTTATCTGGCCTAAAGTCAGTCAGTCACTAAGTCTGTAAGGTCAGGTGTGTGAAGCTTATGTGATAAATGTTCTGTCTTTACAACGTGACATGCAGATTTACTTCTATTTAAAAACAATTTCAGTCCCATTTATATAAATAAATAATGTGGTAAGACTATGGGCCTCATTACACGGATGGCGGAGAACCATGGCGCTATTAGCGCCATGGTTCATGCCGGTAAAATACCGGCACCGCCTTGGCGGAAAGGGGAATTACTGCCCCATTCCAAGGTTGGCGGGGCGGTAATTCCCCCTTCCACCATTGCCCTTCCCCATTCCCATTTTTGGCCCATACGGCTCAATGGAAATGGGGAAGGCGCTAATTACGGTACCGCAAATTGCGGTACCGTAATTAGCTCCCTGGGTCCCTTTGCGGGTTGGTTTTTAACGCCTGCAAAAAGCAGGCGTTAAATCCCCCAACCCGCAAAGGGACCTCGTAGTAAGGCGGTAAGGATTTACCGGTACCGGTATTTTACCGGTACCGGTAAATCTTTACCGCCATCCGTGTAATGAGGCCCTATGTATCACATTAGAGTAAAACGAATAATCAAAAGTACACCCTAAAAATGGTTTATTTAATAACTCATATTCACGCACTGATGCCCCACCACCCACTCATTGCCATTGATAGTTCGACCCACTGTATGGTAGTTTTGTGGTACTTTCGGCCCTACAGTGAAGTAAGTTGTGCATCCCTGCCTGATCTATAATGTTACTTACAACCCTGAGGTACAACACACCCCATAGCTGATAGCAATTGTTTTATAGTGTATGGCTCCACCTCTGCTGATTTTACACGCCCTGCACTGTCCCAACAGATCAACATCACAAGACGTGGAAAAGCAAGATGTGAAGGAAGCATCGGTTCACCCCCTGCAACACCAGGAAAATGCAAGCGGTCGGGGCACTTAAGTTCTGTAGCAGATACATGAAAAGTGACAGTAAACACTGTTTCCAACAATTTTTATGGTCTGTTCATTTCGTGCATTTGTCAGGCGGTGTTCCGGAGCGATGTGGACAAACCATGTCTGCCTTCATTACCAGCTCCATATGAAAAATATGGATGCCTTACCGCAAAGCAGACGGATTTCTATAGGAATCCATTGAAAATGCCTCCCACAATCGTTAATTGCAGGAGCCATCTATACTTTTGCATCAATTTAGTGTAAAAGTGAAGAGTAAAGGAGATTTTGCCTACGTTTACCTCTTCTATTTTCAACTATATTGTGAAAAAGTTGAAAATGTAATGGTTATTTTGCATTTAAGTGCAAACAGAGGTGGTGCCCTCTGTGCAATTAACAACCTAAATAAAAATGATTCTTGCCTCCCTGCTTCATATTCCTAAGAGAGGTAGAGAACATTCTGTATTCCTCCACCCATAACAATGTAATCAACCAGTTGTTGTGATGTCACAATTATAGGAACATAAAGAAATCAACTTCAGGGAATTATATGTCAGTCAAATGACCTCCTATTATGTACTAAAGGATGAATCCCATGATCCAATCCCACGTTCCAAGCAACCTTATGGCTGCTTCCCTGCCCTGCACCACCATCTTCCCACCACCTTCACATCCAACCACCAGCTCACTTAACTGTGTACGGCGGCAGGCGCGGCCTCCGCTTCACTCTGTCTCCTTGCTTGGCCGCCATGGAAATGGAAGAGGGGCTCCAGTTGGAGTTCCGTCTTCCACCGCCATGTCGGCCATCTTGTGTATGTATTTTCTTTCAATGAACGGGACGCCACGAGGCAACTTGTTCATTGAGTGAAAATACATTGGTCTTAGCACCCCGGGTTACCGGATTGGCAACCCGGGGTGCTGATAGCAATAATCACCCATTCCACGGTCTGGAACAGGTGGTAATTGCGCCAGAGGCCCTCATTAAATGCCCCTGCTATGCTCAGGCCTTTAATTTGGGCCCCTGGCCGTTACCACCCATTCCAGCTCGTGCAAAGGGTGATTATTGCTTAATTGCCAGCCACCAAGAAGTCTAGTGACCAAATAGAGGAACGGGTTTCTTGGTAACAAGGTACACCTCAGAAGTCTGAGGAGAATTTCAATATCCTTTTTAACACTCAGTAGGGGGTATTTTATTCTTTGTAATGCATAGACATTTGGGACACATTAAATTCCCCTTGATGGCAAGTAGAATAAATGTAGAATCAGTACTTTCAGAAAATACAATAAAACGAAGCTTGCATTGTTTTAAAAAGACATATGTTAAGCAGATTGATGAAATGCCCTACAAAATTCAGCTTGATAGTTGAAACAAGTTAGTAGCATAACATAGACACCTGTGTTCATGTTCCAAACCCCTGCAGTGCACTGAATTAATGTACTACCATAACTGTATTCCTATGAAGTAATGGCTGAATAATCACAGAAAGAAAGCTAAAAGAAAGGGCCTGAAAGCCAGGCTACCACTTAGTACTTAGTTGACAGCTAGAACTTTGCTTGGAGAGCTCCTTTTATCACTATGCACTGTCTCTAGCAGCAGGAATTGTGACATTGTTATGTTATGCTATGTTATTAGATCTTATAAAGCGCTTCTATGAACCAAAGGTATCCTGGCGCTATAAGTCATACTTTTCAGAAAAAAGGACCAAGGCAAACAGAGTAACAAACAATTATGGATTGAAAAGGAAGGTTTGCAGGTTTTTTATAAACGGAAAATGCGCGCCAATAGAACAAAGGTGAATGGGGTGAGAATTTCATAAAACTGGAGCAGCAACAGAAAAGGCTCTGCCGCCCAAGGTGGATTTATGGAAATGGGAAGCTTCTTGCAAAAACTGATTTGAAGAATGGAGGATCCGATAGGCACTGCATTTCTTAATTTTGTGAAAGAGATAGGTAGCTACGCATCTATAGTACGCCTGATGTACCAGCCACATTTGGTACAGCAATCAATCGGAAGCCAGTGCAGTTTACGAAGCACAGCTGCGGTTCGAGCAAATGTGTGTAGCCCTTAGCCAAGCGGGAAGCTGAGTTTTGAACCACCTGAAGATGGTGGATACAAGTTTTTCATTTCGCAAACAGGAAGGCATTATAATAATCAAAGATTACCATTACTGAGGTCGAAACCACTGTTAGGCAGATTTGCATGCAGTATCCTCTGGGACTACCACACACAATCATGACTACAGGTGTAAGCAAGACCAACCTTTGGTATAAGTCTGTACCACACAGTTTGTTAGTAGCGAGCTGAGCAGCCAGGCTTATTTCAAGAGTGCATGTGAGCAGTACAAATAGTTACACAGAGGACTTTCAATCACAGTGGTTCAAGTAGACACATATTAGTTTCTTGGTAAAACACTTATTAATTTATTTACACAATCATTTATATAAGATTTCACTAGAAGAAGAAAACTTAATATTATAGACCAATATACTTCAATACAAAACTCTAAGTTTTTGTGACAGTTTGAGCTCCCCTGAAAAAGGAGCAAAATGGCAGTTCAGTTACTTAGCAATGAGCAAAAAGGACAAAAGTAAGTAGAATAGATTATATATACTTTCTAGGCAGTGCAATCATTTCAATTCACCAGAATAGTTCAATTCAAGCTAATAGGCCAGGCCAAAGTCAATGGGCTAGTGTTCTGGATAGGAAAGAGCAGTTCTGGTATGAAACGGTAAAGTCTTTGCAAAAGTTCTTATAATTAGTTTAGACAAAAAAGAATCATTTGTGGGGTCACAAGCTGATTAGGCCTGCAAGTTGGTAAAGTTTCATAAACTTTCTCTGCGAGAGTGGCATTCTCTAAATTGGGTTGGTACAGTACCTTTGTATGAAGAAAACAAATGTTGCTGAAGTCGTGGTTCATGGCAGTTCCTCCTGCAGATCTTGCTGTTCCTGAGTCTCAGTCGTGGGGACAAGAGGGAGGAAGTCAGGGGACTCCTGCACTGCACAGGATCATTGAAGAAAGCAAACAAAATGGAGTCACTTCAGTTCCAGTAGCTGTAGATTCAAGAACACAAACTGGTGTCCCTCTCCTTGGATAAACCTAACCAGCCTTGAGAATGGTATCCAGGTGTCTTATGAGTTGATTGGTCCTACCAAATCAAAGGAAGACGCCATCCTTGAAGGAGCTCCTCTGCCAAATGGAGTTTTGCAATTCGGAACTGCAGCAGGGCTTCACCGGGCAAACCAACGGTCCAGGAGTTGCAGCAGCCGTCCTCTTCCAGCTCGTCTTCCGTTCTTTCATTCCATTGGTCGACTCTGCCTTCCAGTCCACGAGACTAACCTTTTAAACAATTATCTCCCTTTCATTCCAGCCTAGCTGTCACTCACCCAGCAGGGTGGCTGTCCTTGCCAGACAGTCAGCCAGCCAATCACGACAGAGTGCATTTGGGTCTCCTAGGAGACTAAGCACAAGGAGTTTCGGGCACCTCCCTCACTTCCTGCCCAGCCAGACACTCAGACGCCAAGGGCGGACTTCAGTCCTGAAGCCCGCCAAAGGTACACGAACACAGGGACCAAACCTGGTTTGGTGTGCAGAGACAAACACTAGAAGGACCTTTCCAAAAAGAAATGGCAAAAAAAAGACAGGGACCCGTTTAAACAAAGGGGCTTAAGGCGCCATCTTGAAAAACATAGCTCCAGTGATTTTTTAGCTACCGGTGTTCGCGGTCGGAAAAAATCATGGTAGTTCATTGTAAAACCACTGCCACCAACCTTTTCCATAAGAAAGGGTAGCATTTGACTGCTGCATGAGTGTTTAGACAGAGGGGATACTATGTAACCCCTCCGGCACTCCATTGTAAGATGGTGTGTGCTGGGTCGATAAATTTGGAAAAGACTAGTAAAGTCAATTTCATTTTACATTCTCTGGGAAACAGTAGTTTATCCCAGAGAAGATATTTAAACCTTTGGGAAGTCTAAAAGACATTCCTGTTTCACTGCACTGAGGGTGCTGTGTAACACACATAAAAAGATGATGCCTATGGAGTTATCTAAAACTCCATAATCAGAGAACATAAATGTAAAACACATCAAAATACACTCTTTCCAGGTAAAAAAATCAAGTCCTCAAAATCCAGCAAAGTTACTGGGGGTCTCTAAGGTGAAGGGAATTAGCACATTTCTGAGAATTCTCCCTAACAACCACCAATCCTCAGAGATTAGCCTGGACAAAAGGGATAATCTTCCTAAGCATTTTAAGTCTGAAATGTGCAGCACTACATCTGGCATTAATCTGAGGCTCAGCAGAGAGTGAATACTTCATTTTTATAGCCAAGGTCTTTATAGAACTGACTTGCACAGGGAGAGGGCCCAAAGAAGAAGGCCAAATGTCTTGCGGACCAGGGTGAAGATTTTAATGAATCCACATCAAGGACCATGACCTCTGTTTTATCAGCATTATTTTTTTACCAGTTTTTTTTGTTGCCTCCAATCCCCAAGGTCAGACAAAAAAATTCTAAAACGAGTGGCTGTAGACTCTTGATAATGATCATAAGCTACGTATCATCTGCATAAGCGTAAAGACGACGACCATGCCATGCACAAGTTTAGCGAGAGAAAAACATGAACATTAATTAAAAGAGGGGGAAATAGCCAAGCCCTTCGGCACTCCACAAGTAAGAAAAGAAAGAACACAGGAAAAAGGAGGAAGAGAAAGGGATTGTGTATGATCAGAGATAAAACACTGAAACCATCCCAAAACAGAGCCGCCAATTCCAATCACCACCAGACATGGACACAGAATAGAATGATCAATGGTGTCAAATGTCGCTGGGTGGTCCAACAGGATAGGAACACTGACTCTACCAAAATCTAGAATTAAAGTGAGATCATTGATGACAGAAGACAAAACTGATGACAGAAACCAATGACATTCAATTAAATTGTAATAAGATAGTACAGATTGGTTAGTGATGACGTTTTTGAATTAAAGGTGTGTATGTGTGCTTATGTGTGTGTGTCCGTGTGTGTCATTCTGTGTGTCTCTGTCTTTTGTGTTGAGTGTCATTACTTTTTCTCTGCAGCCTTGTATGTTTTTTTCTTCTGCAGTGTGTAATGATTTGTCAGTGCCTGTGCCTCGCTCACAAGGCTTTTACAGTGTTCACTCTAGACCTACTACGCATGTGCAAATATATATTGATACCATTGTTTTTGTGCATAAGCGACTATCACATGCTTAGGTAATCTGATGTTCAATCTGTGTGTGGTGTACATCAGTTCAATTTCAAGGCTTGAAGTATGACAAAACCCAATGAAAAATGTCGAGATACACATTTCAAAATAATGTTTTTTTCTGGGTCTAGAGAAATACTGATGCAAAAAACAACCCTTCCATCATTGTTTTTGTAAGTGTAATCGTCTATCAAATTTCAACAAATTAGCTTAAAGTTTTAGGATCTGTCCCAATCAGTTGCGTGTCAAATTTAGTCAATGTTCACTTTCAAGGTAAAATGTTACAGTGGAAAAGGTGTTTTAAATTTCCTGTGTAAATTGCCAAGTAACCTTAATTAAGCTTAATTATAGTTATGATATTTGACTATATTTGATTTGATCCAGTGACCAACATAGTGGTGTATCATCAACAGATTTGGCCTGGAGAGTGGAACATTTTGCCTAGCCCTGGGTATCCAGGCTTCAGTCTGTTACACAAAAGAAAAGGTAAGTAGAGGAGGGTAAAGTGGTGTCCGGGGGGGTGGGGAGGTTAAATGCACATGAAAGATTTGTACCAGTAAGAAATTAAATGAGGGATAGGGATGGAGTTTGGGACAATTCTATGCCTGCGGAGTCCGTGTTACCATGACCTGACATAACCCAGAGAGATAAATATGGGACTGCTCAGTGGACTGTCAGAAGTGACAGAACCCAGAGTCACATGTGTGGAACATGAATTAGGCAGACATACAGGTGAAAGAAAGTCCAGTGTGTGGCTAACTAAATTTTGTGAACAAAGAAATGTCTTTTGTATCAGATTTCATAAGAGAATCACTTATACAGACTCGTATGCTACTTATTTGCAAAAAAATATTTGCATCTTATTACATCACTCACTAGAAACAAATGTTTTATTGACTCTGCATGAGGGGTTCTCTTTTCATCTAAGAACTTAAAGAGGGCTTTGGTGGAATTGGCTGCTTGATTGATCGATTCTCTTTGCCAAATATTATCTTTTGGCCTCACCCACAGCCGTTCTATATTTAGATTGTTCACACCTCAGACTAAAGCAATTGTCCTGTCTTGGGATCCACCTCCATCTACGCTCCATTATTTTTAATATTACTTTTTGTGTTATGGCTAAGTCATCAATATACCAAAGATTACCAAAATGTTGTTCTTTAATGTTTTTGGGCTGTTGCTTTTGGGAAGCAACTCTATCTATGTTTTGACACATTATAAATATTTGCCAAAGCATTGTCAGAATCATTTGAGCAGTACATTCCTCCAAGTTACTAAACATAGGATTTAAATATCACAGGCTGAGATCTCCCGTCTTTCTCTGCATGATATGATCAATTCTTCCTAAGGCAATACCTTTTTACATACTGGGTGTGAGGTGGAATAGAATAGGATGGCATGGTCCATCCACTCCACCCATTTACAAGTCCCCACGTTATAGGTAATGTTATAAACAAACACCCAATTCAAGGTCCAACCCATTATGTGGGTATGAGAGATATATAGATTACAGAGGTCCAAGTCTCTCAGCCTTTTTTTGATAAGCCTTTTTTTGATATGCATACAGATATTTAGGATAATTAAAATCAATATTAAAATCACTAAGTAAAATCAGAGGTGATGTTAGGTTCATCAATGGTGCAAAAGTATTAAGTACATTTTCGCAAAAAAGATGATCATATTTTGGTGGTTGATCAATAACACTGATGTATTATTCAAGAACATTTGTCACAGATTTTAACTTGCACAAATTCGCAGTTTGGAATTTCCACACAAGATGACACATTAGCATTTAGAGTATTCTCATATGTAAGTACATGTTGTTTGCACTAGCACTTTTGTGAAACATGATGTTTGATTAAATTGCATATTTCCACAGAGATCGAGTGCCTGGGAAGATTTTTTTTTACCTTATTTGCCTATTTGGATGAAAAGCAGGAATTGCGGCATAATGTGTTTATATCCTAAAGGTGGTTGTGTTCTCTTGCCACTTCCCATTGGAACCCGCTATAAAGAGGCAGAGCACCGTAGAAAGAGAACTTTGTGACATATATATATATAGATTCACTGAAAAAACGTTGTTAAAGGGACGTTATGGTTAAGTTGGACTAATAAAAACCTATGAAATTCAAAGAAAAAACTTTGTTAAACGGACGTTATGGTTCCAAGTAAAACTGAAAAACCCCTGAAATTCGCCAGTTATGGTAAGCTAAGCAACCATAACTCACGCCACCACCGTGCACTGCTAAGACTAACACCCAGGACATCAAAGATGACATCACAAATGTCATTGATGACATCACTGATGACATCACACGTGAAATACATTTTGATGAAAAGTCTCTACAAGGAGTTGTGTTTATATTGTTGATAACAAGATGTCAGGAGTGATCGGGAGACCTATGATGAACTGTTTAATCTATTAAAGAATGTACTCAACTAATATCATTGGATTGGAGTGTTGTTAATACAGAAAACTAATCATATATAAACATAGGCAATGACTGCAGCATGCACCATAGAAGTACACTATTTATAATATTGTAATTTTGGATAGTACAATAATGAATGCTCCCTTATCAGAGTTTTGAGTAATGTTAAACATGTAATAACTAGCTACCAATTCAAGACTTACAACACTTTTGCTGGTACAAACAATACATATAAATCACCACAATGCATACAAATCAGAGGCACATACAGCGAAACTCAAGTAAGGAAGAAAGAAACTGCATCATCAGAAATTATGAATAACATTAAAGTTTATCTTCATGTATACAAATGAATTGTGTGTTTGAGGCCTGCTCATTTCCCCATGTATGTGCACCATGAGCTGAGACCAAACCCTAAGGAAAGTTCTTAAAGAACATATGACAAGGTTAAAATCTAGATATATAGCACCTTTTTAAATTTTATTATTCTGACTGCCAGTGAACAAAACCACCAGGCCTATATATGTCAAGGAACAAAAACAAGTAGCCCAGATATGTGATGTCCTCAGTGATGTCATCAATGACATTTGTGATGCCATCTTTGATGTCCTGGGTGTTAGTCTTAGCAGTGCACGGTGGTGGCGCGAGTTATGGTTGCTTAGTTTACCATAACTGCCGAATTTCCGGGGTTTTTCGGTTTTACTTGGAACCATAACGTCCGTTTAACAAAGTTTTTTCAGTGAATTTCAAAGGTTTTTATTAGTGCAACTTAACCATAACGTCCCTTTAACAAAGTTTATTCATTGAATTTCATAGGTTTTTACCAGTGCATGCTATTTTCCTACAACTTACTATATCATAATTACCCAATATAGCAATATTTGTGTCTAATTTCCAAAGTTTCACCTTAAAACTTTGCCATTTCACACCATTTGGAATAATTTTTAACACTTCTATACACTTCTTGCAACTATTTCAACTAGTTTTGCATCCGTAGACGTCTATGAACATCTGACTTCATAGCGGACCTTCCGGACAGTGCCACATGACCATACGCTGGCATGCGGCATGATGACATGTCTGAGAACCCGTCCGCACTTCACAATAAGATCTCTGCTTGGTGGACAGTTCGGAACTGCATTTTCTACTGATCTAGGAACTTCCAACATCAAAATTTCCCTTGCACAGCTCCAACACCTATTCCTACTCATTATCCATTGAAAATCTAGTACACAGTACATACTTTTAGCAAAACTGCTATTTATCTTAAAATGGCATCAGCTAATGCCATCCCTCCTCCCCAAGAGCCACCACCACTGCTGTAATCAAGGAGCATGAGAAACAGTGCCCCCTAACTTAAAAATAACACACGCGCAACATTTTCCCTTGTCCACCTACCCCTCCATATTAGTGTTTGGTTGCTCTTCCCTCATTTCCCTCTTCACCTTTCATTCTCAGCTCTCCTGCCAAAAGAAATACATCCAAAAACAACAAATGACATATTCCTTTAGGAACCACCTTTCACAGTTAAAAAATAGAACTGAAAAAATAAAAGTATAGACTCCATATACTATATATTTCTCAGTAAAGTAGACAGACTAAATAAGATTTTCCAACATTTCCATTTGCATTTTGTGCTATGCTAATGGGAATATTGTGGCGTTCATCCTCTGTTCCAGGGACTGGAACGGTGGATACCGACACAGCAGCCCAAGTTATCAGCCCAAGCGAAGTGAGGGTGGATAACGAGGTCTCTGGGCCATTATCCCCCCATTCCAGCCCCTTAAATGGGTGATGAAGGCCATTAGGATTTTTCTTCCAACAACGGGTCGCCTGTGGCGTCCCAGTATATTAAGGAAAATACTTTTCCAGGATGGCCACCATGGAAAGGGAAGGTGAGGGTTCCATACAGGGCCCCTCTTCGCTTTCCATAGCAGCCTGCAAAAGGCAAAAAGAGAACCCTTTGACCATATTACCACAAGCACATTTTTCTTCCCTATCAAATCTATGTTTTGTCCCCTGTGGTCATGGCCAGTAGCCAGATTGTCTGGATCATGACCTTATTCCATGACCAGGACAATGTGGCCACTGCCCATGGCCACAGGCTACCCCTCAGTCACTAAAGGTATACCGCTATTTTTTGTAACTACATTATGACACTTGTCAAATAATAAAACACTGGCACATTTGTAAAACAATGATTGCAGGTCCTTGCCAATGCTCCTTACGCAAGTTTGCTGGAAATCCACCCATGTTTTATTTTTTCAGAAGTGTCAAATGTATGCACATACAATCATCATATAACCTAGCCCCTACTTGACGAAATCCATTCAGACTTTTAAGAAAACCTCTAAATCTAGATCTAAAATCTTTTTGAAAACCTTTGTGTAGATTTGTCAAATGGCACCACATTTATAAGCCTTTACAATATTTTGGGACCCCCACTCTAATTTTGCTCCCTCTTGACAGAATCCCACCAAACTTCATAAAAAACATGCATATCTTGATCTATTATCAGTTTGCCAAATGAAGTGTAGATTTGTCAAATGACACCTCATTTATAAGCCTTTACATTATTTTGGGACCCCCTCTAATTTTGCCACCTCTTCACAAAATCCTACCAAACTTCGGAAAAACATTCATATCTACATGTATTATCAGTTTCCCAAATTAAGTGAGGATTCGTCAAATGGCACCTCATTTATAAGCCTTTACATTATTTTGGGACCTCCCCTCTAATTTTGCCCCCTCATGAGAGAATCCCACCAAACTTTGAATACCCACTCAAAATCAGCCCAGGAATATACATGCAAAATGTAATGCAGTTCCATTAAGTGGCGCCAAAGTTATAAGCCATCCAAGAACTGCATTTCACCAACCCTGTAATGCTGAGGTGTTCCCGAACTTTTCAGGACTGTTTGCGAACATCCGAACTGTTCGCGGACTTTTCGCGGACTTTCGTGGCAGAAAACACCTGTTTTTTTTGCTTCTTGCAGCCATATCCCATCCCATTCTCATCACCCCTCACCTCCCCAGAGATTATTTGATAAGTTTGACAAGTGGAATGCTGTGTTTTTTCATATGCCACTGTCCGCGAATTCAAGATGGCGGGCGTTTCTAAAAATCTGACTCACTTCACGCTCCTCACCATCCAATCAGCGAACACATTGCATGTCCGCGGACATGACGCAAGCCGATTAGCCAATCAGAACACTGTCTGCAGAGTGAACAGGGAAGTGTGTCCGCGGACCGGACATAGATATCACAAATTTTTTGTGACCTACTTTTTGGTCATTTTTTCAAAAACAACTGGACGGATTGTCACCAAATTTACAAAAGCATGCTTTCGGGACCAAGCCGCTGCTCCTGCCGCAAATTTGGTGAAAATCCGTCCAGCGGTTTGGGCTGTAGGCATGAGCAAAGATTTTTCCCCATTCAGTCTATGGGAAAAAAATAAATTTTGGTACTGCCCCTATAACTTTGCCCTCCCCGGACCAAACCTCACCAAACTTTGCAATCCGCCAAGGTAGTATATAAACATTTTTTTGACCAGGGTAACTGTTTCTCCATCAAATTGTTTAAAAACTACTGTATGGATTTACACTAAACCATAAAAAGTGATATATGTGATCCTTAGTGCTGCCCAACTTGTTTTTTATTTGTGCCAATCCATCCTGAGGTTTTCACACTAAAGGTGCACAACGCAAGTGCCTTTTTCCTTTATATAAAATGAATGGTAACATGCCAAACACAGCTTATTATTTTTTTTTTAATAACCTTTCAACCATTTGCTGAATTCTTGCCAACATTTCTTTTTATGGAGAGGCCAGTGCCAGGCAGAAATTATGTTCAAATGAATCAAGCTGGTCAAAAAATATTAGCAATAGAATTTTGGGAAAAGTCAATGCAAGTAGGTAAAAATGAGGAGTAATGACAGTTTTGCCTGGCCTTTCTCGTCACTTTTAAACTCTGTTTTGTAAATGTTTAAAACTGTAAGAATGGAACACAACACCATGTGAGTCCTAACTTTGTTGCTCCCCTCCATACAAATAAAACATTTTGCAAACTGACACGGTTTCTGTTTAATCATGCATTTTGAAAAGTGTTTTTGGGATCATCCCTTCGTTTTCTTGCACATTTCTGGAATTACCCTTAAATGAATGCAAATTTACCACAAATTTACTGTGAAAATGGCTTGCATCAGAAGAAACAAAATTACATTTTTTCATTTCTGAAAAGCCTTAGTTGCTGGAATGCAACATCGGAGATCTATGCAAATTTTTTGAGGCTGCAGCATCCTGTTCTCCATCACATTTTTTAATAACTACTGGACAGATTTACACCAAATCATCTAGAGATATCTGTGATGTTTTGTGCCCATCTTGCACCTTTTTCCTCTATGGGGAGATGAATGAAATTAGGATGAAAATAGCTATTATTGTTTTGAACTATTTAACTCATTTTACCCAACATTTTTGGTTTTCAGGGGTGTGTACCATACATTGTTTTGGGGATATTTAATGAAAATCTGTGTAGTGAGTCAAACGTTATTAGCAATAGAATTTTGGGAAAAGTAAATGCAAATAGGTTTCATCGGTAGGGTGGCGACTACTATCATAGTTTATGTGAACTAAAAAGGAAAAATGGAATCTGCCCTTAATGGCCTACCTTGGCCCACCGCAGCATTGATTTATGTGTGTATACATGAACCTGAACCTACGGTACTTACAGGGTATATGGGAATCTGATCTTTATGTGCTTGCTAGACATTCTAGCAAATGTCCTCACTTCCTAGCTCGACCTATGAAATCTGCCTTACTAGGAGGACTGGGTATAGTGGATTGTGGCCTTATTTTGCTAACTGGACGTATCAGGTATAGCCTTACTGTGCTAAGTGGGACCTAAACATACTGTGCTAGCCCGGCATAAGGGAATCTAACCTTGCTTTTATAATTTGGCATACTGGAAACTACCCTTACTCTCCTAACCAAGCACACTGGAATTTCCTCTTTTTGTGAAATCTGGACCTAAGGAATGTGTGTTTCATGTGCCAACTGGCCAGTAAAATCTGGCTCTACCTAAAGGTGGCTCGCTGACATGCTTCAATCTGGATGCAATCTGGTTTACTGTACTAACTGTGCTAACTCACCTTAATCTGACTTTACAGTGCTAAATTTGCTTATGAAGTCATGCCTTACTGTGCAAACTAACCATACTGAAATCTGTCCTTACTGTGCTAAATGGGCATACTGAAATCTGGCTTTACACTGCTTAATGGGAATGCCTAATGGGAATACTAAAATGTGCCCCCCTTCAGATAACTGGACCTATGAAATCTGGTTACAATATTCTACACTGGGCATACCACAATGTGCCCTTAACATTCCAACCTGGCACTATGAATCTGGCCTCAAAGTTTAAATCGCCAAATGGTGATCCGGTTCTGCTTTGCTATCTGGAAGAACTCAATTTAATAAAGCTGTGCTAGCTGGGATGCTGGAAACTGGAACTGCGATTTGTATAATGGATTCAGGACGTTCGCAATAATCCCTTCATTGGCAGGCTTTGGCAGGTAGTAACAGCCTGCCTCCCAATTTTCAAGACGCTTTAACACAGGCAGCAGGGTTTTGTCAGTCAAGTAAGGACCGCCAATGAAGGTATAACTGCTATTAGCATCCCCGGGGTAAAGACAATGGTGCTAGGAGTATTTGCACAGCAATCGACTCCTTGATTGCCACCGAAAACAAATACAAGTAAGATGGCAGCCATGGAAATGGCAGACAAGGGCTCCAACAGGAGGCGCTCTGCCATTTCCATGACAGCCAATAAGATGGCAAGAAGAGGACATGAGTACCAGAATTGGCTTAGCTGGCGAGGGAGACGCAGTCAGACGAGAGGGTAATGTTTGATTGCCTACTGACCTGTGTTTGTGTACTAATGTGCTTCCTTAACCTATGAAGTCTTGGTTGTGATCAATGACATTGATGGAATTGGGTCGTACTGTGATAACTGGGAATATTATAATTTGTCCTGTGCTAACTGAGCATACACAAATGTGGCCTTGCTATAACTGGGATATACTGGCACCTAGCCGTATTATATTAACTGGGAATACTGGCATCCAGCAACTGTGATAAGTAAACGCTATGAAATCTGGGACTTCCCTACTAACTGAGCACATTGGTATCTGAAACTACTATACTAAATTGACATAGTAGTATCTGAACTTATCGTGCTATGATGGTAGAAAGGAAAACGATCCCTCTGCCCACATTAGAAATGCTGGAATCAAGCGCTGTTATGCTAACTAGGCAAAATTAGTGAGCATATGCTTGATAATGGTGTTTATAATTCGGCAATGGATGGCAATGATGTACCCTGACCTTGTCAAGAGTGGATGGAACCCCTGTCAGCCTGCTGTAGGAGGCCTACCAGGTAGAATACCAGAGCACGTCTTACCCCAAAGGAGAACATTGGCAGATCGGAGGGCCCTAATTCATGTCCCCTTCCCATAAGTCAACATGCATATATATATATATATATATATTTCCCCACTTAAGGACTTGGGTGTGAGTTTGTTCCTTGCAAACCTGATGACTACAGCTACCAGAAGTCCTTGCAGCAGAATCATCACTGATTGTTAACACCTGCACTTGCTGTGAGCTGCAAGTTAAGACTGCCTCCCTGACGATGTGAAGAGCACAGAAACCGGTAGGAGGAGAACACCAGTGGCTGAGAAGCTTTACTGTGCAGGGAACTGGAGTGCGCCCCTCTCCTCTTTTTCACCACATTTGCAAGTTTTCTGAAAGGTGGAATCTTCAGAAATCTTATAGGGTGCTGCACCGGGGTGACATATGCCCAACTTTGGAGTGCCTCACTGTAGGCTACTCCCCCCCCCTTTCCCCACTTAAGGGATTGGGTGTGAGTTTGTTCCTTGCAAACCTGATGACTTCAGCTACCAGAAGTCCTTGCAGCAGAATCATCACTGATTGTCAACACCTGCACTTGCTGTGAGCTGCAAGTTAAGACTGCCTCCCTGACGATGTGAAGAGCACAGAAACCGGTAGGAGGAGAACACCAGTGGCTGAGAAGGTTTACTGTGCAGGGAACTGGAGTGCGCCCCTCTCCTCTTTTTCACCATATATATGCATCACCCCAGGCCTGTAAATCCAAATTCTGGCCAAGTTTTCTCTATTTACCCTAGAGAATCCACAACTTTGAGAGAAGAGAACCAACAAGACAGAGGGCTGTCAGCACCCTACGCCAAGCTTTCTAAACCCTCCAGCGGAGAGCCAACGGGAAGACAGTCGGAGCCCCAGCTTCCCCGCCAGGAGTCCTCTGCGAACAACATGCAGACAGTGCCCCAAGAGGGAAAACACCAGGCAAAGGAGCCAGAGCTCCCACGTGGCTGCTTTCAACACCACTTACTGCATGCCAATCTCAGCCCGCCTGATAGGGAGACTTGCGCAGGCCCGTAGAAAATTAAGGAAACCCCTATTGCAAAAAAAACACGGGTCCTATTTTAGGAGTGGCCAGGCCCTACCCCCCTGATATGAACTGGGACATTGTATGGAACAAACTGCCATTGTTGTTCCACGGCGGCCTGGTGAGGAGAAAGGAGGCAGGGCTTAACATGCTATATGAATGTGTTCTTGTACGCAACACATTCTGTGTGAGAAGACAGGGTCAGATTGGCTAAGAAGAGCAGACCAACCAGAGGATAGGGCGGTGGTTAAGAAATCCCCCAGGAAACAGAAAGTTGTTTGTTGTATAGGTGAGGTCATAGGTGGAAGAAGTGGTAGACCAAGAGATCACCAGGGGGACGGACGGTGCAGTGGAGTGTGGAAGCAATTTGGTGCAGGTGAGGCATTAGTTAGTGAGTGCAAATGGTACTACATTGCAGATGGTAGTGAAAGGGTGGCAAGCATGTCCAGTAGAGAGAGTGAATTTTAACTGCTTGTGTGAGTGAAAGGAGAGTATTTGGTAGAAGGTCGGTTGCCATGCTAGTAGTAGTGTGGAAGAGGGTGTAGCAGTGTGGAGGAGGGATTAGTAGTGAAGAGGATGTAGCAGTAGTGAGGAGGATGGAGCAGTAGCGAAGAATGGGGAGTAGTAGTGAGAAGGAGGGAATAGAACTTTGAAGGAGGGAGTAGTAGTGAGGAGGAGGGAGTAGGCTATTTAGTGGAAAACTAACATCAATGGTGGACGTGAGCCTTAGTAGGAGGGAGAGATTTCAGAAGGACAGTGGAGGAAGACACATGGAGTGGAAAGAGTGACGGTGGGTGGAGATGGAGGCGAGCAGTGTGAGGAGAACATCAGGATGTGAGAGGGAGAGGAGTCCCTGGGCATGATAGAAAGGAGATTCAATCGGGCGGCACAATCCAATAACCCATGTTTAGATTGCTAACCACTGGATAGTGTAGGATGAGTTTGGAAAGTCCCCGGGGAGTTTAGATAGAGACGGCGTTCTGCCGTTAAGTCTTCACCTCTAGCAAGAATTTACAGAGTAGGGTGAAACCTGTGGTATATACTAACTTGGAGACTAGGGATGCATGTGCTGTGGAGAATATGTGCTTTTTAGAAGAGAGAGAGAGGAACGGTCCTAGTGCCCAGAAAAATAAAATAAATATGATTGAGCCATCTCTTAGGATTTGGAGTAATTCTTGAGCCATCTGTAACAGCTTCATGTGAATTCTGAACTCAGGTGATCTGGACCTCTTGCCAAAAAAGAATGGAACTTTCATTTAGATCTAAGATTACTAGGATCCTTGTTATGGCCAGAGTGACTTTCTATTGATTCACGCAACCTGTCTAACTTACCGGAGAGCTTTGCTCAGAGAAATGTTCATCAAGGATTGAATGTAAAATGCAGATGGTCCAGCTGTCATAAAATTGAAAGTTGTTGCATGAATCAGTGATACAATTGTGTCTCATTTTTCCTTGTTCTTATGCCATGCTTCCTAGGCTTTTCCTGCTATGGAAAGATTTCAGCCTGTTCCTGTATATTTTACTTTTGCCCATTTTATTAATAACATGGCATATCCATTTTACCTCAGACACTGATATTTCTGAAAGATTTGCAAGCATATAAGAAAGATGGTTTATTTTAATCATTATTTATTGAAAGCGGTTTCCATGTTCTTCAACCATTACAAATAAAACAACTGCAGCCAGGTGAATGCAACATCTTCAACAAAAGATCTCAACCTTTTAAGAATCCATTCCACACAATAAACATCCATGCATTGGTATTTGCAATTGCACTTCGTATTACTTTATTTATATTCAAAAATGTCTTTTTGTTGCACATAATTTGATTAACAATGCAGTGCTGCTAAAATCATCCTGCCTTATCCTGCGTTCAAATCACTTCTTCAACTGGCAGCTATAACCTGAATCCATGCTGCCAGCTTGAACGTTATTCTCTGCACTTAATTTAGTGTTTTGGTTTAATAAAATAAATGCAGCTCAGTTCCTGTGCTTCGCTCTGGTTTGGTGTACAGGATCATCAAATGAATGCAGTCCTCTTTCTGTTTCTCTGCATTCATCTTGGTTTATGGGATATCCAAACAATAATGCTAAATGTGTCTTTTGTCGCTGTACTAATCTAGCATCCCAGATATTTGAATACAGAGTCCCAAATGCGTCCTTGCATCTCTGTACTATTCTATGTATGAGGTAATCAAATAGGAATTATCTAATGCTTCCTGGTGTCACTTTGAAAAATGCAAAATATAAATTTGAATAGCCTTTCTTAAGCAATAGTTCTAGATAATTGCTTTTTCTATGGCTTGATAATGGCATTGTCAACCCATAGCATAGTGACCAGCATTACTCTCTGGTTAGCAGAGGTTCAACTGCTTAACTGTTTCAATATCTGCTTGGCTCTTCTCAGATCTTCTCTACGACTTTGTTTGACAATATGCTAATGGATTGCGTTCTTCTGAGGTTCTGTTCTTAAGAGAGATTTTTATGTCACTTATATACATTTATATGGTTAATTAAATGTAATGGAAATTGTGAGTTGCTGCAATGTTTTGTTTAAGAATACATTGGCTCACCGGACACTACTTTGCTTTGGTGTGTGTGACCTAGGCCTGTTTCTTTCTCGAGAAGAAAACATTCCCTACATTTCATTGGGTTTTGATCTAAGCCCATTTTGCTAAACAACTTGCTCTGATTGCTTTTTGATCATAGAGAAGGGATTTAAAAAAAAGGGGTTTTCCTGACTTCAAAAGGCATCTAATGCACAATCATGGTTTCATTTACACAAAGTTAAATGTCTATAGCATACCTCCAATTCCAATAGGTAAGCTTTTTAAAAGTGTTTTTAAAAAGGTATACGTGTTTGCAATTAATGCATGAAGCATTAACACTGTAGTACCCAAATGGAGTGCAGCAATGCTCATATGTCATGTTCACCCCTCCCTCAGTCCACTCTGACGAGTGAGAGGGTCTCCTTCCTGTTAGCCCCAGAAGAAACTCCAACTGGCCATCTCTCAGCTTAGTTCTCACACTGAATCTGTTGGTTGTCTCCATGACCATCAGTCTGGCTTCAGAGCAGCCAGAGGCAAGGAAACTGCTCTCCTGAACATCCGTGAAGAGCTGCTCTCTAACCTTGATTCTAATTTCCCCTCTGTCCTCATCCTTCTTGATCTCTCCTCTGTCTTTGACACAGTCAACCATGCCATTCCGCTCAACCGGCTCCATGATAACCTGGGTATCACTGATTAGGCTCTGGCCTGGCTGACCTCTTTCCTCTCTCACCAACCCTCCCAGGTCCAACTTGGGTCCTTCCTCTCCTCTATCTCTTTCTCAACCTGCGGTGTTCCCCAGGGTTTTTACCTCTCTCCCTGATTTTTCAACCAATACTTGGCACTTCTCGCCCACCGCATCGCTGTACTCTGCTCCAGCTTCCAATGCGATGCGGACTACAGCCAGCTTGTTTTTAGGCTCCCCTCTGCTGCCTCCTCTCCTTCTCTCATCCCTGACTCTCTGTCTGCAATCCAAGAATGGTGCACCACCAATGATCTCTGCCTGAATGCGCACCTACACCTCTCTTTCCCTGCACTCTCTGACCGGCCTCCCTTGGCCCTCTTCCTGCTTCCACCTGTGAGGCGAAGAACCTGTGGGTTATTTTCGACACTGTCTCCCTCTCTCCTCAACTCCTTGACGTCACTAAGAAGTCAAACTACCAACTTCACCTCCTCAGAGATATTCTTCCCTTCCTCTCCTTCCCCCAGAAGCTCACTGTTTCTAGAGCTCTGGTCCTCTCTAGGCTTGACTGCTGTAACAGCTTCATTTTAAATCTGCCTGCCTCCACTCTCTGTCCTCTCCAACTCATCCAGAACAGGGCTGCAAGACTTGTCCTTGGCCTCAAGCCCAGGGATCGTATCTCTCCAGCACTGAAATCTCTCCATTGGCTCCCAGTGGCTGCAAGGATCAAATTCAAGATCCTTTGCATTGTCCACAAGGCCTTCTGGGGCCAGGGACAAAAATATCTGTAGCTTTCTCTTCTGAAGTATCTCCCTACACAAGCTCTTTGCTCTTCCACCTCCAACTCCTTGATGGTCAATCACTTTTCCAAGCAAAGAGCCGGAGGCAGATCATTCTCCCTCTGGAACAGCCTCCCTGACTCTCTGAAACTTGAGCAGAACTATCGCAGGTTCCGGAAGCTGATCAAGACTTTCCTCTTTGCTTCTGCCTTCTCTCTTCCTCTTCCGTGCTAATCTCCTGTCTGTCACTGCACTGGTTACCTGGCTACACTCAGAACCTCAGGCCCAGGTCACTGCCCCCCAGTTGCACACCTGCACTGCTGCCTGGCAACACTGCACTTTGGGGCTGTATCTGTTACCCTATAGTCCCCTTACCTGAACTTTCCAATTACCTGCTCCCTGCACTTAACCCTTGCACTGCCACTTGCTGGCCACACTTCCTTTTTTCTTTTTTTGTGTTTTGTCGATCAAATGGCCTGCACTTCTCCCCCTCCACTTCCCCAGGCACTTCTCCCCTTTTCTCCTTCCTGCACTTGCAAGCTCAATGTCACTGGGCCTAGTATGATCGCTGTCTTGTTCCTCCTTGTTCCCTTCCCTTGCCTCATCACACCTTGAAATACTTATGTATAAGCATGCAATAAATAAAATAACATATCAAACCAACAAAGATTTTTTTACGGTTCGCTCAACAACTCTTAAACCTAATTTAGAAATACGATATGGGTAAATGTAGTTCTGTAACGTAAATCCCATCACCAGTACTGTGAAGATGAAGCCACATATAGATGGAAAAAGATCAGAGGGACCAAAACAACACTGTAGTGCCTTTTCTATGACTAACCATTGTGTCTGACAAGGGGGTTCACAATAAAGAAGAAGAAGGTCTACAGCAAGGGGTTTGTGGTTGTGACTGGAATAGTAGTCGAAGCGGTAGAGAGGAGAGTCGTGGAAGTAGACGAAAGAAATGGAAAGCGGAGGATATGCAGAACAGGAGAATGCGAGCTAAAGAAGCAGCGTTCGAGTCCATGCCTTTGGATGGCATGAAAGCCAGCAGGCAATTTTAATATTGCAACTATCAGCGAGATGAAACACGAGAAGAAGCCTTGAGAAAACCCCAACAGCGGATAGCTGTGGAATGCATTGAACACCAGAGTAGGGGTACTCCAGAATGAATCTGTGGCAGCAGGGTGCCACAGAAACATTCCCTGAATACACAGGACTGCTCAAGGCCAGGCTTCTGTAAAGGCAGCGTCAGTTCAGGCGACGTGTAAAGCTCTGCGTGAAGTGCTCAAAGCAGTTTCCATGTGAGGAAGGAGTCCAACATCAGGGGTGCGAAGATGCTTGCACACGGGCTACGGATCCATGCTTGCGAAGGCTGGAGATGTGCCGTAAGGCACTCGAGAGCCGTTTTCTTGAATGGTGCCGGTAGCGACGAGCAAGGGGGAAAGCCAAGAGAATTCCTCGGAGCAGACATTACGTCAAACAGCTGTCAGAGGACCGGGCTGCAGGGCTGAAGTGAAGCTATGGTGAGGGGTAAGGAAAAGGGGCTTTGGTCTTGAAAATGAGGATATCATCCTGATCCAATCCGCTGCCAAAGTGAGGGGTCTTGATCAAAACAGAAACCAAAGTTACGAAAAAAGAGGAAGTTGGGCAGGTCAGGAATTTAATTTCCCGGGTTCAATACTCATGGTGCCATAGTCCAACATCCCTGCAATCACCAACACCTCTAGCTTGTTATAGTGGAGCTTCAGTCATTGGCTTGACATCCAATAATCCACAGCACGAAGACACCAAACAAACTCGAAGTAGTACATTCCAAGAACCTGTTCCAAACAGACCATGATCTGTGTATCGTCTGTATAGAAATAGAAAAGAAAGCCATTGTTGTGAATGAGCTGAGCCAAAGGTGAATGGTTCCATGACTTATAATCGCTGCAAAAATGGCCGTGAATACAAAATATCGCGCCATAAATTTCCGTGAATACAAAATATCATGGCAAAAATGCTGAGGTTTTTTGCGCCACAATCATGTAAAGGATGCGGGCAACAACCCCGCAACCCCTGCTCCCCTTGAATGATATAATGGAGTACATCTTTACCGGATCAAACCATGGCATTTTTGCCACGATTTATTTTACCTACAACATTTTTGCCGCTATTTTATTGCCTGATACCAAGTGAACAGGAGGATGTAGAGGGCAGGACCATGGGGACCACTTCAGAGATGAGGGCAGAGAGAGAAAGAAAAGGGATCATAGCTACAGCCTGGGACAGTACCCCAGGATAGGAGTGGCACCATGTCAAATGCCTTAAAACACTTGTGTACAGGTGCGCTATAAATAACATTTCATATCATATCATAAATCTGTGCTGCCAATACATATTGCCTCCAGCTCTGCAAGTAGAATGGAATGGTAAATAATGCCTATATCCGCCTAAAGGCCAAATGAAACCAGCATTCGTCTAAGACTAGATAAAGGTCATTGGGCCTCATTACAAGTTTGCTGGTCCGGTAACTACGGTACCAGGAAGCTTGCCGGTACCGTAGTTACCGGACCGGCAAACTACGAGTTCTACTCACGGGTGCCTTTTCACCCTCCAGGTCAGAACTGGTGGGTGGACCGGCACCCGCGAGCTGAGCATGTCGGATGCACCGGCACCATTCGGAATGGTGCCGGTGCATCTGGCCTCCCCATTCCCATTGACCCCTATGGGGCTCACATGGGAATGGGGAGTAAAGGTTTCCGGCCCCTGGCAATGTGGAAATACAGGGTCCACCAGGATTGTAATGGCCCAGTATTTCCCCATTGCCAGGGGCCGGAAAATGTGCAAGTTTGCCAGCAGCATGCCGGTTTTACCGGCAAGGCTACCGCCAAACTTGTAATGAGGACCATTGAGTTCCATAAGTAAGACTGAGTTCTTTCTGCTGGATGGGCGAAAACCAAACTGAAATAAGCAAATTGCATTGGTTGACTGTAAGAAATCTCAAATCTAGTGAGTGACACAACATTCCAGCACTTTGGCTGTCACTGCAATTAGTGAGATGTGCCAGACATTATTAGGAATATGTGGGTCCACCAATGGTTTTTCGAAGGCAGAGAAGTACACCTGCCTTTAGGGCCACAGGGATCACTCCACCAGCAAATTAGGTGTTAACAAAACTACTCAAAGGATGAGATAGAGAAAACGTTTGAGGAATGTAGACAGAAAAGGATCAGAAGGAGAATCAGGATTGAAGCTGGTGAGCAGAAGGAGAAAACTTTCTTTCAAGCAGGGGTGTTGCTAGGTCTGGAAAAGATCTGGGGCTACACTAATGTTGGGATTGTTGGGACTCGGAGCAAGCTAGCCTTTTGGTTTGTAGCAACTGAGGTTCTGTCCGGGGCTACAACCAAAAAGCAGAGCTATATTCCCCTCAGCCCCCCTAGCAATACCTCTCCTTTCAAGAGTGTAGACCACCAAATCTAAGATGCAGGGGGGGACTCAGTAAGAGTGGTGAATGGGGAGGGAGGGATCTGATGACCCATGTACTAGGCATTGGTTTCATAAATGATTTTTACAGAAGAAAGATGGGCTGCCATCCTCAGTGGAAAGAATAACAAATATTTATACACAATTTCCCCATTCCTCTCTAGCATCCTTGATCTCAATGGAAGAAAAGTCTGAACCACAGCAAAAGACTGGTTCTTCCTTTTTTTTTCTCTTTTATCTCTCTCCTCATACTATTTTACAACCCAACTCACAATGATGGAAAGGTTTGTCATCAAATTAAAACATCACAAAAAAAACAATGATTTTGATTTTGCTGTCAGAAAACTTGGAGAGTTCATTAACCAGAAACTGAGAAGGAACCCGTATAGTGTATGAGGAAGGGAAACAGAAAGATATTTGATCATGTTAAATAATGGACATGCAAGAACAGAGCAAACATTGAGAGGGCAATTATTCTACGTGAGCCAAGGTTCAGGTGTCTCCACAGAACTGTGGATGCCATCATGTGTCTCACTGAAAGGATGCAGGATATAAAAATACTGTAAGATGGCACATAGCCTATGCATAAGGTAACGTGTGCCAATGTAAATAAAAAGTGATATCCTGGCATACAGTGATGATGATGGTAATGGGATATATGTCAGATAAGTGCTACCAGGTGGGCTGATCTTCCTCCAGAAATTGCTTGACTAGCCTCCAAGGACATGATGTCACTGTTCACCATTTATATGACACCTGAGTGCATGACACAATCACATTATTTACAGTAAGAAACAAAATTAGAGTATGTGGAAAACATGGAGGCAAGACCACCTTTTTTCAACATATTTATTTCCCTGACAGCAATGTAACACCCTATGGGGCCCCCAACCAACCACATCCACTCCCTCAACAAGACGCCCATATTGCACGTCTGCCTTTCCTCTACCAACAAGACTCAAAATTACACACCCATCTGCCCTATTCCCAAAACACATGAATTTGTAAGTTATTTTTGACGTGGATATTTTGCACAGGCACTTGGAATGAGAGTCCGGAGGCCAGCCACCTGACCAGACCATCTTCTTGGCTGATGCCACTGGAGGACTTCAGGGGTGAAAATGAAGAGGATTTGGCTTTTAAATGTTCTCAGTGTTCCCAGACAACCCTGGGGCAATTTGTGAAGTGGCGTTCTTCATTCCTCCCAGATTGTGGAATATCACCCTGAATGCTTTCAAAAAGAAAAGTTCCCTAATTGGGGAATTTGCGTCCCCTGCACACTTCAATTGGCTCAATAAATAAGTCCAACTTTCTATGAAATATTTACCCTGGTGTGGGGTTGTTTATGAATAATTATATCTATATTAAACATTTATTTGTTGCTCAATATTCAAATTACTGTAGTTTCAAAAAAACACTTTCAAGCTGCTTTTCTTCAATTGAAGTCTTATAATGGTCAACACGTTTCAAGACTGTGTAATTCTTCTTTAGGTGCTCTTCTTTCTATAAACAATACATTTCCGAAATAATACAATTAGTAATCTCTTCAATATTTCAGGATATATGTACACTTGTTATAAAGTAAAAACTGCATTGTCAATAGTTCAGAATTTCAAAAACAACTTGTGTCTGGGCATGCATTGTGCTCACTGACCTATATAAATGTATTCACTCAAGAACAGTAGAGCAACATTTTCCAAAAGTATCAAATTAATACCCAAGAAATGACATGTTGTCAATTAAAAATAAATACACAATTTTAAATGACAACCTCTTCCTCCAACGAGGTCAAATGATTCTGCATTACTTTGTTTATCCCCTCACAATACAGCAATAGATGGTGAATTGATTCTAATTAATTCTTTTGAGTCACAAAAATGGCACACCTTGCTATTCATATCCGACTTGACCCTGAGACCCACTACAAGAAGCGTGGGATTCAGGTTTAGATGAAAAAGTATTAAACAAGGCCTTAGATGAATTTAAGCAAATTGTCTAAAACAGTTGCTAAAGAGCATCTAACATGATGAATAAAAGCAAAATCAGTAAGTGAGGAGTACGATTCTGTTTCATGTTTATGAATAGCCCAATCATACACAAAGTTTTTTTCTTTGATTTACCAGGATTGGTTACGAACTCCAATTCACTAGAGCCTACCAACTGAACATGCAATCTCCCTTCCATGATAAATCCTTCAATTTCAATCACAGACTTATCTCTAAAGGCCACATACAAATCTGCAAAGAGAGAATTATTTACAGGGTCTAAAATCTTCCTCAATAACTGCATTAGTTTCCACCAAATGTAAGCTTTTAAAGAGCAGACACCTAACGGTTGTCTTATAAATGCGATTGGAACCGCAATCGGGATAGCAAGAATTGGATTCCAGATTTTCCCCTCTATCTTTTTAGATTCTCACAGATTTTTATTGGAGTTAGTTCCAAAGCATAACCAATCATTGGAACCATCTTCATCTTTTAAAAATATATGAGTGGTGAATAAGAGAATCAACAGTACTTATTTTTGATCACTTTCATCTCAGCTCTGCATTTTCCAGTTCCTTCCACATTGCACCCCTGCTCCTTTTGTCATTGAGTAGAAAGCTCAAGTATTTAAGTGTAGAAACTCACTCAAGAAAAATTCCTCCCATTCACCTCAGTCAGTACATGTCCTCTTATTTGTAAATATCATTATGTTTGATTTATCAATATTGATTTTTAAATTGTTTTTTGAAGCACACTGCTCGAAGGCCACCAATTTCCTTTGAAGCCGTATTTGTGTCTGGTCAAAGAGTATGAGGTCATCAGCATATGACATCCATGAAAATCTGGAGGAACCGTGTTGTATGGAGAAGGAATTAGATGCACTAATTCCCCTAGATTGGACAAAAAGAGATTGAAACAGGTCGGGGTTAGCACGCATCACTGACGCACACCTGTTGTGTGTCAATCTCCCTAGAAACATGTACCAAGTTAGACAATCTAACCATGACTTTGGTGTCAGAATGAAGTAAGATAAGCATTTTTAAAAGGCCTAAAAGTATGCCACATTTGTAAAGTTTTTGAGACAGGTGAAATCGTAATACTGTGTTGAATGCTGCCTTTAGAAAGATACAAGCCCTATATACTGGAGCATTCCTTTTCCTAATGCTGATCAAACAAAATTAGACCATTTAGAGAGGTTCCGAGACCTTGTCAAAACCTGCATTGTTCTTTCGTGATACAGTTCGATGGGGATGCTCACTTCAGATGGATCAAAATTAAATCAGACGATAGCTAGATGGATCCAGTGTACACCCTTCTTATATATGTGTATAATAAAATATCTGGCCCAGGAGTATGGAATTCTACTCTCAGCAATGATAGTTTGAATTGAACTGTGTAGGATCCTAACCCATAACTCTGGATTTATTTTTAGCAAAGTGTTGGTCATCCCATCTGGACCAACCTCTCTGGAGCTTTAGATTTATTCCTTAGTATTTCGATGTCAGAACTCATAAATCACGGGTTCCAAGGTGGTAATTCCTGCCACTTGATCATTGGTGTCTGTAACTGGGCGTCAATGAATTTAATAGAGTATGAATCATACCTTTTTACTTCATAAATGAGAGTGTATGTTAATTAGTCTTATGCATGAGAGACCAGAAGGCATTCAATTTCAACTCTAAGCATAGCTTCGCTGTCGTGGTGAAGCATCATATATTTATGTGTTTTTGTCAATTTCTTGTAAACTTGACAAATTTGCTTGATCGTATTAGTGCAATCTAACGTGGAAGTGTTGTATAACCTTGAAATGCTTATAATTTGGGCTCTCATCTTCCATTTCTTCCTTGCTATCTCTTAATCAATGATGTGGACGTGCATTCTGGAGGCTTGTTTGGCATTAATGCTAGACGCCCCTACACCCTCAAGTAAATTATTTAGTGACGCAGTGTAGTTATCCCCATTCTACATCAGATTACTCGAAAAGGTTACCCACGAGGGTAAGACCTTTCTATCAGATGGGTAATATGACTGCAGTGAGTATCTGACAATTGGACTCTATTCCCACTGGGAATACCCCTGATGTAGGCCAGCTGCGTGTCTAGTCCATATGTGTTAAATGTTAGGTTCAAAGAAATAGATAGGAACGCATGATCACTGAGATCAGAGAAGGAAATCATCAATGTGTCACAAATAGAGAAAGAAACAAGCCAGATACATATAAGTAATCAATCCGTGAAGTGACCTCCCCTCTGCTCCAGATAAAACTGGGAGGTAAATCACCTCTCATGTTACCATTTAATCTTTGCAGGTTCCAATCACTAAGAAACCATGCACAAATATAGCCAATATGATCCCCTACTTGTCCCATTTCTACATTCCTGACACCTGTCCTGCTATTGTTTGGATCACTGTTCGGACATCATGAATTAAAATCACCACCCAGCAGAATATTGTCCTCATTGCTGGCAAAGATCCATGGTAGCCTATTACCTGGGCTCAGACGGGAGCTTCCTCACATGCCACTTGTGACTATTCCACTGCTTTTTACATTCATCCACACTGCAGAGGTGGGTGGACACTGTAGAAACACACTCTTGGGTGGTGTTTCATAGTTCTGCATATTTCCTGCTTTCTGACTTCCAGAGAGCCATGTGGGCTTCCTTTACCACCTCCCCAATGAGTACAAACAGTTCCTAATAACTGAACTTGATCTTGTGTTGTATTCTATCACTACAGTCTGGATGGCTGCCTGGCTCATTGATTCTGTAGGGATTACATTTTATTTTCTTAAAAGGGTTATCGCAAAGTTTCCAGCTTTCCACGTGTGTTCATGGAATTTACCCCAAGTTACGATGCCTACAATCATCAGGCATCAAAGGAGCACACCCAGCCCTACGGATAAGGGCTGTATCGGCCACTTTTACTCCCTAAAAATAGGAAAATACTCCCAAAAAAGTTAAATGGGTAGTAAAAATACCCCTAACAAAAAATGTTAACCAGACACATATGACCTTGTTCTCCATGGATATGTTTGGACCAGAAGTGCAACATAGTAGAACTGTAAGACATTTCTACCATTACTGCCTCATTGGAAGTCGCAAACATGTATCCTTTAATGTGTATGAATAACTAGGTGCAAAGAAATAATTATTACAAAAACATTTCCGTTTCCTGGTTGATTCATTGGATGCCGCATAGAATTACTCTAACCGGACCTGCACACCCATTTGCCAGGGACTGCACCATTTACTCAACCACTGAACAGATTGTGGTGGCCCTCATGATCTGCATCACCTCTAGCACTTCATTGAATCCAGTATATCCAGTCACCAGCTTCTTCGAACTGGCCAGCAAACTGACTCTTGTGGCCCTCACAATCTGCTCGTCTCCCTGCATTACCTTTGAACTGCAACAAGCTCCCTTTGACCCTTGCTCGACAACACTTCCTGTCTAGGACACTGCAACCACTGCACTTGAACAACCCCAAACTGCATAAACATCACCAAACAGCTTAGTTGCCATAGTCAAACCGTCAAGAAGGTGCTATTGACCCATAACTGCCCCATTTGTCAATTTATGGCCCTAGAATGATCATCATCACATAGTCGTACCGACTCTGATGGATCTTCATGCCCGACTTTCAGACGCTGCATTAACTCGCTCTAACTGTATCTGCACATCCAGCCGCCACGGTCTTTGCAGTCTACTCGACTATTGAACTGACCCTGGTGGCTCTCACGGGCTGCATTGCCTTGAGCACTTCAACTAACCCTTCCGACTGACCACCTTATCCAGTCACCAGGTTCTTCGAACGGACCGTCAAACTCACTCTGGTGTCCTTCACGATACGCTTGTCTCCCAACAACGCCTTCGAACTGCAATGAACACCATTCGAATCCTGCTCGGCATAGCTTTCCGTCTAGGATAATATGGCCGCTGAACTTTAATAGCCTCGAACCATACAAACAGCAAGGAACAGCCTGGTTCACCATAGTCGAACCACCAAGAAGTTACTATTGACCGATAACCGTCCCCATTGTCCATTCCGAGGCCTAGGGACTGGTTAGGTCAACTATGCACCTTCTTTCCCAAGACATATCCTTTTATAAAGAACATTGTGGTTGCTGAAATGGCCTTTTTTCCCTGTATTCTCACCCAGAGTGTTGCATTCTCTCTATTCTTGCATATCCTCTGTCCTTTCCACAGGGGTGTTTTTTTTGTTGCAGTTTTCCTATTTATTTTTCTTGCAGATGGTGTGTTTAATTAAATTACATATATATTTGTATAGAACCTTGATTGGACATTTCCGTTATTTTGAGCTGTGATACTTTGCTGTTTGGGTAATTACTGAATCACATTCACAGTCCTCTTCAGAGTACTGCATTCCCTCAGCCCACCGTCTCACAAAAGGCAAAGGAGGTATCTTGATTGTGCTGGTTTCACCTTTATGACTGTGTTGGCTCTGGGTTTGTAGAAGTGTCATGTCTGTGTAAGAGGTTTAGCATTTACTCATTCTCGTACTCCTGCAGGTCGGAAGTCAATTTGTCCCACTTGCGTTTGCTGATTTTGTTTAGTATGACTCATTAAAAAGGAACTGAAATCGTAAAGCAGGGCTGGTGTTATTCTTAGAGGGATAGGAGGAAGGGGAAGAGTAGGTTCTCTTCTCAGAGGACAAAGATATTAATTGTTTACGGATTGAACCCCGGATATCTTGCGCTGGTGGGTGAGTACAATAAAGTAAGCGTAGTTTCCCAAGTGTTCATGTAGAAGATTTAATTGGTAGTTAAGGTAAGCCAGCCGACACATGTTTTAACCCATGTTGGGCCTTTCTCAAGGCTGAAGAAGAACAAGTGTTGGTGGAATACATATCAAAAGATATATTTTTTAAATTTTTATAAAAAGAAAAACATTTAAGATTGTTATGTCACAATCCAAACCATGGTTTATAAAGTGGCCAAAACATAAAAGTGGTGGTATAGTAAGAACACAACAATCAATACAGTTGTTTAGTGTGCCCATGTCCATTTGGAATACATTTCAATCAGTGACACGTATAGGAAAAGTGGTTGGTTTGTCGACATGAGATACACATTTGGTATGTCAAGAGTTGTGGGCAACGCCTCTCCCTCCCGTGATCTTGCTGCCAATCCAATCTACGGAAATATTGATATAATACCTTATTACCCAGTGCTGTGGGAGTTGATTCAGCCTTTAGTGCCCACTTTCGTATCTTCCTGCAAAGATATTAATTGGAGGAAAATGGTTTGACTCGTACACTTTTAGGTGTAGGTGCCAGTTGCCCATATACACAGCAGGTGTTGCCTGAGATGGTAGAGTCATTTGGGAATGGCTCATGACGAGGAAAGGTGGCATGGCACACACAGGAGGGGTGCCACTTACAAATGAGGGTTTGAAAGATTTAAACGAGGATGAGGTGGAGGAGGAGCTGGAGGTTGATTTGATGGAGGTAGTCTGAAAGGAGAGGACTACAAAGGCACAGAGAGTCATTAGGCTAGAAATGGTGGAAGGAGCTGACAAGTTGAAAGGGGAATGGGATGTCCAGCTATTATCATTGTCATGCAGTCATGATATGTGCAGTACATTCTGGACAATGACATTCAGTTCGTAGACCTTGGAGATGGAGAGTAGATGATGGGAACTCATAGGAAGATGGTCTGGACGAGGTGTGGGTCACCCCAGAGTTGAACAAGAAGGAGCTGCAGCTGGTGATGCTGCAGGAGAACCAAGAGAAACTGTTGGAGGAGAAAGAGGCATTCTCCCAGTATTTGTCTTAGGGGGTGGAAGACATTGAGGTCTTTGCAACTGTGTCTGCCTTCTCAGAGGGTGCAAGGCAAGCATAGGTGTACCATGTCAAGTTCGGGTGGGACAGGGTCATCCTCCACACTTGCGACAGTGCCTACCTCATCATTTATTTATTTTTACATTTATATGGGTCTGGAAGTATTCTAGCTTACCAAAGAGTAAGGTGACAAAGGCACTGTGAAATGCAATCCATGCAATAGACTAGGCAATTGGGTATACCATGGCAGTGCACAGCAAAAAGGAATGTGTGCATGGATTATGGCTCATCCAAGAGTGTACACATCATATTCGACTGAGCCCTCTACCCAAGACCCCAGATCCCTTCCAGGGTTGAAGTCAGTAATCAGAAAGTTCTGCAGATTCCTCTCAGGAGGATTAACGAGCTCACCACTAGACACACCAGCACAAGCAAGAATCAACCCCCTGCCCTCTGAGCTTAGCAAAGTACCTCTTCATTCTGTGTTCCAGTGGCACCCTCCACCAAAACAACCATGTTGACACCACTGCAGTAACTTTTCTTTGGTGGTACTAGCAATATGCGTGGAGTGCTCTTTCAAGGAGTGACTAACTAGTGCATCATGCAGGCAGGTATAGTGTGCGTTGCCGGATTATGATCAGTTAGGGAAGCTGAGACACACAGCGGTAGCAGAGCCATAGAGAGGCACATGCTCCAGCAGCAGCCTACACACTTGTAGGTAACTGGTGAGAATAAAAGGGAGTAGTTGGAGGGAGAGAGAGAGAGCAAGGAGGAGAGTGAGCAACATCAGATGAAAAGAGAGAAGAGGGCCGAAAATAGAAGAAGAGTGGAGACAGGAGGAAGAAAAACCAGGAGTATGTATGAATGGGCGAGAGAGAAAGAAAGAAAGAAAGAAAGAAAGAAAGAAAGAAAGAAAGAAAGAAAGAAAGAAAGAAAGAAAGAAAGAAAGAAAGAAAGAAAGAAAGAAAGAAAGAAAGAAAGAAAGAAAGAAAGAAAGAAAGAAGAAAGAAAGAGAACAAGAGTGAAGTTGAGTTTGGAAAGGAGAGAGAAGAAGGCATACCTTGATCAACATTGTATTTGGTGAATCTCAGAACAGGTTGCCATTAGAAATTCCCAGAGCGAGCGATACTGAGAAGGCTGCAGCCTCTAGTCCCTCACTCTTAGACCAGAGCAGAATACGACACTAGAGGTTACAATGGGAGAGGCAGACAAATCGTTCCCCATTCCAATAAAAATGCAGGGAAGGTCTACGATGGCTTTGCTGGACTCTGGGGGTTGACGCACTACTGTGGGGCTGCCTTTATATGTCCAGAAGAACTTGGGAAAGGACCTTTCTCTCAGATCATCTACGTCCATGGTGATATGGATATATATTCCCATGGTTATCAAAATATGTGGTAGATGCACCAAAGTAGCAGTCGTTCTGATGCTGGGATTGCCGGAGGAAGTATTAGTTATTATTGACTTCCTACATTTTACTGAATTATCAGAATTCCCAGGGAGGGGAGTAGAAGGTAGATAGAAAAAGATAAAGTGCAGGAGTGGAGATATGTGACAGGGTCAGGGACTTGAACCTATTAGGGGGGACAGCAACCTCTGCCAAACTGGGGTAGCTGGCCTCCCAACGCATATTCCAGAGCTGAGCCAACTCCAGATTCAGGGTGAGGCAGTTGGGAGGGCCCCAGTCCTTGAACCAGCTAATCATGCTTTGTATACCTGGAACCTAGGTTCCACTGTCTGCAGCACCATGCCTTACAGCCTTGTATCAGGCAGAGGTTCTGTTTTGTTTCTTGCAGAATGGCTGCCAGCAGAATGCAGTTCATCCCCGGTGAAAAAACGCCATTAAGAGAGTCATCAATGGCAAACGCAAGTCTCACTCCTTTTTAAGTGCATTATGGCTAGTGAAACAAGACTTTTACACTATATTCAATAAAGAACAGACAAATACACTTCAAAAGAACATGAATTCATAATACATGTGTTAAACGAACATAGAAGTGCAAAAATGCATCAATTTCATCAAAGTTAAAAAGGAGACAACACACTAATACAAGAATAATTCATAAATTTCGTCAAGGTTAAACCGTAAAATTGATAATGATTCTCTCTAGAAATAGTGTTTGAGAAGTAATTACATGCTTTTTAGCAGACTCGTATAATAGTTTCAAAAGGTTTAAAAGAATCCCGGTGATTGCGGCAGTAAGTCAAGTTTTTCTTTTCCTGGATCCAAATTTGGTAAGCCATCGCCACAGTCATTTCTAGAGGTTCTCCACCCGTAGTAAGATGCCCAAAACTGATCAGACCAGTACGTGTGGAAATTGGCAACGCCTTTCTCGTATTCCTGAATTAGTAAGGAGCGGGCCGTCAGTATATGCTTAGGGGTTTAAAGGTATAATTTGTAAAGCCTACAAATATGTTGTTCTAGTGGAGCACACTTCCAGGCTCCCACATATTCTAAAACTGGGAGGATATCTATGCATAAATAGATAATTAATCTGATTAGGGCAGGGCAATGCAATGTAGTCAAATAGGTGCGTGGAGTTTCATAAAGCATGCCCTGTTGGGTACAAAATCTAACCTCTCTCCCTGGCTCTTCAACCACTACCTGGCACCTCTTGACCACTGCATCGCTACTTTTTTCTCAATTTTTCAGTGTTATGCTGATGACACTCGGCTCTCTTTCAGGCTCCCCTCAGCCACCTCTGCTTCTTCTCTCATACCATACTGTCTGTCTGCAATTCAGGAATGGTGTGCCGCCAATGATCTCTGCCTTAATGCCAGTAAGACTGAGATCCTCCTCATTGGAACACCAGCTCCCTCCTTCCCACTCTCTCTCTCTGGCCGCCCACATCCTGCTCCTTCCTGCGAGGCTAAGAACCTTGGTGTCATCTTTGACTCCACCCTCTTCTTCTCTCTTCACGTCTCTGACATCTCTAAGAAGTCAAACCATCAGTTGCTCCTCCTCAGAGGTATTCTTTCTTTTCTCACTTTCCTCCAGAAGCTCACTGTCTCCAGAGCTCTGGTCCTTTCTAGGCTGGACTATTGCAACAGCCTCTTTCTATAGCTTCCTGCCTCTACTATTTGACCTTAGAACTTATTAAAAACAGGACTGCGAGACTTGTCGTTGGCCTCAAGCCCAGGGATCGTATCTCTCCAGCTCTGAAATCTCTTCATTGTCTCCCCGTGGCTGCATGGATCAGGTTCAAGACCCTCTGCATCATCTACAAGGCTTTCTGGGGCCTAGGACCACTCTACCTCCAACATTCTCTTCCAAAACATGTTCCTTCTCGAGCTCTACACTCATCCACCTCCAACTGGAGACGCTACTCAAGCAGAAAGTTGGGGGCAGATCTATCTCCTCGGCTGGGGCCTCCCTCTGAAACAGCTTCCCTGCCTCTCTCAAACTTGAGCAGAAACACCTCTGGTTTCGGAAGCAACTCAAGACCTTCCTTTTCGCTTCCACTTTCTGTCTTCCTCTTCCCTGCTGATGCACCTGACTGGTCACTCCCTGAACTCGGGCCCAGGCTCTGGGATGTCCATTTGCACTTGCACTGCCTCCGGGCTCCCCAGCTATTAAGGGTCTGCATCAGCAACCCTACAGTCCTTTCTCTCTGCACTTATGAGCCCCCCGCTGGCTGCACTTGTGAGTTCACTACACTTCCCTCTTCCGCTCCCCCCTGGCACTTCTCCCCTTCCCTCTTCCCTGCACTTGCCAAGGACACAAGGCCTAGTAAGATCGTTATTTTGTTTGCCCTTTGTTTCCCCCTCCTTGTCTTGTCATGCCTAGAACGACTTGTGTACAGGCGCCTTATAAAGGCCACATCATATCATATCATACCTTCTCTTTTTTGCCAATGATGAAAGTGACAGAGCGTGGTGCCATTTGATTGTTTTCTTTTTTAATTTACGATGGAACATTGCCTAATCATGTACATCAGGAAAGGCCAAATTAATGGTATCTGTATGAGCTGTTACAGTAGCCACCATTTCCTTGTACGGAATATTTGTCGATTTGAAGTTAGCATGGGCCACTGTCAATGCCAATAATTAACCTATGCTCACAGTTTCCGAATACATTTTTACCAAGAACTTACACTTTGCTCTTTTCTAGTGCGACATAAGGGAATGTGACCACCGTTCTAATCTTATCGGTTTAACTGGTACAGCTCCCAATAGAACCAGCAACGAACGCAAGATATTTTCCTCCAGATTTTGCAGCCAAGCGTCCACCCTCTATGTTGAAACCTCTAATGCATATAATATGGCCAGGATTATGCATTTTTTGTAGGCTTCCAACTGTGTCTCAATGGAGTGACCCCCCCACACCTATCAATCACTTTCTTAATAGCCAACCATATACACCAATACTTGAGTGGGAAAACCACAGAATAATAAATGGCAGACCTAGAGGCCATAACTGGGAGGCCTAAGTAGTTGTAACTGGTGATCTGTTCCAAGGGAATACCACCCAGGTGAGAGAGGTGCCACTATAAGCTTTTTTTCCCTACTGGCATTATTCTGGTTTTAGATAGATTAATCCTTAGACTGCGAGTATAGCTGCATGGCATCCAGGGAGGGTTGTAAACCCACTGCAGTCTGTTCTAGGACTACAGTGTCGTCCACATAGGAGAGCCAGTTGATCTTCAACCCCTCAACTTAGGTGCAAGGTCGCGGGCTACCTTTAGCACCAGATCAAGGCTGACTTCATAAAGATTAAAAAGGAGGGACACAAGAACACAGTGTTGCTTGAGGCCCTTGTTTGTGGGAACATTTTTAGATGTGCACCCCTGCTGGTTCAGCCTTCCCTTGCAGATGTGTCACTATAGAGTGATTTAATGAAGTACAGGATAGATGGATCAATCCATCAGGCTTCTAGTTTGGGCCACAATTTCTGGGGAGAAATGCAGCATAGTAATCAACATAGCAGCGGTATGGTGTAGTCTGAGGATTCTGATGTACATCCGCGATCAGTGATTGCAAGACCCAGATAGTGTGAGTTTTACTGCGGTCCTAACGAAACCCGGTTTGTTGATAGCTAAACAGGTTATTCGTTTTTGACCAGTTTGTTAGCATTTCTAGCAAAATGGAAGCAAACATTTTTGCTCCCTGAGTCCAGCATTGCTAGCAGCCTGTAATTGCTTGGGTCGGGATTGGAACCCTTCTTATGAACGGGAACAAGGATGGATTGCTTCCAGGAAGTTGGGACCTTACCCACCTTAATGATGTAGAGGAAGAATTCAAGCAATATTAGCGCCCACAAAAGAAGATCTTTTTTATTTAAAAACTTTATTTAACTTACACAGACATAACCTCAGTTCTTGACGGACAGTTCGCTACTTCATCAACATTTGCATATACAGTTACATCACCTGGACATTTATCGGCCAAGTATTGTCTGTATCTGCCCCATATGTCTATGAGACGACTGCAGCTGGATAATAGGCCGGCATGCACTTCCTCACAGTCATTAGGCCATGTCATGTCCCTTTCCCAATCAGCTGCCGTGGGTGGGTCTCTACTCTTCCAACGCATCAATTTTGTCATTTTGGCTAATACCAAACCAAGTTTGAGCAGTTTGAGCAGCTTGCGCCATGTTGGATTCATTTTACTCGGCGTTCCCAGCATACTTATACCTGGATCCCACACCATTGGTTGATCTGCCATTGTATCTAGTGCATTACACACGTCTGACTAGTACTTAGATAGTCGCGTGCATGTCCACAACATATGCAACAAGCCAGCCTTTTCACTCTCACATCTGGGACATTTACGTCTGCTGTAGGATATATGGTTTTAATCCTGGCCGGAGTGTAGTAAGCTCTGTGCAGAAGTTTGTAGTGTATGAGGCGATAGCGCACGTTTTGTGAAACATTTCTCGTCAATGCGCACAGTTTGATCCATTGTTGTTTGGTGATGGTGTAGCCCAGGTCAAGCTCCTACTTCTCCCTGTGGTCTGGGGGTAGAGGTTCCTGGATGGACTGTGCAATTTTGTATAGTGTGGAGATAGAGGTTTTAGCACTGTTAGCAGTGAACATGTATCCCAAGCCCAGATATACCTGTGGTTCAGCAGGAAATGTGGCCCATACCTCAGCCATAGCCGAGTGCAGCCACAAGAACTGTCATTTATGAAGTGGGTTTCCCCCTATGATCGCAGCAATTACCTCCCAGCTAATAAAAAAGTATCGATAAATAGATCTCTGAACCAGAGTATTCCCTTGTCCCTCCAATGTGTAGCTAGAGTTTTATCCTGCGTGGGAGGGAGGTAGTAGGCTTCCCATAGCAGTATGTTCAGGTGATACAAGACCTCATGTACTGGGGACTGGTCATTCTGGCCCAGGCCGTGCATGTCACCAATGCTGGGTTAATCGTATTATCGTGTCTGACTCTTGCAGCTGCTACCTTGTGTGTGTGTGTGTTTCAATTGCGGTTTCAATTGCTGAATGTGGAGCCTGTGGATTCCCATCTATCCAGTATATGGTGTAGTAAGCCTGCGCTGCGAGATAGTTTAGTTCAAAATCTGGAGCGGAGAGGCCATCCTGAGGGTACGTGCGGGTTAGCCTACTCCAGTTCACCCTGGGGTGTCCATTCCAGACAAACAGTGTGCAGGCCCCTTGTATTCTGGAGAAAAATGTTCTGCCTGGCCACACTGGAATAGTAGTGAACAAGTAAAACAATTTGGGAAAAATTATCATCTTGATCAGGGCTAGTCTACCCACAAGAGAGATAGGGAGTGACCTCCAACTCTCAAGCTTAGCACAGAGGGCGTCCGCAATTGCTACATAGTTAAGAGTGCAAAAATGTTGCGTGTTGCGTGCAATTTCCACCCCCAGGTATCTCACCCGAGTGGGGTTCCACAAAAGCCCATGCAACTCAGTAGGTTGAGGGGTGACATCTGTGAGAGGAAAGATTTCAGATATGGTGGCATTTAGTTTCAGCCCAGAGTATTCCCCAAATTCTCTTACCAGTCGTAGCGCCCTACCAAGGGTGTTTTCTGGGTTTTTTAAGTACAACATTATATCATCAGCAAAACGAGTGATGACCTCTCTCCTACCAGCTATCAGAATTCCCAATATCCCGGTGCGTGCCCTCAGGAGATCTACCAGTGGCTCTATTATCAGTGGAAACAGTAAGGGGGACAGTGGGCAGCCCTGTTTGGTGCCCACGGCCAGTTCCAGTAATACCGATAGGATCCCATTGACACATATTCTGGCATAAGGTTTTGTGTACAATATCCTGCCCCACCTCACAATTTTTGGGCCAAATCCGTAATTCTTAAGTACCCTGAACAGAAAGAGCCAGTAGACTGTGTCAAAGGCCTTCTGCATGTCAAGAGCTAGTGCCACCCCCTGCGAGTCCTGTGGTATTGTTGCAAGGATGTTGAAGCAGCAAAGAATATTAGTCGCTGTAGATCTACCCAGTACAAAGCCGGCCTGGTTCTGGTGGACCATGTGGGGCATCAAGGGGTTTAGTCCAGTGGCTAGGATCTTAGCGAAAATCTTTGCATCTGTGTTTATTAGTGAAAGCGGCCTTTAGGAGCTCCATTCCTAAGGGCATTTCCCGGGTTTCAGGAGTAGGGTATTAATTGCCTCCCGTGTTGATTTAGGCAGCACCCCGGTTTCCAGGGCCTCGGTCCAGACGGCAAGGAGCCGAGGTACTAGGATCACGAAAAACTCTTTATAGAATTCGGCCCCCAGTCCATCATATCCAGGTGCCTTCCCATTTGGCAAGGGTGCAATAGCTGCGGCTATCTCTTTCTGAGTCAGAGGGCTTTGAAGTGTCTCGCTCATCTCAGGGGAGAGTAGGGTGGTGGGAATCTGTGCCAAGTATTCATCAATTTCCTCCTCCGTTGCTTTGAGGGGAGTATAAGGCTGCATAAAAATCGTAAAAGACCCCCCTTATGTCTACCTGATCAGTGACTACCACTCCATCTGGTTGTGTGATGTATGGTATATTGGAATTGCTGCGCTCCCCCCTCACCATCCTAGCAAAAAGTTTGCCTGGGCGTTCCTGCTCCCCATATCTCCTAGCATCCGTTGGTCGGTCGAAGTAACAGACTTCTCATTCCGCTGCTTCTTTGTATTTCTCCAATTGAGTTCTGATATTTAGTTTTGTCTGGTAATCTGGGCCTGCAGCATATTGTTCCTGCAGGCGCACTATATCTTGCTCTAGCTTCACCAGTTCTCTACGAATGTCCTTGAGGACTCTCAGCTCCGTTGACGTGGCGATTCCTCTAAGATAAACCTTGAAGGCCTGCCACAGTGTCACTTGGCTGTCCACTGTGCCATTGTTTTTTTCGAAATATTTATCAATATGTTCGGTTAGATTAGTCATATAGACATGATCTAGTAGAGCAGCTGCTTTAAACCTCCAAGGAGGTCTACGTGGGGAAACCTTGGGAACATGCAGTGACAACACCACTGGTGAGTGGTTCGCCAGGGTCCTAGGTAGATCATCGCTTCCGACACCCACCCCATGGCTTCTTGGGTCACCAACCACATATCAATCCTCGAGTGCATGCCATGCACTGAGGAGTAAAATGTATATGCGCACTTTTCGCCGTGTAAGGAACGCCAGACGTCACGCATAGCCAGATCTTTCATGTGAGTTTGTATCATAGGTGCAGCATGGGTGAGTGTTCTGGTATTGTCAGATGTGCGATCCAGGTGGGTGCTTAGTATCGTATTAAGGTCCCTGCCCATAATTACGTAAGCGGTGGGATACCTGGCGCATTTCCCAAATACTGTGCTATGGTAGTCAGGGTCGTCCACGTTTGGACAATAGAGATTAATGAGTAGTACCTCCATCTCTGCCAACTTACCATGTACGATCACATACCTCCCTTCCAAATCACACTCTGCATCTAGATGCGTGTATGGTAGCTTTTTGTGTATCAGCATAAGAACCCCCGCACTCTGCTTGAGTAGGATGTGTAGAAGAGGTGCCTGCCCCACCCGGGGGCTATTCTGTCTGCCTGGTGGCCCAGTAAGTGCGTTTCTTGGAGGAATACAATCTTTGCGCCTGCTCTGTTGACATATGCTATTATTTTCCTCGTCTTCACCGGCATCCCTAGACCCCTTACATTCCAGCTTATTAATTTAATTCCTTCTGGGTCACCCTCAGCCATCCGTTGCATAGTAGTAAATGGACATCATAATGATCCAGCGTCCTTTATTGTTCCCACGGAACCATCTCATGTTAGTCTGTGCATTTTTAACTTTAACTCCCAACTCCCACCTGTTTCTCCCCACCCCCTCCCTCATAGTACCCACAACTTTGACTATGCATCTCCCCCCCCTCAAAACTCTCCCCTTCTTAATAAAACCAGGCAACCGCTTTAGGGGGCGTGTCCGCGGTGGCCTAGGTTTAGGAGATTAACTTGTCTGCCCATATGGTCCTCTCATTCGTGTCTAGTACACATTATAAACAGTGGCACTCAGTATAATGACTCTGTGCTGCCAATACCCAAATCTATGTATGGGATACATTACACATTATGAACAGAAGTATACAGTGATATGATGATATGTTGCAGAGGCAAATACAAAACGAGTCTGAATGCGCAGAACATGAGTCTCTGCTGCTGCAGCCTTATGTTCCCGGTTCACAAATACAGCATTGACACATTTGTCTTAGTCTTCTCATTTTGGTGTTTATGAATCGTTAATGCCCGCTCCAGTATTTCCCTGTGGTTGCTTTGCAGGCGTCGGGATGGTGGATTTGACAAAGGTGACGGCTTCCTCTGGGAAAGTGAAGAAGTATGTTTTGTTATTGTGTTGTAGGCGAAGCCTAGTGGGGTACAGCATAGCATAGGGGACTCCTCTGTCGCGTAGCATTTTCTTTACACCTGTAAATGAGCGGCACTCTTGTTGAACCACCAGCGTGTAGTCTGGGAAGATCCGGATTATGTTGGAGCCCAGCTTCAGTTCCTGTTTGTCTCTGGCAGCCCGGAGTGCTAGATCCATGTGCCTATAGTTCATCAGTCTGGGAATGATGGGTCTGGGGTAGGCGCCAGGTTTAGGGTGAGGGGCAAGGGATCTATGTGCCCTTTCAATTACAAACACTGAAGACCAGCTGGGGTCACCCAGCAGGTCTCTGAGCAGTTCCTCAACTGCTGTCTCCATGGGGCCTTTCAGAGCATCCTCAGGCACCCTAACTATGCACACATGATTCCGGCGGGATCTGGCTTCCAAATCCTCACATTTGAACTTTACTATTCCCATGTCCTTGGCCATTTCAGTTACAGTTTTTTAAGATCTCTAGTGTATCCTCTGTTGTGCTGATCTGGTTTTCTGCCTCTGTGATGCGGCTCGTGGCCTTATCCAGCTGGTTTCTAATTGTGGTCACGTTGATGTTTATTCCGTCTAGTCTATCATTCAAGGCAGTAAAGCCCTGTTGTATTGAAGCTAAGACTGCTTGTGGGTCCATGGTAGCCGTCACTGCAGAGGGTGCGGTTTGCATGGTTGACTCAAGATTGGTATTGGTTTTGTCACTTGCTCTTGAGGTCTGTGTCGTGAACTTCTCTATAGCGCCTTTCCCTTTCTTGGGCGCTGCCCCTTTGGTCACTGTATATTCCCCTCTCACTCTCAGAGACAGGTTAGAGTGTCCAGCGGGGTTGTGAAATTGTGTTCCTGTTTTCTCTGTGTAGCCGCGATCTTACTGTAGTCTAGAGGTAAGTCCTATTATGAAGGTGTCCCTGTATTATGGCGGTGTTCTCTCGCCTATATCGGCACCCCTTAGTTTCAGCTGGTTGTTGGGGGACTATGATCCATCTCAGACTTGCAACTGCCCCCCCGTCCTCCGCGGTATTGGCCGTATCCTGTAGGGTTAAGCTGTGCTGAGGGAACTATTTGTTAAAGAGGGCGAAATGCGTTTTTATTCAGGATCTGCGTTGGTGCTCCAGTACGCACCGACTTTAGAAATGACAAACGTGCCAATGTCTGCCTTGATTGTGTTTATGACTGTCCAGAAGTTTTTATGGTCTAGGACACCCTATAATCCCGCTGATCTTCATGCTTGAACTGGCCTTCAGCCTGTATTTAATGGGGGATAGGTACCTGTTTTTCTCAAGTCCAAGCCCACAGGGGGGTGGGTCGCATCACTATGCCTCTCCGCCACCACAGGGCCGCCTCGATTTTGTAATCCTCTTGTCCCCTGTCCCGGCACAGCCTGCACCGAGCGGTGTATCCTGGGAGTTGGGATTTAGTGAGATCATGCAGGGTCGTCAGAAAGTCCCAAATCGGCCTGCTGTCTGAACCCCCAGGCCAGCATCCAGTACCTTATGTAGCGAGTAATACAGTGGAGGAAGGCCTCCCTCTCTCCTCAGCTGCTGTATACCTATTTGGGTATCATGTCCAGCATTGCGTCTGTGCATCTCAGTCCTCAGTCCTTCGGGTATTCCGTCGAGGCATCCGTAGTTCCACAGCACCGGAATGTCAGAGGCCTCTTATTGCCTGATTGCGGCCCAAGACACCACCCTCAACGCTTCTGTGTCGTGTGACAGGCGGCTCTGTGTCCCAGCACTCTGAGGATGTTGTCCGCCCCGTCAGATCATCGTTGTGGTGTGCATTAAATTTGGAGGTCACAGGGGAACACACGGTGGCAGGTGATGAGCTTCGCTTTTTAGGGATAGAAACAACCACATTTGCCCCAAGAAAAAAGGGGCATGCGAGTCGCTGTGTGATGTGTTCTGCCCCTGTGTCTCCGGCCTTCTCCCGGTTGTTCTCGATGGGCTGCGTCTGGCGCCCGGGGGGGGGCGCAGTGTGCCAGGGGAACAGGGGGGGCAGCGTTCACATTGGGGCAATGGTGCTGTGTCGTCGCTTGTCAGGGCCCATCTAGTGCATGCCGCGACTCATTGGGCCGATAACCTACATGGAGGCTCCGTCTGCCGTGTACGGGCAATCAGCACGGGGGCTCTTGCAAGCCTAGTCTTATGGTGTGGCTTCGGTATAAATGAGCGAACAGAGGGCGGCGGGGCGGCCTCACCTCAATACTGGTGTTTGTTAGGGATTCCAGCGCCTCTCCCACTGCAGTGTGCCAGATCGGTGTCCGTGGGTGCAGGCGCTCAATGGGTATGTGACCAGAGCACCCGCCTGCGTATTCCAGTGGTGATTGTCAGCTTGCCAACGGATCCTCGGAGCGGGGTCCTCCATCCTCCTGGGTGGGCCGGGCCAATGAGGCAGGCTGCCCGCTGGTTCTTATATTGCAGCGCTGGCCGATGTCACAGCCTCTGGGTTCCTGCTTTCCTCCAGGCCTCCAGGGAGGCATCACAAGTTTTGTGAATTGCTCGACGTTTCTGGGGGAACCCATGGGCAGATTCTCTCAAAATTTGGTGTACAGGCAGATAGTGTCCTCACATACCACCTCTGCTGGTTTTATGCAGGACTGAGCGATAATTTATGAATTATGGCTTCCGTATTCCAGCTTACCAGCAGAGCTCACACACAAGGCTCCATCTGTGCGCAACAGCGCCCCCCAAAGAAGATCTTTCTTAATTACAGAATTAGAGAGCCTGTCCAGGCCAGGGGCCCTCACGACTTTTGCTTTGGTTATCAGCCTGAGCACATCCTCCTCTTTAGTAATGGGCAGAATTGATTTACCCAATGATTCAGGTCGATTGTTTTCTGCATTTTTGTGATTTGTCTCCCAGTACATCCATGTGATATGAGAACCCCAGGACTCTTCCGTGACGACGCAGATTTCAAGGGCAGCCTCTCCTGTTCTGTAATGACGGAGCAGGTGCCAACAAGTTTTGGTGTTATAGGTTCGGATCATTTTCCAATTTGCTGAGGCTGTGTCAAATTGATAGCTATGGACCCAGTTCTTGGATTTTGTGCACAGTGCTATGATCTGTTTTTTATTTCTCACTCTCAGGAATCTGCCCTCCCCCCTGATCTTACAGATATCTGCATGTAAAGCTCTCTTCCTCTTAGAAATGGTCAGATCATATGAAACCCCCAGCTTTCTCATAGATTTATGTGCTATCAGAAGTCTGAATTCAGTCAGCCAGAAATGATTTACTATTTCCTCAAGATCCCAGTCACTGCTAGTTAGTAATTCCCTTGGGGTGCATCCAATTCTGGATAGTGAGATGTTTAGACTATTAATATTTCCCATGGACCACAATAATCAGTTTTCCTGGATATTGACATTGATGTTCGTGCAGGGCTTTTCCCTTATCTTTGCAACTCTTTTTTTTTTTTTTTAAATGAATTTTATTAATTTTTTAAAACAACCAACAATACAAACCAAACCGCAGTGTAATTAACACTATCGCATTTAACATTCAACAATTAGTGCACACTGCTCCCCTGATCCCCCCTCCCTCCGCGAGCCCGTTTCCATGTCATTTACTGTATCTGTCACACATGAATGGGCATCGTTATCATCAGATTCTTCCGAATCCACCCCTGTCCCGAATATGCAGGATACCAGTGTCTTCCATGCCGTCAGGGTGCCCAATTCCTCCTCCCAGGACATACAACTCGCCTCCTGCCACACCGCTGTTTCCGCCTCCGCCCATTTCTGCAGGTCACTCCACCACACCTCAACCCGTGGCTTGTGACATTTTTTCCAGCCCATGGCTATCCTTCGTTTAGCTAGCACATATGCTAAGTCTTTTAGTTTGCCTACATGTTTCTGCTTCAGAGGTCTGGGAAACCCACCCAACAGGCATGCCCAGGCGGTGTCTACGGCGAGCGTGACGCCTCTCCCTCTCAGCTTGCACGCCACCTCTCTCCAGAACCCCTCGATCACTGGGCACGCCCAGAACATATGCGTCATGTCCGCATTCTCCTCGTCACACTTAGGGCACGCCTGTCTTCCGGCGTTCCGGAATTTGGATATCCTCAACGGGGTCATATACGCCCTATGCGTAACATATAACTGTATTTGCTGCTCTTTGCAACTCTTAACCTGCGAGACGTTTTTAGCATAGCATGATCGCTCAATTTAGTTGACAGCATAGAAAAACCTTTAAAGTGAGCACTAACTATAGGGTTATGCAAAGCCAATATAGCTCTTTTTTGCACAAGATATTTGGGGTCTTCTTACACTAGGCATTATTCTTAGCAAGAAATTCGATTTTCCGCTGATGCAGTGTCCGCCCTTTGGGCGCCCCACCAATGGAAGGCTGAGCCAGATGAAATACCACAGTAAAGCCGTCCAAGTCAAACTGGGACAAGAGCCAGGTCTCTTGTAGCAGGAGCAATTGTACTTTCTGCAGGATTCCATGAGACACCACAGAATGTCAGGTCATCAATGGATTTTGCCGGTCAGGGGAAGGCTAAAATGGGTGAAACCCAAGTGCTTTCCATTCGGAGCAATGCCTGCAATGAAATCTGAGAGCTGGAGTGCACTGGATAATGTAAGTCATTTCCGTAGATAGACCCGCTATGAGGATTGTTCTCGCGGTATTTTGCATCTATGGTATTTAACCAAATAACCAATTAAATTATAATTTAACGGTTGAGGTTGCTTGAGCCTGCTCAATTTAGGCTTGAAAATTAGTATGTCTAAGCCCAGTTACTGCAGGGTCAACACACAAGAGGATATTCTTTCCACCACCATGGGGGAAACAAAGGTAGCCAGAACCCAGTTTGTTATGCTGTAATAGGGTGGTAATTCTAGGGATTCAATGTCGCTAGATGTTATTATCCTCGGTCAGGAATCAGGTGGAATATGTCAAAAAGTCTCGATTGATTTAAAAAGAGGTTTGTTTGTGTGGGATAGAGTTTGATAATCTTTAAATGCCTTAGACTCGCAAAGTGAGAGTAAGCTAGAGGAGATGTTGAGTAAAGACCTCTTGTGGTTCTCTGGTGCAGGTGAGCTACATTCTTGTGCAGGAAAAATTACAGTCAACAGGGTGATATTGAGATTATTGTCCAAACCAGTTGTGTCGCTAAATGTTGCACCCAAACTGAGCACTAATGGACTAGGCATAGCTCTGCTTTCTAGAGTTCCTCCACGGCCCACATATCTCTGTTTTCATTTTGGTACACAGAGCCATTTCTCCCACGCCCCAAGATCCCGAGTCAAACCTTGCCTCCAATGCATTACTAGAGGTCTTCGGGCATTGGGGCACAATATTGTTGCTTCTGAGTTCACTAGCTCTATGGGCTCCTGTGCCCCCCGATACTTTGTGTGTTAATGCGGGCCTTTGGTCATCATTACTGAAAATTAGCTTCGGCACATTGAGCCATTTGCCTAATGATCCACAATAGAGGTTTGTATCAAGGCGGCTCTGATCGGGCACTGTGTTAGTTTCCTTAGAAGTGCAGTCCCCATTCTTCAAATGGGTTTGGGCATCTTTGGTCTGTTGGTGTGTTTCAGGTTCCATGTTTAGGGGAACACTTTGAGCAGTCTTATTTCTTTTCTTTTTAAAAATGGGAGCCCTTTTTGTGATGGCTCTACCTGTAGTCTCATGATCGGCTGTCGTGATCTCTTTATAGCTTCGGCAGAGTCCCCAGTGTTTTTCTTTGTTAATGTCCATAGGAATTTCAGTTTATGCCCATTCTTTATTTTTTGCCTCGGTTAGTTTTTGGTTTTCTGTTCCTGATTCTCAAAATTGCAGCCCTTCTTCTATTGCTTCCTAATTTCTCTGGCTGTTTCTGTTTCAGAGTTAGAGTTGCTGGGGGCAGTTATATCCTCTGCGTCAGGGATTCCCTCCCTCCATGAGTCTTCAACAGGAATCTGGGCCAGTCTAATGAATTCCTCCATGGTGGATTGTGACAGGGGACTGTTGTGCACAGCATTAGAGTTGTTTTCTCCAGCAAGTTGATCCATACTAGCAGCCAGTCGGGCGTTGTTCAAGTGTTGGAGATTTATAATGGTTGCCCTATCCGGTTACCAGACATTTGGTCGAAAAAAATTGGTCGACCAGACAAATGGTCGAACCAATTTGGTTGAAAACCAAATGGTCGAATTTTTTGTTATTTTTATTTTCACCCCTTTTTTTTATTTTTTTGGGGGGTCCCCCCCAACCCCCTTTTTTCTCTAAAAACCCCTTTTTTTAAAAAACGAAAACCCGAAAAATAAATATATAAATAAATAAAAAATTCGACCATTTGGTTTTCGACCAAATTGCGTCGACCAACTGTCATTCGACCAGTTTTCAGTCGACCAAATGACTGGACACCGCCCTATGTGCCTCAAGATTAATCGAATGCGTATTTGTGTCTAGTGACTTCGCTAGTAAGGTGCTCATCAAGGTTGCATGTTTAATTCAGTTTTTATTTAGCCCAGCGTATGAGTAACTATGGTGCTTATTACTGCTTTTAGACTAAGGTAGATTCGCAGCATTCTGCCTCCTTGGTGAGCTCCAAAAGAAAGCCAGTATCAGATTGCACCTCAACCCTTAAGCAGTTCAAATACATTCACAAGTGATGTTAGGACAACATTGAATGCTGTTGAAGTTATTTTGTTTGGAGTTTGCAGGTGATAAATTATTTGATCTTTTGTAGATAGAGAAGCTTAGTTTGTATCAGCTACTTGCAAGATATCATTTGACTGAACCCGCAATACTTGCGGGGCCACAGATGCCGATGCTGGCTAGATTGGACTTAGAATTGGCCCCCTTTCATACGTTTTACTCATTTCCTTGCCCTAGGCGTTAGTTTCTCTTGTTTGCTGAGTTACGTTCAATACCTCTGTCTCACGGTCGACATTCGGATCTAGTGCCTGAGTTGAATTTTCAAGCTCATAGTTAGCAACATCACCCAGGCACTTGCCACACCGTTTCGCAAAGAAGTCAGTCATTTTCCTTTTAATTGATGTGGCTGACAAGGTGTACTCCTTTCCGTTTTTCAAGACTTCTTTTATTTATTTATTTGTTTATTTATTTATTTATTTATTACATTTGTTATACGCCCAAACCCAAGGGTATCACGGCGTAGGTTACAGTATACTTAAACTCGGTATACATAAAGTAAGGTTAAAGATTAAGGTTACATTTCACATAGGTATATCAACATTACTTACTAAGTCACTTGTAACAGCATTGCATCCAGTCCAGACATACCCTCTGCACGTATTACACTGTCATGGTTCTATTTTCTGGTTTTAGTATTTATTGAAGAGCAAGGTTTTCGATGCTTTTTTGAATTTCCGCTGGGAAGGCTTATTCCTTGTGGTGTGAGGGAGGGAGTTCCAGATTTTAGGCGCCACTTGCCTGAGAATTCCATTTGTCGGCAGGGCGCTAGAGACAATTTCATGTCCATTTAATGGGAGGAGCCCAATTATTTCCTGCATGGCACAGTTTGCCACAGTGGCTTGTTGAGATTCACCATCCCAGACCAAGTAAACAGTTTCTATTGCCTCCGGGTCATCGGTTAGACGGCCACTACATAGATTATAGATATTGCTCATGCTGGGCGATGTGGGTGCAATATTATTGCAAGCTTTTAATTTTTATAAAATGTCTCCAGACACGAACTAGACAAACTAAGTCTTTAGTGGTAGATGCAGAAATTTGACTTTCCACTGCTTCACCACTGCTTCAGCACTGTTTCTGAACCAGAACAAGCCTTGTGTGGTGATCAAAGAGAAGTTAAGAAGATATTTTCCAGTGTTGCCAACAGCCAACGGGTCCTAAAATGCTAACTCTATTGACAGGGCAGCCTCTCGGGCACTTCACAAGCAGTCAGCTACCCAAGCAGCTCACTAGCAATGACAACACAAATCGGAGCACTCCACTTCTGCCCAGCTCATTACTAGGACCAGTGGACCAGTGTATCTGTATAATTGGGCTCATTTTTTTTTATATGGGAGTACAGCTCAGTAACCCACTAGGACAGTAACCATGATATGTATGCTTGACTCATTGGCTTCACCTCAAGGTATGGTCAAGGGTACAAGCGTACAACCAGCCTGTAATTTGAACTGCCGTTGCTGCTGTTTAATCCATAGGCAGTCAAGTGTAGATACAGGTAGCAAGTGCAAGTGCCAAGTGGGTGCCAAGTAGAAGAAAAGCAGTGTCTAATAGCTAATCCATCCCCCCTCCCATAGACACTGTACAGTCATTCAGCCGGACCACACATTTGGGTGACAAAATCAGCAATCACACATGTGCACTTGTGTAGTAAGACAGTAAGACAATACCTCTAACCAGAGGAGGAAGGGAGAGGGACTCCACGCAGGCAACTCGCCTCTGCTGCCTATTCCGCTTCCGTGGGATGTCACAGACTCAGCTCAGCTTGTGCGCTACTCCCAGCACCAGGCTCTACTGCCCCACTACTCTGGTGCTCCAGTTTTCTTTTTCTCATCGTTCTTGCATGGCCTGCAGAACTCCCATTTTCCCCCCCAGAAGTGCTGGAGTCAGCAAGCAGCCACGACAAGATCGTACAACTGTACTGGGTTTGGGGCAGGCGACAAAGCATGGCATGAACACAAATGAGTCTGGGGAAGAGGAAGTCAGAGGAAGGCACCACACCACGTTACACATCGCACGCTAGGCTCTTCGAGTCGCACCTGCTAGAGCAGGCCGCCTCCAACAAACAGTCCTTTCGACCTTCTTTTGAGGACCACACCAATTCCACAGAACAGCAGGAAGGTGATGCAAACAGCCAGAAACTACAAAACCCCCAAAACTTTGTGTTCTAGGGAGCAGGGTTAAAGAAGGTCTTTAAAATCATGGGACCTGCTAACCTTAGCCCCAGGGAAAAGGAAACAATAGTTTTGCCAGAGAGGCCAGGTGCAGACAGTGACCAATGGCAAGGGGGAAGATGGGGAAGAAAAGAAAGGCCCATGTATAAAAAACCTGCACGTCCAAGGATCGATGGTGGGTGCTTATGTGAGGTCAAGGGTAGAGGTGATGGACAGAAAGACCAGGCAGAGGACAGGAGCTGGAGCAGGATTCTGAGGACATGTGATGGAGAGTGTGGAAAAGAGTGCAGGTATGGTGTACTCAGAGAACCCCAGCCGGACCATACAGCTGAGGTTTGCTCAGAAGTACTTTAAGACGAGATAGCTGCACCCTTGAGATGTATGGGGGGTGCAGATGTATTACTCCAACACCAATCAATAAGGACAACTCAATGGTTTGGCAAATGGAGTCCGTTTAATGACAAGTACAAAAAACGGGGAGCCATGGATATCAGCATTGATGCGATCATCCTTGCTTCAACTCCAATGAACTTCATACACGTTGTAACATTTATACTCAAAACTCGTCATAATTGATGTGTAACACTCCAATGTAAACATGAAATTCAATTGGTTCGGAAAAGGTAACTTTACTATAGGTACTATATCTGTATATGGTAACGGAGTGAGGAGATTGGGTAAACACTGTCAGGTGGGCCTCTAAACCTTTCCTTCAAAAATGACTAATGTAGACGTCGCTAAAAGTACGATGTCTCATTGGTCTACTAACTATAGGACCCTAGATTATTTGGTCCATTGTGATTGGGTTGGCACCAACCCTATGAATACTATTCCACTTCGCTCAGCAGCACGCAGAATGGTCAGCCAGGTGTGGGGTGCCCCTTAGTTACCCGGTCTTCCTCCAATTATGGTTACAATCAATCATCACTTTAATAGTCATGTGTCAATTAGTTCACTGTGGTTGGCCTCGAAACTGCATCTTCTGTCTGGAAAAGTTCTGTTATCTCTGCCTGGTAGGGTGCCAAGCGTAGGTGTGAACACTTGCTTCTTCTTGCTCGGCTGGTCACGTGCTACTCACACTATGAATTTGTCTTGTTTCTCTCAATTTGTGTATTTGATTCTTATTTAGCCTGCCACCTGCCTTCTTATCTCAACCTTTCAGAGGCAGTATATTCTGTTCTTAGTTTCAATTAAATGTAGCTACTGTTCGCCTCGTCTATTGGTATGACCTTGGTTTCCCTGGCACGAGTTGCTTCTGCCTTGTTTCGATTCAGCCGTCTCTTCTCGTTTTGCTACATATGAATCTCTGCTCATTTGGCCTTTAGTAACCTGGGTTGATTCTGCTTCATTTGCAAAGTGGAAATATACTTATAATAAAGTACTTCGTTTGAGGTAGATTTATGTATAATGGCGCTTGCCGCACTACCCTTCTACTTATCAGAGCAAGCCACACTGTTTCCTTAGCTTTCTTGTGGTTCCAAGCATATTTACAGGTGTAAACTGGTCGGCTGTCTTCGTATTGCTTACAGCTTAATTTTCTTACATTTGGACATCATTCCTTTATTTAAAGTTCACGATATCATTACTTATGGCGTTTCGTCTCTTTGTGTCATTCTCGGGTTGTCATTTCTTCTATCTGTGAGCCTGTCCAGATCCTCGTGATGCCACCATTTGTCTTCCATTAAGACCTTTTTGGTTTCTTCTGGGACAGTACTTAGGCAATCTTCATTTTCGCTTCATTTGCTGGTAGGGTTTCCTTAATGGATACCTTACTGTCCATAGTTTTCTGGGTATCAGTACTTCAATAGGTGTTGCTCTTTTGGTAGGCACTGGGCAGAGCCCCACTGCGTCTCTCTGCTGGTTTATTTGCTCATCCTATGTCACATATTTTGGTGTGAACGTTCCTGGTACTCCAAAATGGGCGACTGGAGTGCAGGTTTTATTTGGGACCTCCTCTACAATGGTACCAACTGTGAAAGAATGGAGTGATTGTTGTGGGTGTGAGGTCTGAAATTAGTTCTAGCGAGAGAGGGCAGGATCGAAGGGTGGGAGTCCAGGTAGGCTAGAAGTATAGGAAAAGGAGGGAGTAGTCGGTGGGAGAGAAGGAGAAACTTTGGAGGGATAGAGATAGAAGAGAGGTGATAATGCATGTAGAGAGGAAATATCAGGAGGGAAGAACAGGAGTAGGAAAGAGAGGAAGAGAGAGAGAGAGAGAGAGTAGAGGAGAGGAGATGAGAGATGTGAAAATAGGAGTATGCAGGTCAAAGGAAGACAGGGAGAAAGAAGGGCGAGAAAGAGAGAAAAGCAAACAGGTGAAGAGGGACACAGGAGAAGAAGTGAGTAGGTGAAAGAGTATGAGGGGGAAAGAGGAGGGACTGGAGCGACAGAAAGAGCAAAGCATTGTGTGGGAAGGAGAAAGAGAGAGAAGAAGGCACAATTTGTCCATCATTTTCTTTGACCAACTTCAGAATATGTTGCCATTAGAACTGTCCATTGGGGGTGAGACAGACAAGTCTGCTGCCTTTAGATCCTCGCTCTTAGATCAGGGCAGAAATAAACAGTAAGGGTTGCCTTGCTCACAGGAGACGGAGGATTAGACCAGGGAAGCCCCTTAGTTTTGCCCTCTTGCAAGTCAGCTTTGAACAACTGCGAGATGAAATAGAAAAAAGGTTGTTGACCTATTCCAAGCGAATGGTGGTATTATTGAGGTCATCGGTGACACTGGTCACTGGAGTCCTCTCGTACCTGGTATTTAAATTGGACACCTCGTTAACGCCACTGAATATAATCCCTCTTCCCTCCCTCCCTAGCTCCCTTCCTTCCTTCACAAGCAATAATTTTATGGACTGGTCCCAAAAAGTCAGCACTCTCACTTCCATTCACTGAAAGCACTCTCTGCCGTAAATTTATTTCGAAGACGTTTTTATTGGCAAATAGATGTTCAAGACTTTGCATTGTCAAGAATATTCCGCAGACATTTAATTCACAAAAAGATTTGCAAGACTATCCTATACCGGCACCAAACCTGTGGACTGGCCACACAAAGCTGGTCTAATTAGTTACAGATACTAACGGGGTAATTCATGGAATAAATGTGTGCAGAAAAGGGGAGCACAAGCGCGAAAATCGCAGCGCATGCGTGCCAATGCTGCGCACACAGCCGTTGATCGATTCATGGAATGCGCTGCGCTAGTAAAAGCTGGGATGTGCGCCAAATCCGTCGGTGGTGCACGCAGGCGCACACGTCACTAAACGGTGTGCGCTATGCGCACAGGGAAAGCGCACATAGTGTACCGCACACAAGAAAAGTGGGCGTAACACGGGGCGTAACACGCAGAATGGGGAACAACAAGTGAAAATGTGGGCATTATGGGGGAAGTACAGGAGGTAAATGCTCGCAACGCCCACACGCGCGCTAACACGTATTCATGGAATCGAACAGGGGAAAGACGTGTGCCAAAAAAGATGCGCTAATCCGGAAACACGTACGCCAGCAGGAAGCAGGCGTAACCGGCCCCGCGCAGCATAAAAGTTCCTCACAGCAGTGGTCGTGGGACTCCGCAGGAGGAGGAGGATAGCCAGGCCCTGCATTTTCTAACCAGGACCAGCCTTTTTGCGATGCCTGATGACCAGGTGTATGGGAGGTACAGGTTTCCACCACACATAATCCTAGACATGGTGAGGGAGTGGGAGGATGACCTCACATCACCCACCCTGTGCTCGCAAGCACTGAGTCCCTTGGAAAAGGTGCTCAATGTACTGCACTTCTTGGCTACTGGTTCATTTCAGCGGACAAGTGCCATAGTGGGGTGTGTGTCACAGGCCACGCAGTCACGCTGCCTACACCAGGTGTTCGCCATCATGACTGCACGCCCCTCAGTCCACAGGCACATATACATGCGCAGAACACCTGCATAAAGGCAGGCTGTTGTCCAGCAATTTTACGGGGTGGCACACTTCCCCAAAGTCCTAGGTGCCATTGATTGCACCCATGTGGCTCTACGTCCACCCAGGGCCACTGAGCATATCTATCGGAACCACAAGCACTGGCATTCCATCAACGTGCAGGTTGTATGTGATGCCAAGGGAATCATCACCTCAGTATATGCCAACTATCCAGGGTCCAGCCATGATAGTTTCATATTCAGAATGTCACCCCTAAACCGGGACCTGGAACCTGGCCAGCATGGTGACACATGGCTAATTGGTTCGTATAAATGCCTCTGCACATGCATGCGTGTCAGAAACTGAGAAATGGGAAAACCCCACTAACGACAACCATTATCACCTCCCCAGGGGACAGTGCCTACCCTCTGAGCACCTACATGATGACGCCAATTCAGATCCCCACCACACCATCCAAGGTAAGATACAACACAGCCCATATTGCAACCCGGGGCATAGTGGAGCGCACATTCGGAGTGCTCAAGTCACGCTTTCGCTTCCTTGACCACTCTGGTGGGCAGCTGCTATGTGCGCCCCCAGTAGTATGCAGGATCATAGTGGCAGCATGTGTCCTGTACAATGTTGCAACCCGGCGGGGCGTGCCAGTGGACATGGTGGTGCCCCCACATCCCCAACCACATGCACGCCCGCTTCACATGGGTTGGTGAAAGGGCACTTGGTGGAGGCAGCCCGGACCCGGCTTGTGGCAAATAACTTCACCTAAAATCCCTGCCCTGCGGAGTGCACACAGTCCTGGCACATACCAGCTCACAATCAATGATGATGACAAAAGGGAGAGTCAACTGTCACAACCATACCAGCCTGAGATTGTTCACCTGGAAGTGCTACATTGTGTGCATCCCTAGCTACTCAAAGACACCCAACGCTGTGTCACAAAAAGGCACAAATTCATGTTGCATGAAGGACTACCCCTTGCAAAATACCACATTAAAATAGTGGCATGTCACCCAACACCTCCCAGACACACTTTGGCATGCAATGTGAAAGCAACCAAATGAATGCACAACACATGACACAAGTGTCACAAAGTGCACTGTCCTAAATGGAAATAGACCACAGACAATTTGCTCTCAATAATGAATAGAAAAACAACACACATGAACAAATACTTACCAGCAAGAGAAAACATCAGTACATGTTCAAAATTGGCAATATATGAGAATTAAAAATCAAAGTAGTGCAAGTGTTACAACCTCACTAAGGCAGCAAATCGACCCCTTCCAACTGCATAGTGTTGGTGGTAGGCAAATGTTTCAGTGTACTGCATCCAACATGAACTGCATCTGCAAAGTAGACGGGCTTGTTAAGACATGAAGAAGGTACATGTATATAAGGAAAAAGTCATGGATTTAGAACCATACATAAATCCACCATGCAGTGGAGATTTCTACAACAATACCCACTAGGGATGTATACACAGTTTTGACTACAGACTGTCCACACAACTTATGGGAGCCCAATGTCACTGTGTAAGTTACTGTCACTTGGTCACACCCTTTGCAAGCCCATGGAAAGGGGAAGCAGGAGGGTTGTGTGTGTCAGGAACCCAAGCATCTAACACAAAGACAGGACAAGCCTGCATGTGTGCAGCTGGAATACACAGTGGATGCCTACGGGAGCCACAAAAAGCACCACACTGTTTAAAAAAAATAATAATAATCTAAAATGGCCATGTATGACCGGGGGGAGGAGGCCACCCAGGAGGGACGAGGTACAGGGTGCACCCCAACACCCACATGCGTGGATCTTGAGAAAAAACGTAAATACCTCCATGGGTTCATGGCCTGCACGGCTACGCTACAGTGGGAGAACTGCCATTGCTGTCATCACCCTCTGGTGGTACATTATAAGGTGGCCGTGATATGGGAGGCAGACCACGCAAAGCCCTGGCACGCTCCTCCATGGCAGCAAGCATGCGGGTCTGAAAGGTTTGGTTCTGCAGGATGATGGTACGGAGATCCCCATGCAGCACCTCACGGGCAATGTTCCCTCTAGCTGTGCGCATGTGCGCTTGCCCAACTTCCTTCTGGGTGCCGCTCAGAAGAATTTTAACAGCACACACAGACAATTCCCACATATTCAAATAAGATTTAATAAGGCACAAGCCATAGCAGGTACCTTATATTTGCTTTCTCTCAAAATGAAGCTAAATTATACTAACTATTCTTGATATTCCTGTGTAACCTATTGATATTGCCTTAGTATGCAAGCTTGACCTTAAAAAACCTAAGAACTCTAAAAATAGAATACACACACAAGGTTAAAAATGAAAATGAAAAAGTGGCTCCATAAACAGAAGATATAACTATGATTAGCCTGCACACATTAACTAAATTATCTTCCCTCCCCTCCCAGGATCCTATTCTTGACTCTACCACACGTATACCGTATGCCTCGAATTCCGCTCCAGGCCACACTCAGATATTACCAGACAACCTTGACTCTGCCTACCTTAGCTCAGCAAAAGGTTACCAGACTTAGGTACAAGTCTTGGTTTAGATTATAATATGAATGACGTTCAAGCACAAGAATTATTTTTACTCATGGTGCCTTAGTAAAAGCATTACCCACATTATGTAGGCCGAGTGTCAGCTCAAATATTGGGTACTGACTGTAAGTAAGCAGGCTACTAGTATATATAACCTCATCCCATGCTTCCTATTCTTTGTACATATGTCACACAAGCACTTTGCAGAGCCCCCTTGCAAGTTACCGCATCATAAAACAAACATTTTTATTTGCCCTCTAAGGATTTTGAGTCGGCAAATGTTGTGCTCAGCGTCTCCTACTTTAGCATTGCTAACATTACCCTATGACTGGAGGGCAACATTGCAATATAATTTTCTTGGCCTGTAAGGGATAATTGGTATGGACTCTCCCTGGTATTATTCATATATAAAACTAGGGCAACAATATTCAGATAACTAGAATGCTTTTCACACAATCTGCAACCTTTCAAATCTTTCAGAGTTCCATGGGGGATAAAACTTAACAAATTATATATTAACTCGCGCTATACAAAAATGGTTTCACTGAGCACTTGTCGAAACATACTCAACAATTGAAAGGTGGGGTATGTTGCAAACAATCGTGTATGCACTTCATAGTCATTGTGCACAAGCAGATATATTACATTTTCTTAAACTACACATAATATTGTCATGAGGCTTTAAATTGTATTTGCATGCACAGTATTGTGGGTATGCAAATATCCCAGTTGAAGTTTTACTTCTACAATCCCTCATTTTTTACAGAGCCCTGTCAACTAATATTGGAGGCTAGCACAGGAGCCCGGGAGGGGAACGGGTGGCAGGGAACAGTGGAACACTCCTTCGGGGTGACCAACAAATCTGCAACTTTCAAAAAACAAATCAGATTTTTTGGGAGTAGATTTGTTTGTTTGCTAAAGGATAGGAAACTATAGTAATAGCCTAAGAAACTGCACCTTCTATTTCTTTCTATGTTCAGCTGCTGAGGACTTTTCAATATATTTATGGGTTTGCATTTATTGCTTCTAGCATCCCCATGCATCTTGTTCAACTGATAACAGTGAATTTCAGAAGAGGGGTCTCTAGTTAATAAGGTAACTGTGAGCATTGGTGCTGTTGACTTAAAGGGTAAATATATGTGATTGTCTTCAACGGGGCACCAGAAGAAACTTTGTTGATTTTTGTATAGCCTGTGGTGATCAAGGGCGGGCAAAAACTATAGGCTGTATTATATGCCCTATAATTTCACTTCCTATGTCAGGGTTACAATCAGGGCTCCAATACGATTTTACTCCATACTTGGAATCAAAAGATTTTTCCGAGAGTAAGAAAGTAATTGGCTTTGCAAGTAGGGATATTTCATGCTTATTAAAATATGTTCTTTCCCATTAAAATTCCTCTTGAGATCGGGCAGTAATATTATTCGAGTTCCTACCAATGACACTGCTCTGTTGGTCACTGATTCGGAAAGAGATCAGTGGAAGTTTGTGGGTAGAAGCAGGGTGTAGATTCCAATATGTTCTTGTTTTTTTTGGGTACATTTCCCTGTTTTTAGTGAAATAGTATATGCCTCCTAGCTGTAAGGCTGGTTTTGAATAAATGTCACAACTCAGAGAACAACATAATGTGGATAGTAAGCGGAGGCCCAGGAATTCAGATCATCATATTCTGTGGTGCAGTTATTCTAATGCAATTATCATCCTTTCATAAATGAGAGGCATTATCTCCTGGCCCTTGAAGTACTCCATTAAAGTGGCATATGTACTCCTTTTGGCATGTTTTGTGATACATTCCTTTAATTTGCAATTACTCCATTTACAAAAATTGCAAGTCTGAATTTTTTGACAACCACTACAGTGATTAGCGATACTTGTTTTTTGTAATAAACACAAGATTTTTACAAATGGCATTAAACACTTTGTGCATTGTCTCTGAGCAGTGTTGACAAATGAATAGCCACAACTAAACCTATTGTTTATCGTGAGCATGCATAGCTTTTTTGTGCACACACGTTTTTCTCTCTGTGCAGGAGTACTTTTGGTAGGTGCTATGGCATATCTTGAGGTCTTGGACTGGTTGATGAGCTCTCCTTATCATCACATATAAAATATTAGATTTTTTAGCCTATATGTTTGGAAGAAGAGCTGTAAGGTGCTCCCTTTACACTGATTTGTAAAGAATTGTGGTTGTTGGGAAGGGGAAATTTCCTTCCAAACTCTTTGCAGATTGTATTTCACTGAATACGCATGCTCACAAAGTGGCTTACATCGTTATTCAGTTGCACACATGGAAAATAATGTGTGCACAAAGGCTAATCGTTTCCGCACTTAGGGAAAAATAATTAAAGGGAACATTGCTCACGGGTAGCACGCATTTCTGCCTGCATGGCCTCGCATGATGCCCAGATCTCCTGACGGGTTGCCTGGAGCTCAGCTGAGAGTGTGCGTGTCAGTTGATCCAGCTGCTGTTCTGACTTTGTATTCCAGGACACCTCAAGTTCAACCAGAGTATTTCTGAGGGAGCTGTGTTCTAATCTCAGGGCTTCCCTGTGGGCCTGTGACTCTACAGATATGGCTGTGTGCAGAGTCTCCAGTCCAGCCCGTCGCTCCCTGCTAGACGCACTCACTGAGTGAGTGTCAAATTGACTCTGTTGCCTGCTGCTGGAGCTCCATTAGCCTTTCAGGGGGGATAATGGAAATTGCCACCCTATCCATTGCCTGAGCTATCATTTCACACGATGCCCCCTGTTGTGCTGCTATAGTGTACATGGACTTTTCCCACGCAGTATTGCCTGGTGGTGCACGACCACCGCGTTGGTGGGCACCACACCTGTTTGGGGCAAGGTGATGTGCACCTTGCTGTGCTGGCACTGCCTGAGGCTGCAGGACTGCATTCCTCCTTTGATCTGCTGGCCCAGGAACAGGAGCAAATATTGTGGAGTGTGACCCTGCATCCGTAACCACCACAGGTGCACTTTCCAACACTGAATGCCCCATAGAGGGGTCTACCCCCGGTGCAGGTGGTTTGGACAGAACAGCATTCCTGCTAGAAACACTCACTTGTGACGGCACATATATCTCAATGTCCGATTCAGCACCTGATTCATAGAGGTCTCTGGAGGTGTACCCAGAGAATGTGAACAGTATGGTCTGTAGTAATGGGTTTTCACCCACTACCACCCCACGTCCTCCACTGGTGCCCGGTTGTGGCTGTGAGTCCTCCTGGGTCTGCGCCATCTCCTCCTCCTCAACAGCATCAAGTGCCTCATCATCTGCAAAAACATGAAAGATAACAAACTGAAACAGGCATGAGCACCATAGAACACACACATAGGCATGACGAGGCAGAGATCCAGTACATAAATGACACATGTCCCACATGACAATAACTCTGGCATGCATGCACTGTCAATGAGTTGGAAGGGAAGGCAAAAAGCACACACTGATGACTGCAAGATGGAAAACCAACACATGTGCTGCATGCTGGATAGCACTGGCATCAAACATTAGCCTGTGAGTGGCATGGAAAATCCACATACATGACACATGCCAGCACACAGACGGCACGTACCATAGCCATGGCAGATTTGACAAGGACACCCAGATGGTAGCAAATCAGTACTGTCACCCATTCATGTGAGATGGACATCATGGTAGACACCCAGCGCTCCACCTCCAGGTCCTTGAGAGGCAGACCCGTCTGGAGTCAAGCGGTAAGTGTACATGCGTACTGATTGGACGCTGTGCATGTTGAGGTGTGGCAGGAGTGTACAGGTTGTACATATGTCTGTGTAGGGCCATGTAGGGCAATGTATACATGTGTATGTACAGGGAAATGAGCCTGCCGCAGGTGGGTTCTCTCATGTGTGAGATACATCGATGGTGTATGTGTTGGTAAGCATGCTGGCCAAATGCAGGTGTGGGTGCACACATTTTTACATTTTTGTGTATGAACAGTGGCATGGTTGTGGCTTCACACATGGATGGTGGTTCCACCTGCATGTATTGCACTATGTACATGTGCATGTGTGTTTATTTGACAAGTGTGCAACTGTGATACACCATGGATGCATGTGAGAGTGACATGTAGGAGGCGGATTGCCAGATTTGACATGGATGGCGATCTTATCACTGCGACAGGTGGTGGAGATGTACAGATGCATGTATGTCTGGTGGCGTGTGTGCATGTGTTCTGCACTCCCAGTGTTGCATGTGAGGTGAGGCTCACCTTCGGCTGCTTATGCTGTTGTTTGTGTATGGATGGTGCTGCCTGGTGCAACATTCCTGTTGATGTGCTCATGTGTGTGAGTTCAAATGACGTGTGTTGGGGAGTGTGATGCCATGTCTGAAGTTTGACACTGCCACTCATGTACAACTGTCATGTGTTTATCAGACCTTTGTACAGTGCCCTGATGCCTGTGTTCTATCTCTCCCTGTCTGCAGCGTCAACTGATGAAGAGGGCGCAGACGGTGCTGTGGAGTAAAGCGGCAGGGATCGCACCACCAGCCGGAGACGCAAGGCCTGGCCCTCCTCCCATGTTGTCATCTCGTCAGGGAGTGAGGAGTGTGGTGCCGCGTCCGTGGCCACAGCTGCCGAGGGTAGGTCCAAGAGGCGGAGGTTGGTGGTGGACTCCTCGGCAGCAGAAGGGGCAGCTGAGACCCCAAAGGGTATGATGGAGGAAGAGGGCACGGAGTCATCCAGGTTGGTGGGGGGTTTGGTTGAGGAGGAGGCCGTGGAAGGGACACACACACGGTCTGGAGGGGGGGATTCCACTGGTGCTGGTGCTGCAGTCCAGGGGCAGGGACAGGAGGAAGCACAGGCTGCCGCGAAGGTGCCTGTGTGTAATCCTGTCCCCGATCCTGTGACTGCAACATCCTGCACCAGCAGGGATGCCAACGTCCAGACCTGTTCTCAGGGAGGGGATGAGCGCACAACAACTGGTCTTCCTCTCCCTGCAGACGTGGCAATCCGGGACTGGGTTGAGCCTGTCCTGGCTGGGGTGGCGGTGCGTCAACAGGCCACGCGGGATGACCTGCAGTGTTTTCGTGAAGACATTGCACGTTATCTCAGATGCCTCTTTGACCGTGTCGACCTACTAGGACGGGTAACCAGTGCTGGATTCCTCTGTGTGCTGGACCTTATACCGACCCCCTCCTCACCTGAACCCCCTATGCGCCAGTCGTCATGTGTGCCATCTTCCGGCCCATGTATCACCTGGGCACCCTGAGGAGCTGCCTCTGACCCAGCGGCTAGGCTGGTGGAGGACACATCCCTGCCACAGTCGGGAGTTGGAGGTCCAGCAGGGGTGGCTACACCAACAACTGCACCCTAGCAAGAGGAGGACATGCAGGCATCAAGCGGCAGGGCACAGACACAGCAGCAGCAGGCTCAAGGTGGGAGAGATGATGGCTCGGGGCCATCAACATCAGAGGGGCAGGCATCGGCCGGAGGGCAGGAGGATCCTGGATTGGGAGTGTCTTCCGTGTGGCAGCGGTTGAGTCAGCACATAGATGCGGAGCGGCAGCGGGCGGAAGAGGCACGGATCACTATGGTCAGGGCGGAGAACTCCATGCGCAGGGCACTGAGGCGGGCCGAGTGCCTCGAGGCAATTCATGATGCCCTGGCCCGGGAAAACTGGCAAGTGAGCCGTAGGACTTGCCCGCCGCCATTGTATATAGTTAGTTGGTGTTAGGTTTCATTTATGTTTTTCTTTCATTTGGGGCGCTTGGACTATGCCCCCCCTTTTTGTAGATAGTTCTTTATTAGGTCGTTTTTTTTTGTAGGTTTGATTTCAATGGTTGGGCTCATGGACCCTGGATTTGTTATTTGTATATAGTTGAACAGTGGATTTATCGTCATTTTCTTTTTCACCATGGAGCAATGGATTTTACTTAATTCTTTACCTTTGGATTTGCTTTGCTGGACGGAGACTTTGGACACATTTTCATTTGGATTTATTTGGATTTTGATTTCATATTTTTTTTCATTTTGGGACATGCTGCATTTTATTTCTTATTTCCATTAATGTGTGTTTTCATTTGATTCCCTTCATTTTGTGTTGAATACATTTTTGTCTCATACTTCAATGTGTGGTATTCTCTCATTGGTTTGATGCATGTCACGATGTGGGTTTTCACATTCACTTGCACCCATTGTGTGTGTGTGACGGACATGTGTTGATGTACATACATGCCATTTGGGTTAGTATCTTGTAATGGGCATTTCAATGTGGGGTGGATGTAATACTTGGTTGGTTCTTTGGGCACGGGTGGCGTGCGGTGGGATTTGGGTGGCCATGAGGGCCATGATTGTGGATCATGATAATGTGTTGGGGGGACATGAGTCGGGGCCTGCTGGCAGGTGCCCTCACTGCCGGGTGGGTGGAGGTGCAGGGGGACATGAGTCAGAGCCTGCTGGCAGGTGCCCCTCACTGTCGGGTGGGTGGGGGTGCAGGGGCACATGAATCGGGGCCTGCTGGCAGGTGCCCCTCACTGCCGGGTGGGTGGGGGTCCAGGGGGACATGAGTCGGGGCCTGCTGGCAGGTGCCCCTCACTGCTGGGTGGGTTGGGGTGCAGGGGGACATGAGTCGGGGCCTGCTGGCAGGTGCCACTCACTGCCGGGTGGGTGGGGGTGCAGGGGCACATGAGTCGGGGCATGCTGGCAGGTGCCCCTCACTGCCGCGTGGGTGGGGGTGCAGGGGACATGAGTCAGGGCCTGCTGGCAGGTGCCCCTCACTGCCGGGTGGGTGGGGGTGCAGGGGGACATGAGTGGGTGCTCACTGGTGCATGGTGACATGTGGGCTGGCTGGGGGGCATGTCGAGGGAGGATGGGCTACCTGCGGGGCATGGCCTAGGTGGATGGGCTGCCTGCGGGGCCTGGGGAGGTGGGAGAGGGCACACCTGAGAGGACCCACACTGCCAATTTGCGTGTGAAACTCCCCGCGCACCCCCAGAAATACATGTACCCCGCTCAACCGGCGAAATCGCGTGTGCAACTCCACGCGCACCCCCAGAAATACACGTACCCTGCTCGCACAAGGCCTATCGCGTGTGAAACTTCCCGCGCACCCATCAGTATACACGTACCCCCTCGCACAAGGCCTATCGCATGTATAACTTCCTGCGCACCCCCAAAATACACGTACCCCGCTCGCCCAAGGCCTATCACGTGTGAAACTTCCCGCGCACCCCTCAGAATACACGTACCCTGCTCGCACAAGTTGTATCGCGTGTTAAACTTCCCACGCAACCCCGTTATACACGTACACCGCTCGCACAAGGCCTATCACGTGTATTACTTCCTGCACACCCCCAAAATACACGTACCCCGCCTGCCCAAGCCCTATCACGTGTGAAACTTCCCGCGCACCCCTCAGAATACATGCGCCCTGCTCGCACAAGGCCTATCATGTGTTGAACTTCCCGCGCACCCCCGTTATACATGTACCCTGTTCACCCAAGGTCTACAAGTATGAGGAATGGCCAGAAGCAGATTACACTCCCATTTGCGACCTACAGTCTCTTGCCTCAGAAGATTGCTAAGACTTTTCATTGGCAAAAGATGTTTAATACTTTTAATTCACAACGAGATTTCTAAGATTGTCCATTGGGAAAAAAGTTTTCGAAGACTTTTCATTTGCCAAAATATTTCTAAGACTTTTCTACGCAATTAACAGGTATATGAGCTGATCACCTGCAAAGGCGGCACATTTAGTTACAGACTGTAATCTCCTTCATACCGCTGCCTACACACAGTTGTCCCTATTCCCCGCAATGGCACATGTGCTTATGTCATGCAAGGAAAGTCGTAGCCACTATAATGCTCCTATCCTATTTCAATACTCTACCGCTCCCTTAACGAATCCTACTAAGCCTTTGTTTATTCTCTACCTCCAACTCATATTAAATCCTTGCAATCTTTACCTCTACCTCAACTAAAGCCTCTCAACTACTGTGCAGTCTGACTCTGCAAACACAAGAATGGATCCGAAATTGAACCACACGCCCTATGTTATGCTATTTACACTGAACCACCCAATTCACTGTGCCCAAAAGTTCTGGTAAATCTGTTTCAGGGAAAAAAATGCCAACATTCAGATCTTATAGCCGATTTTGTTCGTTCAGACTTCCATCTAAATCATGTATGTCATTTTATGTTATACGAGTCTAGTTTGATGCTAAATGCAGTCGAGGGGCAGCTTCAGCGTTCTGGTGCAGAGGGTTGTTGCCACACCTGACTGTGTAACTAATCAGATACCAGGCTCGGACTGGCCTGCAGGTCAATAGGGCAGCGCCTGAACCAAAAAGGCAAAATGCAAGCGTGGGACCATTATTTTGGTCAAAGTGGGGCACTTTTTTTTACAATTATGGACCAGTTTCATGAGTTACTTCAATTTGCGGCTAGTCGTTTTCACCAGAATTGGGAACAAATATACCTTAAAAGGCACAATTTTCATCAGATTTTACCAAAAAATGTCCCCCTTTGGTTCTACTCAAACTGTCTGTCTCAAAAGGAATGAATATCCATTTGCAACTGTGGGCCACTTTTTCATTGGTGCCTGAGACAGTTTCATGCCCCAGTCCGACCCTGTCACATACTGCCTAATTTCGACTGATTCCATCCACATGGATGCCTGGGACCCACTAGCAGGCCAAATCACTGCTCCTTGAAGATGTAAACCAAGCTATTTGCAGCTTAGCAATGTGCTTGGGATAGGCATGTGCCGTTCGACCACACCGGTACTCTTGCGCACCTTTGGTAGTTTCCTTTTTTCTTTCAGCTTTGTGTAGACCAGAAACTGATCTGTGCTTTGAGGTGGAATGTTTTTCTGCTGTGCATGCTTCTGCCCCAATTCCTCCTCTTTATTTTACTGCAACCTCTGTCACGCCAGAAGATTTGGACACACACAACGCCAGCAGAGTCGACCTCTGTCTCGCCAGAGGTTTTGGACACAACCCCATCGGCCCTAGCCAGCGGAGTCAACCTCTGCCATGCCAGAGCCTTTGGACACAACTCCCATCGGCCCTAGCCAGCGGAGTCGACCTCTGTCATGCCAGATGTTTTGGACACAACTCCCAGCAGAGTTGATTGTGATGGATCATGGGAATTGCACGCCACATCTGATGCGTAGCAGGTTGCAGAACCCAGATCTAAATCATTGCCAGCTCTTCTTCGGGTAGTTTTATGAAGCTGACCCACAAAGACGGTGCAGGTCATTCATTGGGAAGTAAACACCTGGCGCATGCTTGTTCCTTGCAGCTCTGGGGTCCACAGAGAGCAGTCTGGCGATCATGGAGAGCAGGAAATGTCCTACCAGGCAAGAAAAGCTCATTTTATGCAGCACAGCCTGTGTGGAAAAAGCTGTGGAAAAAACTCTCTCCATCACCCATTGGAAAATCTAACTATCATAGGTTTATTGCTAATGCAACAGACCCTCCTCCCCAGAACCCGTCCCCTCCCCCCTCTGCAAACCACTCTACGTTCCCGTGAATTTCTGGTAAAATGCACGTCCCAGGTGCCAGGTATATGCCACGCAAGGTGGTGCTCGGCTCGAGAAACTGTTTCCAGCACGTAAGTAAATGGGGTGAAGGGTAGCTGAGCTAATGGCGCTCTCGGTGTACCAGCCAGAGGAGTAAGGAGTCCTACCTTCAAATAACTTCCTAATGCATGGCGAGCCGCAGCAGAGGAGGGGCAGACCTATCAAAGTGCAGGCAATACAGCGCTCGAGCAGGGATCAAAGATCCCATCTTGAAAGGAAAAAGAAATTGCTTGCAGCGCGGAGGCCAAATGGAAATATGTGGAATGTGCCAATCCATATCTTCTGCGCCATTCCCGAGAAGACGGGGTGCATTGGGGGTGGGCGGAGTTGGAGTTGTGCGTGACTTCTCCTGAGTCTGCAGGCTCCTGTTCCGACCCAACCTAATACTCACAAAGATTGCTGTATAATGCTAGCCTGGAATGTAACTTCAGTCAGGGCTTCCCCTTTAAAAGTCAAAGAGCTTGCCTTGGCGTTGCATTCTGCATGACATGTCAGGCGAGCACACGTTAACTAATTTCCACTTCGGACCATACTCACCTGACGGCACGGCTCTCTGTCCTTTCCCTAAAAAGTGACCTCAAAACCCTGGCGTCTGTCCATTTTGGGACCAACACATAGCAATAGCTCATTCCCTTTCTCCCCCCACAGAAAAGTGTAGAATGAGTCTTGCTTTGTTTTTGGCATAAAAAGGCCGCAGATTTATTTCCACAATATAATAAACCATACTGCACACATTAGTGGAAAACACTCAGAAGATGCGGCGACTGCTCCGTGTCCAAATAACCTGCTTCCCCCTTTCCTTTCCCAAGATGTCAGAATAGGCCCAACTCTCCCAACCTTTGTGTCCGAGCCCGTCCTGCCCCTGCAGGCGCTCCTGGGCGGGGAGAGTGCCGTGTCCTTGGGGGAAGCTGAGCCTTTGTTGTTCGCCCCAGACGCCCCTGCCGCTTAGGCCCCCAAGGGATGCTGGTCTGAGAAGAGCGAAGACCCTTCCGGCTTTCTCCTGGCTCATCCAGAGTCTGTCTCTTGTGTTTGTTCGGCCAAACACCGCCACACCGCCTTGTCGTCCTGCGACGTCGACGACCAGGCCTCTCTGCTTGTTCTGTTTGTAGTGTGGGTGGGTGGAAAACGAAATCCTCTTCTCTGTGTAGGCGAGCGGGCGCCCTTCTGCTGCTGCTGGATGCTGGCTGCAGTGAAGAGCCCGCCCGCTATAAAGGGGGTAGCCCCCTCCCTTTCCTTTGTTTGCCCTTCGCGGGCTTTCTTCTTGTTTTCGCCACGCCTTTTCCTTTTTCGCGGGCTTTTCCCTTATTCTGCCGCTTTTTGGCTGGCGCCCCCCTTCTTTCCAGGTGGGGGAGGACAGGAGGAGGACACCGCCCTGGTTATCGGGTGCCTCCTCCATTTCGCTCTGCTCCATTCGTCGTCACTGTCATTGTCCCGCCCTCTTTGTCAGATGAGGGTTTTATGTAGTGCGTCACGCTGGATCCTTCCGGGTTCTCTGCACTGTAAATAATAGCGGGTAAAGGGCTGGGTTGAGTGGGCACTGCTGGGACCTTGAACTTTTGAGGTGCAGGCGTGCCTCACGCCAGAGGGCAGCGTTTAACCCGTGAGAGATGGTGGGAATTGTGTGCACTTTTCTGCATTCAGGAGTGAGGCACAAAGGGAGGCTTCGTTCAACTGCAACGCTGCCTCGGGCGCTCAGCCGGGTTCGTAGCTTCGGCAGCGATGCTCTTACCTGCACTACCTGTCACAGTGTAAGGTTGGGTGAGAGGGATGTCCACAACTTCAAAGCCCACTCAAGAATGCGAATAAAGGTGTGGCTATGGATCTACATATTTTGTTTGACATAGTCTATTAACATATTGTTGTAGAGTAAGGGGCTACAGCAGTAATAGGGTACAATGAAGGGTACAGATGGAAGGCTATTGAGAGAGGGGATAGAGAGAGGGTTGCAGGCATGGGACAGTGGTTACTGTAATTGTATACGCGGGCGTTACACAGTTGGTGTAATTGTGCACGCGTCTTCTGTGAATCTTAGGTTGTAGTTCTTAATAATCTTCGACGGACCAGTCATAATTGTAGACTTGGAGGCCCAGTGCAGTGAATAGATGTGTAGGTTATTGGAACCCTCTTCCATCCCACTGCAAACGGTGCAAGATGCAGGGGCGTTGCTAGGTCTGGGGCTGAGCTAATGCCGGGACTGACATGACTCGGGGCTAGCTAGCCTTTTGGTTGTATCCCCTGAGATTCTATCTGGAGCTCCAAACAAAAGACCAGGGGCTATGTGGGATATTTGCTTTACGACTGGGTGGAGTGAATCAAGAAAAAAGATGGGGTGAGTAATGTGAGTGAGGCGTGTAAGGTGGGGTGCCAGCGGGAGGAAATAGTGGAAGACAATGAAGTTAGGAGCAGCCAATAGTGAAGCAATATACCATCAACACAACCTTTATTCGACATTTTGTCTTTAGGTACAAAACACAGGGTTCAAAATACATTTAAACCAGTAAAACACATACGACACATTTTTTTTCTTAAAAGCCTGAACCAGATCAAATCTAAAACACTTTAGTTAAAAAAAGAAAATGCATAAAATTCATTTGCATACTAATGGCAAAAAGAATAACGCACCATCTCCGTTTTAGCTGCACAGCTGTATCTATGATCAAAATTGATTTCCATGGGTTACACTGCAGTTTATTTATTTATTTGTACATTTGTAAAGCGCACTAAGCTCTCAGGCATAAAGTAGTACGGGTTTGAGAAGCTATATAGTTCTCCCAGAATGGGCCAAGGCTTCCTTTATAAAGGTGTGGTGGTGGAAAAGAGTTATGACTCACTAGTTCCGGAAGATATGTCTCGTTCTTCAGTGACTTGACAAGTTAATATTTTATCTCTGATGAAATTAACTATGTTTGGTTTAAAAACGTGTAAGGATGTTGATATGCACCATAAACTGCGCTTCCTGCACCTTTTACAGTACTCATGATCTTGCACCACATCGGGAAAAGCAACTAGCACCCTTCTACATGGATGTCCATATGGTATTCTCCTCGTGGGACGATAGTCTGCCCTGCCAAAGGCGCAGGCGGCATAGGCTAGTCTCTCAGAAGACTGTGTAGCATGCAGGCCTCTCTCCACAGCACAGCCCGGCTCAAACATCCATCTCCCAGCTCTTGCCTTGATGGGCCATCTCACTGCCGACCCATGCAGATCAATGCAAAATTAATTAGAGTAATCAACTCAGTTGTACGAGGGAGATCGTACGTACTAGGTTTCAGGTGACTAATTGGCGGAAGTTGGCAGACTCTGTCCCCCCTCCCCTTTCTTAAAGGAATTAACACTTTTTTTAATTCTCTGTGTAGATTAATTACCTCTTCCCATCTCAACTTTGTCACTGAAGTTCCAGCTCAGAATATCTTTGCAGTGGGAGTTGGAGGGGACCGAAAGCAGAGGGTAGATGAGCTGGGGATCAGAGTGGTCAAAGAACAGACGTGGGCATGGGGAGTATGACCTACTTAGCCCACTTTTTACATGGGGGGCATACATGCTCATATACTGCTCTTTGCCTCTTCAAGCATTTGTAACAAGACTCCCTTGCATTCAGCAGGCAGCCAATGAAATCTACAATGAGCAGCGTTGCCAGGTAAACTGAAACATTGTTGATACACTCTGCAAGCTACTCACTGTGGTGACTCAATCCCCCCTAGTTCATATTCCCCTTCCCACCGAAGTCCTGAGATATCCATATCCACCGGGGACTGCATTGGAGGATTTTGCTCAGCAACCAAACAGGAAATAAATGCAAAGCTGATATGCATGTATCCCCGGCACCACCCTTTTCAGCTTTGAACCCTCACGCACCCTCCAACTTTACCTGTCAGTGCTTTCCTAGCCATCTCCGAAAGAACTATAGCTAGATATACTTATTGGCCGAAGGGAAGGAGGGCCATATGTAGAAGCAGAGAACTACACACAAGGAGTACTAGTGTAATGACAGCAAGCAACCTGTATTTGCTTCTACGTCCTGCCCCTTTTCTATGTACCCATAGTTGTTTACAAATAATACCTATAGAAAGGCAGAAGGCAGTAAGGGAATTGCTGATGGCTAAAGGTATTATTCAGGACAACTGGGCCAAATTGGGCAGCTACCTTGGAAAGAAAGTGCAGGGACTTGTTGAGAGGCAAGGACCGCCTACCAGCAATTGAATATGTCTTTGAACATCTACTGCTGCTGTCTGGGCCCTACCAACATGTGCCTGGATCCCATCCAGGGAAGGCATAGCCTAAACATCATAGCATTCCCTGATATAGGACCGTGTCCAGTGAGCGATCAGGCCTTTGGAGTCTTGCTCGCCAGATTCAGAGCAGCCCTATATCACAAAAGGTCACTTTAGTCCAATCCATCTTACATTCAATTTCTCTAGACATGTCCAGATTATGTGTGACTCTTGCAGCCTCAGAGCCACATCTGTAGATTGATCTGACAATCCAACATGATATTCGTGGGGGTGCATGTACATCACCATCGCATCCATGTGAAAGAATAGGCTTGACTCCCCTGTTGATATGTCCTGAAGCTCACTGGCTCAACAAGCTGAGCTTCCAGCCACCATGTCGCCCGACTTCATATCAACTGTAGGATGGGCAAAAAAGGCCGAACACCCAAAAGCCCCTAGACTTGCCACCAAATCCCACACAAAGAGACTGACTTCAGATCCCAGTCAAAATTACCAAGCTGTTACTGTTGATGTTACAAGTTCTTCTAAAGCACACCGACATCACACGAGATAGCTTTGTAGTGCTGTTGACAATAACTTGACTAGCATTTTACAATGAGATTTGATAGAGAGTAAGACTATTTGCAAAGCTTCTGCATTGTAAGTGACCGTGGATGCCTCCGAGTCTAAATTGGGTCTAAATTGTTGCGAGGTTCATGCCATTGAAATATCTGCAGCATAAAGGTAGTTACTATACTATGCAATAATGTGGGCCACATACAAAAGTTTAGATCTAGTTCAGCAGATAACTGGTGTAGTAATCCCACTTTGAACATGCAGATCCAGCACCTAAGGGGGAACGCACTTGCAAACTAATGAAGTAACACAGTAAAGCAGAAAGCAAGCCAAAAGCAATGTGAAGCGTGAAGTCACAACACACGTATATAACACCTACATTACACCTAGTGCGCCACATGTCAGGGAGTAGGGCGCTGCACAGGGAAGTACACATGCAAAAACACAGTACTCACTTGTATTTTTAATTAGTAGGTAGCTAGAGATAGGTAAACATGGCTGCCACGAGGAAAAGTGCAGGTGCTGCAACAGCATTATCTTTATATTTTTTTAAACCTAACTTAGAAGTGTAAGGAGTGTAAGGGTTAGGTATACTAATGAATAACAGTCTGGCCATAACTTAGTAGGCCCGGGACAGACTAGACAGAAGCAATTTTGTTGTTGTTTTGAAAGGCCGCAGCTCATTGCAGAATTGAAGTTCTGCTGACATTTGCAGAAATGCCAGATCAGCTCACCAAGGGTGAGACAAGAAGCCCACAGTAGCTAATTAATTGTTGTAGAAGGAAACATTTCTCATGGGAAGAGGCCTGCAGCTGAATGCCAGGTGCAGTCCCACATGATAATTTGAAGGACATTGGGCTGGGTCCCAGGGCCGAGGCTGCGAGTATAATGGCAAAGAAAAATTAAATGGGTGAAATTCAATTTCATAAACGGTGTCCTGCACAGTTTTATCTACTTAGAGCTGGCACGATGCAAGAGAGGAGACAGGGAGCAAACGGGTGCAGTGTGGTAAGGGAAGAGGTGAAACAATCAGGGGGCTGTGATATGGTGTTTCAAAGGCTGTAACAATGCCCCTGACCTTGTTTCTGTTCCCTCATAATTCTATTGGAAAGATTCGGTGGGATGCTGTGGCTTGCGCTGTCTCCAAAGAAGGGGTCCAATCGGCATTGAGGGATTTATCAACTTGTACATTAGCGGATGTCAAACAATAGCAAGCCAGCTATTCTGCAGGTCAGCAGATAAATATGTATTTCAAGGGCGGGACGCTTCAAGGTGCCATCATGAAAGGGTGTTGAGCGTGATGTTCCAGAATTTTTTTTAATCGAATTAGGAAATGTAATGTATACAAACATACAGGGGTCCTGTGACGACCGACCAATTATGTATTAGCACATCCCCAAAATTGTAACGACTGAGAAACTAATCGAATGAGTGATTTCCTTGTATAAATAGTGAAGGCCTTTCGGGGGCGGAGTTGAGAATGTATTACAGTTGAGGTCCACAGAGCTGTTTGTTCTCCCAGTCGACTATTTAATAAAGTGGGTTTTTTCTTGCACGGTATATTCTTCTTTTGGATTATTTATGTATTTTTCCTTAGATCGCCCCTGGAGACCCCTGGTCTATCTTTGGAGGCCCAGACGAGATATCCAGTCTTTTTGGAGGGCTGAATGCTCTGTGGAGCAGCAGAGCGGGAGGCCGACCACGACTGGAGGAAGTGCATGCTGGTGTGGAGAGACTCAGCGGCGAGCAGATTTGGATGTCCTAGAGCATGTGATTGTACCAGTTCATGAAAAGGGTGGCGGGACTAATGTGTTTTTAGTTTTTTGAAATAATATGTTGTATTGAGGTTGAGTTATTGGAATTTTTGATTTAATAGAAGACCCAATGCCATAGTAGTGTTATAAGGGTTCTCCTGTGCAGGAAAGGTGCCCTTGTTTTGATTCAAATTTTTGATTTATTAGTAATTTGATTGGCAATTTGCGTGTAAGAGAGCTCCTCATTTTTGCCTTTTTTGATTAGGGAAAGGTGACGTCATTTGTAGTATAAATGTTGTGGATCTTCTTGAGAGAGATAATGCTGTATGCTGTGTAGAGGTTAAAAGAGGATCTCCTCGGTAGAGGAAGGACAGCACAGCCTAGATTTAGAGATACTGTGCCAGCCAAAACCTGTATGTAGCATTGAAGAGTACGTGAGTATTATTTGTGGAAGGAGTATATTGTGGTTAGGAGTGTGGATGTAGGGTTGTGTATGAGATAATGATATGGATTGGTTGAGAAGTGCGGAGTTGGGAGAGTAAGAAGGGAGTGGTGTGATGTGTTAAGGTGATGGTGTGTTTTGTATTTGTGTTATATTAGAAATATTTTTTTAGCCTTGTACAAGTGAAATTAATTGTGATTGATAGTTTTGCCAAAAGTGGGACCTAAATTGACAACAGGGAGCACACAACATTATTAGAGCAGCGTCGGAAGACAAGCAAAAGAAGAGAGAATAGGGCTGACTGGAATAATGGAGACTCCCTAGGAACATCTTTATACTAAACTGCCACAATACCAAGATAAAATAATTAAATATCACTTTGAAAAGGTGCAAGACACAGCATGACAATGCTTTAAAGCGTGGTCCAGGGAAGCTACATTTGAGTTTGGCATAGTTGAACACATGTAATCTTGTTTATGGTCAAAACACAAGGGGAAGACATTACAGAGTAGACAGATCATTTTGGCCCCGTGGAACATGTTTGAGGAAGAAAATAAGAAACCTCCCACAGAAACTAGCTCACATGTAGACCCGGGTATGGTCCCATCAGCCCCGTCCCCATACAGACTCTATCCCACTTTTCAACCAGCGGCAGGGTATACTAATCCACAGTGGGTACCTCCAGTGGAGGACACCAAAGGTGGAGTAAGGAAAAGAAGGGGAAGTAGCGTGGATGTGACTTGGGGATCACCAGGGGTCACAACTGCGACTCCTGAGGTCTCCCTTGCTATCACTGTGGTCTCCCTTGCTACCACTGTGTTCTCTCTTACTACCTCTAAAAAATAATTTAATTTTTTTTTTTTAATGGAAGCTCTTGGGCTGTGGCCAGTGCCATGTGGCTCTTTGCTTCTGGCGTGGCTGGCATTCTTGTTCAGGCCTCTTAAAAATAAAATAGGGGTTCCACAAGTGTAACACTTTGCACAGTGACCCTGAATTAGAAAGAATAGGAATAACAAACAATTTGTCTTTCTCGAATTCTATACAATAATTGCTAAACTCATTAAAGGTTTATTTTAGGCACACTTCAGGTGCTGAGACACTGATTTAGTCTGTTCTTAAACACCTCAAATTCACAATGCAGACAGAAACTTCAAAAAGCATTTAGAGTAAAATAAGCATCCATTTCGGATTATGTATTTTGCCTTAGCTAGTCGCAGTTATAGCTTGCTTTTTCGACTTCTGTCTCTGTTAAGATCATCACATGACATTCCATCTCGGTGTCCTCGGTCACTTGACAAAATACTTGTGCACAGTGTAGAAATATTTGACCATAGCACATCAAGTAGCCCTTGATTTCATTGTGCCACAATTAATGCTTTGTTGTAATACGTCTATCTACCCCATCTCCCTGGCATGCTATGCAGGATGTTTGGTTGCACGTATGAGGTAATGAGTGCCCAGAGAATGGGATGTCATGTGAGTACACTGCTTTCCCCATTTGCCAACCTTTGAAGCCTGAAAAGTAGACCCACGCAGGCTTGACATGTGGTCAACTTTGCACCAGACCTGCAGAGGAACCGGCCTGCTGTTAAATCTCAGTTACCAGTTTAATGGTATCCACTGCAGAGTGTAATTTGCTTTCTGACTTTGAGAACATTCAGACATGTAATTACTCATTTTGCAATTGGTTGGAAAAGGCAGGTATGTTTGTGCTTTGGCTCCAGCAGCACGCTTGTCACATGTTTACCCTATCCATCCTGTCACTTTATATATGTATGCCGCTATGTACGCCCCCGGTCCTGCTCTCGTGCTTGGTCGCAGGCGCTTTACTGATAATCACCATATCACACTACTATGCTTACCCGCTCCTATACACCATCATTCAACTAGAACACAGCTCTGCTATGACACAGTCGGCCTAGCTGTTCTCATACTAACATGACCCCAAGAACACCTCATCATCCTAACAAAACACAGCTAGCTGAGCACATACCGGCTAGTTTAGACATTTCCTCAGGCCTAACACAACCAGAACTCAGTCTGAATGTCCACCCTTCAGACTGTCAGCACCACACCTACTGCACAGAAGCGGCTATCATGCAACAACCACAACAGCTGCACACATATCTGGTGCACCCACGCACCTTACTATTCTATCTCTCTCTACTGACTTAAACTGCGGTTCCCGAGGGCGTTCAACCTACCAGCGCTTTGAGGTCATATCAATGATACATAAGGCGCTATATAAATGCCAAGTAACCTAACATAACATAACATTTTACCAGAGCGAGTAAGCTAGCTATAGCGGTAAGATAGCTCAATGGGTTGAGCGCTCACTGCTGTGATGTGTGTGTGTGATCTGCATGTTGCAGGATCAAATCCCAGCAAGGCCAACTCAGCCTTTCATCCTTCTGAGGTTGATAAATGAGTACCAACACAGGTTGGGTAATATTGTATGCATATTTGTTCCATATAAATCGCTTAAGCGTAAGTGCTACATAATAACACATAATTTTCATTTGGCCTTGGATGTCTGCTTGCATTCACAGTAATTTGATAATATGGGTCTATGCACACGGATATTAATGATACATATGATGATCCATTCTTGTATGAAATGTATATCACAGTGATATTGTAAGCATATTTTTCGCAGTGTACGTAGGAACAATGCTATGTGATGCTACTTCCTGTTTTGTCAAGGGGTGAAAGGTCATGTTTCCTCACTTCCCGTGATGTCTCTTCAGGATGGGGTCAAATTACATCATTTCCTGTGATGTCATAAGAGGTTAAGGGACGTGTGATGTCACATCACAGTCATGGGCACAGCTGCCCCTGTTGCAGAAGGGTTGAGGAGGACCCCAGTATATAACTTGGGCCAGCATTAACAGGAGCTTGATGTACAGCTTATCATTCCTCACTGCAGGGGTGGGAAAGTGGATCTACGCTTTAGAAAAGGAAACGGCAGGGATTACCCTGGCAGTAGGCGATATGAAGAGTTTATTTGCCATCTTTATGTGTGAACAGGCAGACAAAAATATTTGGGAGCAAGCAGGATATGATGGGCTGACCCTAAGTAGTACTGCATGTGACAGGGCACCGTTTAATAATTGCTGAGTGCAAGGGTGGAAGGTATTGCGGACAATGTACCCAGACACCTCAGACATGCAGGCTGTCTTGATGTGCACAATGAAGCAAGACGAAGACCCTGCACAATACACCCAACAAATACAAGAGATGTGGACACTAGAAACATGACACGCATGGGACACAAATATTCCTGCTTTATACCATATATGAATTAGGGGACTTCCTGCGGATGTACGAAAAGCATTTGGGAAGATGGTAGGGGTAGAATCCAAAGTTTGGCTCGAAATACAAGCACACATAGTACAATTCTTTAAAGCACAGCAAGATAAAGATACAGACTCAACAGATAATGCTGTAAAAGCTGAAGTGAAATTAGTACAGAAACAACTAGCCAAACTCACCATTGAAGGAGCAGTATTAATGAACATCGCACCAGGAAAGCCAGAACCCGCTCCACCAGGGAGGGGGAGCACCCATGGAGATGACCCAGTAACAGGCCTATAGTGATTGCCCAGCTACAAGCACCTGTAGCATATTTGTGGTCAGATGGGACACTATGTACGGGAATGTAGGAGTATGCAACAGACACCCTACAGCCATGGGGGGCATGTATCAGACCCCCATGCAGACTCCACATGTACAGATGCACATAGCACAGCAAGAGATACTGCCCACATAGATGCCCGCAAACTGTGCTTTCCCAGGTTTCCCAGGTGCCACAGATCATTACATAACCACAGAAGGTGCCCTAGCAGTCACACCCAAACACCCTACAGGCCCAGGCACAATCACATGCACCAACACAGCAGTGGGACAGCAACTTGTTAGCATAGAATGTAGTACCCCATTACACACAGCGGCAATGCTCAGAGGGAATCCCTTTCCATTCCCGGGGTCAACCACAAACACTCACTAGGCCAGCCCACAGGGAGCATTGATGTGCCCAGCCCTTTCAGTAACTGCAGACCCCAAGGAGGAACATTGCAGTGAAGGTAGCAGTGAAAATATGCCAGAAAGATTTCTCATTTCTGGTCGACACGGAGCTACCAAGTCCTGTATTAAGGAGGGCACCTTTCCCCTGTCGGACAAGTAATGAACATGCAGGGATTCTCTGGGGCTATAGTAAAGGGTCTGATAACTGAAGAGTTGCCTCTTACCATTGGCACACAACAAATTGTATCACCCTTGTAATATTCAAATGACAGGCCCATCAACTTCTTAGTTAGAGACATTATGAGCACATTAAGCATGACTATTTTATTCACTGAGAAGGGCATTGCATGGCCCACACCAGGTATATATTAAAATTGGGGTTGCAGCACTCACACAAGCATTTTCTGCCCATACCACTCTGTGAGGCGTGCTAAGGCACCTACACCTATTTATTTATGGGCCACAGGTTTTGTTGGGATGGGTGCCACGAATAAACGATCACATGTTTTGACTGCCTGTGGATTTATTTTCCAACTAGCATTACAAAGGGAAATAACGTCAGGTACTGTCATCATCATACACTTAGAAACAGCACTCACAAGGAAGGACATGGTACTTTTACAAGGGACAGATGACAAGGGAACGAAGTGGCGCATGGTTTTGTGTATGAATCCAACACAACGGTTGATTAACTTTTTGCAGACTATGAGGAGGATGGGGATCTTTTATTTCAAATATGTATATCCTGCCAGCTGATGGTAGAATATAGGGGAGTCCCTCAGAAGACACAAATTAAGGGCATTGTATCAACACACACAAGCAGATTTGAGCAAGGTACCAGTAAAAATATGGACCAGTGGCCCCCACGATGTTGGCTTGCTGAAAGGTCAGGGGCAGTCTGCATAAAGCTAAAAAAGGAGCAATATTACCCCATGTGAAACAGTACTCCCTGTCGAGAGAGGCAGACAAGGGAATACATGAAACAATATTGAACCTGTGGTGACAGGTCATTATCAAGTCTTCAGAATCCCCATGTACCCTGTTCAGAAAGTGAAGGGGGAGGGGCATGGAGGATGATCTAGGATCTCCTACGATTGAATATCATAGTGCAGGCTGAGTTTCAAATGGTACCAAATCCTGCCACCATCTTGTGTATCATCCCCATTGGAGCAGGTAATTTTACAGTGATTGACTTAAAAAATGAATTTTTTTCGATTCCATTATATCCAGATTCACAGTCGCTAACTGTGTTAACCTACCATGGCACCATGTTGTGAATCCCCAAGTGCTTTTAACAGGGTGCTACAAATGGACTTGAGTAACTTACAGATGTATAGCACAGTGACAGAATATGTTGATGATCTGCTGGTGTGCAGTACAACAGAGGATCAATGTAGAGACAATTCGGTTGCACTGCTCACATCATTGGCAGAAAAAGGGATACAAAGTGGATAAAGACAAGTTGCTATGTTGCCAAAAGGAAGTGGTGTATTTGGGGAAGAAAATAGCAGAGGGTAGGAGGGTCACCCCAGGAAGGAGGACAGCAGCAATATAGCACACCCCAAAAGCAAACATAGTAAAGGAAATGCAGAAACATCTAGGACTGTGCAACTATTGTAGATCATGGATATTCAACTATTCCATGTATGCCGAACTCCTCTTTCAGGGATTGAAGGAAGCACAGAAAGCGAAAGGCCCCTTTGTCTGGATCCAGGAGACGAATGATTCATTCAGGGAATTAAAATAGGTCTTAGCAATGCCTCAGTTCTGGCAACACCAGATTATAAAAAGATGTTTTATTTGTTTGCAGACTCTAATGGAACTTTATGTAGAGCATGCAGTGTTCGCAATATTGGACAAATCAAAATTGACCCTGACCACCCAACAGGCTTCAGGGTTTGAGGTAATACTGACAAATCCCTCTATCCAAATTGTGAGGTGTCAACTCGTGAATCCAGCAACATTCATAGCACTACCACTTAACGAAGAAGACTACTTGCATGATTGCGCTACATTCATGGACAAAACAGAGGGGGACACAGTGGTTCAGGAACAGCCCTTAAAGGAGGGAGACATGATCTTTGTTGATGTGTCATCGATGATAGATCAGAACTCGGGGGGTGTCGCCACACAGGTGCAGCGGTGGTGTTCCATCACAAGGCAAAATTCAAGATTGGGGCACAAATATGGTTTCCAATGCACTTTCGGCCCAAACGGCAGAGCTTGAGGCACTAATAACAGCAGTAGAAATGTCAGAGTGGCTCTGTGTGATCATGTACTCTGACTCTGCGTACGTCACATCCACAGTGCATTCAGGTATAAAAAGATGAAAAAGGAGGGGATTCCGGAGGAGTGATAGCTCCCCAATACAACATGCTGAATTATTTTCAAGATTGATAGAGGCACTGCCTCTCCCTGTAGCATTAGCAGTGGTGAAATCCACTGCTCATACCAATGGGAGAAGCATACATTCCAAAGGGAATGACAGAGCCGAAGCCGCAGTTAAAGAAGCTGCCTATATGACATTGGGCACAAGAGAATATATGCATCACCGCACAACAAATTACCCATCCTTGCACACACAACACGCCCACACCACACACGGAGCACTATAACTCTTTGTCCGTGACCCAACTAATAGATGTGCAGGTGGTGCTCCTCCAGAGGAATAGGAGCTGTGGAGCAGAAGATAGCTCTCCTTATCACCCAATGATCTGATATGGTGACAGAATAACACAGGGAAACCAGTGATGCCCCTGACACTGCTCCACATAGCACAGGAACAATTGCATTACGCAGCGCACACCTCTAAGGAATATGTTGCTGCATAAATACAAGAGAAATTGTTCATTCCCAACTTACAGGAGCATGTGACTCAATTTGTGAACAATTGTCTGATGTGTCAGCATTATAACACGGGTCACACTCTCAAGACAATAAAAGCTACATTGCCACATCCATCAGGACCGTTTCGACATTTGCACTTAAACTATATAGAAATAACACCCATGTGTAATTCTTATTGTTGTTATTGCAGTCGCATGTCCATTTTCATGCTGTCTTGGGGCGAGTCCATGTGCTCACAACAATGTCAAATCTGCAGCCAAATTGTTAGTGTGCAAAGTATTTCCAAGGTGGGGCATGTGTGAAGAACTAAGATCTGATAATGGACCATACTTTGCCAATTATCTGTTTAGGGAAATAACATCTTTATTGAGCATCAAACACAAGTTGTGTTCCACATAATACCTGCAGGCTAACGGTGTTGTAGAGTGCTTAAATGGCCTGCTCAAGGAGCATGTCGCAAAACTTTGTGGCACACTTCACAAAAGTTGGCTTCATTGTTAGCCTCTCGCTTTATTTGCATTATGTAACATGGCTGGCTCTGATCACCATCTCAACCTGCGTAAAATAGTTACATGTAGGAGAATGCATGCGCCTGCATGTACTATTTCTGATGCGCACAGCACTGCACAGGTTCTGGGGATGAGTTTCAAGGTTATCTTACAGAGCTTACTAATTCCTTGAAATATATTTCACAACAGCTACAGTCTCGTCAAAACCGGCCAGATGCCCCGTAAGGAAAAGTACCATCCTCACAGGGTGAAGAGGGCGTATTATCACAGCCTCCACCTTATCCAGGCAACCAGGTTTTTATTAAGAACTTCACAGAGAAGTGGTCCGACCCAAAGGTTTGAGGGTCCCTACACAGTTGCTTTCTGTACTCTATCAGCTGTTAAGGTCCAGGGCATAAGAGCATGGATCCATTTATCTGACGTCCACAAAGACCAGAGCAGCAGCCTCCTCCTGGGAGAAGAAGAGAGGGCCTAGTGTAGGGAGTATTGCTGAAATGTCATTGACTTTTTCATCATCTTGTCACCTGTTTCAGAGACCTAACATTTCTTTTGTAGCAACACAGACTAGAGGACTAGCTTCAGTACAGCATAGATATAGCAATGTATGTTGTTTAGGATGTATATTGATTTTTTCTGTTTTTTGTGTTCTTGCTTTCCTTTGGTTTAGAGTAGAAGGGAGGTCTTTTACCCCCTTTGAGAATAACAGTAGGGCAACAGGAAATGAACATATATCAGAATTCTGAATAAAGAGGGAAGCATTTAATTCAGGACTGTTTGTAGACAGCATGGTGAAGCAGCATTGAACTGATTCTGACAATGTTTGGTATAACCACATGTAGGTGGTGGGCCATGAGAGGGCAGATGACACATGTTACGTATGCTCTCCTATCCCACATTCCACAGGTATACCAAAGGTTTTCCACCCACAGGAAGTGCTGGTAGAAATGGCACATTGCCTTATACATCTGGCATTTTTCAAGATTTGAGGGTTGTTTCAGGGCCACAGGGTACAAGAAAGTGGGTGGAGGAGGTAGACCTGATCTTTGAAAACAATTATATAAAGATTAAAAAGATGGCAGATGAAACAAAACATATTGTCTTAGAATACCAAACAGAAGGCCATGAAAGGGGGGGGCAATTTACCACACAGCCCACTCTCATGTGTGAATGATTTAGGACACCAGTTACCATGGTGCATGATGCGGCCTCAGATGCACATTTAGGGCTCAGTGTTCCATAACAAGCAGTGGATGTAAGGGATAATAAGGCGTAGTGCAGACGGATTGGTAGGATTCGCTGAAGAAGTAACAGTGATGATGAATGATAAATGTCACACTGTTTGGAATTATCACATCCAGACCTTCACCTGGATAGATGATGGAGAGCAGCCATTACATATAAAGGGGTAACTAGAGGGACAGCCCTAGGAGTGGGATGACTTTGGGCTAAGTAAACTATGAAACATTGAGGTGTCCTGCCACATATATTTAGTAGCTCACATTAGTTCATGCAAGTTAAAAAAAAACATTTTTAGTAACCATTTCTCTAGTGTGGAGTTTCTTTACTTAGCCCATTCACCTCCTGAACAAGGTTGCGTTGTATCCGCTGTTGTAAACATGCAAATGCAATGACAGTTAACTGGTTCAAATTACACAGCTTTTATTAGTTAGGCTGGTAAATAGTTTTAAAATTAATTATTTTGTCATTTTTTACTTGATATACATCATTATTACATTAACATACAAAAATGTTACCATACATAGAGAAGCTGACTTTTCAAGTGTACTTTTCAGGGTACAGAATCATCATTAGTGCATGTATTTACAGAACATGTACTCCTGTAACTCAGATGTAGGTAGCATAAGAAAAAAAGACATTCAATCACAAAGTGTGGATAGAAAAATCACTGCAACCTGTCTTTAATTTTGGTTGCTAGGAACGAGGTATGCTAAATAATTCCTCTCTAATGACCTCCAAAAGGTCAGATGCTGGAAAGGAAGGTGCCCTAACCTTAGGTCTACGTCATGGAATCAGCCGTGAGGTGTTGTGTGAACTGCTGTACACCTAAAGTGTTGCGTCCAGTGACGTTTCTGCTTTGGGACATGTTGCCTTCTTCTGGGCCATAGATAAGGTCTCCTTGCAGGAGGAACATACAAATACATAACATCACATAAAAATTGGCAACAAAAAGGAGTTTGTTACGGGTAAAACAACTTTGATAGGAGTCTGAAACGGATTAAAAAACATGAATCACAATGGTTATTCATGGGGGAGTGTGAACAGTGCTCTAATAACCTTGTCAGTGTTTATTTCTATGTCCCCTGGGGTGTATGCCACCGGGGATGGTGGTTGGTTGTTTCATAGGTCCATTGCTATCTCTTCAGATGGTGACACACCCATTACATATTATATTATATATTACATCTAAAGTCACCCACCCGATATTCTTCATGTTTCAGATCCATGTGAAAACAAGGTTTGATGAAATTAGGGACCAATCTTGCCTGCCAGAAGACACTTGAGCTGCCAGAAACATGGGTTGGAACTGCAGCCCTTATACTACACCTTATACTATACCTGTGGGTCCCAAGCATATGCCCAATTACCACCGAACTGGAGTGGCCAGTGCTCCCTGGTCACCCTACCCTTCCGAGCCCCTGTAGTGCCACATTCCAACATTGTGCCATTGTATGATCATTCAGCACTACTAAAATGGTCCTTCACATGTGTTAAGAGATAGATGAACACTGCAAATTTGAGGTCAATGGACACAGCAAATATTGAAGAAGAGATGCATCCATGTGTCACTGCAAAGAAGAGAAATCCATCCGTCAGACGATCAATGAATTTGAGGAGGAAAAGAAACAACAATTACTGGTCCCAACAGAGCGCAGACCGAGGTATGCTAAATAACTCCTCTCTAATGACCTCCAAGAGGTCAGATGCCAGTCCAAATAGCTCGATGGAATTTAGGCTATTTAGTAAGACAGCCATATTTTTTACCTCGTTGCTTGCCCCTAGTGTTCAGTGTAAATCCAATGCCAAATGGCTGCAAAGTATGAGGTACGACTGCTACAAATGGCAAATGTGACAGAGAAAGGGCCAAATGCAGTAAGGGAGTAATTAAGGGCATTAACGCTTGTCGCTCTACAGAACCGGTACATATTAGATTTGTTAACTGCCATGGATGGCGATGTTTGTGCCAAGATAGGGAGTAGTTATTGCACTGACATGCCGGCAAATGACACCGCAAACAACACACTGTCTGAAGCAATCAATGCCTTGCACACCCCCCACAAGACTATGGTTCACGAAAACGAGCAGAGTGACCAAACAAGAATGGTTTCAGAGAATGTTTTCTTGGGTACTCACCTGGTTATCAGTGCTTATGAAAATAGCAGTTTCGGTTCTTCTATTGACTGCCAGTGCCTTATGTGCATGTCATTTGGGATTGAGATGCTGCCGGGGGGGCAGGAACGGGGGAAAAAATTTGATGGCAATGGGAATGGACAAAATTAAGGAAGAGATTCCCTGACCAGACACATCTAACACAGGAGGGACCGCAAGGGTGTCTAGAATCTGGATACTACAAGAGAAGTTGGGCAGAAAGGACAAAGAAGTGTTGATCAAACATTGATCAAAGGGGGACTGTGAATATGCAGATCCAACACCCACAAAGGGGGTGCACATACAAGCTAAAGAAGTAACGCAGTAAAGCATAAAAGTATGCCAAAAGTAAAGTGAAGGGTGACGTCACGACGCATAATGAACGTATATCACACCTACATTACACCTAACCTTAAGCAACTGTTTTCCACGCCTGGCACCATGGCCCTTGCCTCTATGATTAAAGTTCCTGCCCCAGTATCATCATGTAAATCTGTGACGACGTGGAGGTACAAACTGAAGCATGCCCTACAATTGAAAGACCACGAATGGCCGTTTCCGACTGTGATGCTGAAAATATGGTGAAGGCTTTGCAAATCAGAGCTCTTTTTCACAGGGATTCACACGACTACTTGAACCGTTCTCAGATAATGGAATTGTTACATTCTATTATTCCTTTACGTATTATTGGGAGCAGTGCCATTAGAATAGTTAACCAATGTAAAGAGGAGGAGTTTGTTACATCTTTGGTCTATTTCTTTAGGGATATAATGATTGACTATGTTGCTTATCACTGCCTGCAATTTCTTTTGGTTGGCCATGAGTGCGTTGTAGAGAAAAGTAAAAAACCTCCAAATTTGGACAACGTAGGTGGTGTGTCAAGACGGTGCGAAGTAACCATTATTGCAAAAAAGTGTTCTGATCAACACTGTGTGGCCTTGCAAACGTCCACAATACCTGTGGCTGTCCACTCAAATGTTTGTTTGGTCCCATAGGGTTTGGTGGGTAAAGTGTCTGGCTCGGCTGACAACGATGATCATTGGGAATGGTTGGCAGAGTTGGTCCCTCAGAATAAACTACAGGGTTCCTTGCAGTTCTTTTTTGTTACTTGGTAGGAATAATAGGGGCATCAATATCCATAAGAGCAGGATGGCCTCCTGGATCATATTGATAACTTCAATGTCAGTGTGTTTCATTAGACCTGGCTTTTCAAGCCAATGGTCTTAGATGGGTGGAACACAATTGACGAACTAGCGGTTAAAGGAAGGGTTGGCAGGCCTAGGGGGGGGGGGCTTGCTCTTGGGTGTAAAGAAACCTTTATTGCTGTTTGAAATCTACTGTGATTCACTTAACATACTTGCAGGTAGAATGATATATATTGTTGTGACAGGGAACATTTTCCTCATTAAGTTTATGACCCTTCCTATTGTTTTGAAAGACGTGGAGAGCCTGCTTGGTACTGTGCCACATGCTTCTCCCATCTTACTGTGTGGAGATTTCAATTCTAGGATCCCCAGAAATCAAAACGTTGATGCTGGAGCGAACAATATATATTCCTCTGATATGGTCTATGAGTTAAGGTTGGACTGCTCCTGTCCTCGTGGCATTAGCTGAGCAACTCTGCTTTATTCCAAAGGGTTTTTATGATAATGGCGCATGTCCTTTGGACCATCTCCCTCAGTTCACTAGGACCTCCGGCAATCGCTCTAGCATAATTGACTATGTGTTTGTCGGCAATGCCCCTCTCTGATAATTGATATGTGCATCCATCATAACACTGAGAGTGAATATTTTCCCATCATTTTGAATCTTGATATTTAGGGGTCTGTATCCAGGTATCACACATCTGGGCCACTCTCGATTAACAGTGCACTAAACTCAATCTTGTGGTCATCCACCAAAATTGAGGCTGCATCTGTTACGGCATGAAAGGTATTTGAAGATTTTGTATCTCTTCAGCTCATTTCTGAGCCTGCCTCTAATGTATTGTTCGGTGCTTCTAACTTGATGAAATACAAAAAGTGCGTTGCACTGATTACAGAGAGTATCTTTCCTAAAATGGTAGGAAATAACAGGAGGGCAACAAGATTGAACGGAAAACACAGACATGGTTATGAGAAAGAGATAAGGGACAAAAAGAGAAACAATCAAAGAGAGTTGTGTGCCTTACCACATTCTGTATCCAATCGCACACAGTATGCAATTGGTCCGAGGTTAATCAGGGCTAAATACAAGAAAGGGCTGAGATTACATCGTTATTAAGTGAGTGATAACAATGGCGAGATCTGGTTCTGCCTACTTTAACTAACGATTCACGTACATTTTGGAAGATCATTAATGGAAATGACTTGCCTCATCATGATATCAATTGGGTTCCTGAGCAGCAGTGGATCGCGTATATTTCTAGTACTCCTAGGGGACAGGTACTGGGACAAACTAGCATTGACCACTCCATCAGAGCCCGGAAGTACACTAAAAGCAAGGAGGAGGTCCAAAGGCTGATTAGTATCAGCAAACCCTCTCGTGCTCCCGGCCACGATGGCCTATGCAACCTGTTGATTAAAGATGAGGTCCCATTATGGGGAGATGTTTTGTTCCACCTCTTTGCTTGTATTGTGTCCACTCAGACCATTTCTCATTCTTGACATGACAGCTGTTTAGTACATGTGCTGAAGAAAGGAGCCTCTGCAGATCACCACAATTTTCACCTTTTGGTAATGCTCGATGTACCAGCCAAGGTTTTTGCCAGGGTCTTTCTTGCAGAACTAACTAGTTTGGTGGAAGCTGAACACATCATACCATTAAACCAAACTGGTTACTGAAAAGGCTGTAGCACTACAGTAAATGTCTTAGCTCTAAAAACTGTTATCCAAAAATCATGGCTGACACGTAATAGACCTGTCCATGTTTCATTCATAGACTATAGCGCTGCCTTTGATGCGGTTGATAGAGAAAGACTTTGGGGGAAACTGACTAGCTGGGGGATTTCTCCTGTTTTTTAAAAATGATTAAGTTGTTGCATGACGAGACCGGGGTTAAAGTGCGGCTGAGGATAATGGGGGGACCTCCAGCTGAATTGATACCTACAAAGGAGTCAAGCATGACTGCATTTTGTTCCCATGTTGTTTCATTTGTGTCTGTCTGATACGGGGAAGGCTTTGGTGTATTTGACTTGTATACCACCTAAATTGGGAGAGGAGATGTTACAAAGGATGGGTTACCCTGATGATATTGTCCTCCTTGATCTAACTCCGGAGGGCTTCAAACTGCCTTCAATGATCTTTATTCCTACTTGGCTGTGAACTTACTAAAGATAAACACTTCTAAAACCAAGATTATGGTGTTCAATTTCAAACGAAAAAGGGCGGCCAGAACTAATTGCAAAATGAATGGAGTTTCCATTGAGGTAGTTACTCACTACACGTACTTTGGCATCACTTTGGAGACCAAACTCACCTTTATTGTCCATCTCGACAAACTTAAGGTCGGAACAGCACAAACACTGGTTGGCATTTATTCCTTTGCATGCAAAGGGGGAGGCTATTCTGTTGAGACTTCGATCAAACTGTACTCTACGAAAATATTGCCCATTATCACATACGGGGCTGAGGCATGGGTACTTGGAAGTTGAGATGCCATCTCCAAATTAGAAATAACTATTTTAAAGAACATTTTAAGGCTACCTTAATTTACTTAGCCAAAAATGTTTTACCTGTAGTTTAATATACTGCCAGTCAGAGAGCGAGTTCTGCTTGATTACCTAACTCTGTATTGGAAATTAGCACATGCTGAGAAAAACTCACTCATGGTTGGCTATTTGAGGTGTTAGGTAGTAAAACCTCTTTCATGCGGCTAAGTGTTTTAGCATCAATAAAAAGGGAACCTGACAAGTGGACTCTCAGTTTTCAGGATGATCCTTTAGTGATGAATCTAAACTCTTACAAAAGAATAATGACGGTCTTACTGAAGACTTTTACTCATGACCAGCGGATTGTTAACCTGCCTCTAAATCAACCGGTGAATGGTTCATACCATATGTATTAGAGCGACAGCAGGCACCCTCATAGATACAGCACTTCATTGACAATCCCCTGGTGTGGGATTACATGTGTCTCAAATTTAATGCAGTCAACTCATTTGAGATCATTGGGAGATGGCTCAAGATCTCTAGGAATGAAAGATGTTGCTGTCTCTGTGGTCAATTAAAACTGGAATCGGCTTGTCACCTCCTTTTTTAGTGCTATGCACAAACTAGGGCAATTACAGCTGTAGGATATGATAACCACAACAACAGAAAGGAGCAGGGAAACTCTGTACTCTGGACCAGAGTATTATTGTACCACAGAAATCCGGAAAAATTGTCCAGAGAGCAGAACTGTGTTGCTTACAAATTGTATCAATTTTATTTAGTCATGATACAGGAATTTGAAAAATAGTCAATTAATGACACAGTGCTTTAAAGAACATATTATTAAATATCACAACAATAGTGGTACATATAAAACATGGCTAAAATTAGTCCATCATCCAAACCATTCATAGTGCAACATTCAACGTGACAATCAACCAGACACCAATAGCTAAAAATGACAAAATTAATTCATAATGGGGAGCGAGAACAATCCTCACATCCCATCTATTGATTTTAATATATTTTTTTTGTTTTATAGAAGCAGAGAAACATACAATAGAAAAAATGTATTAAAACAATCTATCGCAAGGGCGGATCTAGAGGTGAACATATGGTGTAGATCACATGCCTTGGGGACAAAACTCGGATATGATAACCACCACTGCTGATGATCTTTGGGACATTTTCATGTCCGGAACAAATAAAGGATGTATTATTCATTTTACTAAATTATGGAAAACATTTTTTAGATACTATTGATTTTAGAATAATGATGTGTTTTATTCTTTATGATGTTGATTTTATGTATTTGATTGGAATGAATTGTATTAAAAGTTCTTAATTTAACTGTACAATACTAAATAAAAAATGTTTAAAAAAATGACACCTAGTGCACCACACATTAGGGAGTAGGCCGCTGCACAGGGAAGTGCATGTGTGAGAACTCAGTACTCGCATGTATTTTTAAATAGTACGTAACTAGGGAAAGCTAAGCATGGCTGCCGCAAGGAAAGTGCACGTGCAGCAATAGTAATATTGTTGTATTTTTTAAGTGTAAATTAGAAGTGTAATGAGTTGAAGGGTTAGGTATATTAATGAATAACAATTTGGCCATAATTAATAGGCCGAGGGCAGACTTGACACAAGCCATTTTTTTGTTGTTTTGAAAGGCCACAACTCATTTCAGGATTGAAGTTCTGCTGACACTTGCTGAAATGCTAGATCAGCTCCCAGAGGGTGAGAAAAACAAAAAGCCCACCGTAGCTAATTAATTGTTGCAGAAGCAAAGATTTCTGATGGGAAGAGAACTTCAGTCGAATGCCAGGTGCAGTCCCACACAATAATTTGAAGGACTTCAGGCTGTGTAACAAGGGCCCAGGCAGCAAGTACAGTAGCAAAAGAAAATAAATGGGAGAAATTCAGTTTCACCAACAGTCTCCTGCAAAGTTCTTTCTACCTAGAGCTGGCATGATGCAAGAGAGGAGACAGGGAGAAAACAGGTGCGGGGGGGATAAGGGAAGAGGTGAAACAATCAGGGGGCTGTGATATGGTGTTTCAAAGGCTGTAACAATGCCCCTGACCTTGTTGCTGTTCCCTCATAATTCTATTGGATAGATTTGGTGGGATGCTGTGGCTCACGCTGTCTCCAAAGAAGGGGTCCAATCCGCATTCAGGGAGTTATAAACTTGTACATTAGCGGATGCCAACCAACGGCAGGGCAGAGTTTCTGCAGGTCAGCAGATAATGATTCAATTGAGGGGAGGGACACTTGAGGGTCATGACGTCATGAAGGGGTGTTGAGGGTGATGTTCCAGGAAATATTTTTAACTCATTAGAACATTTAATATATACAAACATATACGGGATCTGTGACGACCTACCAATTATGTATTAGCACATCCCCAAAATTGTAATGATTGACAAAAAATGCTAATGAGTGATTTCCTTGTATAAATAGTCAAGCATTTCTGGGTGGAGTTGATAATGTATTACAGTTCAGGTCCATAGTGCTGTTTTTTCTCCCAGTCGAATGTGTAATAAAGCTGTTTTTTTTTTCTTGAACGGTATACTCTTCTTTTGGATTACTTTTGTATTTTTCCTGGATTGCCCCTGACATGCCTGAATAAGGGTCAGGTCCTCTGGCCTGGATTCTGGATATTGTCTGGAAGGGTGATGATGAGGTACTGTGAGTATCTGGATGCTAGAAAAGGTAACTGGACTGGACGGCCCCATCAAACATGGCATTGTGATAGACAGGGACATGGACACAAGTGGCATGATGGGTTAGCATACTAGTGATATGATTGATAGGCAACGCAGGGTTTAACATCAATTTGAGGGTACAGCATTCCATTTTTGATGAGAATATCTGAAACACGTCCTACCAGGAATTCAGTAAAGGGTAGACCATGGGGGTTGTGGAAACGTACATTTAGTTAATGGCACAGAGGGTTTCTCCCCTACTCCTAGAGTAGGTAGTGTGTAGGAGCCACCAGAGTGCAGTCAGTGCCTTGCAGCTAGTGCTAGTAATCCACTGAAGGCACTGTAATGGGCTTCACGGGGGACAGATGGTGAAGGAATGGCGTTGACTATCCCTTTATTATGATAGTAGGTGTGTGCATTCCAAGGCTCCATCCACATTGGGGAAACCCACAATTGAATAGAACTGTACCTTGGTGTGATTTAGGACCAAGGGTCTGTGGGGAAGGCAATGTGGCACTACATCCATCTCATCATGGCAGATAACACCTGTGAAAGGATGGGGGAGAAGCATGACTGGGTAATGCCATACACCAGGTCCACATTGTGCTGGAAACAGTCCCTGGCACAGAAATGGAACATTGTGATGGGTTCAGCCGAGGGAAAATGATGGTGACTCTTTTCCTGACAGGCAGTAAGGAGAGCTTGATTTCTACCAGAAGGCTGAAGATGAGGAGTAGTATTCAATCGACTCACTGAGTTCCTTGACACTCACAACCTTCAGGACCCTCTTCAATCAGGCTTCTGACCTCTGCATCCTACTGAGTCAGCTCTCCTCAATGTCAGCAACTTCATCAATTCCTCTCGGCATGCAAACTTTTCATCTATTCTTATTGTTCTCGACCTCTCTACTGCCTTCGATACTGTTGACCATACTGACCTTCTCTCTACATTATCGCTCATTATTTGGCTTGGTTTGCTTCATTCCATTTTTAGATGTACTGGAACAGCCTTACCTCCCCACTCTGCCCCCTTACTGTTGGAGTTCCCCAAGGGTCTGTCTTTGATCCACTTCTCTTCACTCTATATACTTCAGCTCTCAGCGCCATGATCTCCTCTTATGGCTTCTCCTTTCAACTCTTCACTGATGACAATCCGATCTTCTTCTCCTTTCAATCTTTATCCAATGATCTGTTGTCAAACATGTCAAACTGTCTCTCTGCCATCAAATATTGGATTGAGTCTCACTCACTCATGCACCACTCTACTAAGAATAAAGTTCTCTTTTTCCCAGCCAAACAGGCTATCTCTTCCACTCCCCCTCTTCTTCTCTTCTCTGCTCACTTCCTTAATATCTCAGCTTCCGCTCGTAACCTTGGTGTCATCTACGACCCATCACCAACTTCTTGCTGTTCATCTCCAAATCTACTACTACAGCCAGACACAACCTCCTCAATATCAGAAAAATCTGTCATCTTCTTGCTTTCAATACTGCTAAACAGCTGACCTCCTCCTTTTTTCTACAATACTGTGCCATTCTCCTCTATGGCCTTCCCAAATATGCTTTTTGACCTATGGACAAAGTCCTGAACTTTGCGGTCAGCAAACTTTTAAAGCTTTCTTGCTTTACCTCTACCTCCTCTGCCCGTTACCAGATTTGCTGGCTATCTATGAAACAAAACACTAAGTATAAACTTCTCCTCATTATCTTCAAAACTATCCATGGACTTGCCCTAGCATACCTATCTGCTCATCTTACTCCCTACTCTCTTCCTCGCTTGTTAAGATTGTCCTCAGCTTATCTCCATCACTCGAGCCCCATGTGCTCCCTCTTGTTTCCGATCTCCTCGCTCCCCTACTCTGGAAAACACATCCTCTCCCCTTTGTTCTACTTCAACTCTACCAATATTTAAAACCAACTTCAAAGCTCTCCTTCTTTCTGAAGAACCTGTTTACGAGCACTCTACGCTAGTCCAGCACCCTGTTTTCCTCTCTCCCTACCCTTCATGGACAACCCTACAGCACTTTTCCATCACCCCTCCATCTTTAATTTAACACTTTTGTCCACTATTCCGTTCCTATGTCATTCTGTCCTGTTCTCATCTTTGGTTTATGTTTCCACCTTTCCCTGCAACGGCTGGTCTTCAATTCACATTATCTCAACCCATTGTCATGGTGCATGCTCCCAAAACCCTGAAACTGGTGAGCCCATCCCTGCCTCTGGCTTCCTTGGGGACTTCTCAGGCCCCAGCTAGGCTTACCTGGACTCAGTCCTGGCACCACTGGCTCCAGGCTCATGGTAGGTTTTAAACATATGGTGCATATACTTGTCTCTGAGATGCTGAGTCATTCTGTACAGAGTGTGGCTTGGGACTATTTTACCTGCGAGGCAGGATACAGTTAAGGGGACAATTTTCCTGGAACTACTTGCAAGGCTATTTAAACCGCACTCTTATTCTTCATGCCTAAAATGGAAGGTGCCTCTGATTCCTGACCTATTGGATCAAGTTAAAGATGCCCGAATTTACACCAAGTTAGACCTCCGCGGAGCATAGCACCTGGTACGGATCAGGAAAGGGGACGAATGGAAGACTGCTTTCCACACCAAATATGGGCTATTTGAATGCCAGGTGATGCCCTTTGGCCTTTGCAACGGCCCAGCGGTGTTCCAGTATTTCATGAACAATGTTTTACGAGAAATGATTGATGTATGTGTCGTAGTATACATCGACAACATTCTGGTATACTCCCGTTCAGAGCAAGAACACATGAAACATGTCCGGGCAGCTTTGGAGAAACTTCGACAACACAAACTATTTGCAAAGCTGGAAAAATGTTTTTTCCATGTTAATGAGGTTGAGTTCCTTGGATTTATCCTAACCCCTCATGGTGTGTGCATGGATTCACGAAAGGTTGATGCCATTCTCAACTGGCCGTCGCCAACCTCGATTAAAGGAGTTCAGAGTATGCTCGGATTTGCAAACTTCTATTGTCGTTCCATTCCAGGATTTTCGCAAATAGTGCACCCCATCACCACTCTGCTGTGCAAAAACAAGTGTTTCCAATGGTCCGAAGAGGCTGAGAAAGCCTTCCAGGAGCTAAAACAAAGATTCATCTCAATCCCAATCCTGAAACACCCTTGTCCAGATTTACCGTACGTGGTCGAAACGGATGCTTCCAGTCTGGCAATGGGCGCAGTCCTTTCACAAAGGGACCCCGAAACTGGTCAACTGCACCCAGTAGCCTTTTGGTCACGGAAGTTTATGGCTCCCGAATTGAATTATGCTATTACAGAAAGGAACTGTTAGCCATCAAGGCAGCCTTCAAAGCCTGGCGGCATTACCTCTTAGGGACTAGGCACACCATCACAGTAATTGCTGACCATCGCAATTTACAGTACCTAAAGGTGGCAAAAGCTCAATCATCTCGCCAACTCCGAAGGGCATTATTTTTTGCTGAGTTTGACTTTGTAATTACTTACCGACCTGGCTGTTGAAATGGCAAGGCAGATGCACTGTCCTGGATAGGAGTAGACAAGGAATACGCCAATCCTGACCCAGTGCCCATCATTCCTGCTGAAAACATTCTTGGAATTACTTTGTCTCTAACGTTAGAAGACATTCAAGAAAGAATCTCTCATCTCATGGACTCCAACCGCTTAAAGAATTGGCCGACCAAAAGTCCTCACCATTCAGTCACAAACCAATTACCCTATTTTCAAGGACGTCTCTACCTTCCTAGCAGAGAACTTCAGGAAAAGGTCATCTCACATTACCATGACTCATTATTAGAAGGTAATCCTGGAATTGCAAAAACTGAGGCCAAGGTCAAACGGCATTTTTGGTGGCCAACATGGCGTAAAGACATCAAGCAGTTTGTACTATCCTGTGGAGTTTGCGTTCAAAACAAGGCCCAAAAAGAAAAAATCACCAGGCCTGCTTCAGCCATTAGACATCCCACCTACACCTTGGCATACCCTATCTCTTGATTTTATAACAGACTTGCCTCCTTGTAACGGGTTCAAGACAATTTTAGTAGTGGTGGATTTGTTTTCGAAAATGGTCCATTTCATCCCATTAAAAGGATTGCCTTCAGCTTCAATTCTGGCTAAAGAATTTCTGGAGCAGATTGTCCGACTTCACAGATTTCCTTCCAATATGATCTCAGACCGTGGCAGCCAGTTTATCTCACGCTTCTGGAAGAAATGTTACGAGTTAGCTGAAATCGACATAAGACTTTCCACCAGTCTCCATCCCAAAACTGATGGCCAGACAGAGAGGACAAACAAGACCTTTGATCAATATCTCAGGTGCATGTTACATCAAACTGAAGGCAGCTGGAAGGATGTTTTATGGATCACAGAGTATGCCTATAGCAACTCCCTACATTCCAGTACAGGTGAAAGTCCCTTCTATACACTCTACAGGTTACACCCGCGAACTTCCAATCTCGATCCGCCGCAACTTCTGGAAATGCCAGCTGTGAAAAGTTTGCACTCTACCATCTCCCAAGCCTTCAAACAAGCAATGGATCATCTAAAGCAAGCTAAGGAAAGGTACAAGAAATCAGCCGACGTGCATAGAAGTGAAGCTCCAAGATATCAGGTTGAGGATGAAGTCTGGTTGGCGTCAAAGCACATACCTGTGAGAGGGCCTCGTACCTTCAACCCCAGATATTTAGGTCCATATACCATTAAGGCCATTATCAATCCGGTGGCTAGGAAATTGGACTTACCCCCGCACATAAAGATTCATTCTGTGTTTCACGTCTCACTTTTGAAACCAGTGCAACCTGGAACACGAGTTGTCACAGTAAACGGGGAACCTGAGTTCGAGGTTAAAGAAATTCTTGACTCAAAAATCACCAAATCCAAACTATTTTACTTGATAGACTGGAAAGGGTACGGACCACATGAAAGAGCATGGGAACCTAGCGAGAATGTGCATGCCCCACAGTTATTAAAAAGGTTCCACCGCAATCACCCAACAAACCAGGACCAATGGGTGAGTCTGCCTTTAGGGGAGCCCTGGGGGGGGAGTGCTGTCATGGTGCATGCTCCCAAAACCCTGAAACTGGCGGGCCCATCCCTGCATCTGGCTTCCTTGGGGACTTCTCAGGCCCCAGCTAGGCTTACCTGGAATCAGTCCTGGCACCGCTGGCGCCAGGCTCATGGTAGGTGTTAAACATATGGTCCATATACTTGGCTCTGAGATGCTGAGCCATTCTGTACAAGGTGTGGCTTGGGACTATTTTACCTGAGAGGCAGGATACAGTTAAGGGGACTATTTTCCAGAAACTACTTGCAAGGCTATTTAAACCGCACTCTGCAAACTGAACACGCTTCGTGTTATTCTGCACTCCTGCAGCATAACGCTCACCGTGACAGTCCAGCTCTTGCTTCCCTTCTGCCACGCCCGTCCAGAGTCTTCTATCCATCGGCACCTGTGAAAAGAGAAGAACAGGAGTTATTCACGCATTGAAGGCCTTACCTGCTGAACATCCTGACCTCGCCTTCTTCTTACCCACGGAACGCCGCATCTGCAGAAGAACAGAAGGTACCCTCTCGGGTAACTACTCACCTGAATCGGCCACCTCCAGGAACTCCATCGAGCAGATCTCCATCATTCTGCACCGCACCACCACTCGACACCGTCAAACGGTTCTTCCATCTTCTTCCTGGAATTGCGCCGCACCTGCCGAACAGAAAAGACAAAGCAGGTTAGTCGCACACAGCAAAGGAAAGCTAAATAAAGCGAACAATTAGCGTGTCCCGCACAGCGCTATACTTACCGGCAGGAATCCTGCTCATCATTGTCAGAAGAGTCATTCCATCATCCGTAAACCGCTTAATGCCGCACCTGAAAGACAAGAACGAACATTAGATACCTTGAGCAGAAAGACTTAAAGCAGCTTTTCCAAGGAGTTATTGGAATAGAGACTTACCTGCTTACTCCGGTCCTTCCACTTCAGCAACTTCCATCGGATCAGTAAAGTAACTTGATCCTGGGCCAGAGTGTGCAGGACTGAGAGCTCACCCATTAAAACCAAGGTGAGCCAGAGGAAGAGAAGGAAAATCGGAAGGAGGTGAAAACCAAAACCAGCTCCATTCAGTTGGCTAATATCTTGTTTCGACTTGCAGGCGAACATCTCCTGAGGCAAGAACGAAGGGAAGATGCAAGCTAGCACCCTCATTTAAGCAGAGCAAGACTAGTGCAGACATCATCCTGCGAACACGAGCACACCCCCATGGAGACCAGGTGAGCGTGACACCCATTGCCAAGGACCCATGTTCTCCACTCAGTTATCAATGGTAATTTCTGTATGCTTTTTTGTGCCAAAAATGCATATCTTTCCCTGTGGTTTTTAAAATCAATAAATGAAACAATAAATAAATACATGGTGGGCATGACCAGGGAGTAGGTAGTAAGGACCTGGTGGACTATGAGGTCTCGATAGTATAGCTTGGGCTAGTACACCCTATGTGGGTAGTGCCTTCGGGTTCCCCTACCCCTTCTCCCATCCTGGCATTGCTTCTTGATTGTGGTCAGGAGTACAGGCTGATGCACATCCTGGGGTAGGCTGGGTTGGCTGGGGTAGGGGCTGGAGTCCAGGCTGATGGAGTGACTGGATTAGGGGTTGGGGGCTGGATTGTAGGCTGCCTGGATAGGGGGGTCCAGGCTGATAGGGTTGCTGGGGTAGAGGCTGGGGCCCAGGCTGTTAGGCTGCCTGGGTTGCGGGTGAGATCCTGTCTGATGGGTGGCTCAAGGTAGTGGCTGGGGTTCAGGTTGATGGGCTGGCTGGGATAGTCTGTAGTCCAGCTTATTGTCTGCTACCTGGCGTAAGGACTGGGGTCCAGACGGAAGGACTGAGGGGCTGACAAGGTAGGGGCTAATGTCCAGGCTAATTGGCTGCCTGGCGCAGGGGCCTGTGTCCAGGCTAATGGGCTGCTTGGGGTAGTGGCAGGGGTCCAGGCTGAAAGGCTGCCTAGGGTAGGAGCTGCTGCTGATGCTGCTGGGCCACCTGTGTCTGGAACAGGGTTCTCCTTAGCTGATGGAGTTGAAGGGAAAATTGTAGTTCTCCTTCTATGATGCTTGGAAAAGTGAGCCTGCTGTATTCTGTTGCTTTAATGCAGCCCCCATCCCCCAGTTAGTGGTTCTTTGCATGTGTGGCTTGTTGAGAGAGTTGCATGACTTGTAATGAAGACTGTTGCCTCCTGTGTGAAAGGCCAATTTACTCTGCCAAATTGCACCTACTCTGAAGAGCTGCTCTTTTTTGGAGTGCAATGTTCAGTTAGCATTCCTATAGGTGTAATTTGTAGTCATGAATGTTATGTGCAAAACTATAGCGTAAAATCTGTTGCATAAAGTCTGCATTCTTTGTATGCCTTACGCATATGGTGGTTACCCCGGTGCTTGATATTGTAATGTCAGAGTGCACATGCATATGGGACTAGTATGTGGCAGTGTGTGAATTCAAGCCATAAAAAGTTTATTCCTTGGATTTATGTCACTGTTTTACACTCCAGGGACTTACAAATGAGCTCCTAAATATAATTGACACCTCCTGAAGACTAAGGTTTTGTAGGATTCTGAAACTTTATCATTCCATGACATGGGTGCCTACTTTTTCACTCCATTTCTTTTGGGGTATTAGATGTTTCATTTTCCTGAAACACAATGCTGCAGAACATGAGATGCAAGATTGTGTACAAAGACACTGAGGAAAGTTGGCAAGTCTTGTTGAAAGGCTTGCTGTGATTTGGCTAACATCATTATTGTTTCATGGCTGTGATGGCCATGCAGACAGGCTAATTGACAGGAAATTCTACCATACATCGAAAATACCCAGAAACATCCAGCCACAACACAGAGACAGCAGAGACACAGAACACATTCCTTTGGTTTGCTTGCCACATACCATCCAGCACTAACACATCTGAATGGGATTGTTAAGGTTCTACACCAATAATCTGCAGAGATGTTAATGTTGGTGCCTATGCGCTCAGGTGGATCTGCAAGCAAGAAGGTGGGGTTGGTTAGTCGGGTGAAGAGGGAGTAGGAAAGTCAGAGAAGTGGTGTTCATTTGGTGGCTTCAGTTCTGTTTTCACCATGCGCTGAGCTTTGGTGTGAATATCGAACCGATGTGAGACCTCATGTGCTGTTGGTGCGGTTTATGTGTTATTTGTTTGTTGTTGCGGTGAGATGAAGTGCGTGTCGTATGCTGATTGAGAAGATGGTTGTGTGGATTTTCGTGTGAATTAGGTATGCAGAGATTTGAGCATGGGGTTAGTAGGTTATATATCTTAATCTATATAACTCTTGTTCCAGGTATCCAGTTGTCCTACAGGTAGGCATATTTTCCAATTTTCTTTCCCGTCCGTCTTATTGTTATGAGTGATGGTGTGGCACGTTCCTAGCTGTGGTTTTTTTTTTAGCTTAATGTAATGGGAAGGGCATGTCTTGTCCTCCCCTTAGGTGTTGCTGCTGTAAATTAGCAGCCACCCACTCCCTTGCTATCTATTTCCATCGATGGTCCATTGGTGCCTGTGTATTTTGTAGGCCAAGGTGTTATTGCTATTTCGTCCTTGCCCTTCCACCCCGATCTATCTGTGTTTAATCTATGGTATCTTCCTATCATATCTATCTCTCAGTCTGTAGTTGATATGCTGTAGATTGTTCTTCCTTAACTTCTGTTTGTGGGCGATAGCTTGGGGGGATTGAGAGGATCGCTTGATGATAAACTGAGCGACATCTTCAAAGAAGTTCCCCTAATTGCATTCAAACAACTGAGAAGCCTTGCCTAATCTCTGACCAGGAGTACGTTACCACTAGATCAAGAACAAGGAAGATATGGAACATTAGTAGATGCAAAACGCGCCAACACATCTGCACTGGATGTGCCATAACAAGCCTGCAGAACAAGTCCAGACTGATAGGAGGGAAATACAGCGTGGTTTATCCAATTTTGTGTACCTCATCCAATGCAAAAAGTGCATGAAAGGCAGTTAGGTTGGTGAGACCTGGAAGGAGATGCATGAAAGGATGAACCGACACAGATACACCATCTCGAACCATGAAACAGAAACAACTGTGGGTCATCACTTCACACAGGATAGGAACTCACTGCAGCATCTACCAGTGATGGTTTTAAAAGGTGGCCTCTCCAATACCACACACACAAGAACGTGGGAGCTCAAGTACCTGAAGATGCTTGACCTAAAACATAGCGCTCTGATCATTGATATAGTTTTTATGACACACCATGGCCAACTTTGAGCCCACTTCCAGCAATGGGATCAGATCACAAAGTCAGAAGAAAGCCCTCCAGTTCGATTGCTGTCCATCTGCTGTTGGACACTGCTGCTCAGGACCCCTAATAAGTGAGGGGCACAGGGAACTGACAATGGAAATCTTGGCCGACAAATCTCAAAAAGTTGGCACCTAATACTGAGCATGGAACATGCTGAGATAACAGTTGACACTGCACCGTTCAACAATGGGTAACATATTTTGGATTTGTCACACTTTCTAACAAGCGTGAAAACCATTGTTAAGCCTGAGGCACACTTAGGTAACATTGGAGACTGCACCAATTAAACCCAAACAGCATATTTTGTAGTGTCACATTGTATACCAGCCAGGTAACCTTAGCAGCTGCATTGACATCACTACAATGTTCTGACACTACATAGAGGCTGCAGAACCTATCTGTGTGAGAAAAATGCAATACTGACCATGTTTCTCAATTATATGTTTTTAAAACCTCTTGTTCCAATAAGCCTTTTAAAATAACATAGGTCATTTTAGGAAACCACCGAGACCCACTTTAGCATTGCTTGGGCCTAACTTACATGTGAACAGGATTCGCTGTTCCGTGTTTTTTGTTGTTAAATGCAACTTTCAGATAGAATTGTGTAATATAATGATTTGTTCCATCTCTGCATAGTATTTTCAGTTAGTTCAATAAAAGGTATCAACAGCTGTATGCAGTGAGATTTTAAATTTGGACTAACATGGTGTTGAACATTTTTCTTTGCACTATTAAAATAAGTAACTACAAATACATAACATACAAACGTTGCACGTCAGGCACTTGGTGTTCAGTTCTTATACAGGGTGTGTTGAAATTTGGGTGCCGTGTGATGCACATTGCGGTGCATTGTTTCCAGCTGTGCACTATATAGATTGACATGTGGTTGCCTGTTTATGGCTGTATTTGTTGGGCTTCCCAACTATTTATTTTATTAGGTGGAGCATTAGGCCTGTTTTCCCTGTGCAACTTGTGATACACGTCGTTGTGTGTTTTGAAATGCGCATTGATGAATTATGCGGCATGTCAGGGTTCATTTTCCGAGTGTTGGTTTGTTTAGAAGTATCGCATGATTCACATTGTAGTGCTTTATGATTTGCACATATAGGCTCACGGAGATATGATTTGATATGGCATTTATAACGCAACTATGCACAAGTGTTTCAAGGCGCCACGAGCCAAGGGAGGGGGAACAGAGGGAGGACAAAGACAGCGATCTTACTAGGCCAGGGGACATTGAGATCGCTCACGTGCAGGGGAGGGGGGGAAGGGAAAGTGCAGGGGCAAGGGGAATGGGGCAGTGCAATACATAGGATCAACAGTAAAAATAAAACAATAAGTAAAAAGTGAGGTCAGCTAGTGGCAAGTGCAGGTGTAACTACATACATCAAGTGTCAAGAGCTGGTGGGGATTGTCGGGATACAGAAACAGCCCTGAAGTGCAGGGGTTGCCTGGGAGGCAGTGCAGTTGTGCAGCTGGCAGGTTAGGCGACATGGGGCCGATATCAGAGGGTAGTCTGGTGACCAGTGCAGTTTAAGTCAGACGTTCACAGAGGAGAGGCGGAGAGAAAGCAGAAGCAAAGAGGAAGGTCTTGAGGTGCTTCCAGAACCAGAGATGGTTCTCTTCAAGTTTCAGGGAGGCAGGGAGGCTGTTCCAGAGGGAGGCCCCAGCCGAAGAAAGAGATATGCCACCAGCTTGTTGCTTGGAGAAACGGCTGACTCTGAGGGAGCTGGAGGCGGATGACCGAAGAGCTTGAGAAGGAAGATATTTAGGAAGACAGAGTTGAAGGTTTTGAGGCCCCATGCCCAAGAAGGCCTTGTGGACAATGCAGAGGGTTTTGAAATTAATCCTCGCAGCCACTGGGAGACAGTGCAGAGATTTCAGTCCTGGAGGGATACGATCCTTGAGCTTGAGGCCACGGACAAGTCTGGCAGTCCTGTTCTGGATGAGTTGCAGAGGGCGTAGAGTTGAAACAGTCAGCTTTAGAAAGAGGCTGTTGCAGTTGCCCAGCCTAGAGAGAACTCGAGCTCTGGAGACAAAGAACTTCTGGGGGAAGGAGAGGAAAGGAAGAATACCTCTGAGGAGGTCCAGCTGGTAGTGGAACTTCTTAGAGACATCAGATATGTGAGGATAGAAGGAGAGTGTGGAGTCGAAGATGACCCCGAGGTTTTTAGCCTCACCGATGGGAGAAGGAGGAGGGCCAAGAGAGGCCGGCCAGAGTGCGACAGGAAAGGAAGGAGCAGGTGTGCCGGTGAGGAGAATATCAGTCTTACTGGCATTAAGGCAGAGATCATTGGCAGCACACCACTCCTGGATAGCAGCCAGACAGAGATGAGAGAAGGAGAAGAGGTGGCGGAAGGGAGCCTGAAAATGAGCTGTCATCCTCATTGCACTGAAAGTTGAGGCAGACAGTAGCAATGAGGTGGGCAAGAAGTGCCAGGTATTGGTTGAACAGCCAGCTAGAAAGGTTAGACCCCTGGGGAACACCACAGCTAGAGATAGAGGAGAGGGAGGACCCAAGTTGGACCTGGGAGGGTCGATCAGAGAGGAAAGAAGTCATCCAAGCCAGGGCCTGATCGGTGATACCCAGGTTATCACAGAGATGTTTGAGCAGGATGGCATGGTTGACCGTGTCAAAGGCAGATGAGAGATCAAGTAAGATGAGGACACAGGGGGTATTGGAGTCTAGGTTGGAGAGCAGGTCTTCACAGATGTTCAGGAGAGCAGTTTCCATGCTTTTGGCAGCTCTGAAGCTAGACTGATGATCATGGAGACAACCAACCGATTCACTGTGAAGATTTAACTGGGAGATGGCCCGCTTTTCCAGGAGTTTGCCCATGAAAGGAGTGATGGAGATGGGGCGGTAGTTAACAGGGTAGGAGGGGTCAGATTTGTACATTGGTGCAGAAGAATCATCACTGCAAAATTAAGGATCATTTGGGGATATGTAAGTAAGTGGTCTGACCACACGTTAAGGACAGGACCCGCTGAGGGACCTCGTAGTAGGGAGGTGGGGATTAGCGGCACCCGTGACCTTACCAGTGCCGGTAATCCCCTACCGCCTTCCGTTAGTCTTGGAAACTCTATTTCCTTGATCATTTCCCTGACCTCCGAAAGGAAGAGGACTAACAGTAGACTGATTCTAGGGTTCCTCAGGATAGCGGCTCATCTCCCGCTTTCAAGGGAGAGTATTTTAATCCCTCTTATAACTAGTGACAGTTATAAACGTGTGTGGTCCATCCTCGTCTATGAAACCCACAAGCATATGGACCCAGTGGTCACAGGTTATGAGATTGTTGCAAGCCTGACCAAGGAATTGTGTGGCTCATGATTCCATGTGTGCTTGCTGTGTCTTTTAATCTGTGAGTTAGTTAGTGTCCCCTAACATCTTAGTCTAAATAGGAACATTTGACGTCTTCTTAATACGTGATTATGAGTTTAGCGGGCCACGGGAGGATCTCCTATGCTTTATTTTCCTTGAAACAGTGAATATCTACTTAGGTGTTGTATAATGTCCAGGAGTGTAGAGGCTTTTGGCAGGTGGCTACTGTTTGATGCATGTGAGGGTGCACATTTTTGTCGAGTTTTTCTGCTGGGTGTGTTGACACGCCGGTGCCATGTGGTACACACCAGGGTGCATCTTGTGATTCTGATTTGAATGTGGTATTGTGCATGGGTCCTACACTCTTTGGGCAGAGTGTGTTACAGGATTAAATGTTATGATTTGCCCGTTCAAGGCATGTGTGATGGTGGAGTGCTCTTGCGTGCCTGTGAGGATACATGGTTGTGTTCAGAGGGAGGTTTGTGATGGGTTATGTTTGTGTATCCGCACCTTTATTTCTTATGTTGTTACATGCTGCAGTAGGGTTGTTGTTGAATCGAGAGTTCCTCCCTCATAACCAAATTGTGTGTTTTGTGCTACCAAATAGCCCAAACGAACTAGGACTGAATGAACATCTCCTGAAATAACTGAGGAGGTTGGCATGTTTGATATTCATCTGGTCTACACAATTACTCCCCACTCGTTTTTGTTCCCTTTTAACACTTACTCAAATTGTAAAGCAACCAGAAATGGGACGGCTACTGTCATTCTATGCCCTGTGTAAAGTGTTCTCATTCAAAACACATATTCTCTGCTTTCTCCAATAAATACAAATATAATCATGTTTTCCTGTTTTTTTCTTTTCTTGTTGTCGTTCAGCGATTAATTGTGTGTGCTCGTGTGGCATGAATGTTGCATGGTTGCTGCAGGACTCATGCATTCATTACAACGTGTCTGATTGATGTAGTGTGTAATGTGGAGAGAGTGATTCGTGAGAGAGCAGCGCGAGATTTCACAGAGTGACATTTGATGGATTGCTGGCTCAGCCATCGGATGTGCCCGTGGGCCACTCTGTGCTTGTCTACAGACCCTCTGCAAATAAACAATTTCCTTTCTTACATGAGACTAGGTACTTAATTTTTAAGTGTGTGTGTGTGTGTGTCCGCGCGTGTCCATGCGCAATGGCCGAAGTGCAGGCCCAACATGCTACTGTGGGCCAGTTTTGTTGTTCGAAGTGGGCTAGTGTTTTTGGCCAAAGTGGGCCAGTTTGAGGAGTTACTTCCCTCTGCAAATAGTAGTTTGAGCCAGTTTGCAGAACGAATGTTCTTTACAATGTACCCAAGGTACTGTTGCAGTGCATGGCAAGGATGGGGGATGTGGGGGCTTCCCTCCACCACACAGATACACCAGCACAAGCCTATCCGCTTGGGTCGAGGCAGGAGAACAGCGCCATCCCTGCTTTCCCGGGACACTAGAAAACAGCAAGGAATTATGGAGGCAGTTACCAGAAGCTGCCTCGGGGAGTAGGACCCTACCAAGGTGGGACATGTTCCTGATCTGACTCCGGAGCTTTAGTGGGAACTTAGTTCAAAACCTGACACATAATGGCAGCCTGGTGGGTTCCATCTCACCCCTCCGACCCTGCACACAAAATGTTTCACCAATGTAGGGGGGGTGATGAGCAAGACACCAGAAGACACTACAAGATAGAGGGGCTCTTTGGAGAACCTAGGACCCAAATTCCCTATAGAGGACATAGGAGGGGAGAATCAGCCATGCAACTTCACCCATGCCCAAGACCCCATCAAGCCCAAAAGAGGAAGGGAGTATAAAGAAAGAAGTGATCAACACTGACAATCAGAGGCAAACCACTACAGCCCAAGTGGAAAAGAACCCATACAGGAATGACAAAACCATGTAGACGCATGGGAGACACAGCTCTATCACCTTGGAAAATCGTAGAGCAGGGCCAAAGGAGTATAAAGAAAGACAAGGAAGGTGAAGTGCATACACTAAAGGGCCTGGTCAGGTGGTGTGGGTGAAACTCAGGAACTTAGACATGTAAACAAATATCACACCGATGGACGAGGGACAGAATCATTACAATGACAACAGTGACCTTCAAGGCAAGAAAAATGAGACAACCAGTCCCACCAAACTGAACCAGTCAACCTAGGAAGCAACCATTCTAGTGTATGCCAATACTGTTTATTCAAAGAGCAAGCCTGCCTCTCCGGACCTACCAGTGACACAACACTTACGCCATACAGCAGGAATCTCAGAAGGTCTCACGTCATGTGACCATGCAATCAAATTGGGTTGCTCACCATCTGGATCCAAAACGGACAAGCAAGGCTCCAGCACAGGCTCGTTTAGGTGCCTGCAGAATAAGAGTCCACCTACTGGACAGGTTCATGTTGATGTAATTTGGGCAACCGTAATGCTAACTTGTTACAGTCTCAATGGGAGGAAAATAAACCCATCAGGAATAATAAGGCCTTTGTTTCCTTCAAAAGTGTAACAACAGTCAAATAAATAGATATTCAAGGCCTTCTTCAAAGACTTATAACCAAATAAGTGATGGGTGGAAGGTTTGAATAAATCTGTAACACTGGCACGACTCTGGGCAGCCTTCAACGCCGCCACATTGCAAAAGCGGTCCAGCCATATGCAAATCAGTCAGGTACTGCCACCAATGGGAACAACCCAACCTGAACTGCAAGGCCAGATCCCCTCTGCACGGAAGCACAAGCAACGCTAGGCATGTCTCGGCCTTGTTGGGCTGCCTCAATGAGGCATTACCTGGGGTGGTATCGACCCACCGTCTCATGACTTATTGCCACATTATCGCCTACTTAGTTAACAAACTGTACTCAAAAGCATTGATACTGCTTAGTCTGGCATATTATGTCCCTTTCTTCTGTAGAGCTATACCACATTGAGAAGCAGTTATATGCTTGTACGGTAGCGATGACTAGTTTGCCTCTAGAATGCTACCTTAATTGATTGCCTTCTCTTTTATTCCACCCCTGATTACGTTGCTTAGATGGTGCCTCATCCAGTAGCTTCCAGATCTTTCCCTCATTAACCTGTGTGGACTCAGGCCAAGGGTAACATACCCCTGAACCAAGTCTCAGATTAATAGATAATATAATGGGCCCTGGTTGACCTGCCAGTAACCAGCCTCACTGTATATTTGCTAATGCACTGGCTGAATGATTTACTAGTTGGTTGAGTACCAGGTTATTTTGCTTGGGGCATGCCACAGATCAATGTGTTGCTACAATGTAGCACAGACCAAATTTCCTTGAATCTACCTTTTTTTCTACATTGTGTATCAGATATTTTAATTCAATGGATTCCCCTAATATTTCTGTTCCCAGATTAGGTTCAGACCATGCAATATATTATCCCACTAGCCCAAGCTGCTAACCTTCTACTAAGCGACATCCACTGGCCTATGGAATGCAGACACCGGAGGTAGAGATCTGCTTAAACATTCTACAGCTGGCAGACTGACTTTAGGCCAGACAACATTTTGTATGCCCCTCCAGCCCCCAACCACTACACTGTACCACCCATCCCTATTCATCCACACCAGTTAGGCAGGAGTAGGAATTGTCCTAAGTATGGGTCAAGAAATAATAACAAAAGGGGTTGGTGTCCTTTATGGAAACATATGCCTCCCTAACCCCACATTCCTGGAAGCTATCTAACACTCAGAGATCAGGATCTTTTGATTTGCACGCATCAGCACACCAAACTCACCTTTCTCATCCCCCTTCTTGCAATATTCAGATCCAAGGGGCCACCCATAATTGTCAGAACATTTACTTTACAAGACACATTTACATATCATTGCATAATAAAATGATGATCCCTGACCATGAAGACCTGCATTGACCACTGTGGACATTTCAATGACAAAACTTGATCATTTGCAGTGAACTCACTTTATGAGATCGACATATCAATGATGTGGATTCAAGGCTGGGAAAGGGAATCATTTGTGATGTCATTTATCTTGGCACCTAATCTGAATGTATGTGGACTTCAAAAAGTGATCTGCTGATATTTCATTTAGAAAATATCTATAGTATGGGAAGACTGCCTAATAAAGGCTAAAATTGCCAACGATAGTGGCAACTAGACAAGCCCTGGGATTATGGTTTAGGGAAAATGGACAGAGTTATGGTTTCAGCTCAGAATCCTCTATCTGGCATAATGAAACATTACAAATTAATAATAGATGTCTGTGCTGGGAGAGTTGGGTCAAGAGAGGAATTCTGAGGCTGAGGGATATAGTGGATGGAAACAGGTTGTTGAATTTTGATGAATGACAAAGTAAATATGATCTAGGTCATAGAGAAATAAATAGATATTCGAATCTGGTTGCCCTAATTAATCAGAGGAAGGATATGGCGGGTGGTTCACTTGGAATGAAACCTGAAATTAGTAAAATGTTAGAGGGACAGGAATATAGTGTACAGACTTACATCCAGTTCATGCCCATGGAAGTTGGACATCTTTTAGCATGGGATGGTGTAAAGGAGGCTTGGCCGAATGATGTGAGTAAGATCATATCTGAAAAAGATTGGAGGGCTATTCTAAGGGTAAGCGTGAAGTTGGGGGGAGATATGAATTTGCATTTAATCCAACAGAAAATTATTGGAAGGGTTTATTGGACAGCGGTTAAAATGTTCAAGTTGAAGCTGAGATTAGATGATTTGTGTTGGAGCTGTGGTACTGGTAAAGGTGCTCTTTTACATCTGCTGTGGTAGTGCCCGAGAGTACAAACATTTTAGGAGGATGTAATAGATAGAATCGATTTAGTTTTTGGAATAAGCTTACAAAGATCCGCAGCAAACATAATCTTGCTCTCACATGAAGACAGATGTATGAGAACTAGAAGATACAATTTATGGATTAACAGGGCTGTGATGATAGCAATTAAGCTGATCCTCAGAATTTGGAAGACGAGGAAGAAACCTAATATTGAAGATTGGTTGATGGAATTACAGGTACTGTCACAATATGAAAAAGTCTCATTGAAAAATAAAGGTAAAGAAGAGGTATACTTATCGTTATGGGGTCTGTTTGAAGAAGTTTATGGTTGATTTAGTAGAGAGATTTGGAAGGACAGGTATGATAATAGTGAGAGTAGTTCAGTTTACTCACATCTTCTACCCCCTCCTTTTTTCTTTCCTTCTTCTTTTTATTCTTCTTCTTCTTTCTCTTCTTCTTTTTCTTCTTATTTCCTTTCGTCATTCATGTTGTCTGTTGTTTTGTGTGTAGTAGTGAGTACATTTGGTGGTGATAGTTTTTACGTTTCACATAGGAGGGTTACATTAATGAAATATGTATTGAGGATGTTCAGGAATTGTGGATATAGATGCTTATTGTAAAATTCTGTTGAATCTATGCGAAGTTGATGTGATTTACAAAAAATTCAATAAAGAAATCTTTAAAAAAAAAAGTGAGCTGCTATAAGGACATTCCAGAGTATGGGATGGAGTGCAAGGGAGCTGTTCTCTATTACATCTCAGATTCGGTTTGAGAAGGGCCTCTTACCTATTGACTGATATGAAAATAGCCTTAGGCAAGTCATTATGCCCTGCCAAAACCTATAAGAATTATGTTAAGGTGTGTCAGAGATGTTAAAGAAATCTGTGAATGAACTAGTGTTCGTCACTGGCTGAGTACAAATCTGAGATAGCTGGAGTGAGAGAGGTTCACTCTTGAGCAATGTAGGATGAATTAGAGACAATGGACTGGAAATCCAATTCTTACCCTGAGCCCTTTTCTAAGTGTGAGGACTCTATTCCACTGAGAGCATCGCACAAGTTGCTCTCTTCATGTACTCAGAAGGAATTAGGTGGTTTGCATCATCAAACTCTGATGACAAATCCAAAAACATTAGCACTACAGTGCCACGAGTCAAGAATTCAAAACATGTTACCTTCAAGAGTAAAGATTGGTTTCCCTATTCCTTGATGTCAAATAGAATCAGGAAATTATAAGTCCATGGCCAAGAGGTGAGACCACCAGTGTTGACTTTCTAGGTTATATACAGAATGAGATCCCAAGTGTGGTCACGCTGGTGGATGAGTGCAGTAATAGCTACAGTGAAGCCTAGAGAAGGCAGACAGCTCTGAAGCATCATGGAACCTGCTGAAGCATTTGACCAGGCTTCCAAATTATCTGGAATAATGTTTGACTATCTAGCACAGCAGCTTTAGAGCTATGTCTGCAGCCAAATATGTCATCAGGTGATTTACGAGATTGTAGGATAAGGAGAATTGTGCACATTAATTTCTAGGTGTGCCAAGGGAGTTGCAGCTAATACATTAATTTCCACTTTACCTTTTGGCAGTTGCCCCTTAAATGTAGAAATAATGTCAAAACATCGACTTTTCCTTTTGTCTTAAAGAAGAACATGCCGCAGCAGAGTCACCAACACACCAAAGGAAATAAATGCAACAAAGCCTAAGAGAAGCTCCAGTGAAGCAGAGTATATATAACTTTGTCCTCAAGCTATGACTGTTGTTATTTTGTGTTATAGCATGAACCTACTTCAGTCAGTAGTGCTTTTTTGAAAGCTTGGTATGTAGGTGGTTTGGGAGCAGAATGAGTGTAGTGGTGCCTTTGATCACATTGAGCAGACAGATTGGAGTTCATGTTTGTGTTTTTTTCCTCTTGTGATGCCGAAGGCCAAGACACACGCGTTATTTAAAAAGAGAATTGTCAACATGAAGATCGAAGTGATGGAAAATATTGGTTCTTTGCCAACTAACTATTTTGCAGATTTCTTTACCAGCTTCTCCACTTTTTTCTCCCTCGAACCACCCCTCTTACTAGCCGAAACCCCCATATATACCTTACTCCAACTTACCATGTGTATTTTGCAGCAAAATAAGTGGAAGAAGGCACCAAACATGCATTCTGTGAAAATGTAGGTAGGCAAAACTGAGCTGGAGCAAAATATGAAGCTGGTGGTGATATTCATATAGAGCTGACATGCTGAAGCCTCACCGATATTAGTGGGCAAATTTCTCAGAGCTATACCGATTAGCCATTGAAAACAAAACAGAAAAACAGTGGGCCTCATTACACGGATGGCGCTAAGGGTTTACCGGTACCGGTAAGGGTACCGGTGCAGGTAATCCCTTAGCGCCATACTACGAGGTCCCTCAGCGGGTCCCGTCCTTAACGAGTGGCCAGACCATACGCTAAGGAAGGGACCCGATCAGGGACTTCAGGGCAAATAACGGTACCGCTAATAGCGGTACCGTTATTTGCTCCTTCCCCATTCCCATTGAGCCCTGTGGGGGCTCAAATGGGAATGGGAAGAGCCTTGGTGAATGGGGAATTACTGCCCTGCCAACCTTGAAATGGGGCAGTAATTCCCCCATTCACCAAGGCGGTATCTGTAAAATACCGGCGGCAACCATGGCGCTTATAGCGCCATGTTTACCACCGTCCGTGTAATGAGGCCCAGTGTCTCAATGAAACTGGTAATATAATAACAATTGGTTATTTAAAACGCGCTCAATACTGAAAAGATTTGTAAGCGCAACCTGGGATTCGAACCTGTGTTGCTCTGTGTCATCTTGTTTCTTAGACGAGCACCATTGCCACTGAGCTATACTACCTGTGCCTATCGGTTGGTAGGTGGGAATGAGCTTATAGGCATTGCACGGCTGACCACAATATAATACTAATTATAGTAGCAGACTCTTCCAAAGAGGTTAGAGGAAGCATAAGCAGCCTAATTGTACGTGTAATCTGTAGGAAATCACATTTTAGTGCACTTTCATCATAAGCGTGTACTGATACATCAGTTTAGAAAAAACTTGAAAGTCTGAACTTTTGAGCGCATTTTTTCTATTTGTCCTCCTCGGTTTGCTTTTGCACCATCCCTACTGAGGGTGGATGCAGCAGTCATCCCATAGTCTTGCCACATTGAAACTCCCTATGGACTCAATGCTAATTAAAAGAATGTCGTACCATTTTTGTTAAGTTATAGTTTTAATGTCTTTAAATTTAAATTATAAATTAATTCATCAAATTCTTACCATGGTTTAATTTTGGTTCAATTTATTATTATAATTATTCAAGCACAGATTAAAACATGTTCTTATTAATATACATTGTAATTGCTTAACACTAACAGGGATAAAGAACAATTCAATTATTTTCCCCAAAAAGATAATTTTGAGAATAAATGGTGTTTTTCTGTTTGGAGGTTGTTCCTCAATTCTTATATTTGTTTTTCTAATGTCAACATTTTATATAATGTATTCTACCATAATGAAAGAAAACATGCTGTAAGACTTCTAATCTATACATTCGCAATTAGCTGCTTCCCAGCAATCACCCAGTTCAAGATCTGGTACCCCTCAACACTTGACCAACTCCTCACTTCATCAATAACTCTATAAGGATCAAAGGTGGAAACAAAATTGGTTTTCTTGGGGAAATGAATCATATTATTGTACTTGAATACCTTTTCAGAATATTTCAGTTGAGCAGATGTGACAATTGTATGTCTAGATTATCCACCTCATCTCTACAGCTGAAACATGCATCAATAATTTCACCCCATGCACCAGCACCAAACAAGACAACTTTCTTTCTGTTCAATATAATTGGTACATGTTTTGGGATGTTTTTATTTTAAGATGTTTTCTGACTTTTTAGTACTACATTGGAAACCTGGTTGGATTGCCCATTTAAGTCAATATAATGATCTAACCTGTGACTTCTGGCAAGTAATTATTTGCTAAGATTGGGAAATAATATAATCTGTTATTAAAATGTCAGACATGCATACTTTAATAAGTATATTCTCTTTGAGTTCCCGTTGGGTGTCTCTTAATGCATGATTTAAATACAAATACATTAAAATTGAGTGCTATGGGCCTTTTTGCTCATGGTTTCAATGTTGATAATATGATCCACCCGACATAGATGAACACATACAAAAATCTGATTAAATCATGGGCCTTTTTCAACTGATAGCAAACTATCAAAACTGGAGTTATTCCACATAGGTGTCTGAAGGCTTTGTTTTTGAATTACAATTCAGTAGCCATTTTTTGGGCACAATTTACAAAAGGAGGGAGCAAAGGGCCTTACGATTAATCTCATTAAGCATACACAACTAGCCTTTTTGATCTTCCCCCCTGAATTAAAACCCCAATTTGTTGTGCTAATAACCACACCGGCAAAGTTACTTGAAGTGGTTTATTTGCGTAGATTAAGAGATGTACACAAGACCCCCAGCCTGTTCAGCAGCCTACATCAACTGACAACTTTAAGGCATAACAAACAGTATGAGAGTTTTAATCAGAATGCTCTGACATAATAAGCCAAGCATGACACATAACATTCTACCCAATATAATACATGGCATTGTGAATTCAATAGTCAATAATAAGCATACACATAACACACCCCCCTCCCTTAATAAAAAAATTTAAAAAAACAACAACCAAACAAAATAGTATAGCATTTAGAACAATTGTGTGTGCACACTGTAACTGAATTTGGAAAATATCATAATACATAACCATTTCTTACTTTTTTTTTTATCTCGCCACTCGGGACATATTCCACACTTGCCCACTCTCCAGTCTCACTGCATCTTCATAAACCTGTGTGACCCTTACTGGATCTGAATACAGTGGATCCCCCTTTTTGGGTATCACAGCTCTCCTTATCCTAATGAGGTCTCCCACCTCAACTCTTGTTCTTTTTTTAGGAAACCTCTCATTCATTCTTCTCACCAATTTATCCTTTCGGACGTCAATCCTTTTTCTTACCTCATCCACGACAATATCAGTTTCCCTTGCTCTTCCTAGCCAGGCAGGTGATAACATCGTGTTACCCCTGCGACCCCTCATAAGTTCGAAAGGGCTAGTACCAGTTTCAGCACACGGCACCATCCCCAAAGCATACAATCGTTCCTTCACTGCCACTTTCTTATCCAAACCACATGCATTTGCTCCTCTGATAGCCTCCATTATGAACCGGTTTACCCTTTCAATCATTCCATTGCCCTGTGGCTAATATAAAGCAGATCTTTTGGCTTTATACCACATTTCACTAAATACTCTTCAAATAGTCTCCCAGCAAATTGCGGACCATTATCCGTAAGTACACTCCTGGGTAATCCTTCCCTTTCAAATATTCCAGACAGAAATTCCACAACCTGCTGACACGTCACATCTCTCAGTATTTTAAATTCAGTCCATCTTGAGAATGTATCTACTAAAGCCAGGATAAATCTCCCTCGCCCCATTCCCATATCGACTGGTCCCAAAATATCAATTGCCACATCTTGCCACACTCCCCTGGGTGCTTTCACCTTCTCCATTGGCTGTGACACAGCCATCAAATTCTTCCCCGATTTGATACAATCGGCACATCCACCAACCATCCTCTCAATTTCTCGCTCCAAACCTGGCCACCAATAATCAGCTTTGATTATTTCTTTAGTTTTGTACACACCTATGTGTCCCTGATGTGCAGTCCTTACAAGTCTCTCCCTCAGACAATGCGGGACAACTAATTTATCCCACCGATAAACCAACCCATCCTTCACAGACAACTCAAACCTTACTTCCCATAATACTCTTTCCTCACCAGACAACAATCTTTTTTCTGGCCACTCCTCCCTAACAAAACTCACTATCCGTTTCCACATATCGTTCGACTCCATTATGCGTGTCCATTCATCTTTTTGTATAATTTCCTCTGCAGTTGCAAAAACTATCTTTCCCATTTCAACATATTTCTCTCTCTCCCCTTCCTTACCTTCTTTTGTTCTTACCCTGGACACATGATCAGCTTGTACATTGTCTTTATCTGAAACAACTTCTATAACAAACTTGTGACATTGCAACCTAGTCACCCAACAGGCAACTCTCCTCGACACTTTATCAAGACCTTTTGTTTCAAATATGGCCTTCAATGGTTTATGGTCAGTTCTCAAGGTAAATTCTTGTCCCCACACAACATTTTTGAGTTTTCCTATGCCCCAATGACATGCTAGGGCTTCTTTCTCCAACACAGAATAGTCAAGTTCCTCACCTTTCAACATGAGGGAAGCATGTAACACAATTTCTTCATTTCCATCTGCTTCCAATTGTGACATCACCACCCCTATGCTAGTATCACTGGCATCCACAGCCAAAATGGTCCTCCTTCTAGTATCAAACATGCCTAATGGCTTTGCCATGTCAATCTTTTGTTTAATGCAATTGAACTCTTGCTCACATTCCTCGCTCCACAAGAATTCTGCCCCCTTCTTAAAAATAGCCCTTAAAGCGGTTACACTACCAGCATAATTTTCCATAAATCTATGGTAAAACTCAATTGTTCCCAGGAACGATCTTAATTCCGCTTTATTTTTGGGCGGTTGCATTCTCATAATACCATCCACAAGCTCTCTTTTAGGCCTCAAACCTTCCTCTGAAATCTCATGGCCTAGATATTCTACCACCCGGGTTGAAAAAACAAATTTTTTGCCCCTCAATGTGATGCCCCTTGCTTTAAAAATTTCCAAAACAGTTTCAACTCTCTTTCTCAATTCATCCTCACTGTTTCCACAAATCAAGACATCATCCAGGAAACACCATACTCCATTTACATCCTTTAATAACGTATCCATAACCTTCTGGAATACTGAGGACGCAGAAATTAATCCAAAGGGCATGCAGCGAAACTGGTAAACTCCCTTGTAAGTAATAAAGGCAGTAAGTTTTCTAGACTCTACATCTAAATTTATCTGGTGGTACGCACTCGCCATATCTAATTTGGCAAAGAATTTCGCATTCCCTATGCGACTCAGAAGCTCTCCCATATTGGGAAGGGGATGTCGATCAGCAACAACACAACAGTTAAGTTCTCTTAAGTCTATACAAACTCTCAGATCACCATTGGCTTTTTTCACTACCATCACTGGGGAAATCCATTCAACGGAGTTGGCAGGTTCAATTATTCCCTCTTTTTCCAATTTGCTCAATTCTTCGCGCACAGCAGCTCCCATGGATAATGGCAAAGGCCTGAACTTAGCCGCAACCGGTACACTACCCTCCTTTACCACTATCTTGTGTAACATCCCTTTGAGACAACCCACTCCTTTGCCAAAGACTTCAGGATAATTAGCAATAATATCTTGTCTTTTGTATGCAATTTTGTCAGACATGTCATTGCTGGCCACATTGAGAACTTGTTCCTTGCTGTTGCGGTCGAGCTTGATACCAAGCCCCCTCTGCTCTCTCCACCCAAGCAGAGTCTCCCCCTTTTCAGTAACATAAATCTTTCCATGAGTCATCCTAACCTTGAATTTAAATTTAGCATTGCAACATCCTAGTATCTCAATTCTGCTTCCATTGCATCACCCGGGATTCTTATCAGAGAGACTCAAGTCTGATGACCATTTACCTCAACCCAAGCAGACGGATGTTCACAGTCGTCCTGATCTGCACAATGAACCATATTCACAGTAACAATTTCATTTTCAGACACATCTCCTTCTTCAGACGAAATATCATTATCATCAATCAACATTATCCCTTTCCCACCACCAATGTGATAATTTTTGCAACCGTTTTCAAAGTGACCCCATCTCTTGCAAATGCTGCAATTGGTCCGTCTCCCGGGACACACTGGAGAGTTGGACAAATGTCATGCACTACCACAACGGAAACATAGCCTATCATCTCTCTTAATACCCCCTTGCATATTATCTTTTTGAGACCGTTTAATGCTCGAATCATTCACACCCCCATTGCTTTGACTGGAACCATACTGCTTGGATGGTTTTACTTTATGCTTCTTTTTTTCCCTCGTACCATCCTTCTTTTTATCACCCACTCTCAGAACTTCTGTAGGTTGTCTAGCCTTAGTTGTATTGACATATAACTTCGCAACACACTGCAATGTGTGCTCAATCCTTTTGGCTATACCAATCACTTCCTCCAAATTGGGGTCATCTTTGAGCCACACTTCCTCACGTATTTGGTCGCTAGAACAGTGCAGCATAAATTGGTCTCTTATGTGTTCGTCCAATCCCCCACCAAATTTACAATTTAAAGACAAATGTCTCAAGGCAGTAATGTAATCTTCCACTGACTTCACTTCATGTTGATACCTCATACCAAAATGATACCTCTCGAGCTCCGTGCTTATTTTGGCTTCAAAGTGCTCATCTAGTTTATGCAGTGCCACATCAAGATCAGTTGCTCCTTCTTCCAAATCTAACTCCGAAGCATCAGGAAGCGTATCGTAAATCCTTTGGCCGTCATATCCAAGAAAATGCATCAACATCGCAACTTTGCGTTCCATAGACATACCATTCCCACACGTAGCTTTCACGTAATGCAGGAATCCCTTCTTCCAAGGTGCCCATTTGATTCTGGGTGGGCCTGGAGTGGGCATAAACACTTGCGGGCCAGTTACTCCTGATAGAGCCATCTCCTCTCTAGCTGTGCAGTGGCTGTTGGTTTGTGCAAATTTACCTGCTACCTGGTATCCTTACGGGGCGTCAGAAATCAATCACCAAAATACCACCAAAAATGCCACAAGATATGACACCAGAGTATTGTTTTCCTTTTTACCAAAATGTCACTCAAAGTGGCACTCTTTACTCTTTACCCCAAAGGATGCCTTTTTCCCACTGGAAAAGCCGCACCTGTTAGCCAAAGTGTTGTGCTTTCCTTTTCACCGCAATGTCACTTAAGATGACACACTTTACTCTTTACACCACAGAATGTCTTTCGTGTCCCCTTCTCACCTGTATTGCCTAGCCTGCTACAATGGGCAAGTCCTGCGCTGTATGTGACGATGTCACACACACTTCCTTCTCCCCATCAAGCCCGCGGGCAGTTGTTGCAGCTTAATTTGCTCGAGCGAATTCGATCGCGAGCTTGTAGCAACGTGTTGCCAGCGCCGGAGGACTTCCGGGCTGCAGATGCACTCGCGCTCACGTGACTGGTCGCATGCAGAGGTCCGTTCCTCCACGCTCGCTTTGACGCTGCTCCTGCCGAAAAGAGGGGGGGAGGCGGAGATGGAACTCACCGTTGCGTCGGAACCGGGGGGAAAGACTCAGTCAACTTCCCCTCGGTGCCCAGACACCTGTGTTGCCTCCGCACCTGGATGCCGCCTCCGAGCGTCGCCTCCAAGCCTTCAAGGGCGCTCAGGCAAATCCTCCATTTGTCGGCGCTCAGGCAGATCCTCCGTGTGTCGGCGTTCCTCTGCAGCCTACCGGGGCATCGAGGTCAAAGGCTCACCAGCGGGGCCGCTGCACTCCTTCTCACAGCTTAGGAGCGGCATTGCAGGATGCTCCACAAAGGTAGGGGAACACCACCTGTTCACCTGCTGGTCTGGGGGTCTTGGAAACCTGGAGTGGATGCTAGTGAGGTACTGCTAGCATTATCCCATCCTCGTCGCCATTGTTGTGCTAATAACCACACCGGCACAGTTACTTGAAGTGGTTTATTAGCGTAGATTAAGAGATGTACACAAGACCCCCAGCCTGTTCAGCAGCCTCCATCAACTGACAACTTTAAGGCATAACAAACAGTATGAGAGTTCTAATCAGAATGCTCTGACATAATAAGCCAAGCATGACACATAACATTCTACCCAATATAATACATGGCATTGTGAATGCAATACAGTCAATAATAAGCATACACATAACACAATTGACGTTTATACTCTATATTCTGTAATGAAGGATTGTAAAATGTTTATAGTGGTGGCATACACATTCCCCGACTCGTTCATATTTAGGTCTACATAATTTCTGGAACTGAATATAGGACTTGAGACCAAATACATCTTGAAGCAATCAATTTAATTTTTCTGAAGGAAACAATTCCGACATTTCTAATTCGATTGATTGAAACAGAAACAATAATTTAGGGTGCAGTAGCATTCGTAAGTACTATTTTCTCCCTAAAAATGAAAGCCATAAATGATTGATTCTTTTTAGCTCAATGATATCTTTATTTAGTTTATTTTCAAAATCCAGTTCAGTTGAACCCTAGCTCAGTGATTTGAAGTTTCCCAGACACCATGATAAATTATTTGATGTCTCACCAATTTGAACTACAAGTGAGCCTTATCCTGTAATACTTCATTTTATTGATTCACTATTTACCCCAGAGAGTGATCCACATTTCTAAGTCATCTCTAATACATGTTTAAAGTCATATTCAGGGTCCACTCTGCACATTAAAAGATCTTTGTATTCCAGACCATTGGAGTTGAAATGTTTGCCAATTGTCTTGGTAATGGTTACATTTGTAAAACATGAAGTAATGAGCTCATCAGACAACGCAGCTGGGTGGCATAAAATAGATTAGTACCCGGTGTGGGTTTTCTTGTTGCTCCCAAATGAACCGATTGGTTTGTTTGCAAGCCTTACCTGATGTAAGCCCTTTCATGTTTTGCTTGACCCTCACGCCTCTTTATTTTTTCTCCGGCCCCCATGGCCAGGGAGAAGGGACTACACATAGCCCCTTCACCCTCTTCCATGGTGTCCATTTTCTTTGTTTACTATGGCTGCCGACAGAAAGAGAAAATTGACTATGTTTTCTGTCCGCGTTGGCCATTTAATTCCACTTTTTAAGTCTCACAGCTAAAACGCCCCCCCTTTAGTACCACGGTCTAATGGTCGAGGGAACTAATGGCAATAACCCCCTAGACTGTGGGCCAATACCACATAACGATGACCACGGGGGCATTACCTTATGTGGTAATGGCCTGCAGTCTCAGGGCTTATTGCCATATTAAAGCAGTCAATAACTGCATTGGTATTTCATTTCTAGCTTTAACTGATTGATCTCATGCCCCAAACTGATTCACTAAAGTTCAGAGAGAAGCCCATTTGATGTAAGCCAGATCATAAAAAGGTACACCTAACTTTATCAAAGGCTCATTCTTCTTTGCTCATTTTAACAGCCATTCAAGGTGCTCGCTGACTAAAATGCAAAAAAAGCCCTTGACTTAAGCTAACTTAATGCTGCATTCATTGATTTGGCAATAGCTGAGGCAAACATTTTAGACTCTGAGTTAATTAATGAAATGGGCGGATATGATTTACATTTTGTAGATTCATTTTCTGATTTCAAAAATGAGCAAATGGTTACTTTTGACCAGGAATTTGTGCATTACCGGGTAATTAAATTGCATGAAATAATTTAACAAAAAGTGGTTGTGATGTTTTTTTATAAAATGTATTAACTGATCTATCCATGCCCCCAGCTTTAGCATTTTTAAAATGTTTATTTGTGTCTGCAATCTTCTCTAATGTGATGTATGTCTCTAATGCTGAAATGTGTTATACACTACATTTCTTGAATTTGATTATCTTTAAATATTTTCTAGATGGTAGGAGATTGAGTTCAGAGTTATTGACTTAATATAATCTCCGATAGAAATGATACATTCTTTTCTGAATACCAATGGTATTCATTTGCAATGTATAATCTCTGGCCTCCCTGTTTTTATATATAGTTCTTGGTCACTCTTACTGGTCAACTTTGTAAAGCTCGTAATGTGCCTCTTTGATTTCTAAACTCATATAAATAGTTGCCATGATTTAGAAAATTGGAGTCGTCCTCATTGTATTTCTGATTTAATGTGTCTCTTTTATTCATTCAATTTGTATTTTACTGTGTTTATTGATTTTCTTTAAAGTACCATGTGTAACTAGTAATTACACCTTAGACCAAAGCTTTTAACATGAGTATATGTGATGAGGGCAAAATGTATTCATTGGAAAATTCCCATTGCACTCTGTTCCTTCCAAAAAGGCTTTCTCCTGCTCGCCATCCCACTAGGGACATCCCTGGAGACTCAATGCTTTCCACATTTGCTGCACCCCACGCGTCCCATGTCTCCCCCATCTCCTCAGTGCAATTATCTAGGGGACACACAGAGATCCCTGCTCCCAAACCCACCTCTTCCTTCCCCCATTTACTGCTCCTCCTAGGCCAACTTGTTTGTCTCCAGGCATTCTTGTTTACATAATGTGTGTTTTGCGAATATTACATCCATAACTACAATTGTGCAGATACGAAAGCACACTTTTGGAGTATCTCAAACTATTTTTGATTATGGCTTTCATTTCTTTCAATCAATTCAGTAATTTTGGATCATAAATCTATAATTGTTGAAATAATTGTCTATCCAAGGTCCAGCTAGACAATTTGGATTTGGCATGAAACAGATTAATATCCAGACAAAATGTAGTGTATTAATGCTCCCAAATCAGTCCAGTGAAACAAAATAATGGAGTGCACTAGGTGCAAAGAAAAACCAGATGTATTTACTTTATTTTGTTAAGTAATGGCGGGGAGAAAAACCAAGCAACTTCTCACCCTGCCCACATCGAGCCGGGTAATATAAAACAAGAAACTACAGGATTAACATATATACAAAAAACAGCATTACATATAATTCTAACATAGTCATTGGCTACTCTAATCAGAACCCTATAGAACTCTGTAAATTGAAATCTACCATTGGCTAATCCACTATTTCCAGAACCACCCAAGTTCAACCCATCAACCATAACGTCATCACCATAAAGATCCTTAACTTGCAATTTGGTTGGCTGTAATGTTTCATGCTGACGGTGATACAACATTTTAATACTATTGGTTGGAACTCCTTGGCGTGGCCTTGGATGTTGCATCCCTCAGAGAAAGGTACATTTAGCAATTAATATGAATAGAGAGATCAAAACTTGATTTCAGGAAAAATAGATATTTTCATCTCACCTCCCATGCTCAGTCCCCAATAATCTCAGACAGTTCCCTTACCTTGAATGCATCATTCTGCAGCTCCCTTCTCAATATATGTTGCCAACGCAGGTGCCTAGTCTTTTAATCAGGTCATGTGATGAATAGGTATTTTAGAAAAAACATGGCAAAGCTCCTGTGTACAATATATAATTTCTCATATTTGTTGTCCTCATCAATGCATTTGGGGGCACTGTGCAGATCAGCTTTAGATCTTTGGCACTATTACTGCATGAATCGTTGTCCATCTGGCAATGAAAGCTGTTTGTATTCATTTATTTATCGTCTAGAACAAAATTAATTGTTGCATATCTAGTTTTGAGTTGTGGCAACAACCGATTCTCACAGCTTCAGCTAACACCGTCCTATCCTCCCTTCGTTCCTAGCCTTGGTCGCCTGGTGTTTTTCAAACAGAAGTGAAATGAAAAGCATTTAATGAAATAAATAATTGTTGCAGCTTTGAATAGGGCCTTGTCTCAAAATGGCGATACCTTTGCTTGATGTTACAGCTAAAATAAAAAAAACAATGCTCTAATGTATCCCCTGTTTAGCTATATATACCTGTGTATTCAGCAACTTAAAGTTCCTTTAAGTGAGGTAAAACGAGTTCCCTGAAGTGTGGCAAGACTAGCTCTAGTCTACTTGTGTTTATAATCTACAAGCACATAGCAACTTCTCAAACAACAAAAAGCTTACAATACATTTACTAAAATAGTTTTCTCATTTTATATTTCCGCTCTTGCTTGGGAGGTGTGGGGGGGCGTGCTTGATGTGTTGCTTCTGCCCTACCTGCACCATCACTGTAGCCTAGTCAAAAATATTGATTGAGGTAACTACAATCCAATTTTTGAATCTCTCTGCTTATTAGAACATAATCCACCTGTGAGTATAACCTATGCATGGAGGAATAAAAGTATAATCCTCGTTCTGAGGTCTCAAAACATCAATCACATAAAACTCTGAAATAATTGCCTCCCAGAGCCGCAGGAGATAACGCAGATTCACTTTTTTGGTAGTTTGTTTAAGTCAGCTCAGAATGGAAGCTTAAAGTTTTCTTTGGTTATAAAGAAGCAGTGAAAAAAGACCAGTTCTTACTATGCTTTCAAGAGAGAATGAGGATCATCGATATTAAGGCAAGAGAACCCTATAAGCGTAAAGCTGACTCTTCTAATTGTATTATTGCTTATTGTCCATCTACCTCGTCAATCTTCCACGACAAGAGTGATTAATCTGCATATCGAATTTCCTCTGAGTTAGCATTGCAACTCCCTGGGTTTTTTTCATTCTTAGTCTGTTGCAATGATTACTTTAGTCTGTGCATTTTCTTCAACCCAAATGATACTTGAGTCAGTGTTCAGCAATATTATCAAATCTCAAAAAAGGGTAACCTGTACAGCAACCGTGAACTTTGGGAATTAAAAACAAACAGGCAAATATGTTCCCATTGGATTAAGATATACACATGATTATTAATGCCATACATTTGGCAATTTGCATTCAAGTGCCTACAAATTAGCACTCAATGCAGTACTAAATTCTGCCTATGTCTATGTCCCTAAAAGCTGACAGGTAATTTACATTTGCCAGTGATCAATTTTATTTATGAATTTATCGCAATTACTAATGCTTATGAAGCAAATTTATTGGGACATATCATGTACAATTCTAAATTAATAGATCAGACATTAATATGCAGAACATGAAGATAAACTAATAAATAAGATACAGTCATCAGTGAAATTCACTAAATACATTAATTAGTGAGAAAATATTAGTCCAAAGGTTCCAAAATATGAGAAAAATTAGACGTGTACAAATATTCTCCAGGGTCATAGAATGAGGGTAGTTGTCCTTGCTTGACCCTAGTGCTGTTATTGAAAGGTTCAAAGTTAATTAACAATTCCATGGATTTTTTAATCAAAAATACTTTGGTGTCCCAAAGTCATTAAATAGATATCATAGTTCAAAGAACATTTACAGACCATAAAGCCCTTAATTGTTGTTTGTGATGAACTGCAAGTATGAACTTTACATATTCTTTTGAAGGAATAGTATATTCCCTCCATTTCAGGGATACAGGTTTTTTCCTTTGATGCTATCATAATGCTTACATCTATTAAGGGGATTGATACACAGCACATTGTTCTATAATGTGTGTTATTAACCTGTACTTGATGTTCTATAATGTGAAATATGTTAATGTGAGAAGTAATTTATGGGGAGATATTTCATTGATAGGGTATTCAGTCTGATTTGTACAGCTTCTGTAACGCCTGTTAATAGTTTAGGTCTTTCTTGAGGCTGGTGAGGCAATGAGAGTATTTTCTTCGCAGAAACTAGGGATTTAAAAGCTGGTAAAAGATGCCCATAGACCCACAAATAACTATAGTGGAGTTTTCTGGAGAGGAAAACTCACAGGTTTGTGTTAAACAATTACTTGATTGGGCAGGAGGCTGCTTTCTATCTCGATTATTACATCTTCCACTATGCCTACTACTGAACCTTCAAGAGGCCCACTTTCTATTCTAGTTCTGGGAAAGAAGTCAGGGGTCATGTCATACAATTTCAAGGGTTGTCACACAGGACCTGTGCTGATTTCTCTCCAAAGCAAAGACCCCAGGGCAATTCAGGACAGAGTCTTCTGAGCCCAAAGCCCTTAGAAAGCCTGTAACACAAAGGATGTTATCAGATGGCCGAGTCTGCATCATTCTCTCAGTCTCAGGGTACAGGTCTCACTGCAGGCGGTTCCCACTTCCAGGTCTCCAGGGAATGTGTGGGGGGAATTTAGGAGGCTGTGGGAAGGAGCAGCACTTTGGCTCATCTTGGGTCTGTCTAGTTCTAGTCTCTTCCGCTGTTTCTGCAGCAATCTCCTTAGAGCTAAGAGGCAGCTGCAGCGGCACCAGAATGAGAGCAGCACTGTACGTTATCATCTTGCTTTCTAAGTACAACACAAATGTGTACCATCTTGGAGGTGAACAAACAATACAGAAGATGATTGTATTTTCTGCCTCTGCCCTGCCTACTTTCTTGAAATCTCTTGCTTCTTTTCAGGTTGTCACAACTTATACTACATTACCACATCGCAGAGTGAGTATGCCCCCAGGAGAGGTAACATTATTCTGTGAAAGTTCCCAGTGGTGATTTGTATTGGTGTAACAAACTGTTGGGAGAGTGATGACCAGATTGCACTGTGATAGCTTCAATGCTGCATGCAGTGTCAAAAGAACTTGCCTGCTACATTTCAACAAGTCTCTGTCCACCAGTCAGTCTTCTAGTGTACCTAATTAAGGTTTATAGACCTAGGACGAGGGCCATATGGGATTTATGGGCCCTAAAGACCAGGTTAAACGCCCAAAATCCCTTTTAAATAAAAAGAAAAAAAAAGACAATCTCCCTGAAGTGATTGCTGGGAACTACCTAGTTCCCAGAAACCACTGATAGGGTGGGGCAAGGCTCAGGGGAACAAAGACTATGGACGTAAGTAACAGTAGCAGTAGCAATACACATCTCTTATACTGGGTTTAATTGAAAATATAGGCATGATCACAGATGCAGGCATGGGTCACAGGTATAGGTTGGGTGTGCAGGGAGAATGACAAACAAAAGACACACAGGGACCCTCCAGAGGGAGCCAGGCTATCAGATTCTTATCAGATCCTTGAATTAGCTAAAGAGGAGTATGGAAGGGGGCCAAAAAGCAGATACAAAAAATAGTGAAGAGGAGTAAGGAAGGGGACCAAAAAGCAGACACAAGAAATAGTGAAGAGGAGTAAGGAAGGGGGCCAAAAAGCAGACACAAGAAATAGTGAAGAGGAGTAAGGAAGGGGACCAAAAAGCAGATACAAGAAATAGTGAAGAGGAGTAAGGAAGGGAGCCAAAAAGCAGATACAAGAAATAGTGAGGGGAGTTGCCAATAAAAAGACTTACTAAATAGACTTTCTAAATTAAAATAGGCAGCTTTTGACTTAATGTTCTGATGTCATTTCTCTGTTCAGCATTGACATCATCTTCTTCCCCCACCAGCCAGTTCAGTGGTTTCCCATGACTCTCATGCAGTTACCATCTTGGATTAGGACATTTGACTTGAGAATGAATTTTTTCTAATAGCTGAAAATATGCTTGCCTTTAACTGTAACTTTGTGGACATGCTCACAATATTACAGCAATGTGTGCACAGTCCAATACTTAGAGCACTGCTTAGATCATCTATGTGTACATATGCTGTGCAGGTGTGAAAAAAAACCTTCTATAATGTTCTCAATGCCTACAGTATGCAAGTAACGATGAAGAGGGTGTTCTATAATATTTGCATTTACCACCACTGTCTGACAAGTTGTGTCTATAAAGTGCCACAAACACTCATTAGTTGCACATACACCCTGGCAGAAGCAGAATCACAGCCAGTTACAATGCTAAACCAGAGACAGCGAAAAGACTCACCTCTGACCAAACAGAATCGGAATGCTGAGGAGTGGGGAGGGGCTGAGGATCAGTGGGCCTATGAGGTCCCTGAGAACATGAGATGGGATGCTCCACTAATAAGATAAAGTTGTGAGATGCATGGGAAGGGGAAGAGACACAGCAGAGGGGTGGGCATGCTCTGGAGACCTGGAAAAGGTGGCACAGTGTTGATGTCATCTGAAGCCTGTTGGAGTAATGTCTCAGAGAATGCTGTGAGCAGGAGGTTGTCTGACTTTGGTTGTGCTGTACCAACGTTGAAGACTATACCAGAGCACCTAGGTTGTTGGAGGGGTTCTGAGATCAGGTAAATACAGAGAGTCCCTGGAATCTCCTGACATGTTCGAAGAACAGATCAGTCTGGCTGATTGGTGTGCGACTGAGGAGAAAAGCCAGAAATTGAAACAGGTATTCCTAGATTTACAGGATATCTTTGCAGTAGACTCATATGACTGTGTACATGCATCTATTAATTTAACCACCATACCCACAGACCCAGAGATGGCACCAGTATTTGTGAAACAATACTGGTCACTTCTCACATTGCAAGGAGTAGCTCACAGAGATTATTAAGAGGTTATAATCCCGTGGGATATTTGTCTGACCCACAGTATCTTTAACAACCTTGTACTGGGTATCCTAAAACCAAAGAGCCAATTGAGACTATGTGCAGACCTGAGGGAGTTGAACAAATTGGTCCACCTGTCAAGATGGTCACTTCCCTACATTGATCAAGGGCTGGCACAAATCCAAGGGTGAAAAGGGTATACAGCCATTGATTTGACCCTGGTGTGGTGTACTGCAGGAGGATCACATGGGGGGTCTTACAGGGTGTACCTGTAAGACTTGGAAAAAACCCTTTTTAACTTTCCCTGTAATACATCCCTTCTGATGGATTTGTGCCAAATTAAAGGGACAGGACAATCTAACTGTAATAAAATTAACTGCATGTCCCAGAATCCCATACAGACTGCGATGGAGAAGAGGGCTGAAGAGGCATGTAGAAGTGAAGGACAGGCAATTAGGTCCAATTGCTCTTGCAAGGGTCCGGCAATTGACAGTAATGGCCTACACCTGCAATCAATTGCCCCACCTCAGAGGCATAAAATGCTGTGCAGGAGGGGAAAGAGAGAAGAAGCTGGAGCAGGAGCTGGAAGGCTGGCAGTAGTAGCAGAAGCAGAAGAGCACAAGGGTGGCAGTTCATGAGGAAGTGTGATCACGTAAGGGATGACGGGACACGAAGAAAGCAGATTTCACCTGCAGGTTCTGTGAAGAGTCATTTGTTCACAAACCCTGCCTTGCTGTGGCTGCACTGAGAGAGACGTGCTGAGTGTGAAGGTCTTCCCAGGTGTGCCTAGTGGCCGTGATTGCAGAGCTGTGAACATGCTGAACCCTGAGGCCCATGTAAAGCAAGACGAGGGATGAGGGAAGTGAGGGAAGTGAGAGAAGTGAGGGAAGTTCGTTGTTGGTAAGTGCCGGACTGGAGACACCCATGCTGCAGAGGGGTGTGGGTCCCAAATGTGCCTAAAATGGTAGTAGAAGAAGAAGACGTTGGGAAGTGGAAGCAGCCCACAACTGCAGTATTCCTGGAGCCAGTGAGTGAGGCTTGGCATTTAGGTTCACTCATAAACCCTTCCGGTAACTGTTTGCCAGATCTAAAGAGGCTCTGGTAGAAGCAGGAGCGAGTATGAACTGTTTGTTGTTGTGAAACATATTCTTCTCAATGGAAATTTCTCATGCTCACCTCTAGTAAAAGGTACAGTGCTCGCGTACAAAGAAAAGTATTTAATGTCCTTTGTTGAAATCTTAATGTTGCTGGAGTGGTCGCATGTCTCTAATGAGAATGCTTACTAAGTTACTCTGATAACCGTAACGCAGACTTTCACAATTGTTACGAGATCTTATGGCATCAAAGGAAGGTCACGTGTCACCAACTGTGATTCCCGGTCGGAGTGTGAAAGAGTCTCTGTGTAATACGTGGGAATACAAACACTTACAGAAACGTAAGGTTAAAGATCTACCTTAAAGAGTGGTTGTATATGCCTAAATCTGTTTCTCCCTTGAAGATCAAACGTAACATCAAGAACAGGTATTCTTTGAACTCAAATTTTGTTGCATTAACAAAAACACACTTTACCCAAGCCAGGAGGCGAACCATTTCTATAGTGATGAAAACCCAGTTTAAACCTATCCTCCTAACAGATGAAGTTGTTAAAGGCCCAGTGTCCTCTGATACAACTGCGACATTGCTATATGACTTTGGATATGCGGCAATACAGCTTCAATGTAGCTACTGGAACCAAGAAAGTGTGAACAAAGCTGGGGAAGGGAGCTGGGTGCTTGTAAAAAGATTGAACAAATAATCCGTCATGCTGAGACTGTTGAAGTGGAGAGAAATGCAGTCTGGAAGCAGAGGCAGGTTATCCATGTGGCAATGAGGCAGACTGAAGAGGCAAAGAGGCTGCCTTTTTCTTGGAGCTTAGGAAAATAGGGTGCCTCGCCTACCTCTACAGGTTGAAGTGTCTTGTCTTTAAAATGCCCTGCTAACCTGAAGTATAAAGTTGAAGTAGAAATACCAGAACTGTGGTTGTATACAATACTGTAAGTTAATGTCACATGGAAGTAGGTTAAAGTAGTGGCATACTGTGGAAGCAAGGAGTCTGTTTCTACAGCACCAGTAGTAGAAGGGTGATTGTAAAGAGGAAAGCAACAACCCAAGAAGAAGCATCCTGACAATTACACCAATTGTACTGCATAGGTGACGAGCACTCGTAGAATTGTAGAAGGGAAGTTGCTAATCTATGTTGTGAACTCTGGCAAAGCAATCTTGTAAGGAAGACATGCAGGATTACCATTGGTGCTATTTTCTTGGCTGGAATTGGAAAGGGATCTTTTCAACGGAAAACTGGATAACCGTTACCAATGGATTTTTTTTGTTTGGTAAACTTTTGTTTCATTGATAACTTACAAGAACTGGCTCAAGATTTTAATTTACTATTGAACATTTTTGGTAAATTGACTGTGAATAATCCTGGGGAAGGCATTCGCCCAGGACAGGTGAATGTCATCCAAATAACTGGTTGTTTATGATTTTGTTCTTTTATGTTGTTTATAATTCAATTTGAATGTTATGTTGTTTAGTGTGAGGGCCAGTTTTGTTTATGCTAGGAGTTATTCCCTTAGCCTTTAGACTATGTAGGGTATGTTTAGCAAGGATTTATTTGCACTTTTTAATTTTAATAAAATATTTGATTCTGAGAAAACCACAAGCAGTTGTTAGCCTCGCATTACTGACACTTCACAGGTGGTAGTCAAGTAATCACTGTATTTGAAGGTGTAGGCACAAGCACCACACTAGGGTGTGCAGAGCTAAAGCAACTGTTCCCCTTCTAGGCACATGAACTCAACAACTAACGTGCCCACTCTACACTATCGACATCACAACGTCTTCCTACGTCCTGCTCGCACGAGGCATCTCCTGCTCTACCGGTAACTATTCTGCATCACATCTAGTTCCTGCTTCTAAGCCAACGGTAATTACCTACATGCCTCTGTACTGCCTCCCTTTTGTGCTGCATAAATCATTTAGCGCCGCTTACCAGCTCACTTCGCTATGCTGATCCAGCCCATCTTGTTGCTGCTGCTGTCCTAGGCACACCAGCCCAATGCTTATTACTAGACTAGTCTATTTTGCTATTGTTGCTGCCCTGCATTTTAGCCTTCTGTTCAATATCAGACTAGCCTATCTTGTGATTGTTGCTGCCCTGCATTTTAGCCCATTGTTTAATATCGGACTAGCCTATCTTGCTACTGTTGCTGCCATTTGCATTTCAGCCCATTGTTTAAAATCGGACTAGCCAATCTTGCTATTGTTGCTGCCCTTGCATTTTAGCCCATTGTTGGATTTCGGACCAGCTTATCCTTTGATTGTTGCTGCCCTGCATTTTAGTCCATTGTTGGATATCGGACTAGCCTATCTTGCTACTGTTGCTGCCATTTGCATTTCAGCCCATTGTTTAAAATCGGACTAGCCAATCTTGCTATTGTTGCTGCCCTTGCATTTTAGCCCATTGTTGGATTTCGGACCAGCTTATCCTTTGATTGTTGCTGACCTGCATTTTAGTCCATTGTTGAATATTGGACTAGCCTATCTTGCTATTGTTGCTGCCATTTGCATTTCAGCCTATTGCTTAATACTGGACTAGACCATCCTGCTGTTGTTACTGCCTTTGCATCATAGCCTACCGGCCCTCACTATTTTGTTGTTATTCCATGCACACTAGCCCTTTGCTATAGCTTAGGTTCCCAGCTACAGTGTGATACTCAACAGTAGTTCCCTGGCCTAACAAATCCAAGCTACCTTACTAAGCATCATTGCCGACCTCATGGCCTCCCTCCGAAGAGTCACCCTAACCATGGGTACCATCCTCCCACTGGTCAACTCAATAGCACCAGCATCCTTTCTTCCCTCAATACAATCACCCCATCACACATAGGGACCACTACTTCCCCTAGCATTGACTTTACAAGCAGCCCAAATAATCCAATTAGCCCTGCAGAATGGATCCAACTCTTTGCCTCACCTCCTACACCATGGATACCATGTCCAGTGAGCGTCAGAAACTTAAGACTAGGTTCTTGTTTCCTAAATAGCAAGACACCCACAAGGCCTATTCGGCCTCCTGCAACCAAACTCAACACCTCCCAGCTGACCTCTAAGCCTGCCACTTGCCTAGCAAAAGCTACAAAGCCCACTGCAATATCCATCCCTCTGCCATCCACTCCCCAAACCTTGACTGAGCTTCAACCACCTCCCATTTCCATCGAAGGAGCACTCATTGATGTTCGGTCCCTAGTCGCCTATGCACTCGGTGTTGCTGATCTCATCTCAACCAATGAGATGGACTTCCTTGCCATTACTGAAACCTGGTTACATCAGGCAGCAAGCCCAGCACTATCCCTAGCCATCCCCGAGGGCTATCAAATCATTAGATCAGACAGAGGTTCCGATAAAGGAGGTGGAGTAGCTTTCATAGCTAAAATGCACCTGGGTCTCAGAGCCAGCTCCCACGTAAGGCATCCTGTCAGCGGAACTACTCTCAGTTAAGCTTCCCCTCTCAGCTACCCAAACAATCCTCTTGCATCTCATCTACCGACCTCCTTGTCTCATCTCCTCCTTCTAGGAAGATATTACAGACCTACTAACCAATAATACTAAACCATGCTCGCAAATTATTCTGCTTGGTGATTTCAACTTAGGTTTCCACGACCCTAACGACCCCAATGCTACTGCACTGGAAAACACCATCTCCCAACTCGGTTTTACTCATTGCATCACAAGCCCCACGCATAACAAAGGTCGGACGTTGGACTGGCTGGCAGACCATAACTGCTCTATTTTCATCCTCAACAATGAACCTACCGCCTGGTCTGACCATCACTGCATCTCCTTCTCCATTCAGGTGAATGCACCCACCACCCCAAGTCCTACCATCGCGCCCGAGTCCTCTCTAGAAACAACAAGAACATAATGCTACAGAATGTACGTCCTTTGATCCACAACATCATGGACTCATCTAATTACAAATACCTAGATTCAAATAATCTAGTCGACCACTTTAACGGCACACTTACATCATTGGCCCTATTAAGTTAAAAAAACCCAAACCTATAGCTCACCTGAACAATAGGTTAACACAGGAACTAAAGATCCTCCGGAATGCCAAAGGAGTGGCTGAACCCACATGGATAAAATCACCGACCCCCACCAACAAGTTGCTATTTACCTCTGCTGCCTCTACCTATAAATTGGCCATTCACAACACTAAAAAAGAGATCTACAACAATAGAATCCTTAACGCTAAATCTAGGACCAAAGAGCTCTTTAGCATCCTAAGGGAATTGTAGTCTTCAGCCCCACCCACTGAAGTCTGGGTGAAAGACACAGACTGGTGCACCAAAATATAGAAAGCCCTCTCCGATAACATTACACTGCTACAAACTAAAATCAAGTAAAAAAAGAAAACTTTGATTAATAACCCCAACCCTTCCTGCCCACCTTTCTCCTTCACACCAGTCTCACCTAATGAAGTTGAAAAAATTCTCAAAGTCCTCAAAACCTCAAGATGCCAAGGAGACTTCTGTCTGGCCTCAATCATTCAGGAAGGCGCCAAGGACTTGTCACAGTTCATTGCTAGCCTAATTAACTCTTCCTTCAAGACTAGCACTAGCTATGCCCCTCTTAAAAAAAAAACTAACCTGGACTCAAATACACCTAGCAATTACAGGCCCATCACTATTGTCCCCTTCCTCTTAAAAATACTAGTGTGGCCTAGCTATAAATCCAGAAACACCTGGAGGACAATAACTTACTCGGCCTGAGACAATCCCGCTTCAGGCCGAGACACGGCACCGAAACAGCCCTCTTGGATCTCAAAATCCAAATAGATGAGGCCAAGCATAATGGAAATTTGGCCATGCTCCTGCTTTTATATCTCTCGGCAGCATTTAATCTTGTTGATCATCAGATCCTCACAGATCACCGGACTAGAGCAGCTGCGTTCTCCAGCAACGCTTCTAACCGGATCCAGTCATTTCTCTCTAATCGTACTACCATGGTCTTTGCACCTTCAGCCTCAGCTGGCCCAATCCCCATCCTGTGCAGTGTCCCACAAGGCTCTTGCATCTCGCTGACGCTTTACAATATCTTCACCAAGCTCCTCTTCGACCGTCTTGGCAATTTGGGTGTCACCTACACAAACTACACTGACGATACCCAAGTTCTCATCACATTGTCAGGGTGCTATGTAGACACTCTAAACTGATCTATGACATTTACTTGGAGATCCAGGCATGGATGGCAAACAACAGCCTTTGCCTCAATGACGAGAAGACTGAGCTCCTGATCGTCGGATCTCAATTACGGCTAAACAAACTAGACCCCCATTAAACATCCTTCTACATCGATGGGAACTTGATTAAAGTTGCCAAGGAAATCAAAACGTTGGGAGTCTACTTAGACTCAACCCTTTCGCTCAAGAAACAAGTGAATGCCACTGCCTCAACTACTGTGTACATTAACAAGCTCATCAATGCATGCAAATCATTTCTATCTCCTAACAGCTGCATCACATTAGCCAGGTCCCTAATACTTTCCAAGATTGACTATTGTAATACTTTGTTCCTCAGCTCCTTGGAACGGAACCTTACCAGGCTTCAGGTCTTACAAAATAATACTCTAAGATCTGCACTAAACATCCCAGATCCAGCCATCAACAGTTTTAGACAGGATGCCCACTGGCTCCCAGTGCACGACAGAATCTTTTCCGCACTTTAGTCATTACCTACAAATGTCTGTCAAACTCGGCCCCCAAGTACTTGTCAGACAAATTCTTGAAGCACCTATCAACCAGACCCACCAGAACTCTGTACTCACACTGCCTCCCTATTCCCAGGTTCAAATTGAAAAGAGCTGGAGGAGCTAGATTCCCTGTACTGACTGCTAAATCTTGGAACTCCCTCCCTCTCACCATCAGAATGGAACCGTCCTTTTGGAGCTTCCAGGCCAAAGTAAAGAGTTGGCTCTTTGATAAGAACCACTAACGGAGTAAACACTCATGTGCCTTGTTTAATTTATTCTGTATTACCTCTTTCTAACACTGTATGCGTGGTACTATCGCCTAAAAAACCTTCCAAAAAAGAGGGGCCGTAGAAGACTGGGAATTGCCTGGCTGAGCGGCTGGCTAAAACAGGAGCTCTGCAGTGGGATTTCATAGAGACAGAATCCCTGCTGGGTGAAATCCAAGTCATCGCTGTCACCAGGTCACAAACTCGTGCCAACAGTGAACTCTTGACAGCCCAGTGGAGTAAAGATACCCTAGATGCATATTTGATCACTGCAGAGAAAGAAGGCCTGATCATTGGAAAATTCTATCGACACATTGAACACCCTGTGAGTTTTCCTCTAACAGAACTGGATTATACCAGTAAAGAGGAAGTTTTCCAACATTTCCTAAATCTAACATGGTTTGTTGCTACTGTAGGGGAGTTATGGTATCACAAGTATGACACTGACACAATAGATGCAATTTGTAAACCCTTTATTGAAGTTATTGGGGTTGGAAATACTCCTACTTTGCCCTATAACCCAGATGGGAGTAGTCTCAACCGTCAAATATTACAAAAAACAGTCCTAGTGGAGTCTGTGAAATCAAAATGGCCTATATAACAAAAACCTAGTGCCTGCCATATCTCTTGTACAAAAAGTGTATAAAAGATAAATGTATGCAAAGAAAAAATCAGTGTTCAAAAGAATAAATGTAGTTGGATCAGCTCTCCTCCATACGTTAGACCACACAAAGTAAGGTGGTCCCTGTAGGCAGGATGACACACTCTGGCTTGGGCTTTTAACACAATAAACAGTTCATAAACATGGATCGAGGCCTACCTCGCCTTCCATGTTAAGGTCTCTCTTTCCACTTCCAAAAAATGCTTCAACAAAAAGTTCACGGAATTCCCCCTCTGTCAGGCTCAGACCTCAAGCAGGTCTCCCTCTGTTGGGCTCATACCTTTTCAGAACAAGGTTTATCAAAAACTTGCAAGGGGGCTCCCCCAAGCCTATTACACTTCGGGTCTCCCTCAGTCAGTCTCAAACTGCTTTCGGATGTCGAAGACTTTTGAATTTGCGTGGCTTTCTTTATATACCACTGCAGGACCACTTTCACTAAAAGTTCAAGGTTCAACTTTAACTTACCCCTTCTCTAGGAGTTAATTTTGCTTACTTCACTTTTACAGTTCATTCACTTTATAGTTACAAACAATGCACCTTTCATGGAGACTTTCGAGTGGGCTACTTAATTTCACGAGACCACTCGGTTACGTAGTATCGCTGATTTCACAGCTGTCCTTACTTCAAAGTTCATTCACAGGTCTGCCTTTCTTCGCGCCTCATCCACACATGTGTAGCTTTCACTTGCGATATGATATCGCCACTTCAAACTTTCTTTAACACATACCCGTCTATCAGGTCACTTGCCAACACACTGGCTGTGTGCGTTTCTTTCTTGGGTTTTATGATTTACCGTTCACGCGTCAAGGTTAGTACCACAGGCTTGGCCTTACCTCCCCAACTCAGCCTTCCACCTGGGAGGGTTGCTGGCATCCTTGAGACACAATGCAGCCTTCTGATGTGGGATCTGAGCTTCTCCATGTGTCATTTGCGGCCTATCCAGGGTCTAGATGTTTCCAACGGTCCAATGATATCCATCCCAATTCGGGAGAAAGGGACTTCTATTATCGATAATGGGTTTAGAAGGGCAGGTTATGGAATATGTGAGCTGATTTTCTTGCATATTTCACATGTTTCATTACCTTCTTTATGTCAGCATGGATACCTGGCCTGTAGAATTTCCCACTGATGTGAGCTTGGGTTTTAGATTGTCCCAAATGTCCCCCTGTCAAATGAGAGTGTGAAATCTCTACCACGATCTTGAGATGGATTTTAGGTATTACTAACTGAATTTTACTTAGTCCTACTGTTATGTTATGTTATGTTATATTATCTTATCAGAATTTGTAAAGCACGGTCACCCAAGGGCATCATGGCGCAAAGGACAAAGTCAACAAAAAAAGCTAGCAATAACCTAGAAGAGTTGAGTTTTTAAGAGACAGCACAAATGTAAGTGGTTCTCAACCTGCCTAAGAGCAACGGATATGTTGTTCCATAATTTAGCCACAGATACTGAGAAGGCACGACCCCCAGTTCTGAAATGGTGGAAATTGGGATAGCCACTAGCAGGGTAATTCATAGAATTTCGCAGAAAAGTGTCGCAAGCGGCTGGCGCAGAGTGTCCGCGTGCGATTGTGTGCGCCAGGCACGTGCGCTAAAACCGATTTCCGAGCACAGCGTATTCATGGATTTCATGCTCCCAAACCAGCCGTGGCGCAGAGTATCGCAGCGAGCCTGCAGCAGCGCCAGTAACGCCCCCAAGAACGCCCTCGCGCAAGGAAAAGCCATCAACATCGCTAAATCATCGCAAAGGGCTGCGCTAACCCTGGACCAGTTTACAGGGCTGCCAAACAAGGAACGCAAAGCGGGCAACCTTCATATCAGGAGTACGCGGGAAGTTTTACACGCGATTAGCCAGGGTACGTGTATTACAGGGGTACGCGGGAAGTTCAACACGCGATTGTCCAGGGAACGTGTATTACAGGGGTACGCGTGAAGTCTTACATGCGATTAGCCAGGGCACGTGTAATACAGGGGTACGCGGGAATTATCACACGCGATTTGGCAGGGTACGTGAATTACAGGGGTGCGTGGGAATTATCACACGCCATTTTGCTGGGTACGTGTATTACAGGGGTGCGTGGGAATTATCACACGCGATTAGGCTGGGTGGGTCCTCACAGGTGTTCCCTGTACACCCTCCACGGCCCCTGCAGGCAGCCCACAAAACAGGGGACTACCCTGCACACCTGCTCATGTCCCCCTGCACCCCCACCCCGCAGCCACCAGGGGCACCCACCACCAGGCCCCCACCCATGTCTCCTACCACCCCCACCCCCCAGCAGTGCAGGGGCAGCCTCCACCAGGCCCCCACCCATGTCTCCCACCACCCCCACCCCCCAGCCACCAGGGGCACCCTCCACCAGGCCCCCACCCATGTCACCCACCACCCCCACCCCCCAGCCACCAGGGGCAGCCTCCACCAGGCCCCCACTCATGCCCAACTCATGTCTCCCACCACCCCCACCCCCCAGCCACCAGGGGCAGCCTCCACCAGGCCCCCACCCATGTCTCCCACCACCCCCACCCCCCAGCAGTGCAGGGGCAGCCTCCACCAGGCCCCCACCCATGTCTCCCATCACCCCCACCCCCAGCCACCAGGGGCAGCCTCCACCAGGCCCCCACCCATGTCTCCCACCACCCCCACCCACCAGCAGTGCAGGGGCAGCCTCCACCAGGCCCCCACCCATGTCTCCCACCACCCCCACCCCCCAGCCACCAGGGGCACCCACCACCAGGTCCCCACCCATGTCTCCTACCACCCCCACCTCCCAGCGCTGTGGGGCACCTGCCAGCAGGCCCCCACCCATGTCCAACCAATGTCTCCCACCACCCCCACCCCCCAGCCACCAGGGGCACCCTCCACCAGGCCCCCACTCATGCCCAGCTCATGTCTCCCACCACCCCCACCCCCCAGCCACCAGGGGCACCCTCCACCAGGCCCCCACTCATGCCCAACTCATGTCTCCCACCACCCCCACCCCCCAGCCACCAGGGGCAGCCTCCACCAGGCCCCCACTCATGCCCAACTTATGTCTCCCACCACCCCCACCCCCAAGCAGTGCAGGGGCAGCCTCCACCAGGCCCCCACCCATGTCTCCTACCACCCCCACCCCCCAGCACTGTGGGGCATCTGCCAGCAGGCCCCCACCCATGTCCAACCCATGTCTCCCACCACCCCCACCCCCAGCCACCAGGGGCACCCTCCACCAGGCCCCCACTCATGCCCAACTCATGTCTCCCACCACCCCCACCCCCCAGCCACCAGGGGCACCCACCACCAGGCCCCCACCCATGTCTCCTACCACCCCCACCCCCCCAGCGCTGTGGGGCACCTGCCAGCAGGCCCCCACCCATGTCCAACCCATGTCTCCCACCACCCCCACCCCCAGCCACCAGGGGCACCCTCCACCAGGCCCCCACTCATGCCCAACTCATGTCTCCCACCACCCCCACCCCCCAGCCACCAGGGGCACCCTCCACCAGGCCCCCACTCATGCCCAACTCATGTCTCCCACCACCCCCACCCACAAGCCACCAGGGGCACCCACCACCAGGCCCCCACCCATGTCTCCTACCACCCCCACCCCCCAGCGCTGTGGGGCACCTGCCAGCAGGCCCCCACCCATGTCCAACCCATGTCTCCCACCACCCCCACCCCCCAGCCACCAGGGGCACCCTCCACCAGGCCCCCACTCATGACCAACTCATGTCTCCCACCACCCCCACCCCCCAGCCACCAGGGGCACCCTCCACCAGGCCCCCACCCATGTCTCCCACCACCCACACCCCCCAGCCACCAGGGGCAGCCTCCACCAGGCCCCCACTCATGCCCAACTTATGTCTCCCACCACCCCCACCCCCCAGCAGTGCAGGGGCAGCCTCCACCAGGCCCACACTCATGTCTCCCACCACCCCCACCCCCAGCCACCAGGGGCACCCTCCACCAGGCCCCCACTCATGCCCGACTCATGTCTCCCACCACCCCCACCCCCAGCCACCAGGGGCATCCTCCACCAGGCCCCCACCCATGTCTCCTACCACCCCCACCCCCCAGCACTGTGGGGCACCTGCCAGCAGGCCCCCACCCATGTCCAACCCATGTCTCCCACCACCCCCACCCCCCAGCAGTGCAGGGGCATCCTCCACCAGGCCCCCACCCATGTCTCCCACCACCCCCACCCCCCAGCCACCAGGGGCACCCTCCACCAGGCCCCCACCCATGTCACCCACCACCCCCACCCCCCAGCACTGTGGGGCACCTGCCAGCAGGCCCCCACCCATGTCCAACCCATGTCTCCCACCACCCCCACCCCCCAGCAGTGCAGGGGCAGCCTCCACCAGGCCCCTATTCATGTCTCCCACCACCCCGACCCCCCAGCCACCAGGGGCACCCTCCACCAGGCCCCCACTCATGCCCAACTCATGTCTCCCACCACCCCCACCCCCCAGCCACCAGGGGCACCCTCCACCTGGCCCCCACTCATGCCCAACTCATGTCTCCCACCACCCCCACCCCCCAGCCACAAGGGGCACCCTCCACCAGGCCCCCACTCATGCCCAACTCATGTCTCCCACCACCCCCACCCACCAGCCACCAGGGGCACCCACCACCAGGCCCCCACCCATGTCTCCTACCACCCCCACCCCCCAGCGCTGTGGGGCACCTGCCAGCAGGCCCCCACCCATGTCCAACCCATGTCTCCCACCACCCCCACCCCCCAGCCACCAGGGGCACCCTCCACCAGGCCCCCACTCATGACCAACTCATGTCTCCCACCACCCCCACCCCCCAGCCACCAGGGGCACCCTCCACCAGGCCCCCACTCATGCCCAACTCATGTCTCCCACCACCCCCACCCCCCAGCCACCAGGGGCACCCTCCACCAGGCCCCCACCCATGTCTCCTACCACCCCCACCCCCCAGCGCTGTGGGGCACCTGCCAGCAGGCCCCCACCCATGTCCAACCCATGTCTCCCACCACCCCCACCCCCAGCCACCAGGGGCACCCTCCACCAGGCCCCCACTCATGCCCAACTCATGTCTCCCACCACCCCCACCCCCCAGCCACCAGGGGCACCCTCCACCAGGCCCCCACTCATGCCCAACTCATGTCTCCCACCACCCCCACCCACAAGCCACCAGGGGCACCCACCACCAGGCCCCCACCCATGTCTCCTACCACCCCCACCCCCCAGCGCTGTGGGGCACCTGCCAGCAGGCCCCCACCCATGTCCAACCCATGTCTCCCACCACCCCCACCCCCCAGCCACCAGGGGCACCCTCCACCAGGCCCCCACTCATGACCAACTCATGTCTCCCACCACCCCCACCCCCCAGCCACCAGGGGCACCCTCCACCAGGCCCCCACCCATGTCTCCCACCACCCACACCCCCCAGCCACCAGGGGCAGCCTCCACCAGGCCCCCACTCATGCCCAACTTATGTCTCCCACCACCCCCACCCCCCAGCAGTGCAGGGGCAGCCTCCACCAGGCCCACACTCATGTCTCCCACCACCCCCACCCCCCAGCCACCAGGGGCACCCTCCACCAGGCCCCCACTCATGCCCGACTCATGTCTCCCACCACCCCCACCCCCAGCCACCAGGGGCATCCTCCACCAGGCCCCCACCCATGTCTCCTACCACCCCCACCCCCCAGCACTGTGGGGCACCTGCCAGCAGGCCCCCACCCATGTCCAACCCATGTCTCCCACCACCCCCACCCCCCAGCAGTGCAGGGGCATCCTCCACCAGGCCCCCACCCATGTCTCCCACCACCCCCACCCCCCAGCCACCAGGGGCACCCTCCACCAGGCCCCCACCCATGTCACCCACCACCCCCACCCCCCAGCACTGTGGGGCACCTGCCAGCAGGCCCCCACCCATGTCCAACCCATGTCTCCCACCACCCCCACCCCCCAGCAGTGCAGGGGCAGCCTCCACCAGGCCCCTATTCATGTCTCCCACCACCCCGACCCCCCAGCCACCAGGGGCACCCTCCACCAGGCCCCCACTCATGCCCAACTCATGTCTCCCACCACCCCCACCCCCCAGCCACCAGGGGCACCCTCCACCTGGCCCCCACTCATGCCCAACTCATGTCTCCCACCACCCCCACCCCCCAGCCACAAGGGGCACCCTCCACCAGGCCCCCACTCATGCCCAACTCATGTCTCCCACCACCCCCACCCACCAGCCACCAGGGGCACCCACCACCAGGCCCCCACCCATGTCTCCTACCACCCCCACCCCCCAGCGCTGTGGGGCACCTGCCAGCAGGCCCCCACCCATGTCCAACCCATGTCTCCCACCACCCCCACCCCCCAGCCACCAGGGGCACCCTCCACCAGGCCCCCACTCATGACCAACTCATGTCTCCCACCACCCCCACCCCCCAGCCACCAGGGGCACCCTCCACCAGGCCCCCACTCATGCCCAACTCATGTCTCCCACCACCCCCACCCCCCAGCCACCAGGGGCACCCTCCACCAGGCCCCCACCCATGTCTCCTACCACCCCCACCCCCCAGCGCTGTGGGGCACCTGCCAGCAGGCCCCCACCCATGTCCAACCCATGTCTCCCACCACCCCCACCCCCCAGCCACCAGGGGCACCCTCCACCAGGCCCCCACTCATGCCCAACTCATGTCTCCCACCACCCCCACCCACCAGCCACCAGGGGCACCCACCACCAGGCCCCCACCCATGTCTCCTACCACCCCCACCCCCAGCCACCAGGGGCACCCACCACCAGGCCCCCACCCATGTCTCCTACCACCCCCACCCCCCAGCGCTGTGGGGCACCTGCCAGCAGGCCCCCACCCATGTCCAACCCATGTCTCCCACCACTCCCACCCCCCAGCCACCAGGGGCACCCTCCACCAGGCCCCCACTCATGCCCAACTCATGTCTCCCACCACCCCCACCCCCCAGCCACCAGGGGCACCCTCCACCAGGCCCCCACTCATGCCCAACTCATGTCTCCCACCACCCCCACCCCCCAGCCACCAGGGGCACCCTCCACCTGGCCCCCACTCATGCCCAACTCATGTCTCCCACCACCCCCACCCCCCAGCCACCAGGGGCACCCACCACCAGGCCCCCACCCAGCGCTGTGGGGCACCTGCCAGCAGGCCCCCACCCATGTCCAACCCATGTCTCCCACCACCCCCACCCCCCAGCCACCAGGGGCACCCTCCACCAGGCCCCCACTCATGCCCAACTCATGTCTCCCACCACCCCCAACCCCCAGCCACCAGGGGCACCCTCCACCAGGCCCCCACTCATGCCCAACTCATGTCTCCCACCACCCCCACCCCCCAGCCACCAGGGGCAGCCTCCACCAGGCCCCCACTCATGCCCCCACCCCCCAGCCACCAGGGGCACCCTCCACCAGGCCCCCACTCATGCCCAACTCATGTCTCCCACCACCCCCACCCCCCAGTCACCAGGGGCAGCCTCCACCAGGCCCCCACTCATGCCCAACTTATGTCTCCCACCACCCCCACCCCCCAGCGCTGTGGGGCACCTGCCAGCAGGCCCCCACCCATGTCCAACCCATGTCTCCCACCGCCCCCACCCCCCAGCAGTGCAGGGGCAGCCTCCACCAGGCCCCCACCCATGTCTCCTACCACCCCCACCCCCCAGCCACCAGGGGCACCCTCCACCAGGCCCCCACCCATGTCTCCCACCACCCCCACCCCCCAGCAGTGCAGGGGCACCCTCCACCAAACACCCCACCAACCTGGATGACTCCGTGCCATCTTCCCCCGTTGGGCCCTGTGGGGTCCCAGCTGCCCCTTCTGCTGCTGAGGAGTCCAACTCCGACCTCCGCCTCTTGGACCTCCCCTCGCCAGCTGCGGCCTGGGACGCCGCACCAGACTCCTCACTCCCCGACGAGATCACAACTTGGGATGGGATCCGGGCCTTGCGTCTTCGGCTGGTGGTGCGACCCCTGCCGCTGTGCTCCACAGCACCTTCTCCGCACTCTTCATCAGTTGACGCTGCAGACAGGGAGAAAGAAAACACAGGCATCAGGGCACTGTAAAATGGACTCATACACACATGACAGTTATACATGAGTGGCATTGGTAAACCTCACACATGGCATCACAATCCCCAACACACATGTCATTTCAACTTGCACACATGAGCCATACCACAGCCATAATGCAACAGCCAGCACCATCCATTCACATACAACAGCATGGGCAGCCAAAGGTCATCCACACATCACATGCAACATAGGGAGTACACTACACATGCACACACAACACCAAACCTGCATGCATGTGTACACCTCCGCCAACTGTCGCAGTGTCTCGATCGACATCCATGTCACACCTGACAATCATTCCTCCATATCCTGTGCCATGCAAGCCCACACACACAAGCACCATCCATGTGTCACACATGAGACCCCTCGCATGTGTCACCCTCACAGCCCTGTACAACCCCCCTACTTGGCCACATAAAAATACATGTTCAACCTGCACACTCCTGGCACACCACCACACGCACAGCTTACAATCAGTATGCATGTACACTTACCGCTCGACTCCAGACGAGTCTGCTTCTCAAGGACCTGGATGTGGAGCGCTGGGGATATGCGTTCCAGGACACTCATCTGATCTTCCGACAAGTGGCCCCGCCCGCCCCTTAGCATCTGCTGCCATCATGAGGCGCCGGGCCTTGTTGAGGGTCCTGGACCTGAAGTCCTCCCAGCGCTTCCTGACACGTTCGTAGTTGCGGACTGCCACCTCCTCCGCGTTGATGGCAGTCACGATGTCCATCCAGATCCGAGTCCGTCCTTCCTTGTCGGCGTGCAACCTTCCGAAGAGGGCATCATACTGCCCCAGGACATGCTCTACCAGGACACCAACTTCCCTGGCACTGAAGCTGGTGCCCCTCTGCCTCCTTGGCCGGGGGTTGCCACTGGTGCCAGATGTTGTAGTGCCCGACATGGCAACCCCAGAGGCAGGAGTGGGTGGGCAACTGGGTCCTGGGGCTGGGCTGTGGGGCGACGGAAATGCAGTCGGGAGCCTTTGGTTCCAGCAGGGGTGGTCACAGCAACAGCACCCCTGGCTGATGTGCAGGCAGCAAAATGCAGGGCACGTGGGCAGCAGGCATTCAGGCAGCAGCAGATGGCAGGTGGGAGCGTGCTCAGGGCTCTGGGGGGCAGTAATTTGGCCTCCTGGGCAGGAGCGTGGTCTTTCGTGTGTGAACGCGTGGACAGCTTGATACGGAGTGATTTAGCACGTGAAAATCCCACACGTCTGCGTGTAAATCGATGAAAGGCCCTTAGCGCGTAAACGCATCACTAGCATATGCGCATCTATGAAGTCACGTGCACGCGTAGGAAAAAGTTGCGTGACACGTCCGAGTGTCAAAGCGTGTTATTGGTGGAAATAGCCCTACACGCAGAAGTTACAAAGCGTGTAATTGGTGAAAATGGACCTACACGCAGAAGTGTCAAAGTGTGTAATTGGTGCAAATGGACCTACACGCAGAAGTGTCAAAGCGTGTAATTGGTGCAAATGGACCTACACGCAGAAGTGTCAAAGCGTGTAATTGGTGCAAATGGACCTACACGCAGAAGTGACAAAGCGTGTAATTGGTGCAAATGGACCTACACGCAGAAGTGACAAAGCGTGTAATTGGTGGGAATGGGCCTAGCACGTACACGCCGCGTAAGTGACGCTGTACGTGTGGGCCTGCATATAAGGTACGTGTAGAACACCAATTCCTTGTATGTGCTTTTCGTGGAGAGCGAGTGGGTGAATTCTGTACTTCTTGTGGTTTCACACGCGATTTACTTCACAGCGTTTCAAGTTCGTACTCCCTGTTACCTCTGACAGCTTTTTCTATTTTTTCTCTTGTACTGGTTTACCTGGGCCTGTTCCCTCAAACAGTGTTCCCTTCTACTGTTGTCCTGTCTCCTTAGACAGCGTACATATCTTCTTTTGGCGGGGGTGTTGCCAACCAAACGCGCTCATTTTTCACGCTCTTTTACCTGGCAGACGGTGAGTCACGCACGTATCTAACATCTGTGCTTGCCCCGTGTGTAGCCTACCCCTTCAGAGGTCATTCTAGGCTGCGTGTGACACGCATACGTTCATTCTTGTGTTACTGGGTGCCACAGCGTAGTGCAGGTTTTTCTTTCTGCACACGTGGTCTAGGAGGGGTTGCGTGCACGTCATCTCCCTTTTTTGGGCCTCCTGTGCGTTGCGTGACCCGTCATCTTTCCCCAGGGGTTACATTCAGCCTTGCTAGAGCACTAGGGTACAATTACCATCTGGTACCCAACCCCTTTGACCCCCAATTGCCCAGGACAATAGTCTACATCCACTCCCATACGCACATTAACATCAGTGCCATGGCTGGGAGGCGAGGATTCCGTAAGGGTGGCAAAGGTGGAAGAGCCATAAGTGGTGGCCGTGGTGGATCCGGTAGGGGACGTGGTCGTAACTTGCAGGGTGAGCCTGTCCCCCCATGTGTGGAGGACCAGTCAAGGGCACCCATAATCCCCCCCCCTCCCGTTGAGGCTGATGTGGCTGACACCATCCATGCTCAGCCCTTGTTGGACCAGCCCATTGTGGCACCAGACCTGGCTGACTCCATGGCTGACTTCCAGGTCAGCAGGGCTACGACACGTGCGCTGGTGCACGTTGATGCCATCATGCCACGTGGATCTGGGGCAGCAAGGTCATCTGCTGCCCCAAGTAGGCAGGGCGGAGAGGCTGCAGGGGCAGCTGCGGCTCCATCCACCCCAGCTCTCACACACCCAGCCAGGACAGTGTCGGTCCTAGTCCATCCTGCTGACATTCCCCCTGACACCATTACACTTGAGCCAATGCCTGCACCAACTCCCATGCTGAGTGTGCAATCCCACACACCTGATACAGAGCCCACCAGGGCTCCTGCCCCTAGTGTCCAGAGCGGCGCAGGACACTCAGGATCACCACCACCTTCCAAGCGGAAGAGGAAGAGTGCTCGACCGGCACAGGCTGATGCCCCAGACACGGCTACACAGTCCGGCCCGTCGAGGAAGCCCAGCTTCACGGATGACGAACTGAATGCACTTGTCGAGTATGTGTCCGGACATGATAACGAGATGGTCATTGTTGCAGGATCCAAGACCACACCTGCACAACGCCAGGCACACTGGCAGACCGTTGCGGACATCGTAAGTGCCCTTGGAATCGTGAGGCGCACAGCCAATGATTCCTATAAGCGCTGGAATGACCTAAAGCGCAGGGCAAAGAAGAAGCTGGCCTCAAGTCATGCCGCAACTCTAGTGACTGGAGGTGGGTCTCCAGTAGTAGACATGGAACTCACTCCACATGAGTCAGTCGCTGGGACCTACGTCACGGAGGAACAGATCCAAGGCGTGGGAGATCTGCCTGATTACGAGGCATTGTCCGGTGAGTGCACATGCATGTGTGTGTCATCCATGTGCATGGTGTGTGTGTGAGGGCTTCTGTTTGTGTGCCAGGTGAGAGTGTGTGCGCCTGAGTCGTATGGGTCAGCCATGTGCTTCATGCAATACATCCTGCGCAGCTGCATTTGGCCATTGCAGTATCCCTTCTGCCAACAGTAGACATCTAGCCCAACAGCACGCCAGTTGCCCTTGAAGTGTCACCTTGCCACAACATTGTTGCTTATTTTTCTCTGTTCATTCAGACAGATTGTTTGCATTCCACCACTTATACTAGGCATTTCTCAGTCCTCTAGTCACATGTCTGGCATGGCTATGGTAAAGTGGAGTGACTTTGTTACCTGGATATCATATGTTCACACATGTCCCTGTGCAATTGGACTATTTGGGACTGCCAGCTCCAGGTGAAAATCAGACCTGTTAGATTTAGAAAAGCTATTACATGCGGGAACTGGACTGAATGAATAAGTGCTGCCCTCCTCTCCATCTTGCCTCAATAGCAATGATACATGCCATCTGTGTGATGGCATGTGTGTGTCACCTGGCAATCACAGGCCAATGTGTGATGCCACTGCCAGGCAGCATGCAGGAAATGTGTTCATCTTCCATCTTTGTGTCATCAGTGTGTGCCATTTGCCTGCCCTTCATACGCAGTGAGGGTGCATGCATGGGAGGGTCTTAGTCATGTGGGACATGTGTCAATCAAGTACTGGTTCTCTTGCTTCTCAGCCCTCATTGTGTGCCATGGTGCTAATGCCTGTTTCCATTTCTTTGTTATTATGTCTTTGCAGGGGAAGACGCACCTGATACTGCTGGGGTTGTGGAGATGGTGCAGAGCCAGGAGGGGTCCGAGGGCCGACCAACCACCAGTGAGGGACGTGGTGTGCTGGTGGGTGAGAACCCACAAGTGCTGCAGGTCGTGCTCTCAAGAGGTGTCTCTGGCTGCACCTCCCCCGAGCTGTACTCAGCTGTTGATTCGGATGATGAGACCTACGTGCCGTCGCAGGTGAGTGTTCCAGGGAGGGATTCTTTTCTGTCCCACCCACCTGCACCAGGGTCAGAACCCTCAATGGGGATGTCAGTGTTGGCAGCTAGGCCTTTGGTGGTTACGGATGCAGGGTCACACTCCGCAACATCTGATCCTGCTCCTGGGCCAGCAGATCAGAGGGGGAATGCAGTCCTGCAGCCTCAGGCAGTGCCGGCACAGCAAGGCGCAGTCCGCCTTGCCCCAGACAGGTGTGGTGCCCGCCGACGTGGTGGCCGTACGCCACCTGGCAATACCGCATGGGAGCAATCCATTTACGGTATGGCTACCCAACAGGCAGCATCATCCGAGATGATGGCTCAGGCCATGGATAGGGTGGCCACTTCCATTGTCCCCCCTGAAAGGCTGATGGAGCGACTAGAGCAGGCAACCGACTCCATCTGCCAGTCACACAGGGAGGACATGTTGGCGTCCAACAGGGACAGGCGGGCGGCACTGGCGACTCTGCAGGAGGCCATCTCCATAGAGTCCCAGGGCCACAGGGAAGCCCTGAGGCAGGAGCTCCATCAACTCAGGACGACTCTTGTTGAGCTTGAGGCTTCAACACACCAAAGGACAGAACAGCAGCTGGAGCGTCTCACCCGTACGCTCTCAGCTGAGATGCAAGCAACAAGGGCGGAGGTCCGGGCATCCCGTGAGTTGTTGCATGGGGACCTCCGCACCCTCATCCTCCAGAACGAGACCTACCACACCCGCATGCTTGCAGCCATGGAGGAACAGAGTAGGGCCCTGCGTGGGCTGCCTACCATAGTGCAACCACCTCCGGATGCAGCTGCACAGGGTGATAATAGCGACAGCAGTGATACTCCCACAACAGGGTAGCCGTGTGGGCCATGAGCCCATGGAGGTGTTTTTTTTTCCCAGGATCCACACAGGTGGGTTTTGGTGTGCACCCTGTCCTCGGACCTCCTGGGTGGCCTCCCCAACCCCCCCGGGCCCATTAATGGCCATTTTTGATTTTTTTTTATTTTTATTTTTATTTTTATTTTTATTTTTATATTTTTCCCAATTTTTTTGGGACAATTTGTTGGCTTCCGTGGTTCCTGTGGGCATACGCTGCATTGTGGCTGGGCACATGCAGGCTTGTCATGTATTTGGTTCAGATGCCTGGGTTTGAGTCACACACACCCCTCCTGCTTCCCGTTTCCATGGGCTTGCAAAGGGTGTGCCCAAGTGACATTGAAGTACATGGTGACATTGGACTCCCACTACATGTGTGGGTAGTCTAGTCAATACTGTGTATACATTCCTAGTGCATATTGCTGTTCTGTTGTACACTGCATGTTGCATTGATGTGTAACTCATCATCTGTGTCTGCCTCCCAATTTGCAGGTCCCTTCCTCATGTCTACACAAGGCCTTCTAGTCTGGAGATGGGGTCCTTGTTGGCAGCAGTGCACCTACAACTCTATTTATTTATTTTTTATTTATTCGCATTTGTATAGCGCACTTGCAGCCCATGGGCATCGAGGCGCTGTTACACGTAGGTGTTGGATTCTTCATTCAGCAGATATGCATGAGACCGGAGGTCTTATGGATACACAATTACAGGCATAGTTGCAGGTGAAGCATGATATTCATAATACAGTGACAGAATGCCGTCAGGTGCGTTTTATACAAAGAGCTTGGTTTTAACAGCTTTGCGGAAGGCTTGGTGGGATTCAATCATTCTGATGTGGGGTGGCAGTGCGTTCCAGTGGGTGGCGGCCCGAGTGGGAAAGCTGGCACCACCGGCGCGCACTTTGCGTGATTTGGGCGTGACAATCGTGTTGGAATAGCACATTCTTAATGGTCTGGTGGCAGAGTGCTTGGTGATTCTTTGGGTCAAGTAGGGTGGAGCAAGTTCATGGAGGCATTTGTGGGTAAGGGCGAGTGTTTTGAAAACAATCCTCTCTTTCACCGGGAGCCAGTGTGCCTGTCTTCTGACTTCTGAGATGTGGTCTTTTCTCGCGGTGCCTGTGGCCGCCCTAAGTGCATTATTTTGAACTAGCTGAAGTTTGGCCAGGTTCTTATTGGAGGTCCCAACGAGTAGGGCATTACAGTAGTCCAGCCTAGATCCAATTATTGCCCTAGCAATGGTGAGGCAATTCTGGCGAGACAGGAAAGGTCTGGCAGCGTTGAGGACTTTCGAGTAATAGGCTGAGGAGGAGGCGATGGCATTGACCTGTCTATCCATTGACAAGTCGGAGTCTAGGTAGACTCCGAGTGTCTTCACATGATTGGAGACCTTGATGGGAATGTTGTCAATAGTGAAGGAAGTGTACTGTTCACCGAGGTTCCCCAGCGTGGCGCCAACACTGTACAGTTGGAAGTGGTGGGAGTGCAGGTATTTCCAGGTGGTGAGACTACTGATTTATTACATTAGTGAAGTCATGTTAATGGTAGTACCTGCTCAAGTTTGTTGTTGGTCCTGCATTACAGTGAGCATTTCAGGTGTAGCAAGTTTCAATTGGGGACACTGTACATCGTGACACTTGTCATGTTGTGGGGATTACTTTGTTTACCTGCACATAGCATGACATGGCACGGTGTGTTGTGTGGCGGTGCTGGGGATGGGTTGGGTGACATGGCACTGTCCTCTTGTTGCATTTAGCAAGTGGGTATTCATTTTAGCTGCTTGAATGTGTTTCTTCACAAAACTGCATTGGTGGTGTGTGTGGGTAGGGATGCACACATTGTAACACTTCCAGGTGAACAATCTCAGGCTGATATGCTTTTCACGGTTGAATCTCCAGACATTCAGGATCAGTGTCAGGTTGAGTCATCATTGATTGTCAGATGGAATGTGCCAGGCCAGTGTGCACTCCACAGGGGTGTGATCACTATGTGAAGTAATTAGCCACTAGCTGTGTACGGGCTGCCTCCCCCCGTGCCCTTTCCCCTCCCATGCGCAGCGGCTGTGCATGTGGTTGGGGATGTGGGGCCACCACCATGTCCACGGCCAGGCCCCGGCGTGTTGCAACGTTGTGCAGGACACATGCTGCCACTATGATCCTGCACACTACTGGGGGAGCGTATAACAGCTGCCCGCCAGAACGGTCAAGGGAGCGAAAGCGTGACTTTAGCACTCCGAATGTGCGCTCCACTATGCCCCGGGTCGTAATGTGGGCTGTGTTATATCTTACCTCGGGTGGCGTGGTGGGGTTCCGAATTGGCGTCATCATGTGGGGGCTGAGAGGGTAGGCACTGTCCCCTGTGGAGGTGGTGATTGGTATCATTGGTGGGGTTGTGACCTTGCTCAGTATCCAACATGCATGCATGTGCAGTGGCATACATACTCACCAAGCAGCCATGTATCGCCATGCCGCCCAGCTTCTAGGTCCCGGCTTAGGGTGGACATTCGGTAAATGAAGCTGTCGTGGGTGGACCCGGGATAGTTGGCATATACTGAGGTGATGATTCCCTTGGCATTACATGCTACCTGCACGTTGATGGAATGCCAGTGCTTGCGGTTCCTATAGATGTGCTCAGATGCCCTGGGGGGACGTAGAGCCACATGGGTGCAGTCGATGGCACCTAGCACTTTGGGGAATCGTGCCACACCGTAAAAATCCAGGGCGGCAGCATGCCTTTCTGCAGGTGTTCTGGGCAGGTATATGTGCCTGCGGACTGATGGGCGTGCAGTGATGATGTTCAAGACCTGGTGTAGGCAGCGTGACTGGGTGGCCTGTGACACCCCACCCACTATGGCACTTGTCCGCTGAAATGATCCAGTGGCTAAGAAGTGCAGTACATTGAGGACCTTCTCCAGGGGGCTGAGTGCTTGGGAGCACAGGGTGGGTGATGTGAGGTCATCCTCCCACTCACTCACCAGGTCCAGTATTATGTGTGGTGGAAACCTGTACCTCCCATACACCTGGTCATCAGGCATCCCGAAAAGGCTGGTTCTGGGTGTGAATATTCTGGCCCTGACTATCCTCCTCCTCCTCCTTTGGTAGCCCACTGCCACTGCTGCTAGGAACGGTATGTTCATCCTGGCGTCTGAGCTTGTTATTGTTAAAGTGCGCAAATTTATGCTTTGCGCGTGTTCTAGGCGAGGGTGTGACCCGCGCACCCCTGGAATCCAGTTCCCAGTCCAATAGCGTGTGGAAATTCCCACGCACCACGGGATACAGGTGCGCTGACGTACTTGCGTGTGTAAGTGCCCGCGCACCCCTGAAATACACGTACATAGGCCAATCGCGCACTTTTGTCCAATTACACGCGATGACACTCTGACGTGCAGTATTTCCACGTGTGCTCCGTCATCACGTGCTGAGTGGGGAACACCCGTGCGGGTCACGTCACAGACGCGCTTACGCGCTGAGGGACTCTGGTCCAATAGAATCGCGTATGCGTGCTGACGCGCTTACGCGCTAAGGGCCTTTCCTCGGATTTCACGCTGACGTGCAGGATTTTCACGTGCCAAATCACTCCGTATCAAGCTGGCCACGCGAAAACACACGGAAGACCACGCTCCTGCCCAGAAGGCCAGAAGGCCGAGTTACTGCCCCCCAGTGCCCCGAGCAGCCTCCCACGTGCCATCTGCTGCTGCCTGCCTGCCTGCCTGCCGCCACCGTGCCCTGCCATTTGGTGCCTGCACATCAGCCATCTGCAGGGGTCCAGTTGCTGTGTCCACCCCTGCTGGAACTGAAGACTCCCGACTGGGATTACATCGCTCCACAGCCCAGCCCCAGGACCCAGTTGCCCACCCACACCTGCCTCTGGGGTTGCCATGTCGGGCACTTCCACATCTGGCACCAGTGGCAACCCCAGGCCAGAGGGGCAGAGGGGCACCAGCTTCACTGCCACCGAAGTTGTTGTCCTGGTGGAGCATGTCCTGGGGCAGTATGATGCCCTCTTTGGATCGTCCCGCGCCAGCAAGGAAGGACGGGAGAGGATCTGGGCCGACTGTGTGGTTGCCATCAACGCGGAGGGGGTGGCAACCCGCAACGTCCAGAAGATCAAGAAGCGCTGGGAGGACTTGAGGTCCAGGACCCTTGTGAAGGCCCGGCGCCTCGTGGAGGGGGGCCGGGGCCACATGAGTTCCATCCAGATGAGGGTCCTGGAACGCGTACGCCCAGCGCTCCACGCCCAGATCCTTGAGAGGGAGGCCCGTCTGGAGTTGAGCGGTAAGTGTCCAAGCATTACTGTGTGAGACAGGGCATGTTGCGGTGTGCTGGTTCTATGATACCTGCCTGTATGTGTGCCATAGGCCATGTATGCATGTATGTGTGCAGGGACATCATAGTTGGTTGTTGCATGTGTTCAAATGCCGCATGGGGAGCCCTATGCAGATTTTGAACATGAGAGCATGCCAGTCTCTGTACCAGGACATGGTGGGGGTGAGGGATGGGTGCTGATGCCAGGTACATATATGGTAGCCATGTCTGTGTGCCTGACCTGCGTGTCTGTGACTTGTGCATGCCATGGATGCATGACACATGTGTGTGACAATGCACAGATTCAGTGAAGCAGCCAAATTACCCTTGTATCCGCTGTGTTTGGTGTGTTTGGGGCCAGATGGATGTGACTGAGGTGAAGTGTGTGCATGTGATAGGCATGAGCCATGATGCATGTGAGTTACATATCATTGAATGTTTCAAGAGTCCATTGGACATGCATGGAAATGTCCATGGCATGCACCATGCCTGTTACTGTGTGTGTTTTGCCTGGACTGACCCATGTGTTGTGGAGGGACATGATGGAAGTGTACTTTGACAGTGGTGCTCATCTGCTATTGCTTCCTGTCTAGGGGACCATTGTACAGTACCCTGATGCTTGTGTTCTTTGTCTCGCTCTACGCAGCGGCTAGTGAAGAAGAGGGCGGAGACGGCGCTGTGGAGCAAGGCGGCGGGGATGCCCCCACGGCTGCAGCGGAAGGGGTGGGTGAGCCCCCACAGGGGCCTGCTACGGTGGGAGACGGTGAGGAGCCATCCAGGTTGGTGGTTTGCACAGAGGAGGAGGAGGCCGCCACTGGGGCACACATGGGGCCTGGTGGGGGCATCCCTGCTGGTGCAAGTGGTGCAGTCCAGGGCCAGGGGCAGGAGGCAGCACAGGTCACCGTGGAGGGGCCTGTGCATTTCGCTGTCCCTGACCCTGTGAGTGCACCACCATGCACCAGCAGGGATGCCCCGTCCTAGGCCCGTCCGCAGGTAGAGGGGATGTCCATGTCACCTGACTCCCCTCCACCTGCGGACATGGGAACCCCTGGCCGTGCAGAGAAGGTCCTGATTGGGGTCGCGATGCGCACGGCTGTGATTCGTGATGCCGTGCATGCTTCCCGGGAGGAGCACGCACGTCATCACGAAGTGCACCGTGCCGACGTGGCCCAATTGGGATCGGCCATGTTCGGGGGTTTGCTGCATGTGTTGGCCAATCTGGCGGCCCTCTCCTCCTCTGTGCAGGCTATACACCAGTCGTTCTCCTTGCCGTCTTCCGGCCCAGATGCCACCAGGGCCCCCTGAGGACCTGCCCCGACCAATGCAGCCAGCTCGGTGGGGATCCCATCCCTGCCACAGTTGGGAGTCGGAGGTCCAGCAGGGGTGGACAACACAGCAACTGGACCCCAGCAGATGGAAGATGTGACAGCATCATCGGGCAGGGCACGTGCACGACGGCGTCGGTGGTTTCCCTCAGCCTGGATGCCGTCGTGCTGGCAGAGGCAGTAGCGTCGGAGGCAGCAGCAGGCTCGACGTGGGAGGCATCATGGCTCAGGGCCATCAAGATCAGAGGGGCAGGCATCGGCCGGAGGGCAGGGCAACCCTGGGATGGTGGTGTCTTCCGTGTGGGAGCAGTTGGTCCAGCGGATAGGTGCGGAGCGGCAGCGGGCGGAAGAGGAGCGGCTCACCATGGTCAGGGCGGAGTTCTCCATGCGTCGGGCGTTGAGGCGGGCTGAGTACCTCGAGGAAGCTCGCAGGGAGTTTGAGCTGAACATGGGGTTATCCCTGCGAGACCTCGGGGCCAGGACAGAGTCCCGCCTCCAGGACATCGACATGGAGTTCGATGATGCCCTGGCCAGCAACATCACCGAGTGAGCCGCAGGACTTGCCCGCTGCCTTTGTATATAGTTATTTAGTTAGTTAGTGTTAGGTTTCCTTTATTCATTTTTATTTTTTTGGACCGCTCGGACAATGGCCACTTTTTTGTATATATTTTTTTCATTAGGTAGTAGTAGGTTTCATTTATGGTGTTGGGCTCATGGACCCTGGAATATTCTTGTATATAGTTTGCTTTTTGAAGAAACATTTTTTTTATTAATTATTGTGTTCACCATGAGGAAATGGTTTTTCATTATTTTCCTTCCACATGATATTGCTTTGGACAACATTTGTTTTTGGATTACTTTGTTTTTTTTATTTTTACATTTGTTCTCGGACATGGACCATTTATTTTGTTATCCCCATTGTTGTATGTTTGATTTGTTTTCTTATTTTTCATCTTTAATACATGTTTTTTTAACTTTCACTTGTGGTATTTTCTCATTGGTTTCATACATGTCATGATATGGGTTTTGACATTCACTTGCACCCATTGTGTATGTGTGTGTGACGGACATGTGTTCATTTACATACTTGCCATTGGGGTTGTATCATGTAATTGCATTCACTATGTGGGTGGATGCAATCCTTGCCTGGGTGTTTGTGCTGGGTATGCTGCCCATTACTGCCATGATTGAGTATCGTCAGGACCTGGGGGCAGGGGGACATGTGTGGGTGCCTGGTGGAGGCTGCCCATGCACTGCTGGGGGGTGGGGGTGGTGGGAGACATGGGTGGGGGCCTGGTGGAGGATGCCCCTGCACTGCTGGGGGGTGGGGGTGGTGGGAGACACGGGTGGGGGCCTGGTGGAGGATGCCCCTGCACTGCTGGGGGGTGGGGGTGGTGGGAGACATGGGTGGGGGCCTGGTGGAGGATGCCCCTGCACTGCTGGGGGGTGGGGGTGGTGGGTGACATGGGTGGGGGCCTGGTCGAGGATGCCCCTGCACTGCTGGGGGGTGGGGGTGGTGGGTGACATGGGTGGGGGCCTGGTGGAGGGTGCCCCTGGTGGCTGGGGGGTGGGGGTGGTGGGAGACATGGGTGGGGGCCTGCTGACAGGTGCCCCACAGTGCTGGGGGGTGGGGGTGGTGGGAGACATGGGTTGGACATGGGTGGGGGCCTGCTGGCAGGTGCCCCACAGTGCTGGGGGGTGGGGGTGGTGGGAGACATGGGTGGGGGCCTGGTGGAGGATGCCCCTGCACTGCTGGGGGGTGGGGGTGGTGAGAGACATGGGTGGGGGCCTGGTGGAGGCTGCCCCTGCACTGCTGGGGGGTGGGGGTGGTGGGAGACATGGGTGGGGGCCTGGTGGAGGATGCCCCTGCACTGCTGGGGGGTGGGGGTGGTGGGAGACATGGGTGGGGGCCTGCTGGAGGCTGCCCCTGCACTGCTGGGGGGTGGGGGTGGTGGGAGACATGGGTGGGGGCCTGGTGGAGGGTGCCCCTGGGGGGTGGGGGTGGTGGGAGACATGGGTGGGGGCCTGATGGAGGATGCCCCTGCACTGCTGGGGGGTGGGGGTGGTGGGAGACATGGGTGGGGGCCTGGTGGAGGATGCCCCTGCACTGCTGGGGGTGGGGGTGGTGAGAGACATGGGTGGGGGCCTGGTGGAGGCTGCCCCTGCACTGCTGGGGGTGGTGGTGGTGGGAGACATGGGTGGGGGCCTGGTGGAGGGTGCCCCTGGTGGCTGGGGGGTGGGGGTGGTGGGTGACATGGGTGGGGGCCTGGTGGAGGGTGCCCCTGGTGGCTGGGGGGTGGGGGTGGTGGGAGACATGGGTGGGGGCCTGGTGGAGGATGCCCCTGCACTTCTGGGGGGTGGGGGTGGTGGGTGACATGGGTGGGGGTCTGGTGGAGGGTGCCCCTGGTGGCTGGGGGGTGGGGGTGACATGAGCAGGTGTGCAGGGTAGTCCCCTGTGGTGTGTGCTGCCTGCAGGGGCCGTGGAGGGTGTACAGGTAATACCTGGGAGCACACAGCCAAATCGCGTGTGGAACTTCCCGCGCACCCCTGCAATCCACGTACCCTGACAAATCGCGTGTGGTACTTCCCGCGCACCCCTGAAATCCACGTACACGGCCAAATCGCGTGTGGAACTTCCTGCGCACCCCTGAAATCCACGTACCCGGCCAAATCGCGTGTGTAACTTCCCGCGCACCCCTGAAATCCACGTACCCTGACAAATCGCGTGTGGTACTTCCCGCGCACCCCTGAAATCCACGTACACGGCCAAATCGCGTGTGTAACTTCCCGCGCACCCCTGAAATCCATGTACCCTGACAAATCGCGTGTGGTACTTCCCGCGCACCCCTGAAATCCATGTACCCGGCCAAATCGCGTGTGGAACTTCCCGCGCACCCCTGAAATCCACGTACCCGGCCAAATCGCGTGTGTAACTTCCCGCGCACCCCTGAAATCCACGTACCCTGACAAATCGCGTGTGGTACTTCCCGTGCACCCCTGAAATCCACGTACCCTGACAAATCGCGTATGGTACTTCCCGCGCACCCCTGAAATCCATGTACCCGGCCAAATCGCGTGTGGAACTTCCCGCGCACCCCTGAAATCCACGTACCCGGACAAATCGCGTGTGTAACTTCCCGCGCACCCCTGAAATCCACGTACCCTGACAAATCGCGTGTGGTACTTCCCGCGCACCCCTGAAATCCACGTACACGGCCAAATCGCGTGTGTAACTTCCCGCGCACCCGTGCAATCCACGTACACTGACTAATCGCGTGTGGGACTTCCCGCGCACCCCTGAAATCCACGTACCCGGCCAAATCGTGTGTGGATCTTCCCGCGCACCCCTGAAATCCACGTACCCTGCCTAATCGCGTGTGGGACTTCCCGCGCACCCCTGAAATCCACGTACCCAGCCATATCGCGTGTGGAACTTCCCGCGCACCCCTGAAATCCACGTACCCTGACAAATCGCGTGTGGTACTTCCCGCGCACCCCTGTAATCCACGTACCCGGCCAATTCGCGTGTGAGACTTCCTGCGCACCCCGGTATACACGCACACGTTTTTTTTCTGTCAGCGCGTGTCTGTGTTTGTGGGTACCCCTTTGCACGTCATTTGTCCTGGAGGGCCACAGTATTGGGCATTCATCATGGCTGTATATAGGTGCTATTTGTTGGCGCACCTTTTGGCGCACATTTCTTACAGGCGCAGAGACGCTACCGCCTGCTTTCTTGTGGCGGTCGTGTTTGTGCCTGTGCGCTGGTTTGAGCGTGCGCTTTTTTGCCCTATTCTATTCCATGAATACGTGTTGTAGGCGAGCGTGTGGGCGTTCCGCGCACTTGTACCCTGTGCTTCCCCCGTGACGCCCACATTTTGGCAAGTTGTTCCCCATTCCGAGTGTTACGCCCCGTGTTCCGCCTACTTTTGTTGCGTGCGCCGCGCTATGTGCGATTTTCGATGTGGCCTGTGCGATTTTCGCTGTAACCTGGCGCACGCCGTTAGATGGCCTGTGCGCCAACGTGCGCCGCGCACTTTTTTATCGCACATCCGATGGTTTTCTCGCGCACGGCCTTCCATGAATCGATGTGCGCTGCTTTTCGTGCGATTTTCGCACTTGCACTGCGATTCGCTCGTTTTTGGCCACTTGCGCCACGCTAATAATTACATGAATCGGCTTGTAAGTGTACGGTTGCAGAAGCAAGAGCCCGGCCAGGCACATAAAGCCGAAACTTATCCTGAAGATATACTGCATCCTGATGACAGAATCCTTTGTGCACTAGACACAGAGGCTTGATTTCGATCCTTTTTGCTACTCTGGAGGATACCCTTCTATATAGTAATCCCTGTTTCAGAAAGAAAAAGGGGCTTCCCTTCTCTTGTCCTTCTCCCTCAGGAATCACTTGTAAGAAAGCCTCTGCAAGTACTGTATCATTTTGCTGGGCTAAGGCTAGATCAGGAAGGATGGTAGGTTCTTCTTCACTTTTTGCATCAGTTATACATGTCTTGGCGGCATTTCCAAAGCCTTAGCTACCTCTCTCAGTTTCCTCTGGTTCACTTTCTTCCTCAAAATGTGGGAAATAGAGCCTTCTCAAGAATTCCCAGTGCAATTTTATCCCCACAGTGCATTTCAAATGGAGTTTCACCATGGTGCTATAAGAGAACCTTTATGTCTCTCCCGAAAGTCTGTATCTATAATGCCGGCTAGGACATGTAGGTCAAACTTCCAGGCCAGGCAGATTTTTCCGCCAATCTTATATAACAACCTAGAGTGTTGAAAGGGGTATCATGTTTTGCCTCCTTTATTATATATAGATATTGGCCTAAACCCAGTCGCTCTGCGAAGAAATCTGCATTGCAAGGTTGTGACCTTAGATCGATTAAGCCACCATTTTAGGTTCATCTGCCATTTTGATTCTCGCTCCAAAGTCACCCTGTGTTCTAAAATGGTGGACAGTGTTCTTCTGTTTGTAACATGGCCGTCTTGACCTCGGTATGCAAGTCAATGCCTAAACTGCCTGTAGGCCAAATATAAGGGTCATGTAATAAGACGTTGTCCTTCATTGACCTATAGATCGAGGATTACCTGTGCCAACGTAACTGATCCGTGAGCATATATTAAGCACAATGTTGTGTAAATACTAAACGTGAACACTTGTTGAACTGCATTGTATTAAAATATGTACTAAGGCTTATGTTAGATCTGAAAATGTACTGTTGCTATTGTGATTTGTTGAACATGTAAACTGGAGGTGATCCATATAGCTGTGCGAGTCAGAGGTGAACTCGGCACAAACCCTAGATTGGGAATTATTAACGTACAGAGGGGCTGGACATCATGTTACATAACTTTATAAAAGAGCGAATATTCTGGTGTACAGTCCCACTCACTTCTCACATCGAATGGGCTGGTATTCGTTGTGATGTAATGAGGGCCAGATAGCTATCTGATACTTTGTTCCTTTGAAAACTGTTCAGTTACTTTGAATAAAGATCTGTGTATCTTTGTAAACCCGCGTTTGGTGTATTTCCTTTTGTGGTACTCAGCCTCGATATTTCCTTTTGCTTTTACAGAATGCGCCCGAATAGGGACCTTCAAGATTGATGCCAGCTCGTTGAAGGTTAACACAGCTATCGGGCCGGGATCGGACGGTGTAAAAGGGGGACCCTTGCTTGGATGATAAGCGACACCTCAGCAGGGCTGCACGGCCCAATCCATGGACGGTGAGAACGTGGTCCGAGTCGGCATCTTGACGAGGGTCCATCTATCGAGGTGGGCAGATTTGCCGAAATCACCAAACACTAGGTAACCTTTGTTGGAAAATTTTGAAATCCGATCGGACCTCCTTAGGATTGATCAGGTGAGTCGTGACCCGATTCTTAAGCATCCTGATAATTTGTTTTGTCGTATTGTTCTTGCAAGTACAATTATTTACCAGGTAACACCAGGAATCTAATATGCCTGGGAAATTGTCTACCTGCTTCAGGGCATTATTCCGCAAGGACAGACAATCTTTGGAATTTGGTCGACCGGCACCAATTGAGGGGTCACCGGGGTGTACTATGTACTGTTAGCACGGCATTGGTAGTATAGTATTTAATGATATTTGGCACAGACAAACTAGACATGCTTCCGAACTTCAGTGGCCAATCAATGGTATTTTTGAAATCCCTCGTATTGAATACTTAGAATCTACATTATTGAAGAAAAAGGCTAGACCTGCAGCATTTGACGTATTACAGAATTGGAAGAAAGAAGCTTTGCAGCAGCTTAAAAGTAGAGAAAAGCATGCGCGCCGTCATGTGACAAACGCCGAAAAAGCGTTGTTGTATGATCAAAATAAACAGTCTGAGTCAGCTAGGAATATGGATAGGGCTTTCTCACTTGGTATCCAGAATCTATCCTTCTAAAGACTTTCATGTTTCAAATGAACTTATCGATAAATTGTGAAATGAACGAAGGCCTGGTGCCACTGCGCCACCTCCGTATGTTCCTCTCCCTGCTTCTTTGCCTCTCCCCACTGTTATTCCTCCTCTCATAATGTGAAAACAAAATCAAAATATCGAGGCTGAGTACCCCAAAAGGAAATACACCGAACACGGGTTTCAAAGGAACATACAAAGTACTTTATTTTATACTGAATCCAGTTACAAAAACAGAGCAAAATCAGATAGCTATCGGCCCTCAGTACAACACAACGAACTCCAGCCTGGTTCAGTGTGTTCAGTGAGAGACGTACATTAGAATGCATTCGCTTTTTATACTCTTGGTGGGCACGATGTCCAGCCCCACTTTGGGTTAATATTCCACTTAATACATCACCGATCTAGGATTCGTGCCAAGTCGCGAACAACCGTATATAACTGGTTTGCCTTTAATACATGTATCAACAAGCCTATGCAATAACTGTGTATTCTAAGATTTTCCATGCAGGCCTTCTCAAACATTAATACAATGTAGTTAAACAGATGTTCTTCGTTCAGTATTTGAATACATTGTTTCAACATATGCTCATGGATTAGTTTCATTGCACAAGTGATCCTTTTACACACAGGTCAACGAAGGACAAGGTCTCAGTTCACGACCTCAACAAATGGCCTGCAGGCAAGTTACATATTAGCTATGTACAGAGGTCAAGACAGCCATGTTGTATTCTGGAATGACATCGTCCACCATTTTAACTCACAGGGTGACTTTTGCAAAGCGAATCCTAAAATGGCGCATTGACCTAAAATGGCGGCTTACATTGATTTAAGGTCAGGACCTTGCAACACGGATTCTTTTGCAAGAGACTTTCGAGCAGCTTGGCGTAGGCCAATATTAATATATTTATTGCAATAGGAGGCACGATATAATTTCACTTTTGACAAACCCTCCTTTTGGCCTATGCCAAGTGCTGAAACTACTTTGGATCTCCTTGCAAATAACTCCATGCATCATCGTCCATGCACCCTGAATCACTATGGGAAATATCTATTGCCATTAGGTCATTTGCTAAAATATCTTTCAACACATATTTTTTGGAAGTTTTATCCGGGGCATACATTTTATGTCCTATCGAACCTATCGCTTGTGCGCAACATCCCCCTAGCATCGAACACATACCAGGTAGACATTGAATACAGCAACAAAGAAACAACAGGATTCATAAAATAATTAGCAAGACCGAAAGTACCTTCCAACCCCAAGATCGCAAGAGGTCCCAGAACCAAGCGCTTAGATCCCCGTTTCCCTCGGGAACATGCACTTCGGAACTAAGGACGTGCAGATTCTGTATTGCCTTGAAGATAGTTGGGGAGGAATCTGGTACAAAAACACAGCAATCGGACCCCACCAATTTACACACTCCACCACGCTCAGCTAGAATGACATCTAATGCCATTCGGTTTTGAAGTGCTACTAATCTTATCGCCTTTTGTTCTAATGTCATATTATAGAGTATATCTGTGGTCCGATTGATGGTTCTCTCCAGTACTCTCGCTAGTTTTCTGATATTTTCTGAATTCGCTATCTGCCCCCAAAATGGCACAACTGATTTAGCTATATCTCCCAAGATTTGTGCTGTGGTGTCACCATTCTCGTCCCGCCGTTGACGGGCCTTCAAAACCTCTCTTGTACTAGCTAGAAACACCCCAGGTAGCAGGATCCCTAAGTAACAGGTTCCCTGCCAATCCCTGGGCAACCATGGGAATGCTACATTACCGCAGACAAAGTAGACAGGTTCGCCTACATACAAAGGTCTGTTTTCCCCAGTCAAATTTGCAACGTTGGCACAACCTGGAAAATTTCCCATCGACTGAGTTCCATTTCTCTGTATGCAAAAAGAAACTGAATCGGGCTATGGTTAACAGTGTAAGAAGGAGGCATGGCATCCTTATTGCCTATTGGAGCCATCTTAAAGGAAATCAAAGATTGGAAAGGACAAGACAGTTTATCAGAAGGCCTAATAGAAGCAACATTCGGTTTACTCCTGTTTGTGAAAAGCGAGCATCCCAGGGGAGTCAAAACACGTTTCTCAAAACTATTCAAATTGGTGCCATCAAAGTTCCCTGAGATGCTATCATTCCACCGGCCAAAGAACAGTGCTCTAAGAGAAGCATAGCAAGCAGTTCTTAAAGGTAAAGGATGAATATACCAACCTAGCCCCTTATCCCTGTGTTGCGGTAAATATGAGAAGACCCAGCAGTTAGATCTATTAAAATGGCATGCGTAGCATTCATGATAAGCAGTAGAGTATTATTGTGGTACCTTTGTCTGTGCTGAAAATCACTAGGGGATAGAATATGCAAATGTACAAAGTGAGTAGGAACAATAGGTGCACTTTCAGTAGGCAACAAAAGCTCTAAAGAATGAGTTTCCTCGAGGTACCATAATCCTAAGGCAGCGACTATCAAAAACCCAAATATCATTATAAAAATACAGCAATACATTTTCAGGGCCCAGAAATTTTGTCCATTGTCCCGGTTGGTCACCCCCTTATTTACAAGTCTCATCCGAGCGGTAGCAGTAGCAGGCATTGTAGTCTTCACATGGATACCCCAAAGTTCGTTGCTGGCGACCTCCCGGTCGAGCGACTTCTTAGTCCTTCCACAACCCTAGCCAACAGAATCCCCTTTCTCAAATTTGGGCAAAAAAACAATCCCTCGATGATCCTTTTCTTCTTCTAATGCACAGCCGAACCGTGCCGTAAGTCTATTAGATACACAGCAAAACCGTGCCGTAGGTTTATCAGATGCACAGCAAAACCGTGCCGTAAGTCTATTTCCTAGGGCGTAGATTGTACCTTACTTTTCCCGGTACTGATTGATCCGGAAACAATATGTCGTCACTTCCTGCTGGAAGCAACGTATTGGAAGCAAGTGAAGGTGCTGAATTTGAAATAGCAGTTTCTGCATGCAAAATCTTTGGAGAGTGTGGAGACAAAATGGCAGCTTCCCCAAGCCTCACGGGCTCAGAGTGATTCTCCGACACACTATCAGCGCTACTTACTGCTTTGGGATCGTTGGTTTCAGTATCAGCGAGGGGTTCTGTTTCTTCTGTAACGTGTGGCACAGGGTGAGGAAGTTTCTTGACGTGCTATGCGTGGATCCAGTTCTTTCTCCCAGCGACCCAGACCACTGTCTGGGTGACCAACAGGACTTGGAATGGCCCACGCCAGCGAGGCGCAAGGCAAGAGGAGCGCTCAAAAGATTTGACGAGCACCCAGCTTCCAGGCCGTATGCTGTGGCCCGGGCCCTCGTATCGGACAGGTAAAGATTCTCGTACCTGGTGATAAATCAAATACAGGTTTTTAGTCAACTGGCTACAATAATGTGAAAGTAATCCATTTTCAACATTTCTTAATGAGTTACTTTTAGGAAGGTTCCAAATATTGGCAGGTCTCCCCATTACCACCTCAAATGGAGAGAGCCCAGTCTTAGTTTGAGGGGTTGTGTGCATGGATAACAACACGATCAGTAAGGCGTCCGGCCATTTTAGTTTGGTGCCGGCACACATCTTAGCGAGCTTGTTCTTGATGATACCGTTGTGTCTTTCTACTAGTCCGCCGCTCTGAGCATGTCTGGCCGAATGGAACCGTTTGTCAATTCGTAATGCCGTACATATCTGCAGAATTACAGCAGTGACAAAATGTGGACCATTGTCCGACCAGATAACTCTTGGCAAACCGAACCGCGGGAAGTACTCTTTTAACATGGTTTTCGCAGTGGTCATGGCTGTAGCATCTTTGATAGGGAAAGCCTCAACCCATTTACTAAAAGCACAGATAACCACCAGTACATATTTCTTATTATCACATCGTTCCATTTCAATAAAGTCAAAGTGGATCACTTCAAAGGGGACAGAGGGTGGCCAAACCTACCCCTTGGAGTTACTGTTTCTTTTCCCACATTGTGTTGTAGGCAAATCATGCATTCCTGGACGTAGCTAGCGCTGGGCAATTTTTGAAAATGTGTCATTTACTCAAACTTTCTCTAACATGTTTGTCATCTTCCGGGCACATACATGCGTAGGACCATGGGCCATGATGACCATCATCATGACATACGCGTCAGGGAGTAGCCATTTCCCTTCCACTATGTCCACCCAACACCCGTCATCGTCAAGTTTTCCCAAACCTTCAGCCCACCTTTTGGATTCTTCTAAAGTGGCATCAGCTTGGATATCCCGTACAGACCCAACACCCTCATCCATTGAATAAGCATCTACAGACTCCCTTGAAACATACATCTCCGTAAGGAGATCGGTAGCCATTTACCTAGCTATCTGATCAGCGAAAGCATTCCCTTTCCCTATATCATCTGTAATCTTTCGATGTGCTGCACATTTCATAACTGCTAACTGAGTAGGGAGCGCAAGCGCTGAGAGTAGTTGTACTATTAGGGAGCCATGTTGAATTTTGGTGCCATACGAAGTGAGGAACCCTGTCTCTGACCAAAGTCTCCCAAAGATGTGAACCACCCCAAAGGCATACTGACTATCAGTATATATATTTACTGCAAGCCCTTCGGAAAGTTCACAAGCTCAGGTCAATGCTATAATCTCTGCGGCCTGCGCAGAATTATGCGTGATTCTCTTAGTTTCCACAACCGTGCTCAATGTAGTGATCACATAAGCAGCTGTGGATGTACCATCCAGAGGTTTGAAGCAGGAGCCGTCACAAAACAGCTCTCCTTGCGGATTATCCAAGGGAGTATCTTTCAACCCTTTGTCTCTTGCTCGGATGTATACAAACAATCATGTGGCACTTCATTGCCGCAAGTAGTATCTTGCTGGAAAGGTAGGAGTTCAGCCAGATTAAGAACACAACACCTCTTAATTTGAATGTGAGGAGCAAACAAGATCAATTCATATCTTGTCAACTGTGCAGAAGTGAGGTGTTGTGTTTGAGTTCGGTTCAGTAGAACATCTACAGAGTGAGGGAGTGAGGGACCATCAGGGTTAGATCATGGCCTAGGACCATTCCCTCACTTATTTTTACAGAAGAAGCAGCAGCAGCGACAGCTCGCAAACATCTTGGCAAAGCGCATGCTACAGGTTCAAGGGCAGAAGAAAAGTAACCGCACGGCCTATTCTTCCCTCCATGTTCCTGCGTTAATACAGCCAAAGCACATCCATCACATTCATGCACAAACAATACGAAGGCCTTTTCATAGTTTGGTGTGCCCAAAACTGGTGCAGAGCATAATGCAGTCTTAAGCAAGTTAAACGATTGCTGGTGTACCGCATTCCATGGCAATGTCAAAGCCAACATCTGTTTGATCACTAGTGAAAAATTTGGGATCCACAACCCACAGTAAGAAGCCATACCTATCAAGGCTATAACTTCCTTCTGTGTATTTGAGACAGAAATGCAAGAAATGTGTTTTAGTCTTTCAGGTGTCAATCTTCTTCCCTCCTTTGACAGGAGATAGCCTAAATAGGCGACCTCCTGACAACAATATTGACATTTTTTAAGCAAAGCTTTGTGACCATGCTCAGTTAGATGGATAAGTAATAACACAGTGCCCTCCTTACAGGCACTCTAAGAGTCAGCAGCTAGAAGCAAATCATCAATGTACTGAAGCAAAGTACAGGTAGAGGGCAATTCAAGGGTATCAAGTTGTTCCTTCAAAGCCCTACTATAAATGCTAGGACTCTCTGTGTACCCTTGAGATGCACGAGTAAATGTGAACGAGCGTCCCCCCAAGGTGAACACGAACAAATATCTACTATCCTTGTGTATAGGAATACTAAAGAAAGCATTCTTCAGGTCCACAACACTAAAGTAAGTAGCTGTAGCTGGAATCATGGTTAGGATTGTCGTTACATCAGGCACAATTGGAAATTGTGGTGCCACGACTTTATTAATGGCACGTAAATCAATTATGAAACGGAATGGAATTGCAATATCGCCTTTCTTGTACATGGGTAAAATCGGACTGTTACACATACTCCCTGAAATTTCTTCAATCACCCCGCGATGCACAAAATCGGAAACAATGCATTTCAAAGCTTGCTCGCCCTCAACTGAAATCTTATACTGAGGAATGCTTGGCAGCTGAATTCCATGTTTCAAAACTATCTTGACAGGTTCAATCTGTAAAACACCGACCTCATTGTCGTCGACAGCCCACAAGCTCTCTGGTACATTAATGAATTCTGGAGGCAAAGGTCTAGTCAAGAATTGCAAGACAGAAAATTGCTGTGGTGAAATCGTCAAACGTACTCCATCAGAAGAACAATAAATCACTGCATTTAATTCTTTTAACAGATTCAACCCCAGCAAGTTCTCTCTGCAATCTGAAGTCAACAGAAATGGACAATATTCCGTAAAGGGACCCAAAGAAATAGGTACCGGCAAAGGAACCGGACAAACAACTGGTGTACCAGAAAACCCTACAGAAACATTGGTTTGCCCTGACAGTGGAATGTTTGGAACCCGTGAATGATCAATGGAACACTTCTATGCTCCAGTGTCTATCAAAAACTGATGTTTCCTATTTCCCACCACCATTTCAACGTAGGGACCTTTCTGATTGACGGGAATAGGTGTAGAATCCAAACTCTGCTTCGGGCAATCCTAACAAAACAGAATATCATTGAATGGAAGCTCTTCAGATAAATATGCAGCGGAAGGATGAGCAAATATGTTCCTGGTGTCCACACTCGGAAGCTGATTGTCCTGCGATAAAGGTTGCTGAGGGTTCTGTGTTAACTGACCTCTACCAGGGCCCCCTACACCCGGGCAACCTCTGGATCGCCTACCCATATTTCCAAATGTATTATTTGACCTTTGTTGATGGACGGGCATTGTGCTCGCCAATGACCCTCTCGACGACAATAAGCGCACTGATTAATGTTCATAGGACCCACGGGCACATTCCCCTGCGGGTCATGCTGACCTCTAACCCGAGAACTACCCCCTCTGGGACCTCTAACAATTTGCTGCAATAGCACTTTAGTTTTCAACCCTATCTTTTTCATTATTGACACGGTTCTCGTAGTACTGAGCCATGTGCAGTACTTCTGATTGTGATTTCGCCTGCCAAGCGCTCTGAGAAGACATAATTTGTGACTGGATGTCAGGCAGCAATCCACGCACAAATTTGTCCACGAACAACCTTTTCCCAGACTCTGTGCCTAGGTCTTGTCCACTGAAATCCGAGAATACCTGTTCGAACCGATTAAAGAACTCGGTAGCACCCTCAGATTTTCCTTGGACACAGGCCGTAAGTTTGTCCCATATAATTCTTTTTTCTGGAATTATAGTTTTTAATTTTGCAATAATTCTATCAGACAAAGTTAGTATCACCTGAGGCAGTCTTTCACCAGCTGGCCTTTCTCCATTGAGTCTAGCTATATTCACTTTATAATATGGATACATTTCCTGAGAAAAATGTTTTTATTGAAGGTTTTGGGATTCAGTTATGTATAATGTGGGGAAGATTAAATAATGCCGATCTCCCGCAAGGGTTAAGGGACCTAAATACTCTAGCGCTTTCTAGAGACACTGTGAAGAAGGTAAATGAGCATGTCGAGAGGTCATTTGGGTATAGAAAGGAGTTAGAAAAGTTACAGAATGAGGATGACGAGGAGGAAAATATGTATGTACAGAAACGGTTCCTTACTTGTCATAAATCGATAACTGAGGAAACACGAATTTGTACGAAAGATGCACTTAGATGGATTTCGGATATGTCGATAACTCCTGTTGAAGTATATGACACATATAGTCAATATAGGCTAGAAATGCAGAGGAAAGTGATACAGGTAATGGTAGAGTACCTACAGGATGAGTGTGTAAAAAGACAGGTTTGTTGTCCCACAGAGTTATTGAGTATTTATAAGAGAGCTTTTTCGTTTGACACTTCTTCGGCTGCTTTAGCGCTCATTTTGGCTCTGTTGCTTAGTAAGCCGTCGGAGTTGCCTACTTCTCAGTTGCCTATGAGAGAGGTTCCTCCGACATTTGTCTCAAAAGTGGAGATTCCCGCTGATGCTGCAGCAGGTACAGTTGCTCGAGAAATTCCTGCACATTATGTGTCACAGTTTGTTCACATCCCGTTCTCAAGACAGGAAGTCAACACCATTAAACAATCTATTCCCGACATTAGGAAAAATCCGACAGGGTTCTACAAAGAAATAGAGTCTGTCTTGCAATCATCGGTATTCATCTTAATTGATATCGATTTGTTATTTCCCGTACTCCTGCCTGTGGAGTTGTGGAAACAGATTAGAACTGTAGATTATGTACCAGGGTTAGGAGATACATGGACTAACATGATTAGACTCAATCGAGAAAGGTCTGCTGGCGAAAGACCGCCTCAGGTAATACTAACTTTACCTGACAGGATATTTACGAAATTGAAAACTATAATTCCCGAGAAGAGAATTATTTGGGACAAGCTTACTGCCTGTGTCCAAGGGAAGTCTGAGGGCGCTACCGAGTTCTTCAATCGGTTCGAAAAGGTATTTTCCAGATTTCAGTGGACAAGATTTAGGCACAGAATCTGGGAAAAGATTATTTGTGGACAAATTGTTGTGTGGATTGCTGCCTGACATCCAGTCGCAAATGATGTCCTCCGGGAGTGCTTGGCAAGCAAAGTCTCAGTCAGAAGTATTGCACATGGCTCAGTACTACGAGAATCGTGTCAATAATGAAAAAGAAAGAGTCGAGATGAGAAAAGGAGACTTAAAGACGAAAGTATTATTACAGCAAATTGTTAGAGGCCCTAGAGGGGGTGATTCTCAATTTAGAGATCAGTATGTTCCACAAGGAAATGCGCCCTTGGGTCCTGTAAACATTAACCAGTGTGCTTATTGTAGACAAGAGGGTCATTGGCGTGCACAATGGCCGAACCTCCAGCAGAGGTCAAATAACACATTTGGAAATATGGGTCGATGAGCCAGAGGTCGCCCAGGTGTAGGGGGTCCTGGTAGAGGTCAGTTTTCGCAGGATTCACAGCAACCTTTTTCGCAGGACAATCAGGCATCATGTGTGGATAATAGAAACATTTTTGATCATCCTTCTGCGGCTTACCTCTCTGAAGAACTTCCTTTTGACGACATTCTGTTTTGTTAGGATTGCCCGAAGCAGGGTTTGGAACCAACGCATATTCTCGTTAATCAGAAAGGTCCCTACGTTGAGATGTTAGTGGGAAATAGGAAAGATCTAGTGTTGATTGATACAGGGTCACAAGTGTTCCATTGATCATTCACGGGTTCCAAACATTCCACTGTCAGGGCAAACCAATGTTTCTGTAGGGTTTTCTGGCACACCAGTTGTCTGTCCAGTTTCTTCGCTGGTACCTATTACTTTGGATCCATTTACAGACCACTGTCCATTCCTTTTGACTGCGAATTGTGGGGAGAATTTGTTGGGGTTGAATCTGTTGAAGGAATTAAATGAGGTAATTCATTGTTCTTCTGATGGAGTGCATTTGACGATTTCACCACAGCAACTTTCTGTCTCTCAATTCTTGACCAGACCTTTGCCGCTGGAATTCAGTGATGTTCCGGATTGTTTGTGGGCTGTTGATGATAATGATGTCAGTGTTTTGCAAATCGAACCTGTTAAAATTGTCTTGAAACATGGAGTAAAGCTGCCACGTATTCCACAGTATAAGATTTCGGTCGATGGTGAGCAAGCTTTGAAATGCATCGTCTCCGATTTTATACATCGAGGGGTGATTGAGGAAATTGCAGGTAGTTTGTGCAATAGTCTGATTTTGCCCATGTACAAAAAAGGCGATAATGCAATTCCTTTTTGTTTCATAATTGATTTATATGCCTTCAATAAGATTGTTTCTCCACAATTTCCAATTGTGTCTGATGTGACGACAATATTAACTATGATCCCGGCTTCAGCTACTCATTTTAGTGTCATGGATCTAAAGAACGCTTTCTTTAGTATTCCAATACACAAAGACAGTAGATACCTGTTCGTGTTCACCTTAGGGCAGCGGTATTCAAACTGTGGGGCGCGACCCCATAGGGGTCCGCGGGTGCATCCCTGGGGTGCCCTGAGAGCTCAGCATGAAATATTTAAAAAATAAAAAAGTTTTTTTTGTTTTTGTTTTTTTAGATTGGAAGAAATGGGCAGGGGTGGCTCACATGGTCGGGCTGAAGCATGAAACTGTCTCAGGCAACAATGAAAAAGTGGCCCACAGCTGTAAATGGATATTCATTCCTTTAGTCACAGACTGGGCCTCATTACAACTATGGCGGTATGGTAACAACGGTGCCGGTAAGCTACCGGCACCGTTGCTACCGTTCCGCCATAGTAAGAGTTGTGCTCACGGGTGCCTGACAGCCTGCCAGGTCTGACCTGGCAGGCCGTGCGGCACCCGCGAGCACAGTTCATCGGATGCACTGGCATCGTTATTAACGGTACCGGTGCATCTGAGCTCCTCATTCCCATTGAGCCCTATGGGGCTCAAATGCGAATGGGGATCTACCGGTACCGGCACCCATGAAAGGGCAATTATCAGGTCCGCCTAACTCGGCATGACCTGGTAATTGCCCATTTGTGGGTGCCTCATGTGAATGATAGAGTGATTGCTGTATGAATGTGCAGCGCCTTGCATACACACATAATCATGTTGATTGTGTTAGGACCAGTGGGGCCCAGGGGACAGGGATGGTATCTTTTTACTGGACCTCTATCATTCAAAGCCCTCTGCATTGTCCACAAGGCTTTCTGGGGCCTAGGTCCAAAATACCTTCAGCTATCCCTACGCAAATACCTCCCCTCTCAAGCTCTTCGCTCCTCTACCTCCAACTCCCTCAGGGTCAGTCGTTTTTCAAAGAAACAAGCTGGGGGTAGATCTGTCTTCGGCTGGGGCCTCCCTCTGGAAGAGCCGTCCTGCCACTCTAAAACTTGAGGAGAACCATCTCCGGTTCCGGAAGCACCTCAAGACCTTCCTCTTTTCTTCTGCCTTCGCTCCCCCTCTCCCCTGTTGATCTGTTCTCTCTTGGCACCGTGCACCTGGCCACACTCTGGGCCCAGGTACCTGCTCACCCTGCCACCCTCCCGCACTGCCTCCGGGCCACCCCTTGCACTGGGGTCTGTATCTGTACCCATACAGCCCCCCTTTTTCTTCTTCCTGCAATTATCAGACCTACCCTGCTGCCTTAAACCTAGCACTTGCAAATTGCTGGCTGCACTACCACTGTTTGTTGCCTTTATTATTTATTTATTGTTATTTATCTATTTCTCTTCTGCTTCCCACTTTCCACTTCTCCCCCCTTCCATGCACTTTTCCCCTCCCTCTCTCCCACGCACTTGCGCGTTCTCAATGTCACTGGGCCTAGTAAGATTGCTGTTTTATTCTCCTCTGTTCCCCTCCCTTGCCTTGTCGCGCTCTCAAACACTTGTGTACGAGCGCAGTAGAAATAAAATATCAATATCAATATCAATGCCTGCTCCGTGAGCCCCCCAGCACCAATTGCAAACTGTTTGGCTATTTACCCATATTTTTGTTAAAAGTATGCTCTACAATGCAACATTTTAACCCATTATTTTAAAAATATTCACAGGGGGGAAAACCCCCATGAACACCCCTTTATTGGTTCGGGCTCCCTCACTATGCTCGGTCGCTATGGCATTTTTGGGGGAAATAGTTATGTCCCTTCACTTTAAAAAAATCACCAGCCGCCACTGGCCCTCAGACTGTGTTGGGAACGAGATGGGGGAACCCAGGGACTATGGTGGGAGCACAATGGGCGGGAAGCATGGGATAGTGGTGGGACCAGAGTGGGGAGAGCCCAGGGTGTGTGATGGGGTGGGGAGAGACCAGCGACTGGGTAGGAGTGGAATGAGGGAGCCCAGCGACTGTGATGGGCGCAGGTGACGGCGCGCACTATATACTGTCCATTTGGCATTTATGGGGGGTCCCTACCTGCCCAAATTTTGCTCAGGGGGGCCCCGGCCAAAAAAGTTTGAAGACCACTGCCTTAGGGGGATGTTCGTTTACCTCCACTCATGCACCGCAAGGTTGCACGGAAAGTCCGAGCATTTATAGTAGGGCTTTGAAAGAGCAGATCGATACCCTTGAGTTGCCCTCTACTTGTGCAGTACTTCAATATGTTGATGACTTGCTTTTAGCTGCTGACTCAGAGAACGCTTGTAAGGAGGGCACTGTGTTGTTGCTTATTCACTTGGCTAAACATGGACATAAAGCTTTGCTTAATACATGTCAATACTGTTGTCAGGAGGGGAGAAGGTTGACGCCTGAATAGATAAAACTTATTTCTAGCATGTCTGTCCCAAATACGCAGAAGGAAGTTAGAGCCTTGATAGGAATGGCTTCTTACTGTAGGCAGTGGATCCCCAACTTCTCACTAGTGATTAAACTAATGTTGGCCTTGACGAAGAAGGGCATTTCTTCGCCATTACCATGGAACTTAGTAAACCAGCATGCATTTGATTTACTCAAGACTGAATTTGTTCGGCACCAGTTTTGGGCACACCAAACTATGAAAAGGCCTTTGTGTTGTATGTGCATGAATGTGATGGATGTGCTTTGGCTGTATTAACGCAGGAACATGGAGGGAAGAATAGGCCGTGCGGCTACTTTTCTTCCACCCTTGATCCTGTAGCATGCACTTTGCCAAGATTGTTGATGCTGCTTCTGCGTCTGTAAAACAGAGCAAGGGAATGGTCCTAGGCCATGCTTTAACCCTGATGGTACCTCACTCTGTAGATGTTCTACTGAACAGAAGTCAAACGCAACACCTCACCTCCGCACGATTAACGAGATATGAATTGATCTTATTTGCACCGCACATACAAATTAAGAGGTCTTGTGTTTTTAATCCCGCTGAACTTTTACCTTTCCCGCAAGGTACTGCCACATGACTGCCTTTACACTACCAAACAAGAAACGAAGGGTAGAATCGATCTGAAAGATACTCCTTTGAAAAGTCCACAAGGGGAGTTGTTTTGTGATGGCTCCTGTTTCAAACTCCCGCATGGTACATCTACAGCTGCTTATGTAATCACTACATTGAGCACGATTGTGGAAACCAAGAGAATCACGCAGAACTCCACGCAGGCCACAGAGATTATAGCATTGACCCGACCTTGTGAACTTTCCAAAGGGCTTACAGTAAACATATATACTGACAGTCAGTACGCCTTTGGGGTGGTTCACAACTTTGGTAGACTTTGGGCAGAAAGAGGTTTCTTGACTTCACATGGCACTAAAATCCAACATGGCTCCTTGATAGTATGGCTACTCTCAGCACTTGCACTCTCTACTCAGCTAGCTATCATAAAATGCACAGCACATCAGAAAATTGTAGATCATGTAGGAAAAGGGAACGCTTTTGCTGACCAGATAGCCAAACAGACTGCCACTGACCTCTCTTCAGAAATGTATACTTCAAGGGAAGCCACAAATGCCTATACTTTGGATGAGGGTATTGATTCCGTAGGGGATATACAAGCCGATGCCACATTAGAAGAGTCTAAGAAATGGGCTGAGGGCTTGGGGAAACTGGATGATGATGGGTGTTGGGTGGACAAAGCTGAAGGGAAATGGTTACTTCCTGACGCATACATTATGATGATTGTCGTTATGGCTCATGGTCACACACACATATGTGCTCGTAAGATTACTGAAATGTTGCAAAAAGTATGGGTAATTGACAAAATCCTTAAAATAGCTGAACGCTTTGTTCAGGGATGCATGATTTGTTTGCAGCATAATGTGTGAAAAGGCTCATCAACTCCTTGGGGTAGTTTTGGTCCACCTTCTGTTCCCTTTGAGGTTATTCATTTGGATTTTATTGAGATGGAGCGTTGTAACAATTTTAAATATGTACATATGTACTAGTAGTAATCTGTGCTTTCAGCAAATGGGTTGAGGCTTATCCTGTCAAAGATGCCACAGCTATGACCACGGCAAAGACTATGTTAAAGGAATATTTTCCAAGGTTTGGGTTACCGAGAGTCATCTGGTCGGACAATGGTCCACATTTTATCGCTGCTGTAATTCTGCAGATATGCACGGGATTACAGATCGATAAACGGTTCTTTTCGGCTAGACACGCTCAGAGTGCTGGACTAGTGGAAAGACACAACAGCATCATCAAGAACAAGCTTGCTAAGACGTGTGCCGGCACCAAACTAAAATGGCCGGACACCTTACCGATCATGTTATTATCTATGCGAACAACCCCTCAAACTAAGACTGGGCTCTCTCCATTTGAGGTGGTTATGGGGAGGCCAGCTAATATTTGGAATGTTCCGAAGTCTTGCTCTTTACAAGATGTCGAAAATGTACTTCTCTCTGATTACTGTGGCCAGTTAACTAAAAATCTGTATTTGATTTATCATCAGATGCGAGAGGCTTTACCTGTACGGTACGAGGGCCCCGGTCACAGCATACGACCGGGTGTGTGGATCCTCGTGAAATCGTTTGAGCGATCTTCTTGCCTCGCACCTCATAGGTGGGGCCCCTTCCAAGTTTTGCTGGTCACACAGACTGCAGTGCGGGTAGCAGGCCGGAAACACTGGGACCACGCGACGCACACCATGACGATTCCACACCCAGTGCCACACGCTACAGTGTCGGAATCGAAATAATATTATACCTCATATCGCATTGTTTTGAATGTATGTTGACCTACGCCAAGTTGTCTAAAAACATCGTGTAAATAGATTCCGCGGCAAGGTCTTGACCTTAATGTATTGTGTAAATCGCCATCTTGGATTTAGTCGCCATTTTAGGTTCTCCTGTAGTGTGGAAGTCACCCTGAACATCAAAATGGAGGCCGAATGACATTTCGAGTGGGATTCTGGCCGTTGTGACCTCCGCACACATGAATAAGTAATATGCCTGCAGGCCACTTGTTGGGGTCGCAAACTGAGACCTTGTCCTATCCCTGACCTGTGTGTAAATGAACAACTGTATCAGCGAAACTGATCAAGATGCATACATTATGGGATTGAGGCCTGGTTCTAAGAATGGTTAACCCGCGAGGGGGTTGACCAGAGCTGGATAAAAAGTACAAAAACCTGAGTATCCCAATGTACGGTCTCTCACACTAACACGGCAAACTACCGTTGATAGTTCGTTCTGTTACTCTGAGGGCCGAATAGCTATCCGTTTGTCAATTGACTTTTTGGTAATTGTTGTAGCTTTTGAATAAAGCACTTTGTATGTTCTTTGTAACCTGTGTTGGTGTGTTTCCTTTGGGCTTTTCGGCCTCATATCAATTTCTCTGTTTCCACAGTTGGCGCCCGAATAGGGACCCTCAAGATTGATGCCGGATCATTGAAGGTTGACGCAGACTATCGAACCGGGATCGGACGGTGTGATTCTGCGGGCCCGCCCGATAAAGACGCGATACCTCGGCAGCGCTGCACGATCCGATCCTTGGACGATAGTCGTGTGGTCTGACACGGCATCTTGACGAGGGTCCAATTTTGAGGCGGGCAGATTTGCCGAAACCACCAAACACAAGGTAAAATTCGTTAGGTAAGTTCTTTGGTAAACCGTACGGTCATCCTTATGTTTGGTCAGGTGCAGTCGTGACCCGGCTCTTAATTTAACCCTGACAATTTGAATTTGGCGTATTGTATCTGCAGACACAATTATTGAACCAGGTAACACCAATTTTTTGTGAAATGCCTGGGAAATTGTCTAGCTGCTTTAGGGCTCTGTTCTGCAGCGATCGACAATCCTTGGAATTTAGCCGCCCGGCACCACAGGAGGGGTCGCCGGCATTCACTATGTACTGTAAGTATGGCATTGGAAGTATAGTATTTAATGATATTTGGCACAGACAGACCAGACATGCCTCCGAATTTCAGTGGCCAATCAACGGTAGTTTTGAGATCCCCCGTATTGAATACTTAGAATCGATCTTGTTAAAGAAAAAGGCTAGACCAGCAGCCTTTGACGTGTTACAGAATTGGAAGAAAGAAGCATTGCAGCAGCTTAAAAGTAGGGATAAACATGCACGTCGTCATAAAACAAACGCTGAAAAAGCATTATTATATGATAAAGAAAAGCGGTCAGAATCAGTTAAAAATATGGATAGAGCCTTTTCACTCGGAATGCAGAAAATTTACCCCTCTAAAGATTTCCATGTTTCTGAGGAATTTATTGAGAAGTTATTAAATGAACGCAGGCCTGATGCTTCAGCGCCACCTCCGTATGCCCCTATTTTGGGCGCTCTGCCCGTTCCTGTTGTCGCTCCTGTTGTTATTCCTGTTCCCCCTGTACAGCCTATTGTTCCTAGTCCTTTGGTTGTTGTTCCTCCGCCTATCGCGCCGCCCCTTCCTTTTGTACCGATAGTTGCACCTTTATTAAATTTACCTATACCTCCGCTCCCGAGTGGCCCCGTATTGACTGAAGTCGATCCAGGTGCAGGATCAAAGATTGTGACTCGTAGTACTGTTTCTGCAGATAAGAAACAGGAATTGTTTGCATGGGCTAAGCATTGCATGGAGAAAGGTGATCAAGTTAATGTTTTTTTCCACATTATCTAATTTGAATAGTTTTCCCGAGAAAAATGTTTTTATCGAAGGTTTGGGGACTCATTTGTGTGTGATGTGGGGTAGATTACAAAATTCAGATCTTCCACAAGGGGTGAGAGATCTGAATGCTTTGGCACTTTCAAGGGACACGGAGCAGAAGGTATATGGACATGTTGAAAAATTGTTTGAGTTTAGGAAAGATTTTGAAAAATCGCGAGATGAGGACGACGAAGATGATAGAATATATGTACAGACACGGTCCCTTCCTTGACGTAGAGCGGCACCTGAGGAAGTACGAATTTGTACTAAATATGCGGTTCGATGGATCTCGGATTCATCGATACCGCCAGACGAAGTGTATGACACGTATAGTCAGTATACAGTAGAAATGCAAAGAAAGGTAATTCAGGTGATGGTACAGCACCTGCAAGAGGAATGTGTAAGAAAGAGGGTTAGTTGCCCCATAGAATTATTGGGGATTTGTAAAAGGGCTTTTTCGCCAGACACTTCTACAGCTGCCTTAGCGCTCGACCTGGCTCTATTGCTTAGTAAGCGGCCGGAGGTACCTATATCTCAGTTGCCTATGAGAGAGGTTCCTCCGACCTTTGTCCCAAAAGTTGAGATCCCCGCCAACGCTGGGACTGGTGCCCCCGCTGTGGATATCCCTGCACATTATGTATCGCAATTTGTTCACGTCCCGTTTTCACGACAGGAAGTGAAAACAATTAGACAATCAGTTACCGATATTAGGAAAAACCCGACGGGGTTTTACAAAGAAATAGAGTCCGTTTTACAGTCCTCTGTGTTCACCTTGAGTGACATTGACTTGTTATTCCCTGTACTCCTACCCATAGATGTATGGAAACAGGTTCGGACAATAGACGATGTGCCGGGGTTGGGAGATACGTGGGCTAATATGATTAGAATTGATGGGGAAAGACCAGCTGGTGAGAAACCACCACAGGTAATACTTACTTTACCTGATAGAATTGTCGCTAAACTAAAAACTATAATTCCAGAGAAAAGGATTATTTGGGACAAGCTTACGGCCTGTGTCCAAGGGAAAACTGAAGGCGCCACTGAATTTTTTAATAGATTCGAACAGGTATTTTCTGACTTCAGTGGACAGGATTTAGGTACAGAGTCGGGGAAAAGGTTGTTCGTGGACAAATTTGTACGTGGATTGTTACCTGACATCCAGTCACAGATTATGTCCTCTGAGAGCACTTGGCAGGCAAAATCTCAATCTGAGGTTTTGCACATGGCTCAGTATTATGAGAACCGTGTTAATAATGAGAAGGAAAAAATTGAAAAGAGAAAGGGAGATTTGAAAACCAAAGTATTATTACAGCAAATTGTTAGAAACCCCAGAGGAGGTACGACACAGACTAGAGGTCAGTACGTCCCAAAAGGAAATGCTCCTTTGAGTCCTGTGAATATTAATCAATGTGCTTATTGCTGCCAGGAAGGTAATTGGCGAGCACAGTGCCCTGTCCTTCGCCAGAGGTCAAACAGTGTGTTTGGGGGTATGGGTAGACGACCTAGGGGCCGCCCTGGAGCAGGGGGCCCTGACAGAGGTCAGCTTTTACAAGATTCTCAGCAACCTTTTTCACGGGAAAATCAGACCTCGAGTATGGACTCGAGGAACATATTTGATCACCCTTCTGCTGCCTACCTTTCTGAAGAGCTTCCTTCTGACGAGGCTCTATTTCATTAGGATTGCCCGAAGCAGGGTTTGGAACCTTCGCCTATTCCCTTTAATCAGAAAGGCCCCTACGTTGAATTATTAGTAGGGAATAGGAAACACCAGTTTTTGATTGACACTGGAGCACAGAAGTGCTCCATTGATCATTCTCGGGTTCAAAACATCCCACTGTCATGGCAAACAAATGTTTCTGTAGGGTTTTCTGGTATACCAACTGTCTGTCCGGTTTCTGCGCCGGTATCCGTTTCTTTGGGTCCCTTCACGGACCATTGTCCTTTTCTTCTCACTTCAAACTGTGAAGGGAATTTGCTGGGGTTGAATTTGTTAAAGAAATTGAACGCAGTAATTCATTGTTCTTCGGATGGAGTACGGCTGACGGTTTCACCACAGCAACTTCCTAATTCTCAGTTTTTGATTCGACCTTTACCCCCCGAGTTTAGCATTGTCCCGGAATGTTTGTGGGCAGTGGACGACAATGATGTCGGAGTATTACAGATTGAGCCTGTAAAAATAGTTCTGAAACATGGAGTGAAACTGCCACGCATCCCGCAATATAAAATATCAGTAGAAGGCGAACGTGCTTTGAAATGCATTGTCTCTGATTTTGTGCATCGTGGGGTGATCGAGGAGATTACAGGTAGTCTATGTAACAGTCCGATCTTGCCTGTACATAAGAAAGGCGACAATGCAATTCCATACCGGTTCAAAATCGATCTCCGTTCCATTAACAGAGTGGTCGCCCCACAATTTCCTATTGTACCCGATGTGACGACGATATTGACAATGATCCTTGCTACGGCTTCGCACTTTAGCGTTGTGGATCTAAAAAACGCCTTCTTTAGTATTCCTATACATAAAGAAAGCAGATATCTGTTTGCGTTCACCTTGGGGGGACGCTCATTTACATTTACAAGGGCACCCCAAGGGTATACTGAAAGTCCAGGCATTTATAGTAGAGCCTTGAAAGAGCAGCTCGACACCCTTGAATTGCCACCTACTTGCACGCTGCTTCAATATGTTGACGATTTGCTTTTGGCTGCAGACTCTGAGAGTGCCTGTAAAGAAGGCACTGTACTGTTGCTTGTTCATCTAGCTAAAAATGGTCACAAAGCTTCGCTTAAAAAATTTCAATATTGTTGTCAGGAGGTTGCCTATCTAGGCTACCTCCTGTCAAAGGAGGGAAGAAGATTGACACCTGAAAGAATAAAACACATTTCTGGCATGTCTGTTCCAAATACACAGAAGGAAGTCAGAGCCCTGATAGGTATGGCTTCTTACTGTAGGTTGTGGATCCCGAATTTCTCACTAGTGATAAAACCGATGTTGGCTTTGACGAAGAAGGGCATTTCTCTGCCACTGCCATGGGAATCAAAACATCAACGATCATTTGAGCTTCTCAAAACCGCGCTATGTTCGGCACCGGTTCTGGGTACTCCAAATTATGCAAGGCTTTTGTGTTGTTTGTGCATGAATGTGATGTATGTGCTTTGGCTGTGTTAACATAGGAACATGGAGGGAAGAATAGGCCGTGCGGCTACTACTCCTCCGCCCTTGATCCTGTCGCATGCGCTTTGCCAAGATGTTTGCGTGCTGTCGCTGCTGCTGCCGCGTCTGTAAAACAAAGTGAGGGAATGGTCCTAGGCCATGATTTAATTTTGATGGTACCTCACTCTGTTGTTATTCTATTGAACAAAACCCAAACGCAACACCTCACCTCTGCGCGGTTAACAAGGTATGAACTAATTCTGTTTGCCCCTCATATCCAAATTAAGAGGTGTTGTGTTCCTAATCCGGCTGAACTCTTACCTTTCCCGCAAAACACTGTTTGCGGTGACGAAGAATTACATGACTGCCTGTATACCACTGAACAAGAAACGAAGGGCAGGATAGATCTCATAGATACTCCTTTGGATAATGCAGAAGGGGAGCTGTTTTGTGATGGCTCCTGCTTCAAACTTTCGAATGGTACATCTACAGCTGCTTATGCAGTTACTACATTGAGCAAAGTTGTCGAAACTAAGAGAATTTCGCATAACTCCACGCAGGCCGCAGAGATTATAGCGTTGACCCGAGCTTGTGAACTTTCCCAAGGGCATAGAGTAAATATATATACTGATAGTCAGTACGCATTTGGGGTGGCTCACAACTTTAGAAAGCTCTGGTCGGAAAGAGGGTTCCTGACCTCACATGGGACCAAGATCCAGCATGGCCCCTTGATAGTTTCGGCACTCTCACTCCCTAAACAGTTAGCGATCATGAAATGTGCAGCACATCGCAAGGTCATAGATGATGTGGGCAAAGGGAACGCTTTTGCGGATTTGATAGCCAGACAAACGGCCACAGACCTTAGCACGGACATGTATGCCTCGAGGGAAATGAGAGATGCTTGCATAATGGATGAAGGTATTGGGTCTGTGCGAGATATTCAAACTGATGCCACGATAGAGGAATCTAAAAAGTGGGCTGAAGGAATGGGGAAACTCGATGATGAAGGGTGTTGGGTGGATACATCCGAAGGGAAATGGTTGCTTCCTGATTCATATGTATTGGCAATGGTTACGATGGCACACGGTCCTACGCATGTGCGTGCCCAGCAGATCACGAAAATGTTAGAACAGGTTTGGGTGAATGACAAGATTCTGGAAACTGCAAAGAGGCACGTCCAGAACTGTATGATCTGCTTACAGCACAATGTTGGGAAGGGGACAGCGACTCCAAGGGGAAGCTTTGGGCCCCCTTCTGTCCCCTTCGAGGTTCTTCACTTTGATTTTATTGAGATGGAACGATGTAATAATCTAAAATATGTTCTTGTAATTATTTGTGCCTTCAGTAAATGGGTCGAGGCTTTCCCTGTCAAAGATGCTACCGCCATGACCACTGCAAAGATTATGGTAAAAGAATTCTTTCCTCGATTTGTGCTCCCAAGGATAATCTGGTCGGATAATGGTCCTCACTTTATCGCAGCAGTAATTTTGCAAATATGTGCAGCCCTATGTATTGAGAAACGATTTAATTCAGCTAGACATCCTCAAAGCGCTGGGTTGGTGGAAAGACACAATGGTATTCTAAAGAATAAACTTGCAAAAACATGTGCTGATACCAAACTAAAATGGCCAGATGCCTTACCTATTGTGTTATTAGCTATGCGTACCACACCTCAGACTAGAACTGGGCTTTCTCCATTTGAAGTAGTGATGGGGAGACCTGCTAACATTTGGGGTCTCCCGAAATCTAAAGCCCTGAGAGATGTGGAAAATGTATTGCTTGTAGACTACTGTAACCAATTAACTAAAAACCTGTATTTCATTTATCACCAGATTTACTCAGCTTTACCTGTACGGTTCATGGGCCCAGGACACGATATACAGCCCTGAAGTTGGGTCTTAGTGAAGGCCTACGAGAGGTCTTCCTGTCTCGCGCCTCGCTGGCGGGGACCCCATCAGGTGTTGTTGGTCACCAGGACAGCAGTGCGGGTGGCTGGAAAGAAGAACTGGATTCACGCGACGCACGTCAAGAAACTTCCTCACCCGACGCCACACGCTACAGAAGAAGCAGAACCCCTCGCTGACGCTACAGTCTCTGATCTTGGAGTAGCAAACAGCGCTGTGAGTGCGTCGGAGAAGTTCTCTGAGCCTGAGGAGCTTGGGGAACAGTCCATTTCGTCTCTGCACTCTCTTGAAAAATCACTTCCAGAAAACACTGTTTCGAGCTCTGCGACTTCCATCGCCACCGACACGTCGCTTCCCTCAGGAAGTGACGATACTTTGCTTCCGGACCAGACAATTTTGGGTACCATCAGGTACAACCTTCGATCAAGGAAATAGAACTACGGCACGAGTTTTCGTGCATCTGAAAAAAAAAGGAAGTGATTGAAAATTGTCTTGTTATGAGAAAGTTTTGTTGAACAAAAGGGGATTCTGCTGGCTAGGGTTGGGAAGGACTAAGAAATCACGCGACCGTAGCGTCACCAGCAACAAACATTGGGGCCGTCGATTGAGGAACTACGATGCCTGCCACCTCCGCTGCTGCCCCCCGCATTGGACTTGTAAATAAGGGGGTGACCAAATCGAACAATGAACAATGTGCCTGGGCCCCGAAAACGTACTGTTGTGTTTTGATAATGATTATTGTTATTTTTGCAACTGCTGCTGTAGGACTTTGGTATTTCGAAGAAATCTATCCTTTGAAACCTTTATTACCGACCGAGATTGTACCAACTGTTTTGACTCCCTTTGTACACCTTCACACTCTGTCCCCTAGAGACTCCCAACATAGACAAAAGTATCATAATAACACTCTGATGATAGTAATGAATGCTACTCATGCCATTTTTAATAAGAGTAATTGTTGGATTTGTACTCATTTACCACAACATGGGAACAAGGGACTGGGATGGTATATACATCCTCTACCTTTAACAACTGCTTGTTATGCCTTCCTTAGAGCACTATTCTTTGGCCGATGGAATGATAGCATCTCAGGGAACTTTGATGGAACTAATTTAAATGATTTCGAGAAACGTGAATTGACTCCCCTGGGATGCTCGCTTTTCGCAAATAGAAGTAAACATAACGTCGCTTCTATTAGGCCGTCTGACAAACTATCTCTTCCTTTTCAAACTCTGATTTCCTTTAAAATGGCCCCGATAGGCAATAAGGATGCTGTACCTCCTTCTTATTCTATAAATCATAGTCCTGACTTGGTTCCCTTCTGTGTACAGAGAAATGGCACTAGGCCAATGGGAGATTTTGAAGCTTGTAAAAACGTTGTAAATTTGACTGGGGAAAACAGGCCTCTGTATGTAGGGGGGCCTGTTTATTTTGTTTGTGGTAGTTTAGCATGTATTGGGAGACATAGCGAAATCAGTTGTGCCCTTTTGGGGACAAATAACAAACTCAGAGAACATTAGGGGATTAGCAAGGGTACTGGAGAGAACGATCAACCGGACCACAGACATACTCTACAATATGACCTTAGAGCAAAAAGCAATAAGATTGGTAGCACTTCAAAATCGGATGGCATTAGATGTCATTTTGGCGGAACGAGGTGGAGTATGCAAATTAGTGGGGTCCACTTGTTGTGTTTTTGTACCAGACTCCTCACCAACAATTTTTAAAGCAATTCAGAACTTGCATACTCTCAGTTCTGAAGTCCATATCCCTGTAGGAGACTGGAACCTTAGTACTTGGTTCTGGGATTCTTTGCGATCTTGGGGTTGGAAGGTGCTTTCCGTTATTCTGGTTATTTTAGGGATCCTGTTATTCCTTTGTTGCTGTTTTCAATGCCTCCCAAGTATGTGTGGAATGATAGGGGGGTGTTGTGCTCAAGCAGTGAGCGCAATAGGGCATAAAATATATGCCCCAGATACAGCATCTAAAGAATTCATGTTGCAAGAGGTTTTTATGAACGACCTTATGGCTATAGACATAACAGACAATGATGCGGAATCTATGGATGATAGCACATGGAGATATTTTCCAAAGTATTAGAAATGATGTTTAGCACTTGGCATAGGCCAAAAGGAGGGTCTGTCGGAATCGAAATAATATTATACCTCCTATCGGATTGTTTTGAATGTATGTTGGCCTACGCCAAGTAGTCTAAAAAACATCGTGTAAATAGATTCTGCGGCAAGGTCTTGACCTTAATGTATTGTGTAAATCGCCATCTTGGATTTAGTCGCCATTTTAGGTTCTCCTGTAGTGTGGAAGTCACCCTGAACATCAAAATGGAGGCCGAATGACATTTCGAGTGGGATTCTGGCCGTTGTGACCTCCGCACACATGAATAAGTAATATGCCTGCAGGCCACTTGTTGGGGTCGCAAACTGAGACCTTGCCCTATCCCTGACCTGTGTGTAAATGAACAACTGTATCAGCGAAACTGATCAAGATGCATACATTATGGGATTGACCTGGCAACAAACTCTAAGCCTGGTTCTAAGAATGGTTAACCCGCGAGGGGGTTGGCCAGAGCTGGATAAAAAGTATGTACGGTCATACTCACACTAACACGGCGAACTACCGTTGATAGTTCGTTCTGTTACTCTGAGGGCCCAATAGCTATCCGTTTGTCAATTGACTTTTTGGTAATTGTTGTAGCTTTTGAATAAAGCACTTTGTATGTTCTTTGTAACCTGTGTTGGTGTGTTTCCTTTGGGCTTCCCGGCCTCATATCAATTTCTCTGTTTCCACAACAGAAGATACAGAACCCCTTACCAGCACTGCAACCAACGATTCTGAAGCAGTAAATAGCATCAAGAGTGTATCAGAGATTCTCCCTGAGCCCGTGAGGCCTGGGGAAACAGCCATTTTGTCTCCACATTCTCCAACAGTTTCGTCTTTTGAATTTGTTCCAGATCTTGCATCCGATCCTGCTTTGGATTCGACGCTTCCAACGGGAAGTGACGACACGTTGTTCACAGATCATTCAGTACCAGGAAGCACAAGGTACGATCTGCGTCTGAGGAAATAGACTTACTGCATGGTTCGGCTGTGCTATCGAGGGAAATCATCAAAGGGCTTGTCTCTTTTGGCCCGATCATTTGCACAGAAGGGGATTCTGTTGGCTAGGGTTTGTGGAAGGACTAAGAAAATGCTCAGCCTGGAGGTCGCCAGCAAATAACACTGGTGCTTTCGTTTGAAAACTACAATGCCTGCAACCGCTTCCACAGGACTGATAAGAGAACGTGTGACCAGCTGCGAGAATGGACAATCCACTGGGTGGGCCCCGAAAACGTTTTGCTGTCTTGTGATAATGTTAATTGGTTTCACAATAGTCATTGTTTTAGGTTTCTGGTATTTAGAAGAAGAACATCCATTTGAGAATGTGTTGCCTACTGAAAATGTACCTACTGTTTCTACTCCTTTCGTGCATCTGCATACTCTATCTCCTAGAGACTCTCAGCACAGACATAATTATCACAACACACTTTTACTCATCATGAATGCTACACATGCCATTTTTAACAAATCTAATTGCTGGGTCTGCTCACATTTACCGCTACATGGGGATAAGGGTCTGGGTTGGTATATTCATCCTCTACCTTTGACAACTGCATGTCATGCTTCTCTTAGAGCACTATTCTTTGGCCGATGGAACAATAGCATCTCGGGGAACTTCGATGGGACTAACTTGAACGAGTTCAAAAAACGTGTTCTGACGCCGCTGGGATGCTCGCTTTTTGCAAATAGGAGTAAGCTTAATGTTGCTTCTATTAGGCCGTCTGATAGACTGTCCCATCCTTTTCAATCTTTGATCTCTTTTAAGATGGCTCCTACAGGCAATAAGAATGCCACACCTCCTTCTTACACTGTTAACCATAGCCCCGATTAAGTTTCTTTGTGCATACAAAGGAATTGTACTCAGTTAATTGATGATTTCAAAGGTTGCGCCAATGTTGCAAATTTGACTGGTGAGGACAGACCTTTATATGCAGGTGAACCTGTCTACTTTGTTCGCGGTAATGTAGCATTTCCATGGTTACCCAGGGATTGGCAGGGAACTTGTTATTTAGGGATCCTGTTACCTGGGGTATTCATTGCAAGTACTGTAGAGATTTCAAAGGCTTGTCTGCGGCGAGATGAGAATGGTGACACTTCAGCACAAGTTCTGGGTGATGTAGCTAAATCCTTTGTGCCATTTTGGGGACAAATAATGAACTCTGAAGATATCAGGAGACTAGCGAGAGTACTGGAGAGGACCATCAACCGGACCACTGACATACTCTATAATATGACTCTAGAACAGAAAGCAATAAGGTTAGTAGCACTTCAGAACCGGATGGCATTAGATGTCATCCTGGCTGAACGTGGTGCGGTATGTAAAATTACATACTTGCTGTGTTTTCGTGCCAGATTCCTCCCCAACTATCTTCAAGGCAATACAGAATCTGCACATCCTAAATTCAGAAGTGCATGTTCCCGAGGGAAATTGGGATCTTAGTGCTTGGTTCTGGGACTTCTTGAAATCTTGGGGATGGAAATTACTTTCGGTCTTGCTGATCATTTTAGGTATTTTGTTGTTTCTTTGCTGTTGTATACAATGTCTTCCTGGTATGTGTTCGATGCTAGGAGGATGTTGTGCACAGGCGATGGGTTCATTAGGACGCAAAGTATACGCCACAGAGAAAAACTCCAATGAATATGTGCTGAAAGAAATCTTAGTATCTGATCTTATGGCAATTGACATCTCCGATAGTGATTCACGATGTATGGACATTGAGACGTGGAGTTACTCGCGAAGTGACTAGAAGCAGTTTAGCGCTTGTCTTAGGCCAAAAGGAGGGTTTGTTGAACGGGATATCATGTTGTGCCTCCTTTATTATATTTATATATATATATTGGCCTAAACCCAGTCGCTCTGCGAAGAAATCCGCGTTGCAAGGTTCTGACCTTAGATCGATTAAGCCGCCATTTTAGGTTCATCCGCCATTTTGATTCTTGCTCCAAAGTCACCCTGTGTTCTAAAATGGTGGACAGTGTTCTTCTGTTTGTAACATGGCCGTCTTGACCTCTGTATGCAAGTCAATGCCTAAACTGCCTGTAGGCCAAATGTTAGGGTCATGTAATAAGACCTTGTCCTTCATTGACCTATAGATCGAGGATTACCTGTGCCAACGTAATTGATCCGTGAGCATATATTAAGCACAATGTTGTGTAAATATTAAACGTGAACACTTGTTGAACTGCATTGTATTAAAATATGTACTAAGGCTTATGTTAGATCCGAGAATATACTGTTGCTAGTGTGATTTGTTGAACATGTAAACTGAAGGTGATCCATATGTGCGAGTCAGAGGTGAACTCGGCACGAACCCTAGATTGGGAATTATTAACATACAGAGGGGCTGGACATCATGTTACAAAACTGTATAAAAGAGTGAATATTCGGGTGTATAGTCCCACTCACTTCTCACATCGAACGGGCTGGTATTCGTTGTGATGTACTGAGGGCCAGATAGCTATCTGATACTTTGTTCCTTTGAAAACTGTTCAGTTACTTTGAATAAAGATCTGTGTATCTTTGTAAACCTGCGTTTGGTGTATTTCCTTTTGTGGTACTCAGCCTCGATATTTCCTTTTGCTTTTACAACAGGGGGTATTCGGAATACGTCTGTGGGAATCATCCCTCTTTTCCCAGGAGGGATAGTGGTGCCTCTGCTGCTAGAAATATCAAAGCCTATGGATTATTTTGTGGCGGTATAGGGGTTTGAGGCTCTGTGACTACATTTCTGGAATTTTAGGGTCCCCGATTTTGTCTTAAATTAGTTGTATCCCACAACTGACACCATATGTAGGGAAAGCATGGTATCACAAGTATGATACTGACACAATGGGTACAATTTGTAAAACCTTTATTGAGGTTATTGGGGTTAGAAAACTCCTACTTTGCCCTATAACTAAAATGGGAGTAGTCTTGACCATTAAACGATAAACAAAACAGTCCTAGTGGAGTCTGTCAAATCAAAATGGGATATGCTAACATGGATCGAGGTCTTCCTGGCCTTCCATGTTAAAGTTTCTCTTTCCACCTCCAAATAATGCTTCACCAAAAGGTTCATGTAGGACCCCCTCTGTAGGGCTCAGACCTCTTTAAAGCACAGTTTACGTGGGTCCACCTCTGTCGGGTTCAGACCTTTTACAACTAAGTTCACACAGGTCACCCTCTGTTGGGCTCAGACCTTTTCAGAACAAGGTTTAACAAAAACAGGGAGCCCTTCCCCAAGCTTATTACACTTCGGTTCTCCCTCAGTTGGGCTCAGACCGCTTTTGGATGTCAAAGACCTTTGAATTTGCATGGCTTTCTTTATAGACCTCCGCAGGACCACTTTGACTGAAAGTTCAAGGTTCAACTTTCACTGTCCCCTTCTGTAGGATTTAATTTTACTTACTTTGCTTTTGCAATTCATTCGCTTCATCATTACAAACAATACACCTTTCACAGAGAATTTCGAGTGGACTACTTCCTTTCGCTGGACCACTCCATTACTCAGTATAGCTGCTTTCACAGCTATACCTACTACAAAGTTCATTGTCTTTGCATCTCATCCACATGCGTGCAGCCTTCACTTGCAATATAATCTTGCCACTTCAAACTTTCTTTAACACACATCGTCCTCTCAGGCCGCTTGCCAACTCACAGCTGTGCCTGTTTCTTTCTTGGGTTTTACGATTTCTCATTCACGAGTCAAAGTTAGTACCACAGGCTTGGCATAGCCTCCCTTACTCAGCCGTTCACCCGGGAGGGTCGCTGGCATCCTTGAAACACAATGCAGCCTTCTGAAGTGAGGGCTGACCTTCACCATGTGTCTTTCGTAGCCTGTCAGTAGGGAACTCTTGGGGATTTTGCTCTCGTTCCTTGGTCTGTCGCTCAGCTCCAGTAAGTTTGCCTTTTCCCCAGAATTTATGCTCGTACTCTTGTTCTGCGTTGCTCAGAGTGTGTCTCTAGGTTCTGCCTTGTATCCATGTGAGGAGAGCAAATTGGTATCAGGTGTATGCACTTGAAGTAAATGGTCTGACTTTGCCTGACCCGATTAGTGGGACATGTCCAGTACAATGTTTGAGAGCTAGTCTTGTTACTCTTAGTCACCCTCTTCCTCAGCAAAGTGTTTGTGTAAAAAAGGAGGGAGGGAGTTGGAACCTCAGAGAATCCTAAAAAATAGGATAGGGTAGATGAACAAAAAAGGGGGGCATACCGCATCTCACCATCGGCTGCCTCACCCACACTCCCCGAAGACCCCTCACCCATGTGATCCTCCAGCACTGGTCAACCCCCGGGGTCTGGATCCAAAGGTGATGGACACCTGAGAGAGAGATCCCTGGGGACTAGCGGGTGAAACACCCTCTGGTTTCTCACAGTGCAGAGATCCTTATCTGGATGTGATCATTGAGTGGTATCGACCTTATTCCAGTGCCTGATGTTGAATCAGGCCCATGACGCGGCCACTGACAGTCATTAGAGGTTTCATATGACATTGGAAATCTCGCATGAGGACCTCGATGTTTATTGAAAAGGGTGTCTCATGTGTGCTCAATTTCAACCTAGTTTGCTCACGCAGAGCTCCCCTTCAGAAAAGGCCTTGGACACATTTGCAAGTCAATGTCATTGTGCCAGTGATTTGCTCCTCTAGCGGAAACAAGTACCTGTTGACCATAACATGCTTGTTAACAAAGTGGATAGAATGGCCCTCATTACGACCCTGGTGGAAAGTGACTGACCGGACCGCCACAGCGTAAATAGCGTTTCCGCCATTGCACGAAGGAGCAAAGTGCGGCCCATTCCGACCCATCGGGCACGAGCACCACGGCATGGCGGAAGTGCAAAGTCCGCGATGGCGGAAATGACCCCAAAACGGCCCACACCGCCGCCGTACGGCGCCCTAGGTGCAATACCGCCACCCATCACAGCGGACACCGCAGTGTGCGCCTACCGGAAAGTACGGTGACCGGAAATATACGGAAACGGAAGTTAAAACATGGGCCCGGAACGGGAAACATCCCGCCGTACACCTATAAAACCACTAAAACCACACAACCACTAAAAACACTACCCTGAGACACACCCCAACCGTCATCCACCCTAGCGAAACCAAGAAAAATGGGAAAAGTAGCGAAGAAAGCGTGCGACCGCAAGCGGCAGGTCCACTTCTCCCGTGAGGAACTCACCGTGCTAACAGAGACCCTCCAGGAGAATGCTGCCGTCGTCTTCTGCACGCAAATGACCAGGACGGCACTTGCAAACAAGAAGGCCATATGGGCTCTGGTGGCACAGCGGGTAAGTGCGGTGGGGACCGCACCCCGCACCCCACAGCAATGCCGAAAGCGATGGGACGACCTGCGGATACGCGTCCGCAGCATACTCTCTGCCAACCGCAACATTGCCACAGCCACCGGGGGAGGTCCTGAATCACCCATCAAGTTGACCCCCTGGGAAGAAATCTGTGCCTCCACCATCGGAATGGAGAGCATAGAGGGAGTCGGAGGGATGGAGAAAGGAGTGCAGACATCCGAAGATTCAGGTAGGTGGGCCAGATAAAACAATGCCAAATCCACAAAGTCCATCCATGTGAAGTACCATGTGTCCACATAGTGCAACAGAAACACATGTCCAGGAGAACGTCCACACACATCGGCCTGATAGCGCACGTTAAAACCCACAATAAATACATAAATAATTAAAAACCCCTAAAACACGCACTACACGTGCAGCAGGCACACCCTAACTGCAGGCTGCCAAACAACTGCACCCTCACTCCACACACAAATGAAAGCACCTCCAAGGCCCCGACCCAAATCACCCTCAGGTACCACCCCAATGCATGTGATACAATGCCATTCCAATACCCACAGACCCATTAATAACCCTCGCCCTCCTTTACTCCACCACAGGGTCCGATCCAAACGACGAGCATCAGGACACCCCTACCAGCACACCTGCAAAGAGGGCCAAGACCAACGGCCAAAGACCCTCCACCTCAGCTGCACGCATCAAGACACGGCAGCAGCACAAATCAGGTGGCAGCACAGAGGAGGGAACATCAACAGGCACCCCAGCAGCCAGCATGCCCACACCACCACCACCACAGGTCCCCCCAACGGATGCCACAGAAGGCACTGCCTCTGGTGGCAGCAGCACCATAGGTGACACCCCATTGATGGCAGCATGCTCCGACACAGAAGACGGGGATGTCGAAGTCAGATCCATCCATGACCTGTCTCAATCCCCCTGTCTGTTCCATCCCGTACACCATGAGGATACCACGCAGGGGCACCCACAAGACGACGACTGGCCATCCCCCACAAGCCCTGTGGCAAGGCAACATGAGGTCACCAGCCCCTCTGTGACACCCCCGCAAATGGCCATGGCCCAGCAGAGGCAACAGTCCCTCGACCAGTTAATCGTGCAACAGCAGCAACTGGCCACGCTCCTCAAGGACCATGCCGATGAATGTGGGGGCACTAAGGCAGACATAGAAACATCAACTGAGACACTTAGGGCAGAAATGGAGAGAGGTACAGAGACACTAAGGGCACAAATGGAGAGTAGCACCGAGAGCCTGGGAGTCCAAATGGAGAGAAGCACCGAGAGCCTGAGGGGGGAACTGCATGCGACGTCCAAGGACGTATGTGCCGAACTTGCCGCAGTGCGCCGTGTGCTCACTGAGCTCTTGCAAACCCTTAGGGACATGCATGGACGTGAGCAGGCAGAGACATCATCCGTTGCAAGTTCCGTCCAGGGCAGCCCCCAACGTAGATCTGGGAGGAACCTGCGCTCCACAGGCAGGGGTGCCCCTGATACCCGCAGAGGGGGCTTGCAATAGCGACTGCCCACTGACAATGAGCATCTTTGGACACTGGTGTTCGGGGGGGAGGTAGGAGGGTGGAGGGGGTGTGTTGGGCTCACTTGGGTGGCGGGTCGATAGGGTGTACAACATGATATCACATATGCCATAAACAGTGCACGATCAACCAATGAGATGTGTGGACATTGATCTTTGTGTACTAGGCCATCATAGGCGTACAGTCCATATTGTGCATGTCCCAGACACACACAGTGCCACGAGTCCCGTGTCCATGTATCAGCCACCAGGCTTGAGTGCTAGAAGCATACATCAATGAGATGCTGACGAATGTCACGGCCCTCCGGTGCCTCGCAGACTCCTTGAGGTGCTGCCACATCCCCACCCTCATCATGACCATCATCAGGTGCTTGCAGTTCTGCGTCAGGGGGCATGGGCACATTTCTACGTACGCACATGTTGTGGAGCATGACACATGCCATCACCATCTTTGCAACCTTCTCATGGCGGTACAGGAGTGCCCCGCCAGACCTGCTGAGGCAGCGGAAACGACCCTTCAGTAGGCCGAATGCCTGTTCAATGACTACACGGGTACGTGAGTGGGCATGGTTGTAGTCCTCCTCATGCTGGTTCCGTGGGTTCCGGACTGGTGTGAGGAGCCATCTCTTCAGTGGATATCCAGCATCACCTGTATGTGGACGATAAACGTATGATGTGGAATGCCATTGCTACGTACGCACACCCCCCCCCCTTCCTGCCAGGTCATTGCCGAATCACATACCCCACATTATCATGCATGTAATGAGACTCACCGAGTAGCCAGGATCTGTTCCCTGCGTGTCGCTCCATGTAGCGTGGTATTGTAGAGTTCCTCAAGACCATAGAATCATGGGTTGATCCAGGGAATCTGGCACAACAATGTGTAATGATCCTGTTGGAGTCACACACCATTTGTACATTCAGAGAATGAAATTGTTTTCGGTTGCGGTACTGGGCCTCCATGGCATGTGGGACGACCAATTCCACATGGGTGCAGTCGATGGCACCAATGCAACCCGGTATGCTGGCAAGTGCATGGAATCCCACTTTTGTGTTGGTAATTTCCTGCTCCGAGCGTGGTAGGGAGATGTAGTCGTCTGCGTGCTGCAGGAGGGCATCGAGCACTTGCAATAGTGTCCGTGAGAACAGTGGCTGAGAAATGCCATGCAACTGTCCGACTGTGTGCTGGTAGGTGCCTGTGGCCAGGAAGTGTAGTACAGACACCACCTTCAGTAGGGGTGGGATGGCGGTTGGGCTATCTATCATGCTGACAAGGTCAGCCTGTGTCATGTCCACAATGGCGGCTATGGTGTCCCGGTCCAGACGGTAGAGGGTGTGGATCTGCTCATCAGTGAGGTTGAACGGATGTGCTCGGAGGCGCGGGATTGCGGGCTGCCTGCGTGGTGGTAGTGGCTGTGCTGGCGGCCCTTGCTGGCCCTGCCTTGCCCTCCTCCTCCTCCTGCGTCTCCTCCGTGCGGCCGGTTGTAGTTGGTGTTCGTCTTCTTCTTGGAGTTGGAGTACTTGCAGTGCTATCATGTCCCCCAGGGCCAACATCGCGAGTCCTGCCGGTAGCATTTCGGTGTGGTTGTGGGAGGAGACTGGGTGTGCAATTTATGTGTTTTCAGGCTGTATGGCCTCCACCTGTGGTGATTCATTCCACCTGTGCAAACTGCTCTCCCCTTTGGCCGAGCACGTCCCGCACACAACGCTGCAATTCGGGGAATGGCATCTTGCTATTGCAATCATGTATTTGTACCCGATGGCCGTGTAACATTGGTTGATATGTTCATTCTGCTGTGGTCCCATTGTTTCACATTCTATCTGTGCAGTCGCGAACAGACTTGTGAAGGGTCAGTGGAACGTAGTACTCGAGTAACGTTGGACCCTCATGCATCACTGTACCGAGTTGCAACGACGGGCGGGGCGTCCCATTTGTGGGTGAAGGCAGTTGCCATTTTCACACACAGCCGCACTCGATGGATTAATTAGTGATTTCAAACGGCCACAGATGCCTCTTCGACGTGATGTTGCAAATGAGGAATTCGAAGGGCGGCGCTTTCGGTTTTCAGCTAGCGGCGAGGAAATGCCCACAGGTCTGACTGCAAATATAACGTACTATTGTTCAATGTCCTTGGGACAGGGGCCATGGCAAGGATGCAATGATTGATATGAATGGTTTGGGATGCGCAATGGCGACGTGGGCGATGAGGCCGGACGTTCCCAAATACATGTTACTTCACTACACTGGAATTACGGGCTGGGGCACTGTGGATTTTGCAGGCTGCATAACGCACAGACTCAATGGATATTTCTAATGTTATGTGAGTAAATATTCAGGCGTTTTAATCCCGGGATGAGGGAATGATGAATGGATGCATGGGCAGGTGATTTGATACAGAGTTTGCCATGTACAGGGCTTCTTGGAATCTATCCGCCTCCCCTACGCTATGTGATGCAGGGCTGCCATAGTGGGACCATCGTCTATCTGGCCTTGTTGAGCCCTCCCTGTCTCGACGCGCCCTCAGACACTTGTGTCCATGCACGTTACCAATCCCATCTGATGGATTCTGTTTTGACAGACGCATGCACAGGTACACTCGTTTGTGATGGTGTTTACACCTCGATATAGATAGTTATGAGTTGCAAGTGGTTTTTGGGTGGTGATGAACCTTTGGAGTGGGCTAGCATGCATATGGCTGTGGATTTAGTGTGATCATTGAAGTGAGTTGTTCGAATGTAGTTCTGATGGCCATTCTGTTCTTTTTCTTTTCTTTTGGTTGACAGGTATCTCCTCCCCTTTTGCCACTGCCATCTGTATGCCACTCCTGCAGATGGCTTTTACTCCCGACACCTGCTGCTTCGTGTTAATCAGTGGAGCAGCATTACGATCTTATGGGACGATCGCCAATGGGCCACATGCCCTTACGCAGTACTGGTGGCTCGGAGCAACATTTCGGCCTTTCAGCTGGACTAGTGCCTCCCCATTGGGACGGCCCTGCGGTTCTGTGCGCTTCCATGTTGCCTTTTCGTACGTGAATGTGGCTCTGTGTACCATGATGGAACAGGGCGTCACACAAGTAGTGGCTGGTCATTTCTTGCGGATGCAGCCCACAATGGTGAAATGTGTTTTGGAGTTCATGGCCTGATGGCTGTATGGGCTTGGTGATTTTGTTGTGCATTAAATTTCTATTCTGATTTGGCCCGTGTAGCGTTCTTCTTTGCAAGTGATGTGGCATATTCCTATTTGGGGAGCGATGTATTGTGAGGAGATCTGCATTGGGTTCCAGCTTCAGAGTTTAGTTGCGTGGTACTGTACTGGGCGCGTTTGCCTACGAAGCCCGTGAGGTCAGGGATGGGGGCTGCCAATATGACTGTTTGAATGTTCTCATGCTCAGGGGCGGGGGATTGGGTTTTGTGTAACAGATGCCGGTCAGCCAGGTGGACTGGTGGAATGATGTGATTTTCGGAATATTGCTGGTCACAGGTGCCTGTGTTTGCGTGCATTTCTTGGTGGGGGACTGTGGTCATGTCCATTGGGATGGCTTCTGTATTCGTGCCATCTGTGCCCTGCAGCTCCCATTGGCCCCTCTTGTGTTTCATTTGTTCGTTGGCATGCATGGGTGACTTGTACATTTCAATGGTTGCATTGTGACTTCATTGCACCTACGGGGAGTTGTACTTTGTGGGCAGGGAGCGGTGTACAGGCACTCAGTGGGGCCGTTTACGGTTGATTCGCGATGCCGTACTTCTCACCATGGCGGAATGGTACATTCCGCCATGCTTGATGGCGTTAGGTACATGTCCGCTAGGGTCGGAATTGGCGTACCCTTGCGCCATGGTGGTGTTTACGGTTTGGCATGGCGCGCGCGCGCGTGCTTGGTGCAGTTAGCGTTGGCGTTCACTACGGTGTCGCTAATGGCTTCGTACTTTGCGGTGACGGGTCATAGTCGCACCGAGCGCTATTCGATGGCGGTATTGCATTTCCGCCATCGTTTTCCGAATTCCGCCAGGGTCGTAATGAGGGCCAATGTCTTCCTGCCCTGAATTGGAAGGCAGAGACAGTTGCTGCACTAATGATCAAACATATCTTCTCTTGTTTCAGCCTCCTGCAAAGGATTGAGTCGGACCGAGAAAGTAATTTTACTAGTGAGGTGATGACGAAGATGTGGGAGATTCTAAGGGTAAAAAAAATACTCCACATTGCCTACCGCTTGGCCTCGAGTAGAGGGGCTGAGAGATACAACAAGATGATTTTGAGCCTCCTGAAGAAGTTTGTCGCAGACTCTGGACCCAATTGGGACATTCAACTATCGCTTGTCCTGATTCCTATTGAGTCTACACCATCTGCCACAACTAAAATGTCTCCATTTGAGCATAATACCGGACGGAAAATGGTGTTACCTCAGCATCTGTGCTATTGAACTCAGAAGCAGATACTGATTATAGAATAGCTTTTTTGTTGGATAAATACACCTTTAGCCAACTTTTATTAAAGGGCACGTGAAATACTGGTACATGAATGCTTTGAATATGATTTTAAACAAAGCATATGTAGACCAAATATGCTTACTGTAAAAAAAATGTATGTTTACTCAGGTTGTGTGAATAACACTACTTCAAACTATTCGATCTTCTTGTTTCTATAATGTTTTAAAGGGTGTAGATCACTCAGGGCACTTGGTGCTGTTTGATGGTGCATCACCAAAGTAATGCTCTGTCCCAAAAAGCGTTGTGGACTGCAGCTGGGACCCCTCATCCCCTTCCAACATACTCACAGAATGTTTGTCCCAAGAGTCTCTGAAAATGGTGAGATTAATGGTGCCTCCCAGTATCTAGGAGTGGGCCTGAGGTAAAACTTTGCCACACCGGGTGTCTGCTATGCTGCCCAATTTTAGTTTTGGCTATTAGGTGGCATTTTAAGGGCTACCTATGAGCGGAAACTATTGTTGTGTAAAGTGAAGATAGAAGAGAGTTGCTATTTGAAGAGGGGCACACAGACTATTGTTGTTTGGTTATTTACTCACCCATTCACCACCCTTAGAAATGCCTGTCCCTGTAGCCATTTCCACCTACATGTCCCTCCCTGCCCAAAACAACCCCCCCTGAGATCTCCTTGAGTCTAGATCAGTGCCTTCTAAGCATCCTTCTGAAAATGAATGGCTTAATTGCTGTCACAAACCATCGAAAGCAGCTTGCACTGTAATGCAATTTCCTTAACCAAGTATGCCTTCTCCTATAGACTTACTAGTTTGTGTGTCCTTGCATCCTTTCGTCACACTGCCTGTCTGTTAAAAACACACATTAACAAAGCCAACAGTGTTTGCACTTGTGTAGGTATTTGACCAGGCACTGCTATATGACCAGCTTCTTTCACCATTTGCCAGTGTTTGCTAACGCATGGTCTGGTGATACCGTTATGGCAGATCCTAGAATATGCAAACCTCATGCCTAAACAAATGGCCAAAACGGTTGGCTTTGCCAATGCTTTTTGCTTCAAACTTCTTTCACTAAACATATGGGTGCTCATTTTCGAGTTCCGTGTGCATTACATTTCACCTTTTGCACAGTTGAATTCAGAAGGGGGTTTAAAATAGTGGCACACTCGCTATTATGTCATCCTTTTGCAGTCAGCTGTGCAAAATGAGTAAACGCTGCCTGCCATTTACGCATAACAGTCACAGTTTACAATGAATTTCTATGGAATCCACTTGCTTTTTGCTGGTTTTAAAATCAGGCTAATTCCATAGGAATCCACAGCATTTGCACCAGCATGAGTATGCATGCTTGTACAAATACTGGAGTATTTGTGTGGCAGGGAGGAAGGGCGAGGCAGAATTGCAACTTACGATCGACACCTCCTCTCTGCCTTACAAATGAACACAAAGTAGCCATAACGTAAAGTCTCATGCACGACTTTCACACATTCAATTTACGTTACGGCTCATCAAACAAAAGCACCGTCAAATTTCCGATACAGTTAATCAAACATGAGCTCGATGGAGAAAAAACAAGCTACTGCTGCAGCTTTCAATGAGCACACCTGTCGGGCCCTGTCACTGCTGTCAGCAGACGATGGTAAAGACGAGGACAGTTATTAGCAATGTTTCAGGCTCTGGCATGCACGTGCCATTTTACCATGTCACAGTTAAGATATCAAATAGTGCAACGCCTGCTGGAGGGACTTCGGGAGTCTTGATTGATACTGGGCAGGTGATGGAGAGAAGGTACTTCACATCCATGGTGGGGGACAGCCGTGCCAGGCATTTGTCCGACAGCCATGAGTTGATGAAAGGATAAGCCAAGTAGACAAACAGAAATTGTATTAAGGTGGCAGGTCTGGATGGCAGCACTGTGACTACAGCCGGGGTGGGAGAGGTATATGATGTGATATGTTAGGGTGTCATGTATATTTTTATAGTGTCTGCCATTGTTATGTCCTAGGAGAAAGAAAGGATGGGGTGTTTTTTTAGGGGTGTGGCAGGGGGGGCTGGCAACTTTTTGGCTCCCAACCTGGGCAGGCAGTGGGAGCCAAGCAGGAAAGACAGGGCGTACTGCTATGATTCCTTTTGATCCACCCCGTCCCTTACTGGCCCTGACCCCCGGCAGCAGGCTGCCTGCGAGGGCTGGAGCCTGTGATTAAGAAACGAAAAGAACAGGCGGGCCCACAAAAGCCATGATAGCAATCCACTGCGCCTCTCCTTTTGTTTTTTTGTGAGAAGAGCCAATCCCCTCCGGCAGCTCCTTAAATCCATATAGCTGATCTTTAAAGGGCTGTCTGCCGGCTTGGTGCATCTATTTTTTAAACAAAAAACAAAAGTGGAGGTGGGGGCACTGCTATCACACTTTTTAGTGTCCCTGCCGCTCCCTTCTTTTTCTAAGTAGAAGCACTGACCCCTCAGGCTGCCCTTTAACGTTGTAGCTCTTTGAGTCAAAGGCTGCCATAGGGGGTTGGCATTTCTATACATTTATGATTACAAACAAATGGCAATTTCTGGCAGAGATGACTAATACATTAAAATTATAGTAGCAGTTGTATGTTTTGGTTGCTACGTGGTTTGATATGTCGCTGAATATGCAGTGGTGGAAATGGCAAAAAAATGTGGGTGATCTCATCAAGGTACGGGTGGGGGCGGAGTTTGGGGGGTGGTGCTTGAGGAGGCGGGGTTGGGCGGTGGAGCTGGCAGTTGACCACCGATCAAAGGTAATGTCCAAAATAATAGTTTAAAACAGCACAATTGTATATTTATTTATTTATGCAAGGTTTGTCGATACAAGCATCCGACAAACCTTGCATAAATAAATAAATAATCTGGGTCCATGGAGCCCACAAGCATTACATAAATAAATAAATAAACCGGGTCGTGACATAGGACTGTAACTTCCACTGGTGACCCAGTGCGAGGGGTCACCAGTGGAAGTTAGTTTGCTTGTCCTGCAGCTGTGACCTGGATCAAATTTCTGTAGGTGGTGGAGCAACTCAGTAGCTCATTGCCGCCATGAGCGTGGGCCTTTTTTACATGTAACCCAGCGCCGAGCATGGGTTTGGGGTTTGTGGTGGCTGACTCTGGCCGGATCTCGGATCCGGCGATAGCCGGCCCAATGACCAGCACTGTGAATATGTGATAACTTAACGGAATTCGGGGTGGCGCTCGACTTTCTAATGTGGGACGCTGCTATAAAGATGGCCGAGCAGCGTGTATACACATATACACAGAAAACTATTTACGGTTGAGTGCTCTGCAATACTCGACAAGAACATCACATGCTCAAAGCAGCCACATTACATGTATTCAGTGGGGCCCCACATTGCACATAATCAATCTCTACAAGTCAGGCTGAGACACACCTCACCAATCTGTGTTATTTTACAACATTGTTCAATAAGTCACACAAATACATATTTGAACGCATTTGCATTTCTCTCCTCCACGCGGGGTCAAACATTGCACCATAACTCCCTCATTTTCCCCACATCATCTTCCTTTATGGCCGGAGCCAGATTTCCCAGTTTTTCAAACCCTGCCCCCTTTCTTTCTCTCACCTGCCATTCGGTGTACCTGCATAGCTAACGTATTGCGCGTCTGTTTGCCTAGCCACACAAGCCACACAGGCCTCATTCCCCACTGCAGTGGCCCTCACCCCTTTCTATCTCCTTCTTACCCCACCTCTGCCGTGAGCATACTAGAGCATACTATTAGTACCTTAAGGCACAGGTGTTACCTCCATTACACAAAAGTAGACTCCTATTAGGTAATTCACTGGAAGCGTCCGCCAAGCTGCCATCCCGTCCCTAGGTGTCCAGCATAACAGAATGCTGACATGATGTGTTTTCGTGTTGTTTTGCATGTATCTATGACCGTTAGTGCATCCTCCCCTGTTTTTTAGCTGCACCCTCTGGTGTGGACTTGCTTGTAATTACCATTACGCAGCTTCAGATGTTCTGGTGCCTGTTTTTTTCTCCGGGGATAGCTGCTTGTTTGTTTGGTTATTTACGTTTCAGGGGATGAACTAATTGCACACCAGCTAATATGTGAGTGCGGTGCCAAGAGTCTTCTTTATATTCCTGAATGTATCGTATATCATATCTCTTTAGTGCACTTCTCTGTGTTCGCACAATGTGTGATGGTGAGTAGATATTTGAATTCATATCTCAGTGGGGTCCAGTAGGTGCCTGATTAATTGAGAACTAGTCTGTTGTGGCAAGTTTCCTCTTTTTGCACACTTCACATACACGGATTTTTGTGTGTTTTTTTAAATGTATTTATTTATTTATTTTTATTTGTTATAGCTTGTAAACCAACTTTTCAAATATTCCGTTCATTTTCATAAAACATAATCAGACATCTATACTTACACATGGCTTAAACCTAATTGTACAAAATTGAGACAACAAGTATGCATACATAGTCTCTCTCAACTTACATGTCACATGTTGGTTACTCTTCACAGTTATCAAGTTTTAGTTTCAGGAAATATTATATTTAAAAATTGTACAATTGCAATCTGTATAGTTATTCTCGGGTTAGAGAATAAAAGATTCCATATTTGTGTATGATCTGTATTGCTATGAACAGACAATTTTTTCCCAAAACATTTAACTCTCATATCATGTAATGCAGTGCACTCAATTACAAGATGTTGTAACGTTTCTCTTTGGTCCTTTTTGTGTGGTTTTTGACTTTTTGGCTGTTCCTCGCACGCTGTACTTATCTGTGCATACCTGTTTCTACTTAACGTGCATATTTCCCTGCATTCGGTCTTTGTTAGAGGGCGAGAGTCTCGTTGTGCACAGTAAACATTATACTGTTTCTCATGGGGGAGGGACAGTCAACACTGTGCCCTCCTTGTGTTGGGTGAAGGGCTTTGTGAGCACTGACTTCCGTGTCAAGGTACATAACTAGTTTGATCGCCCTAGTGATAGACAGATATTCCCGTCGATTGCCCGGCTCCCAGTCCTTCGTCGGGCAACAGTGAAGTTTGGAATGTGGACTCACTCAGGTTTCAAGATGCTCAGGCTGGTGGTTGTGTGGTGACTTGAGTGGAGGGAGCGAAGCGAATGAAATCGAGCATGGTACCCGAGGTGGGTTGTGGCTGGTATAGTTACAGACAGTTTGGTTACTACAATCTTACACATTTTATTATGAATACATGCATGCGAACAACAGAGGAAAGAGCATAGTCAATCTTTAAGTGAGTAGGAAGGTTAGCAGGAGGAGATGGTACAATGTAAATAAAGACTACATGGTCGGGTTCATGGTGGCATGCATGAGTCAGAGGGTGTTTCAGCGTTAATTAGAATTGGTTGAAGAGCCAGGTTTTCAGTGATTTTTTGAATTGCTGGTGGGAGTCTTCGTTTTTTATGTTGGATGGGAGGGAGTTCCAGTGCCTGGGTGCTAAGACTTTGAAGCTGCTACCCCCCGCTCTAGAGCTTTTGTAGCGTGGTATTTTAAGGAGGGAGTTGTTGCTGGATCTAAGGGATCTGGTGTAGGGTTTTATCAATACTGCATTGTTGATGTATTTAGGGGATTTGTTGGCAATATATTTGTGTGTAATGCAAAGGGTGTTAAAGATGATTCTTGCCATACTGGGTAGCCAGTGGTTGTCCCTCCTTGTGTTGGAGATGTGTTCAGTAGTTTTTATACCTAGTGCTGCTTGCAAGGCTTTATTTTGCAGAAGTTGGAGTTTGGTCAGATTAGCGTTGAAGGTGCCTAGGAGAAGAACATTGCAATAGTCTAGCTTTGAGAGTATTAATGCTCTCGCTAGGGTGACAAAGTTTTTTGGTGTAAGGAATTTGCAGCTGAGTGAAATGAGCTTGGCTGTATATGAGGTGGCTGGGGAGAGGGCTTTGACTGGTTTTGTCATGGTGAGATTGACGTCTAGATAAACCCTGAGGGTTTTGACTTGTTTGAGTACCAGGATTGTGGTACCATCAATGGTGAATGATGCATAGGCAGGCCGTAGGGAGTTGATTCTAGAAGATGATCCCACTATGAGCAGCTCTGTTTTATCATAATTGAGGCAGAGGCTGTTATGGGCCATCCAATTTTGAATTAGTGTGTAGATTTGGTTAATAAGCAGTGTGTCTTGCTCATGGTTACCTGTGTGAGGGATAAGGATCTGAGTGTCATCAGCAAAGTTGGTGTAGATGATACCCATGGCATCAAAGGCAGCAAATAGCAGCTTGGTATAGGCATTGTAGAGTGTGGGTGATAAGCAGGATCCTTGCGGAACGCCTATAGGGACTGGTATGGGGTCGGCTGACATTTTACCAATCGATACTCTTGAAGTCCTATCTGCTAGGAAGGATTTCACCCATTTGGTGGCATCCTTTGAGAAATTGAAATTGGCTAATGTATCACAGAGTTTGTCGTGGTCAACAAAGTCGAACGCGGCAGCGAGATCTAGCAGCATTAGAAGGCAAGTTTGCCTGCATCTCTGGTAGCGTTCATTTGGATTTTCAAGTCCAGAAGCGCCGTTTCGGTGCTGTGGTTTGGACGACATCCTGACTGTCGGGCTCCCAGCAACTGGCGTTGCTCGGGGTGGCTTTGTATTTGTGTATATGCTATTTTGTATATTATTTTTAGTAGGAATGGGACCATTGTTATAGGTTGGTAATTTGTTGGGGTGGACGAGTCTAGGGTTGGCTTTTTAAGTAGAGTGTTTACCCAAGCCTTTTTGATGCTAGTGGGAACCGTGTTGGTGTTAATAGAGGCATTAACAAATTTGGTGATGATCGGGGTTAATGTGGGGTCGCAGAGTTTTACTAGGTGGGGGAATTGATCTTTGCAGTTGGAGGCTTTTAGTTTGGTTATGGTGTCTAGCACCTCTTTTTGAGAGACGGGGAGAAGTGAAATGGATTGCTGGGGCTGGCAGTAGGTGGTTCCTCAGGGATGGTTGGAAGAGTTTTGGCTGCTAGGGTTAGTTTTTTGATTGCTATTTTATTTTGTAAGCAGGTGATTTTAGATGCAAGTGCATCTTGGATCGTGGTACACCACTTTTTACTGGCTGGAATGGGTGTTTTGTCTTGGCAGGGGTTCTCTAATTCTCTGAGTATAGAGAATAATACTTTGGAGTTGGACGATGCGTTGGTGATGCGCTGATTGAGGGCATTGGCTTTGTGAGTTATTATGGCTTTTTTATAGACTTTGTTGGCATTATTAAATGTCTCAGTTGAGTCTGTGGTATTGGATTTTTTGTAGAAGTTTTTTGTAGAAGTGTTTGAGTGATCTTTTGGTACTTCTCAATGTGAATAATTCTTGGTTAAACCAGAAGCTTGAACGATTATCTGTTCTCCGAGTTTTGGTTGTAATGGGAGCTAGGGAGTCAATGGTTGTGGTGAGGAATTTTTGGTAGCGTTCTGCTAAATAGGTCCTAAGTAGGGTTGTTGCTATCCGGTGTGATGGAGGTCAGAGCTTCTTTTAGGGTGGGGGAGAGGTTGTCATCTGTGTTTTTTAAATATTTCTAGTTTCAAAGGTATCGGGTTTAGTGGTCATGGTGGGGTCTGCTGTTCTGTTGAGGGAGAAGCTGATGATGTGATGATCAGTCCAGTCCGTGGGAAGGACATAGTCGATGTTCACTTGTGAATTGAGGATGAGGACCCAGTACATGATTAGTAGATTGGTGCCAGGTTTTGGATTTGAGGAGTATTTAGCTAGGAGGAGTTCGTAGCCTGGTATTGTTTCAATAAGGCAGACTCTGATTGTCAGTGTGGACTTGGCTATTATGGTGACTCCACCTCCTTGGGTGTTAGGTCTGTCAGCCCTGAGTATGCTGAATCCTGGGGGGATGGCGAGGGCTAGCAGTGGGCCTGAGGCTGGGTGTAACCAGGTTTCTGTGACCACTAGGATGTCAATTTGTTGGTCGATGATGAGATTGTGAATTTCTATGGCGTGTGCTCTGAGGAAGCATGCATTAATGAGTGCGCCTTTGCGGTTGAGGTGGACACTAGGAGTGGTGTGGTGTCTGGGCTTGATGTGGGTGTTGGGGCTTTAGTGTTTTACAGAGGTTTGGTTGGTGCTTTGGGGAAATAGTTGATTTGGTGGTTATTGGATGTGGTATCTTTGTTGGTGGGGGAGAAGATGGTGGGAGCGGGGTGGTGGCTAGGTGAAGAAATTTGGTTTGTGACCTGAGTCTTAGGCGTCTGGTGATGCCTAGGACGGGGGTGTTGGTTCTTTCAGAGAATGAGAGTTTGGTGACTGTCTGGATAGAGCTGAGTGATGGCTCTGGGTTGGTTTTGATAAAGCTGTTGGCTCTTTGGTCATGTGGGGGTGCAGGGGAAATGGAGAGGTGGGGGGCAGGAATGGGGTAGGGTAGGGAATGGGGTGATGTAGCAGACAACCAAGTTTGACTAGGCCATTGTCTTGCTTGATATAGGTCCCTCCTGTGCAAGGTGTGGCATTATGAATTAGACAATATGGGAACAGGCTTAGCATGCTAAAATAGATTTTGTTAAGTCTAAGCAGAATGGACTGGTGTTGGGTAAGAGCGACCTGCGGGGACAGTACAACAGCAGTGGTTCTAGCAGGAGGCATTTAGTGAGCAAAAACAATGGCAGCGGGCATACTTTCACAGAGGATCGGCATAGATACAGGCACTCTATACAGTGGATCAGCATAGATACAGGCACATTATACAGTGCTTCAGCATAGATACAGATCAGTCAAATAGGAATAAAATGGCAGAAACATATATGGAGAGCCCTCTATGATGCAGCAAATGTCAGCTTGTGGTATACTGTAAGGTGATATCATTTGCGGGTGGGTCGGTGGGAGCAGGTCAGCAAAAGGTGGTGTAGTAGGAAGCCACTGCATGACACTTGCCCACAGACAGACTGCCAACTGGCTACCCGTAAAAGACAGAATTACCTTCAGGACCCTCATGATCACACACAAATGCCTTAACAACACGGCTCCCAAATACCTTGTCGACAAATTCTACACCAGGACATCCTCCAGACCCACTAGAACTAACTACGCGCACTGCTTCACATTCCCAAATACAGACTCCAGAAATCAGGCGGCACTAGCTTCCCAGTTTTAGCGGCAAAAACATGGAATTCCATGCCCCCATCACCGAGAGATGAACACCACTTCCCTGCCTCCGCTTCAAAGTCAAAGCATGGCTTTTCTCCGCAATCTCTTGCACATAACTTCATACCCACTTCTTCCACTTTTACTCGTATATACATGTATATTGTTCAAATCCCAGCTTGGGATAAGTGTTCTGACTATTCAATCTTGTAAAATGACATTAACACTGCATCCTAATCCTGCCTGTAACCAACATCACCGACCATACCTATGCACCTCTGTATATTGTATATTATATAACTGTAAATTTCTGTAATTATATAACTTCACATGTATGTAACCTTTACTCAAGACCAAGCGCCTAGCTACCCCTGGGTTCAGCACGTTATATAAGCAAATAAACTAAAATAAACCAAGACTTTTTTCACTGGTAGAGACAGATGTAAAATCCTGTTTTTGGAAACTTTAATTCCAATTCTAAGCAGAGGTAGAAGTGTACTGAAAAAAGTAGTGGAACTATGGTCTCGGCAAGGGAGAGGGTAGGTGGAATCATAGTGCAACATGGGACAAGGTGTTGCAGCCGAGGCATTGCAATAGTCTAAGTGACTAGTAACTAAGGCTCCTATTACAACTTTACACTTGCACAGGGACATGAATGGGCAAATCCTCTTCATAGAATGGTGCATATGGTTTTAAAAAGTAGAGGAATGGTAAACAGAAAAAAAGAAAAGTAGTGGAACACCGCTCCCGACCGTTCCCGCTCACTTCGATCACTCATTCTAAGATACTTGACGATTTCCAATCTGCTCAAGTACCCTACTTACCCATCGGGACAGATGACACATTTACATACCTATACACATGACACAAGGGCATGGTATATAAATGCAAAAATACATGAATAAATAAAGGCTATTTATATAGTGCCTGAATATATATCGTCAAAGCAATGTACGTAGAACATATGTATACACAAATATACATACAATATGTCAAAAGGTTTTTCATGCTATCCCCAATGGGTATTGCACATTTTACTGGAGGGGAAGGGAAGGTCTCTCCAAGCAATAATATCAGCAGAGGATTTCCACCCACCTTTGCGGCTTCAGATGAACTCCTGGACGCACAGAGAACAGTCATACTCCTAATGTAGGTGCTCTCTATTCAGCCAGATAGACTGCATGGGCGCCCACAACAAGAGCCATACAACGATGCCACGAACATGTCATACACTTAGGGTGCCAAGCCTTAGGCAACATCTAGAAAGGAAGACCTACCTCTACTCTCGCCTTCCCCCTTGTTCACCTATCGCACCGTCTATTCTACACTTGGCAACTACTGGGCTTGGTGGTCTCAGCAGTACTATGGTGGCGTTTGTTTAGCTGGAGACATTAATTAATGAATTCCCAGACAACAAAAGCCTGCATGCTTCACAGGGCTGTTCGAGGATACCTCAAAGCCGCCACGCTGCTATCCACAACCTAAATGACACTCCCCCTCACGTACATCCTCCCTTACCTACAGACACCCTTTGAACTTGTCTGTTATTATTCTTACTTCTATTCAAGTTCCAAGCTCACTGGACCATCATGCAATCAAGCTTTCACAAGCACTATCTGCCCCTCTCTATTTTACCTACTAGCTCATGAGGTCAACGGTCTCGTCCTTATTTGTTACCCCCTTTGCTCTACCCCCGTTGCTTTTTCCTTTCCTCACAAACTACATTCTTTAAACAACTAGTGGGGGAGCACTATGCTACTTATCAGGCAAGCCTAAGAACCCTGAGACCACTATGGTGCTGACTTGGCACTGAACAAGCATTTTGCAACCTCGCATAACATTTGGCAAACATTATTGCCAAATGGTACAACTACATTGCATTCATGCTTGTCAATACACAGCCTGGTTTTACAGCAGGAAAAGCACCCTTCAAACTCCCAAAACATGTCACATCTGATAAACTTTACCCGCCAAACAGTAAATGAAAAACCACCTGTTTAACTCATGAAACCTGTCAAGCTGTGTGTGTGCGTATTTGCCAGAGAACAATCCAGTGATTGCCGGGCGAGAGTGCACTACCTTAATCCGAAAAGACACAAAACGCAGCATTAACAGCAGACAACGCTTTGCTAGGGTAGGACGCTGCAGGAGTTGAGTGCTCTGTATTTCTTTAATTAAATGTACAGTTGGCAAGCAATACATGTCTGACCGTCCATTGTAGCCACTAGGGGCGTATGCATTATGCATAGTGAATTGCTCTCACTTTAACGTCACAAACATTATCCCTATTAGAAAGGGCCCAACATCTAAGAGTATCATCACCTACCCGGAGTGAGTCATTTGAATAGGAAGTTTTGACTCAGCCAAATGTACTTACTTTACACACCATGCGATAAAAATCGCACTTACAGTACGCCCATCATTTTTTGCCGAATCCTAATTCAAATTCGAATCAGCACCTGCCAATTCGGCAAATATATTAGTGATATTTATTTATTTTACATTTTTAAAGCGCACAAACAGCCCGCGGGGATTGAGGAGCTGTTACAGGAATTGTTTTTGTTTATTTAATTGAGTAATTTTTTTTGCCTATCTATAACGTGCTTAAACACCCAGAGGTTTCTTAGCGTGGACCAGGGAATCAAACCTGTGTTGCTTTGTGTCATCAAGGCGCGCACGTTGCTGCTGAGCTATCCTCCTGGGACAATGATATGATAGGCTATTTATAACGTGCTTAATACCCAAAGATTTCTAAGCGCGAAGTGACTACACACCGTCCAGAAATCCCTAATGCATACTAATATCAGGTAAGATCCTGGATGCCTCCTCACACAGGTGTAACGGGGCCTATGACGACAACACTGGATCACTGATAACATCTATTGTCTCAGCAGCTGAAGATTAGCCGCGGGCGCGGTATACCAGAAGCCATTACAGCAAGGGGTAAACTACTTAGCATTGTCAGGGGTCAGCACGAATCTCTATGCAGTCACCACCACCATTAGACCCCACTTTAAATAATTAACAATATTTGCCCCTCGCATTACAGATCACCCCAAATTGATACCAGGGTGAGTTTTAGTTGTACCAGTCACTCTGTTACCGCTTCTGCACAAGATCTCTATTAGTACTGACTCATCAAACGATACTCACCTGCGAGTTGACAAACACATGATAAATCTGGAGGTGGACAACCCAACACCAATTCCAATGGGCTCATTGAACTTCCGCAAAACCCGTGCATGTACCAGCATTTGGGTGTTATAAACAAACATGTCACATGTCAACCAGTTCAGTGGTCACTATTGTTCAATCATGAGAAATTGAATAATTGTGTGATGCTTTAATGTAATCACGGTAACAACCACTGCAGTATTAGTTTCCTTTCCCTGTTTGTAATTCTTACCTGCATACCCACTCTGTCTCTGGTATGTATAACTGGCATATTTACTTCATTATGTTTGCTTATTTATTTTGATATCATATCATCAAATATATGGGTATTCATTTTATTTGTGTTACTACCTGCATTCATTGTCAGCCGTGAAAAAGACGCAGTGTCGAAACACGTGTAGGCTGAAAGCACTGCAATGTCAGGCGGATTGTTGTTGAATATAAAGACACAGAATAAAACCTTACTGCAAAACGCTACGAGTACAAATATGTTGCATTATAAGCACTATAACCTATGCAATACAAATGATGGATGCAGAAGGTTGTATAGGTTTAGTAGATAAGATTATGTGACATCAAAATAAAGAAATGCTCTGCTTGGGGCCTGATTGAGCCATGGCGCCGCTGAGATGAGGCCTTCAGATACTGTCTGGATACCAGTTTGGGTGGTGAATTCCTGATCAACCTGAGAGTTTTGGGGCCTCGGCTGGGCACCCTGCAGTAGTGGGGTGGACTCCTTCAAATGTACATTCCCTTCAGTTGGCTATGTTGACAAACCCTATACTGAGCCCCATGAAGCTTGGACGATGCTCATGATCCTCAGCAAAACCCCACAGTGAGTCCCAATAAGCTTGGCTGAGGCCCCTGATACTCAGCAAAACCCCATATTGAGACCCATGAAGCTTGGCCGATGCTCATGATCCTCAGCGAAACCGAACAGTGAGCCCCATAAAGCTTAGCTGATGCCCATGATCCTCAGCGAAACCCCAAAGTGAGCCCCATGAAGCTTGCCCGATGCTCATGGTCCTCAGCCAAACCCCACAGTGAGCCCCATGAAGCTTGGCTGTTGCCCGTGATCCACAACCAAACCCACAATGAGCCTCATGAAGTTTAGCAGATGCTCATGATCCTCAGCCATACCCCATAGTGAGCCCCATGAAGCTTGGCTGATGCCCATGAACTTCAACCAAACCCACAGTGAGCCCCATAAAGCTTGGCAGATACCAATGATCCTCAGCGAAACCCCAAAGTAAGGCCCATGAAGCTTGCCCAATGCTCATGATCCTCAGCCAAACCCCACAGTGAGCCCCATGAAGCTTGGCCGATGCCCATGATCCTTGGTGAAACCCAACGGTGAGCCCAATGAAGCTTGGCCGATGCCCATGATCTTCAGTCCTTCCTGGAAGCCTCAGCAGACCACACCCCTCGGAGAGAATTGAAGGCAGTGAAAAGATGGTGAATGGAGAGGTGAAGAAGTACAGGAAGTGGAGTGGTAAAGGGTGTGACTGGGTAAGAAATGTGAGTGGTGAAAGGAAGGAATTGGTGAAGTGATAAAGGGATGGGAAGGAGTGAGAGAGCATGGTGTGAAGGGACTATTGAAAGAGATGAAGGGGCAGAACTGAATAGGGTTAAAGGGAGGAGAAGGGACAGGAATGAAGTGGGCAAGGGACTAGCAAGAAGACGGTAAGGGAAAGGAGTGAAGGAATATGAATGAGAAAGGTTGTGGTGAAAGGGGTTAAGGGGATAAGGAAGGAGTGTGGTGATGAAATAAAGGGTAAGGAATGAAGGGGGAAAGGATAGGAGTGAATGGGGCATGAAGGGTTGAATAGAGAAGCAAGATGAGAGTAATAGAAAACTGGTGATGGGGTGGAAGGACATGGAAGAGGATTGGGTAATGGATGAAGGGGAGTGAAGGGACATGAATGAGGAGAGGTAAAGCTAGAGGAGTAACGGTGGTGACAGGTTGAAGGGACATCAGTAAAGGGAACCAAGTGGGTAATGGGGTGAATGGACAAGTGAGAGGAGGGGTAAATGGAACAGTGTAAAGGAGGTGACGGGATAAGGAGTGGGGTAGTGAAGGAAAGGTAGTGATTGGCTAAGGAATGGAAGTGGTGAAGTGGATAAGGGATGGGGTGTGTGGGGTACATTTACCAGCCCAGCAGAACTCCCCTGCATCACCAATCTGCATGTCTAGCAGTTACAAGAATAATGGCTGCACTGGGTCTGCTGAGCACATATTCCCTTGCATCAAAACTGTGTTTTTAGCAGTTACCAAAAATAATGGCTACGCTGGCTCTGCTGAGCATATATGGGGCGAGATGGAACATTGAACATCCCAAGAATGGCTGCATTTATTTTCTTCATGTGCACCCAAAGAAAAGAATTCAAAAGCAGCCTAGCTCAGCGCTGCTATGCTGCCAGCTCAAAACATCCAACTGAAAGAGAAAATGTTCTGTGTTTAAAATGACTTTGCACTGGTGCTATTTTCATGTTTCAACATTAAACAATTTGGTTGCAGTAAAACACAGCCATGTCCATCAAAATTCAGGATGGACACCATCAAATGAAGGCCAGTCCCCCCTGAAAGGCATTGCGGTATCCAGTAAAATCTGTGAACAAGCAGAGAAATTCATTTCAGGCTGTACAGCAAGCGTTTACGTTTGCAACAAAGTAACATAGGCAAAACTCTTCACAAGAAGGTCTCTTTCTCCCTTTGCTTATGTCATTTTAGAAGAACCCTTTTCTTGAACATGTCCCTGTGCACAGAAATTGACTAAAGCTCTGGAAGCTTTCAGACAGCAAAATGCGAGGAAACCGCATTTTGTTGAATGGATCAAAATAAAATAAACCTGTGCTACTTTGCCTTGCAGAGAAATGAAAGGACATGATTGAAGCAAAATGGGAAAGAATACTGTAAAATGCCCAGAAACACAACTGTACGTTGGGGGAAGAAAATCTGCAGAAATATAGGTATATTTAACTCTGTGTATTTTATTTTAATTACAAAAAGAATGTCAACAACCTAGCTGACTCAGGCATTCCTGTAAGACCAGTTTGGCTCAAAAGCCAAATCTTGCACCTCCCCGTGCTTTCCCATTGCCAGGGCAGGGACCCAGTTCTGTGGACTGCCAAGTGTGATAATTACAGTGTCCCTCAGACTGCATGGCAGGGATGCTCCCAAGAACAAAGGGGGACTCAAACCCATGTGTTTCCCTCAGAAGTGTGAAAATCCTCTGCATTCAAACTAAGGACTTCAAAGGAGAATCCATGGCAACCTCAGGGCAAAGCTGACCAAGCAAAGACATTTTGCTGGGGGGTTAGGAAGACTGCCCCCTTTTGAGAACAAAGCCTGCCCATGAGAATCAAAAGACTTTTTGCAATAAAACATTTATTTCAGTGATATGAAAACGCAATAATGTAAAATTATGATGGTTTTTAATGTGATTTTGCGCATTACAATTAGACTATGTGGATATTCCTAGCATGTGCGGGACGCAAATGGCATTAAAGGGGCATTTCTGGAAAAAGTTTAACATGACACGATTATGAAAGTTACATTTAAATATGCCCAACATTGATAAGTTCCTGTGTATCCATTTGTAGATTTTTAGGGGAAATGTTTTTCATGGAAATGGTGACCGATTGCCATAGGGATAAAATAGTATTGTACAAACTTGGGGTTTGGAATGGTAGATTCCTTGTGAAATATGGGATCTGCCTATCTGAGTTTCAGGAGGCTAACCATTGTAAAAATGAGCATTTTGTGTCATGACTGATTTTGGCAGAAGTAACTGTGCTATAACAATGCACATCATAAAAGACAAAACCACACCACAAAGCTGATGTCACTTCCCTGGCTCCAATCTGCTTACAGAAAGGCGGCAACATCCACAGACTGGCCTATCCCTTCTTAGAGGTAGGTCTAGCTTAGTTCTGCCCACATAGTAAAAATCCTCGATGCCATCTGGTTCCTAAAAGGAGAAAGCTGAGAGAGAGTCAGGAGATTCAAGAATCAGGATATTCATAAATCAACATCCAGAGATCCAGACATTCCACATACACCTTGCAGGATTGCAGACTCCAGTGCCAGGCTAGGGGTAGCTGACCCAGATCCATGCAGTACCTCTTATCCAGGCAGAACCACCAACCAGAATTAAACCCTACCAAAATCCCAATAATTCAGGGAGAGAGGAGGAAAGTCTGCTGACTTTTTAGGAGAACCCCGTGACCAAACCTGTCCTTGCCCAGCTGAGGCACCCACTGTCCACTGAGACCAGACCCCGGTTGCCTTGCTGTGTCCCTAAAGGAAAGCCGCTGCTGTGCAGTGATCAGACCCTTGTCCCGCTGTCCAGAGACCCAGTTAGCTGTCCAAACTACCCCATTCAAGTGCAGGGGTGGTAGGTCGGATTTTAATTCTGGTTTTTGCCTATTATACCTGACTCCTTGCTAATCCTCTCCACCCACGCAAAACCTGGCTAGCAGGGGTTTGAGGGAGTGTTGCAGGAGGAATGCCTAACTGTGGTGCTATTTGAAAATAGTACTTCAAAATTAATCTGGCTTTCATTCATTTGTGCATTGTGTATATGATGTTAGAAGGTTAAACTAAGTGTGTCCTATTATTTTACTGTGTAATTATCACCATGCTGGTGATTGCTGCCCTATATTGAATGTGTCTGATTTTTATTCAAAATTAAAAATAAATAAATATTTCATTATTACACACCGGCCTGGTTCATGGTCCATTAAGACACTGGGTGGCTGCTTTCTCAAAAATAATATGAATGTAATAAACTTAAAAGAGTTTTTATTGTGCATTGCATCCCTGGCCAGTAGAAAGAGTCCTGGTCTGTAGTGTGCTGCATCGTTAAAATCCTTAACAGGTGAAGGGACTAGCCAAAGTAGGGGTAAAAGAAAAAGAATAAAGTGTGGAACAGAGGAGTGAAGAGGTGACCAGACAACTGAGAGGAAATGGTAGTTGGAGCGGTGGCTACAAAAAATGAGGCCAGTCGCCCAAAAAAGCATCATAAAGGTGCTAATGCTTAGGTGTGGGAGGGGTGTTCACGGAAAGTGGCATTACATCAGGCTGATAGAGTTGCAGCAGGGAGGACTTGCCAGCCAAAGGACTGGGGATTAAAGAGAAAGTGTAAGGGGTACAGTGTGAAAGAATCCCTTAGTACAAATAGAGACATGGAAAGGGAGAAAGGCTCAAAGAGGATTCCCTGCGTGAGAGAGACCCGGAGACAGGGCGAGGCCCATGAAATCACCTCTGTGGGGGAGTGCAGCAGAGATGGGAGAGTCTACAGTGGAGGCCAGAGAAAAGTCAAAGGGGAGCAGCCAGAAGGAAGAGAGTCCATAGTAGAAAAGTAGCCCAGGGTTCTGCATCAAATAATGATTCAGCAAGTCATTCATGAGGAAAACCATGAATGGGGAAAAGGAAAACTGAGAAGGAAAGAGGAGGGTCACTGAGGTGATGAAGAACATAACCTAACCAACAATGACATCCCTGCACCCTCTGCCTGATGCTCCCCCGTCCCCCTAGACTCCCCTGAAGCGTCAGTTAAAGGTTACCTAAAAAAAGGTAATCTCCCTTATTTTTTGTTACCGGGGGATCTATTTCTCATAAGCGGGAGAACAATAATCAGCTAAATATAAACAACCTAAAGAAACAGATTACCCCACTCTCCCCTTATAGATGTAGGGTTGTGTGATATTATCTGTTATACAATACAAAACCTAATTTCTTCTTCAACAGTGTGAGATCTATCACAGGTGTCCCATAACAGACCAGGATACCCTTGACAATATTACTGAACCACTACTGACTCTTTATTTATCAAAAATAGTTTTTAATCAATGTTATCAAAATACATCTTATACATACATAAACGCGGAGAATAATTATTCACAAAAACACCGTTAAAAACCAGATTTATTTGTGGGGGTGTTTTCTTTGTCATCAGTACGACACCGCATATTATATTATGGCATTTAGATCAAAGACTTCAGTTGTTTCCTAGTCTTTATATAATAGTCGACATGTTTCGGCCCTTGGGTAAAATTGGGCACTATCTCTAGTGCTTGTCGAACCCTTGATCTTATGGCCTTCTTCAGGACAAAAAATATTTCTTCTCTGTACAGTTTCACTCTTGTGTACCCCATATACCAATATGCATAAATCTAAAAACAAAACATTTAAAAACATATTATCTTCAAGTAGTGGTTTCACAGCAATACAGTTAATATTCTTTTAACATTACTTAGTTAAAAAAACAGAGATACACGTTTTATCTTGTGACCCACCAGTCATGATTTGGCAACATAGAAAATTCATCCACTATATTAGTACAATCTATGTTTCACCATTACACTGTTTCTAGATGTGAGGTATTTTCAAAACATCCGCAAAGGAATATCATACAACCCCTACTTACATCCACTATAGGCGTGAGTGCAACTCAGCTCAATTGTAGCCTGTGCTTTTTTCCAAGGTCCACTTTATGTGGTGCCTTGATCACCAGGTTGTTCCTAATTTGAAATTGGATGCCCCCAGATTTCTTTGGCATCTATATCTTATACAGATCTAAAAATGAGAGGAAAAAAGGAAAAGAAAAAGATATAGCAAGATTCCCACTCTCATACTCTATTTATTCTCTGAAGAACACTTAGTTGTTGCTAAATTTAGCTATTCCCATAGAGATGAGACCTCCTCTCTATAATGCTATTTGTGTGTAACTCTCTATCTATGGTCATAAAAATCGGTGCCACATTACTGTTATTTCGTTTTAAACAGCTTACCTTTAGACACTTGTGCAAAGGTCTGTAGCGTGTATCATTTCTTCACATCTACCACCGTTGCCTGGACGGGTAGCTGACCGTGATCGATGTGTTTGTAGACCACTTGCAGTTTATTCTGAAGGTAAAGGTGAACGGAGCATTACACGCTATGGTACTACTAATGCAACCGTCTAGCATACAATACCTCACTTCAGGGATTGTTTTTTAAAATATTTTTTTTTTTTAGGAATTTTTAAGTTATAATGATTTGAGCATGTATGAATTAGCTCAATACAGTTTTAGTTGCCATGTATAAAATGTTGTTGACACCAGATTAGTGCGTAGCCCTACGTTTCTTAATTTGCAAAAATTCATCTTTGTGGCGGTGACGGAGCGCAATATAACGTGTAGGCTAACTCCTACGAATTTGCATGCGCGCGTTCTTTCTAAAACCTCCAGTCGCTAAGCGACAAAATAGCTGATGTCAATGCACCAAATGGTCTATTTACTCACCTTCCGGTCCTCTAAATGTTGTCCAAGCGGGGATTTCCGAATCATCGTCTGCAAAGAAACGACCGCGCATACTTCAAGTAGCTTCCTTGCTCATTGTTTTCTTAAAGGCACGCCCGTAGCCGCGAGGTGGCTGTCAGTGAAACACAGAGAGGTCGGGCAATCATGTCCAGCTTTATCAAAACACGATTCTGTGTCACGTGAGACGTCATGAGCACATGACCTTGTCTGTGTTAAAGAAGAAGGTTGTTGTAGAATATAACATTCGCCTTCAGATCTTCTAGGTATACAAGTGTCATGTGTGTCCGAATTTTGTTCATTATATTAGTTACCCCATTTGGCACAATTGTTTCGAAAAAAGGGGCTGACCGCAAACAGACATAAATGGTAGGGCCTATCTTAACCAGAATGCATCTCACCATACACAAATAATTGTTGGTGCTAAGCGCGCTAAGAGATTTATGAAAAACCTCCATCTTTTTTACTCCCCTGAATAACATGGTCTCTCCAGCTATACTAGCGTTTGAAACAAGATCATTGAGGAAAGAAAAAAACTTGTACAACGTAACAACCGTCATAAAGACAATATGTCTCGGGCAGAAGGTGATGCTCTGACCACCTTACAGGACAATCAGACATTCCATATAAAACCAGCAGATAAAGGGGGAGGAATCGTCCTGTGGGACAAACTCCTGTATGAAAGCGAAGTGAATATACAACTTCAAAATCCAGTTTTTTATCGAAAACTGGATAGAGATCCAACACCACGGCTTAGAGATGAAATTAAAAGCCTTATGGACGTTGCACTCAACGAGTCATGGATTGAACCAGAAGAACATCAGTTTCTGGTTAAAACCAATCCTACCATCCCCGCTTTCTATTTATTACCGAAGGTCCATAAGAACGAGCAAACCCCCCCGGGTAGACCGATTGTTTCAGCAATTAATTCTATCCTGGAACCGTTATCTGTGTACTCGGACTGGTTTTTGAGACCTTTCGTGAGAACTATGAGATCATTTAAGACACCACGAGTATGGTTAATGTCATCCAAAACCAATTTCATGAAAATAACATCTTACTAGTGACGTTAGATGTCACAGCGTTGTATACGAGTATACCACAAAATGAATGCTTAAAAGTAATGGAACATTACCTGAATAAGTGAACTACTACCTTAGAAAAAGTTCCAACTGCATTCATATTGGAATGTATAAGAATTGCATTGACAGAAAACCTTTTCTTGTTTGAGGGAACATTTTATCGGCAAGTCCATGGAACTAATATGGGGGCCACTTTTGCCCCAGATTTGGCCAATTTGTTCATGGACAACTATGAAAACCTTTTAATTTACAACATCAATAATCCCTTCCAAGAACAAATTGCCCAATGGTATAGATACATCGATGATGTGTTCATGATTTGGAAGGGTAACATGACCACCCTTTCTACCTTTTTAATTTGGCTAAATAGCCAAAATGAACACATAAAATTTACAATGTCTGTGGCTGAAACGGAAATTCTATTTCTGGACATTCTGATCTGTAAAGCTGAGACAGGACACCTTTTTACTAAGCTGTATCGGAAACCTACCAATAAAAATACCCTTCTAAAATACAATAGTTTTCACCCGCTGGCCTTACGTGATAATTTACCAGTGGGACAATTCTTAAGGATAAGAAGAAATTTCTCAAACATCGCAGACTACATAAAAGAAGGAAAGGATTTAAAACTAAGATTGAAAATGCGAGGATACCCTAAGAAAATTATCCACTCGGCTTTTAAACGAGCCCAGCATTCCAACAGAGAACAATGCCTTAACCTTGAAAACCTAAAACAAAGGAGGACAAAATAACATGTGTGACAACATTCAGTCCAATTAGCAATAAGTTAAGAAAGTGAATCAAGAAGAACTGGCACATCCTTCAAACAACCGACTTTAAACCTATTGCACCACGTTTTGCTTTTAAGCATCAAAAAAATGTCAGAGACATGCTGGTACATACATATCCTAAAAGATCTGAAACATCGAGTCAAAGTACTCTATGGCACCTTCCGCCCGTAGTAGGCTATTTTAAATGTGGCCACTGCGCAGTATGTCCTTTAACCAGCAACTTAAAATCCATTGAATTAAATGGAAGGAACTGGACGCTCCGTAATTTTTCCAACTATGCATCCTCATGGGTGATTTATGAAGTCAAGTGTCCATGTAACCTTATATATATAGGGAAAACAAAAAGAAGTATAAAACAGCGCATATGCGAACACAAATCATGTCTAAAAAACAAAGTGGCTAAAAGCCCTTGGTGGCACATTATGAAACATTTAAACATAAACACACCGAACTGTTTTGGTTCATACTCCAGTTAATTCCCCCAACAGAGAGAGGAGGTAACAGGGAAGGCCTACTCGCCTTGAGCGAACAACGCTGGATATATTCTCTAAATACAGTAACCTGTGGTCTAAATGTAGCTGTGGAGTGGAACTCTCTTATTATATGACTCCAGATCCTGTTTTGCCCTTTGATTTTTTCTGTGTAGGGCTAAATATTTTCATAAATTCCGTAGCGCGCTTAGCACCAACAATTATTTGTGTATGGTGAGGTGCATTCTGGTTAAGATAGGCCCTACCATTTATGTCTGTTTGCTGTCAGCATTCCGTTTGCCCCTTTTTTCGAAACAATCGTGCCAAATGAGGTAAGTAATATAATGAACAAAATTCGGACACACATGACACTTGTATAGCTAGAAGATCTGAAGGCAAATGTTATATTCTACAAAAACCTTCTCCTTTAACACAGACAAGGTCATGTGCTCATGACGCCTCACGTGACACAGAATCGTGTTTCGATAAAGTCGGATGTGATTGCCCGACCTCTATGTGTTTCACTGACAGCCACCTCACGGCTATGGGCGTGCGTTTAAGAAAACAATGAGCAAGGAAGCTGCTTGAAGTACGCGCAGTCGTTTCTTTGCAGACGACGATCGGAAATCCCCGCTTGGACAACATTTAGAGGACCGGAAGGTGAGTAAATAGACCATTTGGTGCATTGACATCAGCTGTTTTGTCGCTTAGCGACTGAAGGTATTAGAAAGAACACACGCATAGAAATTCGTAGGAGTTAGCCTACACGTTATATTACACTCCGTCACCGCCACAAAGATGAATTTTTGCAAATTAAGAAACGTAGGGCTACGCACTAATCTGGTGTCAACAACCTTTTATACATGGCAACTAAAACTGTTTTGAGCTAATTCATACATGCTCAAATCGTTATAGCTTAAAAATTCCTAAAAAAAAAAATCTTTTAAAAAAGAATCCCTGAAGTGAGGTATTGTATGCTAGATGGTTGCATTAATAATACCATAGTGTGTAATGCTCCGTTCACCTTTACCTTCAGAATAAACTGCAAGTGGTCTACAAACACTTCGATCACGGTCAGCTGCCCGTCCAGGCAACGGTCGTAGATCTGAAGAAATGATACACGCTACAGACCTTTGCACAAGTGTCTAAAGGTAAGCTGTTTAAAATGAAATAACAATAATGTGGCCCCGATTTTTATGACCATAGATAGAGAGTTACACACAAATAGCATTATAGAGAGCAGGTCTCATCTCTATGGGAATAGCTAAATTTACCAACAACAACGTGTTCTTCAGAGAATAAATAGAGTATGAGAGTGGGAATCTTGCTATATCTTTTTCTTTTCCTTTTTTCCTCTCATTTTTAGATCTGTATAAGATATAGATGCCAAAGAAATATAGGGGCATCCAATTTCAAATCAGGAACAACCTGGTGATCAAGGCACCACATAAAGTGGACCTTGTTAAAAAGCACAGGCTACAATTGAGCCGAGTTGCACTCACGTCTATGGTGGATGTAAGTAGGGGTTGTGTGATATTCCTTTGTGGATGTTTTGAAAATACCTCGCATCTAGAAACAGTGTAATGGTGAAACATAGATTGTACTAATATAGTGGATGAATTTTCTATGTTGCCAAATCATGACTGGTGGGTTACAAGATAAAACATGTATCTCTGTTTTTTGAACTAAGTAATGTGAAAAGAATATTAACTGTATTGCTGTGAAACCACTACTTGAAGATAATATGTTTTTAAATGTTTTGTTTTTAGATTTATGCATATTGGTATATGGGGTTACACAAGAGTGAAACTGTACAGAGAAGAAATATTGTTTTCCTGAAGAAGGCCATAAGATCAAGGGTTCGACAAGCACTAGAGATAGAGCCCAATTTTACCCAAGGGCCGAAACATGTCGACTATTATATAAAGACTAGGAAACAACTGAAGTCTTTGATCTAACTGCCATAATATAATATGGTGTGTCGTACTGATGACAAAGAAAACCCCCCCACAGATACATCTCTTTTTTAACCGTGTTTTTGTGAATAATTATTCTCCACTTTTATGTATGTATAAGATGTATTTTGATAACATTGATTAAAAACTATTTTTGATAAATACAGAGTCAGTAGTGGTTCGGTAATAATGTCAAGGGTATCCTGGTCTGTTATGGTACACCTGTGATAGATCTCACATTATTGAAGAAGAAATGAGGTTTTGTATTGTACAATAGATAATATCACACAACCCTACATCTATAGGGGGAGAGTGGGGTAATCTGTTTCTTTATGTTGTTTATATTTAGCATCAGGTAAAGGGCAATGCAGACTGACCAGCACAGAGCCACACCACGATCCAGGAAGACTCACATCATAACATGGAGCCTGTCCTGGCCCAAAAAGTGATGATACCAATCGGACCCTTAAGAAATCTCTAACTGGTCAGACCGCCTCATCCTCCATGTCCATCAAACTGCAGCCCACAGATAGGAACTGTTGACCCCTCTGTTGACTCACTGGCCCACCTGTCCAATCCAAATGATGGAGTGATGGAAGTGCAAAGGGATTGCTATAGCTGATTATGCTTACCTGCTGCCAGAGCCCTTTAAAAAAAAATATTCAGAGCTTATCCCCATGGGGCTGGTGGGAGCGTGTTGATTTGAACACGCATTGTGTTTTCCTTTTGTAGCCTTTGACATAGTAGTAGGCAGTAAGTAGGGAGATCATGAAGAATGCATGTTAACCCATGTGTGCCGTTTAAACAAGTCACAGGCAGGCATTGCCTGGTATGCTCTTTGAGAAGGGACAGAGATGATGTAGTCCGTGGCTCAAATTGAGAAATTTGGGAGAAGGAATCTAGGGCTTAAATCCCAGCTTCCTCACTTCAACGTATTATGTGATCCTGGGGCCATCTATTTCATCTCACTGTGCCTTATTGTGTTTAATGCGGATCACATAGTGGTATTCAGTGTGTGCTATTGAAATAAGCAATACACAGCCATAGTTATGTTCTTTATATAGTGCTAAGAGATCATTCACAGCAGAAAGCGCACCTCACAGACGAGTCCTACTGTATATGGATAGCATTGACCATTGTAGAGTGTGCACTGCAAACGAAGTTGTCTTTCAGCTCGCTTATGGCAACTTAATTATCGAACCACGATTCCTCCTCCACAGAAAACTGAAATAAATTAGATGGTACTTTTAATAGTAGCTCTATTTTTAATCTTCATTTAGTTCTAAATTCTATATCCTTTGGCATCGGTATCCCTAGTTGTGTTGCTGACCTCAACCCTCATTACAACCCTGGCGTTAAGGGATTAGCGGTACCGGTAAGGGTACTGGTACCGGTAATCCCTTAACGCCTGATTACGAGGTCCCTTTGTGGGTCCCGACCTTAATAGCTGGTCTGTACTAGCCGTTAAGGTAGGGACCCGCAAAGGGACCTTGAAGCTGATTACGGTACCGCAGTTTGCGGTACCATCATTACCGCCTTCCCCATTGAGCCCTATGGGGCAAAAATGGGAATGGGGAAGGGCCAATGGTAAATGGGGAATTACCGCCCGCCAACCTTGGAATGGGGTGGTAATTCCCCATTTCAACATTGCAGATTCAATAAGTTACCGACGTTAACCATGGCGCTAATAGGGCCATTGGTTAATGCCAGGGTCCTAATGAGGGCCAATCATTTCTAGGGACAGGGACATCCTTAATATTAAACTATTTACCTAGTCAGTCACTCTTATTCATTCTATCTATGTAAGATAAACTTACTTGCTGGACGGTCTTACTGATTCTGTTTTCTCGTCTAGCTCACCATTTATTTTCAAGTACATACATGATTAACTTGAACACCTATGTGGCATCATTATGTGCAGGCTCGACGGGCTAACAGGGTTAGCCAGACATGATTCTATTACCAGCAAGTGGGCAGGAACTCAATTCTAACCTCAGGTAGGGCACACTTTCTTCTCTAGGCAAACAGAAAGGGTGGCATGCCGGCTTCCCCCCTCAATAAAAGTCTGAATCCCAGGCTCCTCTGTTCTTCTTCTTACTGTTTCCAGCTCTCTAGCCAATCAGTGAGCGTGAAATGCAGGCTCTAACCTCCAGTAAAAGCCTGGACCGAAGGCTTCCCTTTGTGATGGCACCTACAGCACAATAGAGGCCTCTAATGCAGGACACTGCCCTTCATCAAAAAGATAAAATGATATAACAAATAGATTATTACACGTATCCCTAAAATGCACAACTGTCACTGCAAAATCACCCCAAACACTTCCCGCCCAAATTCCCATCCTATCACCTGTGCCACCACAGGCCACTTCGCTGGGGCTCTTTTGTCCTTTTTACCTTCTGGGCCCCCAGGCTGTGTGTTTATTGGACCTAGCAGCTAATTTGAAATGAAAAGAAGCAAAGAAAAGGACATGTCTAAAAAAAAACAAAAACATTAAACAACATTCTACCTTTATGATGCAGGAATGAGCGGACTAAGCTTCCTTAAACGCCAATTTGGCCATTGTCACTGCAATATTCAAGTCAGACACACCATCAAGTTAGACACTGCATGTTATTATGAGACAAAATGAGAGTGCGACCCTCCGTGTTCAAGTCAGACACAAACATGTTATTATGAGACCAAATGAGAGTGCGGCCCTCCGTGTTCAAGTCAGACATAAACATAATATGACCAAATGAGAGCGCGACCCACAGACACGTGTCCTGCAGCTGTGTGTGTCGATATAGTCAGAGACTTCCAAACGAGCCTAATGGTTCACTGGAAAATTCAGAATGTGATGTGTTCTGTGACATTATTCTTTACATAGCATACGCACTGTGCCCGGCCTCGTGGTTACACACTTGAGTACTAGAAGATTGGATGTACGAGTGCCTTAATGCACCTGAAGCAGGGAGAGGCGCGCAACCGGAAGGTCACGGGTTTGACCCTTGCAGGTCGGCTGAGCCGCCATTTCTACATTAGTCGATCAAAACAGTACTAATGACTAGCTTCAACGCACCCGCGTTTCTCCCAGGCAACAGTGGCCAGTTACAACATTGTGTACAGGCATACATATTTACTTTGCAGTTAGAAATTAGAAATTAGAACGAGTATTCTATGGAGAGTCCATGAATAAGAACTCTAGGGTGGTGGTCTGTTTCTACCCAGTGGGTGAAGTAATGCGTCCCCTGGTTTGTTTAGCAGCACAACACAAAAAGAGGTTTGTAGAAATGGCGTTGGACATGCATGCCCCACCAACAAACAAAGGTAAACAAGGAAAAGTCTTCCAGGAACTACTACACGGTTAATGAGTCCATCCCAGATACTTTATGCTGCTGTGCGTGTACAGTGCACCACTTCACCACTTATAGAACACTTAGTCGGTTACCTCGCCTTTGGAATGCAGACCTGGACAAAAAGAATAACCAGGCGAAGATTAGAGGATGGGAAAGAGAGAAAAAGGTCTTGGAGGGAAAGAATATTTATTATAGCATGGGGGCATGCCATTCTGACATAGGGCGGCCATGGTTATGGAAGCAGAGAGGAAGGTATGATGTAACATCCTGTTGTAACTGGAATATGTATCCAAGGCAGATTTGGATGAAATATCAGTTAGTAGACAATGTTGCGTTGGGAGCCTGAGGGGGTCGAAACCGTGCAAGAGTGGTGGCTTAATTAGCTGAACTGCCAAACCTGAGGAGGAAGAGGCCCAGTCCACCTTAGATTGTGCACTAAGGTGAATGCGGTGGAAGACACAAAATAGAGGAGTGGTACGGTCAATCTTATGGTGTACAAAGCTGAAAAGCCTGGAAGCTGGATGTACAAATAGGTAATGTTTGAGAGCTTGCGCCATGTTCTAGCAAACAGAAGTGCATCCCTGTAATCAGATTGCTCCGGTCTGGGCCATTGTGAGGAAATACATGAGGTAGTGAAGAGGTGCTGGGCCTAATTGCCAATGCCAGAGGCTTCTGTTATTTACATAACATAATGACAAAACTCACCTAAATGTATGTGTGTGAAGCAAACTGATTTAATTAGATCAAAAAAACATAAGTGAACTATGTACAAAATGAATTCCAGCTTATAACAACTAATTAAGCAATATGCCCCGAGAGGAGGGGGTATTACCAACTCAGGTAATGCCCCCCATGCGAGGGGCATATTGCTATTAGTACCCCGGCCCGCAATATCTACGTGACCGGGGCACTAGAAGCATTTTCTCCTGTCCTGAAACACTGCAGAGTTTCGGGACAGGAAAAAATAAAGAAACAACCAAGAAAATGGCCGCTGGGAAAGGGAAAACGGAGTGTTCCCAGCGCGCCCGCTCCCAAAAAAAAAGGAACAGAAGGTAAGTGGGGTTGGGGGGGGGGGGTGGGAGGACAAAAAAAAGTTTAAAAAAGTACCTGCGTCCCCGGCGGGGGATGTTGGAAGACTCCAGCCATGTGGCGGCGTGGATCGGGGATGACCCCGCTCCGAGTCTCCACACGGCTGGAGGCTGTCATCGTACCCCCACCGGGGATGAAGGAGCAAGAAGGTAAGTGGGGTGGGGAGGGCAGGGAGGCGCAAGGAGGGAGGAAGGAGAAAAAAAACACTAACAAAAAAGCCTTACCCGAGTCCCTGGCGGAAGAAGGCAGCCTCTCAGCCGTGGGGAGGCTCAGAGCGGGGATGACACTGCTTTGATCCTCCTCATTGGCTGAGGGGCTGACACCTCCCCGCCGAGGACAAGGCGGCTGGAATCCCAGCCGAGAATTGAAGGATTCTCGGCCGAGTAATGACCCGGCGAGAGCCAATCCGAATGCGTGTTGCAGTTTGCTTGACTCTCGCAGGGTACTAATACAACATATACAATATATTTAAACATAAACTACCATATGCAACATATACCGCAGTGAAGATTGGGCTTTCTTTAGAATATGCACATGTTCATATCTTAAGATAACACAGTACAGCTTGGTTACATGTCTTTATACCAAAATATTTTATATTGAATGAACAGATCTCGAATATTTTATATCGAAAAATGTGATATTGAATGCACTTTCTTTTAGTTATTTGGGGGGTCCTCCCCCAAACCCTTGTTTCCCACCCCTAAAAACACACCCCAACCGTTTCCCGAACATATTTACCCCACCCCTAAATGCATTCAATATAACATTTTTCAATATAAAATACTCAATATATGTTCATTTTATATAAAAGATTCAATATAAACACTGTGGGGGTAATTCATAGAATACAGCGCAGAGAAGGAGCGTGCGCCAGCCGTGTGTGCCAAACAGCATTCTGGCGCACCGCCTATTGATGGATTTCCCAAGCCATTTGAGCCGTGGCGAGCGAACATCCCGCTGCACCAGTTACGGCACCAAGAACGCCCCTTGCGCAAGGAAAAGCAATAGAAATCCCCAATATGGCGCAAAGGGCTGTGCTAACCCTGGACCAGTTTACAGGTCCCCTACACTGTAATTGTGTGTAAAATTACACGCACCCCGCTAGCGGCACACAAAACACGTGAAAATGTACCCGCGTACCCCCTTGAATACGCATAACCCGCTTGCAGCAGCCAAAACGCATGAAAATCAACTTGCGCACCACCTTGAATAGGCGTACTCAGCCTGCGCCAGGCAAAGTGCTGTGGTGTGGGCTACCTGCGGGGCATGCCCAGGGGTGTAGGGTGTTCCCCTGTGGTGTGGGCTGCCTGCAGGGCATGGTCAGGGTGGATGGGCTGCCTGTGGGGCATGGTCAGGGGTGTAGTGGGGGGGTCTGTGGTGTGGGCTGCCTGCAGGGGGTGAATGTGGAACCTCACCATACTGGTGCGCTAATCTGGGGGTACGCGAGTGAGCTGTCCACACGATTTTGCTGGCGCATGTGGTATTGTGTATTCCGGGGGTGCGCAAGTGAGCATTTCACGCGATGTCGCTGGCAGGAGCGGGGTACGTGTATTCCGGGGTACGCAAGTGGACTTTACATGCGATTTCACTGGCGTGAGCAGGGCTACATGTATTCCGGGGTACGCAAGTGACCTTTACACGTGATTTTGCTGGTACGAGCAGGGTATGTGTATTCCGGGGGACTCGGGTGAGTTTTACATGCGATATCGCTGGCGGGAGTGGGGTACATGTATTCTGGGGTACGCGAGTGAGCTTTACACGTGATGTCGCTGGCGGGAGCGGGGTACGTGTATTCCAGGGTACGTGAGTGGGCTTTTCACACGATGACACTGGCGTTAGCGGAGTACGTATATTCTGGGGTACGTGAGTGACCTTTACACATGATGTCGCTAGTGGGAGAGGGGTACATGTATTACATGGTACGCGAGTGAGCTTTACATGCGATTTTGCTGGCGCAAGCGGGGTACGTGTATTCCAGGGTATGTGAGTGAGCTTTACACGTGAATTTGTTGGCGCGAGCGGGGTACATGTATTCCGGGGTATGCAAGTGAGCTTTACACGTGATGTCGCTGGCAGGAGTGGGAATGTGTATTCTGGGGTACGCGAGTGAGCTTTACACGCGAATTGGCAGTGCAGGCTCTCCCGGGTGTGCGCCCCCGCCACATGCCACACAGGCAACCCACACCACAGGCCCCCCCACACCCCTGGTCATGCCCCGCGGGCAGCCCGCACCAGAGGGGCCCCCCTACACCTCTGACCATGCCCTGCGCCAGCCCACACCACAGGGGACCACCCTACACCCCATGGGCATGCCCCGCAGGCAGCCCGCACCAGAGGGGCCCCCCTACACCTCTGAACATGCCCTGCGCCAGCCCATCACCCCTGGACATGCCCCGCAGTCAGCCCATCCACCCTGACCGTGCCCTGAAGGCAGCCCACACCATGGGGGAACACCATACACCCCTGGGCATGCCCGGCAGCCAGCCCATCACCCCTGGTCATGCCCCACAGGCAGCCCATCCACCCTGACCATGCCCTGCAGGCAGCCCACACCACAGGGACCACCATACACCCCTTGGCAAGCCGGCAGCCAGCCCATCACCCCTGGTCATGCCCTACAGGCAGCCCATCCACTCTGACCATGCCCTGCAGGCAGCCCACATGGCACCATGCACTTGTGAGCCCCAACACCAGTGACGGGCACCTGCCAGCAGTCCCCGACACATGCCCCTCCACCTCACCCACATTGACGGCAACCTGCCGGCAGGCCCCGACTCATGTCCCCCCACCGGTGATGGGCACCTGCCAGCAGGCCCCAACTCATGTCCCCCCCACCAGTAACGGGCACCTGCCAGCAGGCCCCAACTCATGTCCCCCCCACCAGTAACGGGCACCTGCCAGCAGGCCCCAACTCATGTCCCCCCCACCAGTAACGGGCACCTGCCAGCAGGCCCTGACTCATGTCCCCCCACCAGTGACGGGCACCTGCCAGCAGGCCCGACACATGTCCCTCCACCACACCCCCATTGACGTCAACCTGCCAGCAGGCCCGACTCATGCCCCCCACCAGTGACGGGCACCTACCAGCAGGCCCCGACTCATGTCCCCCCACCAGTGAAGGGCACCTGATGGCAATCTGCCAGCAGGCCCCGACTCATGTCCCCCCACCAGTGACGGGCACCTGCCAGCAGGCCACGACTCATGCCCCCCACCAGTGACGGGCACCCGCCAGCAAGCCCCAACACATTTCCCCCCACCAGTGTCGGGGCCTGCTGTCCCTCCACCCCACCCCCATTGACGGCAACCTGCCAGCAGGCCCCGACTCATGTCCCCCCAAACACCATGTCATAACTATACAGACCCATGGCCCTAATGCCAACCCAAATCTCACCCCCCAGTACAAACACGCAACCATCCACTGCACCCACTCCCTAGTAAATTACTGATGCCATGAGAGTCTGAAAAGAACCAGCATGCCCATGAATAAATGTCCTACAGCGCCACACAGTGGCAACACATGACTGAGCCAATGCTCATAGAGACATGCACGAAACAAATGAGAGTAGACCACAGCAATAATGAAGATTTGTGAAATGTATTAAAAAGAAAACAAAATGACAAAATGAAAACCACACATGCAAATGAAGAAATTATGAATGCAATATCAAAAAGAAAGTAAAATCCAAGGAAAAATTAAAATCCAAGACATGGAAAATGAAAAGTGGTCCATCGCCAAAGTCCATAGAAATAAATCCAAAATTGAAAACCATAAAAAATCATTACTCCATAGGATGACATAAAAAAGAAAGTATGTACATGTCTGGAACTATACACAATATAAGTCACAAGGGTCCATGATCCCAAAAATAAAGGAAACCTATCAAACATACTATCAAAAACAGAACTATATACAAAATGGAGGAGCAAAGTTTGTGGACTCCAAATCATAAATTAAAAGAAAGGAAACCTATGCCTAAATAACTATGTACAAAGGCGATGGGCTAGTCCAACGGCTCACTCACTGATGTTCCAGGCCACGGTATCATCTAACTCCATGTCGATGTACCAGAGGCGGGCCTGTTCCCTGGCCTCGAGGCCTCGCAGGGATGCAGCCATGGCATCCACCAACTCCATGTGAGTTGCCTCGAGGCACTCAACCTGCCTCAAAGCCCGGTTCATGGAGTTCTCTGCCATGACCATCCTGAGCCGTGCCCTCTCCGCTGGCCGCCGCTCCACATATATCTGCTGGCCCAACCGCTGCCACATGGAAGACACTCCCAGTTCTGGGTCCTCCTGCCCCTCGGCCGATGCCTGCCCCCGGGATGTTGATGACCCCAAGCCATGATGCCTCCCACGCTGAGCCTGCTGCTGCTTCCAATGCAACTGCCTCTGGCACCACAATGGCATCCAGGCCGATGGAATCCCCTGGCACAGTCGTGCACGTGCCCTGCTTGTTGATGCCTGCACGTCTTCCATTTGCTGGGGTCCAGTTGGTGGCGTGGGTACCCCTGCTGGACCTCTTTCTCCCGACGGTGGCAGGGATTTGTCCTCTACCAGCATGGCCACAGGGGGCCCAGGTGATACTTGGGCAGGAAGATGGCATGGAGGAAGACTGGCACGTAGGGGGTTCAGTTGAGGATTGGGTCGCAAGAAGATCCAGCACACGGAGGAACCCAGTGCCGATGACCTGTCCTAGTAGGTCGACGCGCCCATACAGGAATTCAAAATGACGTGCATTGTCATGACGAGAACCCTGCATGTCATCCCAAATTCCACTTGGGCACAACGCCAACCCAGCTAGGACAGGCTCAACCCGGTCACGGATTGCCACGTCTGCAGGGAGAGGAAGGCCAGTTGTTGTTCGCGCATCCCCTCCCTGAAAACGGGTCTGGACGAAGGCATCCCTGCTGGTGCCGGATGATGCAGTCACAGGATCGGGGACAGGATTACACACAGGCACCTCCGCGGTGGCCTGTGCTGCCTCCTGTCCCTGCCCCTGGACTGCACCACTAGCACCAGTGGAATCCCCCTTCCAGGCCCCGTGCGTGGGGCTGTCACTGCCTCCTCCTCAACCAAACCGCCCACCGACCTGGATGACTCTGTGCCGTCTTCCTCCATAGGCCCCTGTGGGGGCTCAGCTGCCCCTTCTGCTGCCGAGGAGTCAACCTCCAACCTCCGCCTCTTGGACCTTCCCTCGGCAGCTGCGGCCATGGACGCGGCACTAGACTCCTCACTCCCAGAAGATATGATTACCTGGGAGGGGAGCTGGGTCTTGCGTCTCCGGCTGGCAGTGGCATCCCTGCTGCTGTGCTCAACAGCACCGTCTCCGCCCTCTTCATCAGTCGATGCTGCAGACAGGGAGAGATAGAACACAGGCATCAGGCACTGTACGATGGTCTGATACACACATGACAGTTGCACATGAGTGGCAGTGTCAAACTTCACAGATGGCATCACACTCATATCTTTTGAACCCACACATGCACAAATTAACAGGAATCGTGCAGCAGGCATCAGCATCCATACACATACATCTGCATGAACTTCCAAAGGTTGGCATGACATCACAAGCAACATGGGGAGTGCCGAACACATGCACACACGCCTCCAGACAGACATGCATCTGTACATCTCCACCACCTGTCACAGTGCAATCATCAGCAACTATGTCACATCTACCATGGGTACACTGTGCACGTACATGAAGGCATGATGAGCATCCATGTGTCACACCCCATTCATAGCTGAATACATACACAGGCATGCAAACATGTGTGCATCTTCACATGCAATTGTGTATCATGCTTTGGAACACATACACCATTGATGTGCATCACACATGACCGGACTCACATGCAGCACGGTCATGTCCCTGCACATACACATCCATACATGGGCCATGTCAGACATATGTCCAAGCTGCACACTCCTGGCACACCTCAGCATGCACTGCGTCCAATGAGTATGCATGCACACTTACCGCTCGACTTCAGATGGGTCTGCCTCTCGAGGACCATGAGGTGAAGCACTGGGCGAATGTGTTCCAGGGCCCTCATCTGGTCGGTGTTAAGTAGGACCCGGCACCGCACTGCATCCGCTGCGTCCAAGAGGCACCGGGCCTTCCTGAGGGTCCTGGACCTGAAGTCCTCCCAGCGCTTATGGACGTGTTTCAGGTCACGGGTTGCCACCCCCTCCGCGTTGATGGCACCCACGATGTCCAACCAGATCCTCTCCCGTCCATCCTTGTCAGCGCATGCCCCAGGACTTGCTCCACAAGCATGCCAACTTCTCCTCTGCCTGTCTTCCGGGGGGGTCACCACTGGTCCCAGATGGAGTTTGGCTCGACATGGCAACCCCCGAGGCATGTGTGGGTGGGCAACTGGGTCCTGGGGCTGGGCTGTGGAGCTATGGACCAGCAGTCGGGAGTCTTCTGTTCCAGCAGGGGTGGTTGCAGCAACTGGACCCCTGCAGATGGGTGATGTGCAGGCACCAAATAGCAGGGCATGTGGCCAGCAGGCAGCAGCAGATGGCTCTTGGGAGGCTGCTCATGGCTCACAGCTCTGGGGGGGCAGGAAAATGGGCTTCTGGGCAGGAGCGTGGTCTTCCGTGTGTTTTGTTGCGTGACCAGCTTGATTCAGAGTGAATCCGCACGTGAAAATCAGCACTTTTGCGTGAAAATCGAGGAAAGGCCCTTAGCGCGTAAGCGTGTAAGTGACGTGGCATGTGTAGGCGTTGTTGTGCGCAGGGGTTAAAGGTCTGCGTGGGATGCCATATTCTTGTACGTGCTTTTTGTGGAGAGCGAGCGTGTGATTCTTGTACTTCTTGTCGGTTGACAAGCGATTACTTCACAATGGTTGCAGTGCATACTCCTTGTTTACTGAGGCAAAGCTCAATTCTTCTTTTGGCGGGGGTGTTGCCAACGGCCATACGTGCATCTTTTTTCCATTCATTTTCCAGGCAGACGGTGAGTCGCACACGTATTCTTCCACTCTGGTTGCCCTGTGTGTCACATACGCATTCAGAGGTCATTGTAGCCTGCGTGTGCCACACGTATGCATTTTTTGTGTTTCTGGGTGCCACAGTGTACTGCGGGTCCTTTGTTCCACGCACGTGGGCTACCGAGGGGTCGCATGCACGTTTGTTTTTGTTTTTGGGGTATCTGAGCATTGCGTGACCCGTTATTTTTCTCCAGGGGTTGCAGACAGCTTTGAAAGAACACAGGGGTACCTATTCCATCTAGTACCCTTCCCTCCTCAGCCCAATTGCCCAGGACAATTGTTTTCTTCACCTCCCATTCACACAAGTACATCAGTGCCATGGTTGGGAGACAACCAAGTGGTAAGGGAGGCAAAGGTGGGCAAACTCCAAGAGGTGTAATTTTGAGGAGAATAGTGAATTTCCGCAGCTGTCAAGGGTTGGTAACTTCTTCTTGCACTTGTTCTTCAACTGCATAAAACAGCAATTGAGCTTACTGGAATGCTTTTTTTTGTTTTTGTCACAGCCCATGGGGTACCCTCCCAGTCGTGACCAGACTTTATTAATAATAAGGTTAAAATTGATGTCGAATCGGTTGAGAATTTCACTAAATAAAAGGTGAAAGTGACATCTTTCACGACCCAACAATTATGTTCTGTGCTTTGGTTACCAATGAACATTTTTAGCATACACCTGCTTGGGGTTTCCAGACCTACTTTACATTTATCAGTCACTGAAAATGTGGGAATAGTCTGATCCTTTGGGAGTTTTCTGAATAATCCTTTGCTGATGAAGCTATTTCCATTTTTCAGGCGGACTCTGGCAAGTACAGGCTCCTCCCTCTCATTTATCTGAATGGGAAAAAACGACTGTTTGCCCTTTTTATGAATGTGCATCAGACTTTGAGCTGGTTCTTCATTGTCTTTTTACACAGGACTCAATGTTTCTTCTGACTTTGGACTGGTGTAACATTTCTGAGTGTTCCCTTCCAATGTGCAATGTCACTTCATACTGGGAGGAAGGTGGATTTTCAAGAATGGAGAAGAGTTGCCATCACCAGGTTGTTCTACCAAGTGATGTCTGAGACCTGATTATTCTTGACATGAAATTCCACTTTCTCTGAGCATTGGTCAATTAAATGGCAGGAACCATTCAAGATTACATAATTGATACTAATTATTAGCTTTTATAGGCTGGTTAGTCTGGGTCCAGCGGACTTTGTTTACACAGTTGATCAGAGAGGATAACCTCCCCAGGAGATTGTTGCCCAGTAAACAAGGTGTGCCCTCTGGAGTCCCAACTATCACCAGATGTTTTAACCAATGTCACACAATATTATTTCCCGATCCGCAGCCCCTTCGTCATTCCTATCAAAATATTGGAGTTGTCTGGGAAGAGGTATGAGGGTTATTTGGTGACCCTCCCCATCCTGAGTTGAGTTGGTCAAAGGCCTTTTTTGGACAGGAGGGTGAATTGGGATCCAGTGTCCAGTAGAACTGATAATTCACACTGACCCTGCAACTTGACCGGTGGATACAATCTGCTCCATTTCTCCTGAAGCGTGCAAAGAAAGTGTGAGTTATTTGCCAGCCGGGTGGACATTTCCTTGATATTGAACTCCGACACTGTGTGATCTTGGGCAATTTTCCATGTCGGAGATCGGGAATCTGTACAAATATGTTTGCATCAAGCAATTTGCTTTGTTGGAGGATCCTCTTTCTTCCAAGATTCTTCGCTGTCCCCCTTTACCTCACAACAGTTCTTAGAACCTGTTTGTGGGGAGGGTATCTCTTTCTGTTTCTACCTTGCCTGGCTCGCATTTGTTGGGTTGAAGAGTTTTGTGATCTGGGTCGGTCTCCATACTTACCCTCTCCAACTCAGGGTCTTCTGGGACCCATTATTCTTTGTGAGATATTCCCTCATTCCTGACAGAGAAGTTTTTTAGACCTGAATCCTCCAGGGGCTCTTCTCTTTCAAAGGGGATTATCTCTAGCTCATCCACAAAGTGGGTTCTTCGTTGGCCTCTCCTACTTACCCTTTGGTTTTTGGGTTCTAACTTCCCAGGGGGATAAGATACACTTTCAGGCTGAGAGGTTTCCAGGGGTTCTATCTGGGTGAGAAAGGAAGCTTCCTCTAAGGCTTGTCATCTCCCCTACACCCGGGCCCTCTCTTTAGGTGTACTTTTCCAGGCATTTCTTCCCACATTTCCCCCATAGGGCATCAGACATGAGTGTTGGCGAATTCTGGGAAGCAGGGTTAAGTTGAGGGTTTGACTGAGCCCTCAGCATGTGCCCCAGGTCGTCAGTCAGATGCTGGACCTGTGGCTCCAGCTGTGAGACATTTTCCGGTTTCGAGTGAGGTCTGAAGTCATGCCTCTGCTGCTCCCGAAAAGGGTAACTGTCCCTTCACATGGAGTAGCTTTGGTGCTGGAAATATCCCCCGTAATTGTCCATCCTGAGCCTCCCTTCTCCTTGGTTCAGGTATCTATTTTCCTGAAACCAGGGAGAGAGAGGATGATTATTATGGAAGTTTGGATTCAGCGAGTACCTGTAGAAAAAGTTCAGTTTGTGAGGTGGAGTGATATTTCTCTCCTCAGGGAAGTTTGGAGAGAACTTTCCCGGGCCAGTACTTACCTGGTTAGGCCCCTGGTTATACCTAGGGCTTAAATAGGTGGTACATAGGTGGCATGGTCAGAGGGATCATTCTTCTGAACCCCTGCCTGACTACCACTCAATTGGGCCGGGCCGGCAGGTCCCTTCTGCCTTCCATTTTCCTTGTTGGCAGGTGGAATGCTTTTAGGTTCCCACCCATCTCTAGGTCTAAAGGAGGGATAGGTCTCACCTCTGCCACCTTTGCAGCAGCAGGCGTGGTAGATGACTTTAGATTTTTGGGGGAATTCTTAATCTGCATGGGCTTCTGGACCTCATTGATCCTGGTGGCTTGCTCAATTACCCAATCCAGGGCCCTGTGCTTGTGAAAATCACACATCAACTGAGTCATAATGGATTTGAGAAGCACTTGGAAATAGGCCGTCACAAACTCCCTTCTATTTGTGTTCACTTGCCAGAAGTCTGAGCAAATGCACACTTTAATTCCTGCACAAACTCCCTAGGTGCCTGATCGCCTCCACATTGCAAATTATATGCCTCCTGTGGGTTCCTATGTATGGAGACATGTTGTAAAATGGCTGCTTTATAGATGAACCATTTATATTGATCCTGGTCCTCCAGCCCCTCAAATAAACTGGAGTACTCATGTGAGAATGTCCATTTGGCAAATGCTATGCAATTCACATCATTTCTGACATCATTTCTGATTTGAAATGATTTCTCTTTGTAATCTAATCTTCAGCCAATCCAACAATCTGATTTCTCATCATAGGAATTTTCATGGTCTGAAGTACTCACAATATTCTTTTTAGTCTCCTAGGACATGCCGGTCGAGCTCCCTTCCCTTCTGCATGGTAGAGATGAATACTCATCAATGTGAGACAAGGACTGGTCTTCGGGATTAGTTTGGCTAGGCCTGGATAGTCCAACTGCCTCATGTCATTCTGTTCTCTTTAGGTGGTCTGCATGAGTCAGTTCCCATTTGTACATGGCAAATTGTGGCTACCTGGCGTGAGGTACCTGATGGGAGGGGCATCTCACCTTGATCAGAGAGCCCTATCCCATACCCTGTTTAGTCAGGGTGCCGCAGAGCATCTTTATATTTCTCAATTTTATTTTTGTGACTCTCACACCTGCTTCTCTCTGTCCTTATTTCCTGTTGGTATTCAGAGAGCTGTTTTTTTTTATTTCTGACACCAAGACCTGACGGATCTTGAGCACCCTGCTCTGAGGCACTAATTGACCATTCATGTCCTGTACTTCCTACTGAAATGGTTCATTTTCTCTTTGGGAGTCCTGTATTATACGTTCATATTCCATGTGCTTGTCTTTCAAGAAACTTGTTTCTTTCTCTTGCGCATCCGTGCAATGCACTGCCTGTGACAGGTCAGTTTCTGCTTGCTTCACATGCTCCACAAGCTTGATGTTCTCTTCCACAATTCTGGTAATTTCCTGGGAAATGGACTGACCATTTTCTGCATCCATTTCCAACCTTAATTCCACTAGATCTTTTCTTAGCTGTAGGTTCTGTTTAGACAGAATATTTAAATCCTGAAGCATTTAATCAAACTCCTGTTGTGAGTTAATCTCTTTGATGATGAATTGATTGTTTTACCTTTCCAATTCCTTGACTATTTTTAGGTACATAATGTCATCTAACAGAGCAGCAAACTATTTTTCTCACTCTGCACTTGCTTGTAGGTGGGATTTTGCCTCATTTTGTAGTTGCTCAATGAGGTTTTGTTGCTTTGATTAAAAAATATAGCTCTTTTGCTCTTTATATTCTAACTGTTTCAGTTCTTTCTGGGCCTCTTTTTTTAATAAAAACTCTTTTTATTAGGTTTTATCAAACAAGAAGACATTATGAGTACACATTAGCATTAGGAGCACAGTCATCAGGGTCGCTGAAAACAGAATAAACATTTGACAATGAATACCAGGATTGGAGCACTGAAGTTCTCAGACACACAGGGTGATAATCTGGTTATTTCAGGGCATTCACAGTATTCTGGATTCAATGTTTATTCTTCCCATTTCCCCCCCATATTTTCTGAAACTTCTGGGGATACCCCTTGAGGAGTAGATATGTCGCTCCAGGTAGGCACACCTAGCCATTTTGTTGGACAATAGGTCTATGCTTATCTTGTCTGCAAAGCCCCAGGTGGCAGCCGTTAGCCTCTTTGACGCCCCTAGTGCCACTCCCAGGGATGCTTTTTTGTATTTGGTGAAATAAGTTTCTCCCCACACACCCAATAAAATCAGTTTGGGGTCTCTTGGAATCGGTGAACCCATTAATCTGGAGAGACTAGTGAGACACGTCAAAAATTCCTGTAGCACCCCACATTCCCAGATCATGTGGAAGAAGGTGCCATCTGCTCTTCTACATCAGAGACATTCACTGTCCTCAGTCCCTCCACCCCATCTAGCCATCATTGTTCTGGAGCAATATGACTTGTGCAGTATTCGCAGCTCTATCAGTCTAAGCTTGGAATCAATGTCAATTTCTCGGGGAGACATCAGTGCCTCCACCCAATCTTCAGCTTCCAATGCACCCAGGTCTTGTTCCCATTTCCCTCTGAGGCCAGTGAGGTCCTTAGTGCCAAAGGAGTTGTTTGCTTGGTAGAGGCTGGAAGTAACTTTAGAGGGAATACGGTCCGGGAGGGCATTTGTCTCAAGGGGGGAGCAGGCGGGTATGTCGGTAAGGCACGGGAATTGTGCGTTGATAGCATGTCTAAGCTGTATATGTCTAAATCAGTCCATGGGTAGCAATCCGTGTTTCATTACTAGGGTTTCAAAATCTATCATTCGCCCCTCATGTATAATATCTGCCAGTGTGCATATTCCTTTCCTCTCCCAGGTTCCAAAGTGTCCCATCCTCTGAATTTCGGGGAGGTGTGTGTTATGCCACAGGGGTTGGATCAGAGTTGATTTGCCATTCCAAACTAAGTGTCTATGTATCTCCTTCCAGACACGGCGGGTATGGAGTGACCCTCTTGCAACCCCACTTAGGCACTTGTTATCATCATATAGTATACAGAGGGAGGAAGGAGAGCGGTATCCCTCGTTTCGACCCAGGCATGTGGAAGCCTTGGGTCCCCATGTAGCCACTCGTTTACTACTCCTGGCTGTGCGGCCCAATAGTACAATCGGATGTTTGGCAGTACTATACCGGCCTCCCACACCGAGCGTTGGAGCGTTTTAAGCGCAATGCGAGGTTGCTTCCCTCCCCAGAGTAATGTGCAAAGAGTCTTATCAATGTCTGTGAATATTTCGGTGGGTATAGGGAGTGGGGCATTTTGGAGGACATAAAGGAGTCTTGGTAGCGTCAACATCTTAAACAGAGCCGCCCCCCCGAGTAGCGATGGCGGGAGAGATTGCCAGTGTGAAGCGTCATTCCCGAATGTATGCACTACCGGTTGCAGGTTTAGCTTCAGGAATTCATCCAGCGTCGCACTGACCCGTATACCCAGGTAGGTGAAGCCCAGTACCGAAATGGGATATGGACAGGGTTCTGGAATCACTTCATCCCCCCCTTAAACAGGGAAGTAGATCATTTTTTGCGTGTTTACGCGGAGTCCCCCAAAAATTCCTCAAGGGTTCTGGACACAATCGGGCAGGAGATCACTGGTTTACAAAGGTATATAAGGAGATCATCTGTGAACAATGAGACGCGTTCTTCACCTCCCGTTGGCCAGACAAACCCAGTTCATTGTGTATCAGCTCTGAGCCTAATTGCAAGGGCTTCAATCGAAAGCAGGAATAACAGAGGTAGAAAGGGCAGCCCTGTCTGGTCCCCCTGCCCAACGGGAACATCTTAGATGATTTCCCGTTAACACGTACAGATGCTTTAGGGAGGACGTAGAGGAGTTTAACCCATGACATAAAAGGGCTGATTCATGGAATTAATTGCGCTGAAAATCTGAGTTTTGTGCACCATTCTGCCCGCAAATCCCTGTTTAACAAATGGGGATTTGCGGGCAGAATGGCGCACAAATCCCCATTTTTCGGCGCAAAAATTCCATGAATGAGCATAAAAGTTTTGTCAAAATCCCATACATCTCATAATTACCCATAGGGCATCGCACCCCACCGAGTCAAAGGCCTTCTCAAAGTCGACCGAAAGGAGGGCCAGCGGGTCTGGGCTTTCAGCTGCACGATCTAGGGCAATCTGGACCCTGCAGAGGTTCATTTGTGTAGATTTACCCAGCATAAACCCGCACTGATCTGGGTGGATCAAAGATTCGATTAGTCTGAGCGTTCTATTGGCTAAGACTCTGGCTGATATTTTGGCTTCCCCATTAATTAATTATATAGGCCTATACGAGGCACAGCGTTCGGGGGGTATTCCTGCTTTGGGAATTACCACAATATGTGTTCTCCGGAGGTCCAGGGGAAGGCTGCCTAGTTCCCTGCAGCGGAGGAACATGCTGTGCTTGTGTCTCGTTGTCTCGCTCAGCCTTTTCCATATCTCTACTGGAAAACCATTAGGGCCAGCAGTCTTCCCCGTCTGCAGTTGTCACAAAGCTTCCCCTACTTCCTCTTCGGTAATGGCGGTGTCCAGCCATTCTGTCTGTGGCCTAGAGAGCTGAGGGATCGTGATCGAGTCTAGGAAGTTCGGGGAATTTTATATGTGTTCCCTTGCTGGAGGGGAGTATAATTGCTCATAGTAGTTAGCAAAGGCCTCTGCGATCTCTGAGTCCCCTGTTAACATTTCCCCCTCCACTACTTGGATGGCCCTTACTTGCCCCTTGCTCTTTTCCCACCGTCTAACCAGGCAAGGGTTTTTCTTGCTTTGTCCCCTCGTTCATATATCTGGCTCCGGATCAACCAGTGGGCCGTCCAGGCATTATCTAGGGCAGTGTGCTTCAAGATCTCTTGGGCCGTTACTAGAGCCTCATGCGCTGCATGAGTCCCTTCCTCTAGCAGTTGTTCCTCCTGCTACCACCTGGGCGTCCACTTCAGTGATTGTCTCTATGTGCCGCTTACGGTGGGCATCCACCAAGTATATCACTTCCCCTCTGAGACTGTTTTATATGCTTCCCAGCTTATAATCGGACAGTGTACCGACTCTTCATTTAGGTCAAAGTATTCTGATGTCTTATTAGAGAGTCCTTGCATTATCTCTGGTACCCCCAGGTAATAGGCGTTCAAGCGCCAGGTGGGTTCCCGCTTGTGTTGTGCACCCTTTAGTTTAATCAGTAGGGGGGAGTGGTCTGATATCCTCCTTGCCAGGAATTCTGCAGACAGTCACTGATGAGCCATATTCTGGGGGGTGAAGACATAGTCGAGTCTAGAGAAAGACCTATGTGCATTGGAGTAGAATGGGTAGCCTTTGCCTGATGCGTGTATTGCCCTCCACGTGTCAGATAGCCACATCACTTCAACAAAGGTGCACAGTTTGGTTGGAATGTCTACAGCCCTGTTGCCCCTGTATGATCTTTCATAAACGGTCTCCATGACCTCATTGAAGTCCCCACCTATTGTCCACAAGTCCACTCGTTCCTCTATCATTATGGTTTGCAGCTCGTTGAGGAGTTCCGCCATCAGCGTGCAAGGTGCATACACTACTATGCGGCCCCAGATCTCTCCCCACATATCCTCAAGTACCATCACGAACCTGCCCCTAGGGTCTGCTCTCACTTTTCTGGCCTTGAATGGGAACCAATTATGCAGAAGGATCCTGACACACCTGGAGCCTCTAGAGAATCCTGTTGGATATGTATGTGGGTAGTTAAACTTCTTGAAGAACCCGCAGTTGGTGCTTAACAAATGAGTTTCTGCAATGAAGGCGATATCTGGGGAGGATTGATTAAGATACTGAAGTACCAGTTTTCGTTTTATACCCAACCCCAAGCCATTTACATTCCAGGTCAGCAGGGAGATCTGCCCCATCTGTGTCACCTCTGCGTGTCTCCCATCATGGGGTTATTTAGAGGGATATTTATTTTATTTTTATTTTATTTTAGTATTTATATAGCGCACTACAGCCCAGAGGCAACAAGGCGCTATAAGGAGATTTAAAGAAGGCTTGCTTGAGGGTTACAATAAGCGGCCCCAGAAGGTATACTTAAGAAAGGTTCAGGTAGATCCAGTTACATGGTTACAGAGGATACATAGTGATAGTAACATTTGGTTACTCATATTCTTGTCTAGGTAGCAAGTGGCATAACATAAAGTGTCCTACACATGGTGATACAGTGGTAGCGCATACCTGGAGTGAAGGGCTCTTATACAAAGAGCTGGGTTTTTAAGGCCTTGTGGAAGGCTGTGTGAGAATCAATTGATCTAATCTGACCTGGGAGGTTGTTCCATAAAGTTGCTGCCATAGTGGGGAAGCTTGTGCCTGCGCGTGTGCGGGACAGTGATTCTATTAGCATAGTTTGCCCTTGAAGGTCTGGTGACTGTTTGTCTGGTTATCCTCTGTGTCAGATAGGGAGGGGACTGATCGTGAAGACACTAATGTGTAAGGGCCAGAGTTTTGAAGACTACCCTTTCCTTGATGGGGAGCCAATGTACGTGCCTCCTGATCCCTGAGATGTGTTCCTTGCGTGAAGTGCCAGTAGCAGCTCTTAAGGCATTATTTTGTGCAATCTGGAGTTTGGCGAGGTTTTTTTGGGAGGTTCCAATGAACAGCGCATTGCAGTAGTCTAGTCTGGAGCCGATGATGGTTCTGGCAATTGAGATGCAGTTTTGCCGTGATAGGAAGGGCCTGATGGCATTGATGAGTTTGGAGTGATATGCTGCAGAGGAGGCAACAGCATTGACCTGTCTGTCCATGGTAAGGCTGGGTTCTAGATATACACCCAATGTTTTGATTGTTTGAGAGACTCTGATGGGAATATTATCCACGATGAAGGATTGGCAGTTAGTGTCAAGTTTGCCCAGTGTAGATGGGGAGTCGACAAGTAGGAGTTTGGTCTTATCACTATTTAGACAGAGCCAGTTCTCCGCCATCCATGATTGGATGGTGGCATAAATGCTGTTGAGTGTGTCCAAGTCTGTGGTGTAGTCGCCTGATAGGGGGATGAGGACCTGTGTGTCATCTGCATAGTTTGTATATGAGATGCCCAAGGAATCCAGTATCCTGAAGAGAGGTCTCGTGAAAAGATTGTAGAGTGTGGGGACTATGCAGGAGCCCTGTGGGACTCCACATTTGATGGAGCTGGGTGTTGCATTAGCAGAGTTTGAAAAGACCTTTATTACCCTCTCCTGAAGGAACGAGAAGATCCAGTCACACGCTTTGGTTGAGAAGTGGGCTGAATTTGTGAGATGGTGGCATAGCGTTTTATGCTCAACCAGATAGAAGGCCGCAGAGAGGTCAAGAAGCAGGAGGAGAGCTGGTTTGCCCACGTCTCTTAGGTCATCTATTGGATTTTTTAGGTCAAGTAATGCTGTCTCGGTACCATGTCGAGGGCGGAAGCCAGACTGGCGTAGCCCAAGGAGGTGGTTGTCTTCAATACATTTTTGAACCTGCAGGTCCAGAATCTTTAACAGAAGAGGGACGGTTGTGATGGGATGGTAGTTCCCTGGGATAGAAGGGTCGAGAGATGTTTATTTAGGAAAGGTTTGACCCATGCTTCTTTCAGAGATGTCGGTACATGCGAGGATTGAAATGAAGAGTTGATGAAGGCCGTAATGATGGGAGCCAAGGCAGGAGCGCAGTCTCTGATAATGTGGGAGGGGCAATTATCTCCATTGCAGTTGGAAGGCTTAATGGATTTTATGAGTGCAATGACCTCAGATTCAGTCATATTAGAGAATTCAAATTTCGGTACTTGACTGGGGGCGTCTGGCGATCGGGCTGGAGGAGCCTTATGCTAGAATTTTGGAGTGTAGGGTATCTAGCTTGTGTAGCATGGCTGCTTGAATTTGGTTGCACGAGGTCTCATCCTTGGTAATGGTGGAAGGTGGAACGGACGGTGACTCAAGTTCCCTGAATATGGCGAAGATTTCCTTAGTATTAGAATTAGCATTGGTGATCCTGGTTTTGTAGGAGTCTGCCTTAGCCTGTGTAGTGGCTATTTTGTAGTCTCTGGATATAGACTTGAATGCAGTTTTGTTGGCCTCGAAAGGGTATTTTTTCCATGTGGCCAGTTGCGCTCTCTTCTTAGTGCGGAGATCCGCAAGTTCTTGTGAGAACCATGCATTGGAGTGCTTTGTTTCTTTAGCTTTTTTGCGGTGAGTGGTGCGATAGCATCTACCGCTGTAGTTATCACTTGGCTGAATGTGTTAGCTAGGAGGGTGGGATCATTGGGGAAAGGGGTTTGTAGTGCTGGGATGAGCAGATGTGGGAGGAGTGTGTCCTTCGTTAGTTTTTTAGAGCTCCTTGAGGGCCCTGCCAGGAGAAGGATGGAGGGCCTTGCAGGTTCTGGTAAGGCGTCGACGTGAAAGTTGATGCAGAAGTGTTCAGACCAGGGGATGGGAGATATGTTGTGGAGGAGAATGGGGCAGTTATGTTGTGTCACCCAATCTGAGGTGCGTCCTTTGATGTGTGTGGGCTTGGTGATAGCTTAGATGAATCCTAGAGAAGCTAGCGCCTTTTGTAAGGATTGAGAGTTGTGGACCTTGGTGTCATTGAGCCCTAGGTTCATGTCACCCAGCAGTACTACCTTGGAGGATTTTTTAAGATTGTCTGAGATCGAGTGGATAAGGGCTTCCTGGAAGTCATTTGAGGGTCCTGGAGGGCGATACACTAGATGGAATGCAATGGTAGTGTTATGGGAGATTTTGAGTTTGATGGGTAGGTAGTCTGAGTAGAGGCCTATTTTCAGTTCTAGAGATGACCTTGAGTCACCAATCACCCCCATGATGTCGGTGAGTGAGATAGAAGGGTCTTGGGCTTGGTCCCCAAGATCTTCAATGCCAGGGGCTTGCGTTGTGTGTCTAGGGGGGGGGCGACCATGAAGAGGTCCATTTTGTTTTGTAAGACTTGTCTTTTGGCCTTCTCCTTGCCCATTGTGCTTTGTGGGTGGTCTTGGAGGGACGGTAGGTGCAGGTGCCCGCTTCAGTCCCATAGTGAGTCCGGAGCTTCGAGAGCAACGCAAATGTCAGAGTTTTATGGGTGCCGATAGGGTGATGGCAACGAGTTGGATTTGTGGTCGCCCGTGTCTTCATAAGTTGTCCTCTGGGTGAGCACCAAGGGCGGGTCGCATACCCAGAGTCCGTTCACACCTTGTTGAGTCGGCATTGTTTACTGTCTGGTTTGGTGCGGTTTGGGAAGTCCCCGGGTGATTACAGGAGTATGTTATTCACAGTGGGTGCCTATGTGTCTGTGGGCTGGTGCCCGTGGCAGTACAGTTAGTGTTACAGAGGTTTTTTTAACACTGGTTGCAGGTGATGCACAGGCCTCTCACTCCTTGGTGAATACCATTGCGTACCAGACTCTCATCAGGTTCACAGTGTTGGGTCTATGTTGCAGGAGTCTTGGGCTTGCGTAGCAGGCCTCCCCATGCAAGGCCGCGTCCCGTGTTCCCATAAACTGTGCCTTGTTGTGGTGGCGGTGCAGGGGTGCCAAGTTGTGTTACCGGGTGACTGACTCTTGGTCTCTTAGCTCGGAGGATGGGGGGGGTTCCACTCTACGTTGTTTCCACGATATGGTCACTCGGGTATTACGGCTGCTGTTGCCTCAGTCCCGTGGGTCCCGGCAGAAAGACTATGGCCCTCATTATGAGTTTGGAGGCAGCCATGGAGCTAAAAGCTTTTAGCTCCATGGCTGCCTCCAAACCGGGCTCCATTACCGGGTTCCTGCAATGGGGACTTCCCGGGTCATTCCAACATAGGAGGACCCGGTAAGTCCTCCTTGCAGGAACCATTCCCCATTCCCATCTGAGCCCCCATAGGGCTCAATGGGAATGGGGAGGGAGGTAATAACAGGCACATTACAAGTGTCATGTTGTTACCTCCCTCTTTCCCTCACGGGACCCGGAAAAGACGTCTGGTTTTACCAGAGGCCTGATCCGGGTCTCGCGAAGGGAACCTCGTAATCAGCCCTGACGGATTTAAGGGGGCCGGTCCTGTCATGTAAAAGGCCTCTAAAGCATTGTATAGTATCCCACCTCTAGGCCAAATGTCTGTGCTCACTGAGGTAACCTCTTGGACCATTCTTGTTTGCCAGTTCCCGGCTTCATCCTCAAGCCATTCTTCTCGAATGAATAGCTTACCTAGGACATGCTTCCTGGCATCACTCACTTCTATGGCAGTCATTTTAAAACTGGCTTTTTGCATCTTTGTATCACTCCCTTTGCCCAGGTACAAAAATCAACCTATTCCTGCTTGATTTCCACACTCAATGCCAAATCAAAAATCTATTCTAATCTATCTACTTTTTACAATGATACCCTGCAGAATCTTAATTTTCTACACACCTACCTGGAATTCAGGGGTTGAGTCATCGTGGTACTTTAACAAAGCATAAAAACCTTCAATTCACCTCAATGTGGTCACACCAGAATGAATAGTCTGTCACAATGTACTTGTCATGAGTCAAAGACAGTAGGCGAAATCCTGGTTGAGTCCCCACTTTATAAAGATATATTGGGAGACCACGCTCAACATAGAGTTCCTTTCCCCCAAATTAAGATGGCTCAAAATATATTACCGATTTTGGGTTGAGCTAGCCCTATCTAGGAATTATATAAACCCACATAGCCTTGAATTTTAATTGGACTTCTACAGTTCTCTCCTTCCCCTAGGATTCATCCCCTCTCTGCTGATAGGCCCTTGGAGTTCTATGATTGAAGTGAAGATGTACATCTTCTGTCAGTAACAGTTTTTTACACGACAGCTTTTTCACTCAAAAAGTCCCTATATGTCAACACTTAATAATTTACCAATAAATGCTATAATATATAGATATTAATGTTCCCCTATGCATGACGGTTAGGTGGAACTGACTATCGTTTTGGCAAGTCATTGCACATGCAAGCTATGATTTTTCATACTTTATGCAAAAACGAACATATGAAACTTCCGATCCAGATATCAAATTTAATAAGCCATTAGCTCCCCAACTTTCAGATTTATAACATTTTTGGGCCAGTTAGAAACACCTTTTAGGTTTGTATAGGAGGAGCCAAGTACCCCCACTCCAATTGCCCCGCCTACAATGCCGGAAACGTATGAACCAAAGTATGTGATGTATACTGAACAGTCAAACCAGCAAAGAGAAGAGTGTGGACTATGTGCAGTACCCATAAGAATATCTATATCTAAGAGAATATGGGAGGAGACGTACCCATTGAGGAAACCATACCTACACACAAGACAAGATTATGGCCATTTAAACGAGATTCCTGAAGAAGCAAAGAAACTAAATGACAAGGATGAATGGTGACGTCATACAGAGCGAATCGGCACTCGTACAGAAAGATAACCGGACCAGAGAGGCAGACAATTTATCAGAGCAACAAAGTACCAAGGATAAGTGACATCTTGGGATAAAGATGAAGAGACTTATGCCAACAGACCTGATGAAGATACTTAGTTTAAACGTGTGCAGATGCAATGAAACGCATGCAGCAAAGCAATCATGAAGCTAGCCACATGCTTTTGAATAGTTAGACTACGGCAAGCATCAAAATATATATACACATATATACCTCTATAAGAACATATGGACAAATAAAGGATGGATGTGTCCTCTACGTATATAAGCAGTACTGAAAAAGCAAGAAGTCCTCATTTCAGTGTTGCAGTTAAGAAAACCAATTGAATTAAACAGAATAGAAGCTCAGCCAAGGATTTGACTGAGCCAAAAAAGCCAAGGTCTTATGAGACTGGAATTGGCTGACATTGGATACAATTAACGTGAAAGAACAGAAGCTCCTGTTCAGAGAGGTCAAGCAAAAACAAAAGACGTCAGAGGACTATTGGAGAATAAAACCAAATACATGAAATGCTCAATTTCATGGTGTCCAGTCACGTGATAGAAGGAAGTTGGACGAACGAGATGATCACACCTACGCACAGAGGCTGGCTAGTGCCCATAATCCTTGGAAATTGTCAGAGAACAGTACAAACTCAAGGCCAATTTCAAAGCACTAATTGACACTGGACCATTGAGGTGATGCTGGATGATATTTTAATTGGTGGGAAACTGGTGTTAAGATGAGTTCACCTGCACCTGGTTGTTCAGTCTGCATGCTGCTAACATAGGTGAAAAAGTACTAATGGGGGTTAGAAACCAACCAATTGTAGGGGACCATGTAGTGGGAGGTCCTGTAGCTTTTGTAGTCAATGGGACATGGTACGTTTGGTGACATTTGTAGTGGCCATTTTTAATGGAGGGCTTAGTTGCCCAACCTGATGTTAATTATCCTATCACCTTCTTTAGTTACTCCACATAGATATAGAGCTTGTACTTAGTTATTCACTTAGAACCAATCCCTCCTCCTGTTAGGTTTGTGTAGTTTGCCACGTAGGATGACGTTGGTAATGACGCAGGTCAAATGCCAATGATGACCAGCATAAAAAACCTGGGTATAAGAGCCCAGGTTTTTTATGAAGAAAGTAGAATCTGAAAATCAAGCGATTGCTGATGTTTGTTGTACTCCCTGTTTAGATTCTTGATATTAAAACAGACAAACCGTTGCCAAACTATTTGTGTCGTCTTGATTATTGAATTAAGTCTGCTTCCCCATCCATCTCCAGGTTATTGCTACTCATCTTAAAGTGCTGTTTGGGGACACCCGGCTCAGGTTGTCACAGGGATATCAAATATCACATTAAGAAACAAATTATATCCACATATCACAAGCTTTAAAATGACACTGGTACGGACTCGGTGCGACTTATCATTGCTGAGAAAATGACAAATTATGAAAGTCCATTCAAACTAATGGAAATGTTCAAACCGATATGCAAATCCTGACTTTTCTATCACAATTTTCCTTAAGTTTCAGTCTCTGTTTCCTTGACACCACATCGTTCAGAGCCTGTGTTTTGGAATGTTGATTTAGCCCACAATAAAATGATCACTCACTCTTGAGGAGCCCAAAGCTGAGGCTAATGGAAACTGCAGAGATTTTGTATCTCTCTCAATAAATGGTCTATGACGTCCTGTGACCCCATAAATTCCTTTTCTGCACATGCTTCAAAGCAGAACATGTCATGGGGAAGGTGGCTTTGAATGTCATGTTTAAGTCAGTCCACTGTCCAAAATTCTATATTTCACATGTCTCAATATCTTTCTTTAGACATGAGGCCTTCCTATTATTTTTACATGTTTACACATCACCGATCATTTTATCAACATAAGAGATTCATTCTTAGCACCATTTTCCTTTTTTCAAAATGCACATGCCACTGGACATTGCAGTTTCAGTGATAGCAAAACCCTGCTTTTCATGGTGTCAGTTTCTATGTTGAAAAGTGGCGCTTAGTCACACAACATGAATTATACGGACATGGCTTTAATTTCACCTGTACTCTTAATTTGTAGGGTGCACCGCATTTCATGTGTGGCAGTTTCAATGGAAAATGCTGCTTTTTGTCTCTGCACCAGCAATGTGCCTTTTCCATCTCTGCATTTGTCAACTGCAGAAATAACTGTATTTGGATTTGCTAGGCACATTAGGAGTATTGAAGTTTTAAGACAGGCTTTTCATTCGCCAGTGTGCCTTACCATAAGAACAATGTGTTTCACATTAACGGCCTAACCTGTTATCAGTTCATGTCATTTTGGGGCTTTCTTTAAACCCCACACAGAAGTTGCTTCTGGGGCTTCCCTTACACTCCCCACATTCACCATTTATTTTGTACATTTGCAATATTCTGTCTTTTATTGTAGATAGTTTTGTTAATATTTTCTTTTTTATGCTTTTCTGTAAAACGAGTATTACCTAACCATTTTTTCAGTGACACTCATATTCAGAAAAAAGTTACCTTACCCTTAAAGACAGGTCACTGGCCATACCACTGTGCAAAGACAGTGCCACATGAATTGCAGGGCACTGAGGCCAAGCAGTAGCCAGGACTAAATTGAAAAGCCAGTGGACCCTAAGAATGGGGGGCGCATGAGGCAGTTTATCCTTCTGCCCATGGCTTGTGACATCCTGTGCAACTCCTCCAGGGGCACCTTCTTGCAGAGAAAACAATTCCATGATACAGTTTTGTGGGGGTACCACGGTGTCCTACAGCAAGTGGGACTCCCATTCACAGGAATCATGTTATACCACCGGGCAAGCTCTATGGAAGGCAATACTAAGCGTGGTGGGCATTCCCTGACTGTCACTAATGTAGCTCGATAGTTCTACACCAGTCAGGCCAGACCCACACATAAAATCGGCAAACAACAAATATCTTCTGTCATGAAGGAGTCCCGAGAAAACACAAACACCAAACATCAGTTTCAGTGTTTTTGTTAATGGTAATGGAGTTTGGTGAATGGCTACAACAGAAGATAAAAGTAAAAGGGGCGCGCTAAAGTTAAAAACTGGCAAAACATATAGCATTCCTGTGCTCTAGAAGTCCTGTTGTCCTGAGTCCCGTAGTAGGAAATAGGCTTCCTGAGTGATCACACCCATACAATATCCAACAAAGTCATTCAGAGTCTCAGGGAAGGATATTTCCCCAGCACACTGCTTTATCCTTAGTGTGGTCTGCCATTAGGGACCCTGACCGATTGCATGATTGTCGTGCTGCTTCCTTGGATGTTTAGATGGCCCATCAGGCATTTGGTAGTCTTCTTCGCAGGCAGCATTGATAGTTGTCCCTCTTGACCCAGGGGTCTCTCAAGTGTTATTGACCCACTTGGACAGCGTGAGTAGGTAACGTCTGCCCTGTAAGAGTACTTCAAGGTAGGATTTTCTCCAAAACTTCCATGATGCTAACTGTAGCTTTGTTGCGGTGTTGCTGATGACTTACCCACTGCCACCGTTGTCTGAGGTCGAACCTCATTACTCTGCTCTCACCTTCTGGTGCTAGGGATATTGTGCCCCTGATTCACTTGACATACTTTAGGGTTATAGCACCCCTGACTTCCTTCATCACCTCCTCTACTAACATCTGCCTGGACTCTGCTAGTCCCTGAGCCAGGTCTACAACCCCACCCTACTCTAGCCTGGGGTCTTAATCTGGCATCTTTGTGTTTTCCTTATTATAGACACCCCCTATTCACTGGCTGTGCTCCCAGTTGGCCTTCCTAGCCTAACCAGCATTTGTTTTGCTCTCCCTTCCTGTTCCTCCTTCTATCACAAGCTCCCTCTTCTGAAATGCTGGTCTCTTCCACACAGTTAGCAGACTTCTGCCTCCTTTTATATTGTGGATAATGGGTGTTATAGGCCAATAAAATCTCTGATGTGCTGACAGGTTGCTTCCCTGCATTCCCGGGTTGTTATCTTTTGCGCCTCATGGACCCAGCTCTTCTGCTGTTCGATATACCCTCGGTCTCCTTAAATTCAGGTGTGGGGAGTTGTGCAATAGTTAAGTCAGGCCATGTATAAAAACCAAAATCAGGCAGAGTAATTATTCTACCATCTTCAGCCAGAATTCTGCTGCCTGGTTCGCAGTGAAGTTGCTATCCTCTCCCTGATCCTCCATGGGGAAGTTGTAAGAATGTTTTCCTGAGGCCACACACATTATAGGTATTTTATTTTCCCTTCCCAAAGCAAGATTGTTGCTGTCATTTATTTCAGATTGTTTGATTAATGAAAGTAACACCCAATCTAATGGTTCTAAAATACAACAATCCCACCACCACACCGTGGGACAATAAACAAGCTGCTTTGTTACAATACAAACTATGTCTAAGCATGACTTAAGCCATGGAAAAACCAAAGAAAGGTTTGCATTTCTTGTATACTATTGCTTTAGCCAATGGCGTTCTAAATGAGGACGAACCGCCCGGTGTGTGTGTGTGTGTGTGTGTCTTTGCTACTCATTTCCCTTTTCTCCATCTAATGAAATCTCTGAGACTTTGAAAGTGTATGCATAGTGCAGAAAAATGTATCAAAACCTGCATTGTGTGTGGCCATGACAAAGGTAGCATGTTAGGTATGGGTCGATTCATCAACAGACGTGCCATATTCACCGAAAGGTGTCAGGAAATCCTTTGGCCATATGCCGATCTTAAGTTACACACAAAAAACATGTGACCATTTAAAAAAAAAATACAAATAAGAAATTCTGAAAGGTACTGTTTCAACACACCAATGCATAGGATGAAGCTGAGATCCTCAAACATGGCTTTCCTGCAAACCGCCAACCCTCAGCACTCTTACATGCATGTGCAAGACATTGCCATCTCACTAAATGGAGTAAATGACTCTCTCCAAGCAAAAAAGCCTGGATGAAATAAACGATCTTGGCCTGGTGGGACCTACTTTGCAGCATTGCACGTGCATATGTCATTGCTCCTTGATGTGTCCCTGCGGACTATCACCAGGCAGCCCCACTGCAGGACTGACAGCACTGCCCCCAAAAGACCCTCTCAATGAAAATCAACACAGATATTGTGGCTTGTTGGCCGAGTGAAAACTATAGACAGCCAAAAAGCATAACTGCTGTGGGCTTGAGACTGCAGCCAGGGCTGGCCTAGGATTTTCAGAGCCATGGTGGCAAACGTTGTGTGGGGCCCCCTTATTTGCATAAATAGTGACATCAGTGATATTACAGAAAATGAGATCATAGAATGAGCCATTTATATGCAAAGGTAACATGGGAAGTTGCATTAAAAACACATTGCGACCAGTAAAGCAGTAGACAAACAAACTGAAGTATAGCATAGGAATTGTCGCTGTTAACATTTACCTGTGTGACGATATCAGGAGTGCGGCTTTTTGGTGAATCAGACAGTGCAGGTTGAATAACTTGTATAGGCCTCTAATTTTGGCAGATCAAGCATAGTGAGATAAAAGGATTTACTCGGGAGCACACACTTTGGTTATGTGGTGAAACTGAGATTTGAGACCAATCTGCAATTCATGCACTTCAACACATCTCTTCCCAGGTGTAATTGATAGCAATATTGTTTTATAAAGTTCCTTTCAAAACTTTTCTTTGAAAACACCATCTGACAGTGGAAGGCAGTGCAAACATATGATGATTGATTTTTGCAGCAGTTTCACAGCTGTTTTTATTTTTATTGTGTATATGTTTGGCCATACTGTCCAAACTAGCAATATGTTTTTATTTCAGAAGCTACAGTTAACTATTATTTTGACAGGAAAAAGAAATATACTCTAAGCAGGTTCCAATTATGTCACATGAGGCCAGGGATTGGCCATGGGGCAGCCAGGGCAGGTTGCCTCTACTGCAGGTTTGCCTTATAGTGCAATACACCCTATTTAGCTGTGAAGTCTTGAGGCAGAGAAGTAAGCAATTTTGCAGGTCTTCAAATGTTAACAAAATTAACAGGGCCTACACACCAATTGGGGGGCTCAATAATATATGCATATGTGCTGAGTTCATGGTGGCAGGGGTGCAGTTGCATCCTGTCTTGCTGTGCTCATCTAAATCACTGGTTGTTGCAGAGCTTCTGTCTCCTTTCCTGCTGGGCCTTTCCTAAATTAGCAAGTGCTGATCACTTCAAAATGGGGAGGGGTATCATCAATGTACCCTCTGAGATTTGATTGTTGGGGATGGGCAGGCCAAATCTGTTTTGCGGGCACGTGAGTTGCGGGGGATCCTATTGTAGAATACATCAAAGACAATTTAGCAGTTTAGGAAACTGTTGCTGAGATGTTATATGTTTAGACCTTATGCTAGGCAAAAAGTGTACAATTGTGCCATTGATCCCCCCACCTTGAATTGAAGACTACAAATACCAGAATGCAATTCAGTAGACCGCAAAGAAATTGCCTGTGGTTTTTGAAAATGTACTTTCAAGACATAAAGACTCTAACAATAACAGGTAATGTGTGAAAAGCATACCTGTTTTTATTTCAATCTTTGACAAAGACATACTTTATATATAATATGAGGATAAATGCTATATTCTACAAAAAACAAATGCATTTTGGTGTGTTAAATATGAACTTGTGAAAATATGGCAGATAGTTTAAAACATCTCTATGTGATGTATGTAATTGTCCTGGGGAGGGCACAGATTGATGTAGCTATCTGGTATTTTGTGTCCGTTTTTCAAAATAAAAATTTCCCTCTACAGTTCTTAACACACAAAAGTTAAGAATGCCTTTTCCAAAACAATAGTCTCTTAAATGAGCCATCAATAACATCTTTTTCAAAACAATGGCCTCTTAAATGAGCCACCACTTGTAAATCACTCCACCCTTTAAATCCTTTGCTAGAAGAAAGAAAGTGATAAGCAGTACTTGCAGGGCTCACAGAGTCTGATGGGCTGCTGCAAGGGGAGTATTTGTCTTTTGGGCGTCGTAGCAGGAGGTTGAGAGGTGACACGTGTCGTCACTCGGACAAACATAAAAGCGGGTCTTGTAAACAGAAGCAGCTCAGGCCCTCTTTAGAATATTAGTATAGTCAGGGAAGGCTCTGGTGCCGGTCGGGCCCTCCCGGACAGACTGCCCATGCCGACTGCAGCAGTGCACCATGACAAACAAAGCGGTATGGCACTGACGCACAGTCATGGCTTAGAAAATACCTTTTTTGTGCTTGAGGTGCCATCTGTCAAGTTGGGCATTATCTACACCCACTCGATTCAAGACATGTCTATGCCACAGTGGCCACGTACCACAGGCTGAGGACAGCATTTTACCCTATACATAAGATACACATTGTAAACTATCAAGGACAACATTGTCTCCCTTGCTCCAGCCTTGGGCGATTTCTGCAATCACTCCTTTGCCACTGAATCCTTCCCCTCTCTCCTCAAGCACTCCCTTGTGCACCTTCTCCTCAAAAAGCCTTCTACTGATGCTTCCTGTGTCAAACAACTGCCCTATCTCCATTACCCTTACTGGTTAAACTCTTGGAGAAACTCGCCACACTGATTCGGTTGATTATCTCCACGGCCGCCAGTCTGGCTTCAGAGCTGGCAGAGGCACAGAAACTGCTCTCCTGAACACCCATGAAGACTTGCTCTCCAATCTCAATTCCAGCTCCCCTTCCATTCTCATACTTCTTGGCCTTTCCTCTGCCTTTGATACTGTCAACCATGCCACCCTTACAAAATCGGCTCAGTGATACCCTTGGCATCAAAGACCTAGCTCTGGACTGGTTGACCTCCTTCCTCTCGGACCCACTCTCCCAGATTCAACTGGGCCCTTTTCTCTCCACCATCTCACTCTCCACCTGAGGTGTCCCTCTATACTCTCGCCTTGGCTTTTCAACATCTGTCTGGCCCCTCTAGCCCATCTGATCTCCAGCTTCTCTCCTAACTTCCAGTGTTATGTGGATCACACACAGCTCTCCTTCAAGCTTCACTCATTCCTGACTGCCTGTCTGCTATTCAGGCATTGTACACTGCTAACTATCTCTGCCTTAATGCCAGTAAGACAGAGATCCTTCTCATTGGGACCCCTGCTCCCTCTTACTCTCCTGCACTCTGGCTGCCCTCTAGGGGCTCCCTCCCTTCACCCTTCTGTGAGGCAATAAACCTTGGTGTCTTCTTTGACTCTTCTCTCTCCTTCTCTCCTCACAGCACAGACCTTACCAGGAAGGCCCACTTTCAGCTGCACCTCCTCAGAGGCATTCTCCCTTTCCTCACTTTCCCCCAGAAACTCAATGTCTCTAGAGCTCTGGTCCTCTCAAGACTGGACTACTGCAACAGTATCTTCCTCAATCTGCCTAATTCCTCCCTTCGTCCCCTTTAACTAGTCCAGAACAGGACTGCACAACCTATTCTTGGCCTCAAGCCCAGGGACCGCATCTCTCTAGACCTAAAATCTCTTCGCTGCCTCCCGGTTGCTGCGAGGATCAGGTTCAAGACCCTCTGCATCATCCACAAGGCTTTCTGGGTCCTGGGACCCTGCTACAACCAACTCTTCCTCCCTAAATACTTCCCTGCTAGAGCCCTTTGGTAATCTAGCTCAAACTCTCTACAGATCACACGCTTCTCCAAGCAGAGAGTGGGGGGGTAGAATCTCTCCTCCATAGGTACCTCCCTCTGGAATGGCCTCCCTGACCCTCCCAGACTTCAGATTTATCACCTCAAGTTCTGGAAGCTTCTGCAGACCTTCATTTTCTCTTTTTCCTTTCCTCTCCCCCTCCCCTGCTAACGTCTCAATCTGCCTCTTGACTGGCTGCCTGGTTCCTTCAGAGTCTTACAGGGCACCAGGCCCCCCTAGTGCAGTCTAACCCTGCACTTGGTCTCTCCTGACCCCCCCCTAACTTGCACTTTCGATCCCAGGCCCCTCCCCCCGCACTAATCTGGCGGGACCTGTACCCTTGTAGCCCTTCATGCCCCTTACATTGCACTTAGCTTGTGGATCTTCCTTCCCCTGCCTTCTCTGCTTCCTTTGGCTCTGTCCACCTGGCCTCCCCTGGCATTCGCTTTTTCTCACAGGCCATTCCACCCGGATCGGCACTCTCCCCAGACCCCTCTCCTCTGCACTTCTCTTTACTGCACTTTCACGATCCGAATGTCACAAGGCCTAGTAGGATCATTTTGTTGTGTCCTTCCTGTTTCCCCACCTTCTTATCTGGTTGCGCCTCAGAACACATTGTGTATAGGCGCATTATAAATACCCAATAAAAACATGTTAAAAAAATGTTGTTGCCAACTGAACACTCCCCAAAACATGTGCATTAACATGAACATGTCACTATATTACTCAAGTTGTACGTCTTCAACTTTGCAGCAACATGTGACTGAAAACATGATGCTGCAACCCTATTATCATCATCACAATCTGTGTATGTGTTCCTTAATGGATGCCATATATGAAACAAACACACCACAACTGCACGCCAAACAACGGACAGCTGTAAACTCATAAGAAGCCTGGCTGTCCATGTGTCTTGGTGGACGAATATGGATCCACGAAAAGAAATCTCCACACTCTGTGGTTCTAGGATGTTGTTCAGTGCCACTTAATAGAATGCCATGTGACATACTCAGTAATGTGCCAATAAAAGGGGCATAACTATCCCTGTTGAACTTGAAAAGGGCTAGAAGTCGCCAAAGTTACATGTCGATGTCACTAGTGACATCAGAAGACCACGATAAAAGCACAACATACCACATTTTTTACATCAACATTATTGACAAAGTCCATCACACAGCAGCACCTACACACAACAAAATGATTGCGTTACCACTGGACATGTGTAGTAAGGTCTCTGTTCCGTGTCCATGATGTTACGCAGTCTGGGACTAGTAGTCACAGAAGTGCGTATTGCACATCATGTGACAATCCAAGCAAATGAATAATGATTAAACATGCAGGAAGGCTGGATTGAAAATGTACTGACCCTCTCCACAGAAGCTACAGTGTTGGGATCTTCATAGTGTCAGCTAATTCATGAAACAAAGATGGACCCCAGCACCATTCACTAGCACTGTGCGAGCCCTTACCATTCAGCATGACAACCATGCCACATGGCTACAATGCTACGCTCTGTAAGCCTCCCCTTGGAACATACTGTAACACTGCCTGCTCTGATCTCCTGAATCTATTTCCTGCTGTTTTGCAGACTTCTTGTGCTGTATGTCAATGTGTTTTCTCATAGCACAGTACGTGAATTCCAACAAAAAACACCTTGTCTCAAAGTACTGACAGTGGTGCATGAGGAGCATGCCAAGGAATCGGATACGGACAATGGGTAAAATAGCATGTGTGCAAGAGGACAGAGGGCCCGAAAGTGCATCCAAAGCCTGGCTCTCCAGTGTACTCAGGGGCCTTGGCAGTATGACTACAATGCCCTATGGACAGAAATGAAAGATTGCCTAAGGACATGGAGGGTTGCACAATCATCTCAGCGTTATGTCTGATGAAATTGCAAATGTGCTTGCAGAATGTGCAGATGAAAATGGGTACAGGTCTTTGGTAGCAACACTTATAATAGGCAATGTCACACTAGCTGCCAAGAGGGAACAGACACCATATTGCTTTGCTTATTAAAGGATGCACCAGAGGACCATGACACATCATAATCTTCTCCTAACCATCGATGGCCGTTGGACCATATTATCCTGCAACTATATTCAAAGCAGTAAAGTGGGCAGTAAGCATCTGTGTCCATAATTTGGCAGAACGCTGTGGGTTTTAATGACAGCCCCAAAATGTGAAGAAACATCTTTTGTCATGGAAAGGCACACTGATAGAATGAATAGTTGGCCTTCAAACTTTAACACAGCCAAGGTGCCTGGTGAATGCACAGTTTGTGTTTTTGAAACCAGGAGTATGTGAAAAATAAAACCAGACTGCAGAAAGGAATTGAAAATGCACATTGCGAAAGACAAAATGAATAGTAGTGATTCACTTTCAGCTGCGCCATTAAAAAAATGCTGTGTGCAAAATAAATACACTGATTCAAAAGGGCTTTTCATGTACATTTCGCAGCTGGAAATTCATTTATTTATTTAAAAACATATAAAGCGCACACTAATGCCCGAAAGCGTGTAGGCGCTAGAGACATGCAGAAAACCGTTTTCTGGCCAACATGAACATATTAAGAGAAGGGCCTTTAACAGTGATAGAGATGTGCAAGTTATTAGAAATTAATACAAGGCTTCACATTAAAAATAAATCAACAGATTCAAAAGGCTGTATTTTCTTTCTGATGTAACATTTAAAGGGTCTTTTGGGCCCAGGGAATGTATGAGGTTTGATTTCCTGAGAACAGTCAGAACACTCAAGCAGTGATTAAGGAAATTATTGAGGGTCTGGTCTCTAAGATAAACAGCAGGATGACCATTAGCCGCAAGAGAACAAAGGCTGATGGGATGATTGCAGGCAAAGTCAAAACTAGGAGAGCTGACTGGAGCAGATGCCTTAAACAAGAAATGAAAACTGAAACATAAGAGAACTGTGAAATGAAAGTTAAGATCTGCATACATGTTGAAGATTTCCATTAGTTTAAATAGACTATCATAATTGTTCATTTTCTCAGCAATGGTAAGTTGCACCAAGGCCTTTCCAGCGTCATTTTAAATCTTATTACGAGGCTGTTGTGTTGATATCATTTGTATCTAAGCTTGATTTTTGGAAACTCTGTAACAATCAGAAATATGTGTCTAGCTTCTCCAATAATGTGATGAAGCTGAACGTTGGGGAGCTGGTGACTTATTAAATTCGATATCTGGGTAGACAATTTCACAGCGCTGCATGTCTGAAATTGCCTTTAACATTGAACATGTTGCAGTTGTTTTAAATGTAACCCTTATCAAGAAATGCTAAGCTCATGATCTAGTAATGTCCCAAAGTATTTTTTAATTTTGACATAAAAGGGGTTAATGGGATAAGTCATTTAGCCTGTGTTCCATGGAAAAAAGTTTAATTCAACTGTAGTGTTCCCTAAAGTAATTTTTTGTATTGAATCTTTGTTTTATGACACAGAGAAGGTGGCATATGTGATCATTTGGTGCAAATATTCATTGAAACTATAATTTCAATAAATACATACTCTTTCTGTACCCCAGCTTGGTTCTTGGCTCATTGTTGGCACGGGCGATGATCTATCTGGATCTACATTAATCATCCACAGGGTTAGTTTGAACTAGATATATGATTTATTGTGTGGCACCTTGAATGGGGAGTGGGGAATTCCTGATGTTAAGGTGGTCTCTCCATATATTGCTACACCGAAATTACCATGATGGTTACCCAGAATCTGCAAATGTGAGGATTAAGGGATATGTAGCCCTGAGGATAAGAAAGGATGTCAGGCCTGGCTCTATCATGTTCATGACAGACTACAAATCACAATGGCCAAGTGGCACGCAGCAGCCTAGGTATATGTGTGGCCTACAAAAACCTTTGCAACACACCTCCAAATGTACTCTAAAATCTGTGGGTAAACATGCAAGTTTGTATCTTATCCATGGTCAACTAACCCTACTATAAGTGGCATCTCAATATGTTGCCTGCCCTGACAGCCCTATAAATGTACACCTCAGAGATGCTAGAAAAGACAAGACAAGTCAACTTTGGTTGTCTACATTAGCACTCATTGTGTCCTGTCTTGACCACTGTCAGCTATCGCTGTACACCCAATTGAAACTGGGTTACACAAATGTGTTTGTCCCAGCCACTGGCTTGCACAGTCACCCCTGGAAAACATGTGTCATTCCTGAGACGTGGACCCACACATGCTTAGGGCCAGAGACAAAAAAACAAAACCATTCTCTACTGAATTACCTAGCAAGTGTATTAGCTACAGTTTCAATACATAGGTCTTCTTAATGCATAGCTATGTCACACATCTGTATCTACATATAAAGCCTTGTAGACTGGCCACAACCAGAATTGAGGTACCCACTTTTCCAAGCTGCCCAACATACAAAAATGTGAGTCCTGCATGTACAATTAGCGGGTTAGCACTCATCCGAACATACAAGAGGTATATGCATGAAGTCAATGACAATGGACAAGGATTACAGGGAACTTGACATATGAAACTGTAATTAAGTGACTCAAATCTTCCAATGCAAACGTACAGCTTCCACGAAGAAATGAATGCACCTTGTCAGGAAAGTAAGTTTATTGCATGCTAACAACCGGGAGGTGCTGGTCAGTTCCTTAGAGCTGAAAATGAATCCAATTTTCTCCAAATGACAAAAAAGTTTCTATTTATATACACAGTTAATTTACATAATAACACATAGTTTGTTATAAATTAATTCCCCAACCCCATTGCCTAAATGTAATACAAGTAATGCAATCCCCCTAGCTCTAAAACCCCATTGGATACATTCACAAAGTACAACCCATTTGACATGTGATCTTCTTTCATAGTCAGTTATGATGCACTCCACATAATACATTTATCATTCATGAATAACTCAGTTTATTATTCAGACCATGTGATGGAAAGCCATTAACCTAGATGGTGATTGTCCAAGGCTGTTCATAAACATTTCAAGGCAAGGAGAATGCAAGAAATAATTAAATACTCCTTTGAAGCAGCAGTAAAAACCTTTTCCCCCCGGTGTTCCATATTATTTTCCATGCATTCTTTCACGTAATCCTATTTGTGTCTGCCACTTCAAACCATGCAGCCTTCGGCTTATTTCCCTGAAAGCCCATAAACCATCAGCTCTCAATTTAACCATCCATGTACCAGACCTTTCTGGTCGCCAAAAAACAAGCAGTTGTGCTCTCAGGAAAATGACCCTTTGTATCTAAGAACCCAATCCGGCCATACAAATCTAACAAATGGCTTTCCATTCCATTCTTGCCTTCAGCCCTTTGCGATGTTAATCCCAACTGCCCATATGAAGTTCACTTCCTACCTCTTTCCATGACCAAGACCATCGAACTATCCAAACAAGGCAAAAAAAAACATTCCTGCGAATCCAGGGACTCTGTGGCATTCGGCAATATCGTCATGTACCCACAATGAACCCATATTTCCCAACGTCCTAAATGTGTCTGCAATCTAAACCATTGTTGAATTCTCACGTTAGTTGCCCCTTCAATGAACTCCTCTATCCCATGCATAAAGCTCCCCACTACATATTTCTCAATGCAACAAATTGTACATTGCACAATATATTGTATCCAGGCTACTGCTACTCATGTTGTTGCCTACTGTAACTCTAAAATGTATCCAAGTAAAACACAAAGTAAAACTCATGTCAATTCTTTTAACTACACTAAACACATATTTAGTTGCAACATTGCATCTAGCACAGCCGCATCATGGCCTAGTACAATATTCATAGCGTGAACCTCTTTCCCGTGTTGGGACTAAAATCGTCTACCCCACAAAAATAGAAATAAGGATTAAAAGCAACAGGCGCAAGCCACTGTGTGCGTCTATATGAGACTCTGCTGCACCAACTGGCTGCAATGGTAAGGTTCCATGTTGCATTGCCTGATTTCAATTATCTTGAACTGAAAAATGAAATGTCCTGTGGGCAAATGGATATGACACTACGAGTCCCACAATAGCTTTCTCTATGTGAAGGCTGGGTGGTATATCAAGACTCAAAGTATGGCTGCTCTGTCACAAATCTGTACAACATGGGAAAAGAATTACATACAGACATGCAGATGCCATGACACCAACACATAGGATATACCACTAGGGCCATAGATTCATAGGTTAAATGAGGACTTATTATGCCAGTGACCCTCTTCCTCATACCTGTCATCCGATAATGAGTTCAGTACCTCACCTAGATAACAGTGTATCCGTGCCATCTCTTCTCTGTAATTGTGTGCTGTGTCCAGTCTCAAAGAGGTGGCACTGTTGGCCAGGCCAGACCTAGGTGCCTGTGGGTAATCTTCAGCAGACACGGATGATGGAGAAGGCGACACTACATATTGTACAGTAGCCATAAAGGGGGATTCTCCCACAGCATTTCATGGATTTCGCCCCTCCTTGGACGATGTGGGGTATTTTACAGTGACTGATGGTCAGGCAGGTGTCTATGAACTGTTAGAGCACATGCTAGATTCTTACCAGAAGCTGGAACGTACAACAAAAAAGCAGTTGCCCAATGCAAAAACTGTTTGATGACGATTACTCATTGTCCATGCTCATGATTCTGGCTGGTCTCTTCTTGCTTATGGGAGCCTGTAACCGTCCCTAACCAAGCACCAATTGAGGGCGTGAGCAGAGTCTACATATCTTCAATGGCGGGAGGAAGGTCAGTGCCTCAAAATCTATATACGTGCAATGGCAGGCATCACGTCTCAGCAACTAGTTCCCAAGGCCTACTCCAGTTCACACGCTCCACGTCAGTAGAATGAATGTGAGCAAAATGTTGACCTTGATAAGATACTCCCCTGCCAGGTAGTTGTCAAAGTTTTCCCCCCATTAGCTGTTCCAGCTGGGTTGCTTCAGTACATTCATTATGTGTGCACATTACCAGTGCCATAGCTGTGTGCAAGAGATGCATATCCTTTTGGGTATGCTCATTTTCTTATATTGGCACATAATGAATGTTTGCATTCACTGTGGCCAAATAATTACTATGTCCTCACACCTCCTAGCTATGGACCTAGATCCATGCATATTTGTTATGATAGGTTATTTATAACACGCTTAATACTCAGAGGTTTCTAAGCGCTGACCCAGGGATCGAACCTGTGTTGCTCCATGTCGTCTTGCTTCTAAGGCGAGCACGTTGCCCCTGAGCTATCCTCCCAAGACTTGCGAGCATTGTGGGTCTTCGGACAGAGGGAGTTATGCCCATGTCCTTGTAGGCCTTCTTCAAGTAGGGCCCTTGATGTGTGGCAGGTGTTGTATTCCTAAATCAGGATAGTGTGCAGCAAGTCTGGAACGATGTTGGACCCTGGGAGGCATGGTTTTTCAGGCAGACAAGCTGACAATACTGGTAACCTGTCAAGGTCGGTTGTCTGTGAGATAACATGTGCACATGGTCTCCTATTAAGGATCAGCATGTTTTTCGATGGTAGGATATGTTGTCCCAGGGTGTGGCATTTTTATGATGGAGTTGGCGTGTTATGTAAAGTGAGGGAGATGGTGCGGGATAGGATTGTTGAGGGTGCCCTTGGCATGGGGTCTGAGAGAGCAGGGGCATATGGATGTAACATGCTTGTCAGTGTTTTGCTACTATGGCCAGTGTAAAGTGTAGTAACGTATGTTGGGGTGGATGTATGTGAACAGATGTTTATTTAATGCAGGGTTTCGTGTTGTGCATCTAGGTGGCACCTTTGAGGATTTGTAAAGTGGGCCAGACATGGCCATGTGCCTGATGCAAAAGTGTCTAGGAGTTTTGTGAGCCACTTCTGTTGATCAGCGTATTTTAGTGAGAGCAGTGGGTAGGCTTTCCTTGTGTTTAATGTGGGGTGGAGCAGGGCACAAGTCGAAGGTACATGCGGGTGGACGGAGTCCCCCTACTTTTTGAAGAGGGCACCTTGATATGGTAATTCCAGGTGATTCCAAATTCAATTGGTATGTTTATTTTTGCTGGCCCTGTGTTTACTGGCCCAGGCAGTCAGTGGTCCGTGAGTCTGGTGAGCCCTCCACAGTAAAAATGTGCTTGGTGAATCCTTCGAAGATGAAGATGGGTACATAATTTGTGTAAAGGGTGATTTGTCATATACTGTGTGTTCTGTCTGAAGTAGAGCTTGTGGGAGGCTGGTGTGTGAGCTTGATACTGATTAAGATAACTCGAGATTGTCTGCTGCAGGAAGCTGCAGGCGTCTTTGTGGTGGGCTTTATGGCATGATTGCATCATTGTTCGGTATTCACACTCAGTTAAAGTGACTTAGCAGAATGAGTGTGCACTGGGGTTTATCCTGGCTTCTCGGTGTTTGGCAAGGCTGGTGTGCCGAAAATAGTAAATGTGCGAATGAAATTGAGAGTGTACCTGTGTATTATGATTTGTGGGAGCGGCATGGCATAATGAGTCTTAGGAGGCATCAGGTGTAAGTTGGTTGGTATTCACTCATGTTTCAGGGGCTTTCAGGAAGTCTCTCCTTTGTGTTGTGGTATGCTTGGAAAATGATTGTGTACGTGTGATAACGAGAGGCGTTTAATTGCATTATGTCTTGCGTTAACATCTTACTAGTGTGAAGTGTATTTATGAGTGTCTGGTAAGTGTTGTATTTGAGTAATTTTTTTGTAGTTTGGGAATTATTTATTTGTTGTGGGCTGATGTGCAGAGTCCATCCATATTGACTTGGCTGTTGTAATGGCGGTTCTGTGGTGTAAGTGTCTTTTCTTAGTCAATAGGTACTGGCGTGCACAGGATTTGTGCCTAGTTCCTCCTGGTACATAGTTATCAATTTCATGCTTTGGTGAATTCTTTCATGTAAGTTAATCAGAAAGTCAAAAAGTCTAGTGCAAGCTTTCCGTGAAAATCGTTCCTCCATAGGAAAAGTGACTATCACCAGTTGTATGAGCTGATGTTATCCTATATTCATTTTTTTGTACATTTATTTATTTGATTACTTGTTTAGATCACATTTGCGATTTTACAAGGTGTCCAGTTTTCAGGAGTCCGATTAGTGCCGAAGAAACAAGGCGTTCGTACTCTGATTCTATGTCGATTTAAAAGGAAGAAAAAAAAACCTTTTCCCTGTTCTGTGGATCCATTACATAGCAGCCTGTTTCCTTGGGTTAGTTTTGTTGTGGAACCTTTTCCTTGTTTAGTAAGACGTGCTTCCAGATTTTGGCTGTTGCTGTAACCCATGAAGTCTTTCCCCCGCTCATCAGGCGAGACCACCAAAAGTCTTCATCGAAGATAAGCGATGAGGCAAATAGGTTGTTCAAATATGGCGCTCTAATGTGTTGGATTCCAACACATGATAACAAGAGGTGTCTCAGTATTTCAATTTGGTCTGAGTTTGTGCACAATCTGCATTTGTTTGAGGGTGATAAACCACGAATTGCCAGAATTTCGTTGGTCTCTAATAGATTCAGACGCGCTCTTATGAATGTGTTTCTTAGCGCTCTATTTGGGTAATTCTTCATGAAAACCTGCATCTGATTTAATTTCCTCGTCTGTGGTGGCAGGCCATGTTATACTTGGACGCTGTATCTAAGGTGTACATCCAATCCAGTTCGTCAATTTTTCTTTTCACCTTTGTCCGGTTTTGCATCAGTTCTTCTTTGGTGCTCTGTATCTCTGTTAATTAATTTTGTCTTGAGGTCAGTTTCCCACAAGTTAAGCATTTTCTAGCGCCCTCCTGTGAGTTTCACATTGATTAGGTTAATACCCAAGCACGATTTTCCAGTAGAGATTTCCTGTACAGCATGCTGTTACAGTCAATCATTGCTAACAGCGACAATTGGCTTAGTTCACGTCTGATCAAGACGATTGGTGTTCATTTGGCAAGTTCAAAACAGATCTCCGAAGTAACTTTCCACCCAGATTATTTTCGGTATGCACGGCATTGCTTCTGCTCCATAGGTTATGGATGGCACAACCTTCACTCTATAGAAGTTGATAAGAGGGAACATTGAGAATCTGCCGTACTTTTTATACACGGCTTTTGCTTGTGATGTCAATTTTCTTATTTTCTCATGTAAGGTTAGCTGCATTGATTTTTCCGATTTTGAGCTGTTCAAGGTTGTTCCTAGATTTTGAACTCTTTCACTTTAAACTGGAGCCTTCAAGGTGCCATTTAAGTTTCTCCATTTTCCTGCATGATTTTTCAAATGATATGATTTGTGTCTTCCCTTTGTTGATATCTAGGTTATTAGAGTTGATGTATTTTGATAAATTATCGAGTTGCCTCTGTAGAACGATGGCTTTGTGCAATAATAAAATCATGTTGTCAGCGTACAGAAGTCGGATGTCTTTTCGAGGCTGATGGTTGGGGGAAATGCCTGTATTCTGCCTTCTGTGTTCTTGAAGTCACCCAGGAATGCTAGGAAGAGGGCCGGTGCAAGGGGGCAGCCTTGCTTTACCCCTCTTGTTGTTGGTATTTCGTTAGATAACAGGCCTTGATGGGTTAAGTGTACTCACATTCTGGTGTTTGTCTGCAGTGCCCTTACCGGATCCAACATTTCCATGGACATTTCCATGATAGCAGTTTCTTCCAAAGCTTCTCTCGATTTACCTGGTCAAAAGCTTGATTTAAGTCGATGAATGCGAGGAAGATTTGTGGGCCCCCCTCTATGATCTTAGTCTTAAGTATGCTCAATAGCATGATGTTTGCGTTTGTTCCGATGTTTTTAGTGAAGCCCGTCTGAAGAGGGTCGGCACATGGAGCTTGGCTTGCCCATGCTTGGAATCGATTTAAGAGTAGGGATCCAAAGACCTTTCCAATTATGTCCAATAATGCAATCGGACAGAAATTTCTCGGATCATCTTTGCAGCCCTTTTTGAAGATTGGAACGACTATCGATGAGGTCCAAGATGTAGGTATTTTCTTTGATTCCACACATCTTTTGAAAACCAAGCTTATGAAAGTTGCCCATTCTTTGACGTGTTTTTTTAAGTCAATGTTGGTTATTCCATCTGGGCCTGGACCTCTTGAGTTTTTCAATCTGAGGATAGCAGCAATGATGGCGTCCCTATCATGCAAATCAGCCCATGGTGCTGTTTGGACAATGAGAATGGTAGATGAAGACAAATGGAATAGGTCTTTGAAATGCTTCACCCAGGTAGCTTCTCCAATGGATTTTACCAGGGTGTCAATTGTTGGGAGATCAATTGACCTTATCATTAGCCAAAACTCATGCGGATTGTGGCCACACAACTTTTGCAGCATTTCCTCAGAATCCTTTTGATATAGAGATAAACGGTGCCCTTTCATCCATGTCTTGTAGGTCCTTGTTGCTTCAAACGCCAAGTCTCTATTAGTTTGGGTGTTATTTCTTAGGGCCATCCTTTTAATCTTTCATCAGGCATGTCTTTTTTCAACCAAACTTCTGTCGAAATTATGCTTTTTAGGTTTTGGTGTTATTCCTGATTTGTTTGTATTGGTCTTGTATGCAGCGAGCAAGGGTTGATAATCAATTGGTGGGGCTTTCCGATTTAGTTTTTTAATCCCTTCTACTAAGTTATAGGTTTTAGTCAAATCTTCAATGTCTTTGGCACTCAGCTTTAATCGGTTTCCCTAGATATTAATTTCTAGTTCAGTCTGCATTTTCAGTTGTAGAATCACATTTGACATCCATGTCATTGCTAGTAACTTATGGCCGCTTGCTTTTGTCTCTATAACTTCAAAGAAGGTTTTCGTTGGCAGCATGGCATGTGACACGAAGATATAGTCAATTGTTACTGTAGATTTCTCTCTTTCCCATGTCAGTGTAAGGTCTGGGGATTTGAACTGTAGAACTACTAGTAAACATAAGTTTGTTGTTACGATTTTTATCAAATACAAACCACTGCCTTAGCAGATCCTGAGTAGTAGTCCTGAGAAGAGTCATCCTTTGTCCCCTTTTTTTGCTGGTGAAGTCACTATAGCATATCCATCCAAGGTTGGTTTTTTCACCAGCCACGTTTCCTGGAGGCAAAGTATATCGAAGACCCCCAGGTCGATGTCACCACAAACCGTCAGGTGTTGAAAACCACACATATTCCAGGAGCCAAGTCTCAACACCATAGGGGTTGTCATTTGAGTGTCTGTGTGTTTCAGCCTTTGATATTGGGATTGAGAACTTGCAAATTGCTATCTTTTTAGGTGAGTCGCCAAAGCCTTGTGGCTCCACGACCAAGGTTGTTGTGATGGCCCTGATTTTTCTGTCTCTTCTGTTTTAGGGGCTATTTGCTTGGGTTCTATTCTAATGTCTAATTCTTTGATGCCATCCACAGCAATTTATTTTCTATCGAAATTGTGCAATTTTCCAAGAAACAGTTTAGTAACAATGCAATGATTCTCCCTCGTTCCATTGTTCAAGGCGTTGAGAACTTCCTGTAAGATCAAGCTTACATGTATCCCAGTATCCGTGAGAGTCTGGCCAAAAGGATGATAGAGATGAGCATGCCATGCATTGCAGATAGCAAGCAGGGTAGACATCATATCACTTACGCTTACTTTCATTTTCTTGTAACTGCTTTGGGAGTGACAATTGACTACATCTTTGTGCATGGGAGAATCTGGATCACTCTTTTGGTCTGTGGTTGGATCCCCGCATTTTTTCATATTAAAACATAGGTAATTTCTAACTATTGGATAAGGGCGACTCATGCCTTCTCGTCCTCCATGACATCTCAGCTGCATTCAACACCATTGACCACTGCATCCTTATCTCCCTCCTTGCCAACAGGATGGGATTCTCTGTCACTACTCTGCATTGGTTTACCTACTACCTCACAGGCAGACACCATGCCGTCCAGATGAGCTTGGTGCATTCTAATCAGCTCCCGGTCTCCTGCGGAGTCCCCCAAGGCACCATCCTCCCACCAATCCTTTTTAACCTTTACATGGAGCATCTGGGTATTTTTCTCAAAGATCCCAATATAGCCATCCAGAAATACATGGATGATACTCAGTTGTACATGAGAGTGAATAGCACACAAGACATCATTCGTCTCCCTGATTACCTAGCCATCATCCAGTCCTTCCACAAACTAAATCCATTGAAGACTGAATTTGTCTTCATCGATCCTATAGCTAAAAAACAACTTGTCCAACAATGGATCAATGATACGCTATAATAAAAAATAAAATAAATAAAGTAAAAAATAGAAGAATTTGATCCACAACTGTAGGAAAAATCCTTAGGCTTCACCATTGACAGCCTGCCCTTCCAGAAATGCATAGCCAAGAAAGCTCAAAAAGCCTGGCTCTGAAACTCTACTTTTCAAAAAATGAAATCTTTCATCCCACCTCTGGATTTTCAGAGCATAGTGCAGGCCCTTGTCGTCTTGCACATCGATCAGAGGAATGCTCTCCTGATAGGGCTCTTAGCTGCTCACTTGGCTCCCCTAAAAGTAGTCCATCATGCTGCAGCATGTTTTATTACAGGTGCAGAGAAATTTGACCGAAAACCCCCATTCTACACAAACTAGCGCATGTCTTGAATCACAACTCGTCCACAAAGAGAGGACCCACAAACAATCAGAGGCGTGTCTAGGGGGGATTTGGTGGGGATATAGCCCTGGGTCTTTTGGTTGCAGCCCCGATTAGATGCTCAGGGGCTTCAACCAAAAGGCTAACTAGCCCCAAATCCCGACAGTCCCAACATTAGAGTAGACCTAGCAATACCACTGCAAACAATACTTCTCTTGTCATGCAGCCACGCTCTAAAACCCAACCCTGCTGTCAGCTCTGAATGCCCCCACAATTCAACTTTTTCTCGAATCTCTCAAAACATGTTTTTTCAACAACACCTGGCCAAGGATTAATTCCAATGGATGGATATACCGACACACAAACCTCAACTCACAGCACTGTGCTACTGTTAAAAGATACCATCTCAAATGCTGGATACCCACACTCTGTACAGCACTCCACTGCTCTCGAGCTAGGTCTGTGCTTTAAACAATAACAAAAATAGTTAAAAAAGAACTATATTTCTTAAAACAAATTAGTTCATTATTGTTTAACTTTTTTAGTTTTTTAATGTTTCTTGAATTATTTTTGTTGTTGCAACAATTTGATTGTAGGTGTACAGTGTCCTACACATGTAACACACATTTGAAGACATAGGCCAGTGGCAGGGTGCAAATGGCAGGCTGGGATGGGCAGGCAGCAAGACAGGTAGGGCCCCGGGTAAGTAGCAGGGGAGGTGAAGAGGGTCCTTTCACTGGTGTGCCTGGAACTTGAAGCCATAGGGTTGCTCTGCCATTGTATTTATCAAGTGTGCAGCAGGTAGGCCACTGCAAGGGCTTTTGTTTCTCATTTGAGGAGGATAGGGAGGGCTGGGGGAATCAAAATTAAATGTAATTATATACAAGCGCTTAGAAAGTGTATACCATTATATATTTAATGCATTTTTAGATTCATTTTCACTATGTAAAAAATAAAAAAATTAAAAACGCATGAAATATATAAAATATACCCAATTTTGTACACTTCACAATACATTTTGATTTTATTTTGAATGACCTTTACACCGTAGTATGAACAAGTCAATATTGTATTTTTATTTATTATTTTTCAAAATCTGTTTATTTTGTTAGTACTTTTAAATAATATTTTTATTTTGTATAACTGTTTTACTTTGTATTCATTATTCTTTTAATCTTGATCATTAATTTTCATTAACAGTTTTACTTGGTATTTTATATTTTTCAAAGGCTACTATTGTTTTAAACATTCTTATTAATCTTGTGACTTTTATTGATATTATTAAGAATTATTACTTTTTTGTATTTATTTTGACCATTACTACTTTTTATTGTATATGTATTATGCATGATTTTCCTAATGTTTTACCAATACTGATAATTACTTCTGATTTATATCTGTATTTGTTTTAATGTTGTATTTTTCATGAAGCATTAGGTTTAATTTTCAATTTGTTTTTATTATTTATTTTGCATTAACTATTTACATTTATTTTATTAATCTTGATGTTTACTTCTGATTAATACAATTTTATTTTGTATTAATACTAATTGTATTTTGTATTACTATTTCATTTTTATTCAATGGTATCAAGATTACCTAAGAGATCCAAAGCCTACCCTTTCAATCTGAAGGGGTAGGCTCGGGGTCTCTTTGGTAATTTTAATAACGTATTGTCTTTGCTAAATGTATTGCTTTACAACACCCCTACAGCTCAGAGCAAAAAATGCTTCTGATCTAGCTTGCATTTTATAAATCTGTAGAGAGGGGGTAAAATCACCAATACCATGTGTGATGAATCCTACAGAGTGGTCACTAAACCCCATCCTAAAGTCTCTTCCCATGTGCTAGGGGAAGGCAGCCACTACCTGATCCTAACCCTGGTGGTGGTAACAAGAGGGAGGATCACATGGGAGGAGAGTGCTGTCAAGGTGATGTGGTGACTCTGCTAGGAGAAACGCAGAGATTCCCCCAATACCTACACTTCTAATGGCATGCATCTGCCTTATATAGAGGTCCAAAACCCAAGGGTAAACCACCTACTCTTTTAATAACTTCCCCTGAACTTGACAACTATCAGTTAACAAATCAGTTTAAGTCAATTAATCATAAAAGGAACAACAACATTATGGACTTTAAGCCCCATAATGCCTGTGGTACTTGTATGAGGAAGAGCGATTCAGAGTTGGTGATGTATTATGAGCGGTCTGGTTGTTGTGCCAGAAAGCACCTGAGCGGGACCTTTACATTTATAAATAAGTTTCAGGTGCAGGGGAAGAGAGAGGAAGGGGAAGCTAATGGTGTAGTAGTGGCGCCACCAGGACTGCGTGTGGGAGACATTGTGGAAGCAGAGGAAGTGTGGTCGTGAAGAGAATGTGCAGCTGGAATAGGCTCTGAAGAACGCTACGCCATGTGGGAGACGAGTTCCCGACCTGATGTGAACCGAGCCAGTACAGAAGTATAATCGGAGATCACATGGAGATGTCCGAGCTCCCCTGAAGGACTGTGTATACCGTGGCAGTCAGACCGGAGCTGTCAGAAGGGTAGAGGGATACAAATAGCTCTGCAACAGCACCCACAAGTCAAAAGGAGATGCCAAGTCATACCAGTGAGTTGACTTGAAGCAGATCCCCCCCCAGGATGCTCTGAAAAAGACTACTATGTGAATTTGATGATTTTGAACACTGAGTAGATGAAATAAGGCAAACTAGGTGCAACTCTCCTAACAAGGGATACCAATAAGGGGATAATTGTAACCAGCATTGTCAGCAGCAAAGAGGTTGCATTAGCATAAAACAAAGGCTGAAGGAGCAATGTCATCCTTGCATGAGAGATCAAGGGGGAGATAACTGTAACCTGCAGCCAAAATATACTAAAAGACTAATAAAGAGACAGCAGGGGAGCAACTTCCCGTTTATGGAATATCAATTTCGGAATAGCTATCACCCACTTTGCCAAGAGTCAACAGACTATAAAGAGAAGCATTTGTTCAAAACTCCTCACTTAGGGTCCTGGTGTGGAGAGTTTTGCAGCAAGCATTACCACAGAGACCAATTGTAGTAGTAGTAGTAGTAGTAGTAGTAGTAGTAGTAGTAGTAGATGTTTTGTCCAGGCAAGCAAGTGAAACAGTAAAGGGACCAATCATAGCTAGTCCTGGCAGGCGAGTATACCAGCAAAGAAGAAGATGACTTAAAGTACTGTGGATGTGGTAAAGAGGGCTGTGAGAAAAGTAGTGTTAACTCCATCACTTGTCTTGATGAACTGTTCCATTTCATAAAGTGTTTCATTTGAAGTATGATTATTAAGCTATCCTGATTAAAGTGTTTATTTTGAAGAAGAAGGATGATGTGCTAACAATTGCTTGGCTTTTGAGAAATGAACATTTGCCCTGGCAACTTGTGTTTTGAGGAAAATGCTTTTGTTTAGCCGAGCAAGAGACAGTGAAAAAGTACCAGTTGCTTTCATTTATGAAGAAGCCTTTGAAAGAGAGGTATTCACTTTGCCAAAAAGAAGGATATATTGAATGGAAAGGACCTTTTGTGTTACATTGCATGGAATGTAGTTATTGCACAGAACTTATTTGAATCTGAACTTGGCTTGAGGTATTCCTGAATTGACCCAGGGCAAGAGAGTCCTACCCTGGTCACAAGGAGTACTTTCTAAAGCTTTTAAGTTTGAATTGATATGTTATTTTGTGCTACTTAAGACAGCCAAACAAACCTTGTATAATTGTGCTATCTATATTAGTGTGAGGATCACATACTTTTTGGACATTAGGTCATTTTTCTTTACTATTAATTTGTTACACAGGAGCATCCTTGTAGGCTAAGGAAAGATAGGCGTTTGCCTCACCCTTTTTTATTTAATTAAATTATTATTATTATTATTATTATTAAATTGCGTCTTGTGAGAAAACTCTACATTTGTGTCCTTCTATCAGTTCTGAATTCTCACATATGACACTTGGAAACCTTGCTCTTGCATTGCTAGATTTAACTCATCCATTTTTGCGAGGTAGATGGAAAACTCTAGTCAATCTCTAGACCTTTGTTCAGATAAAAGTCTTGGAACATACTAAGTGGTTGTTTTTTTGGTTCAACTGGAGTAATTGAGATAGGTATAGCATCATCTGAAAAGGTGGAAGAGTAATCTTAGCTCTACTTAAAGTTGGAGCAACTGTAGGAAATTGAGCGATGCATTTTTTCAAACCATTAGTAACTAAACAAAAAAAGGTGGGTGCAAGGACACAGCCCTGAACAAACACTGTTCTGAAAATGAAAAGTGGATTTAACATCACCCACAAGGTTCCAATGCAAAGCAGCTTCTTCATAGAGAGCAAAGAGAGACTTTAAAAGGGGTAAGGGAAAAGATAGGTTTCCCAGAGCCTACTTTAATGTTCAGATGTAGTACTCCTTCGAATGCCATCTTTAAATCGACAAAAATGACATACATGAATATTTTCCTCAATATCACATATTTTTGAAGCAGTCAAAAAAGTCTAAATCTTTCATCAATATTTGTCTGAAGATGGTCTCTTTCGTAACTAGCATCACATGTTGAAGCTATATCTTTCTTGTACTGCCTCCATAATGGAATTCCATTTACTATAGACAAATGTCTTTTTCTTACTTGCTATAATGTTTTTATATGAACATATTAACATGGAAAGATTACTGCTAATGACACGGTCTAAATTCTTTAGTCACTTTAATAACTCTTGCCTCACACTAAGGCACTCTTCAGCAAACCATCTTGCAAATGTAATGGTAGGTTTTCACTATACCAGTATGCCACAAGGCTTTTTGGCCAAAGGATGATTGACAGCTACAACATCATCATATGTTCTCAAAATGTCTAAATTTGATAAACATGAGTCTAAGATTTTTTTTCAGGGAATGGGCACATGCTGCTATATAATGTAGGTGCAACTGTGCCCACCTGCTGGAATGCCTCGAGTGACCTTGGATACTCACTCATTTATCTCTTCTGGTACCCAAGTCTCCGAAAGGGGACCACCCATTACATAACAATTCCAAACTAAGTGGTGGTGATCACTCTCAGAATCTTCTGAAACTCAAAATGTATCAGCTAAAAAACAGTTACTTGCATTAAGCAATATATATTCAAAGCAAGTGTGTCTTTGACCTGATACATAGGCAGAGGCCACTGGACAAGGTAACGCAATGTGTCTTCTAAGACCCACATTACATGCTGTTTATTCTAAATAATGCAATATACAAACAACTTCAGGTGTGTATTGATCGATTTGCTTCAGTGGCCTTTTTGTTAAACCAGGGATATTCCATGCTGCAACCCCTCTTCCATAAGACCTCCTTAGGGACTTAAATCGAAGACTAAAATACCCTAGTAAGAGGACATGCACCACTCTATAAGAACTATTTTATAAGAAAAATGTCTCCAATTATCAAAGCGGCTGTTGCCCAAAATATTATATCTCACCAATAGGCTGCCTCAAATATATGATTTTTCTTTTCAAAATCTAAAAACTCTTTTGCTTTTTCTACTGCAGTGCCATTAATCCCTTCTTTTTCAACTAATTTAAAACTCTATTTGCTTGTTATTAGAGTTTCTGCGATTAGAGTACCATTTGATAAAATGTAATCTCTGATTTAACAGAACCCCACATTTTGGCTTGTTTTACAGATAAGCTAATACAGTACTAAAAGGACATTTAGCAATACAATTAAGAAGTCAATCCCTTGTGCCTAGGAACAACAATGGAAATCATGAAAAGGTAATTTAAACCTTATAATTAGGATATAACTGCAAACAATGAATAGATTATGGAATTAGACAGTAACAAAAGTTACGTTTTTGATAGATTTTTGAAGACCTATGCCCTATGATTTGGATAAGAAATCCACCCACTGCTAACCAGTTCACATATATGATATACTCAGTGTTAAAAATCCCAGTAGAAAAGACCAACCCCTAAAATAAACAATATAGGTAAAAATGATTCTGGACTTTTATGCCAAATAATTAGGAACTGACCTGACAAATCTACTTTTTCCTTTTTCTCCTTCCCCTCCCAATTCTAGAGCAATTTGGCTTCCTTATATAAATACAAGCTGTCTTAAATGCATTGTACCTGTGTATATGAATATGCTCACAAGCCGGGAGAGAATATATTGGTGTATGTAACTCATGTATGCTTGTAAACTGTGAGAAAATATTGACCACTGTTTGAAATTATGTGTATACAAACCATGTGAGCGAGTGGGATTTTAGGATTACACAGTCAACATTGTATATATATACATATATATATATATATAAATTGATACATTTGGCCTTGATAAAGCCTGTGAACGGGCAAAACTACTGCACGTGGCTCCTAACAGAGTATGTTGGCACCCCTTTTCTTTATACTATACAATTATTGGCACAAAACCCATAATAAAAAATCCTAAACAAATCTACTTTTCTCAGATCATTTGTATGACAAATTAACTTAACAAGGCTGGGCACAATTTATATTTGATCTAAACCCTGGGACATGGCAAGCTCTTTGAATGTCGCTTTCAAAATCAATGGTATCATCAGATATTTAATGTTGCTTCTAATGTAGCTAACACTTTGATCTTTGTCTGCTCCATCTGGTATCCCAAGAAATTGTAAATTCTTCTTCTTTGCTCTATGTTCCATATCTTCTAGCTTATCTTTCATTGTCTTTAACTCTGATTGCCGTGCGGCCAAAGATTAGTCTTGTTTTTGGATGCTTTCTTCTACCTCAGTGTGTCCTGTCTCTAATTTACCCAAACTTTTCTGCATTTGTCCCAGCTTTGATTCCAATACTCACATAGATTATTGAAGTTTTATGTCTAACATCAGTTTTCTCAAAGCCATCCAGAATTTCTGGATGCATTTGGAGCAGTGACATTCTGATCTTATTTCCTACTTGGAGAGAGGATAACAGCATCTTATTTTTCCTCCACGACTCAGTCTAGAGTCTGTCAAACCAGGGTTGAAACTACTACTCTGCCTCTCACAAAAGAACAGATAATTAGTCTAAATATAAGCAGAACCCTTTCCAAGGAGGAAGGACATAGGTGTGCATTCTCTGCAAGCACTTCAACATTAAATTATTAGTAACATTGCAAACTGTCTCCTATGAAATATTACTGTGTTCATTTCTAATTATCACTTCAAAGTATATTGTAGTCCTCATAACAATGTTGCACTTGTCTTACTGAGCACAATGCATAAAGAACACCAGAGTAACACATTCAAATATATTACGACCAGAGGTCTACAACCTGTCGCTGTCCAGATGTTTTAGACTATGACTACCATCATCCCTCACCTTTCTCTATGCTAGACAGGGCTGATGGGAGTGGCAGTCAAAAACATCTGGAGGGCCAAAGTTGCTGGTCGCTGGGATTGACACTCAATCTAATGTAAGTTTTATGTCTAACATCAGTTAGACATCCCTACTTAAGCTACAAACATGAAAGCCTTTTGTTTCTGTTGTAACACACTCTCTTTTGTGATATGAGTGTAACAAGCACAAAGTAGGGGCCTATTGGTGTTGCAATATTACTCAATGGTGCTTCAGTTTCCTTTTGACTCTAGCATAAACCATGCATCCTTAGAACTCATATATATAAACATAAATATCCACACCTATTGTTGCCATCTTTGAGCACACCATGCTTCCTAATATGCAGCAGAGTCTAATACAATAACTGCTTGTACCAACTCACTGGTTCTCTTTAAAGGCTTTCTCCGGAATATTCCAAAAACCCCATTAAAACCAAACAGCAGTAATACTCGTTCCCTTTGCAGTGCCTTTGTACCCACTAACAGACTGCGGTTTCATTTTTTATTAGCAAAAGAAGTTCTATTCATTTACTTTTAATCCAAAACATTCATGGCATGCATCTTGGCACCCAATGAGCTATCTGGTCCGGGAAGCGTCTGCAACTTTTGTGGTTGGAAGTGCGGCTTGACGCTGTGATGTTCTGAGGATCCTTATTGCATCCTCTTCTCTAATCCCATGTTTTTCTGTCTGTTCTGGCTGTTGTGCATAGGTGGTTAGGCGCTCTTGAACCGGCTTTGGTGCTGCCACGCCGACTGCTTTTCACTTCTTGCTTTCCAGCACCAGCGGCTTCCCGCCTTCCAGCACTCCCCCGGATGGTCTGTGTTTGGCTTCCTGCAGGAGGGGGAGCTAGTAGTTGGCAGCCTGTGGCCTGGGTGTTCTCCAGCTACCTAGGCGAGGTGAGATTGTGAGGCAGTATAATCACTGGTGCATTTTGTTGCCTTACTCTTGGCCTTAATGAGCTTAGATTGAATTCTCCTGCTGGCCTTCCCAGTAATAACAGCCCTGGTGACCCTCCAGCTGTATTGTCCTTTCCTCCATTATCCTCTGTGGACGTCCCCACCCTAGGCCGGAATTGACTATGCTATGTATGGTGCCTTGTGGGGACACACTAACTTTCTGGAAAGCCTGGGAGGATACACTATCTTTTCAGAAAGCTTGATTTATATGGTGCATTATGCCGGTCACTAGAGCTTATGCCTCTGAAAAGACATCCATGCATCCAGTTGAACTATCTTCCTTATCTATTTGTCGTTTCCACCTTGGATTGGGGGAAACAAAAGAGCTGGCCCAGGAGGCCCTATATCTGAGATGTTGGATTTAGCACCCATAGAGATTGGTATGATGTCTGTATCCCCAATACCCAATAAAAATCGATAGATTGAGGTATTGGCACTGAGTGCGCGAAGAAGACAGAGACTTTAGGATGCGAGAAAGATCTCTCCTCCGAAGATGATGTTGATGATGACCTTAGTCTGGCTGTGGGCACGTATACGGCAAGCATGGCATTGGAAGTAGTGGGCCTTGGTTGCCAGTTAGATCATAGGTGCTTACTAGGGGTTGCTGCTTTTGGAAGTTAGCCGGAAAGTACCAATGGTTCAATTTCGTCTTCATCTATGGCTATACAATCTTCTGTTGAAAGGGTGGAGAAGGCTACCCTGGAGCCACCGTTACATCCTCCTTACAGCTTCCCTTGGGATTAGTGGGGACTGATGTTGAGCATATGATTCACATGAGCAAATTGCTCCTGTGCACAGTGGCTCCATGTTAAGGAAAACATAACCTGTGAGCTCAATCAGCGCAATCGTTTTGCGGATCTCTGCCTTTGGGAGTAATCTTTAAAGAAGTGTGTACCACAGTACCACCTGAATAAAGTGGATCATTTCTGCCAAACTGACCAGAAACAGAGTAGGGTGGATGAGTCTTCTCAACACTTGACCCCCCTGCTGTGATACCAACTTTGGCTCTGGCAACTGGAGAGCGAGTACAACCATTGATACCAACACTATCTGCTTCGGCCGGTGAGCTAGCAGTAGCATCTTCATGTTCTTCCTGAACGACCAATTCCAAAACCAAACCTGATATTACTTAGTGTCTGCGTATTGGTAAAGCTCACACGCTGGTGATAGAGGACACGGTAGAGAAAGAACCAAAGGAGGCCCTTAGAAATAAAGTACTGGCCTGGCTTTGCTAGAGAACAGCACCTGGAGTCATAAGAGCTTCTGAGCTGAAGATTCTTCGGAGGATTGGACCAGATAATTGGGGCCTCATTACAACCCTGGCGGAATGGGTTTAACAGCGCCGGTAATGGTGCTGGTGCCGTTAAACCCATCCCGCCCTATCACGAAGTTCCCTTGTGGGACACGCTCTGGATATCTGGTCAGACCAGACGTCCTTTGCGGGTCCCGCGAGGGGACCAGGGAGCTAACAACGGGCCTGTTATTAACGGGCCCGTTGTTAGCTCCCTCCCCATTCCCACTGAGCCCTATGGGGGCTCGAATGGGAATGGGGATGGGTATTTTGAATGAGGAATTACCGGGTCTTCCAAGGTTGGAATGGCCTGGTAATTCCTCATTCAAGGAACCCGGACCCGAGTTTGCAGGCAGCCATGCCCTTGTTAAAGGCATGGCTGCCTCCAAACTCGTAATGAGGCCCTTGGTGTTCGCTGAACAATAGGGCTTGAGTACTTGTGCGATATGGGGCTGGTAACCTACTTTTTTTAAAAAAAATTAAGCGTTTGCCAAAACCTTGCAAAGGGTTGTTCGAACTTGAAATTAGTAGTGGATCGGAAGGAGGACCCATAGCAATGCATGGAATGTTTAGCTTTGTACGATATTATTCCTTACCTGTAAAATCACGTTTTTTTAAATTTGGTTTTGTGGACTGTTTTATGACTCTATTGTTTGTTTTGCTTGTTTTATGTTAGTGCTGTGAGGCCTTTGGGCGTGTGGCGCTCTATAGGTATTAAATAATAATAATAATAATAATAATAATAATAATAATAATAATAATTGGTGCACAGTGTGCCCCCTGTATTACTTATGTGTGACTCTAAAAGGAACAAAGCGAGTGGAGAAAGGCTCTGGCCATCAGAGAGCCAAGAGGAACAAGTAGAGGAGATGAAGCGCAAATATGCAATGTTACCATGCACAGTGCACAGAGCTCCAAGCGAAGCTCCACCCCCCAGCCCCCTCTGCACACGCCACCCTTTCACTCCAGCAAGGTCTCCCTGCAGCTTTCCCAGCCTCTCCCTGGCCATTCCAGTTTGTGGTGCAGTCAGAGAAAGAAAATCTATGAGGGCGTAGGGATCCGTCTTGAAGCTGACTATTTTTCAATACTTGGTACCTTTTTTTATTTATTTTATTAAATTACATTTTTTGCATATCACTCTGGAGGAAATATTGACAATGGATTATTGGTCTCTGCGTTGACCGTTTCGATTCTGTCCCGCTGCCTGCATGGATGATTGATGGGATGGGATAAGTCCTCCAGACTTTTCTATTTTTGCACTGCATCAGGGCACAGAGGTGAATGCACGCACGTCCGTGCACGCACTTGGTCAGGCTCATGCTCGCCCAGCTGCACATGCACGCTGCCTGAACAGGCACAGCCACACACATATGCCAGGTGGACTGGACAGGCATTCCCACAGTTGCGCGTGAGCACACACTTACAGATTTACCAACACACGCCCCCACACGCACTCATGCAGAGAGAGCATGCACACACAAACACACACACTTGTGTATAGGCGCGTTATAAATGCCATATTATATCATATCATATCATATCATTCACTAGATCGCCCACATAAAATGAAGCACTTGTTCATGCCAAGGCACGCACAGCAGAAAACAACAAAAACACAGCACACGTGCGCCACATATCCCGGATACTGAAATGAGACCATCTTGTAATCACAACCTATCTTTCTCTCATTCATCGATCCCATTTACTCTTAACTCCGTTGCATCGTTTACTTTCTTCTGTCACTCTGTGCATTTCTCTTTCTTTCTTCATTATTCATGTTTCTTTCTTTTTCTGTGGCATATGCCTTTTCATTTTATTGTCCGTTTCTTTCACCTCATTTGCCTGTCTTTTACTTTTTTTTAATTTTTGCATCTCCCCTCCCCTGTTATTTAGCTTTTCCCCACACATATTATTCTGTTTTCAATAGTTCTTTTCTCATCTGACCTATCCCCTAGTCTTACTCTATTATTTACTTTCCCTTCATATTTCGCTGTTTCTGTTCCCTTTCCTTTTCAAATATACCTTTTCCCAATTTCCCTTTCTTCGATTGTCCATGTTTATTCTTTGTTTACTTACTTTTATCATTTTATCTTTCAATAGTTGTTTTTTGTTATTTTTGCTGCATTATTTCATGCCTTCCTAAATTCGCATCTTCGTTTGTTTTGCATATTGTCATATTTATTTATTTTATACAAGATCACATTGGCAAAGAAGCAGCTAAGGATCAATATTTATCTGTTCAAGCAATCGTTGTCAAATTGTAAATGCAGTTCAAAATCTCAAAACAAAAGCTAAAGAGGAAATCGTTCCAAAATAAATGAAATTAATAATATCAGGTTTCTATAAAGTGCTTCATGGCAGGCTCATCCCAATTATGGGCTCTATAAATAAGAGGTGTCCTAGTGCACCCTGGGCCGTATGCGCTATAGCAATTGGCTAATCTGTGAGCTGTACAAACTAGTATAGTTTGCAGATGCAGCCATGCGTCACAGCGACGCACACAGAACCGTGTGAGAAGTCACGTGGCCTCCACTGCTCGCCTATTCACCCCCCCTCCCCCCTTCACTGCATGGGTCAGACCTGACACACGTGGTCCAGGCACTTGAAAACCCAGCAACCAACCCAATGGCACAACACTAACCTTTGGGGCCCCCTGCGAGCCATGCTGAGAGCCCCCTCCAAACCAAGGCCCCAACAAAGCATGTAACACATCAAACTTCTGGCTCAGCCTGGACCACCATGCGTGCATAACGTCCATGATGATCATGCTGCTGCGGGAGCATGTGCACGCTGCGTAGGTGAAAGATTTGTGTTTGTTAATCAAAGCTTAAATGTTCCACCTAGCATAAGAACAAGGGGGAGGTGCCTGGCCCCTGGTACACAAATGTACCAGCCACCAGTGACGGCTGGTGATTTTTTTTATTGGAGGGTTGAAGAGTGACTGAGTGTACGGCCATAGCCCGAACATGCGAAAGGAGTTTCAGGAGGTGTTCACCCCCGAGAATTATTTCTAAATAATGGGTTAAATGGTGCACTATTGAGCAGACTTTCTGTGAAAAGCTGGTGAAAAGCCAGACAGTTTGCAATCAGTTTTTTTGGTAATTCATGAAAAAATTCGATAGATGCATGTCACCAACAGTGCATAGGAGCATTTCCCAATGTATTTTCATGCCTATCCCTGCAATATATGCCAGTACAGAAAACATTTTCATGCTGGCTGTGCCCATACATTTCCATGTAGGCTCCACCAATATTTGCCAGTATTCCCATATAAGAACATACTCATGTTCACTTTACACATAATACCAGTTATGATACTATAAAAAACAGGTCAATGCTGGCTCTGCCAATATTAGCCAGTACTTCTATGTAAGAATATACTCCTATTGGTTTTGCTATTATAAGTGTGATGCTACAATAAGAAAACATGCCAAAACTGGTTCCAATGTGGGCCAGTCTAGACTCGTAAGGACGCTTATGCTTGCTTCATCAGAGATGTCCAGTAATAAAAAGTCATGCCACAGTAAGAAATAGCTAGGCCCCTACACCAACATAGTAGTCTAGCAATGCAATACACTCATCATGCTTGCTTTATCAAAGATACCCAGTCATAAATGTCATGCCACAGTAAGAAATGGCTAAATAGGCTCACCAAAATGCCAGTCTAGCAACGTAATAACACATATCATCCTTGCTTTATCATATGTAGAGGAACAGCCAAGTGCCCCTGCAGGAAATCCTGCCCCCCTCCCACCTATATGCTGGAAGCCAGAAATCGTGCCATGTTTGACGCCAGCGATTGTGACTATTCCGCATTGAATCTTCAAGAAAAGGTATCCACTAAGAAAACCCTATCAGATGTATTCTTGAAGAGATGACAATCTCTTGGAGGAGAGCCCCGAAGAAATATGAAAAAGAGAGACAGAGAAGTTGGTGACGTCACAAGAAACAAGCGTGACACACAGAGAAGACTGACTGAAGAAGAAAATGCATAGACCTTATAGAAACTGATAACAAAGTAAAGAATCAAGTAAACTTTCATATGAGAGACAAAGATTGCACATGTGAAGAGCACTGCAGAAAATGCAAATCTTACAACAACTGTAGAGATGCAGTAAGGCAAATAGACTAAGTGATCATAGAAGTTGGCTATACGTAGTGAATAGACTGCAGGTGGAGCTGCCATTATATAGAAGCTGGACAAAAGTGACACTATTTTAGTTAGTTCAACCAATGAAGGGAAGGGTTGAGAGCTGTGTGGCAGCAGAAAATTAGCTAGGAGCGTGGAAGAATCAAGAAGCTGTCTGGTCAGGTGTCAAGGCTGGAGCTGCCAAAGAACTGGTTATCTATACTTGAAGAACAGTGAGCGTGAGATGCTGAATCATCCCTTGCTAAGACGCAAAGAAAGAACATCATGAGTGCCAAGTTTTATTCATTTGAGACAAGTAAATGCTGCAAAATGGGCCGACTTGCGGTCTCCTGTCACGTTAGCCCAGGATGAAAATAGAGTTGGCCATGCAGTTCCAGAACTATGATAAGAGTGTGCCTGCACGCCCTTATATTCTCAGAGATGAGAATACATTGCAAGGCCAAGTTCAAAGACAATCTTCATGGCAGAAGGCATAGGTGATGAGAAATGTCGGGCTAATTGGGTGGAGAGGTACAGTCCAGTCCACCTACTGACATCTGGGGTATGAGCATACGTGCTGCTAGTGAGCCAAATGTTCCAGAAGGGCACAAACATGCCAACTAATTGTAGAGGGCCATATAACGAAGGGCCTTATAGTTTCAGAACCAACAATGTACCTTGTATCTAATAAATGATGAAGATGACTTGCACTAGGGGGGCATTAGTTGTCCCCCTGACTGTAGAGACCCAATCATAATCTGACCCCTTCGAGAAAGTATACTTAGATGTTCTCCTTGAGCCAACCATAACCCCCATAGGCTTTTCCTATTTGCCATGTAGCATGAAGTCACATATGACATGTTTTTATTATAAAAGTATAATTTTTTATGAAATGCTTCAAGAGAATGCTGTGCAACATCAGTTGATGTCCGTTGTAACTCCCTGTTTTAGACAGTTGATAATAAAACTGTAAAAAAAACATTGCCATCTTCCTGAGTTGGTTTGATTATTAAGTGTAAAGAGTTACTCTGCATTCCATCCAGCTACATGACATGCTACCCGCCAAGGGCCCTAAGTTCAAATAGATGCCAGAAGAAATGTCATACCACAGTAAGCAATGGCTGGACTAGCTGCACCAAATGCCAGTCTAGCCACATAATACCTCATATGAAGTTGTCTTTGCCTGAAAATACCATTCAAATATTTCATGTCATGTTTAGATGTGACAAACATGTGGTAGTGAGCCCTGGCCTCCCACACACAGTCATATACATCCCCTTTCACCCCCCAGTCACTCACCCATACATCCTCTCTCATATTCCATCAAACTGCAGAGACACCAACCTACCCAGAACATTCACACTCACTCTCACACACAATCACATTTATACTCATTCATCCACCAGTCACTCAACCATATACCTTTTCTCACATCCACTCACACAGCATTCTCCACAAAGGCACCCACCTATCCAGAATATTCAAACACCCACACAATCACATGCTTATCCATTCACCCACCATTCACTCACCCATAAACCATCTCTCACATCCACTCACACTGAATTCTCCACACAGGCATGCATGGACCCACCCACCCAGAACATTAAAACACACACAATCACATTCATACTCATTCACTCACGAGTCACGAAACCTTGTACCTTCTCTCACATCCACTTGCATGGAATTCTCTACACAGTCACCCACCACCCAGAACATTCAAACACCCACACACACGCAGTCACATTCCTAGCATTCACCCACCATTTACTCACCCATAAATCTTCGCCTACATATATTACACATACAAAAAAATAAAAATAGCCTTCTTAACTGTTTCTGACAGAAGCTTCGGTCCACCGTATCACTCCAGTTCTCTAGCCCCACTACGCTGTTTACAGACAGTAACCAAGAAGCTGAAAGCTGACAGCTTCCCAGTTCCTGTATATGACGCAGCACGAGGAATCCGGATGAGAAGGGGTAGGAGCTGAATGTGACATTTCACAAGTGCCACAGCATGTCACAAAATCTGCTCTGATTCATGCCATGGAGACATGGCATGCTGTGGCACGTGTCACATGCCACATTCGGCTTTGACCCCTACTGAGCAGAAGGCAGAGCTCCTCCTTCCCACCATGTGAGCCCAGGCTCAGCCTTCACCCTTATGGGTGAGGACTGGGCTACTCCCCCAGACCAAGAGTGGCAGGGACACTGCACCACTGGGGCTGCAGTGGTGCCCGCTACACCAGTGATCCAACCCCCACTATCCTCCTTTACTTGGGGCTATTGGCCCACCCTCGAGTGGCCACAATCTTTGGAGGGCTGCACTTTAAAGATGCGGCCTCGCCTCTCTCCCTCAATGCCTCCTGGCTGCCATTCCATTACTTGGCCCGGTAGAACCAGCTGCAGCCCGGCGGTATAGGAAACCATGCTCCCTCCTCCTCCCTCAGTACACACATGCTCCTTAGCACGTTAGCATATTTTAGCAGCTCCTTAGCACGAGGGGCTTAAAACGTAAGTGAAGTCGCCACCTGCTGGAAAAAAGCCTGGAAATGTTCAATTGGATCTTTATTATTTGTTTTTAAGATCTAATTGCAGATTTGTAGGCTTTTTTTGTCCAGCTGGTGGAGATTTATTTTGTTTGTTCATGTAGACAAGGGGTGCAACTTGCTAAGCGCCCTTGTTGCGCTCTGGCTTTCAACTCGGTTTTTAGGGCTCATAACTCTGATTTTCACTCTGGGAGGTGCCTTCTACCAATGAGAATACTCAGAACGTGGACTGTATTCACTAAGGAAAGCCTGTGTTCCGAGCGGTTTTGTTGGTGTCGGTCGCTTCCCACAGCTTCACCTTAGCACCCGTGTAGCTCTCTACACAGGTGCTAATGGTGTTTCCTTTTTTTTCAAAATGAAAAAAAGAAAACATACCTTTCTCTCACCGGCCGACGCCACACAGTGCTGTCAGCCAGGCAGTCCCTCTTCAATGTTGATGACATGAGTCATCAACATTGAAACCAGTCTTCCTGGCTGGCAGCACTATGCAGCGTTGGGCGGCAAGAGAATGGTATGTTTTCTTTCTTTATAACCCCCATTAGCGCCTGTGTAGGGATCTACATGGCTGCTAATGGCGATATGCCACTCAGTGGTGGCCCCATCCTATAGGTAATGGCCCACCACCCTCATTAAGGGACCCTCACTGCTCTCTGGACCTTAATTTAGGTAGCGAGGCATTACCTATGGGGTGGGCCGGCCACCTTGGGGCATATTGTCTCATTACAACCTTCAGGCTATGTCTATAAGAACGGGTATAGTCTGCAGATAGTTTTGAACGCTACATTACAAGGCTAGCAACTGTGAGTAGAGTAGGTCAGCCAATTCCCTCCAAATAATCAAGTAGATTTCTGTACTGCAAACCTCTAAACTACACCATGGGTCTGATTACGACTTGGGGGGTAAGTGGGAAAAGTGGTGATTGTGGAATCCCCACCACTCCTACCACTCTGCTGAATTTAAGGTTAAAGATAATGGGCGCCAATGACCCTGGTGGAATTAGCACCAGTGGAATTACCGTCAAAACTTGGCGGAATTAGCCCAGGTGCAAATTCCGTAAGCGAATTAAAGCTATGAATGAAAATGGTATCGCATTACAAGTGGGACTACCACCAAAATACAGCCAAAGTAAGGTGGTAAATCCTCCAAAAACACAGGTGATGGAAATTAAGCCACCGGAGCACCTAATGGACTCAGGAAGGGTATCCAAGGGCCACACCTTCCCAAACACACCTTCCAATATTATGCTGCCACTAGCAGTTGCAAACCTGGAGATCCAGCACCACCTGGTCTATATTGAGCTGCAGAGGCATGCGCAGCAGCACAGAGCGCAGGTAGCAGAGGCGACGTCATGCAAGGAAAGCAAATCCAGTTACAGTGTATGACTGTCACGTCTGTTGGTTCAGTGATGTGTGAAATGGGGGATTCCCCAAGTGACATTGCCCATTTCCCCCATAGTACATGTGACATCATATAATATAGGGATAGACAACCATAGTGACCCAAACGTGCCTTGAATATTGTAAGATACTGTGGACTAATATGTCATGAACAATTGTCACATTTGCTCCTATTTCTGTAACCAACAATTGCCTTTGCAGGTGATGACACCTGCCTACAATGAAGCACATATAAGGATCAGGCTCTCCATAAATCTCACCTTTGGCCTACTAAAGCGACTGTTTCTGTATCTTTTTTAGACAGGAGTCACCCTAATGTACAAGACACACAAGGTCAGCAAAATAGTTCGGGTGTGTGCCATGTTGCAAAACATGTGCATTTCGGAGACATGTCCCCGTGCTCCTGGATGTCGACGTGTCTCCCATAAAGGATGATGACACACATGTCAGGGATTGGAATGGGAGGTTTTAGTGCAGGAGATTTGGTTAAATGTCAAATCACATTGTTTTTAACGGTTTTGGCTGAAAATATTTGTGGGGGGTGGGTAATTGTGATAATTAAGGTGGAGTGGAGAAATGGGTTTCCAGGGGTTCTCCCCCGCATATATTGATGGCCAAATGGCTTAAAAGAAGAAAAAAACTCAATGGATTTGGCTTGGACCAAATGTCCACGATCACATCACATAGAACCGCCAGCGACCACTTGCCGCCACACAGTGACTGTGAAGATGGTAGGGATGGACATCTCTCGTGCACCAAGAACTGGTTGACAATTTCTTCTCAGTGCATTTGATTACACCTACCTCACACAGTAGTATATACTTTCATTTTAGATGAGTCGCACCCACTCAAACACGACTGTTCTCGCACCTGTTCAAGTGTAAATGTGATTAATATGTATTCAACGAAAAACGCATGCCCTCCCACATCCCTCAATCCTCAAAACACAAGCCCCCCACCTCCCTCAATTCCCAACACCCATGGATCCCCACCCTCATTCCCCAACACATATGCCATCCAACCTCCCTCAATCCCCAACACCCATGCCCTCCCAACAAAACTCAATCCCAAACACACATGCCCTCCCACAGCCCTCGTGCCCGGTATGAGTGCCACATCTATAATAGTATCATTTCTGTGCCCTCTTTGCTAAGCCTGTGAGCATGCCATATTCTATAGAGAGCACCGACAAAGGCTGCCAGTTAGTGAGCTGTCTATGGGTTTGACAGAAGTAGGAGGCCCAGATTCCTGGCCCGGATGTGCTGTAATGTGGGGAGTAGGGTACTGTGCAGGGTTTCTGCACCAGTAGAAACAGCCTTTGTGGAGTATTTTTGTCCACGCCACTTCTCCACACTGCACCCCTTTGCCAATGGGGAAAGAAAACTGCCAAAAATTGAGGCAATAACCCCTGTGAGCACTAAATCTGCAAAATTGTGCAGAGTTCATAAACCACCAAAAGAGCTCCACACCCTACCACATACACAGGCAAAGTGATGTAAAAGCAGGAATCACTGCTGTCATCTGTCACCTGAAACAAGGCCACAGAAGGGCCTAATCCGAAAATGCCCTTAAAATTCAGTCATTTTCCCGGAGAATTAGTGAAAGGAAAGTGTGCTGAAATCATGGATTCTCCAGGCAGTCCGAGGAATCCAGGCATCACTGCCTGACAGCTGCCTAAGGAAATTGACTGTCAAACCCAGTTTAAATGTATTTTCAGGTTCCTGAAAAATTGCAAAATCCACTATTTCAAACCTGTTTGTGGAGGGCTAATTCTTGTAAAATGTTTAAATCCTTTATAAACTGTGATTATATTTTATGTGTGAAATGAAAAGACTTTAATGTCAAAGAGCCCCGTCTGGGGCCAATCCACTATGTAATTAAGATCTGACAGCCTAGCCTGGGAAAACTGACATCTCCGATTGACACTTCCTTGAGAACAGGTAGGCTAATGGCTGTTAAGGGTTCCGCATAATGCCAACAAGCCACACAATGGGGCCGCATTAGACATTTGTCTGCTGGCTGACCAAAGAACAAAGGACTGGCTGCGCACTGACCTCTGCCAGGAGGGACAGGAAGTGGAGGAGGTTTCTCAGTGAACGTCAAAGGACTAGACAGCTGCTGCCTGCAAAGGGGAGGTTACACAGGAGGACTTTGGTGTGAAATCCTTATTTTTGATTAAAGTTTAAAACTCTTTAACTGAGCAACCTAAAAAGGGATCAATCTGAAACTTGGTAGACATTAAACTAATTTCAGCCTTGTTATTTGAAGACATTGATTGTGGCAAAACTATTAATGTTGCAAACTTACAATTGTATGTACACGATCCACTGACAAGCACCCAGAGCTGTATCAAATTAGAAATGATTAATCCAAAGTGTTATGGGTAAAATTGATAAATATAATTGAGTGAATATAAATGTAGACAATCGAATATAAAGTATATGTGTCCAATTTTATGAGGGTACATAATGGTAGAAATGTACATTTGTGCAAGTATGTTTTGGGTAAAAATCCAGGTAGAAGTTCCTAATTCCTGTCATAAGATGACAACTCTGTTCAGGCTGCCAACCAAAACCAAGCACATGCCTGTAGCTACTCACAACCATGGGGGTGTGTTTTGAAGTTCTGCCCATGCCATAAACTTTGTAATGGATAAATATAGGAGTTTCACTACACATAGACATACTGCTTCAGAACCCACCCAGATGTCTACGCAGCATCTTATTGCAGGACCTTTCATCTTGTAGCTGACTCAGAATTCTTTGAAAGATCCACATTTCTTTGCAGAATCCAGACTCTAGAATTGCAAAATTATTGCTAGCCTGACCCAATTGCAAACATCCCAAACTTGAAGGGATTTAATTCTGATTCAGCTTGTCTTGCTACCATTAAGGCTTGCCCACTGAAAAATCGCATCCTGCGATCTACCGTGTCCAGTAACCAGAAGAGGCCCTTCCAAATCCAGGCTGAGGTGGAGTACAAATTGACCAGAACTGTCTTGCTGATCCAATCCGGCTAGATGTGCCCAGCTGTCGGTAGACCAGATCCAATTCATTGATCAGAGCTGACGATCCAATATGATAACTTATTCTGTAGGTATTTATAGGAAGAACAGTGACTCATAATATATTTGCATTGTATCATCCCTATCTCAAACCCACCCCATCTTTAATTTAGAACTCCAGTATTGTTAGAATCCTTCTGGCCCTGATTGTCTCAGCTGTGTTGCAAAACCATAACACCCTAGTGATTCTCAATAACTAAAGTAAATCCCAGGAAGAAGTAGAGTATCCACAACGGGACGGGTTACGCTGATCACGTGACTGTAAGGTCCATATGTGACATTCTCTTTTTCATAGTCATAATATGCATCGGAACATTGTATTTGACCTGTTTTTCTTCAATATCACATAGAAAAAGTTTGCCGCGAATTTGCAATATTCCCAAGCTTACATGTGTCATTTCCCCATTTCAAAGTGTTTTTATTTCATCCCATCCTAATCAAAGTGTGTATTGTTGTTTATATAATAGCTCATGTATGTTAGGACCTGATTAGTGTTGCTTTCCTTAGAATTTCTATCCATTAAGCATATTTGACCATTTGCAGTATTTCACAAAGCCATTTTACCTGTCATTTTCAAAGTGTCATTGGCCAAAATAAGGTTTTCACTCTTGTTTGGGAGGAAGGATTGCTTATAAAGTTTAGACCTGGGCCTCATTACACGGTAAGCGCTAAGGGATTACCGGCACCGGTAAGGTCACCGGTGCCGGTAATCCCTTAGCGCCCTACTACGAGGTCCCTCAGCGGATCCCGTCCTTAACGCCTGGTCTGACCAGCCGTTAAGGACGGGACCCGCTGAGGGACTTCAGAGCTAATAACGGTACCGCAAATTGCAGTACCGTTATTAGCTCCTTCCCCATTCCCATTGAACCCTAATGGGGCTCAAATGGGAATGGGGAATGGTATTTGGAATGGGGATTTACCGGATCCTCCAGGGTTGGAATGACCCGGTAAGTCCCCATACTGCCTACTCGGACCCGGTATGTGGTAAGGGAGTAGCTATGCCGCTAATAGCGGCATGGCTACCTCCTACCATGTAATGAGGCCCCTTGCCTTTTACTCCTGAATACCTGCTGATTACTCACATTGGGGTAAGATTTCTCCTTTGTATTTAAACAAAACTTTGCAGGGGAAATCTTAACCTAAACGCTATCTGTCCACAACACAAAACTGTTCTTTTCCTGTGTTTTTATTCTGCATCATTATAAGTGAATTCAATTCCTTTGCTTATTTTTGAATTGTATTGTCACCCTTTGGGTGATTGCTGCCCCATATATATATCTATAGTAAACCTAAGTGTGATTTGAATATTAAATAAATAACTACAAATTTACCCTTACAAACTAGCCTGATTCCTGGTTCAGTGTGACCTGGGAGGTATTTTGAGAAGGGTGTGATATGAGTGGTATATCAATCAGAATATTGATCTTATAGACAAAAAAAAAATAAGGGTTTCATTTTAGCACTACATGCTAGGCGAGACTTGGGTGTGTGCCTGATTGAAATCCCTTACAGCTTGGGGGTTCATGCCGCGATTCTGAATTGAAATACCACCCGTGACAGTCTAACACAGCATAATAGCCTGCAGGGTACAGACACCTTGCTGGGTTGGCATACTGTGCTACACTGTACAAGCATCCCTCAAAGAAATACTCAAAATAATTGGGCTTGTTTGCAAAAGTAAATTAACCCTGAAATAATCCATAAGGAAATTGATATTTCTGAGATGGCGACCCCAGTGGATTTTAATATTGCTAGGGAACACTTCCTGTACAAACTGTTTGTCAGGGGTGAGTGGTGGCCAGAACAGGATGAACAGGTATGGCTGCAGAAAATAATAGAACAAGTCATTGCAATAGACATGTATAAATGACAGGACAAGGTTCCATTACATAAAGCGCTTAGCGAACTGTACATGGCCCCAAAAATAAAAGAGAAGCAGTCTAAGAGAAACTAATCTGGACTCTGCAGAGCAAAAGCTCCAGAAGAGCCAAGAATCAGAAACAGAGGGTAGGCAATATATCACCAAACTAAAAGAAGATCTGGTTCTCTTCCAGCAAGAGAATGCAGAACAAAATACTCAAGTACAGACACTGCAAAAAGAATGTCAGGAAAGGCTTGACTCTTTACAACAGAGTCAACAGAAACTGGTGCAACAATTAACTTTTAATAGAGTTTGCGCAGAACAGGTGGTCATCATACAGGACCAGATAGACAAATTAAAAGCAGAAAACAATAAATTAATTATTACAGACATCCACTCTCAAGAGGAATTTGATGAGGAGCGCAAGACATTTAGTGGGACACTCTAACTCAGGAGAGGGACGCTTTAGGCCAGGAAGTCTGACAATTAAAAACTAAGTTAGAGGAAAGAAATCTGGCCCTTCAGGAGTGTAGTGAAGTTAAAACAGAATATGAGAAGCTACTAGAGCACAGCAGGTGGGTGGAGGATGCTCTGGCAAAGAACACCCAGACCAATAATGACAAAACTCAGGAGGTGAGTCTCCTGTAGCATAAATTGGCCCAGTATTCCCAATCCAGGCAGGAAGCACAGAGAGACAATGAAGGTCTCTGTGAAAAGAATTACAGGCTCCACAAATAGATAGCCATGCAAGAACAAATCATTGAGACAAGTAAGGCCTTAATAGAGGAAGAAAAGTGTCAGAATTTTCGTGTCACCAGGGTAAAGGGGCTGAAAGAGATGAGGTAGGAAGGGACAGAAAAAACCCTGAGCATAACCTCAGGACCCCTGTCATCAGGGACTTTAATCCCTTCAGTTCCATGGACTCTGCCACCGTCATGTCCACTGGCTCATATGAACCAAGGGCCACGGGGATGATAGACTTCAGCAGAATGGGATATACGGGACTGATAGATCAGCGTCTCCAAGAAATGGATGAGCGGGCATCGCTGTACAGATTCCCAAATGTTAGGGCTAGCCTCTCTGATCAGGAAGACTCAAATGAGGGGAGAATCAGAGAATTGGATCCTCAATAATACTGCCTACCAAAGGATCAGTCTGTAAAATGTGCTGGGGAACTCCATGAAACTGGGCCCACCAAGAGTATCTTAATAACCTCTTCCCAACTAGGGCAGTGGGGTGGGGGGGTACTCAGTCATTCCTAGGAGCAAGGGAGAGTCAGAAGACTCTTCTGAGCACCACAGCTCTCAAGAGACTAGGCCCCCACATTCTGCAAGCCATTCCCAAGCTCGCAGAATCAGGTAGAGCCTAGAGGATCAGATAGCCACCTCCTGTATCAGTGCCTCTGAGTCAGAGGATGAGTGGACTCATGTGACTAAGGCTAAAAAGGCCAACAAAATTAAGAGGGCCCTACTGAAAGATCCCCTGAAACAAATCAAGGCCATTAGGAGTGTCATAACTCCCTATGATAAAAATGCCAAACATTCAGTTTGGGAGCACCTCGAGTTATATGAGCAAATGATGGCTACTTTCCATTTGAAAGATAGCCAGAGTTGCATTCAATGTCAAGTGGACATTTTCCCCTGAATACACCAGCTTCTTTGCGGCGCTGGAGGATCAAAACCACTCAAGATGGTCCACCTATAGGGCGGCCATCTTAAAGCATTTCTCCATACATAGGAACCCTCAAGAGGCCCGCAAGGCGGCCTACAATCTGCAATGTGGATAAGACCAGGCCCCACAAGAATTTGTACAAGAGTTAAAAGGCGCCTTTGCGCAGACCACCAGGAGGGTGCGCACAGACAGTAGGGAGTTCATTAATACCTTATTTCATGCACTCCCTAAATACATCATGACCCAGCTGGTGAGGGACTTTCATGAGAAGACATCACTAGACTAGGTCATTGAACAGGCAACTCACATTTATGAAGTGCAGAAACCAGTAGAGAATACAAGTACAAATAAAAACCCCAAACCAACCAACACCCCTGCTGCTGGTAAGGTGGTGGAGGTGAAGGTTGCCCCCATTTTAGATCCGGAGATGGGGTGCCTAAAAATATTCCTGTGCAAAATACTCCTAACCAAAGACCCAGAAGGCCCTTGGGCCAATCCCAAACAGGTATTCAGGGAGGTAATCCCACACATGGGACCCCTAACTCCCCTGACTATATCAGCCCCCGTTACAAGGGCAACCGACCAATCCTGGGGTATGTGTGGACTCCCCCAGCCCAAGGCGGGGATCCAACCAGGTAGCTGCCAACCTAGGAAATGTCCCTCCTAACTTTCCCCAGGAGGGCAGTAATCCCCCAAATGCCGGATTGAGCTTCTTTCCCCGGTACCTGCCAAACATCAAACCCCAAAACAACCCTTCTTTCTTTCTCCACTTTCCTGAGCCCAGACAGCCCAATCCGGGAGAGGGGAGGCCAAGGGCGGAGGGGTACCCAAACTATCCCAACCAAGGGTATTATGGGAGAAGGGATAGTTACCCTTCCCGTGATCAACCTGAGACCAGAGACCCCAGTACCAGCCAGAGCGGGTGTCCCAACTGGAGTGCCTGGTCCAGAACTTGTCACAGGATCTGGGTCGAATGTTGAGGGCTCAGCAGAACCCTCAGATGAACATGATGCCCAGAACCCCTCAAATCAAGGGTCTGGTACTCCAGAGCAATGACGGGAGAGAACACTGACAACCCACCGCTTCCAAAGGAGGAGGCACAGGGGGAACAGGGGTGTCAAGACTTAGAGGAAGCCAGGCTCGGACTGGCGGCCTCGGCCCATCGGCCACTGGCCGATACGATCTGAGGACCTGGGCTGGTTTTTGAGCCGGACCTGGGCCGGTTTTTTGAGCCCTGGGGCGTTTTTTTTTAAAACATTTTTTATTAATGTAATTATTAAATACTCTGAGCGAGTCAGCGAGAGCTCAGAGCAGGGCCCTGGGCCTCTCCCTGCTGTTTCTGCGAGTCGCCTCGCCTCTGGCGGCCAGGCTCGGACTGGCGGCCTCGGCCCATCGGCCACTGGCCGATACGATCTGAGGACCTGGGCTGGTTTTTTGAGCCGGACCTGGGCCGGTTTTTTGAGCCCTGGGGCGTTTTTTTTTTTTTTTTTAAATTTTTTATTAATGTAATTATTAAATACTCTGAGCGAGTCAGCGAGAGCTCAGAGCAGGGCCCTGGGCCTCTCCCTGCTGTTTCTGCGAGTCGCCTCGCCTCTGGCGGCTGCCTCACAGCTGTCAGAGGAAGCACTATGGCGCACTCTGCAACAGGGGGGCGGGCAGGGCTGTCACGCTGTGCCTGTACAGCATTGCATAATTATTCATCAAAGCAAGGTAACACTTGTTACCTTGCTTTGATAAATCATTTGCATGCATGCATGCATTAATGCATCTGCATTCATCATGCATTATGTGCATGATTAGAGGCTCAGAGCTGCTGCTCAGCCCGCCCTCAGCTCAGAGGGCCGCGCCGCCGTGGCGGCCGTGCAGCCACTACACTGGTGCTGAGTGCTCGCCTCGGGCCCGGGCCGCCCCGGCTCGCTCTGAAGTGCCTCCCGGCACCTTATCAAAACATGTTGCTTTCAACTTTGCAGGAAGTAGCAGCAACAAATGTGTTGCCCTCCTTTGTAAAGTTGAAAGCAACTTGTTACTTGTGCCTGGGGGGCTGGGCAGGGCCCTGGGAATGGGGGTGCAGCTCAGGCCGCGCGCGCAGACTCAGCGTCGCCGCAGTGACATGACTTTCTAAGAGAGAGGATAGAGTTGGGCCTCCTCCAAACCTTGGGAATGATGATTTTGGGCTTGGCCACAGTGACACCGGCAGCAGGCAGCAAGCAGCAGCCAGCCCAGTCACGGTCAGTGGGTCACGGACTGACAACACAACACAGCAGCAGCAGCAGACTGACCACCTGTCCTGAGAGCTGACCCAGGCTCAGAGTAAGACTCGACTGGAGACCGAAGTTCTTCTAACTGGACACACACACTGGACCCGAGGTAAGACATGCCATGCCAGATGCAGCCAGCCACAAATGCCTACTGTCATGTTTAACCCGTGTTACTCAGTACGTTTCCCTACGGGAGGAGTATAGAGAGAGAGAGTGGATTGATCAGCGTTTGTAGAGGGAGATAAGGGTGTAATGCAGAGTGTTCATATGGGGCCTTGTAGAGGCGTATTGCAATGGGTCTACAGGAGGCCTCGTATAGAGGTCTGAATGGGGGATAGTGCAGGACATGTGTTTAAAGGTTGCTGCTGATACAAAGGACTTCCATGCCAGGGGTGGGGGGGCTTCAGGGCACTAACCTTCTGCTAATGGAGGAGGGAACACAACATCCCCAGAGATGAAATATGTTATCTGAGTGGAGCAGAGCGGAGGTAATTTACCATTGTAAATTGTGCCTCCACCTGCAATGTAAGGGGCTTGCAGGCGCTGTGTAATTACTAAGAGAGAGGCAATTACTTTATTTGCAACCAAACTACACAGAGATAATAAGCTGGTGTACTGTGTGTGAGTATTCAGTTGGTTTTATTTATAAATATGCAATATGGGTCTCTTGGGTCCCCCGGCACACAGTCTTGTTTTGGGCCTGTGCCTGCTTGACTCTTACCCTCTTTCCCCAGCCACGATACTTCCGAATGTGAATATGACAAGACTGTGAACATCTATTCCATCCATCTCCACTTTATTACTTCTGTAGTGGTGCCACAGAGTGATGGCCTCAGGTTTACCATAAATCAATCTGTACCGGTGTAGCATTTCTTTTTCTCAGCATTTATAAACAATGTACCCTTATACCTCCAGTGTGCATAATGTGGGAGTACTAGATTGTTTTTCCTCTACACCTCTACACCTTATCTGTCTTTCCCAAGGGATTGCTGTGGGGCTCGGGGAGTCCGGACCCTGCTGCTGAAGGGCTCTGCAGGGCAAGCGCTCTCTACCCCCAGTATGGTGCTGGTGAAGTAATGTGAGGAGGTAGGAGTCTGGTGGCAAATGCATGCTGAGCGGGAAGCCGCTCGGCCCTGTATTGAAGTGTTCACCTGGTGGCGCACTCTGTGACATTGCACGAGCCCTGGGCACAGGGCCGGGCTCACGTCACGTTACAACGTGGATGAAAACCATGACATTTTGGTTCTGCACCCTATACGCTGCTAAACTACGCCAGGCAAGAGACCTATAGGGCACTTCTCTGTATGCGCCATTGCAGTGCCTATATTGCAGCATAACACTTGTCGAGAGTGCATATGGGGGACTCCTATATGTGCAGCACTACTGCACTCACTTCACAGCTTAGTCAGCCCTTCTTACACGGCACACTCTAAAATATGCGGCATTACGACGCTCAAATTGCAGCACAATATTGTTTTGGCGCAAGCACTGTGGCACTCTTGAATGTGTTATTGAAGTGCCCACCTGCATCACAGTCCTTACAAGTGCTGTTTCACTGGTTCAGCACCTGTGGGGCACTCAAGCAGCATGTTGTTAGAATAGCCTCCTGTTTCGGGGCGATTTGCACAAGTAGCGTAACGTTCGTTCGATTATGGAGTCACTCGTGGGTGGTGGAAGCCGGATTTGATGCCAGTCAATAAGAGTTTTTTTTTGCAAGGTATGGGCTGGCATTCAGGGAGTTATGTACTGGGATGCATTACAGTGCAGTGCAGTCTTGTGATCCTCATCCTGGGCTGGGCAAATAATTGCACAGAGAGCCTGGTTGGTACTAGTTGGGTGTAACCTAGGAGACTGCGAGACAGCTCCGCTCCCCAGTGACTAGGTTTGCGGATGTGTGCTCTGACTGCTTTTGATTTCCACATGAAATTCATACAGTAGTAATACACAGTACGGACTCACGAGGGCCTGCAGTCTTAGATTGCTGCCCAACTGCCACTGATAAAACATGTCGATTTTTCAGAAATTCTTCATGCCATGTATATTAGCTAACAAAAACAATTCCATCCCAGACCCAGTGAGTGTGGGGGATGGGAACAGTAGCAGATCATATGTGCTATTTAGAATAATGCACAGTGAGGTGCATGTACATACTATTCCCAGAGGAAGTGAAGCCCAGTCCTACAACCGTGGCACCCAGAGGCAGGGGGGTTGTAACCTGTGGCTCCCCAGATATTTTTGACAATGGCTCCCATAATCCCTCACCATTGTCTAAATGGCCTTTGGGTGATGGGAGTTGCAGTCCAAAACCACTGGAGAGCCAAATGTAGGGTTGCTGATACTGACAGGGACTGATTACTGATGGAGTCTCAACATGATATGATGATAACACATGATATGGCATTTATAAGTGTTTCTAGGTGCGACAAGACAAGGAGGGGGAAACTGAGGGAGGACAAAACAATGATGTTAATAGGCCCTGTGATATTCAGATCGCGCAAGTGCAGGGAGGTGGAAGGGTAGAAGTTCTGAGCAAGGGGTGGAGGGAGAAGTGCAGGTAACTCAAAAGTGCAGCCAGCGGGTGGCTCAGTGCACGTAAATCAAGTGCGTGCAGCCAACAAGAATTCCGAACAGGTCCAGTTCCCATTTGATGGCACAGTACCAGCATTACTAATTTCAGCTAGCTTCATTCGCTTTTCTTAGTCTGGTCTTGTCACATTATGCATGAGCAACGGGAATGAACCCTTCACACTGGGGATGTTAAGAAAGGTCAATGTTTTATTACATACAAGATAGGAGTTGTTCCAGTACATAGTACTGCTTATTAAATGCAACTCTATTTTCATTACTGGTGGCAATGAGTAGACATGCTTTGAGTTTGGTTCAGCAAAATAAGTATTAAGCTATGTGATGATGATGTTTTTTAAAAAAAGAACAAAAGGAATGTTATCACTTTTTCAAGTGTTTACCACTTTTTACAAGTGTTTACACAAAACATAACATGCAACAGTCACATGAACCCTCCATAAGTAGCATTTTCTATAAAGTCGTGAATTGACGCGATTCACGGATGATGGTTTGAGGGCTACTTTTGATTAGGCGAGGGGTGTGCCACTTTTTGAGGCGAGGGGTGGGCCACTTTTTTTTGGGTGTCCGGGCCTATCTCTTGTCCCAGTCCGACCCTGGAGGAAGCTTCCTTCCCCACTACTGAAAAGCCCCTGGAAACCCAGGAAATGGAACCAGAATCTCCTGCCCCCGAAAGTCTAAGGAACAGAGGGCGGGTAGGAGAAATAAAGGGCCTAAAAAGACCCATTTTGTGGAGGAGGTTAGAATCTTCCAATTTCAAGGAGAGGGGTCCTCAGACTGGGAAAATTATCTTCTCCTTCAGGGATGGGGGAAATGAGATCCTAATCAAAACTGGGTAAATGTGGGGACTGAGTTAAAACCGCACTACATCATTGAACCCCAGAATGAAAAGACAGAAAATCACCTTGCCCAAACCAATTCTGGTGACTGCCTTCAGACAGGGGGTGCGGGCAGCCCAGAATCAGAATCAGGGGAGCTCAAAACTTCCCCAATATCCAACTGTCACGGTTTTCTTACAGGTTCCCAATCTCCCAAACAGGATCCTGCCCAAATGACCCCTCTGTCAGACTCAAGAGTAAAGAAATTAACCCACCAATTGGCCCAAAATGCACATTATCTTTGTCCCCTTGAGGAGAAGGAGGGAACATTTTATGCCCCGGTCCAAATACAGGGACAATGCACATTTTTTGCACTGGTGGACACTAGATCCCAAAACACCCTTCTGTCCAAAAGGGCCTTTGATCAGCTGAATTCAGGAAGGGGGAGAGAAACCAGATCCCTCTCACCCCTCTTCCTGGACAACTTCAGAACTTCGATGGGAATTAAATTCCTGTCGAAGGGACTGCGGATTTAGACATTAAAATTGGGTGACACAAGGTGAAACACCCAGTCATAGTTGTGGCTCCAGAGGGCACACCATGTTTACTAGTGAATGACATCCTGAGTAGATTGTCTACCCTCATAGATTGAGTAAACAAGGTCCTCTGGACCCAGACTAACCGACCAATAATATTAAAACATACTGTCAACCATGTTAGTTTAAATGGCACATGCCACATGGTTGAACAAAAACCTGACCAAATTGAATTCCATTTTCAAAACAACCACATCCCTGACGTGACAGTAATTGCAGTAGGACAACAAACTGGTGATGGGAAGTCCTCTCTATTTCTGAAAATCAACCTTCCTTCCAGTCTCAAGTGCCATTCCACACTGGAAGGAAATACTCTGAAATGCTATACCAATTCACAATCAGAAATCCCACTTCTATAGTCCAAAATAATGAGAAACCAGCTCAAAGCTTGGCTGACATTCAGAAAATTGGAATACAGTTGTTCATCCCTATTCAGTTAAATGGGGGGAAGGACTATGTTTTCCATAGATTTAGGTAATGAACTGATAGGACCAATCCCCAATGACTGTCTTGACAGCGATAGCGACACCAGACAGGATCATCACCCGGCATGGGGGGAATTTCCTGGTGTACTCTTCCTGCCCTTATGGTAAGGAAGAGGCGACCTGTGACTTCAGGAGGGGTGAGGTGATCTTTCAAGTACATCAGGACTGCCATCCCCACCTGAAGCCATCAGTCCTAGTCAGTACCTTAACCAGGGAATTCTCCACCAAGCTGGAGGAGGCAGCTGAGATAGTCAAACCAGAAGTCTTTCTGGGCTTCAGGTAGAAGGTTGAAGATAGGGTCAACCTAGCTGATGCCTGTGAGACTCTGGAGCAAAAGCAAAAAAATTGTTAGATTTTCAAGATCTCTTGAGTGGACTCATATGACTGTGGTGGTTACCAGACATTTGGTCGAAAAAAATTGGTCGACCAGACAAATGGTCGAACCAATTTGGTCGAAAACCAAATGGTCGAAATTTTTATTTTTTTATTTTCACCACTTTTTTTGTAAAAAACGAAAACCTGAAAAATAAATATATAACTAAAAAAAAAATTAGACCATTTGGTTTTCGACCAAATTGCCTCGACCAAATGTCATTCGACCAGTTTTAGGTCGACCAAATGTCTGGACACCGACTGTGGTCACACCGAAATCCATACAACAACAATTGCCACGGACCCTGGCATGACTCCAGTGTTTGTGAAGCAATATCGCTTGCCTCGCTTGCCTCTCGCATCCATGGAGTCCCTTTACAGAAATAATTAAGAAATAATTTAGAACCTTGAGTCCCGTGGGATAATTCGTCAAGTCCACAGCACCTTCAATAATCCGGTGCTGGGGATTTTTTACCCAAACAGCCAGTCGAGACTCTGTGCTGACCTAAGGGAAATAAACAAATGGGTCCACACTTCCCGATGGCCTCTTCCCTGCATTGACCAACGGCTGGCCTAGATCCAGGTGTCAAAGATATACACTGCCATTGACCAATAGGTACTGGACTGTACCTGTCAGTAGGGAGGACCAATACAAGCTAGCCTTTACCTTTGGGGTGCAGCAGTACACTTGGACCTGGACTCCCTTTGGATACATCAACTCCAGCAATGAATTTAATATCTTTTTGCATAAGGCCATGCCAAACTTGGGTGAAAGGGGTAACTTGGCCTATGTAGATGATGTTCTAATCAAAATCTCAACTGTGGAGGAACACATAGCGGAGATCCATTATGTTCTGACACAGTTAACGGCTGCTGGAGCAAAACTCTCTTTCCAAAAAGCACAGTGGTGCAGGACCCATGTCAACTTCTTGGGGCATGAGATAACCCCTGAGGGCCTCTATCCCCTTTAAAAGAACGTAGAAGCACTCCAGAAACGAAAAGACCCCACAACTCTGCGTGAGCTAAGGAGCCTCCTTTAACTGATTAATTACAGCAGAATGTTAATTGAGGATTACGCAGAGATCACAAGACCCCTGATCCATCTGTTGAAGAGGGGGGTCAAGTAGGACTGGGGTCCAGAACAAGCCGAGGCAGTAAGACAACTCAAAAGAAGCCTCTCACAAGTGCCTTGCTTAGCTTACCCTGACAAAAACAAGGAGTTCTTCTTGGAGAAAGGGTTCTCAAATACATGTTTGACTGCAGCATTATACCAAAAGCATGACAAAGTCAATAAAGTAATCTCCTATGCGAGTAAGACTTTATCCTCTGTGGAGGAAAAATTCAACGACTGTGAGAAGGCACTCCTGGCAACGGTGTGGGCATTGTAGAATTACCGCCCGTTTATCCAGGGGGAACACATCATAGTGGAGACTTCACACCAGCCTCTGCAATATCTTCAAAGTGACAGAATCCATCCGGAAATGTGAGTAATTCTTGAATTACTTCCTGGATTCTGTCAATGCAAGGCTTAAGAAGAGTCCCCTCGCGCAAGGTCTGGCTGACTTGCATGGTTGTGCCAGAGAAAAATGTCTCGAGGACGAAAGTCTTAAAATCAAGGACAACATGGAGGCGTACCTTAATACCCCACCGAAGGTCTATGTAGAAGACAAGTGTGAGGGAATGCCCACTGTCTATGTGGATGGGTGCTCCTACCATGTTGACAACAATGGGGAAAAGGAACTTGTGGCCAGTGTGGGTAATGCATGGGTGAATGATGCCCCAGAACCCTCCGCTGGGTACAAAATCAGTCCCCGTAGTAGTCAAGTGGCAGAGCTGATGGCTATGCATCAAGCCATCCTCACTGCTGTCCAACACCAACTCCACGAACTGGTCATAATCAATGATTCAAATAATGTCCGGAACAGGTTTGTGGAGCACCTAGTTAATTGGAAAACCAGAGGCATGCAATGTGCTAACAATAAACCAATAAAACATGAACAACTAATACAGAATATTGATGATCTGGTCACCTCGAATGGGATGACCATCTACTGGAAAAAGATCAAGGGTCATTCTAAAGTAGAGGGACCAGACAAAACTGGAAATGACTTAGCTGATCAGCTGGCCAAAACCAGAGCCATCCAAGGGGATCTACTTGAGATCAAGTCCCTGTTGGTGGAAATCCAGGTCACTGCTATCAGACCCAGACAAATGCTCTCAATGAACTCTCAACTGCCCAGTGGAGTAAGGAGACCCCAGATTCTGATTTGATTACGGCTCAAAAAGGGGATCCAATAATTGGTAAATTGTACCAACACATTGAGGACTCTGAGAGCATTCCCCTGACGTTGACAGATTGCATTGGGAAAGAGGACCTCAGAGCTCTGATGAAATGTCCAAAAATGTTCTGAATCCAAGATGGTTTGTTGGTGAGGAGATCCATATCTGGCCATTACCAGTGGGCGGTCCCTACCTCATTCCGAAGCCTGATGCTAAGTCACGCCCATGATGCAGTCACAGCCGGTCATCGGGGGTTTCATACGACCTTAGAAATCTTGTGAGAGGTTGCATGCTGGCCACACATGGGGCAGAACTTTGACCAATACTTCAAGGGGTGTCTTGTGTGTGCACAGTTTCAGCCAACATCACTCACACACTGTGCTCCCCACGAAAAGAGGGGGATGACACTGCCTTGGTCAGATTTGCAAGTCAATTTTATCAGGCCCGTGATTTGCTCCTCTAGAAGGAAAAAGTACATGTTGATCATAACATGCTTGTTTACTAAATGGGTGGAATGTCTCCCTGCCCCAAATTGCAAGGCAGAAACAGCAGCTGCCCTGATCATCAATCACATCTTCTCGCGTTTGTACGCCAAAGGATTGAATCAGACTGAGGTAGCCACTTCACTAGCGAAGTGATGACAATGATGTGGGAGATACTTGGGGTCAAAAGGAAACTACACATTGCCTACTGGCCTTCCTCTAGTGGTGGAGTAGAGAGGTACAATAGAACTATTGTGAGCATATTAAAAAGGTTTGTGGCAGACTCTGGACCAAGTTCAGATATTCAATTACCCCTTGTCCTGATGGCCATCAGATCTACCCCTTCCTCTGCAACAAAAATATCTCCATTTGAGCTGATGATGGATGAAGGATGGTGCTACCCCAGCATCTGCTCTACAGAACCCAAAAGCAGACATTTATGAATGCCCCCACAACTCATGAGTATGCTCAGCGGAATCTAGAGAGATCTGCAGAAAATATAAAGACCCACTATGACCTTAAGACAACTAAAAAGGAATATCAAGTAGGAGACTGGGTCTACTTGTACAATTTCCAAAGGAACCAAGCCAAAGACCGCAAATTCCTCCCAAGTTGGCGGGGTCCTTTTGAAATTGTGGACAGAATCTTACCAGTCGCCTAGAAAATCTGCATCCCCAAGGGCAGTTTGACAGATGGGAAAGACAAGTGGGTCCACATAAAACAGCTAAAAAGTGGCCATCCCAGGCATACTTTGCGGCAAATAGAGGAGCCTATCGGAAACCCACAGGGGAAAATCCAGAGACATAAAAGAATTATTAAATGTTCATGGAGTACATACAAGGAAAGAGTGTTAAGACCAGCATTCATCATAGGCAGGGAATATTGTAAATTGTATTCAATGCATGCATCTGCCCCACTACACCCTCGGGGAGTAGTAGTGGGGAACTTTGCATAACCATGCTATGTTCTGTTTTCTAGCATTGGAATTAAAAACCACCTAATCACCAAGGAGGACTCCTCGGGGCCCGGAAAGGAAAAAGAATCAAGAGCACGGAGTGTCGCTCCCCACTTCCAACCAGAACTAGCAAGGAGAGCGTGGCGTATCTATTGCTGATGGGAAAGGGAAAAGCAACCAGATTTTTTCACATGGACCGAAAGAAAAATAATACCACTTGCCTAACTCCCCCATGATTGGATGTCACGATGGAGTCAGTGGGGGTATGTGGAGTATTTTTATCCATGCCACTGCGCCTCACTGCACCCCTTTGTCAATGGGGAAAGAAAACTGCCAAAAATGGAGGCAATAACCCCTGTGAGCACTAAATCTGCAAAATTGTGCAGAGTTCATAAACCACCAAAAGAGCTGCACGGCCTGCCACATATACGTCATCTGTCACCTAAAACAAGGCCACAGAAGGGCCTAATCCGAAAATGCCCTTAAAAATTCAGTAACTTTCCCAGAGAATTATGGAATGGAAAGTGTGCTGAAATCATGGATTCTCCTGGCAGTCAGAGGAATCCAGGCATCACTGCCTGACAGCTGCCTAAGGAAATTGGCTGTCAAACTCAGTTAGAAGTATTTTCTGTTTCCTGAACAATTGCAAAATCCACTATTTCAAGCATGTTTGTGAAGGGCAAATTCTTTTAAAATGTTTAAATCCTTTATAAACTGTGCTTATATGTTATATTTGAAATGAAAAGACTTTAATGTCAAGGAGCCCAGTCTGGGGCCAATCCACTATGTAATTCAGATCTGACAGCCTGGCCTGGGAAAACTGACATCTCCGATTGACACTTCCTTGAGAACAGGAAGGCTAATGGCTGTTAATGGTTCCTGCATAATGCCAACAAGCCACACAATGGGGCCGTATTAGACATTCGTCTGCTGGCTGACCAAAGAACAAAAAAATGGCTGAGCATTGACCTCTGCCAGCAGGGGCAGGAAGTGGAGGAGGTTTTGCAGCAAAAGTCAAAGGACTGGACAGCTGCTGCCTGAAAAGGGGAGGTCACACAGGAGGACTTTGGTGTGAAATCCTTATTTTTGATTAAAGTTTAAAACTCTTTAACTGAGAAACCTAAAAAGGGATAAATCTGAAACTTTGTAGATATTCAACTAATTTCAGCCTAATTTCAGCAAAGTGTCATTTGCCAAAATAAGATTTTCACTCTTGTTTGGGAGGGCAGATTGCCTATAAACTTTAGAACTTGTCTTTTACTCCTAAATACCTGCTGATTACTCACATTTGGGTGGGATTCCTCCTTTGTATTTAAACAAAACTTTGCAGGGGATATCTTAACCTAACCGCTATCTGTGCACAACACAAAACTGTTCTTTTCCTGTGTTTCTATTCTGCATCATTATAAGTGAATTCAATTGCTTTGCTTATTTTTGAATTGTATTGTCACCGTTTGGGTAATTGCTGGCCACATATATATATATATATATAGTAAACCTATGTGTGATTTGAATATTAAATAAATAACTAAATATTTACCCATACAAATTAGCCTGATTCCTGGTTCAGTGTGATCTGGGGGGGTGTTTTGAGAAGGGTGTGATATGAGTGGTATATCATTCAGAATATTGAACTTTTAGACACAAATAAAATAAGGGTTTCATTTGAGCACTACATGCTAAGCGAGACTTCGGTGTGTGCCTGATTGAAATCCCTTACACCTTTGTTAGCTCTCTGACCCTCTATCCCACTACAGTATTAGCTACAGTTGCCACAAACAGGTGGCGGCACTGCCAATCCATGGCCTTTGCAATTCTGCGAGATGAACCCTACACAGAATACCTGATCATTTCTCGATCGTGTTGAGCCTCCTCCATATCCCTTCCAAGGAATGCTGAAGCACACTCTCAGGGATGTGTAAAGGGCTGGGGCTGTCACTAAGGGACCTGTCCCCTGTCCCACCTGCATCCATTCATCCAATGCCATCTTAATTGGTCCCAATGTCAGAATCTTCATGCTGGTGGCATTGGATCAGTGACACAGGTGACGAGGAGGATTCAGGGGCCAGAAGAATGGTTGCATTTGTCACCTCATTGGTGGCCATGGTGGCATGGGAGTCAGCATGTGCCTCTACAGGGGCAGGAAGTGTAGTTGACTTGAGAGCAGATGTGGGTGCCACATTGACAGCTGTGCCGGTTGTACTGGTGGCATGTGATGGGCCAGCATTGGCATCAGCGTCAAAATTGGTGGGGTCGTGGCTGCACTTGGTGTGATGGTGGCAGTGTAGCTGTTGTATGCAGCTGGGATGCGGCTGTTGCTTGTGCCAGATGTTTTTTCCTGGTGTCTTCTTGCATGTACCATGGCTGCAGGGTGCAGGGGTGAGGCAGAGGTGATTGTGCCTATGGAAGTGCCCCCATGTGCACTCAGGTCTCCTTGGGTGGACTGTGTACCTGTTAGGTGATGAAGATATGCAGTCAGTTATCATGCAGACTTGTGCATGGCATTGCAAGACACTCATGTACTATGATGGGTGCCAACCAAAGCTCTTGGGGTTATGGTAGGTTTAGGTACTGTAGGATATACAGCGTACTACTGCAGAATATGTACTCTAAGGCACACACACTTTGCAGGATGTGAGGGTGGATTTTCATGTGAGGTGTGATGTCTCATTTGTGGATTGTTGAGAGGGGTCAATATGGGACATGGGCAGGGTAGTTTGTTGGGTTGCTTACACTGCCCCTGCAAGATGGGGTGAAATGGGGACTTTCTCCGCCATATGAGCAGACCCTCATTGGCATTTACATGTGTCAGGCCAGTATTTGGTGTTGGTGTTTCCAGTGTGGGTTGATTGGCTTTTGGGTGTTTCAGGGATGGATGTGGGCATATGGCCATGGTCTTCCCTGATGGGTGTGTCTAATGATTGCATGGGCTCATATGTCCATTCATGATAAGGTATGTTTCTATTTTCACAGTCATGTGGACATGGTGTCCCACATTGGATTGCACATGCATGTTGTTGCCATTCCATTGGTCACATTGCCATTTAGTAGGCCATAGGTCTGGAGATTGTGCCCATCTCATTACGCAGCCAGCCAAATGCATGGGAGAGCAATTCAGGTCATGTATTGTCATTGGAGAAGTGACATTCATACTCATCAAACTCAGGTTGATTGGATGTTCCTGCTTCAGCTCCACCTACACCTTCAATGCCTTTAATATGGAGGAGGATGCTAGCCTTTTTTTTCACATGGCATGAAGTTGAGTGGCTCCACTGGGCCGCATCCTGTGGCAGCTGTCTCCCGCTGGTGGATGGATAACAGGCTGCAGCCATGGCCTGGAGGTCATTCTATTGCTTCCCGAAGTCCTCGTTGTCACTGCCAACTTCCACCCCCTGATCCCTCACCTGCAAGGACCTACAGCTTGCCTTTCTCCTGAGACATTTGTGCCACAAGTTATGCCATCCGATGGCAACGGGATATTTGTGATTGGGGTGGAATGTATTTTTAAAGATGGCCACTGCTGAACTTCCAATTTGCGGCATGATGTTTTTTCCACTATGTGCTAATTCCACTGGAGGAATGAGTGTTCAGTAATTCCTCCAATTTTCCAATGGTTACTTTAAGTTAGCTGAAAATTGTTGGATCTACCGTTCGTATTTGCTTGTGGGCAGTAATTCGGCAGACGAAAATACTGTTACTGCGGATGGTTTGTGCATGCATCAGTCGACCTGTAATTTAACACTAATTCCTCCGACCACCACAGCGATAACTGTTATTCTTTGTGGAGTAATTACAGCTGAACTTACTGCCCAAATTGTAATGATTCCCCATAGATCTTTAAGAGCGACATGGGCTATGAAAGCTTTATACACCTCACCCACAGTCCATATCAGGAGCTTTGAGTCTGTACACTTCGTTAAACGCCCTCACTGTGCTCTGGCCTATAAAACAGTCTTCAGGGTCCATAACCCCAGGTACGGCCCTCCAGCTGGATCTATGAAGCTTACTTAGAACATACTGAGAATGGCAGTCCTATTGCAGATAATGCACTGACAAAGGGCAATACCAGCTGCTATAGGTCCCTTGTCCCAACATTCCAATGTTTCTCCTTCGTCTCCTGGTTTTAAACAGAACAATCTACCCACAATGTGTGGAATGTTTTGATTGTAATAATGCCCTCCTACTCGGACCATTACAAGGTGATAATATAATAACAATACCTATTTCTTACATAGCACTACACAGCCATGTGTCTCAGAGAACTGATAGCCTTCACTGTGCACTTCACACACCTTCGCTATTCAACACTCAATTTATGTGCCTCCACTTTGTCTGATGTGGGGTTTCTACAGCGGATCAACAAAGAAACCATTACACGATAGTTGAATGGACACTCTGAACATAGGCACCAAAGGATAATCTTGGAAACACCCCTGTATAAAACATTTCCCTAAAGTTTAGGAGCTCCTCAGCTGAGAAGGTACTAGTCCAAGTAACTGACTATATGGGATGGGACCTACTCAGAAGAGGCCACCATCACATGTTTAGCTTTGTATTACATCCCAGAAGAGACATCTCCATTTGCATATCAGTATTTCCCTGCCCATGAGGGCAGTCCAGCACCGTAAGGCGTGACTAATCTCCTCTCTGAGCAAAAGAACAAAGAGCAGTCCAGGCACACGTTTCTGCCAGGTTGAGCATCACAAATGAGGTGTGAGTAATGTGCGGCACCTCTATGCATAGATATAAAAAGCGGTCAACATCTGAATTCCCCTCAACAGTTTAGACTGAAAGTCCAACTTTTTCAATATTTACCAGATGTGTGAGAGTCCAGCTGCTGAGAAACAAAAGTCCAAAATAACCTGTCCAATGGGTTGGTGACCACTCAGAAGAAGCGACAATCAGGTTTTATAAATATGCGCCCCACTATATATTCATAAGTTCTGCAGCCAGTCGCAACATTCACTTCCAATAACCCGCGACTTTTAAGACCTGTAGTCCAACACTTGAAAGAACCATACGTATCCACCCAGCCCCAGCATTACTGGTGACACTCTGTGGTTGACAAGGGGCCTCATTACAAGTGTGCCGGTTCGGAAACAACGGTAAGCATACCGGCACCATTTTTTTGGACTGGCACACTACGGGTTAGCCTGCCGGTGCCGCTGTGCCTGACAGGGCAGACCCTGCTGGACACAGCAGCCACGGTAGTCAAGCCATCATGGAAGCACTGGCACTGTTATTAAGGGTGCTGTTGCTTCCGTTGTCCCCACTCCATGCTATGGAGTCCTAAAGGACTCCATGGGAATGGGGATCAACAGAATTACTAGCGCCTGACTTCGCAGCCGCCAGGGTTGTACTACCCTGGTGTTACCGGGAAGTTAGGCGCCGGTAATTCTTTACGGGTCTGGCGGCAACCCGCCGGTATCACCGGCAGGGTTACCGCTGGACCTGTAATGAGGCCCAATGTGTTCCTGAACATAGTGCCACACACATAATATCATTTACCAATTGTGGAATGTGCCTGGTGGAAAGATGGACTCTGTGGGAAAGTCCCTCAAAGCCAGTGTCCAGGGCGATGTCCCTTATTTGGGCCACCCTCACGCACGAACTTGCTTTTTATTTCTCAGGTTCAAAGTTTATTGTCGTTTATCTTATAATGGTACATACAAAACACTTCACTGCATGAAAACATAAGAACAATATACTTTCAACATGTAACAACCAATATCATGCCCCACATTTGAACCGTACACCCCTCTGCAGCCCCCCACGCATCTCTATTGTCGCAAATGTATTTACACCTATAACAAAACCAAGCATCACAGTGTGGCTCCAATGATGCAGCAGGCTAACTTCCATATTTATTGAAGAGGGAAAACCATGCTGCCTCAATCTCTGTTCTTGATTCATCCATGAGGTGCGTTAGATACTCCATATCATAAATAGCTTGCACCTTTGGATCCACACCCTCTCCGTGGGGACCTTGTTTCATTTCCAGAATTGTGCAATACAGCAGAATTCGCACCATATGACCTAGGTCCTTCTCTTCATTCTCCCCATGAACTATCCCAAAAAGCACCAGCTTCAGCCAGAGCCTCCTTCTTATCCCATGTATCCCCTTAATCCAGGAAAGGAGATCCTCCCAGTATCTCTGTGTATGTGTACAGCTCCACCACATATGGTAGTAGTCTCTGCCTACCTGCCCACATCTCCAGCAATAGGAATCCACGCCCATGCACTTCTTTGCTAATTTAGCAGGTGAGTATGGCCACCTATGTATCAACTTGAGAGCCTGCATCCTGTACTGTAAAGTGACCATTGAGTCAGGCACCATCCTGCAGATCCTGGCCCATAACTCATCAGATATCTCCATGGTGAGATCTTTTGCCCATTGTTCCCTAGCAACTACCTGGTCTTTAGGTTCTGCTAGAATGTATTCCCTATATAATCTCGCAAGTGGGCCTTTAGTATCCGTGGTTTGAATATGCACTGTTTCAATGGTAGTCAACCCTCTATAGAGATTATCTCCCCACTGTAAAAGGGTTTGAAAAACATCCTTCTAATCCTCAATCTACAGATTGGAGCAAGCTACGACCATCAAATAACAATAACGTAGTCCTAGTGGTGTCTTACCAAAATAAAAGGGCCAATACTAATAAACCCATTGCCAATCCTTACCTCTGAATAAAGATAGTGTGGGAAACTATGTTACGTAAAAGAAAGAAGTGTTCAAGAAATTATATGTCAGGATGTTCAGGTCATTGGCCGCCCCACGTTTTCAGCACGGGATAATGTGGTACACCCGAGTTTAGCACAGTCTCTGGCTTCTCTAGCATGAGGGTGCAGTGCAAACTTTAGCATCAGGGACTTTTGCGCCCAAGTCTCTTTGCCTTCCAAAGTCTCTTCTTGCAGAGGGTCTGAACCGACGAACAAACAAGTAGTTATTTCCTGTTGGAATTTCACACCTACTCAATTTCTCAGGTGATTCACTATTCACCTTGAATCCCCCTCAGCTGGACTCAGATCCCCTTTAATACAAACTTCGTGTAGGATTTGTATTTGTCCAATTTCTCAGGTAATTCACTATCCACCCGGATCCCCCTCAGCTAGACTCAGATCCATTTTAACACAATGTTCAATCAGTCTCCCTCCGCCTGGCTCGGACCAATATAATTCACTTTAACACAAACTTGCTTTAGTCCAAAAGCTTTCAATTGTTCTCCATCATTTGGGCTCGGACCAACTTTCTCTATTTTGTATCAAAATCAAAGACTTTCAATTGTGCACAGGATTTTGCTTGACCCGTCGCAGGACCACTTTGATGTACAGTTCTTTGCCACTCTTTCACCTTTCTCAACTCTCAGTTGAATTCCTTACAGAGACCTTTCAATGATCACTCATGTGTTGTTCAATTTTAACTTGCGTTGGTTAACCCATGCGTTTCATACTCTGTTTGCTTCAGCGCTCACCATACAATGTTTCTGCTTGCAATCTTGGTTTCACCACAGACCGGTCGGGTATGAGTATCCCCAACTCAACGGCTGTGTTGTTTTCACTGACGTTGCTTTGTTGTAGGAGCCAAGGACAGTACCACAGTGGAAAACGATTCTCCACGCCTCGATTATGGAAGCAGGAGGGCCCCAGGTACCTCTGACACACAATGCAGGATTCTTCAGCCTGGTTTCCTGGTTTTACACTTTCTATTCTCAATGGTTTGTGAAAGTAATGGTTCCTCATGGAAAAGGTCAAGGGCACTTCCCTCTTGCAATCCCCTTCTGTTTTGCCATCTTTCTCCTTGTGTTAAACTGCCATCTTGGAACTGCTGTTTCCTTGTGTGCTTTGCCTTGCTCAGAGTGTGCTCTCGTGCTGCGCCTTTTATCCATTTGGGGAAGTGTAATGGAAGTCAGATGTTTGTGATGGTCAGTAATTGTCTGGCCCTGCATGACTGATTGTATTGTGACATGTCAGGTATATGGGTCAAGTGTTAGTCCGTTTTCTCTCATAGCAAACTGTCCGTCAGAAAGTGTTTGTGTTGTGAAGGAGCTGGGGAGTGATTTGAGTTCCTAAACATCCTACTTGGTAGGATGGAGTAAAGGTGTTACATGGAAGGGGAAACGGCGTCTCACCATCTGGTGTCCCACTCCCACTCCCCGAAGACCCCTCACCCAGGTTATTCTCCCACACTGGTCCACCCCTAGAAACTGGATCCAAAAGCGATGGCTGTGTCCCGGCCACCTGAGTGACAGATCCCCGTGGACTAGCGGGTGAGACACTTTCAGGTTTCTCACATACCCTTCCCCTATGAGAGGTGGATGTAGTTGGTCTTTGTCCAGGGCCTTCAATTTGAAGACCTGGGAAAGAACAAGAACAAGATATATCCAAGGACTCATTTTGGAGAGTTTGGGAAATAACAATTATAGAGCCAGTATTCTTGAGGGATAAATCCCCTCTGTGGAGTTGGGGATTCCTGCAAAAGAGTGGAGAAGGCTGGACTTCTATGGGTAGTCCAGGAACGATGGCTGATGATATCAGACATGACTCACCCCTGATGTTAATGTACATGGGTATCTTAGGGTATATTTCGTTATCCCCGTGTACACAGGTAACTGTAACTAGGGTGGTGTTCTCGAGGTCTGTTGTTGTTATCAAATCGGCCCTTATGGCCGTTTGCTTGCTACGTGAGTCAATTAATGCTTTTACTTGTTTCCCATTTACCCAGGCCTTCTCACATGTAAAATCAGCAGAGGACTGACATAAACATATGTTGAAGATTTTCAGATCTTCTTCGGGTTCTTCCCACTTTTCCCCTTTTAAACAACCTATTTCCATGGGTTCTTCTTTAAAAAATGTCGGACAGTGTCAGGCCAAATGGTCACTTTCTCTACAGGAAAAGCAGATAAGAGGAGGTGGTTTGATTCCTTTAGGTTCTTCCCTTTTACTTTCTTGTCTACTGCTGGGTCAGGTCTTTTAACTTCCATTCTTTCTTTCAGTATCCATTACGTGTTTTTATATGACCCTCCTCTCTTATCTATTACCTGAGGTTGGGGCCGGTGAGTAGGTTTGTGATATTTCTGTTCCTCACCTCAATGTACCGAGTGGACGTGTTTGGATGCGTCCGAGGGGTTTTGGGCAGTCTCAATGGCCATGGCTAGAGTAGGTTGATTTAGTTATGTTACTGCCTTTTGCAAAAATGGGGTAAAGAATCGGTAAATAGTTCTAAAGTGATCATTTCTACCAATTCTTCCATTGTTTTGTTATTAATCCAAAGAGCGATTGTGTTTTTAATTTGTTCTCCCATTTCAAGGGGGGTTTCTCCAGGATTTAATGCAATGGCCCTTAACCTTTGCCAATAGAAGTTACTGGTTTGGCCTATTCTTTTCGAAAGCCCTCTGTTTATGTATATAGAGGTGACTCCCTGGACAAGATTGAGTAGCTGGTATGGTGCCTCTAGCTAACCTATCAGCAGAGGTCCCAGAATTCTTTTTTAGATTTTCTTCCCATCCCAATTGTGTGGTAAAGGTGCTCTTGCTTGTAACTAAACAAATTTAGTCAAGTTCTCTTGAAGATGTGAGAAACCTGAAGGTGTCTCCCCCACTAGTCCCCGGGGATCTGTCATCCAGGTGGCCAGGACACGCCCATCGCTATTGGATCCAGTTCCTGGGGGTGGACCAGTTAGAAGGATCACCTGGATGAGGGGTCATCGGGGAGTGGAAGTAGGACACTGACGGGTGAGACATGGTACCCCTTCCCTATAACACCTTTACCCCATCCTACCCCATAGGATATTCAGAAGATCTACCCCCCACCCTTTTCCAACACAAACACTTTCCTACACCGTGACAGGAAATAGACTTATACCCGAGCCATTAACCTGGCATGTCCCAAACCATGGGTCAGGCAGAATCACTCCACTGACTCCCGTTTGCTGCGAGGATCAAGTCCAAGACACTCTGCAGGGTTTCTGGGGCCTGGGACCCCACTAAATCCAACCCCCTCTCTCTAAATACCTCCTTGCTAGAGCCCTTCGGGCTTCTAGCTCCAACTCTCTTAAGATCAGATGCTTTTCCAAGCAGAGAGTGGAGGGTAGATCTCTCTCCTCCACAGGTGCCTCCCTCTGGAATTGCCTCCCTGCCCCCTTAGACTTGAGCTGGAACACCTTAAGTTCTGGAAACTTCTCAAGACCCTCCTTTTTTCTTCCTCCTTCCCTGTCCCCCTCCCCAGCTAATGTCCCCTCTGCCTCTTGACTGACTGACTGGTTCCTTCAGATTCTTACCGGGCACCAGGCCCTCCACGACAAGTGTACCCCTCCACTTTGTCTTCCCTCAGGCCCCCAACCTGCACTTGCCCTTCCATGTTCCCTCCCCTGCGCTAGCCGGGGTGGGCCTGCACCCCTTCAGCCTTTCCTGCCCCGTTCCTCGCACTTAGCACGTTGACCATTCATCTGCACTCTCTTCTTTCCCCTGGCTCCGTTCACCTGGCCTCCAATGACACTCGCTTAACTCGCTTAACTCAACGGCACTCCCTCTCTCCCCTCTCCACCACACTTCTTGTTCCTGCACTTGCACGATCCGAATGCCACAAGGCCTAGCAGGACCGTTTTTGTTTTTGTCATCCCTGCCCCCCCCCGTCTTGTTGCGCATTGAAACACATTGTATAGGTGCATTATAAATACCCAATAAATAAATACCTTGTATCACCTTGCGTGACTAATACACCCCTCCTCTGAAAGCCCCTCCCACCCCCCTTCTCAAAACCCATATTAACCTATACCCAATTGGGGAAAACAACAAAGCAATGCTGAGACGCCCAGGAAATCCCACCCCACTAATATAACAAACACTCCTTTTCCGGCAGAAAATGCACTATGTAATACTTGTAATAAATATTACCAGCAACCCCTCAGAACCTTCACCTCACATTCAGTGCGACTATTATCTCATCTTGGCGTTTTCGACTGCGAGGCGCGGATCTTTCTAGACTTCCTAGAGCTGCTGTCCTTCCTGCGCCCTCCAGACTGAGCAAAAGCATTCTTAAAACGTGGCCGTTATTGGTGCTGTCCTTCTCGATCGTGGGATGCAACATTTGGAGTAGTTGGTCTGCCTCCTCCCCCTTTCCTACGTTGTATTCTTCACCTTTATACTCAAAGGAGCTGGCATAAGCCACTCTCCAACGCTACCTTAGCCCCTCCGCCGGAAGCCATGTCGTTAATGACCTGCACTTACGCCTTTGATCCATGGTGTAGGAAGACAGATCCCGGTATATTCTCACTCAGTCTCCCTTCCATTCCATTGTATCAACTTCTCTGGCTTTCTGCAGTACCTTTTCTTTATCACAATAATAATGGCATCTCGCAGCACCTGCGCACTCTGCCTAAAACAATCTCCCTATTGTCCCTGGGGCCCAGCAACCTCTTCGGCAGTTGTCCTAGAAGAAACTCCAGATCCTTGTGCGATTTGCCATATTTACAGGGGAGCCCACATATCTGGAGGTTGTTTCTATGCTTTCTGTTTTCGACATCTATGACTTGCTTCTGGCTTCTCTTTATTTCTTTTCCAGCTCCTTAGTTCTCATTTCCAGCTTGACTTCCATGATGTCTGCCGATTGCTGGTTGCTTTCTGGGGCTTTCACCCTGTCTTCCACCTCCAGAACTTGCTTTTAATGGTTAATCTGACCTTGCACACTGGGAGTTTAACCTTCCTTTGACCTTCAATCCTGTGGTGTTCTATGCTGAAGCCTGCAGACCGTGCACAGGGTCCTGGCATCATCCATACTTGGGAGCTGTGTTGTCCCTACTGTTGTGGGCGCCCTGATCTCGCTCTCTGATAACGATGATGGTTAACTTCCTATTTACAGTTCCCACCTGGGAAGGTAGCTCAGTGAGTTAATGCATTCCGTGGTTAATGCCCGTGGGTCCAGCCAGCCTCTCCTCCTTCTGGGGTTTATGAATGGGTAGTATTGAGTTGGGTAACAATACAAACTTCTGTTACTTGTCTGCTCAAGGCCAAGATACTCCTGAGTGTGAGACCGTTGTGCTTTAGAAATATGAATGTGCTACAGAAATCCGAGAGTACTAAAATCCCTTCTCATTTAGCACGCCATTTCTCTCACACTGGACCCATGAAGATGTCTCCCATGTGGTCCATAATTATGTCTCACCTAATGTCCCACCTGATATGACCTCATGACCGCCTTCGTGTAGTTCAGCACCAGTGCTGCGGCAGCTTGAAGCACCATTTTGAAAGTCTAGGCCTGCTTCAGCCTTAAGATGATCCTACTGTACCTACCGTCCACCTCTCAGGCAACTCTGTTCGGGAAGTCTCCCTGGGCCTCTACCACCCATAGAGCTCGAACTCTTGCAGGTTTCTCTCTCTCTTCCCACAGAAGCAAGCCCATGCAAGCCTAGTGGACACAGTATTCACCGTGTCGTCGTCTCGATGATGGCAGTGCTTGGACTCACCACACATACAATGTAATAATCATTGCTCTTAGCTACGATTATCTGGGATCTCTCTATTGAAAAACGAATATTTTCAAACTGTCTCTCAGAGAAGAAATATGTTTGCTCTTCCAAAATGGATCTACCTACCTGCAGTGGCATTCTTTGACGTGGGGCAGTCATGTACTCCCTGCAAATGCTGGCAGGAGGCATAGTTTCTTTGGGGCAGAACAATGATGGTCCCATAGCTTCCCCAATAAACTCTAAATAACCTAATCAATATTATGCTACGGTATACTCAGGGCAGGCTAAAAGACAACCAGTCATGGTAGTCTGGTCATCCGGGTGTCCAGTGTAATAGGGGATGAAGCACAAAGTTACTAAAGGGTCATGAGAGACACTTACTATTTCCTATGAAAGTGTAATCACAGCTCCCTATTGCTTCCTATTGCCTTGGCTTTTCATCAGGTTCACAGTAGAGGGGGCATGTTTTGGTGCCAGGGGAGAAAGTGACCCCTGAGAGGGCACCAGCATTCTGTGGCTGCATGGGACATTTTTAATTTGAAGACTGTAAATGTTTTCCAATAATGTGTGCAAGTGAGCTCCAACCAACTAATGGTGTCAGGAACCATACAAGTTTACAAGTGGCTCTGGAAGTCAACACCGGAAAAAATCCAGTAGATGCCAGATAACGAACTAGACATGGGAGCATTTTCCAGAAATGTTGTGGAAGCCTTTGCACAAAACCTATTCCAGTGTTCTGCCACTGTTAAAAGACATTTTCATGCTGGCTGTGCCCTTAGGTGCCGGTAGCCCTTCTAAAACCCTCACTTTGGATGATTTGCTCTTAATGCCACCAATAATGCAATTTCACATCAAGAAAATATGTGCATGCTAACTATGTCCATTACATGATGCCCACGTCAGACCTCTCACTTTGGATGCACTCTTAATGCCACTAATAATGACATGGCACATCAAGAAAACATGTCCATTCTGTCTGGTCCCATGACAGTATTATGTGCAGATGGAACAATGCATTCGTTTTCAAAGTCCAATATTTAATCAAAAAGTGAAATAATGCTGTATGACTTTAAGAAAACATTTCTGTGGGCTATGCCCATTAGTCCACTATTGTAATGTAGGAACACTCAGTTTGGCTTTACCCATAGTGCTAGTAAAAAATTCCATGCCACTGTATGAAAACATGTAAACATGTGCATACTGGCTGCACCAATGTAGGCCAGGATGCCGATGCAGTTAGGGAGAACTACAGAGAAGTTACAGAGCATTGCCCCACATCGAAACCAACACATGTTCGATTCTTACATGTGGCAGCTGTACAAAGTACAACATTAACCCTTTCCTATTGAGGACTTGTGCATGTGGAACAGGCTCTATACTGTTATATGTACGGGAGTAATGATAAGTTCTTGAGTGAATTCCTTCCCATTGAAGACGCATGCACGAAGAGCAGATTCCAGGCTGAGGCACTCATCGCCGTTTTTGAGATCTTCACAGGTGAAATAGTATGCTTGGCCTTTTACGTATTCAGTCCCATGATGAAGACGTTATAAATCTTTTACGCGTCGATACCGGTTTGGTTATTGAATCTTGGAACATTGGAAAGAAGATGGCTGCGTGAAGGAATAATATTTGTCCATCTCTCCCAAAAAATGTGTACAATTGATGACAATTTGTTTTAATCCTCACTTAGTTTTTTATTGTGTGTTTCTATTTCTGAGATGAGGATATGTGTATGTTGAAGAGTGATGGAGGGGTTGAGGTATGTCTGTAAAATTTCATTGATGTTATTTTCATATGCTTGGTTTCATTGCTTTAAAGCACTTCTCTACTGTGTGTTTCCGTTTTGAGGAACATGTTGGCTATTTTATCATAGGATTAACATGAATAAATTGTTTGCTTCTTAAACTGATTCACCCAGATAGTTTTTCTGCATATTACATGCACGAATATTCATCCTGTGGATCTGCCCATATTGGCAATAGCAAAATCACATGCCACTGTAAGAAAACATGTCCATTCTGACTGAATCAATGTAGGCCAGTATGGCCATCATGTTGGCTTTGCTCATAATGCCAGAAAAAGTACCATATCACTGTGGAAAACACAGCCACAATGACTGTACCAATGGTGGCCAGTATGACCATATTCTGACAGTTCTCATATTGGCTTTGTCCATAATGGCAGCACAAAATGCAATGCCATGCTAATAAAACATGCTAACTTCACCAATGTATGCAAGTCTGGCAACACAAGAACACGTGTTGTGTTGGTTTTACCTATAATGCCAGTAGAAAATGCTGTCTTGCTGTAAGAAATTATCTCCATGCTGGTAGTGCAGTATCCCTATGCTAAAAACTCACTATGGCTTTGCTTCTAATACCACACCAGTTCAGTGTGCCTTACTCCTTCACCACCCCCCATGCTCCACACTCATTCCTCTGAGTAACCCGCCCCTTCCTCAATTCTGCATTGACATACATTCATCAGTGCCCCCTACCCCATTTTTACACATATTCATTCTACTTGCATTCACCGGGCCCCATACCCACGCCCTCATATGCACACAGACACGCAGACAAGCACACATACACACGCACTATTTTCTTTTTAAGCATACCCTCCCCCATCCACAGGCACACTGAAGAACCTCACCTCTGGGCTCTCAGTGCCACCCAAGAAGCAGGAACTGGAAGTGCATTGCAGGTGTTGTTTTGATGACCTCTTTCTGATCCCCAGCTTAGGGATTAGAAAGATGTTGACAAGCAATGTTTGCCTCGCCTCACTTTCAGCTTCAGTAGCCACTGCAAAGAATGCACAATTCATGCCTTGCAATGACTACTACTTATATTATAGAGCGGGTGGAAGTGAGTGCTCTGTGACGTGTCAGCGCTGCCCCAGTGGAGCTGGCGTTGACGGATCCTGATCTCTCACTCCTCGCCACTACACGTTCACATCTACTGAGATAACATCTGGAATTACTAGATTTAAGGAATAAAAGAAATGAAAATGAAAGAGGCCAGCTCAGGTTCTGAACTGAAGACCGTCCTCTCATGAGCTCTGGGTTAAGATCTTGGAGATACAGCCAGAAAGGAAATACAAGTTGCATAAGTCTTTCAAAACGTCTTTAAAAGTCCAAAAACATAGCAAACATTCTCCTCAACGATCAGATGAAAAGCCAGAGTTGTGAAAGCCATCTCTGAGTTCTTCGGAATTCTCATTGAAAAGAATGGATTCTCCTTCATGTGTGGTTTATGCAGCCTGTTTCCCAAGAATGGCTACCCATAACCCATGTTGACAGGGAACCGAGGGACCAGTCATTCTTTTGCTGTTTTGGGGATTTCTCTGTGATTTCAAATCTGTTTGGTTACAAACTCAGCCTGGGAAATTCAGAACATTTACAGTACACTCCAAGATGCATACCCATCCAGGTACAAAGGCCCTCCAGGGGACTGAGAAACATGATTGAATGTGAAGCTGGTTCTCCTGTAGATGGCCACCTTGTATGTCCTCTGTTGTGCATTGGAAAGGCCATTGACCATTCCTGAGGCAGACTTGGAAGATGGTGCTAAGCTTAGCAGAGGCTTTGCCTCCTAACATGGTGTAGACTGTTTTATTTTGATGACATAGGAAGGTGTTAGTATAGTTCGTGGAAGGGGGGAGGTGAGAGTATATTCTGGCCATGCTGTGTACAAGGTGATTAGATAGAAGGGGGAAGTCAGTATGGGATCATATGCTGTAAACTGTGTGGTACGTCAGAAGGAGGAGACGGACTGTCATGAGCCATGTTCAGCTTGATTTTTTAAAAATAATAATGAACATGCCTCACTAACCCTATTCTATGGAATGCCCTACCTAACACAACTAAACTAGATTGCTCGTCGTATGATAAAAGTCTGTCCTCTTTCAGAATTGGCCTAAACTGACCCTACCACTATTAACAAAAAACAAAAAGGCCAAGAGAATGACTTCCTTCTCTTGTCGGATGATTCTAAGCACAGGTCTCTTCAATAGGATATCTTAAAATAGTCTCTTGCAATTCCTTTAGTTCTTTCAATGGGTCTTCCCAGACCTTTGGGTATTTGTTCCCCATCTTTCTCCAAATTAGTGTCTTCTTCTCAGGATCTATAAACAAAGAATGTCTTTGATTCTTATTCCTCTTACAGTCTTGCCATTCATAGTAGTAGGTATCATGTATCTAAAGGTAGTTACTATACTTTGGCCACTCACTGGGACAAGTATTTCTGCCCTTTTAATGATCTTCACTCTTCACACACTTTTGGAAATCATTGGGACGAGGATGTAGTGTCCCGGAGTGATCTTCACTCATAAATTACTTTTGCCATTCACTGGGACGAGGATGCAGGGTCCCTGAGTGATCTTCACTCTTCCTATACTTTTGACAATTACTGGGACGAGTATGCAGGGTCCATGAGTGATTTTCCGTCTTCATATACTTTGGACAATTACTGAGACGAGTATGCAGGGTCCCAGAGTGATCTTCACTCTTTAACCCTTGCTAGCCCTTGTCTCCTGCTCTCCCCTGTATAAGCATTGAAGGGGTTCCGCATCACCGGGTCTGTGTTTTCTTTCTCTTCTCTGTGGTCAATCAGGATGATTCTCTGGTTCCTCCCATGTCCCTCTTTCGACACGTTTTGCTCTTCTTTGGTGGTTTTGGCGATAGAAGGATTTCTCCTTCGGTTCCATTCCACGCCACCACCTTCACCCCTTTTGGCTGCTGGTTGGGTACTCTGTGTTTTTTTTTTTTAAGTGGCTCCGTTCCATGGTTTTCAGCAATGTTTGAACGTAAAATAAAGTTGTTTGTCCCTACTGTTTTTAATGTACAATTCTTGTAACTTAGATGAAACGTTCTTTTCCTTAATTAAAATAGATTACCTTAATTAAAACAGATTATAATATATATGTATTAAATGATTATATATGACATGGCCTGCAGTAGTGGCCATGTAGTTATGGTTAAGTTGGTAAACCCATAGGAGGAGCACTTTTTGCGCAGCTTATATCTTCGCTCCCCCTTGACGAATCCTCACCAAACTTTGCAAAAGAATTATATGGCCCACTCTAAATCTTTTTGCAAGGTGAGGTTTGGTCAAGGGGGGTCAAAGTTATGGGGGGGGTCAAAAAATTACATTTTTTCACATGTACTGAATGGAGAACAACTTTGCTCACGCCGACAGCCCAAACCGCTGGGCGGATTTTCTCCAAATTTGCAGCAGGAGCGGCGACTTGGTCCCGAAAGCTTGCTTTTGTGAATTTGTTGGAAATCTGGCCATTATTTGGGGTGATGGGGGAGATGGCCCCCAAACATTGTGGGACAGGCCCCCAGTGGGTGGGGCAGTGAGGTTTGGGCTGTGTTTTTTCCCCACCAAATATCACATTGTGCTGGGGTTTCTGGGAAATAAATTCTGGGCTGATTAGCGCAAGTCAAACCTCTGCAGATTTCCACCGGTGTCCTCTTTTCAGAAATGCATGGGGTCCCTGTTTTCCTTGGTGGCTTGGACACCCTAGGCCCATATCTGTATGGTGTGCCTGTCTGGAAAATGTGTGAAATTCAGCTGTCAGAACAGACTTGGGGCAGGGGTCTTTTAGCCTTTCCCCTTGGCGCCCAGGTATGTGCACCCACACATGTGAGGTACCGTATTCATTGGGGCACCTTTGGAAACGCGGGACGGTAGGCCATGTGTTGTTGGCGGCGTGTTTCTGTGGGTGAGCCGAGTGAAATGTGCGAAAAATGAAATTTTTTTCGCCACATTTTGGACTTTGCTGGAGTTTCTGGGTAATACATTCTGGGACAATTTGCGCAAGTCAGACCTTGCTGATTCCCACGTTTGTCCTCTTTTCGGAAATGCATGGGGTTCCCTGTTTTCCTTGGTGGCTTGGACACCCTAGGAACATATCTCTATGGTGTGCCCGTCTGGAAAAAGTGTGAAATTCAGCTGTCAGAACAGACTTGGAGGTAGGGGTCTTTTAGGCTTACTCCTTGGTGCCCGGGTAGGTGCACCCTCACATGTGAGATACTGTTTTCATTGGGACTCCTGTGGGAAGGCAGGATGCTAGGCCATGTGTTGTTGGCGGCGTGTTTCGTTGGGTGAGCCGAGTGAAATGTGCGAAAAATGCGTTTTTTTTGCCACATTTCGGATTTTGCCAAGGTTTCTGGGTAATACATACTGGGCAGATTTTTGCAAGTCAGACCTCTGCGGATTCCCACGGGTGCCCTCTTTTCGGAAATGCATGGGGTTCCCTGTTTTCCTTGGTGGCATGGACAGCCTAGGGCCATATCTGTATGGTGTGCCCAAATGGAAAAAGTGTGAAATTCAGCTGTCAGAACAGACTTGGAGGTAGGGGTCTTTTAGGCTTTCCCCTTGGCGCCTAGGTAGGTGAACCCACACATGTGAGGTACCATTTTCATCTGGACACCTGTGGGAACGCGGGACGGTACGCCATGTGTTATTGGCGGCGTGTTTCGGTGGGTGGGCCGAGTGAAATATGCGGAAAATGCATTTTATTTGCCACATTTTGGACTTTGCTGTGGTTTCTGGGTAATAAATTCTGGGCCTATTTGCGCAAGTCAGACCTCTGCAGATTCCCACGGGTGTCCTCTTTTCGGAAATGCATGGGGTTTCCTGTTTTCCTTGGTGCCTTGGACACCCGAGGCCCATATCTTTATGGTGTCACTGTCTGGAAAAATCGTGAAATTCAGATGTCGGAAAAGACTTGGGGTTAGAGGTGTGCTTGGCTTTCCCCTTGGCGTAGGTGCAACCACACATGTGGGGTACCGTTTTCATCAGGACACGAGTGGGAACGCAGGAAGATATGACATTTGTTGCGTTTCTGTTGTTTTCATAACCTTTTGACCCATTTGCTGGTGCCCTTTGTTACACAACCCTTTCATTTCCCAAATGTGCCCTACATTTAGTCACTGCTTTAGGCACCATACACTTTTGGAACCTGCACAAGTCACCTACCCTTGAAAAGGTCTGCCTGTGCTCTTTCAAAAAATGTATGCTTGCTGTTCCTCACCACATTGGTTTTCCTGATTTACACATGCTAAGTACATCTGTTCAGGCCGTAGGCATAAAACTCCTGTGTACCATGGCTCAGTGTTTTGCTTGTGTTATTGCTTGTTTTGTGAAACACTACAAAAAATGTGTGCTTTCCTAACTGCAAGAGTCGGGGGAATGTAGCGGAGCATTGTTTTTCTCAAAATTCATAGAAGCCAATGCCGTACCAAGCCAACCATGTCCACCACATACCTTTTTTTCTGTCATTTTCCCGCTTTTTCCCCAATCTATGGCATTTTCCCCGAACTAGTTGTTGCCCGACCTGTGCAAATCACCCTTCCTAAACTTGGAATTTTGTCTACTTTTCAGAAATGTATGCCTTTATGTCCTCCAATTCGGCTTTCCTACCCTTTTCTTCCATTCCGTCCATGCATGTCCAATTGGCAAAAATGGCCAAAATCGCCTACCTCTCACAAAATGGTTGATAACCACATCGAAATAATGTTTTTTTCATTTCCACTCAACCTATTCTTGAAAGCCAGTAGAATTCAGCACAGCAAACCATTTGTTCCTAGCTCTTACAAGGAAAAAAACACAGGCTTCTTTGTACATCATTTTATTAGCATTTTTTGAAAAAAACACAAACATTTTTGCCCTTTGTGGTTATTTTCTCTACCCCCCTACAGCAACCTAAGATTCCTGGCATTACGACTGCCTACATGTGGGGAAAAAAAGGGGCCACATTTGTCCAAGATATTCCATGTAACAAAAAAGTTACAAGACATTGAATGACCACATACCGAAATCACCAGAAAAGGCCTTGGCACTGGGGGGAAATACCCATGGCACTTAAAGGGTTATTCTATCAAAGAATGTACTCATCTAAAATCATTGTATTGGAGTGTTGTTGTTAATACAGAAACCTAATCATATATAAACATAAGCAATGACTGCAGAATTCACCATAAAAGTACAAAATGTATAATCCAGTAATTTCTGATGGTACAATAATAAATCCTACCTTATCAGAGCTTTGAGTAATGTTAAACATGTAATAACTAGCTAACAATTCAAGACTTACAACACATGTGCTAGTACAAACAACACATCTGAAGATCCACAGTGCATACTAATCAGAGGCACATACAGGGAAACTAAAGGAAGGAAGACAGAAACAGCATCATCAGAAAATGTAAATAACATTCAACTTTATCTTCATGTATACAAATAAATTGTGTTTTTGAGGCCTTCTTATTTCCCCATGTATGTGCACCATGAGCTGAGCCCAACCCCTCAGGAAAGTACTTTAAGAACATATGACAAGGTAAACGCCTAGATATATAGCAACTTTTCAATTTGAATATTCTGACTGTCAGTGAACAAAACCATCTGGCCTATATATGTTAGTGAACAAAAACAAGTGGTCCAGATATGTGATGTCATCAGTGATGTCATCAATGACATTTGTGATGTCATCTTTGATGTCCTGGGTGTCAAACTTAGCAGTGCATGGTGGTGGCGCGAGTTATGATTCCTTAGTTTACCATAATTTGCAAATTTCTGGGGGCTTTTGGTTTTACTTGTAACCATAACGTCCCTTTAACAAAGATTTTTAATTGAATGGCATAGGTTATATTAGTGCAACTTCACCGTAACGTCCCTTTAACAACGTTTTTTCATTGAATTTCATAGGTTTTTATTAGTGCAACTTAACCATAACGTTCCTTTAAAAAAGTGTTTTCACTGAATTATAATATATACATTTTATAATATATTAATACTGTTTTTTTTTTTTAAACCTATCTGCATGTGGCCAGGGCTCTGCGTTTCTGCACGCTATTTTACAAATGCTGTCACTCCTATAATATACTATTACAGCACAGTCTTGTTGCTTATAAAAGATGTACAAACGGTACTAAAGTTTCTGAACCCATGGCCCTCCTTTCATCCACTGCGTCCTGGTGATTGCCCGAGCTTGACTCAAGCAGGTAACCTGATGGCCATGTACAGGGCACACCCATAAATCGCGATATTGTGTCAGATGCAACATGCACGCATGATGTGGCATGACACAGTACTTTCAGCAATAAGAGAGGACGAGGTGGGGTGTACTGGCAGTAGGTTGTGATGAATGCTCTGGGAATGACAGACAGGCAACTGCCACTTCAGAAAATGACATGTTTGGTCCTCAGTTACTGTCTGTGCAGTAATGGCTTTTCTTCTCTGATTTTGTTTTCAGTCATTTACAATCGTCAGCTGTTGTCACGTCGCTTTTAGTTCAGCCGTGAGGGCGGAACGAGAATCCGCGTTCCCCCCTTTGTCACTGAGACAGGCGTTCCCAGCGGGGGGCTAGTGAGTGGGCGGTAAATACCCCACTCTGCCCGCCCCTTGACTACCTCTTGCTGTCCCAGAGGGCACTACAGTAATTTGTGAAAGCTTTCTTAAAGTCAATATTCTCTTCCGCCCCCGCTTACATCGAGATGTGTAATTAAGGGAGCACAGGTGCTAAAGGCCCATGTCGGCAGGGGGCACGAGGTGATTTATGGCTGGGAGGGGCTCCCCTAAATCGAGCGGGCTCTTGCCACTCCAGGTACCCTATTCACCAGCTCCATGTGGTTAGTGGAATTGTCCCTCGGCGTCACTCCAGCCTGTGCCCATCTGCTCCTGGGACGAGTCATTGCAAACAGCCGTTATCCTTCATGGTGTGTCTGACTTTAGAATACCAGCCATTTTAGTTAAGCGGCGATTTCCCTGAACTTCCTGTTTAATGGTACATCAGAGCTGATTGGTTATTGATGTATTGGGTAGAGACAGAAGACTGAGACAGGAAAGTGGATCCTGCACAGAAGGTAGCAGACGTGGAGGGAAAGGTGGAAAAGGCAGGATGTGCTAGAGAATAGTGCCTAGAGAGACCCACTGTGGGCGCTGCGTGCTATATACATGTGTTAAAACAGCCATGTATGCACATGCACACAGTGGGAAAGAGGAATCGAAGCAGACATAAGATAAAACAGCCAAAGACCAAGGGGATCATTTTATGTCCTGGTTCATAAATTGCATGCTTTTAAGAACCAGCTCATTTTTAGTTAATTTGTATGGTGGAGCTGGGGCACGGATCATATGTGTCGATTCCGCCACACTACTCCATACAAACCCCAATGCATTTTTACCAGGATCTGATGTTTATCTTAGATGTAATGCATTGGAATCCTACTGAGGTGCATGTCCCTTTAGGGGTACTGAACATTAATGTGTAAAAGTCATGCACAAAACGTTATCGCTTTCATTTTACGTTACCCCTCATTTTCAAGCACTTGTATGGCGTAGAGGGGGCACAGATCGTAATTTAGGATTCCGCCTCTGCTTCCCTCCTACCAAGGTTTTGCAGATGTGTGAAGTATTCACACACATTTCTCACAGTTGCAGTGCCTTCTGCCACTTCATGGCGCTTCCAGGCATGCCGGCCTTGTTTATCGTCCTCACTGCCTCTAATAACTCGCCCCCCCCTCCATTCATGTTCCCTAGTTCTTGATGCACCATTGATCCCTCTTGACATTTCTCCTCAGAGTCTCAAGGTACTCATGGGCTTACCCTCTTCTCCACCGGGCTACCTTTATTTGCAGATGTGGACCATGGTGCTCCCTTCCCTCTTGACTTTAATGACCTCATTCTTAACTAACCTCCCTGCACTGCGGTTCACTTTTGCTTCTTCAACAAGTTTGCCCCCTACCTCTGGAACTCCCTCCCGACATAAAGACTAGCCCCACCATTCCAGTATTCAGAACCACAAAGGGTACCTGCAACATTTCATCTCATCATCCCTCCCCAGAGTGTCCCTCACCTGCCCCCTTCCCCGCCACCTTCCCTGCTCCCAAATGCACACAATGGGGGTCATTACAAGGTAGGAGGTAACCATGCCACTATTAGCGGCATGGCTACCCCCTTACCGTTACCGGGTCCTGGTTCCTTGAACGAGGTATTCCCGGGCCATTCCGACCTTGGAGGACCTGGTAATTCCTCATTCAAGGAACCCATCCCCATTTCCATTCGAGCCCCCACAGGGCTCAATGGGAATGGGGAGGGTGCTAATAACGGGCCCGTTGTTAGCACCCTGGTCTGCTCGCGGAACCCGCTAAGGACGCCTGGTAAAACCAGTCGTCCTGAGTGGCTTCCCGCGAGCAGACTCGTAATGAGGCGGTAAGGGGTTGACGGCTCTGGCACCTTTACCGGTGCTGTTAACCCCTTACCGCCTCACTCGGAATGACCCCCAATGTGTGAAAATCAGGAACATTGGGGGTCATTACACGGTCGGAGGTAACCATGCCGCTAATAGCGGCATGGCTACCCCCCCTTACCGGGTACCGGGTCCGGGTTCCTTGAATGAGGAATTACCGGGCCGTTCCAACCTTGGAGGGTCTTTTAATTCCTCATTTAAGGAACCTGGACCCGGTACATCCCCATTCCCATTCAAGCCCCCATAAGGATCAATGGGAATGGGGAACATGTTAACAATGGGCCAGTTAAAAACGGGCCCATTGTTAGCATGCTGGTCTCCTCGCGGGACCCGCTAAGGGTCCCGCGAGGAGATCTCGTAATAGGGTGGTAAGGGTATGATGGCTCCGGTACCTTTAATGGCCCCGTTAAACCCTTACCAGCCAACTCACCTTTGTGTGCTCCCACTTGTTTATGTCCGGTAAGATGGCTCAGCAGGTTATACGCTTGTTGCTATGATCTGTGTTTTATCTGCAGGTCACAGGTTCGAATCTTGCCAAGGTGAGCACAGTCTTTCATCCTTCGAATCCTGCCAAGTCCAACTCACCCTTTCATCCTTCGGAGGTCAATAAATGAGTACCAATTTCGATTGGGTAATAATAGTAATCTATATAATAAATATGTCATGTGTGAAGTGCTTTAGATTTAAGTGCTGTATAAAAAGCAAATTACTATTACTCTTACCAGCAGGGTGTCTTATCTATTTTCCACCATTATTATAAAGCACATGGAAACGGTATGCAGTCTTTATATCAAATATTTTTTAAAGATTGAACTTTTATCAAATTTATTTTAACGAAAAATGTTATCGAGAATGCATTTGGGGGTGGGGTAAAGGGTTAAATATTTTTGGGAAACGGTTGGGGTGGATTTTTAGGGGTGGTAAACGAGGATTTGGTGGGGAGGGGACCCAAAAAACGCATTCTCTATAAAAAAAATGTTATTAATTATTCAATATATGTTCATTCTTTGTAAATTACTTCGGTATAAAGACGTAACCCATGGAAACAGAATTATGCTGCTTAACGTTGTTCCTTTTGTAAAGTGTTTCTGGTTGAACCACTATATGATGTCAGACAAACAAATACAAGTAAAAAGTAACATGATGACAGCCCAGTTCATTGGGTTGCGGGGCTGTTGCTGAGATGTGTGTGGTCACGTGTCCCCGTTTTAGAAGGGGCAGCACACTATTTCATGAGGTCATTGAAACAGTTAACATTATGTGGGGTCAATAATAGCAGTCATTAATGACATGCAAACACAATACATGCTGCAGTGAAACAGCGGCATGCCGATCTGGCTCTACTGAGTGATACATTGCTGCCACAGCCTTATCTCAACTAGAAACATTGGGGTGTAATCATGTGAGTGCCCAAGTAACACTGCAGATCGATACCTTGCATTGCTAAGCACACCACAGTGGTCTGCATGCAAAGCAACTGGTGATAACATTACAAAAGCAAATAAAGTAGGTACGTTGGCAAACCGCTGCCCACTTTTGTGACCTAACATGGCCCCAATTAGGCATGTTTCAAAAATATGCAGAAAAATAGCTCTTTTTCTGTCCCATGTCAGGCTATCAGATTTGAGTTGTTCCGTCAATTGTTTTGACTTGCCTCCTTGTGCTTTCCTACGCACAATTGAAGTTCAATTTGTACATTAATAATTCTGCACAGCAAATAGCAGATAGTCAGGGTGCCATGGGCCTGGAGTTCAGGACTGGTGCAGTGTCCCACACAAGTTACAGGGAGTGGTCCTAATCCTCACGGGGCTATCAGTATCATTACGTAGTCCCTGGAAGTGGGACTACTGTAGTCCCTCATTTTTTTTAAGTCAGGGAAAACATTTAAGCAGTAAAAAGGAATTCTCATTTGAAACGGGGGTATAATTCAAACCTACAAATATACTTTTAGGCTAAAACAGGTATATTTTGTGGTCAGACTTTTTTACACCTGTTCATGCAAATTAAAAGAAGATTGTTTACCTCGTTGGATAAGGTGATGGATCTGTCATGTAAGCGATATTCAATCAACACTGCAGCTAAGTCAATGACTAGTCTGGGATGCTGAGGAAAACCCTTATTGATGTATTTTTATATCCAGTTCAGTACTCTGGATGACAACCCTTGTATAACACCCCCCTCTTAGAATCCCCCTGACCCCACTGAGCCAAGAAGTAGGTTTGTTTTGCAAATTAAAAGGTTTATTTGAAAAATTAAACAATATATATATATATCACACTTTTATAATAAATCAATATCTGATAGTACACTGAGACATATGATGTGGATCCACAATGGGTAATGTTACAGTAGTACACTTGATTACTTAGGAGTAGTATAGAGGATGAGGTAGCTGAGAGTTCTTTTATGGCTTCAAGGACAACGCAATGATGAATGAAATGCAGTACAGAAAATAACTTGCTATGGCTTCAACAAAAGGCAATGTAATCACTTTTCCTTTTGACAATTCCCCCCCCCCCTATGCAATGTAAGAAATGGAAGGAGAGCACACAGTCTTCAAGAATCCCAACAAAATGCAATACGAAATGCAGTTCCCCCCCAGCAAGCTTAGAGGAACACAGGTAGAGGTTTGAAAGACAGACAAATTACTTTAATGTGGTTTGCAAGGAAGTGAAAAGGTGCTAAAATTGCTTTTAATTCCCTCTAGAGGTTCAGGGTGAGTGGGAGATGCGTGTTGGTATTAGTTCAGGCTCACTTTAGTAATGCTCTATGAGTTATTACCAAGTTGCAAACGGATTTTAACAAAAGAAAGAATGGAGCTGCTATTTTGACAAGTGGAGAAATTGAGCCAAAATCGCAAATCGCGGTAAATTTCGTGAGTGCGTAAATCGTGATTGCGGAAAAAAGTTAAACCACGTTCCTAGCCCAAATGGTTCCAGAGATACGGACAATTTAATAAAGGTAGATTTTCGGATTTAAAGTAAAACTCAAAATGACAGGTGACAGCTTGCAGCTGCAGAATTGACAGGTGACAGTTGTGCAGCTTTAAAAATGACAGATGACACGATTTCTAGGAGGCTGTTCTACTTAGATTAAAATAGTTTGGATTAGATTATTTTAACTAAGAGATTGGTTCTGCACAGTTCTGCGAGGTACTCAAAATATCAATTTGAAATAGGCCTCGTCACGGTCTGGTCAGGTTGGACGGGACTTCCGGCGGGTGTTTCTGAAGTCCCGGCTATCTGGGTCAGCTCTGCTCTCTGGGTCTGTCAAGCACCGGATCTGCTCACAACGGTCTGGTTTGTGGTTCTCTCGGGTTTCGGATACAGCACTGCTTTCTGGATACTGCTACAGGTTCTTGCAAAAATTCTTGGCAAAAATTCAAACAGCTCGCCCGCCTGTTGAATAGTTTGGTTGGTTTTGAGGCCTGCTGAAGAGGATTCAGCTGGTGGATTCAGGCCTCTCTTCTACAAATTCTGGAGTTAATTTCTGCTACAGGTTCTGGAGATTGATGGATTTGAAGTCTGAATCTCTGGATGTGAATTCGTCGGTCAGCATGCTCCGCAGCAAATGGAATTGAATGTCTCTACCTGTCCCAGCAGTCTCTTTTTATGTGTTTTGGAAGTGGGTGTGTGCGTGGCATAACTGAGCCTGCCCCTCTCTACTTGTCATTGGCCCAATTCTCCCCTCTCCCATGATTGGGGAATTGGGTTGTGAGTCAGAGTGATGAGGTCTGTTTATGGGTCAGAGGAACCTCCCCTTGTCAAATTGCACACACATCTATTTCTGATCCAAAAATATATTTCCCAGGTACACAGTTGTTTTTACATCACATACACACATCATATATTACTCAAGACAGCCCCTGTCCCGACTCTGGCGTTTCTACGAGCTTGCATTCAAAAATGGCAATTTATTTTCGATTTTAGTGGGTTTTGTAACATTGGTTTTTCATCAAAAATTATACAAAGGTACATTTCCCTTCCACATATATCCCAGTAACTTTCCATGTCTCTAGCTTAAACACATTGTCTACAATAATCATAATTAGCGGGGTTTTGCCCCAGAACATGGTACAAGTTGGAGTTTGGACTCAAATCGTGAGGGCATTTTTCAAACTAAGACTCTCAAAGTTGTACATTCCTGTCATTTGGTTACAATAAATTATCACTGTTTCTATAAGATATATATTTGTTGCAATTCAACCCCCAAAGTGTTTGGGTCCGCCTCCAGGAGTCTGGGTGGGTCAGTGATCACATGTCTCTCCTTGCTGGCAGAGGGCTGTTGACAGGAAACACTCAAAATTAACATACCCCATTCAACAGAAAGAGCCTTTTCTGTGGGCTCCAGCAGGCTGCCTGGAAGTCTCTCCTCCATCAATCAACAGGGTCATGTGATATCCTGCCTCCTGGGGTGGGAATCTCGGAGGTGTTAAGGTTTCCCAGCCTCTTGGCCTCTGGGAACAGCAGGTGGCTAGATTTTCAATTAACCAACAAGCTTTGAAGTCCCTGCCCCTCTTGCAACTCCTAAATACAGTTTCCCTGTCAGAGTTTAGACCGCTAGCGCCACCTTGGGGAATTTGTCGGTACTGCATCCATTTTTGAGTTGTCTTGAATTACTGCATTTCAATAGAGTGGTCTTTTGCTTGGTAGTATAGGACCCTTGCTTAACATTGTTTTGATGGCATCCTTACGGTAGAGTGGTGATGTGGAACCCCCCACAAGAAGGTTGTATCTTTGGAGTGGTCTCGTGCCAACTGCGCAGTTCTCCTATTCTGGCGTGAATGTGGGCGGCAATAGCTCATCCCCACATCCACCCAGTCTATTGATTTAGTTTGTTCTGGGATAGAATAATGGGCGGATACAGCTCATCCCCACATCTACCCAGTCTATTGATTCAACATGGGTCAAAACCCTTGACAAATCCCCCGCCCGACTGCGCTTTGATTCAAGTCGAGGGGAAGTCGGGTGCAAAGGAGGTTTTGAGCCCTTGCGCTGGTATGTTCGCATTATCTTCTTCCAATTCTGTAGATGGCACAGTTCAGCATCTTTTCCTCCACCCAGTTGGATCGATCGGTTCTCCTCGCCGGTCCTGATGGGAATATTGGGTGGTACCCCGGGCCCCTCAGGTCTCTGCTCCCGGTCCCCGGATCGTCCTCCTTGGCCAGTCTCCAGGTTTTCTTTCTCCTAGGACGACAAAGGAAAGCGGCAATACCTATTCGTAGACATTTCTTCCCCACCATTGATATAGTGGGGTGGCATATACATTTTATAGTCAAAATATTTGCGTTCTTATTTTAACAAAAAACAAGATACAATTATAAGACATTTTTTTTTCAAATCATAATATACTAAAGATTATATGTGGGATATTTTAGGGTTGGAATTGAATTACTCTGGAGCGGTCCCCTCCGGTATTGCAGAGGACTCCTCCAGTTGTTGCAGAGTGTGCCTAGGATGGCAACACTTTAGCTGATTTATATGGACCCACTTATCTTCCCCCTCTGCCAAACCGCCTTTGGGGATGCGGATCTTGTAGGCCACAGGGGAGATTTTGTCTATAATTTCAAACGGTCCCTTCCATGTAGGCAAACATTTTCGCTGTTTGGCCTGGTTCCTTTGGAAATTGTATAGATAGACCCGGTCCCCCACAGTATATTCCTTCCTGGTGGTCTTCAGGTCGTAGTGGGTTTTCATGCTATCAGCTGATCTTTCTAGATTCCGCTGAGCATAGGCAAAAGCATGCTGAAGGTGTTTCCTTAAATTCTCCACATACTCATGAGTTGTGGAGGCATTTATCAGTGTCTGCTCTTGAGTCCTGTAGAGCAAATGCTGGGGAAGCACCATCTTGCGTCCAGTCATCAACTCAAATGGTGACATTTTAGTTGCAGATGATGGGGTAGATCTGATGGCCATTAGGACCAGAGGTAATCGGATAGCCCAACTTGGCCCAGAATCTGCCACAAACTTTTTTAATATGCTCACAATGGTTCGGTTGTACCTCTCCACTGCTCCAGAAGAAGCTGGCCTGTAAGCAATATGTAACTTCCTTTTGACCCCCAGTATCTCCAACATCTTTGTCATTACTTCACTGGTGAAGTGGCTACACCTGTCTGACTCAATCCTTTGAGGTAAACCAAAACGGGAAAAGATGTGGTTAATCATCAGGGCAGCTGCTGTTTCTGCCTTGCAGTTTGGGGTTGGGAGACATTCCACCCACTTGGTAAACAAGCATGTAACGGTCAACATGTACTTGTTTCCTCTAGACGAGCGAATTACAAGGCCGACAAAGTCGATTTGCAAATCTGACCATGGCAGTGTCATCCCCCTCTTTTGGAGAGGCGCACGGTGTGTGAGGGATGATGGCTGAAATTGTGCACACACAAGACACCCCTTCAAGTATTGGTTGAGGTCCTGCACCATGTGTGGCCAGTATGCAACCTCTCTTAAGATTTCCAGTGTTGTGTGAAACCCCCTATGACCGGCGGTGGCCGCATCATGGGCGTGACTTAACATCAGGCTTCGGAATGAGGTAGGGACCACCCACTGATTATGGCCAGCTTGGGATTTCCTTACCAACAAACCGTCTTGGATTCGGAACCTTTTTGGACATTTCATCAACACTCTTAGGTCCTCTTTCCCAATGTAATCGGTATCCGTCAGGGGAAAGTTCTCAGTGTTGGTAAAACTTACCAATTATTGGATCCCCCTTCTGAGCTGTAATCAAATCAGCATCAGGGATCTCCTTACTCCATTGTGCAGTTGAAATATTATTGTGAGCATTTGTCTGGGACCTAGTGATAGCAGTGACCTGGATTTCCCCCAACAGGGACTCTATTTCTATTAGATCCCCTTGGATGGCCCCGGTTTTGGTCAGCTGATCAGCTAAGTCATTTCCAGTTTTGTCTGGTCCCTCTACTTTGGAATGACCCTTGATCGTTTTCCAGTAGATGGTCATCCCATTCGATGTAACCAGATCATCAATATTTTGGATTAGCTTCCCATGTTTCAGGGGTTTGTTATTAGCACATAACATGCCTCTGGTTTTCCAATTAACCAGGTGCTCCACGAACCCGTTCCGTACATAATCCGAATCTGTGATTATGACCAGTTCGTGGAGTTGATTTTGGAAAGCAGTGAGGATGGCCTGATGCACAGCCATCAATTCTGTCACCTGACTACTTCGGGGACCAATTTTGTATCCAGCGGAGGGTTCTGGTGACTCATTCACCCATGCATTCCCTACGCCGGCCACCAGTTCTTTCTCCCCGTTGTCGTCAACATGGTACGAGCATCCATCCACATAGACAGTGGGCATTCCCTCACACTTGTCTTCTTCAAAGACTTTGTGTGGGGAATTAAGGTATGCCTCCATGTTGTCCTTGATTTTTAGACTTTCGTCCTCGAGACAGTTTTCTCTGGCACAATCATGCAAGTCAGCCAGACCTTGCGCGAGGGGACTCTTCTTGTTTTGGCCATATCTGACCTCCACAGGAAAGCCTTGCATTGACAGAATCCAGGAAGTAATTTGGGAATTACTCACATTTCCGGCCCGGATTCTGTCACTTTGGAGATATTGCAGAGGCTGGTGTGGAGTCTCCACTATGATGTGTTCCCCCTGGATAAACGGGCGGTAATTCTTCAATGCCCACACCGCTGCCAGGAGTGCCTTCTCACAATCGTTGAATTTTTCCTCCACAGAGGATAAAGATTTGCTCGCATAGGAGATTACTTTATTGACCTTGTCATGCTTTTGGTATAATACTGCCGTCAAGCACGTATTAGAGAACCCTGTCTCCAGGAAGAACTCCTTGTTTCTGACAGGGTAAGCTAGGCAAGGCGCTTGTGAGAGGCTTCTTTTGAGTTGTCTTACTGCCTCGGATTGTTCTGGACCCCATTCCCACTTGCCCCCCCTTCAAAAGATGAATCAGGGGTCTAGTGATCTCTGCGTAGCCTTCAATGAACTTTCTGCTGTAATTAGTCAGTCCAAGGAGGCTCCTCAGTTCCCACAGAGTTGTGGGGTCTTTCAGTTTCTGAAGTGTTTCCACTTTCTTTTCCTGGGGACAGAGACTCTGAGGAGTAATCTCATGCCCCAAGAAATTAACACGGGTTCTACACCACTGTGCTTTCTGGAAGGAGAGTTTTGCTCCGGCGGCCCTCAACTGCGTCAGAACATAACGGATCTCCGATATGTGTTCTTCCACAGATGTACTTTTGATGTGGACATCATCTACATAAACCAGGTTACCCCTTGCACCAAGGTCGGGCATGGCCTTATGTAGGAAAATGTTGAATTCATTGCCGGAGTTGAGGTATCCGAAGGGAGTCCGGGTCCATGTGTACTGCTGGCCCCCAAAGGTAAAAGCCAGTTTTTATTGGTCCTCCCTACTGACAGGCACAGTCCAGTATCCATTGGTCAGGTCTATTGCTGTGAATACCTGTGACCCCTGGATCTGGGCCAGCCCTTGGTCAATGTAGGGCAGAGGCCATCGGGAAGTATGGACCCGTTTGTTGAGCTCCCTAAGGTCGGCGCAGAGTCTCCACTGGCCGTTTGGCTTCAATATTCCCAGCACCGGATTATTGAAAGTGCTGTGGACTGGACGGATTATTCCCCGGGACTCAAGGTTCTTAATTATTTCAGTAAGGGACTCCATGGATGCGAGAGGCAAGCGATATTGCTTCACAAACACGGGAGTCACTCCAGGGTCCATGGGAATTGTTGTGTTGTGGATGTCGGTGCGACCACAGTCATATGAGTCTACCGCAAAGAGATCTTGGAAATCCAAGAAAACTTGTTTCAACTTTTGCTTCTGTTCCAGAGTCACGCAGGCATCAGCTAGGTTCACCCTCTCTTGCACCATCTGCCTGAAGCCGGGAAAGACTTCTGGTTTGGCTATCTCAGCGGGCTCCTCCAGCTGGGTGGAGAAGTCCCTGGTCAGAGTGCTGATTTGGACTGGAGGCTTCAGGTGGGAAAGGCAGCCCTCATGGACATGGAAAATCACCTCATCCCTCCTGAAGTCACAAGTCACATCTTCCTTACCATAAGGGCAAGAAGTGTACACCAGGAAGTTCCCCCCATGCCGGGTGAAAATCCTGTCTGGTGTTGTGTTGTCATCACTGTCACTGTCAAAACAGTCCTTGGGGATCGGTCCTAACAGTTCATTTCCTAAATCAATGGAGAAATGTCGGTCATCAACCGCCATTCCAATAATGGTGCCTGCGGCTAGAGTAATGCTCTTTAAGTCGCTGTTATCCACCTCTATTGGAATGGTGTCATGTTCTATGTTGACTAATGGAGTTGGGTTTACCCCCAACCCTTGCTGTTGGAGAGAAGCATTTAGATGTATGTAAGCATCAGGGTTTTTCAATTTTTGTCCTCTTTTAACTTTCACTTCCTGGGAGAATTGTCGGGTCCTTTCTGGGATGATGACTTCCTCTTTGATCTGAATTTCAACTGCATAAGGTAGCAATTGAGCTGACCTAAATGTTTTTTCTGGATCATCAAAGCCCATGGGATTATCCGCTAATCGGGACCAAGCTTTGAAGTTTATTAGGTCCAAACTAATGGCAAAGCGATTGAGAATGTCACTGCCTAAGTAAAAGGCGGCAGTGACGTCTCGCACGACCCAACAATTATGGACTATGCTCTTGTTGCCAATGGAGATTTTGAGCATACACCTGCTTGGCAAGAGATGTTTGGAATTAGGTGCTTCCAGGTCCATTTCCCATTGGTCTATCAGTTTGAATGTGAGAATGGCTGGATCTTTTGGGAGTTGGTGGAACATGGCTTCGCTGATGAAGCTCTTACCGTTGTTCACACACACTCGAGCGAGAACAGAGTCCTTCCCATCATTTAACTGAACAGGGATGAACAACTGCTCTCCAATTTGCTGAATGTCAGCCAGGCTCTGAGCTGATTTCACATCTTTCTGGACTATAGGAGTGGGTGTTTCTGATTGTGGATTAGTAAAGAATTTCAGGGTGTTTCCTTCCAGTGTGGAATACCACCTTAAACTGGAAGGAAGGTTGATTTTCAGAAATAGAGAGGACCCCCACCACCAGTCTGTTGTCCTACTGCTATTACTGTCACGTCTGGAATTTGGCTTTTCTGGAAGTGAAATTCTACTTGGTCAGATTTTTGTTCAACTATGTGGCATGTGCCATTTAAACTAACATGGTTGACACTCTGTTTTAATTTTATTGGTCGGCTAGTCTGGGTCTAGAGGACCTTGTTTACACAATCTATTAGGGGTGACAACCTTCTCAGGAGGTCATTCCCTAGTAAACAAGGGGTGCCCTCTGGAGTCACTACTATGACCGGGTGTTTCACCTTGTGTCGCCCAATTTTGATGTCCAAATCTGCAGTCCCCTCGACAGGAATTTCCTTCCCGTCAAAGTTCTGCAGTTGTCCAGGAAGAGAGATGAGAGGGATACGGTAATTCTCCCCCCTTCCTGCATTTATTTCATAAAAGGCCCTTTTGGACAGAAGGGTAGCTTGGGATCCAGTGTCCACCAGTGCCGAAATTGTACCCTGCCCCTGTACTTGTACCGGGGCATAATATCTTCCCTCTTTCTCTTCAAAGGTGCACAGATAATGCACATTTTTGGACAACTGGTGGGCTAACTTTCTGGTTTTTGACATTGCTAGCGAAGAGATTTGGGCAGAATTCTGTGGAGAGCCTTGGGAATCCGAAAGAAAAAGTTGGCAACTGGAGATCAGAGCCATTGTGGGTTCCCCTGGTTCCGGTTCTGGGCCGCCCCCACCTTTTTGGAGGCAGTCACCAGGATGGGTTTGAACCAGGGGATTTCGGTATTGTGGGTTCTGGGATGAGATGATGGGCGGCGGTAGCTCAGTCTCCATATCTCCCCAGTCTGAATTGGCATCCCTTGGGACCCATTTTTCCTTGGGAGGAGTTCCCCCAGCTCTGAAGGAGAAGATCCTTTTCCCAGGATCTTCTGAGGATCCCTCTCCCTCAAATTGGAAGACCTGTACCTCCTCCACAAAGTGGGTCTGTTTGGGTCCTTTGTTTCTCCTACCCCCCCCTCTGCTCCTTGGGAGGCATGCTTTCAGGGGCAGGAGATTTTGTTTCCAGTTCCTGGTTTTCCAAGGGGCTGTTTACAAGTTGGGAAGGAAGCTTCCTCCAAGGCTTTACACCCCCTTTCCCCTTGTGCCTCCTCCCTGGGACCCAGTGGGTTATCGGGGTGCTGCACTTACTAGACTCTATCAGTCTCTCCTGCATCGCTACCTGTTGCTGGAGCCTATCATTGTGCTGACAGAGAGCCTCATTTTCTCTCTGTGCCTCCTGATTGGTCCTGGAGTACTGGGCCAGTCTCTGCTGCAGGTGGGTTACCTCCTCAGTCCCATCCCTACTGGCCTGCTCCTTTCTTGCCAGAGTCTCCTCCACCCTCCTGGTGTGATCTAGCAAGCCCTGAAGCTCTTTTTGGAGGTCACCCAGCCCCTGGAGGGCCAGTGATTTTCTTCAATTTTTCTTTTTAAATGGCAGACTTCCTGGCCTAAGGCATCCCTTTCCTGACCAAGATCCTGCATTTGTGACGCCAGGTCGTCCCTCTGCCTTTGAAAGGCACCAGCTTTCTGGCGTTCTTCATCAAACTCTGCCTGGGTATCCAGGTCTTTCAAAATCAATTTATTGCTTTCCTCTTTCTCTCTGTCTAGTTGGATTTGCAGGGTGGCTACCTGCTCTGTGCATGCCCTGTTGAAATTGATCTGTTGCTCCAGCTTTTTCTGGCTCTGCAGTAAGGAGTCCAAACTGTCTTGGTGCTCCTTCTGCAAAGCCAGAATTCTGGTACCCTGGTCTGTCTTTTCCTGTTGCAGTATATCCATGTCCTCTTTTATTTTAATGATATACTGCCTACTATCATTTTCTGACTCCTGGCTCCTCTGAAGCCTCTGCTCAGAAGAGACCAGGTCAGATTGGGCCTTTTCTAACGCCATCTGTTGCCTATTTGCCAGATCTTGGCCTTCAGCAAATTTGTCCTGCATGGCTCCCATATATAGATACAAATATGCCGCTATCCTGGCAATCTTATTGTGTTCATCTTTGGCCTTAGAAGCCATATATAATTCACTCAGGGCCACATGTATTGGACCCTGATCTCTCCATATATCTGACCCTGTTTCAGTGACCTGTTGCGCGATTGCCTGCAACCAGACCGTTTGGTCCTGATGAGTCCACTCACCTCTCACAAATAGCTTATGTAAGAAGTGCTCTCTGGCTATTTTCATATCTACCAAGGTCGTCATTCTGGAATTTGAGTTCCTTCCTGATTTACAGAAGTTTGTATTTTTTTTTGCAAAACAGACCATTTCCTTAGAGCGTTCCTTTGAGGGATGCTTTCACAGTGTAAAACAGAGTGGTGATCTAACCAGATATGTGTATCTGGTCATTTGGCACACTGTATTAATCTGCACAAGTGGTAAATCTAACCCAGAATATTCCCGGCTCCGAGCCCCCACTTTTGTAAGCGATATTCAATCAACACTACAGCTAAGTCAATGCCTAGTCTGAGATGCTGAGGAAAACCCTTATTGATGTATTTTTATATCGGGTTCAGTACTCTGGATGACAACCCTTGTATAACACCCCCCTCTTAGAATCCCCCTGACTCCACTGAGCCAAGAAGTAGGTTTGTTTTGCAAATTAAAAGGTTTATTTGAAAAATTAAACAATATATATATATACCACACTTTTATAATAAATCAATATCTGATAGTACACTGAGACATATGATGTGGATCCACAATGGGTAATGTTACAGTGGTACACTTGATTACTTAGGAGTAGTATAGAGGATGAGGTAGCTGAGAGTGCTTTTATGGCTTCAAGGACAACGCAATGATGAATGAAATGCAGTACAGAAAATAACTTGATATGGCTTCAACAAAAGGCAATGTAATCACTTTTCCTTTTGACAATTCACTCCCCCCCGTAGGCAATGTAAGAAATGGAAGGAGAGCACACAGTCTTCAAGAATCCCAACAAAATGCAATACGAAATGCAGTTCCCCCCAGCAAGCTTAGAGGAAAACAGGTAGAGGTTTGAAACACAGGCGAATTACTTTAATGTGGTTTGCAAGGAAGTGAAAAGGTGCTAAAATTGCTTTTAATTCCCTCTAGAGGTTCAGGGTGAGTGGGAGATGCGTGTTGGCATTAGTTCAGGCTCACTTTAGCAATGCTCTATGAGTTATTACCAAGTTGCAAACGGATTTTAACAAAAGAAAGAATGGAGCTGCTATTTTGACAAATAGAGAAATTGAGCCAAAATCGCAAATCGCGGTAAATTTCGCGAGTGCGTAAATCGTGATTGCGGAAAAAGTATATAGGAAGTCGTTTATAGGTTCATTGGAAAGCCTAGAATCACAGCTTTAAAATGAAAGTTAAACCACGTTCCTAGCCCAAACGATTCCAGAGATACGGACGATTTCATAAAGGTAGATTTTCGGATTTAAAGTAAAACTCAAAATGACAGGTGACAGCTTGCAGCTGCAGAATTGACAGGTGACAGTTGTGCAGCTTTAAAAATGACAGATGACATGATTTCTAGGAGGCTGTTCTACTTAGATTAAAATAGTTTGGATTAGATTATTTTAACTAAGAGATTGGTTCTGCACAGTTCTGCTAGGTACTCACAATATCAATTTGAAATAGGCCTCGTCACGGTCTGGTCAGGTTGGACGGGACTTCCGGTGGGTGGTTCTGAAGTCCCGGCTATCTGGGTCAGCTCTACTCTCTGGGTCTGTCAAGCACCGGATCTGCTCACAACGGTCTGGTTTGTGGTTCTCTCGGGTTCCGGATACAGCACTACTTCTGGATACTGCTACAGGTTCTTGCAAAAATTCTTGGCAAAAATTCAAACAGCTCGCCCGGCTGTTGAATAGTTTGGTTGGTTTTGAGGCTTGCTGAAGAGGATTCAGCTGGTGGATTCAGGCCTCTCTGCTACAAATTCTCGAGTTAATTTCTGCTACAGGTTCTGGAGATTGATGGATTTGAAGTCTGGATCTCTGGATGTGAAGTCGTCGGTCAGCATGCTCCGCAGCAAATGGAATTGAATGTCTCTACCTGTCCCAGCAGTCTCTTTTTATGTGTATTGGAAGTGGGTGTGTGCGTGTCATAACTGAGCCTGCCCCTCTCTACTTGTCATTGGCCCAATTCTCCCCACTCCCATGATTGGGGAATTGGGTTGTGAGTCAGAGTGATGAGGTCTGTTTATGGGTCAGAGGAACCTCCCCTTGTCAAATTGCACACAAATCTATTTCTGATCCAAATACATATTTCCCAGGTACACAGTTGTTTGACATCACATACAAACATCATATATTACTAAAGATAGCCCCTGTCCCGACTCTGGCGTTTCTAGGAGCTTGCATTCAAAAATGGCAACTTATTTTTGATTTTAGTGGGTTTTGCAACATTGGTTTTTCATTAAAAATTATACAAAGGTACATTTCCCTTCCACATATATCCCAGTAACTTTCCATGTCTCTAGCTTAAACACATTGTCTACAATAATCATAATTAGCGGGGTTTTGCCCCAGAAAATGGTACAAATTGGAGTTTGGACTCAAATCGTGAGGGCATTTTTCAAACTAAGACTCTCAAAGTTGTACATTCCTGTCATTTGGTTACAATAAATTATCACTGTTTCTATACAATATATATTTGTTGCAATTCAACCCCCCAAAGTGTTTGGGTCCGCCTCCAGGAGTCTGGGTGGGTCAGTGATCACATGTCTCTCCTTGCTGGCAGAGGGCTGTTGACAGGAAACACTCAAAATTAACATACCCCATTCAACAGAAAGAGCCTTTTGTGTGGGCTCCAGCAGGCTGCCTGGAAGTCTCTCCTCCATCAATCAACAGGGTCATGTGATATCCTGCCTTCTGGGGTGGGAATCTCGGAGGTGTTAAGGTTTCCCAGCCTCTTGGTCTCTGGGAACAGCAGGTGGCTAGATGTTCAATTAACCAACAAGCTTTGAAGTCCCTGCCCCTCTTGCAACTCCTAAATACAGTTTCCCTGTCAGAGTTCAGACCGCTGGTGCCACCTTGGGGAATTTGTCGGTACTGCATCCATTTTTGAGTTGTCTTGAATTACTGCATTTCAATAGAGTGGTCTTTTGCTTAATAGTATAGGACCCTTGCTTAACATTGTTTTGATGGCATCCTTACAGTAGAGTGGTGATGTGGAACCCCCCACAAGAAGGTTGTATCTTTGGCGTGGTCTCGTGCCAACTGCGCAGTTCTCCTATTCTGGCGTGAATGTGGGCGGCGATAGCTCATCCCCACATCCACCCAGTCTATTGATTCAACATGGGTCAAAACCCTTGACAGTCACAGCTCCTTTGTGTGACAGCGCTCTGCTGGTATCCTGGGTCCGGACATATCTATGGCGATGTGTGGGGGGAAGTAGCAGGCACAATTCTCTGGGCACGATTCATGGAATTTTTAGCGCAGTGCGAAATGACTTTGCACTGGTTCAAAAGTGGTGCAAAGTAACTTTGCACTGCAAAAATACACTTTGCACCGCTCTGTGAATCTGGGTGTTTGTTGGCAGTGCAAAGGGGCCGTGCTAAAAGTTCCATGAATCAGGCCCTTTGTGTCATTTATTTTTTTAAGATTCATTTTATTCGCTTTGTTTTATGTTGACAAATGTCCACCTATTTTCATGGAGTAAAAGTGGCCGGCCCATCGTGCTTCTGTAGGATACTCCCATTACGTTTCTGACACCGTCATCCAGTCCTGGCTTTTCAGTCATCAGAGATTTGGATTTTGGGGCTTGTAGTTTCGCTTTTCCATAGGTTTGGCTAGAGAAATCCTCAAGGGGAAAGGGTTATCTTGAAAGCAAACACTGGCCACTTCTCAGCAAATTTCCTACTACTTTTTACTAACTCTCACAGACCCTTGACCTCTGATAACATTACCGGAAGTGATGTCATTTGACCCCACCCCAAAGTGACATCCCGAGAAGCAATGAAGCATGACCTTTCACCCCATCACAAAACAGGACGTGGCATGAAATAGCATTGTTCCTAAGTACACTAAATTACTGTGAATCCAAGCAGACGTCCAAGGCCAAATGATATGTTATTGTATGGTACTTACGCTTAAGCTCTTTTGAATGTACACCTATTTTCATGGAGTAAAAGTGGCCGGCCCATCGTGCTTCTGTAGGATACTCCCATTACGTTTCTGACACCGTCATCCAGTCCTGGCTTTTCAGTCATCAGAGATTTGGATTTTGGGGCTTGTAGTTTCGCTTTTCCATAGGTTTGGCTAGAGAAATCCTCAAGGGGAAAGGGTTATCTTGAAAGCAAACACTGGCCACTTCTCAGCAAATTTCCTACTACTTTTTACTAACTCCCACAGACCCTTGACCTCTGATAACATTACAGGAAGTGATGTCATTTGACCCCACCCCAAAGTGACATCCCGGGAAGCAATGAAGCATGACCTTTCACCCCTTCACAAAACAGGACGTGGCATCAAATAGCATTGTTCCTAAGTACACTAAATTACTGTGAATCCAAGCAGACGTCCAAGGCCAAATGATATGTTATTGTATGGTACTTACGCTTAAGCTCTTTTGAATGGAACAAATATTCATACAATATCACACAACTCATTTATCGACAAAAAGAATAAAAAATAAATATATATATATTATTTTTTCAATTTTTTTTTCCCAAACCGGACCTGGCATAGCCAGAAACCGGGGCGAAAGGCAGAGGGGCCAACCCGACCCTGATCCCCAGGTCTGTGCTTAAGCACGTTATAAATAACCTATCATATCATAACCGCAGTGAGGTAATTAGGAAGCTTCCAAACTGGCATTGCTCATTTATTTATGTCAGAATTTCTTTTAAAACATGGACTCACTTCATTGTTATAGAACATAGACATGCATTATAATACATGTTATCTACACACGTTAAATATGATACAACATGATGAGTCCTGTTCTATTGCATAGGAACAATTACCTGACAGATACAATTATTTATGAGATGTAAAACACACCCTTGTTTGCATTTTCACATTTTAAAAACAAAAACTTGCTTTAAGATAAATATCTTCAAATGTATTGCTCATCTCTGGCGTCAATCTGATTGCTTCAGCTTACAAATCTCACTCTTTATGAAATGCATTCCGGTTCACCAGCTTTTTTTAGTTTTATTTAATGCATGTGGCTATATAAGCTTTTTGCATTTATATCATTACAATAGATACAAAACAAAAAAATCATCTATTAAAAGATTACACATAAAATCAACACAGTTAAAATCCACATCCAACAAACATTCATATCATACATCATTAGTAAATACCTGTATAGATTACATTGTTCAAGGTAAAAGCTACCTTTCGAGTTAGTATGCTAAAGCCCATGGGTGATTCGAGTCTACCGCCATGCTTATTCTGTACAATTAACCCTATCACTTGTTTGCGTTTTAGGACCGTCCATTAGTAGCCTGTTTTGTGTACACTCTCAAACATGCACTGCAGCTGCTGTAAGCACAAGCAACTCTGCTGCCACAATCATAGACCAAAGCTAATCTGTTTCGAAACTGCCAGGCCATCTACAAAAACGCACGCAGCCCTTGGAATAAAGGTCAGTTAAATTCTAATATGCCGTCAAAATGTCCCTTCTAGTTTCTATAGATTTGGCACACAGACAGCATAATCTTTTTTCCCGTGGGTATATTCCACCAGGCACCAGGCACCAGTGTGTTCTAAAACCTGCAAGATATTTAGGGGGTAATTCATAGAATTCGGCGCACAGTGTACGCGTGCGGCAGTCTGCGCGTGCGGCAGTCTGCGCCAGCCGCGTGCACCAAAACCCATTTCAGCGCCCAGCGTATTCATGGATTTCAACATCCATAAGCAGCCGTGGCGCAGAGTGGCGCAGCGAACCTGCAGCAGCGCCAGTTACGCCTCCAAACCCGCCCCGTGCGCCATGACCAGCGCACAAATCCAGTACATGGCACAAAGGCCAGTGGACCAGCATACAGCCCCCCAACCATGAAAACGTGTGTAAAACTTCCCGCGCACACCCCAGAATACACGTACCCTTCCTGCGGCAGCAAAAACGCATGTAAAACTCCCCGTGCACGACCTCAGAATACACGTAACCCTCCCGTGGCAGCAAACACGCATGTAAAACTCCCTGCGCACCCCTCTGAATACACGTACCCCGCTTGCGCAAGGTAAATAGCGTAGAAAAAGCACTCCCCCCTGTGGCGTGGGCTGCCTGTGGGGCATGCCCAGGGTGGATGGGGTGCCTGCGTGCATTTGGGGGGTGCGTGTGAAGTATGACATGCAATAGGCCTTGTGCGAGAGGGGTACGTGTATTCTGGGGGTGCGCAGGACGTTTTACACACGATAGGCCTTGGCTGGGCGGGGTACGTGTATTCAGAGGGGATCGCGGGGAGTTTTACACGCGATAGGCCTTGGCCGAGTGGAGTACGTGTATTCAGAGGGGTGTGCAAGATGTTTTACATGCGATAGGCCTTATGTGAGTGGAGTATGTGTATTTTGGGGGTGCACGTGAAGTATCACACGCGATAGGCCTTGGCCGAGCGGGGTACGTGTATTCAGAGGGGTTCGCGGGATGTTTTACACGCATTTTCGCTGCTTCGGGAGGAGTATGTGTATTCTGAGGGGTGCGTGGAGAGTTTTACACGTGTTTTCGCTGCCACGGGAGCGGTATGTGTATTCTGGGGGTGTGCGGGATGTTTTACACGTGATAGGCCTTGGCCGAGCGGGGTATATGTATTCTGAGGGGTGTGCGGGGAATTTGACACGCGTTATCGCTGCTGCGGGAGGGGTACGTGTATTCTGGGGGTGCGCAGGACCTTTTACACGCGATAGGCCTTGGCCGATTGTGGTACTTGTATTTTGAAGGGTGCGCAGGGAGTTTTACATGCGTTATCTCTGCTGCTGGAGGGGTACGCGTATTCTGGGGGTGCGCGGGTCATTTTACACACAATAGGCCTTGGCTGAGCGGGGTACGTGTATTATGAGGAGTGTGCGGGGAGTTTTACATGTGTGAGCGGGGTATGTGTATTCCTGGGGTGCCCCAATGCGAATTGGCAGTGTTTGTCCTCCCAGGTGTGCCCTCTCCCCCCTCCCCAGGCCCTGCAGGCAGCCCACATGTCACCATGCACAAGTGAGCACCGACACATGTCCCCCTGCACCCCCATCCACCCAGCAGGGACAGGCACCTGCCAGCAGGCCCCGCTCATGTCCCCCCACCCACTCACCCACCCAGCAGTGACAGGCACCTGCCAGCAGGCCCCGCTCATGTCCCCCCACCCACTCACCCACCCAGCAGTGACAGGCACCTGCCAGCAGGCCCCGACTCATGTCCCCCCAACACGTCATGACAATCCACAATCATGGGCTTCATGGCCACCCAAAAAACACCCCACGCCTCCCCAATCCAAACACACAACCAGGTTTTACATCCACCCCACATTGAAATCCCCATCACATGATACATCCCAAATGGCAAGTATGCACATCAACACATTTCCATCACACATACACAATGGGTGCATGTGATAGAGAAAACACACATCGTGACATGCATGAAACCAAAGAGAGAATACCACACATTGAAGTATGAAATAAAAATGTATTAAACACAAAAGCAAGGGAATGAAATGAAACATACAATAATGGAAAAAATGAAGAAAAAGCTGCATGTCCAAAATATAAAATAAATATGTGTGAAAGCAGAATCCAAATCAATCCAAAAGCACATGGGTCCAAAGTGTCTGTCCGTCAAAACAAATCCAAAGTGAAAAACCAAAACAAAACCATTGATCCATGGAACAAAAAAAAATAAGTGAAATCCAGTGTAGAACTATATACAAAGTACAAATCCAGGATCCATGAGCCCAACCATTGAAAGGAAACCTACAAAAGAAAACTACATAATGAACAACTATATACAAAAAGTTGGGGCATTGTCCAAGCGCCTCAAAATAAATAAAAACAGAAAGGAAACCTTACACTAACTAACTATATACAATGGCGGCGGCCAAGTCCTACAGCTCACTCTGTGATGTCCCGGGCCAGGGCATCATCAAACTCCATGTCGATGTCCCCGAGGTCTCGCAGGGATGCAGTCATGGCCTGTTCCAACTCCCTGCGAGTTACCTCGAGGCACTCAGCCCACCTCAATGCCCTGCACATGGAGAACTTCACCCTGACCATGGTGAGCCGTGCCTCTTCCACCCGCCACCACTCTGCATCTATCCGCTGGCCCAACCGCTGCCACACGGAAGACACTCCCATTCCATGGTCCTCCTGGCCTCCGGTCCATGCCTGCCCCACTGATGTTGATGGCCCCGAGCCATCATCGCTCCCACCTTGAGCCTGCTGCTGCTGTCCATGTGCCCTGCCCGATGATGCCGGCACATCCTCCATCTGCTGGTCTCCAGTTGGTGGGGTCTCCACCCCTGCTGGACCTCCGACTCCCGACTTTGGCAGGGATGTGATCTCCACCAAGCTGGCTGCGTTGGTCGAGCCAGGTCCACAGGGGGCCCTGGTGGAATCTGGGCCGGAAGACGGCAGGGAGAATGACTGGCGCATAGTCTCCACAGAGGAGGACAGGGCCGCCAGAGTGCTCAACACATGTAGGAACCCTCCGCCCAGGGCACCCCTCCAAACTGTGCCACGTTGCCACACAGCTCTTCGTGATGGCGTGCGTGGTCCCCCCAGGAAGCATGCACGTCATCACGAATGACACGTGTGCGCAATACGACACCAATCAGGATGGACCCCATACATTCATGGGTCTCCTCGTCCGCAGGCTGTGGAGTGCCAGATGACGTGGGCCTCCCCCCTATCTGCGGACGGGCCTGGGATGGGGCATCCCTGCTGGTGCATGGTGGTGCAGTCACAGGGTCAGGGACGCAGCGACCTGTGCTGCCTCCTGCCCTTGGCCCTGGACTGCACCACTTGCACCAGTGGTACCACCCCCACCAGGCACCATGTGTGGCTTTATAGTGGCCTCCTCCTCCTCTGTGTAGACCACCAACCTGGATGGCTCCGCACTGTCTTCCGCCATCGCAAGCATGAAGAAATAGGCACGGCGCATGCAATCAACATTAGCATCCATGTACAAGGGCCTCTATTGACATAAATGTTGTCTTCAAACTCACATGCATCATCGGTCATACTGATCCCATGCACACACATCACCGGAGGGGCATGCATCTGGCCTCGTACACCACAGACACAGTGGATACAAGGATGACTAGACTGCGTCAGTGAATCAACACAACGTCACGGATGTGTCATGCATCCATGGCGTTTCAAAGTCACACACATGCTACTCAGACACACAGAAATGTACACCATACATGTCCATGACAGCAGCACCCATCTCTCACACCCCATCCATGTCCAAGAACAGAGACAGGCATGCATTCATGTGTGCATTCCGCATGCTGCTCCCCATGTTGCATTGTAACACATGCACCATCCATGTGGTTCACGCATGACTGGTCTCACATGCTGCACCATGATGTCCCTGCACACGCACATCCATACATTGCCTATGTCACACATACAGGCAAGTAGCTGACTACCAGCACACTGCAACATGCCCTGTTTCATACAGCAATGCATGGCCATTTACCGTTCAACTCCAGACGGATCTGCCTCTGAAGTATCTGGATGTGGAGCTCTGGGTTTATGCGTTCCAGGACCCTTGTCTGGATGTTGGTCAGGCTAACCCTGCACCCCTCTGCATCCTCTGCCTTCAAGAGGCGCCGGGCCTTGCTGAGGGTCCTGGACCTGAAGTTCTCCTAGCGCTTCCAGACGTGTTTGATGTCGCGTGTTGCCACCCCCTCCGCGTTGATGACAACCACTACATCCTCCCAGATCCTCTCCCGTCTTTCCTCTGATGGTGTGAAGAGGGCATCATAATGCCCCAGAACTTTCTCCACCAGGATACCAACTTCCTTATCGCTGAAGCTGGTAGCCCTCTGCCTCTCTGGCTGGGGGTCACCAGTGGTCTCAGATGGTGTTTGCCCCGACATGGCGCCGACATGGCGACCCCCGAGACAGGTGTGTGTGGGCAACTTGGTCCTGGGGCTGGGCTGTGGAGCAATGGTATACCAGTCGGGAGTCTTCTGTTCCAGCAGGGGTGGACGCAGCAACTGGACCCCTGCAGGCACCAAATAGCAGGGCACGTGGGCAGCACGCAGGCAGGCAGCAGCAGATGGCAGGTGGGAATGTGCTGTGGGCTCTGGGGGGCAGGAAAATGTGTGTTGTTGCGTGGCCAGCTTAATACGGAGTGATTTGGCACATTTGGCACATGAAAAAACTGCACGTCAGCGTGTAATTCGAGGAAAGGCCCTTAGCGTGTAAGCGCGTCTGTGACGTTACACACACGGGCGCTTCCCTTGTGACCGGTACATAGTGATTCAGCAAGTGAAAAAACAGCACGTCCGCATGTTAATGCGTGTAATCCGGGGAAAGCGCCTAAGCGCGTAAGTGATGTGACACGTGCGGGCATTCCCCTGGCAGGGGGTGAAGATCCCTGTGGGTTTCCAATGCTTTGTACGTGCTTTTCGCGGGAAGCGGTGCGTGTGTTTTCCAGGCGTTGGGGTTCACATGCGATTACTTCACAGCGCGTGGGTGTTGGCTATACGTTCTTCTTCTGTACGCAAGGCAGACGGTGAGTCGCACACGCTATTTTTCCCACTGGAGGTGTCCATGTTTGTCATGTACCCCTTTTTATACAGCCATGCTAGCCTGTGTGTTGATCGCATACATATTTTTTGTGTGGCTGCCACAGCGTACTGCGTGTGTTTTTTACACGCACGTGGGAAACAGGAGTCGCTCATCTCTTTTTCTTCCTTTTCTGGAATGCATGTGCGTTGCGTGACATGTCATTTCTCCTAGGGGCCACAGAATGGGACATTCTTCGTAGCTGTATATACATGTTTTTTCTTTGCACACACTTTTGTAATGTGCAGGGACGCTACCGCCTGCCTTCGTGTGGCGGACGTGTTTAGGCCTGTGCGTGTCTTTGGCCGTGCACGGGTTTCCCCTATTCGATTCCATGAATACACGTGGTTTGCATGCGTGTGGGCGTTCCGTGTGCTTCACAGCAGTACATCCCCAGTTACGCCTTCTTTTTCACGCGTTGTTCCCCATTCCACGTGTTATGCCCCGTGTCCCGCCCCCTTTTTGGTGTGTGCGCCAACATTGTGCGCTTTCCCTGTGCGCATCGCGCACGGCATTCGGGATGTTGCAATGACGTGTGCACCTGTGTGCGCCACGCACGGTTTGGCACACATCCAGGGGAAAACACATGCAGGCCCTTCCTTGAATCGCAGGCGTGCGCGTTCGCTTGCTTTTTCACGCTTGGGCCAGCTTGCGCTGTGATTTTCGGCACACATTTGTTCCATGAATCGGCCCCTTAGTCTCATGTACATGATGAAGCGTCATCATTTATAAGAGCGTGGCTTAAGCAGGTAACTGCACAGCTTTTGGTATTCTAAGCATTGTTTGACATACTCCTCATAACGCTGCTTGTACTCTACTTTGCCAGTAGATCTCACACTGTCCCATTCGTGTGACTTAAGCTTACATGTGTATAAATAAAAGCCAATGTCTACTGCCGCAATCAAAGGCAGTCCAATATTCTCCACAAAGCCTGACAATTCAAGGTGGGCTTTATTACCCATTCGGTATATTCTTTGAGGCATGGCTTATTTTAAAAAATAACTTACTGCAAGATAGTTTCCTAAAGGTATATAAGGAGGTAGTGCCTAGCTCCATTCTCAAAACAGCCACTGGTACACTCATGGGTGAGCTCAAAAGAGACCTAAGTATGTTTCCTTCTAATTTATCTAGTCAACCCACGTGATTGTCAGGAACAGTTTCTAAACCATATTATAGACATGGTACATTTGATTTTGTATAAACTTCCAGCAATCCCATAACTGACTCTCCACCAACTCTCTTAATAAATCTACATGGTTGCATAGCCTTTGCTTTGATGTAGGCATAGTATTGCGAGGATGTAGGAACACTGAAGAATGGTAAACCAAGGTAGACATAGGTTTTAACCTGCTCCATATTTGTGTCCTTAATGTACCAGCTTAACCTAGTCATGTGTCAGCCTTTACTGTGTATGTGCATGATCTTGGTCTTAGTGTAGTTTATCTTCAAACAGTTCTCATCTGTAAACTGGGTGAGGTTGTTCATGGCTCTCTGTAGGCCAAGAGGGGTGCGGTCTAGTAAAACCTTGTTGTCCACATAAGTAATCCATGGTACTGTCACCCCTCCGATACGTGGTGGAAAAATCTGGGGCACACTTTAATTTCTCTCCTGTGTCAGCCACATGGAGCTTGAATACGGGTGCATGGATGCACCCCTGCTTTAGATCCCTAATGCTAGGCATGGAAGAGGAAATATCCCCGTCTTGGATGAGGCAGACAATAACAGTTGTATCAGTGTAGAGGGCCTTGATCAAATGCAACAAGTGTTTGTCAATACCCCATCTTTCTAGTTTTGACCACAAGATGTGGTGGTCGACACAATCAAATGCTGTTGAATAGTCGACAAAGCATATGAAGAGGTTTCCGTCTGTCCCTCTTAGTACATCCGCTGCTAACAAGCATAAAGTTCACATAGCCTGTATAGTAGAATAGCCCTTCCTAAATGCCAACTGTTGGGGTTTTATCAGATGTTGATCACCAGCCCATTTATTCAATAGTTGCCGCAAAATAGTTGCACAAACGTTGCTGCTGGTGTCTAGCATGGCTAGTTGGGGTCTATGCTGGAGCCACGTTTGTGGATCGGAATCAATAGTGAACTAAGCCAACTCAGAGGAAGGACTCCTGTTGTACATATTTTGGTTTACATTCCATGCAATACTCTAGCCCAGAATTGAGGATTGGATTTCAATACTACATTGGGTAGCCTATCAGGGCCAGGAGCCCTGGAAGATTGTAGCATTGCCAAAATATCAAGAATGTCACTGATTTCTATATTGAAAACTGTCCCGTTCGTGTAAGCAAATAGAGGTTTACATTTCTCAGTTGTTTGATCCCAATAGAGACCTTTTACATGCACCTTCCAAGCTTCTTCTAATATAGCGCATATTTCCGTAGGGCCCATTGCAGCCATATAAATGGAACATATAGAGCAGACTTTCTGTGAGTCATTTGTGTGAATCAATCCATAGACCATTTTCCAATTGGCTGATTCAAACCTGGCTTTATGGCCATGTAGCCAGTTCTTATATTTAGAAGTTATGACCCCACAATTGCTCTTGGAAAGTCAGGTTTTTATTTCTCTTAATGGCCCTCACCGCCTTCTTGCGCAACATGCGCTTTTGAATATGTGTCCAGTAATCAAATATTCTATAGTTACCCTTGCCTTGTACAGTCATCTTCCTCCGCCATGTAAACCGCCATGTAAAGGCAAGTGTTAATGTAAACAATTCCACAAAATCCCCATTACAGCGATTTAGTACTTTTGCCGGGGAGAGAGCTATACACGCTATATACTCAATGGCCCTTTTTAGATTGGCCTCAGCCCACACAACTCTGTTATCCTGGACAGCATGATCTCTAACTGGAGTAAATGCAATGTCATACTTTAATACTTTACAATGCTCTCAGTCCGTAAGTAAAAAACTGTCCAAGCTTCAGGTTCTACGGCCATTAGTCCATGTAACCACCTCCAGCAGGGTTTCACTTTTTCTTGGTAACAGTGGTATGAGGTTAAATTCCAGTAATACTTCTGACCACCTCCGTCCCTTTTGTATCAGTACTCTGGCATGCTCCGGAAGCAACCTACATTGAGCATCTGTTTTGACGTCACTTGCCAAATTAATACAGTGCGCGTTAAACTCATCAACTATAATTATAATCCCATTGCGGTTCTTTAACTTCCATGTGGATAATATCTCTTTCACCCATTTTAACAACAAAGTAGTATACATTCCACCAGGGGGATCATACACATTTAGTATGAAGGTACTACTATTCCAGTCAAAAAAGTTATTTTTATTTCTATTGTGAAGTGCTTGGAGTGTTTGCAGATGTATGATGAGCTGAGAGAATGTTGGTGTGCTGAGGCCGAACGTTTTAGCTATGAATGCTATGTGAAGGTTTCAGGATTGGGCAATTGGGGAGAAGCTAGCCTGGGTGATGGGACCCAGTGGGTTTGCTGTAACAACTTGTAATGAACTATGAATAAAGCTTACCTGAAGAACTATACTGAAGTGTCAAGGTAATAGCTTTTCTACACTGGGAACGAGGCGGTCTTCTAAGGAGCAGAAAAAGGAACCTACGTGCAAAAAGATCATAAAGACGAACAGTCTGCTGAAGGGGGAGCTGAAGAGAAGGAGAGGAACCACTGACCCCCATGAGAAGTAAGTCCCATCACCCAGGTGAAAATAATGGTAAGTTAAACCCATTACAGAGGAAGTAAAGCGGGGTAAACTGCTGACAAGGGGAGGTTAAAGAGGACCAATTATAAAGAAATTTGGTCTCAGCCCCAGAAGGAGAAGTATGCTAAAGCTTAACGAATAACAGTAGCAGTCTTGCTGTACCGGGCAAAAAGGAAAGGCTCTACTTTGGTATTTGCCCGAGAGAGGACAAGACTAGAGAAAAGAGTAAGGAAGTACCCATTGCCACAAGAGAAGTAAAGGGGCAGAGAAACAAAGGGAGCTACACCACTGGAAGAAGTGTGACGCTTATTGAAGCACTAACGATAAAAGAGGCAAATGGTTAATGCGAGGACGTGTCAGAAGTGAAGAAGTAGCAGAAGCCTGTTAAGGTAGTTCCCCTCCAGCCAGGGCTGACAGATTAATGGGATGTAGACATTAGCCCGTCCCAGTTCGCAAGCAAACAGACCTGGAAAAGTGCTTCAAGGAAGGTGTGTTACCACACGTAGTGGAAAAGGGATAGACTGCTGCAGTTTGAAGTAGGATATTCCTCAAGGATATGGGCAATGCCGCAGTGGTGCAACCCAAGTGTGAATGTGGATATGATGTCCTACAGGATTGGAGGGTCACGCCTTTGCGAGAGTGTGTGTGGGTATGGTGCCCCACAGGATTGGAGGGTTGCTCCTTTCTGAGAGTGTGTGGGTGTATGGTGTTCCACAAGGTTGGAGGGCGGCACCTTCTAAGAGTGTGTGTCTGGGTATGGTGTCCCACAAGCTTGGAGGGTCGCACCTTCCTAGTGTGTATGTGGGTATGGTGTCCCATAAGGTTAAAGGGTATCACCTTCTGAGAGTGTGTGGGTATGGTGTCCCACAATCGTGGAGGGTCGAGCTTTCTGTTAGAGAAGTGAGAGGGAGAGGAATGTATCCGTACCAAGTTAGGGATGTGGATACATCCTGAAGTGTTTGAAGAGTGCTGCATGGAAGCTAGCAAATGTATAGAGGGTGGGACGCCCTCCATGTACGGATGTGGAGTATGTTGGGGAGGAAGCTCACCAGCCTTTTACGAGTTGCATCTCTCTTTAAAAAGATGCTTTGTCACTGTGTCCCCTGTGTGTTTCCTCTTGTGGTTTTGTGTGTTCAAATGTAAGGATGGAGATGTGTTGTGAAGTGCTTGAAGTGTATGCAGATGTATGATGAGGTGAGAGAATATTGGTGTGCTGTGGCGGAACGTTTGGGTGTGAATGCTATGTGAAGGTTCTAGGATTGGGCAGTAGGGGAGAAGCTAGCCTGGTTGATGGGACCCAGTGGGTTCGCTGTAACCACTTGTAATAAACTATGAATAAAGCTTACCTGAAGAACTATACTGAAGTGTCAAGGTAACAGCTTTTCAAAAATGTCCACTGCCAAAACGTTGTTACAAAGTGAGCCAGCCATGTACACCACCATCTCATCGCCTTGTTTAAGGCCTACACATAAGCCACCCTTAAGTCTCCCCTTCAAAGCTCTGATCGCAGGTTGAAAAGATATTTGATAGCCATCCATTAAAAAGGTCGACGTCAAACAAGTTTCTTATAACATAAATATGTCGGTCGTGGTAAGAGTAGCATAGCCTATTGGTTGTGTGGTAAATTATCTAAATCCCCTTGTGTTCCAGGATTGGACAATGCCCTATTCAGGACAGGCCAGTGGTCAATACCGAGGCTCTTCAACCGTAGAACACCAGCACTTATTGGGCAGTGTACGCTGTATCAATTTGGTTTGTTGACCTTGAAAACCCAGCTTCTTTTTTGACCAAGCAGATTTGGTTGCTACTTTTACCTCCATGGTATACACCGGGGTCTTGAATTGATCCCCCTTAAGAGGGCCATAGTATAATTGCATACAGTAGCCCATGGTGTCCAATTCCTCAGTAAATTGCATAAGTCTTTCCACGATCATAACGATGACAAACTTATTACCACCCAATTAGATTAACTGTTTAAAACGGGTAGTTCAACCCCTTCAATGGGCCTAATTACGAGTTTGGAGGTAGCCGTGCCGTTTTTACTGGCATGGCTACTCCCAAACACGGCTCTGGGTCCGGGTCCCGTAAAAGGGAATTACCGGGCCATTCTGGCCTTTGCGGGCCCGGTAATTCCCATTTGCGGGACCCGGACCCGGTACGTCCCCATCCCCATTTGAGCCCCCATAGGGCTCAATGGGAATGGGGAAGATGGTAACAACGGCCCCGTTAATAACGGGACTGTTGCTACCATCCTATACTGCTAGCGGGTGCCGCTCTGCACATCTGGCCTGACCAGGCGTACATAGCGGCCCTGCGAACAGAACTAGGAATGTTGTGGCGAGGTAACAACGGGGCCACTAGCACTACGGGTGCCATTGTTGCCTTACCGCAACACTCATAATGAGGCCCAATGTCTTGTGACATCATGACGGACAACATTTTGATTTGTTGCAACAGAAACATCACATTTCCTCTGTTTAAGAATAGACTATAACTGGTAGGCTCGGTTTCCTTAATACAAATGCATTGTGGGTAGTATGATGGATTTTTAGATGATTTGTCATAATGCTGTTTATAGCAATGAGCATGCGTGAATTCACTATCTTCATGCAATGCTTGTGTGGGGGCTTGGAGGTCATTGGCTATTGCTGGGATGTACGTAGATACATGAGTCAGCCCGTTGCCAAAAATGGGCATAAGCATTGCCCTTAGGTCTACATTCTCAGCTGTCATCTGGGAAGATTTGCTGGTCATGGTCAGTCTACATTGTGTACCCATATTAGGTTTTGTCTGTAGCCCCCTGATGAGTTGAGCTTTGTCTCTTTGTTCTGATATATTTGCACAATATATTAATGGCCTAAGTGACACACAATCCTCGGGAAATTGTAGCCATTTAGCTAAAGACAGATAGTCACTTAAGCTGTTTGTTTTCACCAGAGATGTTCCAGAAATTGTCTCTCTTACACTTCATTGATGTCACATTCTAGTTTATGCTTCAAATAACTGCCAGTGCCAATGAATTATTAGGTGCTTCCACCACTAATTGTTTTGTATGTTTAGACAATTGTTTAGTTTTATTTCTCGTTCTACGTTTCGGTGGAGTTTTCAAATGGTTGTTAGATGATGGGGTACAAACTGTAGGAGATTTTATGGCTGGCAGTTCCTGCAGAAACCTCATTTGATTCATCAACACAAATGACACTGAGTGATCAGAAATTGAAAGTGGAATATTTATCATACTTGGCTCAATTGATGATTCTACAACCACCTCTTCTGCAAAATCCACCTCTAGTAGTTCTCGCGTATGACCCCTGTCCACTACACTATTCCTCAAGATCACATCCACTACCCTTGCCAAGATCCTCTTTATGGCTCTATGTTCGTTTGCCAATGTAGAGCATAAGCCAAACATTGCATCCATAGTAACAGTAATTGCATTAGCATCATCATGTATCGTGCTTTTTGAAGTATCCAAGCTCAAATCTGCCTCTGTCGGTGGGTCGTTCGTTTATTTTTCAAGATCAGGTGTTAGCAACAAATTAGTTGGAGGAAGTGATGCAGGAAGTTCAATATTGGGCACAATGCCTGATAAAGAGGCTCATTTTAAGTTCAAACACATATTTAGCAGAGAGTTATTGACAATGTTAGCCATTGAATTAGGGGAGATTGCTACAACAGCAGGACATCCAGGTCTGTTTGTGCAAAGGATTGGGAAAAATGTGTTATCTTCTCTTGCTCTCGCGGCAGACCATCAACTGACCATGTTGCCCTGGTACCCTGAAGACTATCTGGCTTATTAGCGTGCTCAGGCACCGCCGTCCATAGTACAGAAGGGCTATCTCCACTCTCTTCGCAAGGTATTTGTTCATTGGTATTAATAATTATCCTAAAAATAATAAGGTCTGTGACCCCCTGCATGGGGCGTGCTGTGGGCATGGCCTGATTTCTTTTGTCAATAGACCTGTGGCAAAGAACATGCACAAGGGGGTGGCAATTTGGCAAATTTCCTCTTGCTTTGTAGACCTTCCCTTTCTCTCATTAATATTGTGAATACAATAACAGTTTGTTATATACATGGATTAGATGTTATATGTATGCCAATTATGTGCCCCACATGCCCTCTGAAATAGTAATGGACCTCACAGTGCCACCAATAACCAGTGTACAAGAAACTGCAGCCCAATCAGTAGAGTGGCAGCCCAGCCAAATCAGTGCGGGCTGTCTGTGCCAAGGTTCAATTCCGGCTAACTGTTCCAAAGTTCAATTGAACAGCCAATCAGATGGCCAATGTCCCCTTATTGGACCTTAGGCCACTAATCAGCTTGCACCTGGTCATTGGTTGAGCCACAGCCTCATTGGTGGCACAGCATCACTGCTCACACTCACTCCTTCCAGGAGTTCCTTGGTGTTGTCAATTAGAGGGTCTGGAGAATCCTGCACATCATCATCACCAGGGCTTTCTTGACCCGTAATACGAGCTTTGTGGCACCACCTTACACCCAAACACTGAATGTTTTCTGTAGGTGCACAATAAGTACACCTTACCCCCCCTTTTAACTCACCATAAACCTTAATGGTGAGTTGCCAATATAGAAGGAGCAGTCACTGTTAGGCTGTTAATGTACCACTAAAATGCCACTCGATGGAGCAGCTTCAGCCTAGGATTAGTCCCTAAACCCCATGCTTTTGTCTGGTTCACACTATTTAAATAGTGTTACAGCAGAGTGGAGTGGTGCAATGACACCTCTCTTTTCCAAGCCAACAGCTGCAATTTCTGCGCTGTCCTGAAGCCGCCACTGGTCACGGCGGCAATCCTCTCCCCAAGGCTGCTCCGTGCACAACTCGCCTCAGCCTCCCGTCCCAGCAAGCTGCATTGTTCACTTCTGCGATAGCGAACTACACACCATTCTCAACGTCCCCAACCGAGGAAAGCACCCCAGCGTGCAAACACATCATCCAAATTATTGTATCAAGCTGCACCCCCTCTCTTCTCAACAAAACCGAGGCCGCTTCCGAGACCATCGTATGAAAATAGTCTTTCTATTACTTACCATAAGTCATGTAAGCTTTATTTCTTGGGATCAAAGCTTGACTTGGTAGAATAGCACCATAGGATTGTAGTAGCTTAGGCCTAATGCATAACTGTATGCGACAAATGCATTCACTGTTCTAATACGTCTTCATGGATGGATATAGTTAAACACATTGGGGGTCATTACGATCTGGGCGCAAAGGGATACCAGGCACCGGTAATGACACTGGTGCCGGTAATCCCTTTGCGCCCTATTCCGAGGTCCCTTTGCGGTTCCCTCCCTTAACGTCTGGTAAAACTGGTTTTACCAGGAGGGACCCGTAAAGGGGTACCGGGGTCAATAACGGTACTGCAATTTGCGGTACTGTTATTGACGCCTTCCCCCTTCTCATTGAGCCCTATGGGGGCTCAAATGGGAATGGGGAATGGCTTTTCAAATGGGGACTTACCGGTCCCGCAAAGGTCGGAATAGACCGGTAAATCCCCATACCACCAAGTCGGTGGAGGTACCGGTATTGGTGCTAGTCATGGTGCTAAAAGCGCCATGACTTGCACCAACCTCGGAATGAGAGCCATTGATGTTCTTATGCAATTACATGTGCATGTGCTATTATATAAAACTATGCGCACAAATTCCTCTGGGAAGGTTTTATTTTTTTGTTTGAAGTCACCCCATAAACAATAAGCCCCCAAATATTCAGCTGAAAGTTATCGTTCTACCAAATGAAGCTTGAAAAAAGAGACATATACCATACTGTGCACTTGTCTGTTCACACTAGGTAGACCCTTTACATACTTCTCTCCTGAATAACGTATAGAACGTATAGAAAGGATATTTTAGACCAAAGGGAGTCTCTTACTCATATCCGAGAAAATAATAATAAAAAGAAAATGCTGAATCCTTGCATATAAGGCACAGCATCCTCGCAGCCAAGGGTTTCCTTCTGCACCAATCACGCCATCCGTTTTCTGTCTTAGTCCAGCATATCATAGCATACATACTCTCCATTTCAAAAATAACCTGTAATGGGATTAGAGATTGTCTACAGGTTTGATTAGTCAGGTGATGACTGTTACCCAATGAGTGGGTCGGCATTTTGCTAAGGTGTGGCATTAATCCAAAAAGAAGCTCAATTCACTCCAAATCTTCAATGTTAAGCATAGCAGGCGAGAAGAATGCCATTTTCACTTAAAGTACAAACAGTTTAACCTGCAAACTGATTTGCAGCTATTGTAAAAGGCAACATTCCAATTTTAAATAGAGGGATTGCCCAACATTTTGCTTCGAGTCATCCCAATACAATGTCTCTTGCAATAAGGATTGAGGGCAGTCGGAATGCAATTTTCACGCAAAACATAAAATAAAAGTGTTCATCTGAGCTAACAAGAGATAAACAGCTGTTTGCCATATAATGTAAGCATTAGACAGTGACTCAGAGTGCCTATGTTACAATGTATTTTTGTTTCACCCAGAAGAGGCATGGATGAGACCACGCTTGAATTTCAACAGCAGTATGGCACATTGTAACAAAATTGTCAATGTTATTCTTGAAAATGCAGAATGACACCTCTTCAGTGGTCGTTTTGTAAAAACTGCCAATTGCATGCAATCGACTGCCAATATCAGCACGTACGCACTATTGGATCTCCTTAATACAAATTTCAACTTTTAAAAGTGCAGGTGTAAAAGTGAAGAGTAAAACCAGGCAAAATCGCCTTTACTCTGCAGTTTAATCCTCCAATTTGTAAAAATACTACCTCCCAATTGTTAGGAGATATTTATGCGGCAATAATCAATAGAGGGAGTTCAGTCCCCCCAAATCAAAAGCACCACACTAATATTTCTTTTATGCTCAATCAGGCACTGTCTGTGATTCATACAGAACCACACAGATTCCTCACCCTTTAGCAATAGGTATGCCAAGAACCTGGCAGGCATATAGAAAGAATAAATATGTATGAATTAATCAGGAAAATTAATATTTAGACACTATCACAAATCACACCACCCCAGTCTGTGGCCTAAATGCTTTTCTTTCCTCTTCAAGCAAATTGAGAACACTAGTTGATTTAGGATAACAGAGATCAAAGACTCTTTTACCCAACAACATGCACAGTTAAAATACTTTGCAAGGGGTTCACTTTTAATAACATGTAGCACCTTGAAACATGACCGGATCATACACATAACAATACACTTTACATGAAGTTTTATTTAAATAACATGCAATATTGGCAAACGCAATTTCACACAAGCAGCGTTCTGTCTTTTGAATCTCACAGCATATTTGGAAATGCTAGCAATGTTGTAGCACGACAGACTTTTAAAAACAAAACACTTCACATACACTTATATACTATCTTAAGTACACAACTTCATCCGGGATGTCCATGCTCAGATTTCTTTTCATATTTCACCGAAAAAGATTAACAAATATTGTTGTTTGCCAAAAAGCCAAAACAATATGCATGTTCATTTCACTAATGAATTGAACACCAAATTATCCTTTATCTCCGATTTAAATTCTCACATGAATATCACATTTGTATGCTTACTCTGATTATTTGCAGTGTTGTTAGCAGTGGTGGCCATTTTCTCTGCTAACAACACGCACTGCAAATAATCAGAGTAAGCATACAAATGTGATATTCATGTGAGAATTTAAATTGGATGTAAATGAAAATGTGGTGTTCAATTAATTAGTGGATTTAACATGTATCGAAAGTATTGCAAAACAAATCAATTAAAAGAAAGGCACAGACACTTTCTCCAAATAGATTTGAAGAAAAAGAATGCAAGACCAGTTTAGCACAGACAACATGATAATTAGCCCTGTCTACAAATGACCTGTAGATGGCGCGCAGAAAACCACAAAATGCAATTCCAAAAAAAACAAGAACATTTAATTATCTGGGGAACGGATGACCTATCGAGCTAGAAATAGTTGCATTAATTTGGCAATGAAATAAAGTATGGTCCATGCAAAACTCCTGATGTCAGACCTCATCATTCATGAGGAGTTACGTCCCCAAGATCAACGCTATATACACACCCACAAACACAACTTTGTTTATAAATATAGATTACTGTTCTTCCCTCACCAGAATGCAATGAAGAATCTCTCTTATACCAGGAGTAACTTTCCCACTCTTAGTAGAGAGTTTGCTTTTCAATCAGAGACTTCACTTTATTTAATTTTGGCAAGACACTTTTTAGCCTCAGCACAAAACCCAGTTATCCAGTTTACATTCAGCACCCCTGTGGTTTAATACAGGGTCTGATGAATGGTGAACAGTTGGGAATTTCATTTTGACAAGTGTCCCTTTCCCCTTAGGGAATTTTGGGGTTGTCAATGAGAAATAGAAGTACCCAAGTACTTTAACAGACTATATTTTTATTCACACTGGAAGCAATGTTGTCGAATTCGAATTTCGCGCTGTGTTAGTTGGCTATAGGGGAGTTAATTACATTACTATTTGGTAAAACAATGCTAGGGGTATGTCTTCCACACAACCAATTATGGGAAAACTATTGAATCAAGCAGATACCCACAAGATTTGGTTTAATCTCATAGGGAAAAGCCCTTGAGTCTTCTGGATACTCTGGGGAAACATCAGAACTTGGTTAGAGGCCTCTCCAGGTTCAGTAACGAATGCCTCCAGCATGAATCCCGTTATCTGCTTCTCCTTGTACTGATGCCAGACAAATTTTAGTCCTCTGGTTTCCAGCAACTTTGTCAGCAGTTCCACTTCATTGTGCATCTTCTTATAAATCTTTACCCACTACCACAATAATGTCTAAATTATGAGATACCAGCTCATTTGCTCTTAATTGGGACTTGACAACTATTCTCCATCCCCTTAAGCCAGGCCTCACCCCTTTTCTTTGATCGGTCCTTTCAGTTACCAAGAACAAATTTGGGGAGGAATCAGTCAAAACCCTTGAATCTTCATTTCCACACTTTTCAGTTTTGCACTTAAAAATTACAATGTGACAACTTTCGCTAATTACTAAATAAACCTAACTATATATATATTATTTGAATACAAGATCCCTAAATTACACCAGACATTCTGAGATGATCTTGGAAATGATCGACCTGTGCCTTACGAATAATGGGGGTAATTCATAGAAATTTGCGCACAAGTGGCGCACGCGGCTGGCGCACAGTGTGTGCGTGCAAATCTCTGCGCCAGCCACATGCGCTAAAATCCATTTCCGCGCACAGCGTATTCATGGATTTTAGCTACCAAAACCAGCCGTGGTGCACAGTGGCGCAGCGACCCTGCAGCAGCACCAGTTACGCCCCCAAGAACGCCCCTCGTGCAGGGAAAAGCAATCAAAATCCCCAATCCAGTGCAAAGGGCTGAGCTAACCCTGTACCAGCACGGCAAGTGGGGAACGTGTATTACTGGGGTTCACGGGAAGTTTCACACGGGATAGGCCCTGTGCGAGCGGGGTACGTGTATTACTGGGGTTCGCGGGAAGTTTCACATGCGATTGGAGCAGAGTACGTGTATTTCGGGGGTGCGTGGGAAGTTTCACACGCGATTGGCCCTGTGCGAGTGGGGTACGTGTATTACTGGGGTTCGCGGGAAGTTTCACATGCGATTAGAGCAGGGTACGTGTATTTCAGGGGTGCACGGGAAGTTTCACACGCGACTGGCCCTGTGCGAGTGGGGTACGTATATTACTGGGGTTCACGGGAAGTGTCACATGCGATTGGAGCAGGGTACGCGTATTTCGGGGGTGCGCGGGAGGTTTCACACGCGATTGGCCCTGTGCGAGTGGGGTACGTGTATTACTGGGGTTCGCGGGAAGTTTCACACGTGATTGGAGCAGGGTACGTGCATTTCGGGGGTGCGTGGGAAGTTTCACATGCGATTGGCCCTGTGCGAGTGGGGTACGTGTATTACTGGGGTTCGCGGGAATTTTCACACGCGAAAGGGCCTGTGCGAGTGGGGTACGTATCTAACTGTGGTTATCGGGAAGTCTCACACGCAATTGGAGCCGGGTACATGTATTCCTGAGGTGCGTGGAAAGTTTAACACGCGATTGGCCCTGTGCGAGTGGGGTACGTGTATAACTGGGGTTCGCAGGAAGTCTCACACGCGATTGGAGCTGGGTACGTGTATTCCTGGGGTGCGCGGGAAGTTTCACATACGATTTTGCTGTAAGAGCGGGGTACGTGAATTTCGGGGGTGCGCGGGGAGTCCTACACGTGAATTGGCAGTGTGGGTCCTCCCAGGTGTTCCCTCTACACCCTCCACGGCCCCTGCAGGCAGCCCTGACCACAGGGGACTACCCTGCACCCCTGGTCATGTCCTGCAGGCAGCCCATCCACCATGGGCATGCCCCCCAGCCAAGCCACATGTCACCTTGCACTACTGATCACCAACTCATGTCCCCTTGCACCCCCACCCCCCAGCAATGTGGGGCACCTGCCAGCAGGCCCCCACTCATGTCCCACTCATGTCCCCCTGCACCCCCACCCCCCAGCACTGAGGGGGACCTGCCAGCAGGCCCCCACTCATGTCCCCTTGCACCCCCACCCCCCAGCACTGAGGGGCACCTGCCAGCAGGCCCCCACTCATGTCCCACTCATGTCCCCCTGCACCCCCACCCCCAGCACTGAGGGGCACCTGCCAGCAGGCCCCCACTCATGTCCCCCTGTGCCCCCACCCCCAGCACTGTGGGGCACCTGCCAGCATGCCCCCACTCATGTCCCACTCATGTCCCCCTGCACCCCCACCCCCAGCACTGAGGGGCACCTGCCAGCAGGCCCCCACTCATGTCCCCCTGCACCCCCACCCGCCAGCACTGTGGGGCACCTGCCAGCAGGCCCCCACTCATGTCCCACTCATGTCCCCCTGCACCCCCACCCCCCAGCACTGAGGGGCACCTGCCAGCAGGCCCCCACTCATGTCCCCTTGCACCGCCACCCCCCAGCACTGAGGGGCACCTGTCAGCAGGCCCCCACTCATGTCCCACTCATGTCCCTCTGCACCCCCACCCCCAGCACTGAGGGGCACCTGCCAGCAGGCCCCCACTCATGTCCCCCTGCACCCCCACCCCCCAGCACTGTGGGGCACCTGCCAGCAGGCCCCCACTCATGTCCCCCTGCACCCCCAGCACTGTGGGGCACCTGCCAGCAGGCCCCCACTCATGTCCCCCTGCACCCCCACCCCCCAGCACTGTGGGGCACCTGCCAGCAGGCCCCCACTCATGTCCCACTCATGTCCCCCTGCACCCCCACCCCCCAGCACTGTGGGGCACCTGCCAGCAGGCCCCCACTCATGTCCCCTTGCACCCACACCCCCCAACAGTGAAATGCCGATCTCATGTCACAAACCAATAGTCAACTATGTACATCAACACATGTCCGTCACACACATACACTGGTTGGCATTGCTTGTGAAACATACATTTTAACATGCATCAACCCAATGAGCGAATCCCACACATGGAACTAAACAATGAAAATGTATTATGTACATAAAATCAAAAATGAAATGAAAGCATACCAAAATATGAAACATGAAATTAAAAGCATGTGAAAAAGATGATTGAATGAAAATGATAACCAATCCAAAAAAATTAGAAAGAAAAACAGTCCAAAGTCACCCCCCAACAACGTAAATCCAAAGGAAATGTAAAAAAAAATCTCCATTGCTTCATGTTCATAATAAAAAAAAAAGAGAAATCAATCCATAGTCCAACTATTTACAATCCATTGTCCAGAAAAAATTAATCCATTGCTCCATGTCCATAATGAAAAAAAAAAAAAATATGAAAACATGATGAAACTATATACAATCCATTGTCCAAGGATGTAAAGGGTCCATGATCCCAACCAAACAAATGAAACCTACCTAACAAACTACCTAAAAATATAACTATATACAAATTTGTGTGGCATTGTCCATTGACCACAAATAAAAGGAAAACGAAATGGAAACCTAATGCTAAAAACTATTTACAAGGGCAGCGGGCTAGTCGGACGGCTCACTTTTGGATGTCCTGGGCCAGGGCATCATCGAACTCCTGCTCAATGTCCTGGAGTAGGTCCTCTTCCATGGCCCGAGGGTTCGCAGAGACGACGACATGTTCTCCTCCACTTCCCTGCGAATTGCCTCAAGGCACTCGGCCGGCCTCAGGGCCCTCCGCATGGAGTTCTCCTCCCCGACCATCGTGAGCCGTGCCTCTTCTGCCCGCTGCCGCTCCGCATCTATAGCATGGCCTAACCGCTGCCACACGGAAGACACTTCTAGTCCTGGGTCCTCCTGCCCTCTGGCCGATGCCTGCCCCTCCGATGTCGAAGGCCCCGAGCCATGATGGCTCCCACCTTGTTGCTGCTGCTGCTGTGCCTCTGCCTGTGTCCTGGCACTTGCTGCCTGCACATCCTCCTCCGGCTGGGGTGCAGTTGTTGAGGTGGCCACCCCTGCTGGACGTCCGACTCCTGACTGTGGCAGGGATGTGTCCTCCACCAGCCTGGCCGCAGGGTCAGAGGCAGCTCCACAGGGTACCCAGGTGATACATGGGTGGGAAGATGGCATGGAGGACGACGGGCGCGTAGGGGGTTCAGGTGAGGAGGGGTTCGCAAGGAGGTCCAGCACATGGAGGAATCCAGCACTGGTGACCCGTCCCAGCAGGTCAACGTGGTCAAAGAGGCACCCGAGATGACGTGCAGTCTCTTCACGAAAAAAAAGCATGTCACCTTGCATGCCCCGTTAACGCAACGCTATCCTGGCCAGGACAGGCTCAACACGGTCCCGGATAGCCACGTCCGCAGGGAGAGGACGGCCAGTTGCTGTGCGCTCATCCCCTCCCTGAAAACGGGTCTGGACGTAGGCATCCCTGCTGGTGCCAGATGATGCAGTGACAGGATCAGGGACAGGATTGCACACAGGCACCTCTGCGGTCCAGCACTGCACCACTAGCACCAGTGGAATCCCCACCTCCAGACCCCGTGCGTGTCCCTTCAACGGCCTCCTCCTCCACCAAACCCCCCACCAACCTGGATGACTCCATGCCATCTTCCTCCATCGGACCCTGTGGGGTCTCAGCTGCCCCTTCTGCTGCTGAGGAGTCCACCTCCAACCTCCGCCTCTTGGACCTACCCACGGCAGTTGTGGACTGGGAGCAGCACCAGACTCCTCCCTCCCCGACGAGATGACAATCTGGGAGGGGAGCCGGGCCTTGCGTTTCTGGCTGGCGGGACGATTCCTGCCGCTGTGCTCCACAGCACCCTCTCCGCCCTCTTCTTCAGTTGATGCTGCAGACAGGGAGAGATAAAACACAGGCATCAGGTCACTGTACAATGGACTGATACACACATGGCAGTTGCACATGAGTGGCAATGTTTAACTTCAGACACAGCATCACACTCCATGAGACACATGTCATTTTAACTCACACACATGAACATTTCAACAGCAATATTGCACCAGGCAGCACCATCTATACACATACAACAGCATGAACAGCCAAAGGTGAGCCTGACATCACATGAAACACAAGGAGTGCACTAGACATGCACACATGCCACCACACTTACATGCATGTCTACATCTCCTCCATCTGTTGCAGTGATGAGATCACCATACATGTCACATCTGCCATTCATCCTTCTACATATCAGTGTCACGTGCATCCATGTTGCATCACAGTTGCACACTTGTCAGATACACATACATGCACATGTACACAGTGCAGATACATGCATTATGAACCACTATCCATGCCACAACCATGCCAATGTACATTCACAGAAATTCAAACATGTGTGCTCCCACACCTGCATTTGCCCAGCATGCTTACCAACACATACACCATCAATGTGTCTCACAACTGAGAGGACTCACATGTGGCAGCCTCACGCCCATGTTCATACACATCCCTACATGGCCCTACATAAACACATATGCAACCTGCACACTACTGGCACACCACGACACGCACAGCGTACTATCAACATGCATGTACACTTACCTCTCGACTCCAGACGGGTCTGCCTCTCAAGGATCTGGACGTAGAGCGCTGGGCATATGCGTTCCAGGACCCTCATTTTGATGGTTCGACTGAGGCATGTAAGCTTTGTACTGTTGAGGTGGCATACATTCATCAACTTCCATGGGAAATGAAGTTTCTGTAATTGTCATGAGAGATTTGCCACAATGTGATGGACAACATCATTGCGGACACAATTGAAGAGACATGCACCATTTCATGTCAACCTCATTACTACAAAGGTACTGTATTGTGTCACCTGCATCACCTCAAAAGTGAGTGCTTCTATTGTCAGCTAGAATGTTGATAGTGTGGAAGGTTTAGGAACAATGAACTTCTGAGGTTTTCATGAACTGCTGATCTTAAGGAACAATGAACATAGAACTAAGGCGGCACTGTAGCATGAAAAGCCATATGGCAGGGGCAGCATTGAAGACTGCTTAAAATAAACAAATCCCAAAAAAGTATATTTTATGCTTGTTTTCTTTATTAGTGTTGTTTTAGTTAAGTAAATCTTTTATCACATTACAGAAGTACATATTCAATATCACATAATTGAACATTATAATATAAATAGATAAAACAATAAAGAAGTACAATATAAAATTTGTAACTATCAAAAGATAATAACATATAATCATATATATTTAGTTAGAACATTTACTTCAAAATGTATACAATACCAAACAAATTATGATTGAGAAACACGTATATTCTAATAAAGGGTCACAGCAGGATAAGAAGTTGGGTAAGTGATCTATAACGAACTCTGTATTTTTGTCCACATATGATATAATGTGAAATTCAATACAGTTGGATTTCCAGAAAATATTATAGCCCAAGATTGTTCAGAGGCATAATTTACCAATTCATGTTTCAAATTAAGATAACCCTTTTCGTATATGCCCCCCAATGTCACACACCCAGTTAGAAGATGTCTCAATATTAGATAATCTGCATAACCTTTGGGAATAGGGACCAATTTGTGAATAAGTGGGGAGCAGACCAAGTCTGAGCATAATTCTGAACCTCCTAACCTTTGTAGCATAATGATTGGTAAGATAATTACAGGTAAACATTATTGGAAAACATATTGGGAATATATTTTTCGCTTGCCCAATTCAGTAATGTTATCATTGCGATCCCACACACTAGCCAAATTATTTTTTTTCATCACCAAAATGGGAGTCGATTCCTCAAACAGGAAACCAATCTCGTCGAAAAACTGGAGGATGTCATTTTTCCATTCTTTCAAAGTACAACTGGTGCTATTATCATTCAGTATACTATGGAAATCCGAGAATAATGATTCAATGTCGTCAGTCTTAGATAGCATATGAACATAAACAATGTCCATCCTTATTTTCATTTGTGTATTAAATGATGTCAAACCAAGTTCACAATCAATCCCCTCCACTGGCGTATTGTTAGCAAAAACCAGGACTCTATGCCATCGTTTTCCTTCCAATTACTTTTTTTTAAGTTTGATGATTTTTATTGAGATTATAAGAAGTAAGAACAGTACATATTAATAACAATGCAGAAATTCATGAAAAAAGGAAAAATAAAAACATTCATCTGAATATAATCTGGGACAATTTGGATATATCATATCCAAATTAATAGTTAAATGGGTAGGGCTACAAGAATAATGAATGAGGGAGGTTCAATAAAAACAAAGAGATCTGCAATGACATTGAAGTTCATGTGCTAGGACTTACAGAGGAGACAGACGAGGGGACAGACAAAATACAAACAGGAGAACAGAGGGAAGGAGTGGGGGAGCTATGTGAGGCCGTATGGTATTTGATACAATTCATATATAGCAATGAAAATATCTTATAAACAAATACATTGAATCAGGTGTTACTCAGAGAAAAAAATAAAAAAAAAAAGAAAATGAGAGGAAATCAAATGCAAATGCAATAGCACAGGCGCCAAGTGAAGATGCATTAAAACAGTCTAAATAACTAATAAAAAAGACCATTTGGCATTATACATGGGAAGGTAGGAAGCCATACATAGCTCAGTCCTTTGTACGTGACGGATGTTGTTCCACCAGACCCTGGCAGAAAGGTTGCATGAGTCCTTCCAATTGGCGGTGATGAGCTTCAGAGCAAGGGCAATAAACAAATCATATAGCTTGGCTGAGGTATACAAGTCAATGTTCGTGACCGCTGGGCTACCCAAAAAGATATTTAAAAAAGATAGTGGGACATCTACTGTAAAGATGAGTTTGAGGTATTTCCAAACATCTTGCCAAAACTTTAGTACAATTAACAATTAAAAAACATGTGTTTGTAGGAGGCTGGGGCACCACCACATGACCAACATTTATCATCAGCATCTTTCTTGGATTTGGATAATTTTAACAGAGTAATGAACGCTCTATGAGTAAAGAAAAACAGATGCTGTGTTATGTTGGCTGACACAGATATGCCCCTGACCCTAGAGTCTAGTTGAGACCATGTGTGACCATTAAGAGCGCAGCCAAAGCCATTTTCCCATAATAAGCGTGCAGGCCATACAGCAATCACAGAGTTCAGGACATTGTCAAATTTTGAGGCCTTGACATTGGAAACCATTGTTAGCTGTAGTAGTCTAGAGGCATCAAGCAAGAGGATGATATTTGAGAAATGATGGAGTGCATCCAGGCAAGAATTAACCAAATTATGATAGAAGTTAAAGTCTGAAATAGGGATGGAAAAAAAGATGTATGATTTGTTGGAAGGGTAGAATAGAGGGGTATTTGACAATTAATGTGCGTTATATATGTTCTTTCTTTCCTAGTTTTAAAATAAGAGGTAAATGATTTATCAGCTTTATTAGAAGTCTGGTAAATCTTAGTCTTATGTTTTACGATAAAACCTGCAGCCAAGTCAGTGAAGCTCATTGTTGATTTGGAAGCGTAAGGCCATGACCAGACGAAGGTTCATTGCACTGGAGTTCAGATAATAGTGTTTCTCAGCACAGGACAACTCGGTATAAAGGTTGTAAAGATGTTTTTAATGCAGCATTTTTTTTACCTGAATAATGCATAAAATGGCCTCTGAGCGCAGCCTTGAATGCATCTCGATTGTTCACTATGGAAGTGTCACAATCATGGTTGTCAGCGAAGAATTGTTGTATGAATCACTGAATAAACTGCTGGCCTTGTAATAAATAATTATTGAATTTCCATCTTGACGACGGCTTTTTGATATCTTCAAAGTTGAAGGAAGTGGAAACAGGGGCGTGGTCTGAAATAATAATATTAGAGATCAAAGAGTCGATAATAGTGCCCGTGAGAGATTTGGAGGAGAAAATGTAATATAGGCGGGAGTGTGTATTATATGGAGGCGAGTGAAATGTGTAGTCGAGCTGTGTAGGATGGGAAAGCCTCCATGAATCTATTAGGCCTGTTTCCGCAATGCAACCTATAAAGGATTTGTGGGATTTGGATGTTTTAACTGCCCAATTTTATTTCCGATCTTGGAACGGGTCAAGGACCTGATTGACGTCACCACACATAATAAGATTGGTGAAATCATTCTTAAGAATCATTTGTTTGATGGAAACCCAAAAGTTAGGATCATGTAGGGTAGGGCCATAGTTACTCAGGATGGAGACATGAACAGATCCAATCAAAAGCTTGACCCACACCCAGCGCCTGTAAGTGTCAGAATCTTAGCTCAAAATCTTGAAAAGTAGTTTCTTGCTGAGAAGTATAATGACTCCATTTATCTTGCCCACCGTGATGACCTCTTTGACCCAAAGGGATTTAAGCTTCATAGCTTCAATGCAAGATAAATGAGTCTCTTGTATGCATGCCAGTGACAGTTTGAGTTTATTGAGATGGGTTAAAATCTTGCTCCTTTTAAAGGATTGTTGCAACCTTTAACATTCCAGTTAACCCACTTAAACAACATCAAAACAATTGGGTAATTGTAAGCCCAGAATGTGGACCAGTAATGGACAAGAAATACAAGTAAACCTGAAAGAAATGCATATTGCCAGAGCAAAATGATTCAATGAAGTAAAGACATGGTTGAAACCTTCCATATCGGGGACAAAGCATAAAAGGAAACACACAATGGTGAGGGGATAGGGAGGGATAGAGAGGGGAGGTCTGATCAGGAACAGCCTGTTGGGAATCAAAAAGGGAGGAAAAGACCTCAAATTCATGAAAAAATAAGTCAGCGGCCTATCAGACATGAGAACAAAAAGAGGTTCAGACCAAGAAAAAGAAAAAAAGGGAAAAAAAGGCAAAAAGAGGTAGGAGACACCAACCGGGCCATCAAAAGAAAAGAGACGACTCATATCGGAAAAGGGACGCCATTGCAGCAGCAGACACACCAACGTTATAGCATAAAGTTAATGATGGCATTGAGTAAAGCCCAACCAGGGCAAAAAGGAAGAAAACAAGAGTCTCATGTTCCGGAGAGGACATTTCCATGCCCTTAGTTTTGATTGATCGAATAAATGCCTTCAGGTCAGCAGGATTGTCAAACATGGCAGTACGCCCCTCATGAGTGACTTTAAAGGAGCATGGATGATACAAACCATATCTAATATTGAACTGCTTTAATGCAGGTCAGAAGGATAGGAATTATTTCCTACGTAGAGCTGTACTCTTTACGACATCTTGTGAAATATGTATTTTGTTTCCATGCCATGTAAGAGAATGTTTCTCCTTGGTTGTCGAGATTATTAGCTGAAGCTGAGTATATTCAAGCAAATAGAGTTTGAGGGTTCTGGGAGGACGAGGGGATGCAGTATTTCTTATGGACCAATACGATGAGCTTGTTGAATGTTAAATGAGGTTTCCATTGGAAGATGAAGTAGGGTAGGTAGCAGCTTCTGTACAAAGGCAATGGGGTCTGAGCCTTCACAACCTTCTGGCAGGCCTGAGATACGTAGGTTGTTACGTCTGCTTCTATTTTCCAAATCTTCATTGTTTCTGGAGGACATTAATGGTTTTTTCAAGCAGCGCCACCCCATGTGAGACATCTTCTACAAGCCCAACCCTTCTCTCCACCTCCTCCATTCTATCCTCAAAGCCCTTCCATCTGTCATCCAGCTGTTGAAGTTTTTAGTTAGTCGTCTGAGTAAATGGTTACAGTGCCCTGATTTCTTGTAGAATAGTCAAAATGGCTGGATCAGCCAAGCTGAGATGAGGTGATGAAACATTATTTGGCCTTTTCAAGTTGGTTAAAGAAAGGTTAGTATCTTCGATGACTGATGATGCCTTTTGGTTATTTTTGCCAGTGTCCATTGTTGGAAAAGGCACCAAATAAGACACAGCAAGTGTAGCAGTAGCTGATCAAGAGAGGTTGATGAAGCAAAGCCCAGAATGATGCAGAGAGTAGTAGGGAGGATTCTACGGAATCAGAAGCAAGATACCTGTAGATGGCCTAAAATATGCAAGTGCTGAATGAATTGAGAGAAATGATTCAAACCGTATATCAAATATGAGCACTAATGGTCCTGAGTTGTTTAGATATCAATATTTTGTGCTTTGTGTCCTCTCCTTTCATTTCACTTCAGTTTTTCTCCTAAACTGTTGTGCTTCTCCTCCACGCTTTTCACTTTTATTCAATTAGTATCCTTCTCATGCCACCAAATATTAGTGGAAGTGTAAATTAATTAACTTTTTTGTCCTTTATCCTCCTCTTCTCTTTTCTTTTCTTCTTTTTTGTTTTCTATCCTACACACATATCCCTTCTTATTTCTCTCTCCCCTCGCTGTGTCGTAGCCCAGTTCGCATTAAAACTATGCAAAAAAGAAATTATAGTCCGAGGGGGCAACACGATAAAAGAAAACAGTTCAAAATTAGAAGTTTGATGAACGTAGGAGAAAATGTAGCTTTACGTTGTTAATGAATGATGGATTTGAAGTAGATGGAGCTCTCAGGTGGTGGTGCTGTTGTCCGGGTGGAGCCGGCAAGGCCCGAGCCTGCGCACTGTGTTACACGCAAAGCTGGATGTCTCCTCACACGCAGTGGCTGTTTCTGTGTGCCGCTGGTGCTGGAATGATGTGGAATGGCGAATCAGCTCCAGCATGAACGGAGAGGGTCGGAACTTTGGGTCATGGCTGTCCACGCATAGCAGTAGCCTTGGAACACGGATGCATTAAGAAAATAATCTGGTAGGTGAACAAAATGCTGTATATGTTACACGCTGAGTCAGAGCAGCAAATCTAGGCAGCCATCATCCACAGCACCTTGCCACGCTCCTCCTGCCAATTTCTTAATCCACAATCTTTCTTGTCCAAATCATAGGAATTAAACAGGTTTTATATAATTTCACCAAGCCTTCAATAGATAAACCACTCTTATGTCTTATAAAATTTGATATTGCTAACAACCTTTTTTTATTTTTCTGGCATACAAAGTTTTCCAGCACAGACACATTCTGGAAGTCTGATATGAATATTCCCAAATAAATGTAAGTATGTACGACCTCAATATTCTCATTCTCCATTTTCCAATCACATTTAGGAGAATATCTCTTGTGAGGACAGATCCTCATGAATTTTGTTTTACTATAATTAATAAATTTTTAATTTGTTATATTGGCACAGTTTGTCCATGCTATGCTGTGACCCAATCAGGGTTTGATCTATCAATAAGGTGTCATCTGTGTATGCAAGCCAATTTATCAATAAATTACCAATTCAAGTGGGGAAATTATGAGCTTCACTCAAAAACAAACACATATAGATTATATAGAGTGGGTGCAAGAGGACAACCTTGTTTGAGTCCAAAATGAGTGTCTATATTCTCATTCAAGCGTCTTTCCTGGTTAAGAGGCACGTGAACTACGTTATTGTGGTATAACTCCTGGATACAATATAATACCACAGAACTTACCTTTCTTCCTCTCAACTTAGACCACAGGATTTCTCTATCAACTGTGTCAAAAGCTCCTTTATAATCAATGAAGCACATATATACAGAGATTTATCTCTCTTTTTAATACTCTCATGGATTAAAAACAAAAGGGCCCATACATTAGACAAGGTGCCCATCCCTTGTCTAAAGCCAGTTTTCAATTTAGAGAGAAAGTTATTCTTTTTTATCCAGGAATGTTATTCTACCAATAGAACTTGTGGAATATTTTAGAGCAGGCATCAGACATAGAAAGCATTCTATAGTTATTGGGATTATCCCTAGCACCCTTTATGAAAATCAGAATCAAGATTGATGCTTTTCTGCTAGTTGGAATTAATCCTGTACTTACTATTGTAGTAAACAATTAAGAAAAGATTCTGGACCAAAATAATACCCTATACAGATAAATCAGGTTTGGTTTATCATCAGGTCCAGAGGACCCAGATGGATTCAGCTTGGTTATCATCTTCTCAAGGTTCTCCATGCTGAAGTCAAAGTTGTTAAATCTAGTAGAATCCCACTCAATGTTATTATTAACTGAGATGGAATGAGACCTAATGCACAATTGGCGAAGATAATCTATCCAAACAGCCTCCGATATTGGATACATTTTTTTTTGTTTCATTATAGCTATCAAAGTGAGACCTATATAATTCCCCACATCGGCAACCATCAGTGTTTTTAAGTATATTGCACAAATGAAACCATTTTATTGCAGATTCAGAAGCTTTATGCCATTGAATACAATTTTTATATTTCATTTTTAAGTTAGCAATTTATTCTTCAACATATAATCGATATTAATGTCCTTGTTATACTTCTTTTTTCCCTGGCAATACTATGTCGTATGCTTTCCAATTAATTGTATTTTTGGCATCATATCTTGTAGTAAACATGTGTATATACTGCTTAGGGCTTTCAGAGATTCTTATAAACATGTTAAGTCCTATATTACCATCAAAACAGTTTTCATACAACAGATTATCAAAGAAATACATATAGCCCTCAATATTATTAATAGATCAATAGATTTGATTACCACCTTGGTTTAACATACAACCACCAGCAATGGAGTATTTCACATTACAATAAGATTGAATAAAACATTTCTTGAAAACATGATCACTTACTTTTGTAGGAATCAAACGAAGTTAGCCCAAAATCACAAACATAGAATTGGGAGAAATAGTATGTAATTTATCCATAAGTATTTATTTCTGGCAGACTATGTATATGGACAATTATACCATCTGCTTTGTCTATATAAAGTTAGTAAAAGCGGTTTATATACAAAAAGTTGCCCATGGATCATTAAGCTTCATGTTCTCATCCATCTCTTGAATTATGGTAACTCTCACTCCCAGTTGATTATTCGTTATTTGGAGTGTCTCCCAGGTTTCTTGCCTCATAGGGGTAAATCTTGAATAATTTAAATCCTCCAAAATAATACAGAGCACCTTGACATTATCCCTGGTCCATTCATCTATACTTTTCTCTAATTCTTTAAGAACACCACACAATTGCTAATTAATAGGTGGATTATAGACATAAATAATAAGTATATTTTCCTCCACACAATTCAAATTAGAATCTAAGAATGCCGCCAGAATGTAAGGATGGGTCACTGAGTTAAAGTTAAGTGATTTATTTCACACAATAAGGGACCACCAGACGGTCACCCCAATTTAGAGTGTTTAGCCTTTCTCTGGATTATTTGATACCCATCTAGGGTGAAGTCATGAAGTAAACAGAATTCTTGGATGGTGAATAAATCTCCACTCAACAGAATAGACATACCCCACTATTAGTGACAAAGGAGTAGCACTCTCAAGAGTTCCATCCTATCAAGCATAATTTCTCCCTAACCTGGTCTTTCTGTTAATCAATTTCATCACTGACTCCATTTAACAGAGTCATCTTATCCATTGTTGGGATATGCAAAAAGGGTTTACCCCAAAATTTCAAAAAAGAAAGGTTGAATGCACGTTTAAAAGGGGGAAAAACCAAAATCCCAATACCTCGAATTACAAAACGCAAACAAGTACAAGTGGGCTTTGTAATTTTGTAATTCGAGTTTTGGGGATTCGGTTTTTTAACATAAATCCATGCAAGCCACTGACATTTAGTCCCTCCACAATTTTATGTACACACATGCATACTTGTTATATTGTGTACACCATGGAACTTACCAACATGCCAAATTTCAGGTTTGTAGTATGGGAAGTATGCCGAACATTTTGAACAGTCACACACACATATCCACACATTTCCCTTTTGTATATATAGAAATTACAATGGCACAGGCATTGGAGTTTCACTAGCAAAGAGTTCCTTTGAATTCCAGTTGCAGAATGTGTTTATTTCTATTTTTCCATTTGCAGCTTTCTTTTTGTGAAAGGTGCCTTTCATTTGTTTATAATGTAGTCAAAGGTAGGCCTTTGATGTTAGTTCTTTTTTATTCACACATATGGCTGACTTAATCTTAGTCTCCCTGTTTCTGACACACTCATTACGTGTCATTACAGTTAGCCGCTGGGCACGTAATGAATTACCAGCACCTGACTTCCCGGTGCCACTGGGCTATTCCAAGTTCCGGTGGCCGGGAAGTCAGGGCCGGTAATTTTGTTAGTCCCCATTGCCATGGAGTTCCGTTCTACTCTTGGACTCCATGGGAATGGGGACACGGGTGCACCGGCACCGTTAACAACAGTGCCGGTGCTCCCGTGAGAACTCTGTGAGCGGGTGCAATCCTGCCTGGCAGGTCTGACCCTGGCGGGCAGGATGGTTCCCGCCCCCAGAGTAGTACTGTTTCAGTCCGGTAGCACCAGTGCTGGAAGGCTTACCGGCACCGTTGTTACCGTACCGGCATAGTTATAATGAGGCCCACTGTTGGTGTATTTGGCAGCATTGAAATATCCATGCTGGCATTTTGGTCTGCCAGCCCACAGTGAGCATCCAATGTTCTGCACGTTTAGGCCTCAGCCAGCCAAATTTAGTTTCCTTTTTGCTTTTGGCCAATTTTTGTGGCGTTTTTGCCAAATTCCTCGGTACACAAGAGAGAGGGAAATGGGGTTCTAAACTTAGACTAACTGTTTGGCATAGAAACCAGCAATGCCATGGAAAGAAATGGCCAACTCACTAAAATCTCTTTACCCAAACTCCTCCGCAGTACTACCCAGTGAAGAGCTCCCTAACAAGCTGATTCAATCAACAGCTTTGTAAGAAGCAAGTTATCCAACCTTTTCATTTTCCAGCTGCATTGGGATTTAATTGTGGACTATTTTCCACCAATAATGGGATAGTTTCGGCAGCAATCAATTTTTATTCCTACAGAGTTTACCTCTCTAAGCCCTCCCTACCCCCAAGGTGTGAGGGGTGGTGGGGGAGGGACAGCAGCAGCAGTTCCCAGTACCGGAAACAACGTTGCGACGAAGCCTGTGTCACGTGACAGGCACATAACTGGCGAGCATTGCACAACCATCAGTGCTCCAATTCTGTCCAGCATGGTGAATCTGGTACCCAGAGACAAATGGTTGACTGGTGTTCCTGATTTGGAGAGCTGAAGACTCGCAGCTTCACAGAGTTACCATATTGGACGGGATCAAATAAAAATCTGAAGGAGGACGATCAACCAGCCGCTTGCCAAAAAGTGTGGAGCGGGCGGTCAAATGTCAGTGTCTCTGTATATTGGCCTCTGCATTGCAGGTGCTTGTCTCTGTGGTGCACCTGCCTAGTTGGCAAGTGGTGTGTGGTTTGCTGCCCAACCTTAGTATAGTTAAAAGTCTATCTTTCGAATCAGTGCCTCTTGGGAGACTGCACTTAAAGGTTTGCCTTTGTAGAGAAAAGTTATGGCAAATCAAGCACACGTTGATAAAACCAATAGCTTTCGGGGTCTCTGTTTTTTTTAAAATAACCTACTGCTATCCTCCTATGTCAGTGTTTGCTTACTACAGTGGAGAAATCAAGGAACACATCGGGCACCGGGTCATGGTAGCCAAAGTACACCAGAAATGTGGCTTTGTGTTACGAAATCATCATTAACAGGTAGCCGTCAAAAACGGCACGGCTAGCGCCAGAGTCATTTTTTTTCCAGCACCCGGCAATGCTGGGGAATTATGGTCCTGGTATTCCTCATTGCCCTGCGCCAAAATATTGTTCTCCCCATTCCCATTCGAGTCCCATTGGATTCAATGGGAAAGGGGAGGTCCGATGCACTGGCACTTTTCATGAATGGTGCCGGTGCATCCGTCAAGGTATGCGAGCGGGTGCTGTTCCGCCGCCAGGTGCGACCGGCCCGGCTGAAAGGCACCCACTCGGAAACAACGGTACCAGCAAATTTACCGCTACCGTTGTTTACAGACCGGCAACCTCGTAATGAGGCCCATAGTGTTTCTCTAATAAAATATTTCTTTTAATTTAAACATCACCTAATGTCGATTCCTGCAACTTTCAGTCGCTATAATAATCAATGTCACTATTTTACTGTGCATAGAGCATTAGTGCAGTGGCGCTGCTAGAAGATGCACACATCTAATTTACTGTTCCACCGACTCTAGTACAGGTTTGTACTATGTGGGGGCAACATGGAGGTGTGAGGTCAGCAACACCCATAAAAATATTTTTATTGGACATATGATTGCTACTCCAAAAATCTAAATTATTTCTATCCACCCACAACCAAAGGGTTTCTTGCAGTCTCCACGCAATAGAATCATTCCTTAAGCATGCAGCCTGTACGCACCCTTTCATACCCTACACACCGCATGCTTCTCTAGCTGCGCATGCTGCATGATCCGCCTCGTGGAGACTTTTCTTATGGGGGCAGTCCAGGACACCAGACTGAGAACACCATTTACGCTTGGGCTGGAAGCACTACCACGCGTGGGCTCGGACGTGTTCCAAGAGTAGGGATGGCTGAATGGCGTTTGGACATCACCATCAGTCAAGGTAGAGTGGCACATTAAAGTTCCATAGAACAGGGTTCAGCGCTTGTTCGAAGAAAACGCTACCAGCTCTTCTTTCTACTAAAAACATTACCCCAAGAAGAAATTATGTGTGTCCGTATAAACCAGCGCTTATTAAAATGCTGTCATAAAGTAAGGTTTTACGTAAAAGCACAAACGTGGCAATTAAAAACTACGTTTAGGCCATTCAACGCCACACCCACGTGCTATACAACTATGTACTGCTGTACTATAGTTGCTGTCAGTAAACTGCCCCGTCATATACCGTAAAACCTGATTTTAAAACAAATTCAACCTAGCATTTTTACACAAAGCATAATTTTACCTCACCCTAAACTATCCTGCGACACACATTTTTCCAACCCAACAAACGTTCTTTTGTAAGACCCCATGACTCGTGCAGCCCATCCCGAAATCCAGCCTGAGAGCTTCCTCGCAGAGAACTTGCCATTCTTTTGGCCTCTCCAAAGTGCTTCTAATGTCACCATTAAGGGAGTCTGTTGCGCCTGTCCTCCATAGTCACCTGCCCTACCCCCACTCTCTTTACCCCCACCAACACACCCTTCCCCCACTCTCTAAAAAGGCACTCTACCCTCACCAAGCTACCCCCACTCACCCACCCTAACCCCACTCTTTCTACCCCCACCCACCCACTCTAACCCATGCTCTCTACCCCTACAGACTCCACCCCCACTCTCTACCCCTACCCACCCTACCCTCACTCTCTACCCCATACACCCTTCCAACTCTCTCTGCCCCACCTACCCTCCCTACCAACTCTCTCCAAGCCTCTCTCTCTCTACCCTTATCCACCCACTCAACCACCTCTCTCTCTATCCACATCCACACTACACCCCTCTCTCTACCACCACCCATCCTATTCACACTACCCCATAACTGTCAAACCCCACCCCCTCCACCCTCACACTACCCCACCCTACCCCACTCTGTCTACCCCTAGCCACCCACCCTATGCACACTATATCTACACACACCCTAGCCACACTCCATACCCCATACACTCCACCCTAACCCACACACCCTACCCCTACTCTCTCAACCCCTAGCCACACTCTCTCTACCCCCACTCTCTCTACCACCATCATATCCCCTCACCCTCTACCCCCAATCACCCACCCACCCACCCACCCACACTACTCTCACTCTCTCTACCCCCACCAACCCACCTGCTCCCTCTCTCTTCACCACATACATGCCACCCCCTCACTCTCTAACCCATCCACCCACCCTACCCCTCTTTCTCTACTCAACCCTACCACTTCTCTATTTACCCTCACCACGCACCCTACCACTATCTAACTAGCATCACCCACCCTACACCCTTCATGCCCTGACACACCCATCCTAACCCCTCTATTCCCCTACCCATCTTCCCCCTGCTCCCTAGCTCTCATCCTTCCTCTCATACTCTTGCTTTATTTCTTACCCTCTCACTCTCACCCTTTCCTCATCATCAATGGCACCTCTATCAATGGCTTCCTACCTTGCTCTATCCCCCTTGCCATTCTATTGCACACCTGCACCCCTTATCACATCCACCTTTGAAACTTTGCCCCCTCCTCCTTACACCCTGGTGCCTATAAATGCAAAATGCAAAGAACAGCTGTAAACATCAAAACGATTGGCATTGCCAATGCTTGTTATTTCATGGGGCTGCATTTGAACCCCACTTAATTGTGCTTTGCAGATGGCACTGACCAATGGATTCCTATGGAATCTGCCTGTTTTTATCAGGTGCTAAATGGAGGTGAATTCCATAGGAATCCAATCATTTTACACCTGCATGAAAATCTCACGCAGGTGTAATAGAAATGTACTTTCGAGATGGAGGGTAGCACGGCAGAGTTGTTAACTCCTCTTTGTGCCGCATTCCCACCTTTAAATCAAATTAAAATGTGCCAGAGAGGTATATGTAAGTGTAAAAACATTAAGCCCTGCTTTTACACCTTAATTCTCGGCTCTGCCTCATATAAAATGACTCACTGTGTCGCAGAATGGGAAATGAAGGTGTAAAGGCAAGGCATAATGCTTTCACACCTTCATTTACCTCTCTGCCCTGTTCCCTGGAAATACTTGGACCTACCTCAACTATGATACCATTCAAAAGCCAGGGATCCCTGGATGCCCCCACCTTGCTCTGGCATCATCAGGGAGATTTTCCAGCACTCGCTGCAGACTCGGTTACATTAAGAGACACCAGCTGTGAGAAATTGTATTAAGAGACACCAGCCATGATGAGTTGCATAAAGAGACACCTGCCATGAGGAGTTGCATAAAGAGGCACCGGCCATGAGGAGTTGCTCATTAGGTAGCGCCATATTTTGAATCCAAATCCATCTCACCATTTCCTAGTCTATTCCTTGTGCCTAAGAAATGGATCACAAAGCATGCCTTATTGTATAGTGAATGCAAATTGCATGTGTAACGGTTTATTGAGAAGCCACCCTCAACACAAGGAGTTCCTTCCCTCCCCACTTCAGTGGTTATGCAACAAACTGTTTAACAGATTCTATTTTTTAGCCCTATCTCAGACACATATCCGTGCCCCTTGAATCCCTCTCCCCAGAGCTAACAATGAGCAAAGAACCAGGCCGGTGTATGGGTAATATATTGGTATTTATTTAAACTAAAAGTAATAGAAATTAGCACGAAAAGGTCATAACACCACTTTATCCATGGCACAACACACCTTCTCTCAGCATGAAACAATCTCAACAGTGAGTTAAAAAGAACACCACCACAATGCTTCCCTTTCTGTATATTTCACTTCACCAAATAATTACACTGATCAATGAAGAAGGCACTTATGTAATGTTGTGTGATTTTGAATTTCCTGTAGGCTTAAAAGGCTAGCAGTAGGATTTCAAGATTGGTTCAAATACATATGGCAATTATGATTTCGCCCACACTTTTGTTTTAAAATGAACACAGGGTGATTTAGCGGTTTGTTTTTCAGACCCCCCTTGCTTTGGTCTATGTTGGGAAGTCAGACAGAAAAATTGGAATGATTTGGGGAATATTGGATTTCAGACCCCCCTCACTGAAAAGCCAGTGTTGGGGAAGCTGGATAAAAAGGTTGCATTGATTTAACAAAAAAAAACACCCCTCTTCCTTAAAGAAGTTAGGGTCAGCTGGACAACACAGATTACCCATTTAAATTACAGTCTATAGTTTTCAGCGCACACTGGGATGTGAGCTTTGTTAATTTCGAATTTTAACAAAATCCACCCCGTAGTGTTCTGCCAAATGGGGAATTAATTAAATTAATATTTCTGGTTATATAGGACAAGGTTCTACACAATCATGCCCCCCCACCCAATATAAAGGGAACAGATTCAAGGCACGCAGACCCCCACCTTTTGGTTTCCCAGGGCTCAGTTCTACTTACATAGCAAGCCTCTGTTTAAGGTTCAGTAAAGCCAGCTGCATTTCAGGACACTCTGGAAAGATAGTACAGGGGTCTGGTCACTCCACTATCAAAGATGCTCTCCCGCTCTCCACCATAGGATCCAGCCAGCTTTGAGGCCTTCCTAGAGATAGACAGTTCCACCCAGATGCACTCTCAGCAGTCTCCTCTGGTGTCTCTTTACAGCTGTCAGATGGTAAGTTTCAACAGCCTTCGTGATGGTCTGTCTGTTCTCTCTGTCCTCCTGTCTTTTGCCTTTTTCTGTGTCTCTGTCTTAGTGCAGTCTCCATTATATAGCAGTGATGACACCACCAATTTTACATTCTTGGGCAAGTACCCTGCAATAATCCCTGCCAGTAGGATTGGATAGTTAACCTTCTCTCTCATACCAAACCCAGCCTCCAAGTCAGGATTGGTTTAAGGGTCTGGAACACTATCTGGCAATTCCCATTCGTCATAATCCTTTGTTCTCCTTTCAACTTCTTGGCAAAAACTAGTTATGTATCACAACTTCATAATTTTACTAGCAACTGCCAGACTAAACATATTTTTGGTTTCTGCTAATCATGGGGAATTAGGTAATCTGACCACCAAATCTGTATCATGTAGCACGGCCATATGGCACCTTTCTGCTGTTTCCATGAAAAAACACAATAGTTATGAATATGTAAATTATTAAACGTATCTCTAATTTCATTTTCCACCAGCTCACCAATTCTCACATTTGAAACATGTTCAGATCAGCCAGAAACCCATGGACGTCATTTGGGGATCGCCAGGGGTCCCAGTTGCGACCCCTGAGGTCTCCCTTGCTACCCCTCTGGTCTCCCTTGCTACCCCTAGAAAACAAATATATATATTTTTAACTTTTTTTTTTTAAATGCAAGCTCCTGGGCTGTGGCCAGTGTCATGTGGCCTTTATTTTTGGAGTGGCTGACTTTCTTGTTCAGGCCTTCTAAAAAAATAGGGGGTTTCACAAGTGTAACACTTTGAGCAGTGACCCTAAGTAAAAAAGAATAGGAATAACAAATAATTTGTCTTTCTGGAATTCAATCCAATAATTGCAAGACTCATAAAGGTTTATTTCCAGGCAGACTTCAGGGGGTGAGTCACTGTTTTAGTCTGTTCTTAAACACCTCAACTCTGCCTTTCACCCTTCTGAGGTTGATAAATGAGTACCAAGACAGGTTGGGTGATATTGTATATTTGTTCTATATAAAGCGCTTAAGCGTAAGTGCTATATAATAACATATCATTATCATTTGGCTTTGGACGTCTGCTTGCATTCAAAGTAATTTAGTATTATTGGCCTATTCACACTGAGATTAAGGATACATATGGTGATCCATTCTTGTATGAAATGTATATAACATAGTGATATCAAACCATATTTTTCATAGTGTACTTAGGCACAATTTGTGATGTCACTTCCTGTTTGGCAAAGGGAGAAAGGTCATGTCCCATTGCTTCCCGTGATGTCCCTTTGAGGTGGGGGAGCAGATGTCATCACTTCCTGTGATGTCACCAGAGGTCAAAGGTTGTGTGATGTCACTTCCGCTACCCCTGGCATTTTGGTGAAATGACGTCCCTGCAGAAACCTAGTTTAACTGGCCCTTACAGTTCGCAGAGTTTATATCCCCAAAATGGCCTGAATATTACATACAAATGGTCCATAGATAAAATCGATCCGCCTTTTGATGGTTGAGAAAAAGTGTACTTAGAAAAAGGCCTAAATGATAATAGTGATTTTACGTTAATTGTGAATCTTCATGTGGGACAAATGGCCTGACTCTTACCTTCCGGCCATTTGTTTTCACTGGGTCAGCCTGTGCCCGGAGTTTAATTTTTTATCAGTATCATGTGTGCTGGAAGCTTGCTCTTTGAAGTGGGTGCCCCCAATTTCACACATATTAGTCATGCTCCAGCCAAGCGGTAACTTTTCTTGAAATCAATGCTTTCAGAGCCAGCAGATCTGGAGAACACTGAATTTTGATGCATTTAGCAGGACGTTTTATTGCGTTTAGTCATTAGATGGGAGATGTGACATCCAGGCTGGAAGTGGGAGATGTCCTTGCAAGGTTTTGCCCACAGCCAGCGAAAGGGTTTGCAAATGTCACTGGAGTTTTGTGGGTGAAACATAATATACATTACTCTTTGTTAACCCACACATCATGTTTTGTTTTCTTGAAATTTTTTTTGTGAGCATTGATATTTTTTTCACTTTTACTTTTTCAAAAAGCATTTCTATTTGCACACCCATGTGCAGGCTGTTTTTGTCTTCAATATTTTAAAATCCTGTTTTCAATGTGACAGGGATCTTTGATTCCTCCTTCTTTTGTACATTTAAATGCTGCTTATCCATTGGTAATGAGAGATAGGACCCTTTCCACATGGAAAGATAGGATCCTTTCTTTAATTTTAGTTGAAGAACACCAACAAATGTCATCAGCCAGGTACATGGTTTTTTGGAGCTATGCGCCCCCCACGCAGGAGTGTGTGGTGTTTTAGCAGGGTATCGGAGGAGGGTAGGGTTGCTGTTGCTAGAAAGGTGGTGCGGATCAGTGGCGCAAAGCTGCACTCTGTAAGGTTTCATGTATTGAGAAGCGGGTCGGGATGGGCGTGCCGCAGGGTGAGACCTTAGGCTGAACTGTCTCGTGCTGATTGGTGTCCAGAAGTACCTTCTCAGCCTATGTGAGTGTTATCTTGTGGAAGCAAGTGCTCTGTTGGCCAATATGTGCACCAAAGACGAAGGAGGAGTTGATATTTTCTAGACTTAGCGTGAGGTGGATGTTGGATGCTAGTTATGAAGGGTGTCTGTGGGGTTAGGATAGGAGGCTGAGAGTTAGAGGCTAGTGCTAGGACAATGGTAGTGCCAAAGCTTTGGGGAGTGGTAGCAGTGAGGTTCCGTTTACTTGCTCTCCCCTTATCGTTTGCTAGCTCTCACATTTCAATATCCACTATTTCTATTCTCCACTCCTCTATGCCGCTTCTGCACACACCACCATCTCACCCTCCTATTAGATACATTGACCATACGGTGCAGCAAGTATCAGAACATGTCTGGAGATGTGGTGTGGGGGGGACATTGGGGCTTCCTGGAAATGTCCCTCGTTCCCTAAGTGCCAGAGGTACTGGTGGGCATGAACCCTAGGATACCCCTTCCCAGAGCATGAAAGCACAGGTCTACCTTACCCCTTGGTAGGGGATAGAGTGAACACAGAGAGCATACTTGGAGTCCTCACACTGCCTTGCACGTGCACACTGTCTTCTGTCTTCCCCTGGCCGAGCAGCACTTGTAGGTTTAAAACGCCTTTTGCCCTGTTGGTTCGTAACTTCGTAACCCTCGAGTAACTACTTCCGAGACAGCCTGCGCATATAGGAGACATGTTTATCCCTCTATATTTCACCACACCGCTGTACTGTATAAGAAGAGGCTTGTGCTAAGCGGGTCAGTTAATTAAAATGCGGATTTCGCCGGTCTAGAAACGAATGTTGTTTCCACATGTTTGCTTCCACCACCTGTCCCGCCCTTCACTCTCCCTCCCAGAGCTAAACACTTCACAGCACTGATTGTTTTGGAGGGTTTCTCCCCTTTGTTTATTATTGAAAATTACAAGTGGCTAAGAGAGCTGCGCAGTTATCTGGTAAGCCCTGAAGGGCCATTGAGCGCCTGTCATCAGTGAATGGGCCGCCATGGCCTAATGACAGGGGCACAGAATAGCCTCCGCCGTTCGGTAATGACTGGAGAGCTACTGACCACTTACGAGCGGTTGGGAGTAGAGAAAATTACGGGGGTGGGATGGCTGGAAAAGGCAGTTATGCTTCGATAGGGATGGATCCGCATTACAAAGCAACTTCCACTCCACTGGCCCCCTGAGGAGAGTTTAAAGTGCGTGCTCGCTCTTCAGAGCATCTCGCGTGCACGGTATCATCCCATACTTATAGGGCCTATTAACAGCGGGTTTCCAGGTGGAAATAAGATGTAAACCTCTCGACCTCGTGATCTATATAATACATGTATTTGTAGAGTGAGCGATTCATACACCATTTTAAATGCATGAAGGGTCGTTTAGTTAAAAAAAAAATGGCAATTGCATTGGAGGAGACTGCGTTCATTTACACTTCGGTGCACGTTTTCAACCAGGAAGTGGAAAATACAGGCACACTATTCTTTACACCTTAATTTTTCACCACATTTGTGGAAAAGTGTAATTGCCTCTTGCAATTCATGATTATGGCAGGCCTGTATTCACTGTAGGTTCCTATAGAATCTGCCTGCTTTAATCTGGTCTAAATTGTCAGGAAAAGTGGTGCAACACTTCTACTGCAATTTTTACTGATCTGCGTGATGCTCTTTGATTTTGCAGGTGGGTGGATTTGGAGGGCAAAGCAGATTGTTAAATCTGCTTGGTTTCCCGCCTACAAGTATTTTCAAGCTTTGCTAAAAACACCATGGCCCTCATTCCGAGGTTGGTGATAGTGGGGACTTACCAGTCCATTCCGCCCTTTGCGGGACAGGTAAATCCCCATTTGAAATGCCATTCCACATTCCCATTTGAGCCCCCATAGGGAAGGCGGCAATAACGGTACCGCAAATTATTGACCCCGGTATCCCTTTGCGGGTCCCGTCCTTGACGCCTGCTAAAACCAGGCGTTAAGGAAGGACCCGCAAATGGACCTCGGAATAGGGCGCAAAGGGATTACCGGCTCCGGTGTCTTTACTGGTGCCCGGTTTCCCTTTGCGCCCAGCTTGTAATGAGTGCCCATGTATTCCAACAAATCTGGCTCAAATCACCCCCTTGTAAAAGCAGGCAGATTCCAGAATAATATATTATGAATGCCGCCCCGGAATCGTTAATGTGGAAGACATTTTCTGTTTTCCACAAATTAAAAGTGAAGAGTAAAGTCGTTTTAGCCTTTGCTGTAGTCTGAATTTTTTCACTACATCAAGGAAGTGTTATACAGAGGAAACCTTTGTGCAAACAGAGCCGACCCACTCCAAGCCAGGAAGGAATTGGGCAGGAAAAAAGGCAGAGCTGTGAATATCGATCCGTGGAGACATCAGGCCCAAACCCCCAAGTTGAGGAAGCTCTCTGCCCCATGCATCACCTGAATGCTGTGTCGGAGACACAGGGCCCGATTCATGGAATTATCTATGTGAAAAATCGGGACTTTGCGTGCCAAACTGCATGCAAAATCCTGTTTGTCGATTCATGGAGTCGACGGTGCAGCACTTTTTTGTACTTTGCCTGGAATTCACGCAGGCTTGTCTCGTCACTGCGAGAGTCAGAGTACCCTGCGCGAGACACCATGCAGAGCATGAGCATGGCTTATGCAGAGGGCAGGGTAGGGCGGAACATGGAAAATGTGGAAAAACAAGGCAAAAAGTGGGCATTACAAGGAACAATATGTATTCATAGATCCAAGTTCACAAACTCTCAGCAGGGACATGGCCACGCAAAGAAGCCCTCATACTATTCAAAGGAAGGTGTATAGAAACCTGTGCATAGGATTCACCACACAGGACTAAGATCAGGTGTCAGATTTAGCGGTGCATGTACACATCGGTGGTTCCGATCTGACTTAGGGGTGCACGTTCGCAGAGTAGCAGGAATGGTTTGCAAGAATGGTGGAGTTTTACCTGAGTTACGATATCCTACGCATGTTCTCAGGGTGCCAGTAACAGTTACAGGGGAAACTGTGCAAGGTCCCCAAGATGCAGGCCTCCTCACACACTGTTTGAAGAGTGCTTGTATTCACACATGGGGAAGGAGGAAGCAGGCAAATGTAACTGTTCTGGCTTTGCGTGGGGGTGTGTCAGGGCGTTCCAGCCACAACTTGCATACACAGTTACTTTGAATACGCAGTGCATTCATTTGTCATGTGTCCGTGGCACGAAGGAGCATTTTCCATGAATTTGGCCCACAGTGTCCAAGAAACTGCTGCCCAGAGTGGTACCACTGCATTCATGGGCAGAGAGGTTTTTCAACAGGGGGCCGGAGGGAGGTTACACCTCTTGTGGCATTTACCGCCAATCAACTGCACACATAGAGACACAGATACAATGACTTCAGACTGCATCTGAAAGTGATCTTAGCTCAACAGCCCAAGCACAATCACACTGTGCAAAGCTGTATGTATGTCTCATGCTTTGCACCCATTTTACTGTCAGGGTGACTATTCTGACAGAGGAAATTAGCTCCATATCAAGTGTGCATTGCATGCTCAGAAGAAATGAACGTTTGAATTACCAGTACAGACATGTTGAATAAATTGGTGGTCATTCTTAACTTCCCAAAATGTACATTGTTTTTCTGCAAAGCAGCCAGAATCCTATATTCAGTGCACACACATCATTCTTAATTTAGCTTCCTGACCAGCCTCGCCCACAGAATTCTGCATCCTATATTCAGGGTACTCACAGCATTCTTAACTTAGCCCCCACCCAGTTCTGCCCACAGCACTGACACTGCTCCCCCCCATGAAGGGGGATGAGGGGCAGAATTTCCCTTCAGTAAGTGTTGCCCATTTCCAGCACTGACTCCATGTAATTAACACTTTTAGGAAAATGAGACCCATACGGATTCCACAGGAATCCATTGGTTTAACACCAGAATTACATTTCATGCTGGCGTTAAACCATGTGTTGTTTAGAGGTGGTGAACGAAAGCATAATTGACACAAAGTGGCCTTTCAGTGCACCACAAGGGTAATTTTATAAGAAATATTCATTGCGTGGACGGAACTGTCAACATTAGCACTTACATGCTCTTGGGTCCCATCCATGCAATTATCATCAAATGCAAAAAATAGAGTACAAAAGCATAAACACAGTCAAAATTATCCTTATGCCTTGCTTTTTCTTGGACTCCATTTTGAAAAAAGGGTTGAGTCTTTTGACATCATCCTATTTTTAGCAGGTGCTAAAAACAGAGGGATTTCATGTGAATCCATTAGTTTGACAATCCTGTGGAAGGGGGCCTACCACTCACTGTCAATGAACCAACAGCAAATGCCAACTCACGCAAAAAGGACAAATTAAAGAATCCCATGACATACAAGATAGGAGTTCAAACATCAGATGCAGAAACGGCTTGCACATGTGTAAAAAAGAATAGAAAATTACTTTAAAAAGCCACCGTGAAAAGATAGCTTTGTTCGCACAGAAATGAAAAGATAGCTTTGCTCGCACAGAAATGTCAGTGAAAAATGCTTTGGGGGCGGCGTTGACTAAGCAATGTACATTATGTTCCCACCCACAAGACTTCAATCACCCTGGAAAAGGCTCCCAATACTGGAATAACCAGTTTTTGGGCTCAGGCAGGAAACTTCTTAATTGAAAGCCCGCTCACCACTGAAAGTCTCAACTACTAGTGAATCAGCATTATAATTCCCTGCTCTGCCAGACTTGAAGGCAGGGGCTCAGGGAGAGTAAAGAAAGCAACGGTGGCTAAAAACCTTCCTCCTGCACCCACTACCAAGAACAAACTGACAACTTCAAAGGAGGTAATCAAAATCTCTGGTCACCGGCTGTGGTGTTTAATGCAACCCTCCCACAGAGATCCTCCAAATTGACATTAAATGACTGAGTCCATTTTTAGGCATTTTTGTAACAATTAGAAAGAGAAATCATTTTGTTTTATGCTACATTTTTATGTAATTTCCAGGCGGTTTTTAAGAGCTATAGTGGATTTTCCTGGGACTTTGGGGACTAAAATGGTGAGTTAAGACTAGTTTCTGCAGCTGGGAAGATGCGACAAGTATGAGATTTGATGGAAAGATGGACAGCGAAATTAGGAATATGCGTGATCATTTGCAAGGTCATAACTGTGATCCATTTTATGAAAATGGCAAAAATGTGCCAAAGGGCCATGCTACCTCATACGGCAGTTGGTGATCGGCTTACCTAATTCCCTATGACACCCTCAAACCGCATTTCTAATGCATATGTCAGGGGCCAGTACAAATGTGAAGTTATGAGACATAACTGGGTTTTTGTCAAAAAGTGGCCAAGAGAACAAAGAAGGGTAATAAAATTCCAGTAGACAGATGGTGCCCTCTTCATTTGGATCAATCATGCCAGGGGGAAGAGAGTGGAAGGTTAAACTGTCCTATCCGAGGGGTAGGGGTAAATATAGAGTACTGCCCCTAGATTGCAAAGTGAATGATGTCATTTGGGCTATATAATGGGGGGCTGTACTAAGTCACAGGCACACACAAAAATCCAGGTAGACAGGAGAAGGAGGATGGAGAGGAGGCAGCAGAACCATACCAAGGAGAGTGCATTGACCAGGCCCCTTGCCTAGCTGTGCAGAGTGTCCTGAGATCCAGTTGGCTTCCAGAATCCCAAACCAAGGAAAGTGCAGTGACCAGACCCGTGCCTAGCTGTCCAGAGGGTCCTGAGATCCAGCTGACTTTCCAGAATCCCAAACCAAGGCTTACTTTGTCAGTAGCAAATAACCCCAGCCCTAAATTGCATATGCCCTTCCTTTTTGTAGCATTGTACCCATTGAAAAACCATTGAAAACTCCATTGACAACCCATTGAAAACCCAATTGAAAGCCTCACATTGCTAGTGTAATTCATTCACCTTCTCATAGAAGAATCTGTGTTTAGCCTGCGTATGTCAGCATATTCCCTTTGGTAAACCTCTCAGTGTCTGTTTAAATCCTTAGCACATTCTTAAGTAAATTAATTAATTCCCCCTAGTGTCTTTCTGTAATAATCATAGTCATTAAAGTGTTGCCTCAAAAGAATTAGTCTCCTTGTAACTGAAAACCGAATTTGCGTGTGTATTGTGTGCCTTACCCCACACATTCCTAGTTGCATCTGTCCTATTAAAACCCCAAACTGTAGTCCCATTGAGAGCAATCTGTCATGTGTCTCTGTCCGTGTCAATGAAAACTGATTTTACCATTCTGAGCTAAACCCCTTCCCTGAGCTGCCTGTCATTGTAAATCCGGTGTAAAACGAATTTCCATTTTCCATTTGTATTTTTTCCTTTTGCATTTGCATTTTCCCCAAAACCAATGTTTCCTATTTTATTCCTACATTGCCCTGGTGTGCTGATTATTAGTGTCTAAGCTTCCCTATGTCATCAAGTGTAGCAACACGAATTCCCTTTCATTATGTTCCATAGCAGTTGTGACTAGCCGTGTGAGTAATAATCAAAATCCGATTCTGCCGTTTTGCTCCAGAAATGGATTTTCACTTTCTTAGCAGGCCTCCCATTCTCGGGTGGTGAGCTTTACTCAAAATCCGATTTTCTCTTTCTATCCCTACTCCTTGCCACTGCCTTCCATTCAAAGGAATCAACTTAGCTAATGTTTGGGGGTGAGTGTTGCAGGGGGGAGTGCTAAACCATTGGTGTTATCTCTTTCTCAAAATTGCTCTTTTTCTCTGTTACCATTAAAGATTGTGGGAATCGTAACAGTATATGTTCACTGAATTGTTTTGTAGAGATTAGTGCAATTGTGTACCACAACAGTAGTGGCTGTAAAATTGTTTTATTTTCCTTTTCCATTTAATAATAAATGAATAGACATCTTATTGATACACACAGGCCTGATTCCTGGTCCATTGTGACACAGGGTGTTTGTGGAGGTTGGGTGCGAGATGGGTTGGAGGCCTACTCAAATAAAAGAACCTGTGGTTTAAAAAAAATAAGAAGCGCTTTATTGTATGCCACATTTATTGTCGGGGAAGGAGTCCCTGGCTGGAGTGTGCAATGTAATAAAACCGTGACATACCCCTCTACGTTATATTTATAATTCTGCTATTCATTTATTCTTTGGTCTATATCCCCATTCCTCTATTTCTTCTTCACTTCTTGCTGCCTCTATTTAACATTTAAATCTCGACTTTTGTTTCACTTTCTTTCTATCAATTTTTAAATGTCGTTATGGTCTTGCTCCACCTTATTTTGCTTCTCGTATTTCTTTCTATTGCCCTAAACAAGCTTTATATTCTCAATGTACCTATTGTCTTGTTGTTCCTAAAACCCCTTGTGCTTCTTCTCGCTTTTGTTCCTTTACTCTTCTTGCTCCACTTCATTGGAATTCTCTTCCTCTCTCCATTCGTTCTTCTTCTACCTATCATATTGTCGTCACTTGTCTGAAGGCTAATCTTCTGTCCTCCACATAACCAGATGATGTGTTTTGTTACTTTTTCTCTGTGATTTGCACTGTTCCTCTTTTGTGTAAAGTCGCTTTGGTGAAAGCATGTTATATATTTAAATAAATACAAATACAAGTACCTATCAATAAAGATCCATGTTCCATGCATGACATTTCCACTGCTTTTGCCAGCTGCCATGTCCCTTGCTCCGTCAGCCCCTTTTACCTTCTTTCAGCTTTCCCTTGCACCACTATCGTCAGTTTGCTCTTGTCAACATGTTTCCCTCATCCTCTGACTCCCAACTCTCTTTTTCACCCCTCACCTTCTCTGACAATCTGCCTATGATCTTTTGAGACCCTGGTTGTCCTGCTGTGCCGTCCTCATAATGTTGCTCTATGTCTCATTCTATAATTTCTTTGATCCTTGTGCCTGCCCAGATGCATATGACGCTTTGTTGTTTAGTTCTCTGTACACTACCTATAGCTTGACTGCCTGCATTAAGGGTGCTAATGGCATTAATGGCCAAAGGTAACAACTCTCAGCCGTCAGTCATGGCCCTCGAAAGCTGGCCATTGCCAGCCTTGCCTTGCAGCTACTATCGCCATATCATTGATTGCATTTGGAGCTTTCCTATTGGTTCAGAGGAGGCCAATAATGAGTAAGTAAGAGAGGACTCTCAATATGCTCATGGGACACAGCATATTCTGGCTGTACTGGGCTGTCCTGTTAGCATCCCAAAATCACATCCAAAACCCTGCAGGAGATACACTGTGTTGGACATGCATCGGCTGGTCAATCAGAGCCCCTGATTCTCTTGGGGATTCTGTAGCCTGATAAAAGGCCCTACACACGTCTTGGCTTTCTGCTAGTTGTGCATTGCTATTAATGTGGAGGAACGGGGCTGATCCACCCAAGCAGAGTGCAGGAGCGCTTGTGGTATAACCAGTGAGAGAATATGTGTGTATATTTTTGACAGTTCACTTCTTGCTTGTGACATGTTGCTGTGATATTTACTCATTCTGTGCAGTTCTTTAAAGTCTGATTCGCCTGCGCTCTTTCTGGTTTTGTGTTAACCCTCCTCTTTGTACCTTCTGCTCCAAAAGAAAATATTCCCTTTGTGAAAACCCTTTAACAAATACTTTTGTGATTGTTTGTCTATTGGTTCCCTTTGCCTTAACTTACATCCCGAAAAAATTAAAAATAAGCTCTTTATGAAAACCTCTTTGAACCCCCTTTGTAATTGTTGTTTTTTAATCTCCTTCCCGTACACAAAATCATTCTTATCAAAAAGGAAAACTGCAATGAGTGTCTTTGTAGTATAAACCCATGTATACCTCTCCCTCAATGCCCCCACGGACCACTTACTGGTTCCTGGTACTGAACTGATGACGGTCCACTGTATGTTCTTTTAGACCCATCGACTTTGAGGATCCCTATTGAGTGGGCAGTGTATCCCACAGACTCTCCAGTCAACCACTACTAACGTGTTTACGAAAGATGTGCCAGGCTGCATAGCCGATCAGTGCAATGAGGATGTTTACACCTTACTGTTGAACTCCAGGAGATTCTGAAACCATTTTGAGACACCATAGGCACACAGAACTTAACTAACGTTGCCTCTGTCTATTCCTCCTCCTGCTTCAAATGCCTCATTTTTTATGGCATGCTGGTGTTAAATCAATGGATTCCCAGGGAATCCGCCAGTTTTTGACAAATGATAAAAGCATATGGATTCCATAGGAATTAATTGTATGTTCTGTTGCCCATGCTTTAATGGTAGGCAGCATTTACATAAAAATAAATAATTTGGAATGCAAAACAATGTCTAAATGCAATTTTGCCTGTTTTTCCACTTTGGTTTTCCACTCTGTTTTGCCAATGAGGAACATTACATAGAGGACATCCAGCTTAGGTGTTGGCAAAGGTGGTCCCCTAGATGTAATTACCACTTTTCATAAAATGACCACCATTGTTGCTGACATCTCTGGTGGAGGTGTGTTGGGCACATGTTTTGTTGCAATTTCTTCCCGACTTGGTTCTTCACGCAGCTTATTTTCTATTCACTCCATCAGTACATTTCTGCGCCTCTGAACTGTGTCTCACTATAGTTTCCCAGAGTACCCAAACTGTTCGAGAGCAGCCACTTTAATCTTGAAAGAGGGGTCAAGAAACAAGGTTAACTGTTATTCCGTGTTATGTTTTATTGAGGCGATGCATGGATCTGCACGGTAGATTAAGCGCACATCCATCACAAGCTCCACTATTGCCATACTGCCAGACAAATATTGGACCTTTATCATTTATTTATTTATTTATTTATTTATTTATTTATTTATTTGGAAATGTTTGTATTTATAGCACAGCACAGAGCCCACGGAATTCTAGGCGTTAGTTACAGGAAGGGCAAGTCAGACTGGGTACAGGGAACAGTAAGACATGGTACAAAGTTTAGCAGAACAGGTGAGTCTTGAGATTTTTTCTGAAGGAAATGTAGGAAGGGTCAGCTCGCAGGTTGAGGGGCAAATTTTTCCACAGAGTGGTTGCGCAAGCTGGGAAGCTGGGGCCCCTTGCTTTTTTTCAGCAGACCTTATGTAGTGTGAGGAAGTGGCTGTTCGAGGAGCGCTGTGGTCTGGCAGGAGAGTATTTGTTAAGTTTTTGGGCCAGGTAAGAAGGAGCATTGTTTGAAAGGTAGCAATGTGAGATGGAGAGGACTTTGAATTTGACCCTTTCCCTGATGTGGAGCCAGTGAGTGGCTCTTCTGACATCAGAGATGTGCTCATGTTTTCTGCGGTCCACAGCAGCAGGGATGGCATTATTTTGTACAATTAGGAGCTTGTTCAAGTTCTTTTCTGATGGTCTGCAGAGGAGGGCAGTACAATAGTCTAGTTTGGCGCAAATAAGGGCACAGGTGACTGTCATGCGATTGTCAATGGAGAAAAAGGTTTTGCTTGCTTGGATTAGCTTGGTGGCATAGGCAGAGGTGGAGGAAATGTGCTTCACCTGCCTGGACATGTTAAGGGTGACATCCAAATAGACCCCTACAGTTTTGACAGCAGTGGCTACGGGGATGGAATGACCATCGATAGTGAAGGAGTTGTAAGTGGGGTCCAGTTTTGTGAGCCGGGCTTTGGAACCCACCAGGAGGAGTTAGGTTTTGTCATCATTCGAACACAAGGAGTGGGCGGCCATCCAGATTTCAATTCTTTCACGAATGGTGTTCACTTTGAGGCTGTCCTGGGTGCGTTCACCAGAAAGGGTGATAAGGACGTCTGCACAGTGTGTGTAGATGATGCCGAGATAGTCCAGGTGGTCGAATAGGGGTTTAGTGTAAATGTTATAAAGGGTGGGGAGATGCAGGAGCCTTGTGGGGCACCGCAGGTGTTGGGTGTTGCAGTTGCATCGGCTTCGCCTGCAAAGACTTTCGAGGTTCTGTCTGCAAGGAATGGGGTGACCCATTTGGCAGATCCGGTGGAGAAGTATGCTGAGGTGGTGAGGTGGTGGCAAAGAGTCTGGTGATTGATGAGATCAAAGTCAGCTGAGAGGTCAAGAAGCAAGAAGAGGGAGACTTGTCCTACGTCGTTGAGGTTATCGAGTTAGTTTTCTAAGTCCAGGAGGGCTGTTTCTGTGCCGTGTAATGTTGGATAAGATAAATCCAAGCAGGGCCAGTGATGCTCTGTGCTGGCTGCCTTTGTGGCCTGCTCAAAAGGACATAGAACACAACAGACATCGGCTGCCAGTGTCATGGTGTCAAGAATGCCTGATCTAAAGCATCAAGGACTTTGCAATAATCAGTGATGGCTTTGCATTTTTCACTTAGTGCTTGTTCAATTTATGGTACACCTGAAGTTGGTGCAGCACATTTTTTTGCACTGTAGGTCTTGCTAAAGTGTGAGCTGTTCTTATTGGCCACAGCAATAATGTCCTCAAGGTTTGGCAATAATTAATAAAGTATAGCACCACAAGGTGATGGGCACGTGCAAAGCAACGAACATACATGGTCCATGATCAGTTTGTAGGACAACACAGATATCTGACACATTTTCAGCAGCGACAAAGCCCAACTGTAGTTTGTGTGGTGTTAGCCACTGGGCCCCCTTCACCTAGTTGTCAAGTTCCCCATGGTTTCTGCTCTTAATCCTCGTATACACAAAGATGCTTGGTGCTGCACTGCATGACCTGCTTCCATCTAGAATTACTGGGGGAGCTGAACTCCCTTAGCTGACAAGAGGTATGGGAAGGGAACTCACACAGAAACGCCTTATAGGATTCTTATATATGGTCTTGTGAGAAACTGGTGAGATTTTGGGGACAATAATAAGAACTTCATAAGAACGTATATGACACTGAAATACTTGCTGAATGTGCAACAATCTTGCAAGTTTGAAGTAGGATTTACATAATATCTTCTACGATTCTGATAAGATCCTTATAAGAATATTAATAAGAAACTGCATGGGAATCCAGTTCATGTCACAAACGTGTAGTAGATACTTTGCCCACTTGTCCACATATCTAGGGTGAAGTCGACTTTCTGACACTCAGACAAATCTACTTCTGGCCCACCTTTTAAAGTGCCTTGTAATACTAATCTGATACAGCCTTTTCCTTTTATGAAGAATAAAATTGACTAGCAACCTCCAATCTGTGATCAACTTTAGTGACAGAAAGCAGGATTGTCACTACAAGAATATCACATGATGTCAATAGCTGACATTAGCGCCAAGTTACCGGTGAGCAGGCACACCCGGTCAGACTATTTGAGATATTTTTGTCCATACTCAAGCATCTCCGTCACGATGACCTGGCACTTAAGGGTAGTATCACCACTGAGGGCTCAGTGTCCAGAACAATGCTGGCACATTATTCAGGTTTTGTGGTGTCACTACACAGGTGGAATGGTCCTTGGCTCCAGGGGAGAGAGGTATAGTTGAGTTCTTGCATGTCCGCCTAGTCCCATGCATAGTGCATACTCATGTGGGACCACGAAGATGTGGTGCCCTTTTGTCTCAGGCTTTCCCCAGCAAACAGCTTCCTTGCACAAAGTGCAGGTGGTGATATTTATTTTTCTGGTTGAAAACAATCTACACATTGAATTTTCATGATAGGGTATGGCATGGCCTACTATGCACCTCTGACTGTAAAGGCAGTGGTCGATGCAGTGTTTGTGTTATTAGCAGTCTCTCTACCACCCACTGATTGATGCTGCACACAGATGAACAAGCAGATTTGCCTCTCCCTCCCATCCCTTTCAGTGTGACACTGTGCTCCTCATCCTCCTCCTCTCTATCCATCGTTTCAAGAATCCTGTGTTGCTGCTGTGCCATAAACATGATCTAGCTTATCATCAACATTGTTCTCAGACGCGCTGATTGGGTCTGGAGGAGATCAGGAAATCCACATCCCCTGCTCCTCTATGCAGTGTGATGCACTCCTGGTGATCATTCTCCTCCAGACTGTCTGTTATGTCACTTGGCTCATCCGCAGAGGTATTCTGCACTTCTCTCCTTCTGTCCAATTGAGAGAGACTGACATTTCTCTTCCTCCAATCCCACCTGGACATGTACCACTAACTCTTGTGAGTAGGTGCTACTGAATGTGGCATTGATACCTCCAATTTATTTTCAATGCACAATTCGAGTCTACCAGGTGCAAACAGCACAAAAGTGCCTGATGTAAAGTGCTACAGTCGCGTGCCTTTACACTTTTAGGTGCTCCAGACATGTTGTCATTCAAGATGATTTTAACATCATCTCATTCGGTCTGCAAAAAATTCACAGATGTTTCTAAGCAATCAACAAGTATTTGGACTTGCCCCGAAAAGATGACTCAGTCAGTCTCTGACACCAAAGGCCTGAAAATATTTATAACACTTTTCATACGACTTTTCATGAACAGATTTTGCAAGCAACAGTATCTGTTTTGGGGATGAAAAGATGTCACACTCCAATACAGAGACAGAATATAATCTACTCCTGCCTTTAAAGAATTGTAAGGATTTTGTACACAAACAGCACATATTCAGACTAGCAATAGAATGGTAACACACTTGGCTAAAGCAATTGAATGCACACATGGATGGCGGGACACTATGGCGGACGGTGGGAGGCCACTGAAGAGGGAGTCTGCATAATAACATTTTGCGAGAAGGATGGTTTGGAGAAGTGAGGCCCTATGGGAGGAGGTGTTGTAATGGGTAATGCTGCCAGCCAGTTTAGGATGAACATGTATCCCTTCATGAACCACTTTGAGAGGGACAATGGGCCTCATTCCGAGATTGGTGGTAGTCATGGTGCTATTTGCACCATGACTGCCACCAATAATGGGACCGGCAACGGTGTAGTTCAATGGGGACTTACCGGTGCAGTCCGACCCTGGCGGGACTGGTAAGTCCCCATTGAACATGTCTTTCCCCATTCCCATTGAGCCCCCAGAGGGCTCAATGGGAATGGGGAGGGCGCTAATAACGGGCTCGCGACTTGCAAGCCCGTTATTAGCGCCCTGGTCCCTTAGCGGGACCCATAAGGGACGTGTGGTCAGACCACAAGTTCCTTGCGGTCCCCGCCAAGGGACCTCGGAATAGGGCGGTAAGGGAATATCCCTTACCGCCCTCCTTGTAATGACCCCCAATGTCTTTCTGCACCACCTGCTGGGTGTTATCTGCTTATATCTGGAACTCCATTTTAAAACTAACACTACCTGCCTTCCTGCCCTTTCATAGCCTCCCATTCCTTCATTGCGGTTCCACCACTCTGTACCTCATCCCACCCCTGATGTCTTACATGGATCAACCTTGTCTGCCACAACCTCCCTGGTCTTTACGACTAATAAGGTCGCCTGATCTCTGTCCTACTCCTCAGGTTTTGTATCTCTATCTCCCCCATTAGATTATCTTCATCCTCTTCCCAATATGGTAATCGGTTGCTCCTTTTTCACCTCCTTGACTCGTTCTCTCCAGATAATTCTCGCCCTCCAACCTCCTCAATGACTCTCCCTGCAGATGGTAACAATTTATCACCAACCTCCTTAATAATGCTCGATTGAACGTCTTCAATAACTCTCTTGCAGGTGGGATCAATTCTCTTCCAATCCAACTTCCTCCCACCAACGCCCAATACTCTCCTCCCAGCTCTCCCCTGAATAGACTTCTAGCTTGTCAATGTCACTGAAACACTTTCTTCCAGCTCCTTCTTGAACACCACATACCATTTGACTGAGTGAGATTTCTTTTATTGTCAGGTCTTTCTTCCCTTTGGGTGTCATGACCGCAGCCTCCAAGGAGTCATGTTTATCCCAACTACCTCAGAAGCTGGGTCACAACTTCATTTCCAGGCACCCATGGGCTCCCATAGGGGCCTTATGGACCTTGTCCTGGCGCCAGTGGCGCCAGGCTCATAAGGGGACCCAGTCCCGGCACAGGACGTGCCGGGCTCATGATGTAAGGAATGGTGCTTGGGTGGACCTACCTGCTGCAGACCATGCTGCTCACTCACCTGCAGGATGAAATCCTCATCCACCCATGGCTGGAACTACTTTACCTTCTGGGTGTGGCCAGCACCACTCCCTGGGACTGGATACTGGAACTATTCTGGAAGCTGGGACTTCTTACCTGGGCGAGGCTGCTGTGGAAGGAGACACCTAAGCACTCCAGTAAGCTATTTAAACCACGCCCGGTCAGAGCAAAGTGCTTCGCGTTATTCTGCAATAGCAGCAGGACGCTCACCGTGTCAGCTCCAGAGAATCTTCAACTTCTGCATCTAGGGAAGAGAAATCTGTAATCTTACCTTCTGAAATACCATCTTCGTCTTCTGCAGGATCTGAAAAGGGAAAAGAACACCAGGTTAGCACGAGATAAAAACCAGCGCACCACTTACCCAGTCCATCGGTGCATCTCAAGCCACGGGCTGCAGTTTTCTATTTTCCGGCACCCTGTGGAAGCAAAGACATTGGTTAGTAAACCTCCGTGAAACTTTCCTTACCTGCGCTGCATTCTTCTCGCCTCCGCCGACGCTGCTACTCGCATATGCAAAACAAAAGGACATCATTAAGAAATACAAAACTCCATCTATACGCACGTGTTTTGGGCAGCTCTCATCTTTCTCACTCCTCGGCGCATTCCTCGACATCTATTTTTCTACCCAGCTGCTTCTGCGACCTGAAAAAGGAAAAGAGACATTAAGAAGTGCTTTTAACTTCGAATTGACATTTTCTACTTACTTGCCTGCAATACCTTAGCCATTCCATCGCTCTCCGGACCTCCATATTCAAGCAACCGCCGTTTGTGCTGCTAACAACGGCCTAGCTCCAAATCTTCATCCTCTGCAACCAAGAGGCTGGACAATTAACCAGTGAAGTAACTGGCTTCGGCGCCCCTGCACAGACGCAGGATGGAGAGCTCCGCTTTCACCTACATAAGGTGAGCACATTTAGCCTACGAACTACTTGGGGAGTACCAGGAAGGGGAGTCAGCTTGCCCAGTCAGGCTTATATATCCATATTAACCCCTTTCTCTCATAATTGCAGAAACCTCACCCTTCCGATCAAGATCTCAGTGAGGAAAGGGCCTTTCCAGGGTGGCATTCGAGGCCTGCGCGTGACCCTAGAAGACTCCGAGAACCCCCAGCCCAGACCTGCGCCTCCGAGGGATTCAGGTGAGCGTTAAATTGGGTGAAGCTTAGAGGTAAAGACTGCACCTACATAGTGTGGGCTGCCCTGATCTGTGATTGGCTCACAATGGGCTGATGAGAGCTTATTTTAAGCCCTTCCTCCATCTTGGATGCAATGGCTATTTTACGCCGACGTGTTCCAAACTAATCTCATTGGGGACATGAATCTTATATGCTTGTAGCCCTTTGGGAGCCACTATGGACCCCACATGTGGGAGTAACCACAATGGGCCTCCGTACTCTCAATGGGTCAGTATCATATCCTGACCTAGACAGTGGTAATGGTTCTCATTGGTGGCAATTTACTTACATTTTTAAAGAATTATTATTGAGTATAATCCAGCCAATTAAGGCTTTTTATACATAGTTAAAACCAATGCACAACATTTTAAAAGTAAGTACCAGAAATGAATATGCTGATTTTTTATAAACCCTCTGCATACACATACAGTTTAAGAGCATAACATTTCTAGTAAGTAAAAACACCATGTGTGGCTAGTTCAAGCAAAAAACGACAATAATTCTTCGCTGCATTATCAGATTTGCCAGATTTATAAAAGATAGTATTAACAGGTTTGCCCATCCAACATACATTTAATGTTGAGCCACATCTTAGTCAAGGGGTACATTATTACAAAATCATTTCCCAGAAAATATATAGCCTATAAAAGCTCAAGATCGAGGGAAATAACTGAGTGTCAAACCGCCCTCAGCATCCGCCTGCGTATCATGTCTAGACTTTCAAATTTCAGCATGAAGTTTTTAGCTGTTTCCAGGACTCCTTCCCCACATAGGCGACAGCCTCAAGCATAGAAAGCAAGGCACATCCTGGAGCCCAATACTTCCAAAATAGTGACCAGATTGAACTTCAAGTAGAGGTATTCATGCATTTCAGACTCAGCCACTGGTGTCTTTAATACCATACATTTAGAGCCTCTCTTAGCTATAAGGCTTGCTTGAAAGATTGTACTCAACAAGGAGGAATCCTGGCTATTTACCAGCTTCCAGTAAAGACTCAAGACTTGAACGGCATACGTGCAGTTAGACCAGTAGGCTGGAACTTCTAATTTTCTGCGCAAATCTTCTACCAGAAGTGTGCAGTAGCACATGGAGCGATCCAAGTGCCAGATGGCATTACCAATTAACAATCTCAGACCCAAATAGCCAGACTCAAAGAATATGGCAAAATACGACTTTATTATCAGCTCAAATAAAGTAGGGAAACCTAACAAAAACAGATTGCATCTCACTCACTCTCATCTACATTTCGATTACACAAAGGCTTGACAGTTCGGTGCACATCAGCAATGACGTCATCCTACGTGGCAAACAGTAAAAACCGATTGAAAGCAGAGATTGGTAAAGGGAATATATATACCTGTACCTTAGACATTCGTCTTGTATTATGTAAGCAAAATGAAACCCCCGAACAACGTCAGACCACTGACCACTTGTTCAATTAACCTACCATCTCTCATCAGTTAGGCCCTAAGCCAAGGCTTCTTCTCTGTAGTTGACCTTGCTGATGGTTCCTTTCCTTGGGAATACTAAGGGAGTGTAGGTACATTGCTATCTTCAGTTGGAGCTTAATGAATAGGCCTTGTTTTCAAGTCTTGCACCACGTGTGAGGAGACCACGATTTTGTCTATTTTGACCTTTTATTTGGTGTTATTTAGGTGAATTTAGCTGGGTGCTATTACTCCTCCGGAGACTTGGTTGCTACGTCTTGCATATGCTTTCTGCATCTTTAATTGTTCATTATTTGGAACTTGCAAATGCTTTCTCCTTCACTTTCATCTAAGCCAAACAGATATTCTTTGTTCTTCAAACAAAGCTGTTTTCCCAGCGCCTATCAGCTCTACAGTTCTGGTCTCTCCCTTCAGGGCTTCTTGTTTATTATTTATACAGAGTCAACGTCCATCTTTTCATCATTACTGCTTTACTCGTGTTATTTTTTCTCCTGCAGCAAGCTTCTGTATGTCTCATCTACCTTGCATTTCTGCGTATATACATTTGATGATCCTCTTATTACTTACCTTCTTAGTGTATATGATTTCTTCGACTTTGCATACGTTTCTCTTGTTACTTCTGTTACATCTTCATTCTTTAATCATTCGTATATTGTTTCAGTGCGTCCTAGTTCCTTCTCTTCAAGACGTTACTTTACTCTGGTCTAATTTCACTTATAGCTCTTCTATGTTCAGTGGTGTATGTCGACATCCTTCCACCATGTCAGTGCATTCGATACGGTTGTCTGAGTGCATAACATCTCTCATATCTTTGATGCGGTATTGGGATGCTACCTAGTGTCACACACAGTGCTCTCTTGCTGTTCTTCCAGTATGACAGAGGTGAGTGGGTGGGCACTAGAGATGATGTATACATCTGGCTCTCTACAGCAGCCTACTAGGACAGTGCACCAAGATCTTTTGATTTTTCCCCTCTATTTTCCTTCCTTGGGCAGTCACTATATTTTGTCCCCCAGACCTCTGCAACATACTGGAGTACTGAAGGGATTTTAGCTCTGCATGTTTGAATCACTGTACTCAAGGAATAACCACAGTGCTTCTTCACAAAAGTATGTATAACCCCCAAGTGTTGAAGTGTTTTGCGCTTCACCTTCTCGATCTGAGGTTTCCAAGTCAATTTGTTGTGAATAGTCACGTCTATATAGCCATAGGTGCTGGCGATTTCAATTCTATTCATCCCAAGCCACCATGTGTTTACTCATTTGTTTGTTTGTGGGTGAGGGTTAAAGACAATGACCTTGGTCTTGGTGACATTGATGGTCAAACCGTTATTCTTGGAGTACTGTTCCAAACAGTGAATCTAATGTTGCAAGCCCTATTTGGTGCAATCAAACAACAAGAGATTGTCGGCATAGCCTATCTACTGCGAATGAGAACATCCCAATGTAGACTGCAAGTGATAGGTAGGGTTAATGATTGTTGAAGTCCGCAAGATATAAATTAAATAGGGAAGGTGCAAGAATGCACCCCTTCTTAAGGCCAAAGAAAGTGGGATAGATTTTGTGGTCTTGGCGTTCATAGTAATCCTGACTTTGACCTTGGTGTTGTTGTAGAACAATGTAATCATATTGAGTATGCCATGTGGTATGCTCCAACTTCTGTCACAGTAGATCCCACCTTTAGGTGTCAAATGCAGAGCTAAAATCTACGTAAACTGCATACACTGTTTGCTGTTAATTTTGCCAAGAATATTCTACTAAGGATACCAATGCCAACAAGTTAGTGCAGGTCCCCGTCCCCTTACGGAACCCTGCTTGATTATATGGTATGATGTTGGCATTCGTGGTCTAGCAGTTCAGTTCCATCAAGAGCATATGCACAAACATTTAAGAGGTGACATCCAGCATCGCCATTTTGTGATAGTTCTTAGGTTTAGAATGCGGGCACTTTTTGTAAATAGGTATAATAATGCTTTCAACCCAAGTAAATGGAAGGGGACCCCCAAGACTGATAATCGTAAAAAGGACATGCAAATCGTGTGCCCACCATTGTGGATTGCATTTTAGCAAAACATTACTAAGGCCATCTGGCCCAGGAGCACAAGAGCTTTTAAGGATTAAATTATTCAACAAGTTGGTGCACATCACCAATTTATTTTGATAGCACCACCTCTCTATAGCATCAGACTTGCCACAATCGGAAATTACAAATCACTCCAATTGAGTGCTCAATATATTTTTCCCAATCAGAACAAGAAACAGCCACAATTAGAGATTGTTTGACCGAACAGGGCTTAATTCCTTTTCAAAATCCACATCTGTCATTACATCTAACATCCAGTATTAGGGCTCTCCAACGTCCATGGGTTTCAATGTGCGGTGGCCATGTAGCCACTTGCGATAAAGTCATGTTCTGTCCTTGTGGTCCTAACTAAGACATGTCCATCATAATGGCTATGTGCTTAGTAGATCTCATCATCCCAAGAGTTTAGGTGGCCACCACACACACTCAGGGTAGGAGTGCTCCTGTGTCATGTCCTATCTATACTAAAATTGGCTGTAATGCTTTTGACACCTTCCATATAGTTTATTATGGCTTTGTGGGGTAAGTCCAAAGAGCCAAATAGTTGTTCGCAATTGGTCAACTGTGGAGCATTGCCACATGTTCCCTTGCTTCTAGATACCCATAGTCTTCCGGGGAGGTGTTACTAAGCAATCTCCGACTGGCGTTGTTGAAATATTGAAGCACAATAGAGGGAAGAAGCAGGTTTGCTTTGTTGATATTGTCACAACTCCACCTGAATCTATTAAGCCCTTTGTTAATATCCACTAGACCAATCTTATTGTACGTATGCCTCAAATTTTGAATGCGAGGGAGAGTGATCAGAGGCAAATGATCACTCTCCTCTCAAAGAACAACAGAAAGGTCAATCCTGGTGGAGAAAAGAGTAGGATATTACTATGTGTTCAATGGTGGAAGCACTATTAAAAGTGACTTTTGTGTAATTACCCAGTTAGTCCCCTTCACACCACCCATTAAGCAGGCAAAGCCTTTAAGAGCTAAGTAGTTTAATTCATTCAAATCCTCGAGAATCATGCACAATTTGTTTAAATACAGGAGTATTAAGTCCCTCATATGTAACTAGTGCAGCCAGTATCCTAAAGTTAAAATCACCCAAGACAATGCAGTAGGCAGCAGCCTGGCTCTCAAGCAGATTTTCTGCCTTCATAAACAAAGGTAAATTAGGCTTATCACATGGGGGTTCATAGATGTTGATGAGCAACAAAGTGTGGGGGCATCTATTAAAGTAGGTCCAAGATAAGAGGCAAGCAAGAAGAGAGTCATCTGCAGAATCAACCTCAGAGAGACAATATAGGCTATCCACACTAATAAGTAGACTTCCTTTAGGATGCCCCTTATTGCCTTTAGTGGACAACCATTGAATGCTCCGTCTACTGTCAATTTCAACGGGCCTCATCACGAGTCTGGGGGTAATGCGGCGGTAAAACCGCCAGGATACCACCAGCGCAATTAGCGTTACTGCTACTCAATCCAGTGCTATTAGTGCCGGATCACGACTAGTGGGCTAATGGTTATTTTCCATTTCCCATTTGGGGTTTTGTGGCACTATTACCACCAGCGCAATTAGCACCAGTGGTAATAGTGCCAGAAAATGGCCGAAAATGGTTGGAAAGCTGGATTTTTACCTCCAGCAAAAAGTTGGAGGTAAAACTCCAAACTTTCCACCCAACTCATATAGGGCCAGCCCTTAAATGCAGCGGTAATAACTTTACTGTTGCATTTAAGGGCTACCACCCAACTTGTGTTGAAACCCATGCTGAAGGGCCTCTATGTCATACACGTCAATACCAGATATTAACCCAGTGAACCAAATAGATGTGAGTTTCTAGGGATATTCCAGGAACGCACCTTCATTTTCTTGGTTATGGATGGATCCTATGGTTGATGGGCAGAAAAAAAGAGATCCTTTGACAGCTACTTACCTCTGATTCCTCTCCAACACCTGTACCCAGATCACCTTCAACAAATTGAGTGCCACTTCTAGAGGTCATGATAGTGATGGGATCATATCATGAAAGGAGCTGTCTGCAATTGATCCCTCGTCTAGGCTGTGTTTTAGTGTTGCCATTATGCAAAATGTGTGATCTATCGAAGGGAGTAGCAGAATGTTGACCTATGCTATATGTGCTCTCACCCTCCTAACTTACTCAGATGTGCAATCATAACCTAGACGAGACAAATCTGCAGAGTAACCATACATCAAATCTATCACAGAGTTAGAATGCATATAAACCCTGGACGTACTAAGGTTAGAAGTTTCCAACAGCTCTTCAACCTCTATATCGTAGGACAGGATGGAACGCAAAGGAATTATTTGGTGTAGCTGTAGGATGACAGAGAAATTAAGATGAAAATTAACATATGAGCAAAAGGGACTCTGTAAACGCATGGCTCTCCTCAATCATACTGTTCGGCCCTAAGTCCTTTATTGCTCAACTTAGGCTCAAGGCCTGACAGACATTTCCTTGTTGCATCCAAAGGGCCGCAGCCAGTAGAGGCGCTTTTGGGTAGAGCTTGATTGCATGGCTGAGGTACTGTAGTAGATGGAGCTCTAGCAGTACCTGCGTAGGTCAAGGTGCTGTACTCATTGTGCTTGGTATTACTAATAAAGAGAGGTTGGGATGCTTCAAGTACACAGGTGTCACTAATTAGATTGAAGTGCATAGAGACCTCAACAATATTTGAGACAGGTGTACCATTCTTTCTAGCCTTATATCAATTGTTATTTTGCTAAAAGTGAAAGTGATTGCCTTTTTTTGATTTGCTATTTGACTATTTTATTAATTGTTATGTTATATTATTTGATCTTCGTACTATTTTATATTCCATGTATAATTCTTATGATATGTGTAAAGTTTAACTAAATTGTATCACATTAAATAAATTATTATTATTATATGAAGGCATGAATGTCCTTAGGTCATTTGATTTGGGCTTAGCGTGATGGAGTGACTTTGTTTTGTTTGCGATACGGAACTTGCATGAGACCGCAGGAGATTTTACAGTTTTAGCTCGATAATCTCCAATGGATATAACATCAAAACAGCCAGTCTCATTACTTACAAGTGTCATTGAACAAGAGTTTGTAGCGAGCGATGAGTGGATCACCACTCTGTCCTTGGAGTCATGCTTGTTCTTCTGCTTTGTAATAAGCTTTAATACGGTGGCTGCATGAGTAGTAGAATTTAAACTCACAGCAAGCCTTTCCTCCCAGGAGTCTTCCAAACTGGAAAATATAGGGTTCGGAAATGCAGTAACTATACAATTGTACATTGTGCTGTTATTAAGTATGTAGGGTTCTTCCTCTGACCCTACAAAGCCTGGGTCACTCAGAGTAATGTCTCGGGTCACCTGGGAGTGATTGAACGGGTTGAATGTTTGTAATTCATCAGAATCCACACCCCCTTTTTGTGCCTGAAAGAATGCCCACAAAGGTTTTTTGCGTGTGGGTCAGCACTGGTTGGCTGGCCACCAAATGTTTGAACTGTGTATGAGTTAACTGTTGCACAAGGAACGTTTTCCCCTGCTGGGATATGATATCATATGATATTATATGGCATATATAATGCGCCTATACACAAGTGTTTCAAGGTGAGACGTGGCAAGGGAAAAACAGTGACAGCGATCCTACTAGGCCAGGTGTAATTCAGATCACGCAATTGCAGGGGACAGGGGAAGAGGAAAAGTGCAGATTGGAGGGACGGGGGTGGGGGCAGTGCAGTACATGGGGTAATAGAATAAATAACAATAAGAGAAGTAGGGCGAGCTTGTGGCAAGTGCAAAGGGTAAGTGCAAACAACAGGTGTCAAGTGCAGGTGGGGGACTGCAGGGGTACAGAAAACAGTCCACAAGTGGGGGTAATGCCAGGGAGGCAGTGCAGGAGTGTAACTGGCAGGGGAGGGGGGCTGGGCCCGAGATCAGAGGGTCACCAGGTGATCAGTACAGTTTCAGCCAGGAGTTCAGCAGGGGAGAGGAGGAGAGAAAGCAGAAGCAAAGAGGACGTTTTTGAGATGCTTCCGGAACCATCGTTTTTGAGATGCTTCCGGAACCGAAGATGGTTCTCCTCAAGTTTCAGGGAGGCAGGGAGTCTGTTTCAGAGGGAGGCCCCAGCCGAAGAAAGAGATCTGCCACAACCTCGTTGCTTGGAGAAGCGACTGACCCTGAGGTAGTTGGGGGCGGATGAGCGAAGAGCTCGAGAAGAAAGATATTTAGGAAGAGAGAGTTGGCGGTATTGAGGCCCCATGCCTCAGAAGGCCTTGTGGACAATGCACAGGGTTTTGAACTTAATCCTCACAGCCACTGGGAGACAGTGCAGAGATTTTAGTCCTGGAGAGATAAGATCCCTGGGATTGAGGCCAAGGACAAGTCTTGTAGTCTTGTTCTGATTGAGTTGCAGAGTGCGGAGAGTAGAAGCAGGCAGATTTAGAAAGATGCTGTTGCAGTAGTCCAGCCTAGAGAGAACCTGACCTCTGGAGACAGTGAGCTTCTGGGGGAAGGTGAGGAAAGGAAAAATACCTCTGAGGATGTGCAGCTGGTAGTGTGACTTCTTAGAGACGTCTCAGATGTGAGGAGAGAAGGAGAGTGTGGAGTCGAAGTTGACCCCAAGGTTTTTTCCCTCGCAGGTTGAAGTGGGAGAATGGAACAAAAGACTCCCACCAATCCCCTCACGCCCCTGGCCTAGAGGATCGCGGCCCAGACACCCGCCACGAGAGGAGTTTGCCTATCTACCAGACGACCAAATACCCTGGTACAGGAACATACGGATGTGCCCACCAGCCTGCCCACCAGCCTGCCCTGCCCAAGCCGAAACCTACGGCATGGATGAACTCGACTGAACCATTCAACAGTAAATAAACACATCGTTAGAGATGCCATGACGACCTAGCCAACGGTCAGAACACCCGTGCAAACATGCACACTGGACACTCCCACACCAATCCACACGAAGAACATATTCAGTGCTATGACGTAGGTGACGGACACACCCACTGACGCGCATCTTTATTATTTTTCACATAGGTTTTTCAAAATGCAGAAACGCAAGACGCACAACGAACTCATCTAAAATGCTTGCTGACGCTTCTCCTAACCCATGCATTGCAATGAGAAATATAACGAAGATATGATACTGGGGATAAAGCAATATGACACCGTAACTTAAAGCGCCGTGCATCAAACATCCCCACCTATGCACCAGGCCCAAGTAGGCCGCAAGCAAGAGCCTCCACGAGCATTGAACGAGCCAGAGTACAATTGCTGACCCTGCAGAATGAGCCCGGCGAGAACAGACAGACAAGGGAACAATGTTGCAAACTCGCATACCACAAGCCGAAGCCAAGGTCACACCTGCAAACTAAGCCAGACACACAGTGGTAAATGCAACATTAAATGTGCAGAATTCTGCCTCAACCACGGTCTCTCCTCACGTGACCAAGCCGAACCTAACAGGGTGCCAGACCCAGGAGGAAGGAGGCGCCTGGGTCCCATGTTTTGAGACGCAGGCAGCAACAATGAAGCGACTCAATGGACATCTGCGGCGGTGGGAGTAGTCTGCTCTCCAGCATATGAACAAATCCACGCATTGTCTGCACATACCCATAGTTATACATTGTTGCAAATGACAGGTGCACCGCGAGCTGGGAACAACGATGGTCCCAGACTGGGGGGCTCGCGAGTGGACCAATCAGAACATGGGGCACTTATCACTGACGCCATTAATATTAGCCAATCCTCAGGGGTCTTCATGTAACAATTTTCATGTATCTTATAGAAGGGACAACCCAAGTATACCACCTGACTGACTCTCAACCACTAACAGCGCTCTCTATACGTATGCTATACTAACCCTACCACTCGAGGAACCAATCCAGAGTGGCGATAGGTTTTTTGCTAACTTTCCCAGGTGACGCAAGTAGCGCGTCATACTGAGGTAAAAAGGGCCTGCGAGCCCCACGAATTGAGAGAGTCAGGACGGAAGCGTATGATCCTTGACCCATCCCTGCCGTTTTTTAATAAACAGCAGAACCACCTTGCTTCTTGCGTGTGCCTCATACTCATTTTTTGGGATACGCGGGAGGAGTTGGGGCCTCCCTGCCCGGGGGTCCGCGGACGGCCAGCAGACCCCGGGAGAATTTCCCCCCGACAAGTTGGAGGCACTGCTGAGATCTGTTTAAGATCTGCTTTTATTTTATTTTTCCGAGTGCTCTCATTGTGAGGAGGCCCGGCGGCGCGGCCCCCTCTGCCGCTGCCCCCTTTTGAGGACTACAGGACCATCGCGGAACTGCGAGAAGACCGGACAGTGCAATCCGGATATTGGCCTTCGGGAGCCGGTTGAGAAGTATCCAGCCCGCGGTTGGCGAGTGTCCAGAAGTGGTCCAGACGAGGGGAGGTGGCGAGCCGCTTGGAGGGGTGCACGCAGTCGAGCGGCCCCGCATCAAGAGGACTTGGTGAGTATGCCACGCCCAACAAGCAATGTGAAATTGTGAGGGAGGGGGGAGGAATAGAATACGGGAGGTGGGAGGTGTTACACAGGTGCGCGGCGAAGGTTTGATAAATTAGTGTTGACGGTGAAGTGAATGGTAGCTGGACAAGTGCGAGAGCAGTCCGCTACGTTACGGAAGAGGAGGGGGCGGAGCACGAAAACATCACGTGCGGCCGCTCGTAGACACTGATTGGCCTAGGTCGCGACCACGTGTAAGGGTGTGTGTGTGTGCGGTTTCCTACGATTTGGTGATTATTGATCAATGAGTAGATGAGGATCCCTATTGATCGAGCAGAAAACTCGATAGATAGATGACGTTTCCCTGTAGGCGGTAGCTAGCTGGTTGCCTAATACGGAAGATAATTGGCTGGTTAAGCCCTCCTGTCAAGGGGCGTATCACACGCGAGGCGACGCAGCGTGCGCAGTCTGATTATATTGTTGATTACCTTGTTCCAGGCGTGACAAGAAGACAGCTGTGGGGTTAACGGGGGTAGATTGCAAGCGTATTTCGTACTTTTAAAAACATGTAAAGAATTTACCAGTAGTTTTGGAAGAGATCGGTGACGTCACCAGTAGGGCTTTCATAGGATATCTCGAACACAAGGCATTTTTTCGGAGAGTGGTGGGGAAGAGAATAATGGTAAGGGAGTGGAGAAGGAGATAAACGGTAACGAGTAGATCGGGGCAAGGTGAAAAGGGGGACGTGGCCGCGCACGGAGAACGCCGGCCACGACAAGTGAAGAAAGAGGAGGAGGGGTAAAACAAAGTGGGACGGCTGTATAAGAACATCACACAGGGCACGCAGCCGCAGGGGGCTATGTGCGCCTCGGCCGTAGGGGGCCGTAAAGGTGTTCGGTAAAGGAAGAGAAGAAAGAAAAGAATATACAAATGCAAATGCTATATTTTACTATTTTTCCTTAGCGGACAATCGCAAGTCCCCGAAATTACGGGGCCAGGTAAAGATCTAAGATTGTATAGTGTACACTGTTAGCAAGATAACCGCTACCAAATAGGGGTAGGATAACAAGTGAAGTGCTACTATGCCATACGGGACAGGATCGGGAGGGTGGGGGAGCACCCTCACTACCCCACTACAGCATATATGTAAAACACTGTCACCCCATAGGGAGAAACTGATCAAATACAGCATAGAATGGACACAGGGGACGGACAACAAAATGACGACACCATGGCCGCCTAATGGCAGTTTCGATCCATATACCCAACATTCACTATTAACCCATTTGCATAACACATACAAGGGGAAGAAGTTGACACACCACGTGGAGGTGTTTAACTTATGGAGGATGTTCCAAGGGTCCCGACCAGGACCAAACGGAATGTTCACTATGGGGGAAACAACGGAAGCGAAGAAGATTAAGGAGGAAGGAGAGAATGGGGAAAAAGAGAGTGAAGGCACACAGAACACGGGGAACGGACAAGAGGGAGGAGAAAAGAGTAACAACCTAAACGAAAAGGAAATAAAAAAGGAACAGAGCGACGATATGCCCCTAGCGAAGGTAGTGAAAACGGAGGAAGGGGGGTTATATCCTTTGACAGAACTACGAGAAATAGTAAGAGAACAATTAAGGGCGGCTGAGGGGTACTCGAACCCGGCATACAGCCCGCCACCATATACAGCTACAGGTGGCCACACGGGAGGGGAGCAGACTAGTACGACGGGATCAGCTCGTACGAAGATGCCCGCAGGGGAGGGGAGGATTGGCGAAGAACAGATCGCAGGAATAGGACATGATGAGTGGGTAGCTGCGCAGGTATTATTAAAATTACGAGGTTCATTAACAGGAGAAGAGAAGGAGGTAGTAAGGAAAATGGACGAGGATAATACCAGAAAGAGTGAAATGAAAGGGGAAGAGGGGAAAAGAAAGGAGGAAGAGCTGTTATGACAAAAGGAAGAGATTTTGGAGGAACGATTAGCAGAATTAAGGGATGAGCAGAATGCACTGATCAAGCAGCTTGAGAGAGAGGAAAGAGAGAGAGCACGGGAAAGGAAAGAAAGTAAGAATGAGTTGGAAAAAATGAGGGAACGAACTGAGGAGCAAAAGAGAGAAGCCGAAAGGGTAAAGGCAGTAGCAGAAAGGGTATCCAGAGCAGCACTGCGTGACAAGCAAAGAGAGGAAGAAGAGAAAGAAAAAGAAATGGAAATATGGAAGAGGAGATTACTATCAGAAACGACAAAGAAATACGAAGAAGGGAGGATGATAGAGAGTTTATTAGAGCGGGAAAGAGCGAGATGGGAAAGGAAGGGAGAAGAAGAAAGGATATTGGAACAGACGAGTAGTGAAGTAATGGAGGAATTAATAAAGAGAAGAGAGGAAATTGGTAGAGAAATAGAGGAGAAAAAAGAAGGGGAAAAAGAAGATAGGAGAGGGGAGAGTGAAGTAAGGAGGTATGTACGCAGAGACACAGAAGTAGCAACAACATCAGCACAAAGGGGAGCAATTGGCAAAGAAGAAACGGGAGGAACGGATCTAATAGACTTCAAAACAGTAACGATCGGGGGGAAAAAGACAGATTGGGGGTTGTCACTCCTGGATGGCTTTTGTAGTGAGGAAGAAGAAGGAATGGAGAAGGAAGGAAGAAATAGTGAAAGGGAAAGCATAGATAAATTATACATCACCCGGACAAATAGAGAATCACCATGGGCCTGCAGGAGAATGGAAGAACTGGAGGGAAGTGAGGGGGAAGAGCGAGGAATGGCGGGAAGGCAGACACGTGCAGCTACACCCTCATCATCCCGTCCAACATGCTCCACCACCCCACACTCATCCAGTGCAACATGCCCACCTACACCCGCACCCGCCCCTCACGAACTGAGACCCTATGCAGGAAGGCTTAGAGATCTCCCTGGACGAAGGCAGGAAGAACGAATACACACGCCCACATCAAATAAAGGAAATGATAAAAGAAGTGGAAGAGATGGAGGAGAAACAGTTATGAGCAGGGGAAATATGGACACAATTGACGATGTAGACGACACGGAAGAAGAGGAGGGGTACACGGACTCGACTTGGGGGAACCCAGGGGATCAAACAGGACACAACTTAATGCCACTTCTGGAGAGGGGAGGGGTTAGACCACAATACGTCCTTTGGAAGCATGCAGACAAGGAAAATATAAAGTACAGGCCCCCATCATTAAGTGGAGGTGCGGGAAAATGGATATATGAAATGGAAAAACACACCGCAGGACAGAAACTGGCAGTGGGGGATGTAAAGGGCCTTCTAATATCAATATTGGGGGATGCAGCAGATGACATCTGGAAGAGAGCAGGCTTCCCCGGGGTCACAATAACAAACACATCACACGATGGGGCACCATTCGCAAACTGCAGACATGCATTATGGCAAGCGCTGAGGGTACAGTACCCAGACACATCAGACATAGGAGCAATTACATCACGCAAGATGCGTGAGAACGAAGATCCTGTTGATTATATCCAGGAAATTCAAGAGAAGTGGCGTATGGAAACTAGAGAACAATGGGACAAAACACCAGCAATAATCTATCATATACTAATACAAGGGCTCCCAGAAGCAGTTCAGAAACAACTGAAGAAGGTAGTGGGGATGGAAGCAAAAGCATGGCCAGAAATACAACTGACAATAGTACATCATTGAAGGACTTGGCAAGAAAAGATGAAACAAAAGGAAGAGGATAGAAAAGTGGAAGAGGCTAAATTGGTACAGAAAAAACTTACTAAATACACGATGGAAGGTGCACTAATAACTACACCTGCAACAATGACTCAAAACCCCACACAAGTAGTGGCTGCACAAGATCCCTCCCAAATACAATCATCACAGATTGTAGCACAACAGCTGCCACCACCCCAACCATACACGACTAACATGGGAGGAGGATACTCAACGCCAGGAGCTGGATATTATAATTATAACAGGGGAAGGGGAGGAATGATGAGGGGGAGGGGATACGGCTATAACACACAACAGCAAGGGGGAGGATTCAGAAATTTCTACCCCACCGGGCAACCAGTATACCAGGACAATTCAGGGAGCTTTCCATGGCAGAACAGGGAACCACCGGTATGTTGGATTTGTGGATTACTAGGGCACATGTCACGCACATGTAGAATGAGAACAGGCACACCATCATGGGGAGAACAGGGACAACAAGGGCCTACAAGGGAACAGCAGGGCATCCAGCAACAGCAGGCACTGCAACCGGGAAATGTGCAGCAACAACTAGTAACACAACAACAGCCACAGACATATTCACTACCACAACAACAGGTAGCGATAACACAACAACCCCAAGTGCAGCAAGTACAGCAACCTGCCCAAATTCAAGACCATAAAATAACATCTACCAATACACAACTACAGCAAACACAACTGGGAAGGGTGACGGTCCTGGGACACAACCCTTACACAGGAAGTGGTCAATCATTATACCCTCAATAGGACAGCCCACAGACGGCCTTGGTGTGTCCCATCCTGCCGGTAACACCTAATAGTGCGGAGGAACCACGCATAGAGGTAACGATAGGTGACAAAAAATTATCATTCCTTGTCGACACCGGGGCGACCCGGTCTTGCATAAGGGAAGGTAAATTTAAGATGTCAGGTGAGGCCATGAACACCCAAGGATTCTCTGGGGCTAGGGGGTTGGTTCCCTTTACTGATAACATTCCCTTATCAATAGGGTATTATGACATGTCCGTCCCGCTTTTATATTCTAGGGCCTCACCAGTAAACATACTCGGGAGAGACATAATGAGCAGGTTGAATATGACGATCTCCTTTACGGAGGACGGCATAATTTGCTCCACTCCAGGAATAAACATGCTCACTGCACGACAAATTATGCAAGCATACTGTGGACAGACAGTGATTAGGGCTGAGCCAGTAGATGGCGAACTGTTCCAGTACGGAACAGACATGGCATTCGCATGGATGCCAGGAATAGAAGGAAAGATCTGGAGGAGGCCAACAGCCTATTTGTTTAGACCAGAAACACCAGCCAATGAACCAGAAGGAAAGGTGATTTCAGTGAGCATGGAGAGCATTATAGCAACTGCTGATTATATCGCAGTACATGCCCAAGACAGGGAAGGAAGAGCATGGAGGGCAGTGATAGCCCTAGCTGAGGGATGCAGGCTCACCCAGGTGTCAGATGAGGAGCTCTTTTCAGAAGAAAAGGAAGAAGGTGAAATGGTATTTATGATGAGTGTAGAAATATGGCTAAGAGTGACATACAAACAAGTGGCACAGAAAATTGCAATGGCACTTTAAACACCCACATCCACCCCAGTTCCCTTCTTTGAGGAGGATATGGCAAAAGTCCAAACATCATTATGGACTACTAGTCCCTATGACGTGGGGTGCATAAAGAGTATAGGGGGAGTAAGAATAAAATTGAAAAAAGGTGCAATACTCCCTAGAGTGAATCAATACCCAATATCAAAAGAGGCAGATGAGGGCATATATGAAACAATAACGGCCCTTATAAATAATGGCATATTGGTACCATCAGAATCACCATGTAACACAGCCGTATACCCAGTGCGCAAAGCTAAAGGAGGGTCTTGGCGTTTCAACCAGGACCTCAGGCCCTTGAACAACATAGTGGAAGCAGAATACCCCATAGCAGCAAACCCGGCCACAATATTGTGTGGCATTCCAGCAGAGGCATCACGATTTACAGTGATTGACCTCAAAAATGCCTTTTTCTCAATACCCCTGCAACCAGACTCACAAGATCTAACAAGCTTCACGTACAGAAACACAAAATGGAAACACACCAGATTGCCACAAGGGTACTGCGAGTCACCCTCAATTTTCAACAGAGTAATACAGATGGACTTGGGAAACATTGAATTGGAAAGCACAGTGTTGCAGTATGTTGACGATATAATAATTTGCAGCACAAGCGAAAAAAGATGCAGAGAGGACTCATTGAAGATGCTGAAAATATTGGCTGAAAAGGGTTACAAGGTAGACAAAGAAAAGTTACAGTACTGTCAGTAACAGGCACTATACATTGGTCAGCTCATATCCCAATACGGAAGAAAGATTGCACCACAAAGAGCACAGGCCATATCAAAAACGCTGTTGGCACAAACAGTGAGGGAACTGCAGCAGTTCCTGGGACTGTGCAACTACTGTAGAGCATGGGTATTTGATTACAGCTCATACATAGGACCCCTACTTGAGGCATTAAGAGAAGCTAACAAAGGGGAGAAAAAATTGGGGTGGACAATGGAAATGAAAGAGGCCTTTGATGAACTGAAAGATGCAATATCAACTGCTCCGGTACTGGCCACCCCAGATTATGAACGACAATTCTTTATATATTCACATTGCGACTCAGCAGTAATGAAAGCAGTGTTGGCTCAAAAAACAAGCATGGGTTACAAACCAGTAGCATTTTACAGCGGTCACTTGGATCCTGTAATGTTAGGACATTTCCCTTGCGAACAAGGTCTCGCCGCAGCTGCCTTCGCGGTAGAGAAAGCATCATCAATTACAATGGGGTGCCCAACCACACTATTTGTGGAACATGCACTATTTGCAATATTGAACAAGCCTAAGTCCACACTAACCACGCAGAGGGCGTCAGGTTATGAGATCATCTTATCTAGACCAGAATTATCAATTGTTAGATGCAGCACAGTTAATCCTGCAAGGTTTATAGCGGAAGTTATTGAGGAAGGAGACTATGCACATGATGGTACGCAGACTACCGAAATGTACTCATGTACTAGAAAAGTTGAAGAGGACGCGCTAAATGGAGGAGAGCTCTTGTTCATTGATGGGTCATCAATAATAGACCAAAGTGATGGGATAAGGAGAACTGGGGCAGCAGTGGTAAAAATGACAGAGGAATTGGTGTGTGTGGCGGTGAAATGCATACAATTACCACAACATTACTCTGCTCAAGCAGCAGAATTGGTTGCACTGATCTTGGCGTTGAAGGAAAGCTTTGACAAAAGAGTGACTATATATTCTGACAGCGCATATGTCACATCTACTGTCCACTCAGGATTGTCCAAATGGAGGAGAAGAGGGTTTAGGAGAGCTGACGGCACCCCAGTGCAACATGTTAGCTCTTGTTAGCTGAGTTAATTGAAGTAATAAATGATCCCCAAGAACTAGCTTTGGTCAAATGTACCGCACACACTAATGGAGAAGATCATATCTCAAAAGGAAATGCAGCAGCAGACGCACATGCGAAGTATGCTGCATATTTTGGTGAGATATGGAACCCCCCAGAGTCAGAGAGAGGGAGAGGGAGGGGGATAGCTAAAGAGATGTTGATGAGAGAAGGGTACACCCATCTCCCAGCCACACAGATAATGGAGTTACAAGCGGCTGCACCAATGGCAGAAAAAGAAATATGGGTAAAAAGAGGATGTACAATGTCGCCAACTGACACACTATGGCGCCAGGGTAACACTGGAAAGATGGTAATGCCATCGGCACTATTGAACACCGCCCTGAGCCAACTCCACCACCCAGCCCACACAGGCAAGGAAGTTATTGCAGCACGAATTAGGGAAGATTGGTTCTGTCCCGAGTTAAATTCCCATGTGACAAATTTTATCAGCAATTGTCTCACCTGTCAACAGTTTACAGCCGGTCACACGCTGAAAGTGATAAAAGGTACTATACCCCAGCCAGAGGGATCCTTCCTGCACATTCATATTGACTACGTTGATATGATCAACGTATGTCAAGGAAATAGGTATATGATTGTAGTGGTATGCCCATTCTCCAGGTGGATTGAGGCAGGACCCTGCTCACATCCAGATGCATTTAGAGCAGCTAAATTTCTAGTGAGGGAGGTTTTCCCCAGGTGGGGAGTGTGCGAGGTACTGCGGTCGGATAATGGCCCGCATTTCGCTAATGAAATGTTCCAGCACATCACATCCTTACTGAACATCAAGCATAAATTTGCATGTGCATATCACCCACAGGCCAACGGTCTATGCAAACGCCTGAATGGCCTACTGAAGGAGGCAATTGCAAAGATACAGCAAACAACAAAGAAGAGTTGGTTGTATTGCCTTCCGCTAGCTCTATTTGAGCTGAGGAATAGACCAGGCTCCGACCACCACCTCACTCCTCATGAGGTGGTGACCGGACGTCAAATGCGCCTTCCTCTAACGCCAACATCAAGGGCATTGACAGACTATGAAAGCACTGCAACTGTTCTTGGTGATGAAATGTACCAATATGTGTCTTCTTTGATTACTAGTGTAGTGTTTGTGTCTCAACAGCTCGAGCGCACGCGGGGCGTGTCTAAGAGTTATCAACAAGAAGTCGAGGACCAAGGATCGGAAAAGGAAAAACTGTGCAAAATTGCTAAAGGTGACCACATGCTACTCCGCAATTTCAATAGAAAGTGGAACAGCCCACGCTTCACTGGTCCCCACCTTGTAGAGGAGGTATCTACGAGAGCAGTAAAGTTGCAGGATAAGCGTGCTTGGAATCACCTACACGACGTAAAGATCTGCAAACTCCAGACCCGCCCTAGCGTCACCGACAGGGCCATTAGAAGAACAACGACAGCGTCACCCACGGAGGAAGAGACGTCTACCACAGCTGACGACATAAGTGTCTCCATACCCTGCCACCCCCCAGATTCCCCAGAGACAACTACTGAAATAGAAACTGGTCATTCCCATACCGCCCACCCCATGGTCACACGATCAAAGAGTAAAGAGACTTCCGCCAGTTGAACCCCAAACCCTCTGCCCATCGACCTCCTACCCACTACAGTAACCACCCAATTGAAGGACATTGTTTTGCACATATACACATGTAAACACTTGAATGTTCTCTTTTTTCGTTCTCGCACATGCAGGTACCGCGTATTATTGTATTGCTAAGAAAACAGATAACTAACAAAGTCCATTGCCCAGGAGTAGATGCTACCCTCAGACGATAACTACCCTGAAGCCCTATCACACCAATTTGTCTATCACATAAAAAGGCCAAAGTACCTAAAAAGAAGGAGGGTACGTGTCTACTACACAGCATTTATCTTGGCCATAGAACAATCAATGCCCCATCTTCACCAACACTTGCCTGCCCTAAGAGACAGATCGCTTAGATTGGCAAGGGAACAGCTCTTCGCCTGGGCACTGAACGACTACTTGATAGGGAGAGCTTGAAAACAACAACTAACACTAATAACAAGCCTATTGAGAATTTTCAGGCGGGCAACTTTAACGTCGCAAGAATAAGCTGCCGGACTGCAGCAAGGTAAGAGCAAAATGCCGGTGAGACGAGCTTCTGTAATGAAAATGATAGGGATTTTGATGATCACCGGGTTTTTGGCTGCCTTTGTATGGCAGAAAAGTTATGCTATCAATATCTTGGCTGTACCCAAACCTAATGTACCCCCACCCACGGCTGCAACAGGTGTTACATCAGGTGGTACTAGCAAGCCTCCACATAAGGGAAATAGAGTTAAATGTAGCACATACTCAGATAATAAAGGTATTGATAATTACATAACAGATTCAGCACACGTTTCGAACAACATGTGGTACCAACACATGACCCAAATAGGTAAGCAGACAACAGAAGACAGCTGCTACGTCTGCTCATTGATCCCATACGCCATGAGCGCTTCTCGAACATTCGTTGCCACAGAAATAGATGAAAAGACAGCACAATGTATAATATACCTGGCACTGTTCCAAACGAAAGGGAGATTTCAAGGGACGGTGGTGAAACTGGTGTGGAAAACGCAAGACACGTATCCATACGAAAACAACTTCCTCAAGACTTATTTGAGTTACCACAAAAGCAGTTTGCATGCTGAGGCATTCAGATACATGACAAGTGGTCCTGAAAAGGGAGAAACAAAGAAAGTAACACTACAATACCTACCACGTGACTGGTACGCCACTGAAGTTCCTGGTAAACAAGGATGTTGGGAAAGACCACTGGTAACAATAACAGGGAAGGTGTACATGGACAACAAATGGGACATAGGAGTGATTGGCAGCAACATGGTAACAAGAGAAAATATTACAACTATTGATGAACACAATAACAGATGTTGGACGATTTGGGGCAAGTACGTACCCATGCTGACATGGATGGAGAAGGATGAAGACCCAATAAGCATACTGCCGCTGTCTGCACCTAAGGTATGCTACCAACATAGAGGAGAAGTGGACGTGGGATACAACACCAACTGTGCAAGCGTGATGGAGTTACCTGAGGGGGAGCAGGAACAGCAGTATTAATGGACCATTACTGGGCCTGCGGAAACAAGGCATACCACACACTGCCCCCTCTGTGGAATGGTATATGCACAATGGTACACGTTAATGTACCATCACTAGTGGTGCCCCAGAAACATGTGAACATGGCGAATTTCCCTAAAATGGATGAAGGAAACAAGAGGAAGAAGAGATCTGTAAAACCTCAGAAGGGGTCAGAGAACGAAAACAACAACAACAACAATGTCCTGAATAGAAAGAAGAGACAAGGAGAACCTCTGACAGGAAATTACCTATGGGGAAGGTCGGAAACAGCACTCACTTCAATCCCACCAGAACACAGACTATTCAGCAGAGCAGCAATGTTCTTCTTGTCAATAATACATCCGGGACTACAAGCTTACGCAAACGCAAAATGGCTCCAGATAACTAGATGGGAGCTAATGATGACAATTAATTCTACAGTAAATGGATTCAACGCAATAAAAGAGGAACTGCGAGCAGTGAGGATGGTAGCACTACAGAACAGATATGTATTAGATCTCCTTACAGCAATGGAAGGAGGAGTTTGCGCAAAGATAGGACAATCATGCTGCACGTTTATTCCTGCTAACGATGCTGACAATGGTACACTGACAGAAGCAGTATCACAACTGGCCCAGATGCACTCCAAAATGATGGAAGAGAGTAAAGGAGTGAAGAAGGATGACAGCTGGTTTTCAATGTTATGGTCATGGATGCCATCTTGGCTGTCGGACGGACTGAAGATTATAGTTGGATGCATAATACTGGCTGGAGATGCACTGATCATAATAAGATTTTGGAAGGCCCGGAAGGCACGCACTACAGACGAAATGATCGAAATGGTCGGTATGCACCCCTTGATGCCGGCAGATGATGGCCAGCACAGAGACACAATAATAAAAGAAAGAGAAAAACTGCACAAACAGATCATCACCAACCACCTGGACCCACCATCTGTGAAGCTCGAACACCCAAGAAACCCAAGGAGCTACATAGGGAAATAGGTATACTGCACACCTGGAGAAACCTGTGTATATATGTATTGGTCATTTGAAGACCATGTCAACTACTATGGACACTTGGGAGGAGTAACTAAAATATGGAGAGTAAGAGGAGATAAGGAAAAAGATATGTTTGTGGTCGACAAGTCGACCAGAGGGGGGACTGAAGTGGGAGAATGGAACAAAAGACTCCCACCAATCCCCTCACGCCCCTGGCCTAGAGGATCGCGGCCCAGACACCCGCCACAAGAGGAGTTTGCCTATCTACCAGATGACCAAATACCCTGGTACAGGAACATACGGATGTGCCCACCAGCCTGCCCACCAGCCTGCCCTGCCCAAGCCGACACCTGCGGCATGGATGAACTCGACTGAACCATTCAACAGTAAATAAACACATCGTTAGAGATGCCATGACGACCTAGCCAACGGTCAGAACACCCGTGCAAACATGCACACTGGACACTCCCACACCAATCCACACGAAGAACATATTCAGTGCTATGACGTAGGTGACGGACACACCCACTGACGCGCATCTTTATTATTTTTCACATAGGTTTTTCAAAATGCAGAAACGCAAGACGCACTACGAACTCATCTAAAATGCTTGCTGACGCTTCTCCTAACCCATGCATTGCAATGAGAAATATAACGAAGACATGATACTGGGGATAAAGCAATATGACACCGTAACTTAAAGCGCCGTGCATCAAACATCCCCACCTATGCACCAGGCCCAAGTAGGCCGTAAGCAAGAGCCTCCACGAACATTGAACGAGCCAGAGTACAATTGCTGACCCTGCAGAATGAGCCCGGCGAGAACAGACAGCCAAGGGAACAATGTTGCAAACTCGCATACCACAAGCCAAAGCCAAGGTCACACCTGCAAACTAAGCCAGACACACAGTGGAAAATGCAACATTAAATGTGCAGAATTCTGCCTCAACCACGGTCTCTCCTCACGTGACCAAGCTGAACCTGACAGGGTGCCAGACCCAGGAGGAAAGAGGCGCCTGGGTCCCACGTTTTGAGACACAGGCAGCAACAATGAAGCGACTCAATGGGCACCTGCGGCGGTGGGAGTAGTCTGCTCTCCAGCATATGAACAAATCCACGCATTGTCTGCACATACCCATAGTTATACATTGTTGCAAATGACAGATGCACCGCGAGCTGGGAACAACGATGGTCCCAGACTGGGGGGCTCGCGAGTGGACCAATCAGAACATGGGGCACTTATCACTGACGCCATTAACATTAGCCAATCCTCAGGGGTCTTCATGTAACAATTTTCATGTATCTAATAGAAGGGACAACCCAAGTATACCACCTGACTGACCCTCAACCACTAACAGCGCTCTCTATATGTATGCTATACTAACCCTACCACTCGAGGAACCAATCCAGAGTGGCGATAGGTTTTTTGCTAACTTTCCCAGGTGACGCAAGTAGCGCGTCATACTGAGGTAAAAAGGGCCTGCGAGCCCCATGAATTGAGAGAGAGAGTCAGGACGGACGCGTACAATCCTTGACCCATCCCTGCCATTTTTTAATAAACAGCAGAGCCACCTTGCTTCTTGCGTGTGCCTCATACTCATTTTTTGGGATACGCGGGAGGAGTTGGGGCCTCCCTGCCCGGGGGTCCGCGGACGGCCAGCAGACCCCGGGAGAATTTCCCCCCGACAAGGTGGTAGCAGGAAGAGGACCAAGATAGGCTGGCCAGAGAGTGACAGGAAAGGAGGGAGCGGGTGTGCCGATGAGGAGCATCTCAGTCCTGCTGGCATTAAGGCAGAGATCATTGGCGGCACACCAATCCTGGATAGCAGACAGACGAGGATACGATCCTTGAGCATCCTGAGAGATGACTGGCCCGACGATGGCCACATAATTTCTGAACCAGCATTTTATGGGAATCTGACACTCCGACAGAGAAGCTCTGTCGCTCTTGACCAGAAGGAATAGTGTCCTGTTCTCCTTTCCCATTGCCAGGGGAAGCTGGGTTAATCTTTAGGCCTGGGTGTGTACCACTTGAGGAAGAGGATGTTATTACCCGCTCCACACCTCACTTGTGTTATGTTCTCCCTGGGGAAATGTTCTGCCTGTCTAACCTTCTGGACATTTGGAAATCTGTCAAGCGCTTTCTTTTCAAGTCGATCAGTGTCGCTCCCTTTTTGGGTCCTCCATTAAATCTATTCTAGTCTTCAGTGGTTAGCAGGAAACTGGTTTGCATTGTGCGCATTCCAAACAATTCAATTCAAATGCAAATCAAATTTGGGCCCAAGAAATAGCCCTAAAAATCTCCCTGACATATAATGCATACAATGTATGCACTAATTAAATCAAATAAATGTGATCACTACATACAGAAGTAATGGCGTCAATGTGTTGTTTGGGCTTGGGGTGCATTCCTGCCATATTGTTTTCCAGTATATTTTCATGCCGTCAATTCCAGGTTGGTTGCTCTTCAGCACCAATGAACTCAACCAATAAAGAAGAATCCCTCCATCAGACACCATTCTGATAGTTTTGTTGTAGTCACACTATAGTGATGGCATTCAATGGGGCCTATGCAGATGACCGTCCCTCCTACACGATGGGAAGATCATTACTAAACATGATGAATGGAATCACGAACACATTTTAAGGTGATAAGTCTCCCTTTAAAATAAAGTCAACGAAATTCAAACCAATAATTTCTCTAAAAATGTATTTATTCTTCCTTCTATATCCATACAGAAAAGAGACAAAATGATCATGCCATTGTTTTTGCTTGCTTTCACACAATGAAATATAAAACCAATATAAGAAATTAAATAAATACATCTGATCTCCTGCAAGCACAGTGCAAACCATGGCCACTTTAAGAAACACAACCTTAGTGATGCACTGTAAAGGTAGCATTTAGTTAAGTTGTTCCAATTGTTTGGGAAGATCCCTCAACACTACTAGTCTTTTTGGCATATTTTACAATCTTATCACCTTTTCCAACAATGTTTCGACTTTATTTGACTCCTTCTTCAGGTTTGATATTGTAGTCACAGAAAAAGATCAGTATCTGAGCATTTAGGATTTTTTTTGTCTTTTCACCTCTAAGATTTTGCCATTCCTGCCCTGTGTGGTAAGTGGTGGAAATGTGATGGTAAGATGGCAAACCTGGAGGAGCATGACATGCACATGTACTGCTTTACTGAAGACCACCATGTTGAGGACTGCCACACCTGTCGTGCCATGCCTTAGAGAAAACAGAGGGGCAGATAGCCTGAGAGGCATCAAGCAAGATTGGGCACTGAGGGCATTCAGATCTGAGTCTTCAAACTCCATGGGACTGTCCAAGAAGCCAAGAGGTGACAAAACCTTCACCTTAGCCATGCCCATTTTCCCGACCCCTGCTCATAGTCTGTCTAGAGGTTCATGGGCTGCTGCAGTAATTTCCACACTTGGACGTCACATGAATCCTTAACAAATTCTGCCTTGTTGTTAAGGCTGTTGCTGGTGATGTCTTGCTCAACATTGTTGCACTCACTTTTGGAGACCTCTGTTTTAAAGCACTCCACTTCAAAGTTCTAGACATCATGGTAATCAGCTTCAGAGTTTGCATTCTCACCGTTGGGGTCTTTTGTTCTGAGATGGGGTCACCAAACACCTCAACACCAAGGATCTGTTCAACATCCCACTGGAGTTCCGTTACCAGAGATTGCCTTTCCAGTACTGTTGACTCATGCGACCACTTCACAATAACTGTTTTAAGAGGAATCTTGAATTCTGACTTAAGACTTGCAGACCATCCCTGAGGAAAGAGGGGTAGGAAGAGCACATCTTTTTTTTTTGAAAATCGATTTTATTAGGTTTCCTTTGTGCATTACGTGATTACATTATTACATTGCATTTATTAATGTAAGTTAACATATAGAAAAAACCAAACGCAACACACCCCTTACCCCTCCCTCCTTTTCCCTCCCACCACCCCCCTTCAGTTCGAGCGTTCATAGCATAGGTAGTTACTTGCGCAACGGGCTCTCTTAGTGATAGAGGCGTCAGTGCATTGTGCGTGTGGCACGTCAAAGTCATGCTGATCAAGCAGGCTCGGTTCACAACCGGGTCCTTGGGCCATGGTCCCGTGTCCTTGGGGAGGAGGGGGATCCCTCAGCTCAACCACCAGGTCCTAGACCACTCGGCCGTATTTGTCAAAAAAGGGGAGCCAGATTTCCTCGATGTTGGACTTGGACTCATCAAGCAGGTGTGTGAGGAACTCCATGTCGTAGATGGCTCTTACTTTGGTCACCCAGGTTTTTTCCCCTGGCATTTTCGGGTGTTTCCATTTCTGTGCCAGGCAGCATCTAGCTGCTACCAGCATCACCTGGAGCATGTGGTCTTGAGTGCTATCCCCGTCCTCCCCGTTGCTAATCCCGAAAAGGAGGAGCCAAGGACAGGACGCCCGTTCGATCCCATCCACCCCTTTGATCCAGGCCCGCACTTTGTCCCAGTATTTCTGAACCACTGGGCATCCCCACCACATGTGGATATAGTCACCTCTTTCTGTCTTGCATTTCCAACAGTGTGGGTCATATCCTGGCCGCATTCTAGCTATCCTTTGCGGGGGGTAGTGCCATCTGTGTAGTATCTTGAGGGCCTGATGGCGATATTGGAGGGAGGATGTGGACCGATTAGCCCGTCTACACATCTCTGTCCATCTCTCGTCATCGATTTCCTCGCCTAGGTCCCTACCCCATTGCGTGCGTGCTGGTGGTGGGTCTCGGGGGATAGAGAATTGAAAGAGTTTGTATAGGCGAGAGATTATCCCCTTGGAACCCTTTGCGGTCAAAAGGAGCTTTTCAAAGTCTGTGAGTTCCCTCCTGAGGGTATCGCCCCAAGATGGCTCGGTGAGGACACCCTTGAGCTGAAGATAACGAAACGGGGAAAGCGTACCTATTCCCAGGGCTTCCTCGAGGTCCTTCAGGGGGAGGAAGGAGCCCCCCACCCACAATTGGCCGGTCCTACTAAGGCCCGCCTCGAACCACGTCTGGTAAGCTGCTGGTTCTGCTATTTTGGCCAGGAAAGGGGGGGCCCATATACAGCTCAAGGGGGAGGGCCATGTCGTGAGCCATCTGTAGTAACCTCCCTCTCTCCATAGAGACCACAATACTTTCAGGATCGGGTGGTTCAAGACGGTTCTGGGGATCGTACTCCTTGGGACCCAGAGCCATTCCTCTAGTGTGACGGGCGCCAGGGGCCTATTATCCATGGCTACCCACTGTTTTTTCGTTCCCGGTGTGAAGTGATCAACCAGGATCCTCAACTGGGATGCCCTATAGTACGTCTCGAGGTCGGGGTAGCCCACCCCCCCATCCTCCTTGGTCCTAGTCAATACCTCATACGAAATCCTGTGTTTTTTGCCCTGCCAGAGGAATCTAAGGAGGATTCGTTTTGTTTCATCAAAAAAGGCCTTAGGGACCTGCACCGGGAGCATTTGGAAGAGAAACAGGAATTTTGGGAGAATCACCATTTTTATGAGATTAAGGCGTGCCATCCATGAGAGACCCGTTCCCGCCCACCTTTCTATGTCTCTCCTGATTGCTGACCAGAGGGGGGGGAAGTTGGCCCCATACAGGTCTTCAAGGATACGTGTGATTTGGACTCCCAAGTAACGGAACCCCTCATCGTTCCGCTTGAAGGGGAGGCCCTCCACAAAGGCCACCTCTGTGTCCGGCAGGTTCCCACCCATAAATGCCACCGATTTGTCCAGGTTGACTTTGTACCCCGATAGTTCTCCATACCTTGTGAGGCCCTGCAGTAGCCGAGGGATTGTATGGGACGGTCTGGTAACATAGAGCAGGGCGTCGTCCGCAAAGAGGCAGATTTTGCAGTGCATATCCCCCATCTGCACACCACTGATGGCCATGTCATTGCGGATCGAGATTGCCCACGGTTCCATCACCAATGCGTAGATTAACGGGGACAGGGGGCATCCCTGCCTCGTACCACGTTCAAGGGGGAATTCTCTAGATTCAATCCCGTTTGCCACTACTCTGGCCGAAGGGGAGGAGTAGAGCGCGGATATCCATCCCAACCACCTTGGCCCCATCCCCACCGACATGAGAACCTCCCTCATGAAAGCCCAACTGACCCTGTCAAAGGCCTTCTCCGCGTCGAGAGCCAGTAGGAGTGTGCCTTCGTTTCTGGTCTCGGTTGTGGCTAGTATATGAAGTGTTTTCCTTAGATTATCGGAACCCTGTCTATTAAGGACGAATCCCGCCTGGTCTGGATGTATCAGGCGTGGGAGGGAATTTTCCAGTCTGGAGGCCAGGATCCTAGCAAAAATCTTGGCGTCTACGTTGAGAAGTGAGATGGGTCTGTAGGACCCACAGACCGCCCGGTCCTTACCAGGTTTGGGTATGACAGTGATAAGGGCCTGTAAGAAAGTCGGTGGGATTGTGTCGTTGCCCCTAATTTAATTAAACAATTTAGTCAGGGGTTTCACTAGGGTGGATTGGGTCTGTTTATAAAAATCCGCTGTGTAGCCGTCAAGGCCTGGAGCCTTTCCGGCCTTCAGTCTATTAATGGCTCCCTCCACCTCCTCCTCTAGGATTTCCCCCTCGAGGGCCTCTAAGTCTTGGTCGGTCAGTTTGGGGAGGGGATGTTCTGCCAGGTAGGAGGCAATATCCTCCTGTGATTCACCCACTTGCCTGGAATAGAGTTTGCTGTAGTAATCAGCAAAACATTCCGTCACTTCCTGCCGGTTCCCATGAATTCTGCCTTCCTCGTCGGCTAGCTGGGTAATCCCTCTCTCCGCTCTACACCCCCTCGACCTCTGTGCCAATAGAGTGCCTACCCTGTCGCCCTGTTCATAGTATCTCTGTCTGGTATATCGCATCCTCTTAACCACCTCACCTATGAGAACCGTGTGGAGCTCCTGTCTTTTGCCCTGCATCTCGTCCAATAGTGCCCTCCGGTCCACCCCCGGGACGCCCAGTCTGGCCCGCAGGATCTGTAACTCCGCTCGGAGTCTGCTCTCGATCAGGCCCCTTTCCCTTTTACGCCTCGAGCCCTCCGCTATGAGGAGACCTCTGAAGGTGGCTTTCCCCGCTTCCCATACCGTGGACATGTCCGTCTCCCCGGTGTCGTTTATCTCGAAGTAGGCCAGCATTTCTTGTTTCATGAAATCACAGAATACTGGATCCCTAAGGAGCGTGTCGTTACACCGCCATCGAGCCGATCTCGGGGCGATGGGCAGGGACCAGTTAGCTACAAGTAGTTCGTGGTCCGACCACGTTATGGTCTCGACCTTTGGTTGGGTTACCGCCCCATCCCCCTCCTCTGAGGCCAGCAGAAGGTCGATTCTGGTGTAGGTGCAGTGTGGGGGAGAAAAGAATGTGTAACCACCCTGGGCCGGGTACGCCTTGCGCCAAACGTCTACCCAGTAGTGATCCCTCAGGAGGTTTTGCAAAGCCAGGTTGTCCTTAGTGATCCCCTTGGGTGTCCCACCTCTAGCGGACCACCAATCCAGTTGGGGGTCGGCTATGAGATTAAAATCCCCACCGAGAATCATGGCCCCCTCAGCCCATTCATCCATGACGCCAAAGATCCGTGTGAGGAACTCTACTTGACCCGAGTTGGGTGCGTATACAGTGGCAAAAGTGACTCGTTGCCCCTCGCAAAGCCCCTTAACGCCTAGGAATCGACCCCCAAATCCTCTCTTGGTTTCCACCCCCGTGAGTTGGAGAGCGCTTCCCAGGAGAATGCCCACCCCCTCCTTCTTAGAGGTCGGATGTGAAGCCCAGTAATTGCTGCCGATATCTTTCCCCTTGATTCTGGACTCTCTCCCACGCTTGTAATGTGTTTCCTGTAGGAATAGGACCGTCAGGTGTTGTTTACGGAACATATTACCCGTGAGGGACCTTTTATTTTGAGAGTTTAGACCCTTGACATTCAACGTGCCCACCTTCCCTTCAATCATTGTCATCATTCCGGGCGTGCATTTTGAACCCCTCGTGGTGATTGAATTTTAGAGCCCATTGCCAAGCGTATTCCTGTGGTTTGAACTGAATTTCCCCCTGAACCCCTCTAACTGCCCCGTTGTCCCTCCTACCCCCTTCCCCCTTATTCCAAACCCCCCTCCCTATGCCCTCCCTCCCTCCGCCCCTCCCTTGAAACATAAGGCGTCCGTCCACTTTCCCCAACATATGTTGGGGTTGGTCAACGAACCACCAAGGACTCTAACCCCAGCCCCGGGGTTTTCGTGTATTTGGAGAGTCCCAGATCGCAAAGTTGATTCAGGTCGGCCCCTTCAGGCCTTCAGTAGACATGGCCGAGATAGAATTCTGGGACCCGGAGCCTCCCCCCCAGGCCACCAACCCATAACTTGAACCTCAGACATGGGGCAACACAAATAAACAGTTAACTTGTTAACAAAACGCTCTGCCGTCCCATAGTCCAGCGGGCTAAACACAGCGCCGCCGCGGCGTCCATTAAAGGTAGTTCGTGTGCCCAGGGCCTCCATCGCCCCCACCCCGAATCATCTCTCACCTCGTGATTTTCTCCACCTCCAATCGAACGCTATTATCATGAATTTGGGTGGTCTTCCAGGTTCGTCGACGGGTGTCTGGTTTTCCGAAACTTTCGGGCCCCCTTAACCTTAGATTTCCCGCTGTGATTTCCTAGTCTGTCGGGGCCCCTGGGGGGGTCCCGTGGTCCTCCCTCCTGGGCGCCCGAGTGGCCCGCCTGGTCGCTCACTAGATCATCCGTGGCTCTCCGTATGTCTTCCTCCGACACCAGGTGGTGTTTCTCACCTAGCCACTCAAACTCCAGGTAGAAGGGGTGCCCCCACCGATATCGGACCCCTTTTCCCTGCAACCATCTTGTAAGTGTGCCACATTTCCTCCTCATTGACAGGGTCAGGGCCGATAGATCTTGAAAGATGGATACCTTTGAGTCGCCGTACTGTATGATGCCAAGATGTCTCGCCTTCTCCAGGATTCTGACCTTATCTCTGTAGTAGTGCAGCCGAACCAGGACCGAGCGTGGGCCTCTGCCTCCCCCCCCTGCTCGGTGCACCCTGTCGAAGTTGATCGTCCCCACGCCCTCTGTTCCCAGGGCGATCCTCACGATGTCGTGCACTTTGCCTTCGAGACCTTGTGTGGACTCGCCCTCGGATTCCACCAGGCCAAAAATTCGAAGGTTGTTCCTCCTCTCCCTGTTCTCCATGTCATCAACCTTAAGCCGAAGCTCTTCTTCGCGCCTTTCCATGTCTCGGAGTCTCATGTCCATTTGGGTTTCGAGGAGTGTTACTGAGAGTTGGTTATTTTCGACACCCTCCACGCGGTCTTCTAGGGTGGTGACTTTGGTGGTGAGGTCGGCCAGTTTGGCCCCCATGTCTGTCCTCATCCCTCGTATCTCCTCCAGAATCGTTTGGATGTTGTTCTGGATATCCCCCAGGTCTGGGGGTGGGGGAGTGGGGCTACCGGTGGCCATGGCACTTTCTTTGGCAACGAACTGGTATTTCTGCAGGTTTTCTTTCCAGTGCATGGAAGGTTCGTGCCGGCCACTTATCAGCGGGCGCCGCCTTTTCGTCGACTGGGGAGCCGGGAAGGGGTGGTTGAGTTGGTCCTTTAGTGGCGGGTTCCCGGCAAGTCAACTGGGGGGTCCCCAAGGTCTTACAACGCTGTCGGTGTGTTCCACGCAGTCCTTGGTGACCTTGGTGCCCTTATTCCGGCCCCGTCGTTGCTCCACGGGTGAGTGGGTGGCCCTCAACAGATCGAGTTCTGAGGCCGTGGGGGGGGCTGGTGGACTTGGGCCTCCCTGTGACCGGGTGTGTCTCGTTAGGCGTGGGGCCCCCGAGCACCGCGGGCCATCTCGGCGAGTGTTGTGATGGTGGGGGGGCGTGCTCCCGCGTCGGCCCCCTTGCAGTACCGTAGCTCCCAGGACCGGCGGATGGTCCTCTCCAGGTCGGGCCGGGCTTCGGGTATCAGAAGCGCCGGGCGCGGAAGAAAGGAGCAGGCCAATAGGGACATTGCCCAGGAGGTAAACCTCCTGCAGCAAAGACTGGCCCAGTTCTCCAGGACCAACCAGGAAGCACAGAGGGAAAGTGAGGCCCTCTGTCAACACAATGATAGGCTCCAACAACAGGTAGCGATGCAGGAGAGACTGATAGAGTCGAGTAAGGCCTTAACAGAGGAACTGAAAGCACAAATGCAGGCTCTTGCATTGCAACCGGGAGCAGGGGCGGATAGAGATGAGGTCCGCTGGGAAAGAGAGACTCCTGACCATAACCGCAGGAGCCCTAACACCAGGGGCCTTCATCTCCCCCAGTCCCTGGACTCTACCACCCCCATGTCCCCTGGCGCACATGAGCACAGGGCCACAGGGATGGCAGATTACTATCCAGCTAAGAGTATGGGGCTCATAGGCCAGTACCACTCAGGAATGGAGGGGTGGGCATCCGGGTATGGGCACCCAAGTACAGTACAGTTCAATGGGGAACCCCAGGAGAGTAGGCCCGTTAAGGGCATCCTGAAAACCTCTGCCCAGTTAGGTCAGTGGAGGGGGTACCCATCAAATCCTGGCAGCAAGGAGGAATCTGAAGACTCCTCTGAACTGCGCAGGACACAGGAGACCAGGTCCCCACATTCTGCCAGCCATTCCCAGGCTCGCAGAATCCGGGAAAACCTGCAAGAACAGACGGGAACCTCTGGGAGCAGTGCCTCTGAGTCCGAGGAAGAATGGACAAGGGTTACCCGAACCAAAAAGGCCAATAAGGCAAAAAGGGCCTTGCTTAAGGACCCCTTAAAGCAGATTAAGGCGATCAGGAGCGTCATCACGCCTTACCATAAAAACGCTAAGTATTCTGTTTGGGAGCACTTAGAGTTGTTTGAACAAATGATGGAGACTTTCCATTTGAAGGACAGCCAAAGCTGTATTCAATATGTAAAGTGGACATTCTCCCCGGAATACTCCAGTTTCTTTGCGGGGCTGGAGGACCAAAATCATTTAAGATGGTCCACATATAAGGCGGCCATCCTGAAACATTTTTCTGTTCACAGAAATCCTCAAGAGGCTCGCAAGGCGGCCTACAATTTGCAATGTGGGGAGGATCAGGCCCCACGAGAATTTGTGCAGGAGTTAAAGCGTGCTTTTGCGCAAACCACCAGAAGGGTGCGCACAGATAGTAGAGAGTTTGTCAATACGTTTTTCCATGCCTTGCCCAAATATATAATGACCCAGCTCGTGAGAGATTTTCATGAGAAAAGATCTTTAGACTGGGTCATTGAACAGGCTACCCGGATCTATGAGGTGCAGAAGCCCATAGAAAACAAAAGTAATGCCCAGAAAAACCCCAAAGCCAACAGCACCCCTGCTGCTGCCAAGGTGGCAGAGGTAAAGGTTACCCCCGTTTTGGATTTGGAGATGGGGGGGCCTAAAAACCTGCCTGCACCTAATAATGCTAGGCCCAGGAGGTCCTCGGGTCAGTCACAGACAGGGAGCCAAGGAGGCAGCCCCACAAATGGGGTCCCTCGCTCTCCTGATTATGTAAGTCCCCGTTACAAGGGAAATCGACCCATCCTGGGTTATGTGTGGACTCCTCCAGCCCAAGGGGGGGGATCCAGACAAGCACCTAACCCAGGGAACTTCCCTCCAAACTTCCCACAGGAGGGCAGAAATTTACCAAACCCTGGGCAGAACTTTTTCCCCAGATATCCACCCGACTTTCAGCCCCAAAACCATCCATCCTTCTTTCCCCAATTCCCTGAGCCCAGACCACTGAATCCGGGAGAGGGGAGGCCAAGGGTGGAGGGGTACCCAAATCTTCCCAACCCGGGGTATTACCAGAGGAGGGACAGCTACCCTTCCCGGGATCAGCCCAGGGGAGAAAACAGGGCCCCGTATCAGCCTGAGCGGGTTTCCCAGTTAGAGCGCCAGGTTCAAAACATGGCGCGGGATCTGGGTCACATACTGAGGGCTCAGCAGAACCCTCAGATCGGCATGCCAGCGCAGAACGCACCCAACTCTGGACCTGGTGCTCCAGAACAATGACGGGGGCAGCACCCCGATAACTCACCGGTTCCCAGGGAGGAGGCACAAAGGGAAGGGGGGTGTAAAGCCTTGGAGGAAGCTTCCTTCCTCACTTGTAAACAGCCCCTGGAAACCCAGGAACCGGAAACAAAATCTCTTGCCCCTGAAAGTCTGCCTCCTAAGGAGCAGAGGGGGGGTAGGAGAAACAAAAGACCCAAACAGACTCAGTTTGAGGAGGAGGTACAGATCTTCCAATTTGAGGGAGAGGGATCCTCAGAGGATCCTGAGAAAAGGATCTTCTCCTTCAGAGAGGGGGGAACTCCTCCCAAAGAAAAATGGGTCCCTAGGGATGCAAATCCAGACTGGGGAGATGTGGAGACTGAGCTACCGCCGCCCACCATCTCATCCCAGAACCAACAGCCAGAAAATCCCCTGGTCCAAACCCATCCTGGGGACTGCCTCCAAAAAGGGGGGGGGCGGCCCAGAACCGGAACCAGGGGAACCCACAATGGCTCTGATCTCCAGTTGCAAAATTTTTCTTTCAGATTCCCAAGGCTCTCCACAAGATTCTGCCCAAATCTCTTCGCTAGCGATGTCCAAAACCAGAAAGTTAGCCCACCAGTTGTCCAAAAATGTACATTACCTGTGCCCCCTTGAGGAGAAGGAGGGAAGATATTATGCCCCGGTACAAGTACAGGGGCAGGGTACAATCTCGGCACTGGTGGACACTGGATCTCAAGCTACCCTTCTGTCCAGAAGGGCCTTTGACGAACTGAATGCAGGAAGGGGAGAGAATTACCAAATTCCTCTCACCTCTCTTCCTGGACAACTGCAGAACTTTGACGGGAAGGAAATTCCGTCGAGGGGACGGCAGACTTGGACATTAAGATCGGGCGACACAAGTTGAAACACCCGGTCATAGTTGTGACCCCAGAGGGCACCCCTTGTTTACTAGGGAATGACCTCCTGAGAAGGTTGTCACCCCTAATAGATTGCGTAAACAAGGTCCTCTGGACCCAGACTAGCCGACCAATAAAATTAAAACAGAGTGTCAACCATGTTAGTTTAAACGGCACCTGCCACATGGTTGAACAAAAATCTGACCAAGTAGAATTTCACTTCCAGAACAACCAAATTCCAGACGTGACAGTCATAGCAGTAGGACAACAGACTGGTGATGGGGGGTCCTCTCTATTTCTGAAAATCAACCTTCCTTCCAGTCTAAAGTGGTATTCCACGCTGGAAGGAAACACTTTGAAATTCTATACCAATCCACAATCTGAAACTCCCACTCCTATAGTCCAGAAAGATGTGAAATCAGCTCAAAGCCTGGCTGATATTCAGCAAATTGGAGAGCAGTTGTTCATCCCTGTTCAGTTAAATGATGGGAAGAACTCTGTTCTCGCTCGAGTGTGTGTGAACAACGGTAAGAGCTTCATCAGCGAAGCCATGTTTCGCCAACTTCCAAAAGATCCAGCCATTCCCACCTTCAAACTGATAGACAAATGGGAAATGGACCTGGAAGCACCTAATTCCAAACATCTCCTGCCAAGCAGGTGTATGCTCAAAATCTCCATTGGCAACAAGAGCATAGTCCACAATTGTTGGGTTGTGCGAGACGTCCCTGCCGCCTTTTACTTAGGCAGTGACATTCTCAATCGCTTTGCCATTAGTTTGGACCTAATAAACTTCAAAGCTTGGTCCCGATTAGCGGATAATCCCATGGGCTTTGATGATCCAGAAAAAGCATTTAGGTCAGCTCAATTGCTACCTTATGCAGTTGAAATTCAGATTAAAGAGGAAGTCACCATCCCAGAAAGGACCCGACAATTCTCCCTGGAAGTGAAAGTTAAAAGGGGACAAGAGTTGAAAAACCCTGATGCTTACATACATCTAAATGCTTCTTTCCAACAGCAAGGGTTGGGGGTAAACCCAACTCCATTAGTCAACATAGAACATGACACCATTCTAATAGAGGTGGATAACAGCGACTTAAAGAGTATTACTCTAGCCGCAGGCACCATTATTGGAATGGCGGTTGATGACCGACATTTCTCTATTGATCTTGTAAATGAACTGTTAGGACCAATCCCCAAGGACTGTGTTGACAGTGACAGTGAGGACAATACAACACCAGACAGGATTTTCACCCGGCATGGGGGGAACTTCCTGGTGTACACTTCCTGCCCCTATGGTAAGGAAGATGTGACGTGTGACTTCAGGAGGGATGAGGTGATTTTCCAGGTACATGAGGGCTGCCTTTCCCACCTGAAGCCTCCAGTCCAAATCAGCACTCTGACCAGGGACTTCTCCACCCAGCTGGAGGAGGCCGCGGAGATAGCCAAACCAGAAGTCTTTCCAGGCTTCAGGCAGATGGTGGAAGAGAGAGTCAACCTAGCTGATGCCTGTGTGACTCTGGAACAAAAGCAAAAGTTGAAACAAGTTTTCTTGGATTTCCAAGATCTCTTTGCGGTAGACTCATATGACTGTGGTCGCACCGACATCCACACAACAACAATCCCCACGGACCCTGGCATGACTCCTGTGTTTGTGAAGCAATATCGCTTGCCTCTCGCATCAATGGAGTCCCTTACTGAAATAATTAAGAACCTTGAGTCCCGGGGAATAATCCGTCCAGTCCACAGCACCTTCAATAATCCGGTGCTGGGGATATTGAAGCCAAACGGCCAGTGGAGACTCTGCGCCGACCTCAGGGAGCTCAACAAACGGGTCCACACTTCCCGATGGCCTCTTCCCTACATTGACCAAGGGCTGGCCCAGATCCAGGGGTCACAGGTATTCACTGCAATAGACCTGACCAATGGATACTGGACTGTGCCTGTCAGCAGGGAGGACCAATACAAACTGGCTTTTACCTTTGGGGGCCAGCAGTACACATGGACCCGGACTCCCTTCGGATACCTCAACTCCGGCAATGAATTCAACATTTTTCTACACAAGGCCATGCCTGACTTGGGTGCAAGGGGTAACCTGGCTTATGTAGATGATGTCCTCATCAAAAGTTCATCTGTGGAGGAACACATAGCGGAGATCCGTTATGTTCTGACACAGTTGAGGGCCGCCGGAGCAAAACTTTCCTTTCAGAAAGCACAGTGGTGTAAAACCCGTGTTAACTTCTTGGGGCATGAGATTACTCCTCAGGGTCTCTGTCCCCAGGAAAAGAAAGTGGAAGCACTTCAGAAACTGAAAGACCCCACAACTCTGCGGGAACTAAGGAGCCTCCTTGGACTGACTAATTACAGCAGAAAGTTCATTGAGGGCTACGCAGAGATCACCAGACCCCTGATTCATCTCCTGAAGGGGGGGGTCAAGTGGGAATGGGGTCCAGAACAATCCGAGGCAGTAAAACAACTCAAAAGAAGCCTCTCACAAGCGCCTTGCCTAGCTTACCCGGTCAGAAACAAGGAGTTCTTCCTGGAGACGGGATTCTCTGATACGTGCTTGACGGCAGTATTATACCAAAAGCATGACAAGGTCAATAAAGTAATCTCCTATGCGAGCAAAACTTTATCCTCTGTGGAGGAGAAATTCAACGATTGTGAGAAGGCACTCCTGGCAACGGTGTGGGCATTGAAGAATTACCGCCCGTTTATCCAGGGGGAACACATCATAGTGGAGACTCCACACCAGCCTCTGCAATATCTCCAAAGTGACAGAATCCGGGCCGGAAATGTGAGTAATTCCCGAATTACTTCCTGGATTTTGTCAATGCAAGGCTTTCCTGTGGAGGTCAGATATGGCCAAAACAAGAAGAGTCCCCTCGCGCAAGGTCTGGCTGACTTGCATGATTGTGCCAGAGAAAACTGTCTCGAGGACGAAAGTCTAAAAATCAAGGACAACACGGAGGCATACCTTAATTCCCCACACAAAGTCTTTGAAGAAGACAAGTGTGAGGGAATGCCCACTGTGTATGTGGATGGATGCTCTTACCATGTTGACAACAACGGGGAGAAAGAACTGGTGGGAATGCATGGGTAAATGAGTCCCCAGAACCCTCCGCTGGATACAAAATTGGTCCCCGAAGTAGTCAGGTGGCAGAATTGATGGCTGTGCATCAGGCCATCCTCACTGCTGTCCAGCATCAACTCCACGAACTGGTCATAATCACAGATTCGGATTATGTACGGAACGGGTTTGTGGAGCACCTGGTTAATTGGAAAACCAGAGGCATGTTGTGTGCTAACAACAAACCCTTGAAACATGGGAAGTTGATCCAAAACATTGATGATCTGGTCACCTCGAATGAGATGACCATCTATTGGAAAAAGATCAAGGGTCATTCCAAAGTAGAGGGACCAGACAAAACTGGAAATGACTTAGCTGATCAGCTGGCCAAAACCGGGGCCATCCAAGGGGATCTAATTGAGATTGAGTCCCTGTTGGGGGAAATCCAGGTCACTGCTATCACTAGGTCCCAGACAAATGCTCACAACGACCTCTCAATTGCACAATGGAGTAAGGAGACCCCTGATGCTGATTTGATTACCGCTCAGAAGGGGGTCCAATAATTGGTAAATTTTACCAGCACCTTGAGGACCCTGAGAACTTTCCCCTGACGGATACCGATTACATTGGGAAAGAGGACCTAAGAGTGTTGATGAAATGTCAAAAAATGTTCCGGATCCAAGACGGTTTGCTGGTAAGGAAATCCAAAGCTGGCCACGATCAGTGGGTGGTTCCTACCTCATTCCGAAGCCTGATGTTAAGTCACGCCCATGATGCGGCCACCGCCGGTCATAGGGGGTTTCACACAACATTGGAAATCTTAAGAGAGGTTGCATACTGGCCACACATGGGGCAGGACCTCGACCAATATTTGAAGGGTTGTCTTGTGTGTGCACAATTTCAGCCATCATCCCTCACGCACCGGGCACCTTTACAAAAGAGGGGAATGACACTCCCATGGTCAGATGTACAAATCGACTTTGTAGGCCCCGTGATTCGCTCGGCTAGGGGGAATAAGTACATGTTGACCGTCACATGCTTGTTTACCAAGTGGGTGGAATGTCTCCCAGCCCCAAATTGCAAGGCAGAAACTGCAGCTGCCTTGATGATTAACCACATCTTTTCCCGTTTTGGTCTACCTCAAAGGATTGAGTCAGACAGAGGTAGCCACTTCACCAGTGAAGTAATGACAAAGATGTGGGAGATACTGGGGGTCAAGAGAAAGCTGCATATTGCTTATAGACCAGCTTCTTCTGGGGCAGTAGAGAGATATAATCGGACAATTGTGAGCATATTAAAGAAGTTTGTGGCAGATTCTGGGCCAAGTTGGGATATCCGATTACCTCTGGTCCTAATGGCTATCAGATCTACCCCTTCATCTGCAACCAAAATGTCACCATTTGAGTTGATGACTGGGCGCAAGATGGTGCTTCCTCAGCATTTGCTCTATAGGACCCAAGAGCAGACACTGATAAATGCCTCCACTACTCATGAGTATGTGGAGAATTTAAGGAAACACCTTCAAAATGCTTTTGCTTATGCTCAGCGGAATCTAGAAAGATCAGCTGATAGCATGAAGACCCACTATGACCTGAAAACTTCCAGGAAGGAATATCAGGTGGGAGACCGGGTCTATCTATACAACTTCCAAAGGAACCAGGCCAAGCAGCGCAAATTTTTGCCTACATGGAAGGGACCCTTTGAGATCGTCGATAAGATCTCCCCTGTGGCCTACAAGATCCGCATCCCCAAAGGCGGTTCGGCAGAGGGGGAAGACAAGTGGGTACACATAAACCAGTTGAAGTGTTGCCATCCCAGGCACACTCTGCAACAACTGGAGGAATCCTCTGGAATCCTAGCGGGTACTGTCTTAGACTAATTCAGTTCCAATCATAAAACATACCACATCTAGTCTCTAAAATATTGTGATTTGCATGAAACTGTCTCTTAGTTATACTGTTTTTATTTTTTCAAAATAAGAATGTAATGTTTTGGTATGATGAAATGCATATGCTGCCCCACTATCTCAACAGTGGTGGAAAAACGTCTATGAGTAGGTATTGCCGCTCTTCCTTTGTCGTCCTAGGAGAAAGAAAAACCTGAAGACGGGCCAAGGAGGATGATACGGAGACCAGGAACGAAGATCCAATGGGCCCAGTGGACCGCCCAATATTCCCATCAGGACCGGCGAGGAGAACTGATCGATCCGACCGGATGGAGGAAAAGATGCTGAACTGTGCCATCTATTGGAAGAAGATGAGGAAACATCCCAGATCTTGCGAGTCCCATCAGTGAAACCGAATGGCCATCGCAAGAGGGGGGCTTGTGGGATGTATTTACCCATGCATCCTAGCCCTACCTCAAAACTGTGCAGTACTGACATGGAAAACATCATGATGGCCAGAGCTTCCCAGAAAATGCACAGGGAAATGCAGGAAGAATAGGCTGCCACCCATTTTTGCCGATGTTATGGGCACAGAAGGAAACTGCCTAAAACCACCATTGGACTACCCACACAGTAGTCTGAAACCATTGGGAATGGCAATGCTGATTGCCAAATGCAACCTAGAATTGTGGGGAATTCATTTTCTTAAATCCCAAAAATGGGTGCAGTACCAGTGCTCACCACTATCCAAAAGCCGGCAGTTTAAAACCACCCTGTGTTTCTCTGAAGGCAAGCCAAAGTGCCTATTTCAAACATTGCAATATGTGCAAAATATTTACTGAACACCAGCAGACATTTGGCAGAATGGAGTGTTGTGTGCCTACAAAATCTGGGAAATGAAGAGCCCAAAACAATGCTTATAACAAAACTGCTATGGAGTCAGCAGTTTAAGTTGCACTGGATTTAAAGACACTAAAATCGAAAATGTTTAAATTGACTGAGTGACCTACTTTTGAGTATCACATAGGTTGCAATTGTTTAAATGTCATAGTTTTAAACTTAGAATCAGCCTTCTAGCTGCATATGTGAAAATGTTTAGTTTTATTTGAATGCAGGAACTGGGGAACAAAAAGTGACATTTATCTGAAACCTGGCTTAAGGAACTGAATTCTGCCTGGCAACTACCCCCATCAGAAGGGAAACTTGAGTCACAGCTGTGTTCCCAGGCCAACCTTCCTTTTGCTGCCCACACTAAGGATATGCCATCTATCTGATAATTGAATTATCTGTGCTCTGTAGGAGAGTGAACAAAGCCCTCTTCACTCAGGCAAAGGTTTTTATTACGCAGTCGTAAAATGTAGCTTCCTCTTGGCAGGAGCTGGGAGGGGCACTGCCTGTGAGAGCAAGCTGGCTTGGCAGAACTGGAAAGACCAGTATTTCTACCTTGTGCTGAGAGGAAACCACACCCCTTTGTAGCCAGAATATTGTTTAGAAAAAGATGAATAACTCATAGTACGGACATGTGAAAATTTTATAAATGACACCATAATTCTTGTGATTTTTCTGCCCACATTTTAAGAGGTTTTTCGACCCGGTGGCGTGTTCAGGGGGGTTTTAGCGGAAAAGTGGATATTACTCTAAATGTATGCATGTTAAAAATCTGAAACTTCATCAGTTAATGTCCCTACTCCCTGCACACATGTATGTAAAGTTGGGTCCATGTCAGAAATTGCAAAATCAGTTAAAAAGTGAAATATGTGCCAGTTCTGAATGCAAGCTCCCAGGAAGAGCAGAGTTTGAACAGGGTATACCTCCTGTAATGCATGATGGGTGCATATGATTTTAAAACAATATGTACCTCTGCAAATATGTATTTGTTTTCAAATCTAGATTTGTGTGTAAGTTGACAGGAGGAGTGGACTTTCTGCAGGCTGTAAAATGACATCACGCTGACTCACAGTTCATTCCCCAATCAAATGATAAATGGAAGTTTGACCAATTAGAAGCTGAGAGAGAGGTAGGGTCAGTGATGCTAGAACACACCCACATTCTAAACACATAAAAGCAGACAGACAGGACAGATAGGGACCTTCAAATTCCATCTGCAGCGGGACGCTCTGCCGGAAAAATCCATACTTTACCTCCATCAAACCTCCAGAAAGCCAAACTAGATACTCCAATCTATCCAGAACTAAGAGACCAGACCAGAGAGAAAGCAGTGCTGTACCCAGAGAGACCCAGACCAGCAGAGAGAGCTGACCCAGATCACTGTGAAGCGCAGAGGCCAGACCAGACCAGACCAGAGTCCAGTCTAAAACCCTGACCAGATCCGTGATGAGGCCCATTTCACTCAAGAATATAGTGTGAGTACCTAGAAAACTGTGCAGAACCAATCTCTTAGTTAAAATAATATAATTCAATCTATTTAATCTAAGTAGAACTGTCTCCTAACTGTCACCTGTCACTTGTAAAGCTGTCACCTGTGATTTGCTAGTTGCAAGCTGCACTTGTCATTTTGAGCTTTTGAAATTTGCAAACCCAAAAACGACCTTTATTAAATCGCTCATATCTCCGCGACCGTTTGGGCTAGAGACTTGCAGTAACTTCCCTCTGATAGCTTAGAATCGTAGCTTTGAATCGCACCAAGAACCGCATCCCTACCCCTTATAGTTTTACCGCAATCGCGGAACACGCATCCGCGAATTTTACCGCGATTTGCAATTTCTTCACATGTAAAAACTGCTGCTGTTTGCTTTCCATTTGCCAGAATTTCGTTTAACCTGCTAACTATCCCTGCATCATTGCTAGTGTGAGCCTGGACTAATATTAACTAGATACCACTCACCCTGAACCTCTGAAAGGGAATTAAAAGCGTTTAGCATATTTTTTTAATTCATTGCCAGCACATATCAAAGCAATTTGGGCCTGTGATTTCAAAACTCCTATCTGTTTTCTGTTGTCTAAGCTTGCTGGATTGAACTGATTACATTGATTGCATTTCTGAGAACTGTGGGCTTTCCTCCCATTTCCTTGCATTGCATAAAGAGGGGGGGAGTGGATTGCCAGAGAAAAGTGATTACATTGTTTTGTTGAAATCATATTGAGGATTTTCTATACTGCATTTCATTCATTCAACCTTGCATTTCCTTGAACCTTATAAAGCATCCTCTACCACATTATACTTTTGTTCCTATTTACCAGTGTGCTACCTTATCCATTTCATGTCAACTCATTAGTGATTATAAGAAGTGTGCTAGTGCCAGATTCTCCATTGTTGATCTTTATCATATCAGATTAAGTGTGCTATTCAATTATTAATTTATTATAAAGTGTGATCTATATATATTTTAAATTATCAAATAAACCTTTTAAACTTGCAAAACAGAACTACTTCTTGGCTCAGTGGGGTCAGGGGGATTCCAAGAGAGGGGTGTTATATAAGGGTAGTCATCCAGAACGCATGAACTGGACCTAAAGATATATCAATAAGGGTTTTCATTCAGTATTATAGACTAGGCGTTGACTTAGCTGTAGTGTTGAATTGAATCCTCTTACACACCTCGGTCCGTGTAACTCCGCACAGGAGCGTCGGATCGGGACCAGAATTGGGTTCAGGTGGGGGCTACAGGCTCCAACGTCTTTTGGTGGGGGTCGCGTAGCACATGGGACCCTCGTTCCGCCGGTAAATCGCAGTTCACCCGGGGCTGGGTCGGAGCTCGACGTTCAGGCGTCCATCCTGCCCGCGCCCCCTGGTGGCCAAGAGCACATCTTTTGATAAAGGTTCAATCCCTTTCTAGAGACAGAGAGAGCAACAGCTTGAGCCTACCCTTCTTCACCTGAGAGAAAGAATTTATCACCCTCGAACATTCTCAATCCCACCCAGACTATCCACTCTCACAGAACTTTACTGGTCAGAGTATTTTTCCTCTTCAAACCAGTGTTCTATGTCGATCACATCTATAATCATCGTCATCATCAAAATCTTCAATAACAGAGTGATTAAGCTTAAAACTTCCACAATGGTGACCCCGGAGAAAACATCAGCATATTTGATACTTAACAAGAACAAAGATCAAGTAAACCACTGGTGACATTAGTTCATGGAATTCCAGAGGTTGCAGGGGAAGCTCTCCTAACCCTGCCCTTTGTGAGAGCTAGCAGGCAAGACAAAAATAAAGAGCCCTGGATAAAGAAGATTTGGTCTGGTGGCGAATCCATTGCCTGGTGGTTGAAGCTACAGAGAAATAATGGTCTGTCTACTCATATTCTTCATCAGCACCACCAGTCTTGTTAAGATGATCCTAGTGGGATTATGGAGAGCAGAAGAGGGGAGTTCTATTTTAGGTGATGAGTAATGACAGAATAATTTCCAGACAGGTCATACGTGTCTCTGCAGATTTAGCTAACCTTTTCTCCAAAATATACTGCCATTGACTTTCCGTGAGGGTTGTTCATGGCTCAGGCTAACTCATTCATGGGCAGATCCACAATATCAAATGCAGGACTTGCTTTTTACAGGATCAACAATTTTTTGCTTCTTGGTGGATTAGGAAGTTCAAAAGCTGAAATCGTGACTTTGGTGTGCCTCGACATAAAATGTAAAAGGAATTCTACATTGATTAGTCATGAGGAAGTAAACCAAGGGATAGAAAGAAGAGCATAGTCAACACCTTCATTGTAACATTGTATGATTGGCCTCAAATCCAAGTGAGGCAAAGGCAGTAAAAGTACGGCAGAGATGGCAACCTGCCATCAGCCACAATTCAAAAGGCCCCCCATGCCTAGAGATTGTAGGAACTTCCAACACCCTCGTCTCACTAAGAACAACCATGTAGGAGGACTAATAAGGGGGCATTGACCAATGATCTCGCGGGATGCGTGGGTTCTCAACATCATCTCGCAAGTATAATATTAGAAATTCAAGGCAATACCAACCAATAGGTGCCAAAGTTGGAACTACCTCATCCTAGCTGACCAGACTTTGGGGGTCATTACAAGTTTGGAGGTAGCCATGGCTCTATTAGCGCCATGGCTGCCTCCAAACCCAGGTCCGGGTCCGGTCTGACTGAATGGGGATTTACCGGGTCATTCCGACCATGGAGGACCCGGTAAGTCCCCATTCAGTAAACCATTCCGCATTCCCATTTGAGCCCCCATAGGGCTCAATGGGAATGGCGAAGGCGCTAATAACGGGCCCGCAAATTGCAGGCCCGTTATTTGCTCCAAGTTCCATTAACAGGACCCACAGAGAACGGCTGGTCAGACCAGCCGTTCCTGCTGGGACCCGCTAAGGGACCTCGGAATAGGGCGGTAAGGGTTTACCGACACCGGCATCCTTACCGGTGCCCGTAAACCCTTACCGCCCAACTCGGAATTACCCCCTTTGACTGGAAGAGAACATTCCTCTTACAAAAAAACACACAGGGCCATTTCCAGTGAATGCAGTCACTGGACGTTTCCATCAGGTAGGAAAAATCCATGTTGTCTCCATTTCAGACCATCCAGCAAATGACAATGAACTTTGGCACTTTGAAAGCAAATGTGTCCCCTTTGTAAGCGAGATTTTCATTCCTCCAGCAGAAAATCAAGGTTTCTGAGACCAGTCATTGTTCATCCGCAAGGCAGGTCTCCTTCCTCCTCAGATCAGTGGCATTCAGCAGTTTTGAAGCTGCACATATGTACTCTCTGGGAATGGCTGGAGGATCAATGGACTCACAAGACATGAGGACATATTTCAGTTTCAAGGAAGACTTTGCAATTTCTGTCCTAGTAGAGCAAGTCAACATCCCCCCACATGGGGATAATGCTAGCGATGGGTGCTTTTCCTATTGAATTAGTAGTACATGTGAGGGCTTTACCGACTAAGGTCTATGATCAGAAAGGGAGAAAACCCATCATCTCAACCTTCAGGAACTATGGGCCTCATTACGAGTCCAGCGGTAACCGAGGCGGTAAAACTGCCTGGTTACCGCCGGACTCGTATTACCAATTACCAATTACCAATTACCGGGGCATTACAGCCCTGGTATCCCGGGAATTACGGAGGCAGAATGGTGTAAATCCCCATTCCCATTGAATCCTCTGGGACGCAATGGGAATGGGGATCATGGAAACACCGGCACCATCTCGTGGACTCACTGAGGCCCTAGACCTCTCTCAACATCTGCTATGGCTAAGCTTTGACTGCTCTCCACACTACCTTGATTGAGTTTTGGTAAAACTCTCAGAGTCTCCCTGTTCACGATAACTAGGGTGGCCTCCTAAAATCTTCCCATTGGGATTATTTTAGAAATCCATCTCAACAGTGACAAATCACTAGCAGCACAGATGTGCTAACAGATGAATTATAGTGTATACATCCACAAAGGGGGAGAAACTAGATCAGAAATCATTTTGAAAGAAGCTCAACAGACCTGACATTGGACTGTGGAGAGCAACATTCAACTAAGAGCAAAGCACCTGGCATGTGTGCATAGTGTAAGAGGGCATCCTAAGGCAGAATACCCTCAAAAGAGCATGACTGGGTGCTTGACAATGTAGTGCTGAATCACATCTATGCAGTATGGTTGCTGTCAAGTCTGGATCCATTTGTTTTGGTACAGAATGCAAAGTGCCAAAAAATGCCATCTAAGTTCTCAGAACTGAACTTTTAGATGAATGCCCTTTAGATGCGTTGGTCAGAAAATCTTCTCTATGATTTTCCTGCAATACCTTGAATTCCTGAGAAATCAAAATGTCAACAAATTCAGTGGACCTCAAGCTTTACTTTCCCGATCATGTAGGCCTCAGGATGAAATGGGAAAAATCTACTCAAATGAGAAGCTCCAGCACCTCTCCAACACCAGAATGATTGTCATAGGGGGTAATTACGAGTTTGGAGGTAGCCATTGCTCTGTTAGCGCCATGGCTGCCTCCAAACCCGGGTCCGATCCGACAGATTGGGGACTTACCGGGTCATTCCAACCTTGGAGGACCCGGTAAGTCCCCATTCTGTAGACCATTCCCCATTCCCATTTGTGCCCCCATAGGGCTCAATGGGAATGGGGGAGGCGCTAATTATGGGCCCGCAAATAGCGCCCTGGTCCCTTAGCGGGACCCGCAAAGGGCGTGTGGTCAGACCACACGTCCTTTGCGGGTCCCGCTAAGGGACCTCGGAATTGGGGTTAAGGGTTTAACGGCAGCGGCATCCTTATCAGTGATCGTTAACCCTTAACGCCCAACTCAGAATGAGGCCCATAGTCTTGACGTAGTTATGGCAGCAGTGGTGCATGGACCTGCAGTGCCTGTCAGTAGCTTCATAAAAGACATTGCAGTGCAGACAGCATTTCTTGACCAAGATATCATATAGCCTTTTTGATCTGAATCTTCCGTTACTTAACTTCCACGCTTTTCTCCTGAGGCCTTGCAATATGGTCACCAACATCTGCTACAAGATGGCACTGATTTTCTGAATAAAGCATCTCTACACACAGAGGAACATATGGTGTCTGTGAAAAAGTGTTGATTCACTTACCTATTTTGTTGAATCACGGCTTACAGTAGTTCTCTGAAGGTGTTGATTGATCAGCCATTACAGCTTATAGGAAGATTTCTTCTTTCTTTTTCCACTTTTGCCAGTCATGCATGTTGTCTAAGCAGTTCTGGAGAAGGTTGATCCTCAAGTCAGGAGTCCACACCCTCCTTGGGAATTTAACATAGTTGTATTTAGCCCCATCCGGCCTCATTTCTAGCCAATGTGTAGGATAGACCTTTAGTAGCACTCCTGTAAAGTAGTTTTCTGGTCACCATATTCTCTCCAAGAAAGTCTAACAGCATACAGGTGTTGAGGTCTCACAAACCATACTATTTCACAAGAATGCTTTCCTCTTTTCTCCTGAAATTGGTCACAGATCTCCATGTAAATCTGATAATATTCCATTTAGTTTTCTTTCCTAATCCTTCTTCCCAAGCAGATATGCTCCCCATACATTAGATGTTAGATATTAAGTGTTCTCTTTATCACACAACAAGCTGCACGCACTTCACCACACCGCAACAACACATAAGCCGCACCAACAGCACACACGGACTGACACCGATCCAATACTCGGACCAAAGCTCAGCACCTGGTGTCTACAGAGTTGAAGCTGCCAACAGTATACCACTCCTCTCATTATGCTACTCCCTCTTCAACTTACTGACCCATCCCACTTTCTCGTTTACACATCCACCAGAGTGCCTGGGGACCAATTCCATTGGTGACAATGCACTATATAAATACCATTAACATAACATAACATAACATAACATGAATGTGCGTAGTAATCACGCATAGTGAGGGAGACCAAACCAACCAAGAAGGAGGGGGGTGGCGAAATAGCTCGCATTCAATAACATTTTTAAAACAAGCACTTGTAATGACAACAGTTTGGGCTTTTGTGCAGACATGTGATAGGCATTTGACAGGTATTGCCATGCCATAATGGTACTCACTGGCCATTATTGGTAGGAGCTGTAAAATGGTACCTTGACATATAAATGCAGGGCCTGGAAAATAATACCTTTACTCAAGTAAAAACAGTTGGCTTTGCTAATGGTTGTTTTTAACAGGACTTCAGTGAAGGACATACATACTGCATATAAAACAGGTTGCTGAAGGAACATTTTAATTATGCCTGTAGTGTGTTTATAGCTTCAATAAAACCTTGAATACGTATTACTTAATGGTGAAGCTAGCTCAAAGACAAACAAAGAGGGGTGTTTTGGGCAGGGAGGGTTAAAAGTGGTTAGGATGACCATGGGATTAGCATGGCCTAGGGCAGTCAATGGGTAGGTGCATAACCAAACAGCACCTACATGCTTTGTGTCTTCCTCATAACACATCTCCCTCATACCTGTCCTCTACCATCTAATAGCCAACACTGAAAATAGGTTAAAATGGCACATTTCCCACAAAATGTATGCAAATAACTGGGTAAAAAGCGACACAGTTTGCAGACACGGTAACACATGAAAAAAAACAATAGATGCTAAGTTACCAACAGTGCACAGAAACATTTTCCAATGCGTTTTTCATGATGCTGTTGACCACTATATATGCCAGCATTCTTACAGTGTAAAAAACAAAACATTTTCATGTTGGCTGCAGCAATATATGTTAATATTTCCCTGTAAGAACATATTAATGTTTGCTTTTCCTATAACGTCAGTAGGTGTACTACAGAAAAGTGTGTTCATGCTGCCTTTGCTCTGAAAATATATGTCAGGCAGTGCCCCATTTAAGAACATACTCAAATGTTCAGATGGACTCCTCTAGATCACCAATGTCACCCATCACCTGTGGAGTCCCGCAGGGTTGCATCCTCTCCCGATCTTCAATCTATACATGGAGCCGCTGGGAGGGACCCTCCTAGCCACGCACAACATCCACATTCACCAATACACAGATGACACACGGCTACACCTCAAGATCGACTCCATCAAGGACATCCAATGGCTCAAAACCTGCCTCTCACTGATCCAGTCTGGGATGTCCAGTGTATACCTGAAGCGCAACTCCTCCAAGACCGAATTCTTACTCTTCATCAACAACACCGAAAACCCAGACATACAGACCTGGCTATCAAACATGAACCCTGAGGGCATCACAACTGAGCTCACATTCTGCGCCAACTCGTCAGGTTCCACATCAACAAACACCTCTCCTTCAAGACACACATAGCTAAGAAAACTCAGACAACATGATATCAGCTCTCCCTCCTGCGGAAAACCAGGCCCTTCCTCCTTCTGGACAGCTTTAGATACGCCATTCTAGGACTGGTCCTATTGCATCTGGATGGGGGCAATGCCCTCCTCAAAGGCCTCCTGTCGTCCTGCCTTGTGCCCCTGAGGAGGGACCTACATGCGGCGACATGCCTCATCAAGGGTCTACGCAGAGACAACCACATCACCCCAGCCCTCATCGACCATCATTGGCTCCAAGTGCATGCACAAATCGTCTTCAAGCCATCATCTATTAGGCAGTCACCCTCTCAAGTCACCCAACTACTACGCTGAGGCAGAGTTGAAATCCACCACCGCAGAAAGGGAAGGACCAGAAAACAAGCCTCCTCTGTTTACGCCCCAAGAATATGAAACATCCTCCTCGTCAACATCAGACTCGCCCCCACGCTCCTACAACACAGAAAAGAACTCAAGACCCACCTATTCAAGGAGTCTCTCCTCCTCAACACCTAGACCATCATGTCACACCCTTGCCACTTGACTCTCTAGACGCCATCCACCCCTATCCTCCCTGCCAACCTCTACAGCTGTACCTCTCCTTTGTGCCCCTGTGTATCCTACCCGCCACTGTATATTGGTTCTCTTTATTCATACCATCAACAAAAACAATACATTAATGGATAAATGCAACAAAAATACTAAATGGGTAAGTGAATGCTATACATGCAAAGAATAAAAGAAGTCTTAATAGTCCAAATTAAATACATCACCATTGACACAGTAGCAAGAAACATCCCCATCTCGTCAGAAGTCACGGAGAAGCCCCCAAACAGTCAGAGATCAACGGGCCTTGACAATGCGTCCTTCCTCCAAGTGAAGCTTTCCACCTGACCGCCTCAGCACCCCCTCATTTTAAGCCCCCCACAATTGTGTGGTGGCACTTTCTAAACCATTCCTGCTCTCGAAGTTTCTACCCATTGGCAACTCTCATGGGTCTCAGCCAGAGTGACCCCTGGTGACCTTCAAAAAGCAGAACTCTTCCCTCACTACGAAAAATGCATGAAAAAAACTCCATAATTCACACTTGGTTTTGACAATGTACATGGTAACGTTATCAGGTACAAGCCTGCACCTGCTTATTCTAGCCTATTTGCACGCCTTCTTCCTGAGGGGGCCTCGGATGAGCAATGAGACTAACATAAGCAATGAAGAAGGTTGAAAACATATATACCAGTGGAATAATACTAACAATGTTTGAAACATGTTTATCCTCAGAACAATTCACATCAAGTTCAGATTCCACTGAGGCCTGAAGCAAATGTACACTATGGCTTTGAGTGCCCCAGAATGCAAGCACCATGGTTTAGTCGAAAGCATTACAACCACCATCCACTGATCTTCCCCTCCTCCACAGCACCCAGCATCAGCTTGTCTCCACATTCCCTGTATCCCAAACTCCTCTTTCGTTTCACTTGTCATCACATCATATACACACACACACACACAGTCCCAGACAGAATCAATCATCTCATTCGAGCATTCATAGACACAAGCCCTGGCATATATACTCACATTGTTCACATGTGCAAATATTTAACTGTCTCTCAAACACACCAACATCCACACTAATTCAACCGTATACTTGTCTTCTGGCAGCAATGTTGATATCTTCTCTAAAGGTCATAAATGTTGTGACATCAGGTGATGTCTCCTTAATATCTTTTATAGGGCTGACATGAGAAAGTACAGAGGTTGACAGTCTTCGCTCGTAACTAATGTACAGCAGCCCCTTTGAAAAGCACCACCAGTCTTTAGGGCCGAATCATGGAACTTTTAGCGCGGTGCAAAGTGAATTTGCACTGCCAACAAACACCCTGATTCACAGAACGGTGCAAAGTGTATTTTTGCAGAGCAAAGTCACTTTGCACTGCAAAAGTACTCTTTGCACTAAGTTAAATGGGCCTAAATCACGGTGGAAAGAGTAGTTTTGCAGTGCAAAGTGACTTTGTTCCACAGAAATACACTTTGCACCGCTCTGTGAATCAGGGTGTTTGTTGGCAGTGCAAAGTCACTTTGCACCGCCTTAAATGTTCCATGAATTATATTTGCAAAGAATGTACATATGTTTAGATTAAGTAGGGGCAAGCCTTTCTTCATAGCCTGTTCATTGAATTCCAGCAACACCAAGGATACCCATGTCGTGATCCGCCATGTCACGGAGACGCATCTTTCTTTTCTTCGTCATTCCATACCCTCTGGATTCAGAATGCTGCTATTGTGTTCCTGTGTTTAGGAGTCATATTGAAGAACTTATGATAGAGAAAGAAAGGCTGCTTACTTGTTAAACTAATTCTCCTTAATATACATACCTTTATTATAGTGAAAAGAGCCCTCCCGCCTCCACCTCATGGAAGATTGCGGCAGATGATAGAAAAGATGCCCTTCTTTGCATCACTGCAAATATGAATGCACTGAAGGCGAGCTGAGACTGCACTGCTTGTTTTTTTTTAAGACTTTGGGCCTCATTACGACCCTGGTGGAATGGGTTAACGGTTGTCGCTAATGGATGCGGACCCGTTAAACCCATTCCGCCTGATTACGAGGTTCCCTCGCGGGACCCGGTAAGGACGCCTGGTAAAACCAGGCGTCCTTACCGGGTCCCGGGTGGGGACCAGGGAGCTAACAACAGGCCGGTCGTAATCGGCCCGTTGTTAGCTCCCTGCACCCATTCCCATTGAGCCCTGGCTCAAATGGGAATGGGGAAGGTCCGGGCTCGGGTTCCCTGAAGGAGGAACTACTGGGCCCTCCAAACTTGGAATGGCCCGGTAATTCCCCATTCAGGGAACCCGGACCCGGTTTTGGTGGCAGAAAGTCATAATGAGGCCCTTTGTTTCTTGAAGGGACTGTGGTTCTACTCTGGGTCTGCAGATCTTTGAAGCGTCAGTCTCATTTCTTGCTTTTCATGTTTTACTCTCATGCATAAAAATGGTAGGTAAACGTAAAAACACATGTAAAAAAAAGAGGACGATATGTTGTTCCATTCATTTCTAGAAATACAATTAAAAAAAGTATACAGGATGTTTTTAGACACATATTTGGTTTATATTGACTTGAAGACATTGCTTTTCTCTCTCTCTCCATCTCTTGTGTTGCCGGATCCGACTCGTGAACAGAGATATTCATGTTGTTTTTATTGTGATTAAAATTGATTTATAATTATATGGAAGACAGGCATAATGAAGAACTGGCATTACAAGTAACGTTTCCATTTGCTGTTTCACTAGTATACCTGTTATATGCCCTGGCTGTCTATATCTGGTTAGAATCTAGCTGGGAAGCACCGCAGCCCTGTACAAGAAACGAACCAGGCCATTCAGATTTTTGGGATTTATATCCGGGATGCTACACTTACTTCAATTTTCAATACATTTTTGTTGGATTTAGCCAGCAAAGAATATCCTGCTAATATATTTAATAAGAAAAAATGTATTTACATGAAAAATTATTCAGTCATGCCCCCTATCTGCCATAATGTTGGATTCCCACTATCTGCGGTCAGTGGGTTCTGTAAAGTGTCTCCTGATTTGGGTGTGGTACAAAACGGCAAAATAGGGCCATGTTTCCCCTTGCTGTTGCTTTCACATTGCAACACCTAGGAAGCTAACATGATATTTTTGTAAGAAACAGATTTAGCCATATTCTGTATTTGTATGTGTCAACATGCTCCATTCCACCCAGGAGACGGTAGTCCAGTTCTGTTTTTTTTTCTACTTTTCATTCCCAGACTTGTAATGGTGGATTTCCCCATTATAAGTCCAGGACTTCAAGTTCCAGAATGCAAAGAAAAAAACAAAAAAACATCTACATAATGCAACACAGCATGCTGGCATATATGTGATTTTTTAAGCAAGCTCTGTTTTTTACAAACAGAACTTTTTTTTAAAGTTTGTGCATTAGTGTAAACTCAAATCTCACGGGGACCAAAGACCGGCAAAAAAGACCTAGTCACTCTGAAAAGAATACCACGAGGATCATTGATGCACACATGCAAATAATTGGAAGGAAAGGGAACTGATAAAGTGCATTAGATTAAAGTACCTGTGTAACCTTGTTTCATATGCGTCATATTAAGCTACACTTCAGTGCACATCACCTCTCCATAAGCATCAGTTGTTAAAAGAGAGTAATCCCTGAACAAGCCCAAAAGCAGACATGGTCAAAGCAGACGTCCATTTTGTTTAATTTTCAATTTTTCTGAAAACAGCTGGGCTCAAACAAAATGATGCTTACATCAAAGAAGAAAACGCTCCCTGGCATGGCAGTGTGCTCACAAAAACTTGTTCAAAACGACATGGATCAATGCTTCCTCCCCCCCATGCGACTGCCAGAATATGTTGAAACAGTACGACTTCACAAATGATTTTCGACGAATTTACCCGATTTGTTTCCCTGTTGCGAGCACAAGATATGACTGCCGCTCAATATCAGACTATTGACAATGCAGCGAGCACACAAAGGCAATTCCTTTCAAGATGGAAAATTATGGAATGTGACTGAGCGATTCAGAAGGGAGCTTTGCGGACAGCCAAGGATCTGAAGGGGGCTTATCCCCATATCACAAGCGAAGGCAAGAACAAAGACCTTCGAATTTTGCTATGGGCAGTTTTGAGGATCACATCAGCACCCTCTATCAACACCTCCATTTTGTGTTTCCACAATAAGTATTGATGCTGCTTGCATGCGGCTCTTTGGAAGGAAGGCTGCACTGTGTCTACAGATCTTAATTGGATCATTAACGTTTTATAACTTGTATTAGACAGACTGAGAAATGTTATGCTCAGATAGAACAATGCATAATCGTTCAAAGTCCCATAGACGCCTGCATCAGATGGCAGTGATCGGTATTGCTTTCACATAGAAAAAAAGACAATCTGCTGACCCTCCATTGGCTGCGGGAAGAGCATATGCATGACACATAACAGCCCTCAAGGAAAATAGTGCACAATTCTAGCAGTGGTTTCAAAGCGTTTCAAGATGGCACACACTACTCACACAGCACAGTTGCCTGTATTGTGTTCACAAACGTAGGTGTAAGGAATCTCAAAATGGAATCTACTGAGTTAGAATAACAGTTAGGTTTTTGTAACGCAGAATTGAAATGTTAGATTTCAAAACACTGTATTGAGGTACGGTCTGCCGTCCGTGATTCTCTGCACGCCTTTAGATTAAAGCACCGAGTTTGACAAGAGCATGCAATCGCGGTGCATGCCGAAGTTTGATGTACGAGGACGCTGCAAGAACGATAAATACAATAAAGAAACGTGCTCAGTGACGTCGGGTCAGCTGATCCGTGTCAGAATTTAAATTAATCCAGGTTCTTTACGCAGAACGTCCAAGGCAATGCAAACGAAAAACCAATGGGGAATCCAACTTTGTTTACGTTCGCAAATGAAACATTAAACTGTTCTGTAATACGGGGCCATTTTATGCGATGAAATTAACCTTGGACCAAATCAAAAGACAAAAAATATAATACAATAAAATAGATAATAGTACCAGCCAGGAGAAAGGAAACATCCGGTTAATTTATGAAGAGGTGGAAGCGTCCCCTTTACAATTTTCCAACCATTGCAGGGTCTAAAGTAGTCTTTTCACCATCCGGCAATTCCAGAGTCATCACATTAAAGGATAGTTCCGGGACTTTTTTTTTTATTGTTCCTATGGTTCGGCCATGTGTTTTTAAGCATAAATCTGTAGATCGTAGAAAACTTTCCTATGGACCTTACCCGACTTTTCGTCCATTAACGCACTCGAAATCAGCCGCCATTTTCTGATAATCCTATCATTTCCCCCCATCGCCCTGGCTCACCTGCTTTTGCGGCACTAAATCAAATCCCCCGCCCCTGAGCCTGACATCAGCAGACGCGTACCGCCCATTTCCCAACGCCAAAGCACGTTTCGTGTCAACAATCGCTGCGCCTCAGCTAATGAAGTGTCGCCATGGAAATGGCAGGACGCCTCTTTCCTCAATAAGTATAAACACACCGTTTCACAACACACAGCAGCAGATTTTCGATTCCATTCCTCTCTCTGTGTTACTTTGAGTATTCTGTGACTCGTTTCTGTGCTCTGGTCAGCTACCTTCGCCGCTTCTAGGCCTTGTGAACACCTGTACCATCTCTGTAAATTATTTTACTTTCTTTACCACACAATGGCTACAATAATGCCGTATATGTACGAGCCCGAGTACACAGAGGAGGAACTACTGGAAAGGCAAGCACGCAGAAACGATGGGGATTCGGACGGCAGTTGGGAGGACCAGTCAACGGATGAAGAGCCTGGACCATGTCGCATGGACGGCGTCTCCACCTGGTGCACGTGCAATCGGTGCAAGCTAATGCCAACTGAGGAGGAGAACTGCTGCTGCCGTGAAAATTCCGGGTGCTTGGCCTACATTTCGGAAGGCGAGCCAAGTCCGCAATGCATCACCGAGCTGCCAGAGTTCAGGGAAGCCTGCCTCTCACGGACCGTGTTGAGGATGATGATGGTGCTTATGCACGAACTTCGCGGCACTGTTCGTCCGCGTAATCCGAGTAACGAGTAAGTATACTCTGGTTGTGATGTCAGTGATGCCACTACTATGTCATGGTCGTCTCCCACATATAAAATTACATCTACATATCATTCGATTGCATGTAAATTGGTTCCATATTGTGCATTTTCTAGATAGAATTTTTTTCAAAGCAGAATGACATTTTTTACCTGAATCGACAGTGATAAGAACGTTTTGTCATTTTAATACAGTTTGCATCTTTCATTTTCACAGGTGGTACAGGCTGGTGGCCTATCGTTGCTTCACTTGGTGGCTTCACGGGAGGCTCGGACACCGCGTTTCGGAGAGTAATACCTGCCTGTGCGGTACTTGCCATTAGACAACATTTCCCCAGCGACAGTGGACAATACCGCGGATTTTCCCTGGATGTGCTGCAACCGGAACTTTATAATGTGTAATGTTTATTATTTATGTTCAATTGAAATTAAGATCTAAAATAAAACCCAACATATATTTTAACAATGGTTGTTTTGATTTTTTAAATGAATCTAGTGTGTCTCCATTGAATAGTCTTCCTGTGCCTTGTCTTGTCACACCACATGTCTCGTTGAACCCATATGCAGCAGACATACATATGTTATTTTGCGGGTTGGCATCAAGCCTCCCGGCCTTGCCTCCTCCCCCAAAAATACTTATCACACCACTTTGTTCAAGCGTTGGCAATAAAAGGAAGGCCGTTGGATTTTATTGACACAAAACATGGTTATAGGTAAATAATCAATATGGTTGATCATAATAAATCATCCTTTTGGGCACCGGGTACAGAGATGACCCCCTCTGGCCCGTGCCGCCTTGCCACCACAGGCCAGCCTGCTGCTGACTAACTGCCTAGGCATCCAGGGTCTCCAGGGTGAACTGCACCCATATATTCTCCTGGGAGGGTGAGGTATTTATAAACTCACCCCCTGCCTTCCATGTACTAGATCCTGCAGTCTGCCTCTTACATGCAGTTAGATGGCCTCTCCTTGGTGAGGCCCTGCGGCAAACGAGTCTTGTCTGCACGACCACAGCCCCAATCCACACCCCCCCGCCCTATCAAAGGCAGTTCGCACCGGGGTACTTGCGCTGGCAAGTGGAGCTGTCAGGGAGCGATAAAGGCCAAGAGGTGCCAAAGACCATGTACACTTCAAAGTGGTCTATAGAGCATGGGTTGTTGTTCCCATGTCTACCTCCAGACCCCGTGTCTCCTGCCAAGCATCCCCCTCACGCTGGACGCCCCCCTGCAATCCACATAAGTGTGTCTCCATTCACGAGTCTTCCTGTGTCTTGTCTGCACGACCACCGCCCCAATCCACCCCCCGCCCTATCAAAGGCAGTTCGCACCAGGGTACTTGTGCTGGCAAGTGGAGCTGTCAGGGAGCGATAAAGGCCAAGAGGTGCCAAAGACATGTACACTTCAAAGTGGTCTATAGAGCATGGGTTGTTGTTCCCATGTCTACCTCCAGACCCCGTGTCTACTGCCAAGCATCCCCCTCACGCTGGACGCCCCCCTGCAATCCACATAAGTGTGTCTCCATTCACGAGTCTTCCTGTGTCTTGTCTGCACGACCACCGCCCCAATCCACCCCCTGCCCTATCAAAGGCAGTTCGCACCGGGGTACTTGCGCTGGCAAGTGGAGCTGTCGGGGAGCGATAAAGGCCAAGAGGTGCCAAAGACCATGTACACTTCAAAGTGGTCTATAGAGCATGGGTTGTTGTTCCCATGTCTACCTCCAGACCCCGTGTCTCCTGCCAAGCATCCCCCCCTCACGCTGGACGCCCCCCTGCAAACCGCATAATGCCACGACATATACACGTCATTCATTCACAAACACACCCCTGTTTCCAATCCTTTATAACCCACTTCATATTTCTAATGAGCACTTCTTTGCGCTTTGCTAGTCAACCCGTGAAGGTGCTGGTTATCTGCTCTTCGTCTCTGTGAACCTCCGTGACCACTTCGAGGAAACTCCTCAGTTTGCAACCTGTGAACTGCTCCCTGTTCTACGACAAGAAACTACTCTGATCCCTGCATCTAACTGTTTGTTCGTCAAGGTAAGGCCATGTACCATAATCATTTTGCGTCCAATTTCTTTTCGTTCAAGACAGTACATGCAAGGAACTAGTCACATGTTCTGAGTTTAGTCAAATTATTTTTCTATTTTTTTAAAGTTATTCAAATACTTATCCGCATGTGAATAACGTGTATAGTTACAAGAACCAAAACGAACCTTGCATTGAACCTTTTATGTGTCATTTAATTTTTTAACACATTGGTATTCATAGAGAATTGTTGATCTTTACTTTTCAGAACTTTCCACAATGCCTGCCTGTTCCATTGGCGGTTGCCCTTCGAAGACCCATAATAAATCTGAAGGTACTATAATGCATGTTTTCCCTAAGACAATAGATCAGATAAGAGAATGGGTCCGATATTGCGGATATCCACCGTCTGAGCTTGAAAGTAGAGTCCTAGAAGTCTTTGCGGACAAGAGGGGTGATCGATACCGCATCTGCAGCAGGCACTTTACCTCTGACATGTACTCCACATCATTGCTAATAAAGAAGAACACACCGCGAGCGAGGCGAAAATAGCTCTCAACCGCTATTCCCACTCTATTCGTCCACATCCCTCCACTGGTGAGTCAAGTTTACGTATTTATCTCTCGGCCTTGCGGTAGTGTGTAGCATTAGCTAACAATAATTTCCCCATTTATGTATCCACTCAATATGAAGGCGGAAGATTCTCCATCCGTGTCGTTATTGCAGTCATCAGCCACTTCAAGCGCCTATCGGGTAATCTTACTTGGCTATTCTGCCACTGACTTGTTTTAGGCATGTAAATCAATAGTTTTAATTTATCGTGTAATTATTTTACCTAATGGTACACCTTTGTACTTGTCCTCTAGTCTTTGTTTTCAGTTATAATTATTGTTATCCAAAATAATGCAAGTACTGTCTTTCAGGGAGATGCTGAGGAGTCCAACGTATTGACGACTACCGTTGATGTCACTCAGATGCTCGAGGTACGTTTCCGGACAGTTCCATCGATGGAGATCATCAGATCTTGCATTCTTGTAGCGTGATTGTTACACACAATGTTTCTTTCGTTTTTAGCCATTGATATGTCCTTCTGTCGTCGCCCTCCTATGTGTCTTCTTTTTTCAATATTGTGTTCATTACTAATGAAAGTCCTATGTTTCAGGGAGTCGATGGAGCATTAGTCCAAGAAGAAGGGGGAGCATGCAGTTACGGGTCGGCGCAACAGCTTGCAGAAGTGTGCACCGCAGTTACATCGTCCCTTGATGTTCTTATGCATTTCGAGGTATGGATACTGACAGTTCGATCAAGCGAAATCATATGACGTGATTACATCCGCTATACTTCCTTCTTTATTAACGCAAGTACTATGTTTCAGGGAGATGACGGACCTTCTTCTACAAGAACATCACCCCTAGTAGTTGATGCAGATCTCTGGGTGGTGACACTTCCAACGATCGAGCAAATCGAATCATATTTACATATCCATTATTTATTTTAGACAACTGATCATTTGTGCAGGTCTATTTAGATGAGCCGTTGACGCCTGCACAAAGTTTCTGTTCTATTTATCAAAATAGAAAACCATACTAATGCAATTACTGTGTTTCAGGGAGTTACTGAAGCATCATCTTCAATAATATCATCAATGGAAGTCTATGAGGAGCCCGAGGTATGGATCGAGACAGTTCCATCTAACTAGATCAACTATGCGTGAATAATTGTCGTTTGAATGTTCTACACAAAGCGTTCATTCGTGTTTTGCTATTGAGATGTACGTGGGTATTGGTCCCCAAGTACATTTTGTGTTTTCGATATTATTATACATACTAATGAAAGTTCTATGTTTCAGGGAGTCGATGGAGCGTCAGTGCGTGATGGATGTGCTTATCATGAAAATATAGTCGTTGCAGCGCAAGAGGAAGTGGAGACATGCACACACGAGTCGGAGCAACAGCGTCCTGATGTTGAAGTTCGAGGCAAGAAAGTTTCAAAGAAAAGAAAGCAAAAGAAGGTTAGTGTCCTGGTCACTATATTATGTTGTTTTTCACTGTTAATAGTTCAATACTGTAAGTTGTGTTTAAACTGAACATCCCTTTTCCAATCTGTCCTCTAGTTGCGAGTGGGTGTACGAACTAGATCTACACAGACAGTGAAGCGAACGAGAGATGTTGCTTGTCAAACCTTTTGGCAGGGACTTGAGACTGGAGATGCATCGTGCCAATGGGAAGAATATGAAGTGATTGACAACGGAGCTATACCACCACCAGCCATTGATAGTGAATGTCCTACTGGTAGTTCGGATGCAGTCGGAGATCAATTCACAGAATCCACACCCGCAAAAACTAAGACCGCGAGAAAGTTGAAGAAATTGTCTTATTCACCCATCGCCGGAGAAGGAACAGATGTTGCAATGGAAGAGAATGAAGTGGACTACAATGAAACACCATCAATATCACTGAACATAGCGGAAGACGATATCAGAGATTCTACCTTTCATGTGAGTGACATGTCCTCAACGTTACAGGCCGAACCAGCTGGGATGCAGAGTGACAGTATAAGGAAAGAGGCCAAATTCATTGTATTCGATAGTTGTTTGATTGATATTATTATTCGGTTGAAATGTGGGCATTCGGTAGGTGGGGAAGTATGTGGGGAGCCATTGATTAATGTGACTCGTGCAATTCGAGGCACTAACCTTAAAATACATGCCACCTGTACAAAATATCATCCTTTCTCATGGTCTGCACAACCCATGCTGGGACAACTGCCAGCAGGCAATCTACTTTGTGCAGCGGCTGCACTTTTTAGTGGTTCAAGTTTTAAAAAATTAGAGTCTTTCTTTCAGTTTGTGGGAATCCATTTAATTGCGAAAACTCAGTTCTACAAATACCAAACCGATTATCTATTTCCAGCCATTAGCGAAGCTTGGAGAATGGAAAAAATGTCTATTGATAGTACATTCGCGGGCAAACGGTTCAGGCTAGCCGGTGATGGACAGTGCGACAGCCCAGGATTTTCAGCCAAGTACTGCACCTACCACTTTCAGGACATGGAAAGTAAGAAAATTGTGAGTTCGGTGGTCGTGCAGGTGTCACAAAGTACATCCTCAGTGGCCATGGAGAAAGTTGGCTTTGTAGCATCATTGCAAGAACTACAATCGCGGGGAATGGTGATCGACCTGATAGCCACGGACAGACACGTTTCAATTGCCAAGACAATGAGAGAAGAGTACAAAAATATAAATCACCAATTTGACGTTTGGCATCTTGCAAAAACAATCAATAAAAAAATGTCTGCTGCAGGTAAAAAAAAAGAAATGCAAGGTATTTCACAGTGGTCCAAGTCAATCAGCAACCATCTTTGGTGGAGCTCAAAAACATGTGGAGGGTCGTTGGAAATTCTACTGGAAAAATGGCGGTCAGTAATGCTACACTGTACCAACGTTCACCGTTGGAACACAAACCAACATTTCCACAATTGTGAACATGGCCATTTGTCCACAGAGGAGGCACGGAAGAAGAAGTGGTTGATTCCTTCATCACCCACTCACAAAGCCATTGAAAAGATTGTATTTGATAAAACTATAACAAGAGATTTGAGGGGACTCACGGAATTCTGCCACACAGGAGATTTGGAGGTGTTCCACAATATGTGCCTAAAGTACAGGCCAAAACGATTGCATTTTGGCATGGAGGGCATGATAAATCGGACTCTTCTAGCGGTCTTGGCACATAACCATAATGTTGGCCGTCAACAAAGTAGGACGACCGGAACTTTAGGGACGCTTCGCTACAATAAGGCCTTCACTAAAAGAAGTAAACAATGGGTGATCAAACCAGTGTTTGAGGATATGCAGTATGAGTTTATTGAGAGACTTATTGTTGACGTCCTAGATAGGCACATAAATGGAGTTGTGAACGAACCTGTGCAGGGGACAACTGCATTGCCACCCAACATTGCCTCTGTTCCATGTCCACCTAAAGAAGAGCTCATTGAGAAATACACATCACGGTTTAAATGATTGTAATTTGATTGTCTGTTCTCTCGAGTCTCCTCATGTCGCAGGCCCATTGAATATGTGTATCTATGTAATGTGTAAATAAAAGTGATTGCTCAGTGTACATGCAATGTGTCTATCCAACCAAACAGTAATATAAATCATTTTTCAAAAAATATAGAATGTCTCCGTATTTATGGTTCTCTGGGGTTGCAAAGATGGAAATGCAAAGATGGAGTGTAAATTTCAAGTCCTGTGAGATGGCCTTACACTGAATGTAGCTAACTAGGAATGTGTGCTCGTTCAAAGTGAAGGTCAGCTGCTTTGATTTTTTGCTCGGGTGCCGGAATGGCCCACGACTCAGTATAAGGTTCTATTGTTATTTGACCTTGACAGGCCGGGACCATCCCGAAAGACTTCTTTTTGGGGGTGTGGGGCAATAACGTAAGAAACGATAATGAATATAATTTCAGAAACGAAAGCCATTTCATGTTCGTTCATTAGAAGAAATAACGTCGGCATAGAAGGAGTGGTATTTCGGGGCTGCCCTACGCACAGACACAATGGAAAATGCAAATATAATGTAAGTAACTCTTTAGATGAGTTTATACCGCAATTTAATTACTATACAGTAGCTTTAAAGACGGGTTAAGTTGTACTTGTTCGTTCTATGTGGCATATTGTTTTGTACCGCGCACTATCTTGAGGAGAACCATCTCCTTTTACGGAAGCACCTCAAAACCTTCCTCTTTGCTTCTGCTTTCTCTCTCCCTCTCCCCTGCTACAACTGGTCCACTGTCTGCGACCTCGGTCCTGGGCCCTTCCACTCTCCACCTGCACTGCCTCCCTGTCAACCCCTGCACTGGGGGACTGTCTCAGTATCCTACAGCCCCCCCTTGACGTATAATACCCAGTTGCACTGTCCTAGCTATGAAATAATTTCCCGACCTTATATATAAAATGAATAATTTTAATAAAGATCTGATGGTGAGACTAATTTCATTTTTTATGTTTGTCAAACAGGTACATCATCCATTATTGTCTGTGTCACGAGTACCAGACACCGGCGGATGGGTTTTTCAACCGCCAGTTGCTTCTCCGCGTGAACAACTTTACCACCCTGACCATTTTATGGGACGATCGCCAAGTACAAGTATGCCCTTACGCGGTACTAACGGCTAGATGCAACATACAGACCGTTGTGGTGGCCTAGTGCCTCGTTGTTGGAACAGCCATGCGATTATCAGTGCGACCGCTGAATATTCAAATCGCTGAATATTCTCAAAACATTTGATGTCAAATAAATGTACTTTGCCAAATGTACAATCTTGCCGTTTGCTTTTAAACCACAGTTTCATATTCCGAATTGTGGCGCTGTATTGTGAGATGATCTAAGACCCTGTGTACAGCAAAGGAACATCGTGTGCCTCAAAACAAACTTTTTGGAACGTGAGCAAATAAAAATGCAAATCGCTGAATATTCTCAAAACATTTGATGTCAAATAAATGTACTTTACCAAATTTACAATCTTGCGGTTTAATTTAAAAGTACAGTTTCATATTCCCAATTGTGGCGCGCTGTGTTGTGTGAGCTCATCTGTGTTGATTTCCTGGTTCTGTGTGGAGTCGCGTAGAAGACACCTGGGCGCGTTTGCCTACGCAGCTCAGTCACGTCACGGATAGAGGCGGGGAATATGAATGTTTTGATCAAGTCTGTTTCAGGGGCGGGGGATTTGATTTAGTGCCGCAAAAGCAGGTGAGCCAGGGCGATGGGGGGAAATGATAGGATTATCAGAAAATGGCGGCTGATTTCGAGTGCGTTAATGGACGAAAAGTCGGGTAAGGTCCATAGGAAAGTTTTCTACGATCTACCGATTTATGCTTAAAAACACATGGCCGAACCATAGGAACAATAAAAAAAAAGTCCCGGAACTATCCTTTAAACCTTTTTTAAAATACTTTCACGTTCACGCGCTTTGCCATATCCTTAGCACTCTTAAAAGACCTTCTCAAATAGCAGAACCTCTTTGGGGTAATCATCATATAAGAACACAGGGTTGCCTTTATAGTTGGCGTTCCCTTTGAGTCTAACAGCATTCATCAGATCTTCCCTTATTTTGAGGCTCATAAAAGAAATCAGGATGTGTCTTGCCCTGGGACCATTATGCTTCCCAATTCTGAAAGCATGATCAATATCACTTATGGAAATGGAAAAGTTGAAGCTTTCCTTAAACGCCTGAATCACTAAAGGGATCAAGTCCTCATTCACAGATACAGCCAGGTCGTCAACACCAACCAGTCTCAAGTACTTCCACCTTAGTCTCAAATCCAGCTCCAAGTGCTTTTCTTTTTCCTTTTGTAGATCTGATTTCATATTGTTATATGCTCAAAAGCTGCCAGCTATTTCTGTGCCCATAGTGACTGATGTTTTCTCCAGATCCATGACTCTGACATCCAGCTGGGATACTTTTATGTTGAGCTCTGCCATGGAAACTTTGACTTCATTGACATCTTGTGCAACTTGGAGCAGAACAGTGTAGACATCTTCAATGTTAGGGGTGTCACCCATCTCCAAGATCTGCTTGGGTTATTTAGAAACCGGATTTTCAGCCTCTACAATCTTCTTTTTTGAGTTGATAATCTTCAATAAATATCTTCAGGGAGAGGGCCCAGGAGCTGCAGGACTAAGCTGCTGCTTCAACGCCCAACATTCCGGAATATAGATTAAGAAAAAAGAATTCAGATGCAGCAATTACTTCGATCTTGGATACTGATGGCAAGGTTACATTTGATCTAAAACGGATTAATAGTATATTTAGGCTATATTACATGGATTTGCATCGTAAAGAGTCATGCATTACAGGTATAGGGAGAGATTTCTTTCGTAACCTTAAAATCCCAAAGATTTCTGATGCAGATAGCTTACTCCTAGAAGAGGGACTGACGGTTGAAGAATTGAGAACGGCGATCTGAAAATTGAATACTGGTAGGTCCCCAGGGCCGGATGGGCTTCCAGTTGAAATGTACAGAATATTATCAGATTCGGCCATTGGATTAATGAAGGATATGCTCTTGGCATGCCACATAGACGGAATATTGCCTAAGTGTACTAGTCATGCTTCAATTTCGGTATTTCTTAAAAAAGGGAAAGAAGATAACTTGCCACCTAGCTGCCGCCCTATTAGTCTTATTAATACCGATAATGAAGTCTTGTCCAAAGTCCTGGTTTTGAAAATTGAAAAGTTACTTCCATCATTACTCCATGATAATCAGTCAGGATTTCTAGAGAATAGGCTGACCTCGGATAAGGATAGTGCGGTCCTTTCTCTCAATGCCGAAAAGGCGTTTGATGGAGTACATTGGGAGTACTTATACTCTGTTCTACATGAGATGACTATAAGTATGGATTATATTTCTTGGATTGAGTTATTGTATACAAATCCTACTGCCGATGTTAAAACAAACGGTTTGTGATCAGAACCCTTTCAACTAGAAGGGGGTACCAAGCAAGGTTGTCCCCTTTCACCACTTTTGTTTGTCATTGTTATTGAACCATTGGCTATTGTGCTCAGGATGAATCAGAGTTATGTGTAGTGAATTGTTGGGGGGTTATGCACAAGGTGTGGTTCTATGCGGACAATCTTTTGCTTGTTTTGCAGGATTTGAGTAGTTCGCTACCCATTTTAATGCAACTTTTAACCAGTTTTCATGAGGCCTCTGGTTACAAAGTTAATTGGATAAAATCTGAGGTCATGCCCCTTACTTGTTTGTGTGATAAGTCTTTGGTCACTTCCATTGGCTTCAGGTGGTGTGAAACGATAATGTGTTACTTAGGTATCTGGTTGACAACATTGTTGATGAGAATTTGAAGGAGGTTTGTAAAGATTTCAAGATGTATTTGGAAAGATGGTCATTACTAAATCTGTCACTGTGGGGTAAGGTTAATGCCCTCAAAATGACTTTGGCCCCAAAAGTGAATTACATTCTTAGCATGTTACCTCTGAAGATACAGCTGCACTATTGGAAGGAATTTGAGTGGATAATGCTCTGTTTGTTTAATCCGATGATTAGAGATAATGGAAGGATGCTGTTTTGGCTTGAATGGTTCTTAGGCAGAGTGAAATGAATTGGGGATCTTGAGAGAGGTGGAAGATGGTTATCTGCAGACAAAGTGAAAGAGAAATTGGACATTGTGGGTTTTTCGAAAGGCTGATTATAGACGTTTGAAGAAATCAATTGGTGAAATTGACTGGTCAAATATCATAGGCTTGAATCTTTTTTTGACAAAGCCAAAACAAATGGAAGGGGGATTGGCTAGTAGATTAAACTAGCTGATAGTTGTGAATTACAAGAGTAATGATGACCTCCGAGAGGACTGGAGCAGGAGAATTGACTATAATAATTAACAAGGGTGGTCGTGGGAGTCCCTCTGCCAGACATTAGTCCTGGTTACGAGAGACTTGCCCAGAGTCTTTAGCTCACTATCTTTCACAGAGAAGAAATATCCCAAATATATCAGTCTTTGTCCTGCCCTGGGTCAGTCCAGCACCGAAATGCTAGGCAATTCTCCTCTGAACAAGAGTACCAACAGCAACCCCAGACGCGTGTTTTGGTCTGGCTGGGCCTCATCAGTAGGGTGGAGCTGTGCCTCTCTAAGAATAGGGAGCATGGGGTCCACGTCTGGATTCCCCTTGTAACTTAAAGTGAGACCCAAAGTTACTTAAATATGCAAATTAACAAGAGGCGTGCTGGGAGTCCCTCTGCCAGACATTAGTCCTGGTTACGAGAGACTTACGCAGAGTCCTTAGCTCACTATCTTTCACAGAGAAGAAATATCCCAAACATATCAGTCTTTGTCCTGACCTGGGGCAGTCCAGAACTGAAATGCTAGGCAATTCTTCTCTGAAACCACCCCCCCTTGTTAATTTGCATACTTTAAGTAACTTTAGGTCACCCTGAGTTACTAGGTTGTGATTCCCAAACCAATCCTGGAACTTCTGCCATTTCCCTACTTTTGTACTTATTTTGTGTATGTTATCTCTATTGCATTTGATCATTATGACATTCTGCACGGTCCTTATTGCTACTGACAACTAGGATTGTGCAAATGTGAGGGACTCCGCACAATACATGAAGATTACTGTAAGACATTGCAAACTATTTTTTTGGCACCATTAAATTAAATTAAATTTTATAAGCATGCATATGCAATGAAGAGTGTGATGAAGGTGGTGCATTTTTTACATTCTGTAATCAGCTGAAAATGTGATTTAGACCCAAAAAATCAATCCAAGAAAACAATGAGAGGCACGTGTTGCGAAGAAAACCGCTTCAATGCACGCAATTAAACACCCGGGAGAGCCAGTCAGGTCCATGGAACAGAAAAACTAAAACTAAAAACTTGGCCAGCCCACATTGGGTTACAGAATTTATAACCACAAGATTAATATACAATACAAAATACCAGGTGCATTATGATTCCTTCATCCCCATTGGCTCACACCTATATGAGTACCTAAACACAACATACATTATCACAATGTATTGGTTATAACGATCCCAGTGACAAAGTGAGTGCATCCACCTGCAGGTGCCCTAATTTCATAATCAGCAGAAAAAGTGAAACAAATCCCCTGTGGCAAAACACTTGAAACAGAAAGCTTCTCTCCCATGAAACGTGTCATCTTGGCAACCCCCTCATTCTCAGTTCTTGCAGCCCCTCAAGCTGTAACATATGTTTTGCAACTATCTTAGTGTAATATGTTGTCGTTTTTGGCACACAGTCTTCTAGCTAAGACCCCATAGCTCTTGGGAAACAGGTGACCTTATGAGAAGTGTAACTAAAACACAGCTCTTGGAGCACTAATTCTTCGTATTTATGTGTGTTTCTAAGCCACCCTACCATGTACCCATAAGTCCTAAGACTCGATATAGGGCCATAGAACCACTGGCTGGTCTAGTGTTCTGGGCTCATCTCTACACAAGGTTGTTGTTCATATTGTCAAAATGCCCTTTAGTAACTCTTGTGTTTGTACGCTTTGCGCTAATGACAGAAACTATTACTTTGTGGAATGCTCAAAGGTCCTGGGACCTGCTTAATGAAACATAGCAGTCAGGGTCTAATTCTCCAAACAATAGCCAGTGTGTGTCCAGCCCCTCCAACACAGGCTTTGGCATCATGGATTTCTCTGCAGGGAAACAGGACTGCAGTTTGATATTAGTAAATGACAGAAGATTTAGAAACGGGCCTAGTGTTGTGAATGGCCAAACCTATCACATTAATGTCAGTAACTAACTCTCAAGAAGCAGACAGCAGACCCTATCATCTTAGTGTTAGACATTAGGCTTAATGTGACAGAATGGAATACTTGGTGGTGTTGAGTTGATAGCGAAACTCAAGAAGGGCCTGGTTCAGTAAAATGGCCTAACCTTGGTCAGCTTGTCAGAGCTCCTCATGGGGATACAATATATTAGCCTATACTTCCTGTTACGTTTGGTGTGTTGATAGTGCAGCCCCATTTCTCACCCAGGTATAACCTCACCCAGGATCTCACTGTTAGGCATTTGCTACCTGTAACCCCGGAAGTGACTTCTACTTCGTGTAACTAAGACACTTTCTTGAAACAGCACCTCAATGCCTCTGGGCTGCTAGGTGCTTTACAAATACAAAAATAAAAATAAAATAAAATAAAATAAATTTCTACATAACCAAAGAAATTCCACTAACTCCACGAACGTGACCTGCCAAAATGAAAGAAGGTGCTGCACAGAAATGTTCCCGCAGTATACTGCTCTAATTATTTCTCATAAACCAATGACTTCAAGGTGAGCTCGATGAAAAATATGCGCATTGAACTGCTGTTCAGGCAGCAGATAGGCTATTGTATTAATCCCCCATTCCAAGGGCTGAAACGGGGGCAATGGCCCGTCAGCCATTACCACCGTTCCAGCCCTTGGAACAGGGGATTACGCTATTAGCACCCCGGGTTACCAAAGCAGTAACCAGAGGTTATGTAACAAATGAATCCCTCTCCGATTAAAAACTGATCTCTTATAGGGTTGATGACACTAACATATTATAATTATTCCCACAATACAGATGTTAGCTCTCTCCATCCCACTCCCACCAATACGCCCACTGCCTGTTGATAGGACAAGGAGTTGGGAGGTGTGGATGATGGAGGCTGACGGAGGAGAAAAATTAATCATCCCAAAATGACAGGTGGGTTTACCTTTTCAGTATTCTTAAAAATCTCACTACATGGCAGCTACCTTAATTTTTCAGATAACTGCAGACACATATATATATAATTCTATTTGCTGCAGAAAAACAGTGGGGTATTGAAGTCCTACTTTGCAAGGCATGGCTGGGGCTCTATAGGCCCGGCTCTCAGCTTGTACCTTGTTGGTGTAGACCTAGTGATCAGACCAGTTCATAATTGGGTCCGGGTCTAGGGAAATCAGGAGTTGGGGAGCTATCACAAGATATTGGAGCATGTACTGGCTGGCTTGCTCACGTTAAAGAATGGCTTGCCGTCTGGGTCTTTCCTCCTATTGGTACGAGCAATGATCTATGGAGGACGAGTCCATTTCAGCTAGGGACATATCTATTATTTTGGTGGTCTCCATTGCAGGGATGGTCTGAACTCAAAGGGTGAAGATGGAGGGTTGCTTACCAAAAGGACTATTTTGTTCCATGGGACGGAAGAAGGGGTGAAGCATGTAAACACAGGAAACACAGGTATGGTGTGCATATTGAGAACAGACTCGAAAACATGCAACAACTTCATAAGGATGAGGAATGTTGTACCAAGATTTAAAATTAGTTAACCCAGGTGCAGTGGTGTCTTGACTGAAATTCCAGAGGGCTGCCACAGAGGTGTGCCGAGCATGGCCGGGCTTTATGAAATGCCAGCTGAGCAGGATTTTAATGTGGTGTTACAAAACCCAAATGGTGTGAAGAAGAAGAATATGGGAATTGTATAAAGCTGGGCTTGCTATGCCAAGGACTGTACTTCCCACGGTTAGGAGTAAATGAGAGAATGAGGTAGGAACCCTGTTTACTGAAGGTGTATGGGGTAATGAGTCTAAGTACAAAAAAAAGAGTTTCTAGAAAAAGCCATTTCAAGTGATCCAAGAAGAATGCATGATGCATTCTTCCTGACCATTGCCCCTATTTTACTTGGACATGTCATCTTTCTTCAGTTCACAGCGCAAGTCCTTTACTCTCCATTCTAGATTCTTATTATCTGTACCAACGATAGACTCCTACTTGTAAATGTTCGGGCTCCTATGCAGATCTTATTTTCTCTTTTGTGCCCTCTTTTTCTTCCATCTTTGTTACTTCTTTACCATCTTCTGAACATTCGTTTCTCTCATCTCTTATATATTCCGGTTTCTACTCATTCCCCATTTTTGACCCTGACTTTTTTCAATGTGATCTTCGAGCTATCAACTCTTCTGCATTTATTTCCTCCCTCAAGTCTGGTCTTCCTCCCACTACTGAATTCTTATCTTTATCAGTTGATAGAGCATCTACTTTCTCATCCTCCGGTCTTCAGCTTACTGTTGATAATCTTTTTCCTCCTTGGTCTTTTTATCCTTCTCGTAATTCTCCTCAACCATGCATTTTGCCTGTTATTTGTCTTTGATGTTGCATCCTCCATTGCACTGAATGCCAGCAATGTTCGTACTCTTTATGACAGCTCATGTCTACTATTCTGACTTCCATACTAGGGTCTCTATTCATCCTCAGTGACTGTTCCAATAACTTAATCGTCTCCTTGGCACACCTTCACCTGACCCCTCTCTTTCTTCTACTCTTTCCTCTGCTGCGGCTTCTCTCCATGCATCATGTTATCGTAGTATTTTGGAGCCCATAGCATGTGCTGTTCCTTCTTCTGCTACTTATTCACTGTCTATTCTCCCTTGCTTATGAATATGGACACGTCTGCCTGTGTTTCTCGTGCCCACCAGACAGCTGCACCTTCTGATTCCTTTCTCTTTTCCCTTATTCCACAAATTTCCCTCTCGTAATTCCTTATTTAACCCTTATTTTAATACCTCTCTTGCCTCTACAGCCTTTTTATCTGCCTTTAAACATAGCACTATATTTCCTTTATAAACAACCCTTACTTGATCCTTCTATCTTATCTAAGTTCCACCCAGTCTGGCTTCTCCCATATATCTCTAAAATCCTACAAATAGTGGTTTAGTCTCAGGTTTCCTCTAATCTGAATTCCCACTCTCTGCTTCTAGCTCTGCAATATTGGTTTCCCCTTTTTCCTTTGACGGATATTGCTTTACTGTCTGTGTTTGGCTGGCTGTCTTCTTTTGGCTTGCTATAAAAAACACTTGTCTCTTCTTATCTTACTTATCCGCTACCTTTGACACAGTTGATCATGCTATTCTTTTTTCTAGACTTTTGTTACTTGGTATTTCTGGTACTGTCCATGAATGGTTCCATCTGAATGTACATGTTCTGTTTATTGGGCTGGTCACTCCTCTCCCTCTTACCCACTGCAGTCCAGTGTTCCGCATAATTCTGGCTTCCTACTGAGGAATGGAGACTGAAAAGTGGATGGGGCTAGACTGTCTCTTGAACACTTCGAGGGGAAGTCCCAGTCTTCAGGGAACTAGCTCAGGAAGAGATTGGTCAAGGGGGGCAGCTGACATATTGAGCACGTGGGAGCCCAATGAACCTACGAGCAGGAAGGGCTATAAAACATGAAAAGCGTTCAGATAAGGTTGGGAGCAGAGGAGATGGATCAGGAGGACTAGCTCAGGAAGAGATTGGTCAAGGGGGGCAGCTGACATATTGAGCACGTGGGAGCCCAAAGAACCTACGAGCAGGAAGGGCTATAAAACAGGAAAAGCGTTCAGATAAGGTTGGGAGCAAAGGAGATGGATCATGAGCCATTGAGGCAGGCAGAGAAGAGGTTGGAAGAGACCTTTGGAGTGCTTTGAGATTGGGAAGGTAAGATTTTGGGCATGAGTGGGCACCACCAATTGAGTTGTATGTGAGTGAGGGAATGAGAGACTGATTTAGGTGTTTTGGAGCGAGACTAGAAAGGAGGGCATTTGAGAGTACTTGTGAGAATGGCTGCATGTGAGTACGTGTTTGTGTGAGTGGGTTAGAGAGGGATGTGAGAGGCAGGAATGTGGAGAAGGACAGAGGCAGGGGCAGTGTTGTGAGCGGAAGATCAGAAAGGATCTGCCGGGCAGAGATAGGTAAGGAGAGGGATTGAGGCAGTGAGTGTTAAGACAAGGGCACCGAGTATGGAGAGGGATGGATAGAGAGGTAGTCCAGACAAGGAACTGGAATACAGGGAGAGAGGAGAGAACGGTTGAAGGTGGAAGATATGAGAACAGTACGACAAGTGGCCAGAGGTTTGAGAGAGAGACAGGCAGAGAGGCAAGAAGGTAGTGTGGGAGAAGAGAGGAGACAGGTCAGTGAGGAAAAGCTGAGGACTTGGCCATCAGGAGAGAAGTGACAACTAACCAGTGTAGCCCATTATTTCCCTCGGAAATCCCTGAGGGTGTGAGTTAGATAAGATGATGGTCGTTAGTCCTCCCTGGTGTGAGAGATAGACTGAGGAAGAAGGGGTACTCTGGCTGTAGTCAACCGATTGCAGGGTGCATTTGAGTGGAATAGGGCGCCTGGGCTAGGGAGGGAGGAGCTCAGTTCAAGGTTGGGGAAAGGTACAGGACTACCATTCGTCTAAGAACTCCAATTGCCTCGCATATGCATGTTTTTCTGATAAATTGTTGTACATAATCAGTTGTTGTTGAGAGGTTTATTGACTGACTTGTCACAGTGTAATTCAACAGACCTCCCTGTAGGAGCACACAGTCGAGCTCTGTCCACAATTCACACAGGCATCTTTGGAGGAAAGTAGGATGCTGTGTGCTAAATCATGCATCATTGTCAGGCAGTCGGTAGACCAGAGGTTAGAACACTTATCTGGTAAGTGAGCAGCCACAGGAGCCATGAAATTTCAGGGTGGATTTTGAGTTGAAAGTACACCTATTTTCACCTGCATCACTGAGGATGAGGCAAAGATTGTTAAAAGCCCCCAACACCTTCTTTTCGGTTTTTTAACCATTTAGAAAATGAGGCACAATGGCTGGCCTTCAATATAGCATAACACATTTTACAAGGGGACATTGTAAGAGGGCGAGAAAGTGGACATGTTTGATGGCAACACTCTCATCACCTTTGCCATGTAACAAGAAATAATATTTTTGGCATTAAGTGAAAAAGTAGTTTTAAGATCATCGAGAAAAAAAAAGATTGATTTAGAAAGACCGCTTTGTGTCCGCACAAAGCAGTCTTTCTAAATTGAACTGTCATGCACCTGCCGCACACGAGTGTGTGCAGGGGCAGACAAGCGCGGACAGAAGAGGAAAGGAGCATCAAATGAGGTAAGTGTGTTGTGTGTGTTTGGGGAGAAAGTGTGTGCTGGGTTGGTGGGTGAGGAAATGGGATGTAGGGGGGGGTAAACCCCTACAATTAAAAGGGTGGGTGGGGTGTAAACAGGATTGCCTTCCGAGGGGGGTGTATATGTGATATTTCGGCATGTTAAGGGCCACACAAAAAGGCCAAAAAAAATCGGTCATTTTTGTGTTTGGCCTTTAAACTGCAGAAATATCATATAGAACCATATTCCTTTGCATTTAAAATTGATGTACATTAGTGGTATTTACTACTACTGTAGATCATTCATTTTCACCATGATGATGGGAATAGAGAAAAAAAAATGAAAACATTATTCAAACAGTATGTTAAAACAGGACTACTCTTGTGTGTATTCCATCAATACCACTACCACCAGTGCTAAACACTGAATTGAGCAGATTTGAAGAAATATCACTGGCAGAAGTGGTATTTACCGCTGACAGTATGTCTGAATTCATGATGACCTTGTAATGTGTGGTGAGTGCCTTTTTCTATTTCAGTGTGCACAGACTATTTTTCGGGAGCTTTTAATCCAGGATTTATAATGGGCAAACCAGGAGAACATTTACTCTTTCCAGAAAAGATTGGTGCATGTACAATATGTGACTGAAAGGTGTAAGTCGTTAGGTGCTGCGAGGTTGTTTGTAGTGGCATAGGAACAGTTTACTGTGCCAATCTTTTCTCTTTCTTTACTCCACCACCTGCTCTGCAGTGCTGCCCAGTAGTAGCACGTACAGATGCAGACCTGCTGCCTCTCCATGCAGAAACCACCAAGGGTATGACAGACTTTTGTTATAAACCCAAGTAGACAGCAGTGGCTTCCCTGCAAGGTATTAATCCACAGCTCCAAGATCCTCAAAATCACAGAAGCTCACTCTACTGTGCAACACGTCTCTTTCCTCCTTTCTCCTCCCAACTCGCCATGCACCCCCTGGAAAGTTAGTACCTGGGCACTATACGTACACCACTTTAAAAAGTAAATATGCCATTAACTTCAATGAGATGTGATATTTGGGTTGCTAGTGGTTCTTCAACTGGAGCAATATTAAACATAGGTACAGCACAGAGCAGAGATAGAACATTGCAATTTTACCCTCTTTCGGAGGGTATTGCTGTTTTTTGTTTATATGTTCGCTCTCAAATCATCCTCCGAGCAAATCTTCATTAAGCTGAAGCAATGTTGTCTCTGTTAATTACAATAGATTCCTCAACACAATCATTTCACTTCACACTCTTTCTTACTTTATTTTAATGTGCCAACTCTATTACTCTGTCCATGATATTACCATGTTCTATGATTATTTTACTTAGACGCAACACTTTTTCTGCGGCTACCAGTTCTGGACATCATATGATAAAATGTCTTGGAGGCAGCATTATTGACCAAGCTACTGGAGAACACTGTCAAGTGGGAGAAGGAACAGGGGTGAGACCAATCTGCAGAGGTGCAGCCGCCAGCAGGAATCGATAGGGTTGCTTCCTGCACAGAAGGGATACTTTTTGGTGTCTTCAGAAGCGCTCAAAACCTGTAGTGCTGCCCTTGCTAAATGTTCATGACTGCAGAGAGTTCGATGACCTGTTCTACCAAAAGCAGCGTAGACCATGTATTTATCATAAAGGACACTGCAGAAGTGGCTCATGGGAAGTGGATGCCCAGATCAAGCAGATGGGCAAAATACATGAAGCACTGGCAGTGGCCACCTCTTTTGACACGCAATCTGAATCTCACAGAGCACTGCATAGACAGGGAGTGGAAATCCTCCAAAAACAAATCACCCCCTGCCGCCCATGAGATCAAGGAGCGACATACATGTAGAATCAGTGCGCTATGAGAAAAACAAGTACAGCGATACTTACTTCTCTCTCATAGCAAAACTGAGGAACTCATCTCAAAAGAAATCCGGACGACATAAGAACATCTGACATTTTGGAAACTGTTAAAAACCTCGCTATTTAATACACTAAAATAGAGAACTATCTAAAATCCATGAAGGAAACAAACTGCAACATGCCACCACAACAATGTCAGCACTACATGAATTGAAACCTCCTTCCAAGAGCGAGACATCAGAATGAATACAATGAGAAAACAACTCTCTAAGGAACAAATCAACAAACTGACAAAGCAAACAATATCACCTAAAAGGACAGCTAGCTTTCCCAGGCTAATACTTTTTGTCAGACAGAGCCGCCATCCACACCCAGAGAATCGGTATTACCTAAATTGATCGTAAAAATGTGAACAAATGTTAGATTTGACTGAACACTACCGTTAGTTCGAATGTTTGCGATCAATTTGAATCTGAAAATACCGAACATGAAGAGCGGTGTTGCAGAGGTGTCCCCCCGCTCTCCTTGCTTGGTATCTTCAGATTCGGGGACTGCAGGGATGTCCCCCGCACCCTTAACATTAGCGGTGGGGGACAAAAATTGCTCGGCCAACCGTTTTTGATGAACGGCCTAAACGAGGGCCTGAGCAGTTACACTGCGGCAGTCCACCCAGGAACAAAACGCTCAGGGGCAGACAACCCATATCCAGAGAATGCACATTCCTACATGGAACAACACACAACCAGAAGCACATTTTCAGGACAATCAAAAGCACACTAACCAAATCTCGTCCAGCAGATCTGTCAAAACAATCCAATGGGCTCAAAACTTCACTTTTCAAATACTCACTGTGCACACCCACACTAACAAAGAATATGGTGAACAAAAAATACCTTGGCCCATCACAACTTAGTCAAAAGTGTACACTTCTCCAGCAAACTGTTAAAACCCTCCCATAACCCACAGATCCCCTTCCCCCTCTAATCTCCCCTTTGGAAATGTAGGCCTTTGGGGAAATACCACTAACCACCCATAGAACTAATCTACTCAGATTGCAGGTGCTCCTTGCTTTACCAGCACTAAACTTTGAGCACTAAGCATTGTCTTTTCCTGCTAATCTCCTAACCATCCCTCTCCTTTCTTCTCTTTCAGATCCACGAGAGTGCCTGTAACATAACATAACATAACATGGTACGGGAACCAAAGGAGGAGCTAAATTCAGCACCAGTACCACAGCTACCTCAGACATCAATGTCCATGTTCCTCTGTGTTTCTTTTCCTACATGCCTTCTGCTGTCATCCCTGCACCTCCTCAGCCCCTTAAGACTGTAGTGAAACTGCTGGCACCGATATAACATCCCCTATGAGACCTCCCTCATTACAGCATCACATATGAGTGCTTCGCCTTTACCACCACTCCCCTATGTACAGGACATGGACTCACAGGTAGCTCTCATTCCTTCCTGCACCCCCCTTTCCTTGTTGCTGCCCACAGTAGCGCCCCATACCTTGCCCTTCCTAATGACTTCTAGAAGGAAGAGAATAGGTGCCCCTTAAACTGATTTCCCATTAGCAGTCACTCCTGCAGAGGATGGGAAGGTGGTGTTAGCATCTGCAAAAACTCTCTGAGTGAGATGGTATGTATTCTGTTCAGCTATTTCATGGATTTTGAACAGTATCAGTAATGGTTTGAATAGGATAACTCTGTTGATTTGGAACACACAGCATCCCAGCCCCATAACCTGTGGCACACGATTCTGTCATTTGTCTATTATAGATTCATAGGTGATCACATCCAGAACTGCTATATCCCCTCTCACCAGCCCTCAACATGAGCACCTGCCTTATCCACCTACGTTCAACACATAGGCCCTCATTACAAGTTATGCCGGTAGCCATGCCGCAATTTGCGGCATGGCTGCCGGCAAAACCGCATCCGTGTCCGTGTCTTCGGAATGAGGATTTACCGGACCATTCCGAGTTTGGATGGCCCAGTAATTCCTCACTCGAGGACACGGACACGGTTCATCCCCATTCCCATTTCAGCCCCCATAGGGCTGAAAGGGAATGGGAGAGGGAGTAAACAACGGGCCATTACGAGATGGCCCGTTATTTGCTCCCTCTTCCCCTCGCGGGACCCGGTATGCACGCCTGGTTTTCCCAGGCGTGCTTAACGTGTCCCGCGAGGGGACCTCGTAATGTGGCGGAACGGGTTGAACGGCGCTGCAGCCTTTTACGGCACCGTTTAACCCATTCCGCCAGGGTCGTAATGAGGCCCATAGAGTCTCAACCTTCAAGACCTCCTGCTAACATTATTGCTAAAGCACAAACAGCATACCTTTAACACACTTTTCTGCACATCTGCCCATGTTTGCCTGCTCACACCTCGCCCACTCATCTGGTCGGATCACCATGCTATCCATTTCACACTACATTCTCTTTCCCCTCTCCTCTACCCCCCAATCAATCCCTCATCCAACCTGGCCACCATTGTGCTGTGGAATAAAATCATCAATACAGACCTGGCAGATTCCCTCCATCTTACACTTTCTGACCCCTCCCGCAAGGAAGAACATTCCTCCATCTAACTCTTTCACCGTTGGCTCACACCATCCTGTGGCCCCTCCCGATGATCGACCGCACACCAAAAATAGTACACCTCCACCCTCAAAGCGCTCATAATCCACAAGAAATGCTTAGAGCAAATCTGGAGGATCATCCACCAAACCCCCTTAGTAAGGCAGTCTTTGCAAGACTGAAGAGAGTATACTTATATAAAATCAATAAAGTCAAAAATATTATGGGAACAGAATCTCCAATTCCAAAAACCCATGCAGGGAACTCCACAAAATCCTAGAGGAATTCAATTCCCCAGCTGTCTAACCTCCCACTCCCTGAACTCACAAGGTCTCTGCGATGAGCTCTCAAACCACTTTCATAATATTGTGCTTGAAAGACACCTCAGCATAACCTCAAAACTAGCTCTGATCCTGCCACCGAAATCTGGACACCTCTATAAATCTAAACCCTCCCCTCCCACTTTCTCATCCTTCACCCCCCTTTCTCCAACCAATTTCAGCAACCTACTAGCACTTAGCCGACCATCATGCTCGCATGGAAACTCTTGCCCTCCCCCTCTTCTAAAAAATATCCTCTCATGGACCTGTGCTGGCAAGGTAGCCTGCTCCATTCTAAATAACTCAATCACATCAGGCATTTTCGCAGAGACCTTCAAATCCTCTCATGTAAAAGTGCTTCTAAAAAAACAGCCTCGACCCTCTGTCCCCATCTAACTACCGCCCAATCTCCAACACCCGCCTCATTGCCAAACTAATTGACTGGGCGGCATATAAGCAACTTGGCCTCATCATAGATGCCAATAATCTCCTCTACCCTGCCCAAACGGGATTCCAACTCCTATGTGGAACAGAATCTTCTCTGGTATCCATCTGGGATGACCTAATAAGAATCGGCTGTGCTGCACTCATCCTCCTGGATCTGTATGCAGCCTTTGATACAATGGAGCGCACAATACTGAGGACAGGCTCCTAACCCTAGGCATCAAAGATTCCGCCCTCAATTGGATGACCTCCTTCATCTCCAACTGCTCAAAAATCTATTTTGTTCCCCCTTTCTCGTACGGCTTCCACCCAGTCACAAAATGGGTGCTGCAAGGCCTCTACTTCTACCTTAGCCTCTGCTAGCCCTCATCTGCTCACATAACTTTACCTGCTACAATTACACAGATGATACCCGATAATATTCAAAATCCCCAAAATCCATGCCTTGACACTACCTTACCTCGCCTCTTGTCTCTTAGAGATCACTGACTGGATGAATAACAACCACTTAATCCTCAATCCAGGCAAATCAGAGATCCTAATATGTGGCTAAACTGCTCTGATCCCACAAACTCTACCATGGCCGCCTGCCCTTGGAGACCCACCTCCCCCCTCCAACTCCATAAAAGATCTTGGATGCACCATGGACACAGACCTATCACTCTCCAATCCAGAACTTGCAACTTCCAGCTGTGCATCCTGAAATGATACTTTCCATACCTCACTTACCATCAAAATGATTCTGCTATACTGGCCATTATCATCTCCCACCTGGACTACGCCTATGGCATCCCAACATGCCAGCTCAGGAACATTCAACATATCCAAAACGCAGTAGTCAGACTGCCCCATATCCTCTTGCCCAGAGAACACATCACCCCTGCAGTCAGAATTCTGCACGTGTTCCCAATTAGCCAAAGAGCAACCTTCAAAGCCATGTGCATCACCCACCAAGCTCTTCATCATTCCGGACCTGAGTTAATTCAGAACAAAATCATCCACTACCAGCTCCTCTGAAACTTCCAATTGGGCTGCCCTCTCCTCCAGGATATTCTGCCGCACCACTCCAATAGAATTGGCGGTTCACTTGCTATGTCCTAGAGCCCACTATCTGGAACACTCTTCCTCTACACATCAGCCACACTTAAAACGACCACTCCTTCTAAAAGGTTCTCAAAACATGGCTCTTTACCAACATATCCTGAAAACCCCATTAACACAAAGTATATAAACTGTCTCCCCAGTCGGGGCCGGCTGCGTTCGTGGCCTCTCCAAGCTTTTTGCTCCAAACACCTGATGGTGCTGACTGTGTTTGCGGTGGTCCAGACCACACACACTCTACTTGCTCACTCACGGCGCTCTCACATGTAATGTCACAGGATTCATGAATGACTGCACCAGGCAAACGGACAGAACATTGACTTATCACAACAATAGTAGTAGAAGCACAGTGGCTGTGAAAGAACCAACACCTCCTCCACTGCAATCAAGCACCTAACCCACATGATGTTGTTGCTGGTAACCGTTTCTATTACAGCCGCAAGAACCAACAAAAGATGCGAAATACCTGAGCGAGAGCCCCAACATCAAAGTGCCTCCAATTGGCAGCAATGGGATCTAAAATACACCACTCCACTGGCCGCTGACACAGCCAACCACACACATCAGAGCCTGGCCAGCCATGCTAAGCCTTTTCAAGGTACATGGAACAAATGTACCTTTTTTACAAATGTAACAAAATCTCAAAGTAATACGCTGTGTATTCTCTGTCTATAAATATGGAAAATCAAAAAAGAAAATATCAATTGGTTTTATATCACCAACAAAATCACTAAACATAAAGTAGTATAAACATGATGTGGGCAGAACCTTACTTAACCCCTGAGTCATCCTTTGTACATACAATGTAACAATGCATAGTTATAGTAACCTCTACTACAAGACTCACACTACTCTGAGAATCTCTTTCATACACTGCGGTGCCAATTCATGGAAAAGAGCTCAATAATCCCAAAAGGGCTGCAAGCCAAGAACGACAAAGCGCGAGACTTAGCGCAGAAAAAAAAATGTGCACTCCGCATATTCATGGAATTTTCTGCCTAGAGTAACCATATACGCAAGTCGCGGATGGAAAACACTTGTCACGCCCCCACCCAAACCAAAAAGAGCCAGTACAGCTACCTTTGCGTGCTCCCCCAGGTGCGAATCCATGCACCGTTCAAACATTGCGTGGGGTCCCCTGCAAGCGGGCCTGCATCTTGAGGACCATGTGCGGGGTCTCCTGTGACTGATACCGGCATCCCAACAACATGCGTACGATGTATCGTAACTCGAGTCAAACTTGGAGAATCTGAATGCAAGCTCCGTAAACCATTCCTGTTCAACATTACACTGCATACTCACACACCTAACTCCGACTGGATCCCGGGCTGCACACACGCACCGCTAAATATGACTTGCGAACCAACCTCTGTGCTACGTTTGCTATGCGAAAGTGTACTCGTGCCTGACTTCAGGTGGCAGAGAGATGGAGGGATTTGCATGGGCATTTTGAAGGTGCGAGGTTGGGTGGTCACATCCATGAATACGCTTTGTCATGCGCATTTGTGGGCATGCTATAGCCAGCCTGCGGCCCATCCTTCGTAACACCGACTTTTTCCCTTATTCTTTCTTATTGTCTGAGTTCCGCCCCCTACTGTGACCTCTGCGCAGGGCTTGCCAATGCTCTGTGTGGTGTCTCGCACAAGGACCTTGTCTGCTCGCAGAGACATGCCGAGCCTGGTCGAAGTCCACGCAAGTGAGGAAAACGTGCCGTGCAGTCAATTCCATGAATCGACGAACGTGGTTCTCACGCAGAATGGCATGCAAATCCCCGATTTTCCACGCAAATAATTCCATGAATCGGTCCTTTAATGTTTAAGCACAACAGTTCACAGCGAGAGAATAAGGGCCCTGTCTATTGTACTGAAGATAATTTATTGGCAAACCAGTGCTTATGTGTCAAATGCCAGGAGGAATAAAGTGTTTCCAATCAGAATTGTGAATGTAACATCAAGTGGTAGAAATCACTGTTGGGCATAATAATGCCTGAGAGAACGGGAGTGCATAACGAGAAATGGCAATAATCTATATCAGTGTTCGGTTCAAGGGTGCTCAATAGCTTTCACATTGAAACAAAATGTGCTATATGTTACACAGTATACAATGGGACTATTGATGGGGTGGGTATGCAGTTTGAATCTGACAGAATATCATTGCAAAACTGAGAAAGATTAGGTGATAAAGGACATGTGCACTTTAGCATAGTGTGCATCTTGCAACAGACTGATGGTTCACCTCAGCATGATCTAAGTAACCCACTATGCATCTGAACACAAAAAAAACAGAGAGAGCAATGGACAGTAAAGCACTTTCGACCCTGAAAAATCATATGCCAGTGTGGGTACACCTTTAGAAACTGACAGCACATTGATACAACAAGGCCAGTGTGCATTTTGTATTCAACACATACTACAGCAAATGATAATGTGAAGTCCTAGATAGAGCTTAATGCCAGATTCCCCCTGTCTATATGTGCTGTGATAACACCCAAGGAATTGACCTTGAGAAGATGAAAGGATGAGTTTGTCCTGCTTACGGATTTCAACTTGTGAAATGCAGGCCGGCCCAATGTCCACGGAAATCCCTTAAGTTGCAAGGTAACCATTGAGATGTAAGCACAGTAATGCAGCTGTTAAATAGCCTTGGTGGTGCAGCATGGAGGCAGTTATCAAGTGCTGTTCGTTTGAGAGCCCTGCACTGCAACACCCCCATGATACACTGGTGTGAAGGCCACAGTATGCCATCCTTCTGGACGTCACTGTACCAAACTGTCAAAACAGGTGCATTGCTCATTAACACTTCACAGAGTTAATTGTATTTATTTATTGGGAAAAGCATACTATGTGAATTGACTTGTTGTGAGAGCCAGAGAGTCAGAGACAAGGCATTAAACGGGGTAGCGGGCAGCCTTGTGCTGTGGCTCAAGTGTTCCGGAACCCATCTAGACTTTGGCCTTGAACATTTTAGTTGGTCAAAGGCCTTGCATTTCAGTGTGTGCGATTTATTGGTGAAGAAGGTGTCAACATCTCTCACCACCTTGATACTGGCGTTGTGGGGTTTGAGGTGTGATGAGCTGAGGCTGCCTGAACTTTGTATTCTTTGTAGCCTGGGCCTTGTATTCCTAGATTTATAATTGGCAAACCAGAAGTACTGTTTATTGCTCCATAATGGAATGGGCCACATGAGTGTGTGACCTAGGAGTTGATGTTGAAGGGCCCCTTTTGAGGTTCGAACAAGCCTGATTTGCATATAGTTTTCAACTTTTATGGTGGCAGCACAGGCTGGAGAAAAAAAACAATGGTTGGAGGGTTTCCCACAGCAGAGCAATCCGAGTGATTATGATTGTTTCAAAACATTCCATCCACCAATCTTCATTTTTATGTGAGACGGGTATGCTATCCATTAGACTTCGGAATTGCATTACTTTACAGTGCACCAGCTAAAAACCAGAGCTCGCTGAGCACAGTATATTATTCCCTTTGTGACTTCAACTCTGTGGATTGGGGGCCAGAGAGATTTAAGCTTGGACAGAGATGTTTCATTATATTCTAGAAGAAGTGACTCAATGTTCTCACACAGTTGCCTAAGAGTTGCCTAAGAGTACAGGGAAGCAAAGGACATGTTAGCATTCGGATCCATGCAAAACACACACTCATTCATACCCATACCACCTGGTGAGGGAAAAAGGGAAAAAGATGGTGGTGCACTCCTTCTATTTCATATTGCCCTCCACTTAGCGCAGTGAAAGGATGCAGGGGGCTTAGGAGAGTGGTTGTGGCTTGTGGGGCCATCCAGTGGATGCCTGGTGCTAGGAGCCTGTGGTGCACTCCTCCTAATTCATATTATCCCTCCTTCAAAGCCAGTGGCAAAGCAAGATAGACAGCGCACAGGAATTGGAGGAGTTGGAGGAGACTGAAGGCCAGAAGACCTAAGTTGGAGCAGCCTGTTTTCTTGAGCCAGTAAGCAGAAGCAGCTTGCTATGTATGGTCTACTTATTGCCAACAGTGTAGAGTGTCAGTAAAGTGTAAGTGATTCTGAAGAAGATCACTCTTATCTGCTCATGGTATATTGAAATGCACGCTTATATGACCTTGTTAGTGTTATTACGGTTTTCCAATGGAGCACAACATGTCAGTTACATTGGGAAGAATAAATCAAGACATGTTAGTAAAGGTTAGTGCAGCACACTGCTTTCCTTATTTGATGGGCTGCGAAGGGCATAGCAGATGAAAGTGTGAATTAGGAAGACAACGCTGGGCGTCTGTCCACCTCTTCTTGCTAGGAATGTTCCAACAGTTACTCACCGGTGAGCAATTTTCATCCAAGTGTTACAACCTTAGTGATTATGGTTTCAAATGACTATTCAGCCCAGACTTTTACATGCCTGTTGGAGAACTGTTTCCTGTCCCATCTGAAAATAATTGAAAATCCTGATACTGCCTAAAACATGTGTGCGTCTTTGACAATGTGAGTCTTTGACAATTCTTATCAACATTGCATGACCACTTTAGGTTTTTGATATCCCTGAAGCTATTCATTAGTGTCTTTGATTATTCAGTATAACTTAGTATTATTTATTGTTGTTTATATTATTTTGTTTTTTTAATTTTCGATGACAAAGTGAGAAAAAAAGATTTCCTTTTCCCTCCTGTTGATGCAAAAATGTTTTTTTAATTCACCGACGGACAAATTGAGTCTTTTAATGCAGAATTAAAGGAATTGCTGGCCTTAAAGTTAGCTAAAGAAGCTACAAAGGGGGGAATGAACAGAACACTACTAAAAAAGGCACGACATGTAAAGCTGCAAAAGACACAAGTAAATATAAATGTATGGTTGGTACTAGCTATACTCAAGAGAAGGTCAATGAGGTATTTTCTGCACCGGGGAAGGCACCCATTTCACAGACTTGGCCAATTTTCTTAGGAGTCCTACTGAGGCTTTAAAAGACTAAAAAGAACAATGTGTGTTATAACCCAATGCCGCTGTTCAGAATGTTAGTTTGCTCTAATAGATTTGAAGTTGAAGTTCGAATGAATATTGTTCTACTTTCCAGGATGCAGTGAACCAGATGAAACCTAACTCTAAAATAGTGGGTCATTCTCCCTCTTCTGATATTGAAACTGAAAGGGAAACTACTGAGGGTCTACGTTTATCGGATCTAGACAGCTTCATTAAGAGCTAATCGGAAGACGTTTCCCATTGAAAGTGAGTTATATTAAGGTTGTTAGAAAATTGAAGAATAGAAGAATTAACACATTCTTGGTTGTGTGTCCATTTTCAAAGGTCAACTTCAGGAACAATTTGCAAATTGGGTAAGAAAAGATCCCTTGATTTATCTACTTACATGGATAACCAGGCAAATCTAAAGGTCCATAAACAGCAAGAAAAAATATACTTTACAATGAAAAGACCCCAAGATACCGAGGCACAAAGTAGTAGGTGTTTTTTCTGCTATTCATCAGGGCCCTGTGAGTGCCTACGATCTTTGGATGATGGGCTCACAGGGCAGTTACAGTAGAAGTAATGGGGTTAAGCCATCAGGCCAATCAGACAGTATTCCCTAAACAGGAGGACTGTGGGGATTCAGAGCAGGGAAATATATAAGGACTTAAGATTACCAGCTTGTACTATCACAGAAGGCATTGCTAGTTAATATTTGAATATTGGTTTCTTGTTTCTGGTTGAGGATGGTTTCTTGTTTTCTATCTAAACATAGAATTGATGGGAGGATGTGTTTAACATGACCTTTTGGGCTAGGCAACCACCAGATAAACTGCGAACATGTTATCTTTGCTCATCCTTTCCATGAAATACCATGATCTGGATGAGATCTGAGTAATTGATGTAAATCATCAAACAAGTTATCTTGGCCATGAATGCCAATCCACCTGGGACATGGTTGGGCTATACTGGGGGCTCTAAACACGGCAATAGTTTGGTCCCTAACCTAAATCCTCACTCAAGGCAAGAACACAGCTGTGTAAACTGCAGTAACCGTACGCCACCCAGTAAGAAGTTGATTGGAGTTTATCAGTTCTCACCATGCATGAGTCCCCAAAGGTGATTACCAAATACATTAACTTTGAGGTTGATCATGCAGTTAATGTGGTGTCTGAATAGCTGTCAATGCTTACAAGTGCTCTTCCTTTGCACTGAATGTATGACGTCCCTGGCCCTGCCTCCTAAATGCCCCCTTCACTGAGTGTGACCCACCCACTTCCCCGTCCCATACCCACAACATCCCACACCCACCTCCTTTGAGATACTTTGCTGTAATTCTGTAGAAATCCAGTGAAGATCTGTGATGCAGCGCTGCAAATACATGCCTCTAATATTATAATGATCATGATGACCCGATGTATCTTTCATGAATACACTGAAGGATAAATCTATGTCAGTAGGATTTCATAGAACAAACATTGTACATACATGTGCAAAATATACATCACCATGATATTGATTTGTCTACACCCACTTGAAATTGACATTAAGGGCCCCTGTCTGCCAGACAGAACGCACATTGCTTTCCGCCTGTTAAGAGTATTAACACAGCTAAAGTATATGAGTTAATGAATTCAGTGTGTTTTCTTTGATGAGACATTACAGAAATAAGAGGCAAATTGGTTGACCAGGATATACTATTGTACTAAGCCTAACCAGGTGTGCTGCTTCAGGGAAGGATGGTCTTCTGATTGCATAATGGTCAATGGACATCATTGTGCTCTAGCACCTTGAAGCATCTTTGTCCTCGATGGAATTACCAATAAAATCTATCAGACCAAATAACCACACAGACTCAAATGAGATGGTAAAATACTGCTTTCATCTCAAAGAAGTAAAGCAGGGCGTATAAACACGCATCAAATCGACTCATGCAGGATAACCCTGTTTTTCCGGCTATATTGAATTTATATAGTGCTAGATGCATCATCTATGACGTCATCCGAAGTGGCAAACTGCAAAAACCTATTGAGGGGTGGGATTGGATTAGGGGATCAAGTCTACCTATAGAGTATATATACGTGTGAGTCACTCATTAGTGGTCTCTTATCTGTAAGGTACACCCTGAGCTACTTCTATACACCTGGTATAAGAAACTCGTCAGAGCAGAGATTGTGACAGTGGAATAATACTTTGCAACATTGTATGTAGCAGCACATATATAGAAATGAAACCCAGGTAATCGGAGACACGTTAGCCCACCCCTTGTTTCCCCAATTAGTCTACCCTCTCTCATCGGTAGGCCTCATGCCAGTGTCTTTTGTTTGAAGGTTGACCTTGCCAATCTGCACTGTCTCAGAACATTCTAGGGAGCGTAGGCACATCATTATCTTAGCTTTGGGCTTAATTAATAGCCCTTGTTTTTGAGCACTTCATCACGTGTTACAAGACCATGAAATTGTCCATATCCACAGAGCTTTTAACACCATCAGATTCAATTATGCAGGGTGCATTTGCTCCATTTGGCCTTTAGAAACTTGCTCACTTCATGTCCTTTTAATTGTCCAATATTTGGCATCACTAAATGTTCTTTTTCCTCCTAATCTTTGGTAAATATGATCTGCTCCTAGACTCCCTTTGCACTTTTTTTTCCCTCTCTTGAAATAGCATCCTTGGTTCAAAGTCAATGTACTCCTTTATTTCACAAGTGAACAAACCTTCTTCATCATCTTTCCACGCTAAGATGCTAGGCTTGTGTTTTGAGGTAGCCGGGTCCATCGGAATAAGCCATTGTTTGTCTTCTTCTAATAGTTGTCCTAAATGTTGAATATATACCTCTCATAAAGAAGCTTCTACGTATTCTTTTTACCTTGCGTTCCTGCGTATTTATAGTTATTGACCGGTGGGTCACATAATTTTTCTTTGTGTTTACATGTACTGCATCATGAAGCAAATATTTGTCTTAGTACTCAAGTTACGCTATTATTCATAAGTATTTTCATATTGTTTCAGCATAGATTCATATAACTTCTTTGGGCCATTCTTTTGCTGTCATAAGGCTTTGTTTAACGTACATCCACGTCAGGCACCATTTTATTCATGGCTGAATTCCAGCAACTCAGCAAATGACATCCTTCTTGCTAGCTTTCCTCCATTGTTTCAACGTGAGGGTATTTTCTGAATGGCTGCCTGAGTGCATATCGTCTTTCATATAATCAATGTGGTATGGGCATGTCACATAAACTTGTGCATGGGCTCCCAATTGTGGCTCCTCATCTGTCATTCCAATATGATGGGTGAAGGGGGGTAGCTATAGAGAATGCCTCCACTTGCTCCTCTACATTCCCCCATCTGGATGCAATCTCGACCAAACTCTTTGCCTCCTCTTCTGCAATTCCTGCTTCATCATCTTCAATCATCTCATCCTATTTTCTTTTTTGGGAACCCATACTTTTGTCACCCCCCTTAGGTGGCCAGCATTCTTTATATTTCTCATCCACACTCCAGGTCATCAGATGATAAACTCCTGCTGGTGCACAAAACATCCATCACCCCACATATTCTTTCTGATACTGGAGATAATAGAACTTTGTTCCTGGAGTTGCAAGAGAACTCTTCTTTATATTCGCTCTAGAACTTTTTTCAGTCTGTGTTTGCTCTCCATTATGTCTGTTAATGTCAATTATTACTTTCATGCCAACAGCTTTCTTGGCTGTTTTCTGGCATTGTCCCAAGATGATGCTCATGAGACAGAATCCCAACATTACTAATATTAATATTGCTCCAAGTAGTTTAAAAGCATTTGCCAACCAAGATGGAATCCATTCAATCAATGATGAAAACCAATCACCTCCTGCTGTTTCATCAGCTTTATCTTCCATCTGTGATTGCAAGGTTGTCAGCATTTTTATTGCCTCTGTCAGGGTCCCATTTTCACCAAGACGGCATAAATGTACAGCACGGAAGTCCAACCTTGGCGTACACGCCTCCTTCCATTGCTGTTATCAAGCCCAGAACATACCAGTTCTGGAGAGTCCTCAGCCTAATTGCCCTCAACTCTTCCTTTATCGCATTAAATCCTTTTATTGTTGCATTGATCATCTGCAGCAGTTCTCATCTTGTAATCTGGAGCCACTTGGCATTCACTGCAGCTTGAAGTCCTGAGGTGAATATAGATGTCATTATCATGGCTATCTTGCTGAATAGTTTGTGCTCGACCGGAATTTTGTTGTAGGCCTTTATTGATTTTGATGAGAAGTAATTCTCTCTCTTTAGTTGGAGAAGATATAGTGATCTCTTCCTTCTATTATATTCATTTATTTTTGGGAACTCTGTGATGTGGAGATCACTTTGGGGAATCACTGGTGCTGGGACATGTACATTTACTATGGAGCACACTCCTCCCCAATCTTTAGGCAACTGCATGTAGGCCGTGGATCCGCAGGCCCAATATCAATCCATCAGAACTATAGTTCCTCCATTCATTCTTGGTACTTCAATTGTTTCTCCACAGCCTTTGTTCTTCCCAACATAGACCTTGCCATCATTCTTGAAGCCGGTTGTTTCCTTCTTCACTTGCAATATATGCACTGGCCCTTCTTCGTTCTCAACCCAGGTTAGTAGTCTTGCACGCTTGGCCCATGATTCTAGGCATTCATCAATGCACCTTGCAGATTGCTTCTTTCTTCAATAGGTGTGCAGGGCATAATATTAGGCTATCTTCCCATCCAGTGCCGGTTGGTACATGCCCATACAGAAATAGCAGTATCCTTTCCCAGCTCCTGGCTCTCCTGATTTTTCAGTATTTCTGAGCAATTCTCTTCAAATCAACAACTTGTATCTTTTCTCCAAATTGGGATGGATACAAACGTTTTTTGTTTGTACATCCTAATGCACTCTCCACCCTTGTTGTCTTCATGTATGTATCTTCATATGGAAATGTCTGTCTTGATCGCCACCTCAAAGTTGCCCACTTCCCTTCAAATTGGCCTCTCGCAGTGCAGGCTGCAAGATGACTGAGGCATTTTGCATCATGTCGGGACATTTCTCTTGCAATAAATGTTCTTGCCACTTTCATGGCATACTGCATTAGGGAATAATGTTTTAATGCTTGAAAAATCTGAGGCAAAAAGCTGGAGGTGTGTATCCTCTAACTCGTAAGTGCAAGGCGTTACAGGAGGGTAGCAAATCCAAAGGGGTTAGTGCTTCACTGTCCAGGACTGGGGATTAGATTCTGGAGCTGTGAGGTGGTAGTCCGATCTGGATCGGGTTAGCTGTTCATATTCTGTGTTCTGTATAGTTTCTTTAATGGTTCCCGTGGGTAACAAAGGATCAGAGATATTTGCCGCTTGGAAATGCACAGATTAAAAAGAATTCTTTGGCCAAGGGGCCAAGTGTTGAGGGGAGGCTCTTCTAAAATTTCACACTCATACCATCTGGGTGTGTGCTGGAGCAGTTGTTTACACAATATCTTATTCCTTTCGATTGAGATATTTGTTATAGGTCATGAGAGCCCTCATGACCTGTAGGGTCGACCGGTTTCAATGGCTAATGATATTGGAGCCATCTTCTTCAGGACCGTTGTTCAAAACAAGGGGTAAATCCAGAGGTTTCAGAGTGTCTGAAACAAGGACAAGCGCTGTAATGATACAGGAAGGGTGGGGGGAGAGAAACAATTATAGAGCATGAAGGCTCATGGGTATAGTAATTGTATCCTTGACAAGCAGTAATTGCTAGACACCTTACCCAAATAGTAAGAGGAACAGTGTGACTCAAACCCAAATAAATTGGAGGTGCAAGGTAGCAGGAGGATTGAGGTGCCTGATCACCGGTGTCAAAAACAGTGACTCATCAAAGCGGGCAGGGGGTGTGAACAGGGAAGGGGGAGGTGATAATCCGGTGGCTGGACGTGCTGGGAAGGAAAGAGGAATGACTACATGTGGTCAAGGGTACCTCTGTGCAGGCTGGGTGTGCTGCAGGAGGACTGTCGCTGTCTGAACGGTGGCTCTAGAAAGCAGAGAGAGGGTTCTGTCAAAAAAAAAGGGGGCTTAGCAAAGGTGCTGGAAGCAACAGGCTGTTCTATGGTACAGAGGAGGCAAGGACAGTACCTGGTTAGTGTCTCCGTGGAGGCGTCTGCTCGTTTCAATGGTGCAGCTCGGAATGAGCGCGGTGTCGGAGCAAGGCCAACCGCCTCTAAAAACAAAGGAGAAGCGCACACTCATCTCGCGTCAAAATGACGTCAGCGAGCGTCGTGGCCACGTCTTGTGTGGAGCGGTGAAGGTCCACACAGGGAAGACGTGCTCGATCGCCCGTGAATAGTGCCGAAAAACACGTGTAAACAGCTGCTGAATGCTGTACGGGGCTCCAGCTGGAAAAAGTGTCCGGGGGCTGGGTGCACATTTTAAATCGCTTCTGGCTGGGTGGGATGGACAGGGGGGGGGGTTTGGAGGGGCGTGGGGGGTAAATCTGAAATGGGGCCCGGTGCGGGGCGCTAGAGGGGGGCCAGAAGCAGCCAAACAAAGGGATGTCAATGTGGCAGGAGAACCCATCCAGTGGCACGATCCAGTGGCACGATCTAGCAGTGCTACCATAGACTGCCTGGAATATAGGCCTTGCTCAGCTCACATCTCTTCCCTGGGTTGAGGGTCTGTCTGTGTGATTGTGTACATCACACACATCCCTCCCCTTTTTTGGGTTCTCCTGCCACATTGACATCCCTTTGTTTGGCTGCTTCTGGCCCCCCTCTAGCGCCCCGCACCGGGCCCCATTTCAGATTTACCCCCCACGCCCCTCCAAACCCACCCCCCCCCTGTCCATCCCACCCAGCCAGAAGCGATTTAAAATGTGCACCCAGCCCCCGGACACTTTTTCCAGCTGGAGCCCCGTACAGCATTCAGCAGCTGTTTACACGTGTTTTTCGGCACTATTCACGGGCGATCGAGCACGTCTTCCCTGTGTGGACCTTCACCGCTCCACACAAGACGTGGCCACGACGCCCGCTGACGTCATTTTGACGCGAGATGAGTGCGCGCTTCTCCTTTGTTTTTAGAGGCGGTTGGCCTTGCTCCGACACCGCGCTCATTCCGAGCTGCACCATTGAAACGAGCAGACGCCTCCACGGAGACGCTAACCAGGTACTGTCTTTGCCTCCTCTGTACCATAGAACAGCCTGTTGCTTCCAGCACCTTTGCTAAGCCCCCTTTTTTTGACAGAACCCTCTCTCTGCTTTCCAGAGCCACCGTTCAGACAGCGACAGTCCTCTTGCAGCACACCCAGCCTGCACAGAGGTACCCTTGACCACATGTAGTCATTCCTCTTTCCTTCCCAGCACGTCCAGCCACCGGATTATCACCTCCCCCTTCCCTGTTCACACCACCTGCCCGCTTTGATGAGTCACTGTTTTTGACACCGGTGATCAGGCACCTCAATCCTCCTGCTACCTTGCACCTCCAATTTATTTGGGTTTGAGTCACACTGTTCCTCTTACTATTTGGGTAAGGTGTCTAGCAATTACTGCTTGTCAAGGATACAATTACTATACCCATGAGCCTTCATGCTCTATAATTGTTTCTCTCCCCCCACCCTTCCTGTATCATTACAGCGCTTGTCCTTGTTTCAGACACTCTGAAACCTCTGGATTTACCCCTTGTTTTGAACAACAGTCCTGAAGAAGATGGCTCCAATATCATTAGCCATTGAAACCGGTCGACCCTACAGGTCATGAGGGCTCTCATGACCTATAACAAATATCTCAATCGAAAGGAATAAGATATTGTGTAAACAACTGCTCCAGCACACTCCCAGATGGTATGAGTGTGAAATTTTAGAAGAGCCTCCCCTCAACACTTGGCCCCTTGGCCAAAGAATTCTTTTTAATCTGTGCATTTCCAAGCGGCAAATATCTCTGATCCTTTGTTACCCACGGGAACCATTAAAGAAACTATACAGAGCACAGAATATGAACAGCTAACCCGATCCAGATCGGACTACCACCTCACAGCTCCAGAATCTAATCCCCAGTCCTGGACAGTGAAGCACTAACCCCTTTGGATTTGCTACCCTCCTGTAACGCCTTGCACTTACGAGTTAGAGGATACACACCTCCAGCTTTTTGCCTCAGATTTTTCAAGCATTAAAACATTATTTCCTACAGAACCGTTGTTTTTGTGCTACCACGCTTGATCCATATTTAACGGTTAAAAGGAATCCAACGGCTTGTCCGTGCCCTCCTTTGGTTTTTTACCCCAACAACATACCCTGTTTGTTGTTATACTCTCTTCTCGCAACTGTCCCAGTTGCTGGGTTTGATTAACTCAAATTTAATAAGAGGAAGGCTACCCTCCCTCTTTCCAGTTGTTACTCAACACTACGGTGTGTTTCAGTGCTCTCATCAGCACCCACCTCTTTTTCCCCCCCCACCCCCCTGTTTTTTTCACATCCCTTTGCCCAATGGCCGATGGACATTTCCTTGCCTTTGCGGAAGAACTGGTCGACGGGATTCTTGCCAACCCCTCATTATTAGGCATTGACCTTACCCCACAGAACATCAGCAATAACGATGAATGGAACGAGATCGAAGCTTTGAGAAAGAAAATCATTCGCACGGAACTGCATGGAGCATTGATGACCGAATATCTAAGGGCACATGCAGCACCCAATGGTCTCATCATCCGCATCGAACCACATATTTTTTTGGACAATTTACAGTTTAGAAAAGATTGGTCCTTCATTGCCAACAAATGTACACGTGACTGGTTGGTACTGATCATTAATACCGCTAAAACAATCACAGACAACCTAGTACGAGAACTGAACGAGAAAAGTGACCTTTTGAAAACCAAAATAGCCCTAGATATTTACACAGCAAAACTAAGTCTACTGGACACCACACTTAAAGAATTCAAGGAAAACACCCTGAGCCGAAAAATTACAAAACTGAAAAAAGACCTTACAGCATTCACGCATGTGAAAGTGTACCCCTATGTAGGGGAAGAATATTTTTCAGAAGAGGCGAAACAATCCAGACGAGACGCTGCACAACTACGTTTCCAAATCCTCCAACGAGGCAACGCTAACCGCTCTTGGAACAGCTCGAGCAGCAACTCTAGCAACAGCTCGGCCAACAAAAACTGGAACAAGAGGCGTGTACAATTCGGTGGTCAAAATCAAGAAACCCCCCCCGCGGTTCCTTTTTTAGGCCCACGAGGGAGAGGTCAGCACCGGGCACGATGGCAGAATCACCCGCCGCCCACGATAGTCACCCGCAGCAGAGGCCAAGGCAACATACCAGCACTGCTCCCTCATTGATTGTCAACCAGTCCACGCATTTATTGACCAGAGCAGAACAAGAAATTCTACAGAAGGGTCTATCCTTCATCCCTACAGCACGGTACGACCCTTTCCAAACGCGGGTCGAATGCACACAACTGATGCGAAAAATAAGACTGAAACAGTACTTCAATAACGAGACCATTGAAGACACTGACCCTACAGGCTTACGCCCACCTTCACAATTCTTCCCTCCACACTGTACCAACACTCCAGAATCAATTACCTTCGAACAAGCACTGCTTAAGAAAATAGCAGAGTTCGAGCGGACTATTCCATTTATCAACAATAACTGTACTAAACCCCAACTGACAGCCCTTTCTGATTTAGCTGGAAATCCAGACATCAGCATAAAGCCGGCTGACAAAGGGGGAGCCATTGTCATCATGGACACCACCAACTATATCAACATGGTTAACACGCTCCTGAGTGATAACACTAGCTACAAAATGCTCCGCATGGACCCCACACTCTCCCTTCAGGAAACAATAGCTCCTATCATCCATGAAGCAGAGGCCGAAGGTTACATCAGCGCCCGTGAGGCTGCTTTCCTCTCCCCGCCTCACCCTCGCATTCCGGCAATGTATGCCTTACCTAAAATCCACAAGGGCATCGTGCCACCACCCGGACGCCCCATTGTGTCCGGCATTGGCTCAATCCTAGAACCACTCTCTCAATTTGTTGATTTTTTCATAAAGGACCAGATTCCGGAAATGACTAGCTATGTAAAAGACTCCACCCATATGCTGAACCTACTAGACACCTTGCAGTACGATCCACAACAAGAATGGCTAGTCACTATCGACATCGAGTCTCTGTACACTCGGATCCCTCAACAAGAGACTTTGAACATGCTGAGCAGGTTACTACATTCTGGCATCGAATTACATGGCGTGCCGCCCACCTTCATCCACCAACTGGCAGAGATTGCATTGACCAACAACTATTTCCTGTTTCAAAATACCTATTACCAACAGATATCCGGCACTGCGATGGGAGCCACTTTTGCCCCCAGCCTAGCAAACTTATATGTCGACCTCTTTGAACAAGATCACATCTACCCAGCCACCAACCCTTTTGTCGCCAATCTTGGCATATGGCGGAGATACATAGATGATATTTTCATAATCTTCAAAGGGACAGAATTGGACCTGGTGTCCTTCCACGCCTGGCTGAACTGACTGAATCCACACCTTCAGTTCACATTAGAAAAAGATAAGCAATCTATACATTTTTTGGACCTTGCAATCTCAGCCAATAATGGGGGACTAGTCTCAAGTGTGTACAGAAAATCTACCGACAGAAATTCCCTTTTATGCTACTCTAGCTACCACCCTAGAGCACTCAGAGACAACCTGCCTTTCGGACAATTCTTAAGATATCGCAGGCTGTGCAGCCAGACCCCCACCTACACCACACAGTCCAGCCTCCTAAGGGAACAATTGGCAGCAAGGGGATATCCGCAGAGAATCATCAGAGACACTTACAAAAGAGCCAGAAACATTCCGAGATCTGTGACCCTCCAACAACACACGAAACCAGTCAACACCACAGGGATCACAGCAGTATTCAGTTACTCGCCCCTCCTCAACAAGATCAAACAAGAAGTCAAGAAGCTATGGCCGATCTTGAACACAGGAGACACTACCATCCCCATACCCCGTTTCGCCCTCAAAAGACGGACGAACTTGCGAGATAAAGTGGTAAAAACACTAACACCCACCACTCTACCCACAGGACCCAATCAGCGCACCCTCTGGAACACAGTACCAGCCAGAGGACATGCACCCTGTGGCAACTGCTCCATGTGCCCCCAGACATCACGCACGACAGAGATCGACATAGGATGGCAGACACCTTGGAGGCAAATGACATTGACCAATTGCAATTCCAAAGGAGTGATTTACATGATCACATGCCCCTGTGCCCTTAGATACATTGGCATGACTGCCAGGGCAGTTCGGATACGCATGGTCGAACATAGGTCATGTATACGTACCAACAAACTTACTGCTCCCCTAGTCCAACATTTTACAGCTGAAGGACACACAGCAGACTCATTTAAATGGACCATCATAGAAAGGGTCACACCCCCTGTGAGAGGGGGCAACTTTAACAATATTCTCTTTAGAAGGGAACAGCAGTGGATTTACAAACTCAACACATGCTCTAAAGGACTCAACGAAAACATCCAGTGGCACGATCTAGCAGTGCTACCATAGACTGCCTGGAATATAGGCCTTGTTCAGCTCACATCTCTTCCCTGGGTTGAGGGTCTGTCTGTGTGATTGTGTACATCACACACATCCCTCCCCTTTTTTGGGTTCTCCTGCCACATTGACATCCCTTTGTTTGGCTGCTTCTGGCCCCCCTCTAGCGCCCCGCACCGGGCCCCATTTCAGATTTACCCCCCACGCCCCTCCAAACCCACCCACCCCCCCCTCCCCCCCCTGTCCATCCCACCCAGCCAGAAGCGATTTAAAATGTGCACCCAGCCCCCGGACACTTTTTCCAGCTGGAGCCCCGTACAGCATTCAGCAGCTGTTTACACGTGTTTTTCGGCACTATTCACGGGCGATCGAGCACGTCTTCCCTGTGTGGACCTTCACCGCTCCACACAAGACGTGGCCACGACGCCCGCTGACGTCATTTTGACGCGAGATGAGTGCGCGCTTCTCCTTTGTTTTTAGAGGCGGTTGGCCTTGCTCCGACACCGCGCTCATTCCGAGCTGCACCATTGAAACGAGCAGATGCCTCCACGGAGACGCTAACCAGGTACTGTCCTTGCCTCCTCTGTACCATAGAACAGCCTGTTGCTTCCAGCACCTTTGCTAAGCCCCCTTTTTTTTTTGACAGAACCCTCTCTCTGCTTTCCAGAGCCACCGTTCAGACAGCGACAGTCCTCCTGCAGCACACCCAGCCTGCACAGAGGTACCCTTGACCACATGTAGTCATTCCTCTTTCCTTCCCAGCACGTCCAGCCACCGGATTATCACCTCCCCCTTCCCTGTTCACACCCCCTGCCCGCTTTGATGAGTCACTGTTTTTGACACCGGTGATCAGGCACCTCAATCCTCCTGCTACCTTGCACCTCCAATTTATTTGGGTTTGAGTCACACTGTTCCTCTTACTATTTGGGTAAGGTGTCTAGCAATTACTGCTTGTCAAGGATACAATTACTATACCCATGAGCCTTCATGCTCTATAATTGTTTCTCTCCCCCCACCCTTCCTGTATCATTACAGCGCTTGTCCTTGTTTCAGACACTCTGAAACCTCTGGATTTACCCCTTGTTTTGAACAACGGTCCTGAAGAAGATGGCTCCAATATCATTAGCCATTGAAACCGGTCGACCCTACAGGTCATGAGGGCTCTCATGACCTATAACAAATATCTCAATCGAAAGGAATAAGATATTGTGTAAACAACTGCTCCAGCACACTCCCAGATGGTATGAGTGTGAAATTTTAGAAGAGCCTCCCCTCAACACTTGGCCCCTTGGCCAAAGAATTCTTTTTAATCTGTGCATTTCCAAGCGGCAAATATCTCTGATCCTTTGTTACCCACGGGAACCATTAAAGAAACTATACAGAACACAGAATATGAACAGCTAACCCGATCCAGATCGGACTACCACCTCACAGCTCCAGAATCTAATCCCCAGTCCTGGACAGTGAAGCACTAACCCCTTTGGATTTGCTACCCTCCTGTAACGCCTTGCACTTACGAGTTAGAGGATACACACCTCCAGCTTTTTGCCTCAGATTTTTCAAGCATTAAAACATTATTTCCTACAGAACCGTTGTTTTTGTGCTACCACGCTTGATCCATATTTAACGGTTAAAAGGAATCCAACGGCTTGTCTGTGCCCTCCTTTGGTTTTTTACCCCAACAACATACCCTGTTTGTTGTTATACTGCATTAGGGAGCAGACGTAGCACATTTATTCAGACATTCTTTCTCCCACCTCTTTCATGTGCTGGTACAATAAATGATTTGCCAAATTAGGCGATTTATCTAAGTTTGAATACTTTCATTATCTTCCTCAGCATCTCTCTTTACTTGGGAAAAGGGTTTTTTAATAAAAGAACGTAATGGGGTTCTTGTTTTCTTAATAGGGAAAATAGAAATAATGGACTAGTGGGGTATGTCTTACTTTCTGGTTTCTCGCTGCTTATAATATTGGTGAATGCCTACATTATAAGGAGTTATTTAGGAAGTCTTGGTTAAGCTCTTAGTAGCAGTTTTCAGTATAATTGGGTTCGATCCCGTTGTGCGCTCTTAATCCTTGAATCACATGCATCAGCTAGTTACTAGTTACTAGCCGACGCATGAGATTCAAGGATTAAGAGCTGACAACGGGATCTAACCCAATTATACTGAAAACCGCAACCAAGAGCTTAACCGGGACTTCCTAAATAAGAATTGCATTGAGAAACAAGCCCTGACTTGAAATAGGCTGTACAGCCAAAACACGTGTCATCACTACGGGCACTTATGATTAAATATTCATTTGAACCCTCATTTTGGCGCAGTCTATTATCTGAGTATTTCTGTAATACAGTTATCAGAAGTGGTTTCTTGTCTTTTTAACCACCACTCAGTGAGACGCAACATTTGGTTTTGATATTTGAGTTCAACAACATTCTAATGTTGGTCATATTTGTGTGCCTTAATTGACCGGCCCCCCGAAAGCCAACACTCTCACTTACCAAACATTATAAGGAGAACTGTCAAAATCAAAATACTACGAAAAGCTTCAACAATTACTTTTCGTTTGGTACATCTCTTTCGTGGAGTTACAGTTCTGACCTCTTGGAACATTTCCATAGTTACCACTTTATTTTTAATATATCAATTCCAATCATTTAAAGTGTGAGTCATACATTCATAACAAGAACTGTAAAATGATTTCCAAAATGATGAAGCCAATCTTTGGATCTCCGAAAAATGTCACAATGTTTGTAGCTCTTCGTATTAAAATTGGATAAGACTGAAGTATATAGAAAAAACAGCAAGTAAGAATGTATGAACAAACTGCAAAATAAAAGGCAAAATATTCTTTTCCTCCTTCTATTATTTCATAGTCTTCTCTATCCTAGTCTAGGGAAGGTGTTCCAGGAATACTGCATGTGAACTAATCCATAGGTCATTCCTAATTTAAAAATGTTTTGCTTTCTTTATCAATGTTTTTGAAAATTGATCGTGTGGTCATTCTGTGTTGCTCTTCTCTTGCTTCACTGTGGACACTTGCTTTGTTGGGGATACTTGCTTCATTGTGGGTGGGTGCAGGAGATGTCAATGTTGCTTTACTCTATAGGGCTTGATGTTGTGCAGGTGTATCCATGCCCTTTTTTCCTTTAGTTTGACCGCTGTAGGGCTTATGTCCTCCACTTCATGTGGGCCTTCAAATCGAGGGGTACTCCAGGTACGCACAATCTTGCATACTAGCACCTGGTCCCATATATATACCGGCAATGTCTTTAATGCGTTTGACAAATTGATAGGCAAATTGTCTTCTTTATTTATGTTTGACCCCTCCTGTTGATGCTTGATCTGCTGAGAAATAAAAGAAATATTTTGAGTCATTGTTTTTAAATAATCATACATTTCTTCACCTATTTTGTTTTATTTTATTTTATTTATTGTTCGCTTGTTAGGTGCTTATACAGGAAGTAAATACTGTTTCAAAGCACCCACAGGGCAACATGGAGGCAACATGGTAAAGAAACATCATACAATACACAAAATATAAATACAGTGAGAGAAAAAAAGGACTAACCTACTATGCCTGTGAGTATTCAAACAAAGCAAGTGCAGCAAGGAAGAGTGTAGTAGGGGTAGGTGCTGGGGTGTCTGTGCTCGATGGTGAGTCACAGATGAAGTGCAAGTATTTGCCCTTGTTGGGGTGGGTGAGTGTCATGATGCCTACCCCCGGGGACCCAGACCAAGTCCAGCAACCCCAGGAGCAGGCATCAAGTTATCCTAAGCAAGCCCAACAACCCCTGCTAGGGGCTATTTGGGTCCAGTCCTGGCACCATAGGTGCCAGGCTCATAGTTTAAAACTTACCTGATGCAGACCATGCTGCAAACTTACCTGATGCAGACCATGCTGCAAGAGCTCCAAGCCAAAAGAGGCTTGGAAGGGACTACTTTACTTAGGGACTATTTTTTTACTCGGGCGGGGCTGGGGAGGAATACTTACCTGGGACTACTTTGGAGGCTATTTAAACCACGCCCGAAGAGCAGCACACGCTCCGCGTTATTCTTCATCCAGCATCGTAACGCTCACCGTGCCTGCAAGTCTGCATCCAGCCTTCTGCCACGCCCGCCTCGTTTGGATCTCCTAGAAAAAGGGAGAAAGAAGTAGAAAAGGTTAGAACAAGAGCAATACCGTTGATCCTTACCTGAATTCCCGATCCATTCTGCCTTCGAGCTGGAAGAAAGAAGCTATTTTATGCGCGTCCCCTCGCCTGCTGCAGCGCCGCGCTGAACTCACCGGCCTTCGCAGCATCTTCACATTCCACTGCATCCTCCTACATGTTCCCGCCGCACTCCAGCTCCTAAGGAGAAGACAAGAACAGCAAGGTGAGCCAAGGGAATACACAGAGGAATATTAGTTACCCCCCACAGAGTTACCTGATTTTACCACTGGGGGTACTATTCCTCTTCACGGGTCGGCGCAGCTTCCAATGAATCTTCGCCAAACCACGGCCCCTAAGGGGAAACAAAAGGACAGCAAGGTGAAACAAAGGGACTAACAAGGGGAACCCTCCTCACCACAATAGACTTACCTGATTTTACCGCCGAAGGTATTATTCCCCGAGACTTCATACTTTCTCTCAGTGCCTGAATAAGGGAGAAAGCAACAGGTTACATATTGACATTATTTTATCGAACTGTGTTGGAAAATACAAATCCTTACCAGAATACTACCGGTTGCCACAAGCAACTTTTCATTAGGGTCAAGCTGCAACCTGCAAGGAATCGGACAAGAGTGAAAGTCAGGCATTTGAACTCTTACAAACATTATACTTACGGCGTCTTGCCGGGAATCTCAGAGTCAATATTGTTCTGGAACTCACCAATTCCTTCGAGCCAGTGAAGCAACTGGTTATCAATGCGTCCCTGCGCTCAATGCAGGATGGAGAGCTCATCTTTTCAAACCATCAGGTGAGACTATAAGAGGGGACATCAAAGGTAATCTGTGGGGAGAACAGCGGGGGTTGGGGGATTTACGCTCAACTCCACGGGTGGTTAATGCCCTTTCTCCATTTGAAGAAGAATATTCCTACGCGCCAAGCAAACGAAGCTAGGTGGGCCAGTCCAGTCCGTCATCTCGGCCCTACGCGTCACATTGGTGGAGACCGCAGCTATCCAGTTCCGATCGACGCCTCTGTGGGAGCCAGGTAAGCGTAACAGTGAGAGGAGTTCTCATTTGGCATCCAGTCACCAGCTCCTGGAGTGTTAAAAGGTGATCTGAACCAGATTGGTTTCTTAGTGCATATAATGCAAGGAGTAGGCAATGTAGGCATCCTTTGTTTAATGTCAATTCAAGCTTCGCTATCATTTCCTTTGGAAGTCCATTTAATCTCTCACATATTCCATGGGCTTGCGGGTGATAGCCTGAAGCAAATTATGCTTGATACTTAATATTGAGACTATATTTTCAATGAGTGCATTCACAAAATGTGGTCCATTATCGGATCGCAAAAATTTGCACACCCCCCATCTTGGAAATATCTCACTGACTAAAAACATTACAATGCACGCAGCATCAGATGTGTGCACAGACCTGCTTCAATCCATGTGGAAAATGGACAAACTACAACTATCATGTGTAATCTATGTGCAAATGTTGGAATGGGCCCTTAGGTCTGGGAATTACTACTCTTACTGTTCACTTGGTTTGCCCTGTCATGAATTTCTGGCACACAATACAGTTTACAATGAACTGTGCCTCATGTTCACTAAGGTTCGGTATGAACCAGTCTTCTGCTATTGTAGCAGCTAGTCTCTCTCGAGTCACATGCACAGGATAGTGGAGTTGCTCCAATGCTACTCTCAATAATGCTAGAGGCATAACTGCCTTTCACCTACTGTCCTGCCTCCAAATTGCCTCAGTGGGGGATAAAGTGCACCCCCGATTTTTTCCATAGCCCCTTTTTTTCTTGCGATACTCATCATGGTATTTCAATTATTTCTAAAATGGACTTCATATTAAATCCTTGTTTAGCCAACATACATCACCCTGCCACTTTCTTCAAATCTTTTAAATCATCTTCATAGATGGTTGAATAATATGCAGCAAGTTTGGCCTCTAAGTCCTTGGCTTTGTTCCTGCACGAGATTAAATCTGTTCTTTTTGAATGTGCAGCACATTTTACAATGACTATGATTGCTGGAAAACTCAAGGCTTCAAAGAGTTTGTCTAATAGCCCCACATGTTGCACTGGAGTAATGTATGTGCAGAGAGAGTCCCTCCTCTTCCAACATGCTAGGCCTGTTGACATCACATAGATGGAGACCGAGTGCACTGTCACTTCCTCATCCTCAAAACTTTGTTGCGCATCAATAAGCACGGCTAATTCTTCTGCCTGTGCTGAATAGGGTGACGGTAATCGTCTGCTCATTAATACTTAAAAGGTGCCCTCTTAGTTCCCCTTACTACTGCCAATATTGAATGTTTCACCCCAGTCTGTTGGTCAATTTTAAATGAACCATCAATAAAAACTGCCTTCCCTCTTCATAGAACATTCTCTCTAAAATGGGGAATATCATTATAACACTTGGTGTATGTAACACAATCATGCACATTGTCATCCTCTCCCACTGGTTCAGCTATGAAAATTGCTCTATTCACTATACTAATTCTAACAATTTTGATGGCAGAGTTTGAGATAATTACCTCATACCCCTCATACTTTTGCGCCTTGAAAAACTTGTGTTTAGGTGCGTTATAAATGCCATATCATATCATATCATACCCTGATGCTCTTTGAGTGGTCAACATACTTTTGGGTTGCTCTAGAATTGCAAATATTGCATGCTCTACAAATAGAGTTATGGAACACCCTATAGTTATACTTGAAACCTTTTCTATGGCAAATGCAACAGCTGCCAAAGATTGTTTGCAAGTGTAGTATCCTTTCATTATTTGGTCTAGAATATCACTGTAATAAGCTAATGGTTTATGACCATGTTCTAATGTCATTTTCTGTGTGAGGACTGCTGTCATGACTTCTCGATTTGAATGGGAAAGCAAGTAAATTTCTTCACTGTGATTTGGAATCCCTAATACAAGAGCTGTACTAATCACGTTTTTTAATTCTTTAAATCCTTCAGTCATGTCTTCTGTCCACACAATTTTAGTATTAGTCACCTGTGCTTCTTTGAGCTCTTTTAAAAGTGGATGGATATATGTACTGTAGTCAAAGTCCCAGTGCCTGTAATCATTGTGTAGACATAATAATTGATGCATTTGTCTCAACGTGTTTGGCTGCAAAGTTCTCATAATTGCTTCTTCTCGGTCAGATGTTAATCTTTTCCCTTCATGTTAGATTAACTATCCTATGTATAATACTGCTTGACAATACTGTAATTTTTCTTTGTCTACTTTGTACTCTTTCTCTGCAAGTGTCATTATAAGTTTGACAGAGTCTCCTCTGCATTTCTCTTTGGTCTCACTGCACACTAAAATGTCATCCACGTATTGAATGATGGCGCTTTCAAACCTAAATCCATCTGAAGGTCTCTATTAAAGGTAGAAGGAGACTCACAGTACCCTTGAGGCAAACGAGTATGTTTCAGGCAAAATCTTTTATATGAAAAGGAAGTCAAATCCTGTGAGTCTGCGTGTAAGTGAATTCAGAAAAATAAATGTTTCAAATCAAAAGCAATCAAATACCTGGCTGTTGATGGGATATTGCACAATATTGTTGCAGGGCTTGGAACTAAAGGAAACTCGGCCTCGACTATATGGTTTAGATGACAAAGGGCCAGGATAAATCTTCACAACCCCCTTTCAATTTCCTGACAGGGTACACAGCCATATTGTATGGAGAATCTTTTTTCATTAAAGCGGGTATGGTTTCGAATATTCTCTCATCTGCTTCTCTGGACATCGGATTCTGTTTTGCATGTGGCAAAATAGCTCCTGGTTTGAGCTTAATTTTCACTACTCCTACTCCTTTTAATAGGCCCACGTCATATGGACTATTGGTCCATAAGATATTTGTCACCTTCTCCATGTCTTCCTGAAAAAATGATGGCTTTGTTTTTACCAAGGCAATTCTCTATGGTACTTCTAGGCTTTCAACTTTAATCCAGTAAATTAGACATATAAGAAATACTATTCCTCTGAATAGTCATCCCTACATAGTTCCTCATCTGTCAAATCTCTCAGTCTATATCCTTCATTGAGGGCTGTCACTGTTCCCCATCCTCATCCTTCATCGTCTGTCGCATGAAGCATCACCCTTTCTTCTCTTACCACTGCTGCTTCTAATTCCAAAGAAATTACTTGCCCTTCCTCATCATCCATGGGAATTTCTGGCCTGAACAGAAATGCATCCAGCATCCTTAATATTTAACCTGTCAATTTGCATAACCATGATAATAAAACATTCACTCCATACAGGAACACTTCCTTGTCTAGAGGGACTGCCCTTAGTGTTTTATTTCCTGCAAAGGCTAATATAAATTTTGTGACATTTATATTATCTATCTCCGAGCTTGAACACACTATGCCTTCATCAGGAAAGGATATTGTCATGTTAAGTTTTGTCATCAAATCATGTCCTAGTATGTTCACTGGTGTCTGTTAAGAATATAATATTTGCATGGACATATCATGTTCCCTTTTAGAAATGGGTAATTCATCTGTAAATTGAACTAAACTCATTGCCCCAGTAAATGCCTGAGCATTCGGTATTTCTCTCATGGACACAGTAATGAGTCGCTTCAGTGTCTACAAGAAATGAAAATCTCTTGTCTCCTATCGTCACCTTGACCCATGGTTCCTCTTGGGGGTCTGGTGTTACAGATAGTACTGAACAGGTTGTCCTGGGGGCTGTGATAGTGTGGGTATAAATGCATCCATGTGCTTGTGAAAGGATTCCCTCCCACCACAGTCACACTCCCTAATTTTGGGTTTGGCCATTTGTGTATCTCCTGTGTCCATCTGTCAGTGTGATGCACCAGTCTGTTGCATTGGGATATATTGTATCTGTTGTGTGGGTGCATATTGCATTTGCATAGGCACTTGCTGTTGCTGCCCCTGCACTGACTGTTTCTGCATTGGTACGTGTTGACATTTCTGAGGTTGTGACTATTGTGTCCGTATTGGAACTTGCTGAAGCTGTTGTGGTTGTGCCACATATGCCTGATTATGCATGTTATCTTTGGCATAATATCTGTGTGAGTCTGCATTATACTGTGGAGCATATCCTATCCCCCTCCTGGAGATTGCCAATTCTATTGTTGCATGCCTCATCTGCTCTGCATACTCTATCCACATGTCCTACTTTTCCACAATTCCAACATATCAAGGACTGTCCGCCATTAAATCCTCCCCTTCCTTAGGGGTTTTGAAATCTTCCTCGTCCTCCTCCTCGAGCCCCATTACCTCTGCCTGTTGGCATATAATTAGACCAATTTCGGATCTTGGGCATTGGCTATATTATTTTGCTGCGGGACCTGGATCACTTGTGCCGTGCTTCCCTCATTACCTGTCAACACTGCTCCTTCTATGGCAAATTTTGATAATTCTTTCTGCATCAGCTTCGCACCTTCCTGCTTTGTACCCTCAGCTTTCTTCTTGTCTTCTTCTCTTTCTCTTTTAGTGTTCTGCAAAAATGCACGACTGTATCTCTGGCCATGGTTTTGCTTCCATTACCACCTATTTCTTGAACTGCCTCTGTACTGGTTCTGGCAGTCGCTGAAAAAATATGTGGTAAAATAATGCTACCGTTATGTCCCACGGTTCGTGTATCTCTGCACAACATCATCTTCCCTCATCTTCCTAGCAACATCGCCCCAATATCCAATGTATATGAATATTGTACTCTAAGCGCTCACCATAGGTCTGCTCTACAGTTATTGAATGGCGCCCCATTGCGCACTGTGTTTTGCACAGTTACTTTTAGGTACCCTAAAGTACCTAAAATGTCAACAGATCTCTCCCCAAGAATGGCTGATAATAGGCCTTTTATATTGCCAATAGCTAACACCATTCCTGGCGTCTGTTTCTCCAATTCCTTAATCTATTTTCCTGCACCGGAAGCCAAACTCAGCAGTGTACTTTTTAAATCATCCTTATCCACCTGGGTCCATGGTGTATATTTTGGTAGACCCCCCCTTCTCTAATAAGGGGAATTGTGAAAACCTTAATCCTTTGTCATGCCTATCCACACTCCTTGTCTTCCAGGCAGCATTATCATCACCTGCTTGTCCTCTCCCTGGCAATGCCCTTAGTCTGCTCAGATAGGGCGGGGCTGCATCCCCTGTACTATGTGATCGTACTTGTGTTTGTTCAGAATATGGCATTGGTTCTGTTTTTTTCTTATAGGGTTCTCAAGATCTAACCATTTTGCCCCTTTATCTACGCTTGCTTCTCTTGAAAATCCATATACAACTTCTTCTTGTGTCTTCTTATTTTGTTTCCTTTGCTCATCTGACATTATTATGCCCCAACTTGTATGACTATTGTCCTCTTCTGCATCCTCAAGATCTATTTTTATATCCACTTAAGGATATAGTCCTATGATCACTTATTCTGACATCATCTAAGCTTCCTCCTGTTCCTCTAAAGGATGCTCCGTGTTCGCCCTCTTGAGTTCTTTACGCTTCCTTATCTCTCCTTTGTCTATATGGGTTCCCCATTCTTGTTCCTAAGCCCTCTGTATCTTCTTCTCTCCATGTCGGCATATCTAATGGTCCTTGCCACCCTCCACAGGAAAGTTGTGACCCTCTCTCCTCTTTGGTTCACTCTTGTGTTTCTATGGGTATCATGATTCTATGGCATAAATAGAGAAAGACGAGAGGAAGAGGCAAAGGAGGAACAACGAGTGATGGTTCTAGAAGTGAAGAAGTTAGCAAAGTCAGTTAGCAAAGTCAGCCGCCGAGAGAAGGGAAGAGAGAAAGGAACCAGGGGGTTGAGGGGACAGAATAGAGTAAAATAATTGGAAAATACAAGGATTGCGGGAAAGAGAAAGCGTAAGAGATGAAAAATACTGTTTCTTAGCAAAAAGAAGAAGGGAATCATAAGAGGAATGAAGACAAGATAGAGTGGAAATAAATAATGAAGGAGATCCGGATAACAGCATGGACATGCTTAAGAGCTTTGGTACAAAGACCTCATCCACCTATTGGTGGCCCTAGATAACAGGCAGCCAGGCAGGTAGGCTATTCTGTCAAAGATGGGAGCAGCGCATACCAGACCAGCCTGTCATTGTTTAATGGTGGCTTGACTGTTGAGATTTTCCATACGGACATCTGAATGTACCACTGGACTGTATGAAAAACAAAAGGCATGATGGCTGGAAGTTTTAGAATTAATCTTAACCTCGGGTATTGCTCTGGGCAACCCTCCAGACCATGGTTTTTCGCCTGCCAAGTCAAAACAAAAGGGGAAAGAACATATGCAAAGCAGGCTTGGCTCCACCCCAAAAGGGGCAGTCCAGCTTGAACTGCTTGGTCACAATCCCAAACATGTTTCAGCCTCGCTGGGCCTCATCAGTGAGAAGTAGATTGAGTCTCTAGGCCCAGCAGGCACGGGACCCACATCTAGGCATCCCGTCGCACTCGGGGTGACTATAGCAAAACAAAAGAGGTGTTGGCTGAAAGGTTTAGAATTCATCTTAACCTCTGGTTGGGATGGGACCAAGCTAATTTGCATATAGTTTTTTTCCCTTCTGTTATTGCTTGGCAGGCTGAAAAATGATGGTCTGGAGGATTGCCCAAAGCTATGCCCGTGGTTAGGATTAATTCAAAACCTTCCAGCCATCACCTTTTTGTTTTGCCTAAGCACCCCAAGTGGGATGGGTATGATTGGGGTCTTGTGCAGAAGGGATGTTTCCTAGCAGTTCGGGCGGGTGTGCCCCTTTTGGGGTGGGACCAAGCCTGATTTGCATATGCTCTTTCCCCTTCTGTAATGGCTTGGTAGGGTGAAAAACGATGGTCAGAAGGGTTGCCCAGAGCTGTGCCGATGGTTGTGATTAATTCAAAGCCTTTCAGCCATCACCTTTTTGTTTTGCTGCTGGACTGTATGGGCATAAGATGAGAATGGATTAAATGCAGGTTCTGCGTTTCCACAAGCCTTTTACAAGCCTTGGGTACAACCCTTACTTTCTCCTTAAATTAGTTTTGCATTTACATATTAATCGTACTATGCTCCTCCCATTGTTGTCTGAATCTTTTCAACCCACTGGACAGTCACTTTGCACACTAGATGTTAAAAGGGTGCATATGTTCTACCTTGTAAAAAGGTCCAAATGATTCGTTAATGCTGGCCTCATTACAGGGTGGATTCTTTTTCATCCATCACTACTATCAGCCATTGTTCATGCCTTCTCCACTGAGGCTAAACTCCCATTCCACATGAGGCAAAGCATCATCCGGAGGGAGCTCTTATTGCAGGCATTTGCAGAGCAGGTACATGGATGTCAGTGGATTACCTCACAAGTCATTATTGGGTAGATTCAGGCCAGACTAGACTGTTCAGACAGATATAATATTGCACGCCAGTCTTGATTCCAAGGTGGCTCAAGGTTCCCACCATACCAGAGATGACTAGGTGACCTGATCCCCACTGCTTCCTCCCAGGTTGCTTGTAGATCCATTGCTGGAAAATTGGCCACCCTCTCCTTCCCCTGTTGTTAGTTTCTTTGCTTTCTTTACCAGGCTTTCCCCTCTATGAATGTAAAGCGCTCAGTTGCTTCTCGAAGCTATGTCCATGCTCAAAAATACCTAATAATAATAATACAAAGCGTAAGGCTCACCTCTTGTTCTACCTATTGAATGGAGAGCCCAATTACACTCACTGCGAAATCCTGAGAAGCAGCCTTTCCTTCCTGGTCTGCAAAAGCAAGGCTAGTATATGGTAGCACATCCCGTGGGATACTCGACCCACAGCCACTGATGAGGCAACCAAACACTTCACCTTTTGGAACAAACAGCCCTTTTCAGCAAAGCCGTCCGACTTTGAACTGGTCACAAGGTCAGAGGCCACCCCAAAAGAAGATCCTCTATGAGAACGGCCACCGCTACCTCTTCTTGAACGTTGGAGTTTAGTAAAGCGTCCAACACTAATATACTGGCGCATTGAAAAGGGCACAAGCAACATCTTGACTCCTTATGTCCCATTAACACAAATGTCTGTAGGGTTATTCGGGACCACGGGCCTTCGATCCGTGCCTCTCTATTGGGGGGCCTGCGTGATCAAGCCCACCTTGGCATAAGCACTTTTGTCTGCAGCCTTTGCATGGCTGTGTTGCACTGTGTTGCAGGGAACAGCAGCAGTCAGGTATGCAGTCTGAGTGGAGAGGCAGTGAGCGCGGTGAAGGCAGAGCGGGGGCGGGCCGGGCCCCCAAGCCCGCCCCCCAGTTCGTCAATAGAAATCAGAACATTACAATAATTTGTGTCATTTCCACTGAGTGGTTTCTGAGGGTAATTAATATTGAGCCCATGGCTATAATTATTAGGGGAGAGGAGAGCAACGCCAATGAGGATGGCGAGGGCAAAGTCTATTATATGTGCAGAGTGAGCATGCGAGGAACGGCGTTCTTTATTCGCTGTCTAAAGTAGGCTTCGTTTACTTTTCAAGGTACTTCACTTAAAAGAAAAACATGCTAATTTTGGAACCACAAAGGAGAATGTGAAGCCAATGAGATTGCATGGCTGACAGAACTCTTCCAACTCTTGTAATTAGCTGTCCAATGATAGCGAGGAAGTCGAAATAAACAGTACAAATATTTACATTTAAAAAAAACAATGTCAATTTGCAATCAAAGGTTTGAAGTGGCCCATCTCTGCAACTATGTGGACTGTATACGCCGTTTTGGTTTATAAAGTGGTAGCATGTTGCATAGTGTCTGCTTCCAAGCGCTTTGAGACTCTGCAGCATGCTATAAAGCAATGTATCTGTCCCTGTATCTTGCTCCCTCTCTGGGCGAGAGTCACAATGTCTCTGTCCCTGTATCTTGCTTCCTCTGTCCCTGTATCTTGCTCCCTCTCTGGGCGAGAGTCACAATGTCTCTGTCCCTGTATCTTGCTTCCTCTCTGGGCGAGAGTCACAATGTCTCTGTCCCTGTATCTTGCTTCCTCTCTGGGCGAGAGTCACAATGTCTCTGTCCCTGTATCTTGCTCCCTCTCTGGGCGAGAGTCACCATGTCTCTGTCCCTGTATCTTGCTCCCTCTCTGGGCGAGAGTCACAATGTCTCTGTCCCTGTATCTTTCGCACTGAAATTACTTGCAGAGCCCTCGCTATTACACTAGGTAGCATGTTCCAGAACATAAAGCACAGCCAGCCTACACATCTAGGGGTCCTCTTTTGGTGGCCCTCACCGCACAGAGCTTTCGAGGGGTACGGGGTTCGCACACAGACAGGGGCTTGTCTGGTTTGCACTCACCGCCTTTCTCATGGCGCACCGGCTGCTGGGAATGACTGGAAACCGAGGTTAGGCCCATGTCTGGCACAAGTGTCCCGGGTATTCCGGGGGTCCTGATGCAGCCCTTCGGGGCATCGGGTCGGACAGTTCGTGCAGCTCCACCATTTCCCAGGGTCCATGTAGGTGCTCTTGTTCCCCTACTTTTTAACTTTCAAACTCTGCGGCTGCGCAGGAGTGGCAGTGCAGGAGCGGCGGATTCTCTTCTTCCCGCATGTGAGCTGATCCGCCAGTCCCTGTTCCAGGCTGCAGCTATATGCCTGTCTTTCACCCCCCACTGCAGAGCTCAGAGGCTGTGGTTGGGAGGGCCTGCGGAAGGCTGCATGTTCTGGTCTTCCTCCCTCTCCTGCCACTCTGGCGGGTATCAGGTAATATTTTCGCCACCAAAAATATCGCCGTACATATGGTCGTCGGGAACGGCTATAGGCGATATTTTTGGGGTCGAAAATATTAGGTGCGGGGGTTGCAGGGGTGTCCCCCGCACATAGAAAAATGATGCAGGGGTTGCGGGGGTGTCCCCCGCAGGGTCCATGTGTTATTTCTGCCGCAAAAATATGGCGACATTTTTGTATGGCGATATTTTTGTGGCGAAAATATCACATGGAACCCTCTGGAGGGGGCTGAGTGCAGACCGCAGTGTACACCAGACAAACACTTTACACTGGAAGACTGGCATTGTCTTAGGCTGTTTCTAAAAGTCTAACACTGCCTCCTCTGTCCTTGCCATCTTTGAAGGCTACATCCGGTTGTTGAGGAATTCATTAAAGCATGTGGAATGGTGGAAGCACATGAAAAAACAAGGCCCAGCTGGTGCTTTGGTATTTCATCGCTCCATACACTGCTCCCAAACTCCCGTTTCTCCTTTCTTTTACACGTAGCAATGTTTTGGTGAAATTTGGTAGCTTATGCCACCAAAAAGCACCAAAATCAAAAAGACATCTTGTAGGGGGTGCTGTATTTTTATAGTTGTAAACAGATGAGAACTGCAGTAACGGATGTACCTCATAGACGTGGGGCCTAGTATGGTATTTGGAGACATACATTGTCACTGAATGTGTTATGCAGGAATGTTACCATCACATTCAGGGTGCTTATAAGGTCTGTCCGAACACCAGTGTGTTCTATTTCTATAGTACTCACTATCATGTTAATCAGGTGATAGTTTGCATTTGTTTGACTCCATCACCCATGAATTATTCTGGCTGCTTTGCCGACCCTCCCTTGCTTAACAGGGGGTTGTTTACTGGAGTCAACTTAAGAGGTAGGTATGCCCGCGTACCAGACCCAAAGCCATGCAGAATGCACCATTATAATACATTACAACGGCACTGAACTCTACATCAGATGTTTGTCAAACAAATGGTAATTTCAAGGATCCTCAAGTGAAGGATCAGAGGACCATTTTGTTGAATATTAGTGATTGCGCATGCTATAACAAACACGCATATCTATACTACCAACCAATCACAGGCCAGCCTGCAAAATGAAGCATTGACTTGGGGCTAGTAGTAGAAAAAGATCATTGTTTTTAATCTGAGTGTTTCCCCTTCTAAGAAGGAATGGCATTTTGAGAGACAAAATTGTATGTTTTCCTTGCAAAAGAAGCTATTTAAAAAAGCGAATGATTTAATTGTATTAAATTTGTAGACTTACTTTTAAAAATTGTACACAATATATACTGTAGCCATGATAAGTACAGTACACTATTTTACAGTGCAAAGTACATTCTTAAAACTTAGAGTAATCAAATAACTCTGATAGATGGACAGTTTGACACACTCTTGATGTACTGTTTAGAAATAGCCCTATGAGAAAGGAGAACAGGACAAATAACACCAAGGAGAGTTCCTAGCTGCCAAATGAGATCAAGGAGCATTCTGGGACCATGAGTATGACCAAGATCTTTTTTGACATTATATGTCATAAAACAGCTGCAGGTTTTACTAATGAATCACATATTGCACTCTGGGATTGGTCATCATTTCATTTTCACTCAACCTAACATCAAAGTGTTTGTAGCCATGGACCACATGTACTCATTCGGATGACTCCGTGTTTGGATGTGAGGGTTAAAGGGCTGCACTATCTATCACCTCATTGGGGTCCAAAGACTTCTTATTTCCAGAGATATTTCCTCTTCCCCAGCCACAACTTAGAAGACTTGGGTAAGGATGTGTGTGCATATAGGGCTGTGTGCAGGCCTATTCTCCAATGTAAAGACACTCTTAGGGAATGCGTAGAGGGGTGAGGTAGAGTGGGTGAGTACGGTGAATTAGAGTGGGATGAGGTAGAGCAGCTGATTGATGTGAGCGAGTGGGGTGAGCTAGAGTGGAGTGAGTGGGGTATAGTAGAGTAGGGTAAACGACTGTTTGTGAGTGGAATGAGACAGAGTAGGCTGAAGCAGAGCTGGGTAAGGTAGAGTGAGAGAGGCAGAGTGGGTCGGTGAAGTAGTGTGGGGTGAGGAAGAATGGGTAAGTGGGTGAGGTAGAGCGGGTCATATAGAGTTGGGTGAGGTAGTGTGGGGTGTGGTAAAGTGGCTGAGGTAGAGTGCAGTACAGCACCTGACCTCACAGTCCTCCTCTTCCAGCACAGAACCTAGAGCTCATCAATTGATTGCCTCTAGCTGCCAAACTGTCCTCTCAGCGTCTTGTTGCAGCTGTTTGTTTGTGATCTTGCACAGATGCCCAAAGTGATGGATAGAGGAGGCGAATGTTAATGTACTGTATGTAAACCTAAGATAACCATACTTTCATTACAAATATTTAAAAAAAACAAATGACATAAAAAATAGGAGGCCAATTTCAAAAGGGTGCTGGTGGAGTTGATATGCAAAACCAGCTCTTAGGAAAGTTCCTCTTCCAGATGCCCTCCTTATCATTGTGCTGCCAAATCCGATTGCCATTACCGCCATTTGGTCCATCGTTGCAAATCCCCATTTTCGGAGTCCATAGGACTCCATAGGGTTTTTGGTGGAACTACCACCGGTGGTAGTACCGCCTCAGTAATTTCGTAGAAAATTGGTGGCAGCGGGTCAGATTTACCTCCAACTTTTTGCTGGGTGTAAATCCGACCCCCTACTGCTAATCTCGTAGTTCGGTGGTGTAGAAATGCAAGGGTAACAGAATTACTGCTGCATTCAGGTCGTGTTCAATCAGGTACATGAGAGGGAAAACCTCACTCAGGGACACGTATTGGTAACTGCAAAGAAGATATTAGAGAGCAGTTGCAACTGAAACAGTGTCAAGAATGCCCATCTAGAGCTCTTTGGTAAGTGCTGCAGTAGTCTGTGAAGACATTACATTGGTCACATAGCCTGCCCAACATGTGCAAAGCAGAGTTTGAATGGGTGACCACTGAGGTCTTCAAGTGTTGCGGTAGCCAATTGTACCATACCTACAGTTGGCACAATACATTTTGCCATGGTAAGCCCAGCTGAAATGATAACTGATCTTCTGGGCCACAGCTATAATTTTATTTCATAGGGCCACAGTTGCTGATAATGCTTGTGACCTTGAGGTGAAGGACATGCACTAAGCAGAGGGCATGAAATGTTTTGCCAATTCAAAAGGCAGCAAGGAGCTTTGATCTATTGTCGGCGGTAACATAGCGCAAAGGCAAATTGCAAGGCCTTACTCATTATGCAAAACAATCAAGCTCGGGGAACTTTTTGTACAGTCACTCTTGGACCTCCGCGACTTGATGCAACATAACAGTATTACAGTGTCGCAATGGTGCGTGCAGGAAACAAAGACACAGAGTTCCCCCATGGGCCACCAATAAATATATGATGAACTAAGAAGAATTGGTTTTGTTTTGATACTTGAACTCCACTGTGGCGCAGTAATAGATGGGTGCAGAAATCTTTTTCCACTTACTCATTATGCCTCTAGCGCCTCCACCCTCTCCCAGATGTCAAATCCCATGCAGTGTCTGCCCTGAAAGCCTTGTGCCTGCAAAATTGCCTTGTGATGGCCTTCATGGACCTGCTGCCCTGCCTGCATTAGACCTGCAGCACTCTTGAAAGGTAGATACATGAAAGGCCAGCCAGTGCGTTCTGATGGACATGCACCTACCTATCCATGGTGCAGTGGATGTATTTGTCCCACGGACTGTTGTAGCACCCACGACACTGCAGCCGCTATGTCATTGTGCTGCCTTGTGAGAGGAAACATTGTGAGTGGGAACTTCCCAATGATGATCCCCCATAAACAATCGGATCCAAAGCCTTTCTAGCAAAGAGTAGGCAAGAGGTCTATTGCCAAAGATATAGCCCCATTAGCACGCGGCTTGTGATATTGAAGACTACTAATACCAGAATCCAATTCAGCAGAAGTCTACAGAATTGCCTGTGGGTTTTGTAAATGTACTTTCCATACGCATGGCCATGGACGTCAATTGAGGGTTGCCGGGGTAGCAAATGCTACCCCTGGTAATGCTCTTGAGATCCCTGTCATTGTCTTTGCGACCCCTGGACACAAAGGCAGTGGCAATGGTACTGCTCCCTTATACATTTACATCGGCTTCTCTTACACGTATGATGGACTGTAAAAATACACTAGTATCATCCCGTGCAGGCTCGCACCAGACGGGAAGGTAAGATGTATTTGTATTCCTTTATTGAACTTCATATGTTCTAAAGTGATTCAGTCAGTCTACTGCATAGCATGAATTGGAAACATGTCATGCTGGAGTGATTGTACTGTTTTCGCTACAAAGCCAGGTATGTGTATTTGTGCACATTCATAGCACAGTCTTCAGGCAGCCCGTGCCCCTCCCCGCAGCCTTATCAGAATGAAAGGTCAGCAGAGTACAAAGCAAGAAAGGTTCCTGCACCTGCTCTCTTGCAACAGCACATATATTTGTGGAGGGGTACTATGTGCATGCGAGAGGAGTGCAGGGAGAGGTGAAGTTTCCTGAGGGAGAAACAAAGGTGCAGTGGGAAGGTTAGGAATAGAGAAAGCTGGATGGAGAGAGTGGTTTAATGGGGTTGAGCGACAGGGAACAAGGCCAAAGAGGTGCATGGGGCACGAAGTTGAGAGATGTGCCTGGGGAGAGAGTGCTTTAATTAATAGTTGGAGAACGAGGGTAACGAGATGCAGCGGTTCATTGGGGCCATGCGAGAGTGGTGCACAGGCACAGATTGGGGTATTGTACACATGAGACCGATGTTGGGGAGAGATGGTTGGTCCATGGCTAGAGGAAGGAAGCATTCTGCATTGGGACAGAGGTGAATTGGGAATGGGAGGTGCACTTCACAGGGATTGTGAGAGCAATGAGTAGTGGGGTTGCAGCCCAGCTGGAGAGAGGTGGATAGGGAAGAGTGTTGCAGCTAGAGTGGCGTAAAAGGAGAGTGGGGTTTAGGGAAAGATAAGTATAGGCCCAGGGAGAGAGGGAGGGATGAGACAGAGCGCATGGGAAGATACTGGTGCAGAAAGAGAGAGGTGCAGGGTAAGTGGGAAAGAGCAATTGATGTGCATGGTCAGAAAGGCGAGCATGAGTAGCGTGAGAAAGAATTATGCAGGTGATGGTGCAGTGTTTAACAAAAACACGTGGTTTTGTAGGCATGTCACCTTTTATAAAGGTAACACATTTTTCTCTGGTCGCTTTCAAGACCACAAGGGTCTCTTCCACGGGCAGTGATAGCTTTATTTACCATTATAAAAAGTATCATCTTTGCAAGATCATTTGTTTCTTGATTTTCTTTTTACTAACAAGCTGGTAAAGGATACTAAAGCAGCCAAAATGTTATTCCGTTTAACACCCACACATTAACTAGGAGGCTGTGTTCATATGGCAGGCAAGAGTCAAATCAGTTGTGCTGCCCAAAGAAGAAAGACTTGTGGTCTTGAAAGCTAGCAGACACAAATGAGTTAGCCTAATGTAGGTATCATCTTTGGATGATCCTGTGTTTATTTTTAATTTATTATTTAAACCAAAGGCTACAGTATTCACCTAGCTATCACGGGTATGGTATTTCTCTTGGTAACCATTGGTTTCTTTCATGAAATAAGGCCTATTCCACTTTTTTTTTTACTTTTGGTACATCACTTCTTGGTACAACTTGAGGGTGAAACGTTAGGTGGCCTTACTTCGCATGACGTGGTTGGCGTCAAAGGTCATGTGATGTCACTTCGTCTGTTGTCATGTGGTTTGTTATGTCACTTCTGCTTCACCTGGCATTTTGGTGAATGGATGTCCCTTCTTATAGCCAGAACAAAAATCGGTAAAATGGTAACTTGTTTGCTTCTCATTGTTTGACAAAGAGATGCTTCATAAAGAATGAGAGGAAAATGTGACTTTCAACAAAACAAATATGCTCTTTTGTGTGTCAAAAAAGAACACACGAATATTAGGGCGATGCATTGGCAAAGGCTGCAGAGAGGATGGAGGGGCTGATGAAATGTTACAATGCTTCATGTGAAAAATGTTTGTCCCCCGCAAAGAGGGCTGAGGACTCAGTTTAGATCACACTTATTTATTTATTTATTTATTTACTTGTAAAGTACAAAGTTCACTCTAGTTTATCTTGACGCTGCAGATTTGACCAAGAGAGGGAGGCTAGAAGGGGGCGGGGGAGTTTGACAGGAAGTTAGACTGTGAACAGGAGCAACCATGCTGTCAATGCTTTTATAAGGTAAATGTGGATGTACAAGTTGTGGATGTGAGTAGAGACAGAGCTTCAGAGAGTTCTGGCTTTACTGTGAATGCTGGGCCACCTAACCTGATCAGTCAGATTTTGGGAATATCCAGTAGTTTTCTGTTGGTCTATCTCAGTGATCTCAGTGATCTGCTTGGTCTGTTATTTTGGAACTTTGAGTTTGTCACTGAGGCCAATATTGTGGTGAGCAGCCCATAAGGCTTTGAATTTGGTTCCCAGCAGTGTTGGAAGTGTGTGGAAAGTTATGATTGCTGACGAGAAATTATCTTGGTGCCGTAATGCAAATATGAGACAGGCTTCTGTGTTCTGGGCTAACGTGAGTCTGTGGATTTTGGTATTGGGAAGAATGAGGTAGATTCTGTTACAGTAGTCAAGATGGGTGGAGTTGGCTGGTTTGCAGTGGGTATTGTGTGGTTTGTAGTATCAATGGAAATTCAAATAAGTGACTCAGAAGTTTGATGGAGAATGGACAATGCAAAATGTTTATGAAAAATCCCATTTGCAAACTGAATAAACGGACAGCAACCAGTTAACCCACCACCCAATCTAACCCAACCAGACTCCAACTCGCCTTCCCCATATAACCCCTTATTGTCTGGCCCCATTCATTTAACATTCATTTAACATCATGTCCCATTAACTTTTCCCAAACCCCCTGTCATCACAATGATTCCAATTGTTCTTCGTAGCAGTCCGTCTTCCGTGTTCATCAGGATTCACCTTCCCACGTGATTGTTCTCTTTCGTGTCGGTCGCTCTGATCTGACAATATCCAGTATCCACCGACGAGGGACGTTGGCCCACCTCCGGTCAATGTATTTCCGGCCATGCATAGAGTCCCATTGTTCTGCCCAGTCCAAACCAGCTAGATCCAAGATGCAGGCTCAAGCGGCCTTCACTCAATGGGCCTCATTACGACCCAGGCGGTAAGTTACCGCCTGGGTCGTACCTTTACCACCATGGCGTAAACTACGTTTACGCCATGGTGGTTGGCGGACTTACCGCCCCATTCCGAGGTTGGCGGGGCGGTAAGTCCCCAATCCCCATTTACCCTTCCCCATTCCCATTTTCGCCCCATAGGGCATAATGGGAGTGGGGAAGGCGTTAATTACGCCACCGTAAATTACGGTGGCGTAATTAACATCAAGGTCCCTTAGCGCCATGGATTTTAACACCTTGTTAAAACCTCCATGGCGCTAAGGGACCTCGGAATCAGGCGGTAAGGGTCGGCGCTGTTTACGCCGCCGTAAACCCCTTACCGCCTGAGTCGTAATGAGGCCCAATAACCCTAAGAGCTCTCAAACTGTTGTCTCAACAGCCCTACAGCACATGCTCAAGATCTGGAGGACCCGGGATCGGGATAAGTATTACTAAAACCAATAGGTGGGGTGTTCCCTAACCAATGTCTGTTGAAACCAAAAAGAAAAATAATAAACACGCTTATTCAGACACGAATGACACATTGGGGCTTATGTGATTCCCAGACCCCGTCAGAATTTATGATGACACCCTCACTCTTTGGACCATATCCTCATACCCTTTGGGGCGGTATGTAACCATTCATAGACCCCCCTTTTCCGCTTTCTATGCAACTATTCTACTACAACTATTCCCTATCCTGACCCCCAATTCACAGGTTTTTCTTTTGCACCAGGAATTGTGTCTACTACTAACATGGTCCAATCCCACTTTTCATTTGTGTTGGTAAACCATCTACCATTATAGATACGAATAATAATAAACACACTCTTCATCAAGAATTCCCAACAATTGCCCCAGTTCTTTCTGTAACATAACAGTTTCCTGCTGTACTTTCATTAGGGCAATGAGGGGCTTAGGTCAGGGGCAGACCGAAGAGGAGGTGAGCTGTAGTGTCTGTGGTTTGTTATAACCACTCTGAATTGGCAGCAGCCTCGCACACATTACCACACCACCCCTATTAACAGAAGAGAACATTCTATGAGACATACCATGGTGATAAGGTACGGTTGCTCTGTTATCTCCTGATTTACTACACATAAAACACCTCCAGCACCACTTATCTTCAGGGTACGGTCGCTAACTCAAATGCCTGTTTCTCTCAATTGTAAACCATTTCTAAAACCTGTAAACTCTTAGTCGTGTCAGTTATATCATACCAATACCTTCACCTTTTCCACTGCCACAAATCTATGAGGTATCAATTTATGCCATCCTTTCAGAAACTCAACATATACCTTTACTACTCTCTTCTGCATTGCTGCCCAGAAAATTGTGAATTGTTTAGTGCTTGTATGGATTGTAAAAAGCACAATTGACTCTGGTGATGATATTAACTCTACACAATGATCCTTACCATCCAATAATCTCCTTCCTATATCCGACCCCTTCACCTTCCCAGCACACTCAGTTCCCCACTAGAATTATGTGTCTGTCCCCTAACTTAACCAGACACTTCAATGAGGGGGCTGTAAAGGCCATAATTCCCAATTAGATCCCAGACTGAACCATACATCATGGCTCATTACCAGGGCAGATATCAGATACGTAGAGGCATTATTGGGTAGCTTGTTTTCCCATACTTCTTGGTGTGTTACCCATTATGAGTTGCATCAGGATCCACGGTCCAGGCAATATTCTGCGGGGCAGGGCACACTGTCCCCTGATCGGCCCATATACAGTGGATGCACATTCTTTTTATTCTGAGCACCAACCATTGTACTTGCAGACATGTCTCCATTGCCACAGTCGATCTTGTATTCTAGAATCATTTTTCAACAGCCTAGGTCAACCATTATGCCACACATCACTTTAGAAGCACTGGGGCCAAATTGGGTATAGTGATAGATACGCGTTGGTGCCGGATGTGCGGCTCCTACCAAACTGAATCATTGGTAATGCTATTAACTCTACACAATGGTCCTTACCATAAAAGCAACTATTTATGCATGGTTAGCAGTAAGCATTAGCCTCTCCCATTCGTCTTTAATCAGGACCAGGGAGGTAGAATGTAAGAACCTCCCCAAGTGGCTAATTCTCTCTGCCAAGAAAAAGGGCTCTCTAGTACCAAGTGGACCATTGATTCAATTTGATGGGAGCCGCACATCCGGCACCCACGCATATTTATCACTATACCCAAATATGGCCCCACAGCTTCTGAAGTGGGCAGAGCATTTTAAACAGAATGTAATCTAAAGATCCCAGTATTTTTGGAATGGGAACTTCTGCAAGTAGGATTTCAACTTGCATGATGGTGAAAATTATTGGAGGTTATCCCTGAACAATTGCAATCTGTTCAGGTCATCACAATCACAAATTCTGACCCAGTCAATGACTTTCCTTTTTTTCAGGAAGTCACTGTCTGAGGAATCCAGGGAGATCATACTAACAAAGTTCACACATCTCTTATGAAACCCTAGTAAGAATGAGGAAGAAGCCATCTTTCATGTATGAACATAGAGAATTTCCATCGTCCTCCAAAATGTTGGCATGCAGAGATAGGCATCTTTTTATATATTGGGCCCACCAACATGTGAGGCCCAACATCAGTCTGATAGCACTTATCAACTAACACTTTGGGAGACCTAGGACGGTCCTCCAAGCTTTCTCTTCTAGTCTGACAAAAAAGGTTTAGTCAAGGAAAGGCATCAATTTACAAGCATCCAATGTGGCTGCAGGTACTTTAAATGTATACAATTCAATTAGGGGCAACAAAGAGAAAGCACAAAGTCTGCTCCGAAGAGCCTTCATCTGAGCAATGGCAGTCCCAGGTTTTGCTGCATTTTATCTTTTTGCAGCTGCTTGTCGAGATTAAGTACCCAAGATACACTATAGTGGGAACCTGTTAAATTTTGGTCTGATTTATTCTCCAGAAGTATGATTTTGGCTTTCGTTTTGTAGAATAGGGTAATACAAATGACTTCCAGGGGTTAATTTCAAGATGCTTCCTCTCCATGTAACCATATAACCCACCCAGAAGTCTTTGAAGGCCAGCAGGAATATAATCCATTAACAAGAGATTGTCACCATAGGCAATGATGTTGACTCTTGGATCGCCCCATATGGGTGTGTATCCCGCTCATAATAAGGACTCCTTCCACAAGTCTGATAGAAAGAGGTTAAACAGAATTGGGCCTAAGATACAGCCCATGCTGACCCTTCTGCGACAACAATGGTGCTGGACAAATCACCCTGTGTGTTCAGTCTAACACTTACAGAATCGTTGCTGTATGACTACTGGATCATTCTCAAGAGACCCCGGCAGATGCTCCAATTCTCTAACTTTTCCCAAAGATTAGCTATGCCGATGTTAGCAAAAACAGCAACTTAGTCTCACACTGCCACATATAATGATTTACCAAAGACACCGCCAATATCCGAACTGCAGGTTGACAGAGCCAGGGCACTTATACATGTCCCAACCTCGTTCTTAAATCATGTTTGTAGAGGGCTTAACAGGTTCTCAACCTCCACCTACTTTGTAAGGTCTACAAAAATGTATTTCACAAATACTTGTTTGTGTAACTTGCCTGTACCCTTTGTCAATCGTGGCTAAGTATCTCCTAGCTATCTGTGTAATCATGCACCGTAATTATCAAGTATCTATCTGTGTAATTATGTACCGTAATTATCAAGTGTCCTTGGGCGGCTTCACTGTAACCCTTTAAGTAAGCCTTCGTATTCTCCAAGTTCTCAGCGCCTCGATGCCCGTGGGCTGTAGTGCGCGTTACAAATACAAATAAATAAATATCTTTTGCAGAGGAATCAATGAAGGCTATGGGGCAGTAATAAGCAAGGTCAGCTGTAGAGCCTGATTTAAAAATTGTAACTATGATAGCTTTATTCCAAGAGCTAGGATAACCTGCACCAACCGCAATGTTGGAAAGTAATCTAAAGAGCATGTTAGCCCACAAAGGGGTGTTGTCTTTAAAGAACCAGTTTGAGACCCCATCTGATCCTGAGGATCGTGAGTTATTTAACTTCTTGATCACCATGATTATATCATCTCCGGCAAAATTAAACTCCCAGGTAGCAGGGTCCATGTAATTCATGCCCCCTGAGGCTCTAGCCCCTATCCCTAAATTGACATTTTTGAAGAGATAATCTGACCAGGATCCTTGAGGCATACAACATACCTGGAGAGTTGATCGCTTAGAGGCAGTGCCATTGAGTAATCGCCATAGTGCACCAACATCTTTATCAATAAGTCTCCTAAACGATCTTTGGTTTTGGTTAATATAAGGCTGTAACTTATGGGATCTGAAACATCTGGAGTAGGCTAATTTAATAATTTGTGTTGCCCCTAACAAAACCATCTAATGAGGCCTCAGAGTGGGATAGCAGTTTGAGTGCCGTCCTTTTTTCCCTTTCATTCTAATTGACAGCTACATCAAAAGGTAGTGTATGTATAGTTACAAAATAATGGGTCTGAGTGTTAGAATTGTGACGTATCGTGCCCAAGTTATTAATTGAATGACTGTAGACATTAGGGCATGTTCTGGGATTTTTTCTCTGCCTCAGAGAGTCCAGCCCACCAAACGGTAAATCTGCTGTCAGCGTTAGCTATGTTTCTGCCTAAAATGACAATGTGCATCAGTAGAATTAGTACATACCTTTACCGTTCTATATAATTCTGCCCATCTACTATTGTTAACAAATAACACTCCAACCGGAAAGGTCAACTTTTTCCTTTACCCACCAGTACACTAAGATCATCCATTTCACACAACCCTGGTACCACCACTCTATGCATGGCCATAGGTAAATTTACCAAATCTAGTGTGACGCCTACATTACCACAAAGCTCTCTTCGTGTTGCCATGACTGGTGTCCCAGTCCACTGGCTATACCAGTAAATCAATTTAGAAATGAACTTGTTCCTTCCCCTTGTAAATAGAACAGATTGGCAATGATAGATTTGATCAGAGACATTTGAGGGCACTGTGTACACCACATTTGGTTTAGTGGTTACAGTAGTAGGAATGTTAGTGGTAACACTTCCTTCTCTATCGCTAAGGTAAGGTTGGGGACTCTGTGCTGGCTCTTCCAATTCAGTACCTTCAGGTAAACTTCATCCCTCATCCAATTAGGCAGAGCCTCACAGAGAGATGCTATTACCCACACTGGGCACTAGGCTGGCTGTGGTATAAAATAGAAACAAAGGCTCACCCCACACTCCCAAACCCCATTCCAATCACAGGTTCCACCTTGCCAGTGTACTATCCATTGTTTCGTATACCACGGCCCAGCCCTTACTTCACTCCTTACTACACTAGTCAGGTTTCTCATAGCTAACATGGTATGTAAAATGGAGTCAGTTTCCCCAAACAGACAGATCAGCAAGGCAATGGGGTCTACACCGCAGGGTTTACCACCCTCTTGCAGAGACTCACATGCACTTGTGGGATATATTTACCCACTCAGCAGTACTCCCCTCCACAACCAAGCTGCACATCAGCAGAAACAGCAAAATGGTTGTGCTGGCACCTCTGTGCATCACTGCCTCACACCAAAACTGCGTTTTGCAGCAACAAAAAGATGGCTCCACCATCGTGCCAAGCACAGTTTGGGCAGGATGGAACAAGGGGGCACACTGAAATAGCCTGCCAGTGTGTTCTTACATGTATCAAAGAAGGGGAGTGAAAAAGCTGTGCTGCTTTGTGTCATGATCCCTGCCCCAACTCCGAGTCAACATATTGGAACCAGACCTCGATCACCCACATGGACCTTGAAGACCTCTGAGACTTATCTGAGACCCACTTATGGCGCCAGGCTTATTCATAAATCTGAGAACAACTTGGCATTGGACTCTGTAATGTACTGTGGGCAACATGGATGCCCCCACATATCTCAGTTCTATGAACTGAACTATGCGGTCTAGCTTTTTGGGTGTGGTTCAGCCCAGGATACCTGGGATACCTGGAGACTATTTAAACCGCGCCCGGACAGAGGAACACGCTTTGTGTTACTCTGCACCTGCAGTGTGACCCTCACCGTGTTCAACTCGGTCTCCTGAAGGCCTTGCCTTTTCCTCCGCATCCATTCACCTGCAAGAACAAGAACAGCGATAATAGTATACTTACCTTGGGGAGTATCCTGCTTCCATCCATCGCACCTCCAGTCCTATGGGCAGCATTTATGGCGGTGTCATCTCCATCTCGGCACGCTGCATGCTAGAAGAAGCAAATGAAAGGAAAAGACATTAATACACATACGCGTATCTCGCTCACCCGAAAAATGCAAGAAGAGTCAAATGCTTACCTGGACTCGAACCGCTCAGGGCAACTTCAGTACCGGAGCACGCCATCGACCTGCAAAGGGAAAAGCCAAGACAGGTTAGCACATTAAGGACAAGAAGGTGCTGCATATTGCGCTTCCTCATCGCACCTTATTCTCTTAGCCAGCAGCCACACTGGGACATTGCAGCGCCTGTAGCGGACAGAGAGAGACATTGATCAGCACAAGAAAAAGCGAACAGCGCAGCACATCGTGCTTTCACTCACCGCTTAGTGGTCGGCTCCCCTAAGCCGCTCGACCCCATCTCCGACTTCGCCAACACCTAAGGAGAAAGGAAAAATTCTAAAGGGGGCAAGAGCCAAGAAGAGGACAATTCAATACAAATCATCAAACCTACCTTGTCAGACCCAATTGGGCCACACCAGTGAAGCAACTAGGTGGCATAGTGCCCACATCGACTGACGCACCCCTGCACCAAAGGAGCAGGACGGAGAGCACACAATACCAGAAAACAAGGCCCAGTCTCGAGCCGAACAGATCCCTGGGAAGGGTTCGAGGTCAGTGGAGGTACAGACAGGCTGAGTGGCGTCCCCGTGGATACCAAGTGAGCGTTACACTTTGCTGCAAGCCCAAAGTTCCCATTGAAAAAGGGAAATATTTACATTTTAAAATGACGCAGCTGTGATGCTCTTTTCCTCTGATTCCCCATCACAATACTTTAGTAATGAGACCCTGCCATGCCCATTCACATTAACATTGTGCTACAGCAGACAAGAGGAGTATTCCTGAATGACGGGTTGTTCTTTAGATCTGAAGAAATCAAAAGAAGCTTTACTTCTGCTACGCAGGAAACACTTTACTTTTTTGCTACAAAATGTCAAGGATCAATGCGTCAAAAAGGCCCTAGCTTTCTGGGCCTATGTCAATTTCAGTGCATCTATATTTAAACAAAGTGCTGCATACAAGAAACTAACTCTGGCTCCAAAACAATGTGTCAAGTCAGAGGGAAGAGAAAAATCGAATATGCAAGGACAATGCCAGCAGTCACCACATGTTTAAAATGTACTTTTGCAAAGAAAGACAAATACCTGTTTAAGGGCCTGATCACGACTTCGGCGGTAACCCTTAAATCTGGCGGTAGCGCTAATACCGCCGGATTTAAGGGTCTGCCGAATCAGGGCTTTGGCGGATTTCGCCCCAGCTCTGAGCTGGGGGGAAATCCGCCGAAAATGTGCGCTATTACCGCCAGCGGGAAATCCGCCGGCGGTAAGAGCGCGAAAATTCCCCATTGAGCCCAATGGGGAGTGGGGCATTCCCGAATAGGCTCAATGGGGAAAGGGGAATTACTTTACCGCCGAACTCGTTATCCGGCGCTATTAGAGCTGGGGAGTTAGGCGGTAGGGCTATTACCGCTGGCGGTAATACCGCCGGCGGTAACGGCCAAGTCGTGATCAGGCCCTAAAAGTGTATGTTGGATAAGGCCCTGCCCTTATCTAGCAATGTGAAGGGGTTTTTGCTGTGAAACATATAGGGGATGTTTTATCCAACAGGCTTCTCTTTGATTCAGGACAAAATAACAGAAAATATAAGAATTAAAATATATTGGCTGGATTTTGCAAACTCCAGAGCAGGTTTTTCCTGCTGGCCAAGCTAAAGCTTCCCCCAAAAGGAAAGACCATAAACTTCCAGGACACTTGGCTGATAATTAGTAGGTTGGAAAACTTTTACTGACCAAAGACAAAGAAAGTTCACATACTCATCAGACTTTCTTCTGGGCAGAGGTCTCTTATAATAGAAATTCTGGGACATGAAGATGTGAAAAAGAAAATCAAACCTCCATGTGACTTCTACAAGAAGCTTCAAAGGAAATCTCCATGACAAACCATGACCATATTCGGAGGACAATGTTGACCATTTGGTTTAAAAAGCTATTTTATTAAGAAACTTTTCAGACTTTTATCTTTACAACCGGACTTTGCAGGAATGTAAAACGTTAACAGTTTCAATGTAATTTCGTGGGTTTTAATTTAAGACATTGTAGTATTCTCTGCCATATTGGGAAATGGCAGAGAATTGGGTATTGTAAGGAAAGTATACATGATGCCACTGCGAATTTCAATGCTGACATGCTTAATGATAATCCACACACATGTACAAAGTTATAGAATTTTAGGCTGAATATTTCACACTAAAAATGACCAAAAATTATTAGAAGGGTGAAACAATGTTTTACAGACTGCAGAGTTGGACTGGCATGTGCTGCATAAAATATGTAACATGCTTATGTAATTTGTTAAGAAGCCACAATTGTAAAATTTGCCATTCATGTAAAAACTGGATTTTACCTAAAGTAACTTTGGGAGGTTCTGGACATTGTAAAACTCACATTATAAATCTGACATCATGCCCTTGAAACCCAACCAGCTGAGAGCAAGGCCTCAACGATTACCCCTGACAAATCCAGTTGTTTAGAGGCATGTTCAGCTAAGCCTGCCCCAACATATAGTTCTATGATGTCACCATGCTTTATATAGAGGGTGGCTGGCAGGACTCTAACACACTCTTTCCTGAATCTTCCTGCGCCTGCGTTCCTGATCTTCTCCATCCATTTTGCCTGATTCCAGATCCCACTGCAAAGCCAAAGCATAGCTAATCCAGATTCCACTGCTAAGCCAAAGCATAGCTGTTCCTATCTCAGCAAGGCCAAAGCATTGCTGACCATCCCATCAAGGCCTGAATCCTGAAATCCCCCTAAATCCCAATAACCAAAGGGAAAAGCTGTTGTATTCTTTGGGAAGAATCCTGAAACCAGACCGGCTTGTTGCCTACTAACTGCATGCCCACTGCAACCCTGCCATCCAGGTGTCCTTTTTATCCAGTGACCAGACAGGCCCAGCTGTTGTTCTGCTAGGCGAGTCTGCCGCGACCTGGTGACCCGAGCCCTGGATTACTGAACCCGGTTGACTGTTCCTAATTCCAAATTTAAGAGCAGACTGTGAGTATTTCCCCATCCCAGAGAAACACATAGTCTCCCCATCTTGACCCTTTTGTCTTTATTCCTCTCTCTAAGCAATCCTACCCATACCCTGGTAACTCGTTAAAACTGTTAGAATTCTATTTGAACCCTGTCCTTGACTTTTTAAGTGCTAGCGCCATCTCTCTATTAATTCTGTCTTGGGTAGATCATAAGCCCTTAGTCATATTTTGAGTAAAAAAATTGGAAGAGGAAAATAATAAATTAATTATGAGGGACCTCCACTCCCAAGCAGAATTCGATAAAGAGCCAGAAATTAGGCGCCATAACACAACAAAGGGATGACCTGGCGGAAAAAAAGGGGCGCTCTGCATCAGGAGAAAGAGGCCCTCCACCAGGAAATGTGTAAGTTAAAAGCCAATCTGGAGAGAAAGGAGTCAGACCTTCAGGGACTGACTGGCCTAAAATAAGAATATGATAAATTAATGGGACGTAGGAGAAAAATGGAACTCGAGTTAGAACAGGCCATAGCGGCTCTAAATGTGCAGAAAAGGGAGGCTCACCTCCTAAAACAAAAATTGTCTCAGGGTGCCCAAACAATACAGGCAGCACAAAGAGATAATGAGGCCCTCTGTGAGGAGAATGATGGACTCCACAAACAAGTGGCAGATCAAGATCAGGTCATAGAGGCCAGTAAAACTCTGATAGTCGAGCAGAAGGCTCAGATCTTTGCCTATTATCAAGAGATAGTGGCTCAGAAGGAAAAACTAGCCAGGCTGGAGAAAGAGCATTCTAGATCTAATACAAACTAGAGGGACCACGAACAGGTGGAGAGGGACAGGGCAACCCCTGATCATAGTATGATGACCTATGTGGTAAGGGACTGAAACCCATTTAATGCATTGAACACTGCTGACTTCCTGTCTACTGGTCCACAGGGACTAGAAACCATGAGGCTGGCGGAATTAAATATGTTTAGTATGATGGATCTGACAGGTCAGTGCCCCCCAGAAATTGATGGGCGGCATCCCAGTATAGATACCAAAACATTAAGGCTGATGTCTCTGACAAGAAAGTCTCCTATGAGGGAAAGTCAGGGAATTAGATCTACATAAATATTACCTTCCAAGGGACCAGTTGGTTCAATTTGTAAAACATTCGAATGAAATGAGGCCCAAAAAGAACATTTTGAAGACCTCCACCCAATCAAAGCACAGTGAAGGGCCCCGTCCACTGTGGGGCCAGTGCTGTGTTTCACTGGTGTACCTTCATCAGAACAGTGTCACTGGGCTTTAGGGAATGCCCTGGAGAGTCTGGTTCCTGTGGCAGAGCTGTTTGAACCTGATTATGAATGAGGCTGACAGAAGACATTGAAGTGTTGACATATTCTAACAATCAATCATCTGACAATACAAATCATTGGGTACAGCTTTCACAGGTGGATCTACAAGCAATCTCATAGGTCTCCCATAAATAATTTAATGCAGACTCAATCCAGTTCCCCTAGCAGGAGTACAATTCATACTAAACAGAAAGAAAAAACAAATGGCTGCTGGGAGAACGTATTAAATTCAATCTCAAAATGGCGATAGGAACAACAACTTTTTATATAAAGAAATTGTCATACAAGATGTCACAAATAATATCACATAACATCTATTCTAGTCTCGGATTGAATGTTAAGAGTATAGGATATATGGTTATCTAGAAGTGAACCTCATCATAATTGGCTTTTCTATAACTAGCGGCTCCTCCTAAGTTCAACCTTCTACAATGATACAATTCTACTTAACATCGCATTGGCTGCCATTATACTATGCTAGTCGTTACGAGGACACAAAGTGATTGAACAGGTTTTAGCTCATCGTCCTTGGCCACTTTCAAGCGGTCCCAAGTTACGTTGTGAGGAAGGAAAGATGGGCGAACCTCTATAATCCATTTTAAAGAAGATACTCCTAGGCCTGATATTCTCACTGTCAGCCTAGTTCGTGGCCCTAGTGTGCTGCCCCTATGTGTGTGTGTGCTTATGAAATGGCAGGTGCTCTATCTAATTGGCTCTGGCATAAATGACCATTGTTTCAGTCACGTGGTAGAGGACCACTGTTCAGGACCTATTGTCATCTATTTATTAGATGTTGTGCTGCTTCAACGCGTGTGTGTTCCTCTCGGTGCCCACTTGGGGCACTGTATATTCAATCGTTATGTGATCAATTGGCATGGTAGCTACTTCCACCTAGCATTCAAAGATATGTGTATTCACACTGCTACCAAATGAAACTAATTTAACAATTTTGCTATTTGCCCTGGGAAACGTTATCTGTTGTGGTTTCAGACTGCTATGCTAAACTCCCCTTGGCACACTGACCTTGGATTTTGGGGCTACATGCTGAGCTTCATGAGACCTAGAAACTGTGTGTTAAGCAATTTTATGCCAGACTGCAGCATTTCCGAATTGAGGCCTTGTTGGGTTTGGTCTAAAATGGCAGTTCTTTGGTTCAGTCTCTGCCATGTTGTGCACTTCCTCTCTTACATGCTAATGTTCTTCATGTCTACATATAACTGTTCTTCATCTTTATGTGGAAATATTCTTCATGTCTATGTGCAAGTGTCCTTCATGTCTCTTAATGTGTACTTTGTGTGTGTGCGCGTGCCAGCATTTAATTATTCCCTACCTGTGTATATAATTAATGCAATTACCCGCTGCCCTACTTGTGTCACACCATCTATTCTACTCTTAACAGCAACTACATGGCACTTAATGCTGTGTTAATGGCCTACTGCACCTTTCTCAGTTTGTACCTACCTTTGTGATTGTGATGGGGAACATCTGTTGCGGCTGTTGGAGACATGGCCATAACTGGTGTAACTCTCCTCTCCATTGCCACACTCCCCCCTCTGGTCAATGTATTGACCACACCTACGTTAATTTCCCTCATCCTATCATATGCATCTTCGGTTATCTATATCTCACACACCCCTCTCAAGCAACCTCCTTTTTCGATGTATTCTTCTGTCCCACATGTCATAAAAGAGCATGCTCCATCTACTTCACAACAGACGCAGTGTTCAGTATAATTTTCAGGTTTGAGAGGGGGCTCAAACATAGTGCCTGGCGACCTATTGTCATGATTCCTGCCCCTCATGTCCCCAGCCCTCCAAGATGTCAGGCTGGAGCCAGGCCACAATCAACTACATGGCCCTCAGGGGCCTCTCCATCCCTCCAAAGACCCACTTGGAGTCAGACTTGGCGCTTGTGGCACCAGACTCACTCACCCCCATAGGATAACATTGGGGATTGGACTTGTAGTGCATTGATGGGGACAAGATGGATGACCCCCCATATTTCGGTTCCCAGAACTGCATGTGCGGTCTACTCTTTTGGGTGTGGTTCAGCCCAGAGAGACCTGGGATACCCAGAGACTATTTAAACCACACCCAGGCTGAGAAACATGCTTTGCGTTTTCTGCACCTGCAGAGTGCACTCACTGTGTTCGGATCGGTCTCCAGTAGGCCTGCATCTTTCTTCTGCGCTCAGCTCCTGCAAGAACAAGAACACCGTTAGGAACAGCCTTACCTTGCGGCGCTTCTGCCCATCATTCATCGCTCCTTCTGTTCTGAGGGCATCTTCGGCTGTGTCATTCTTATCCCGGCACGCCGCTTCCTAAGGAAAAGGGAAAAGAACAGAAAAAAGGCATTAGTAAGCATTCGGCAAATCTTCGCTTATTTTTAAATACTGTACAAGCTTCACACGCTTACCTGAATCCCAGCCGCTCTGGGGAACTCTGTCTCCGGAACTTCTCATCCATCTGCAAGAGGGAAAAGACACTCCAGGTTAGCGTGGAAACAACTAGAGGCGCCGCATTCTATGCTTACCCACTGCATTTGTTCTTCATAACCGGCATCCACACTGAAAACGTTGCGGCACCTAAAAGACACAGAAAAAGAACTCAGTTCAATGCAAATACGAAAGGGGTGCATCGCGCATCGCGCTCTCACTCACCTTCAGCGCTACTCATCTCAGCAGCACGCCGGCATCCCCGGACGCCAGCCATCATATAAGGAAGGAAAGGTACGAAGTTAGAGAACTGTTCAAAAGACTCATTATACTTACCTGTCGGACTCTTGCCAGTGAAGTAACTAGGCAGCAACGAGCCCGCATCAATCAACACGCCCTGTGCTGAAAGCAGGATGGAGAGCACACTAGCCAAGAAAACAAGGTCAGCTCTGGATCAAAGGGAAGGGTTGGACCCCAGGGAAGAAGGGGTTCAAGCATACAGAGACAATAGGGAGTTAAACTCTACCAATCCTGTGTTTCAGGCCCAGTCTCCAGTCGAATAGCCTCCAGGGAAGGGTTCGAGGTTGTAAAAGGTCAGAACAGGCTGAGTGACATCCCCGTGGATACCAGGTGAGCATTACAGAACGTAAAGCCTCACATCAAAATCCACCTGGGCGTCATGGAAATGTCAGAAACCGACCAATTAGCCCACATGTTGGGGCAGCTACGTTCCAAAGTACATGCAGCCAGGCAGGAGACCAACACCCTGAGGAGAGAGCTGATAGTAGCCAAAGAACGCACTAACTTCTCCAGTCACAAGCAGGGCATGCACCATTGCCGGGAAGTGTGCCCTTGATGTCAGCGCCATCAGCCAATCTCGTTCAGATAACCCTTCCTGGGGCAGTTTCCTTGGCCCCGCCCAAAAAATTTATGGGGAATCCCAAGAGGTTTGCAACGTTCATGAACCAGTGCCGCCTGCACTTCCTTTGTAGGCCGCGGGGCCTTTCCGAATGACCAATCACGGGTTGCTTTTGTGCTAGCCTACTTGAGTGGTAGCGCCGCGGACTGGTCTGTACCCTTTGTGGCCCAAGACGATCCTTTGCTGCATGACTTCAGGGGCTTTCAGCAGGAGATGGAAAAGCTGTTCGCCCGTCGTACTCATGGGCAGGCATTAGACAACGAACTTCTGTCCCTACGCCAAGGGAATCAAGACCTATTAACATACATAGCCACGTTCAATAGACTCATAGTTGAAGCAGAATGGCCAGTGGAGAAGAGAACCACGTTATTTCATCAGAGGTTGAGGGGGGGAGCTCAAGGATGTTCTTGCACAAGTAGTGAACCCCCCGAAAGACTGCTCAGAATTCATTGACCTTGTTGTTCAACTGGATCATAAGTTGCAGGATTGAAGAGCAGATCGAACCAGACCGGACCCTCGCCCTATGTATGTGTGTTCAAAGGACAATACTGCCCGAACAACGGAAGGTTCAGGAGAACCAATACAAATCGGGAGGGTCAGATCCCCCTTGACTACAGCAGAAAGGGATAAAAGGAGACAGCAGAAGTTATGTCTGTACTGTGGAAGGTCAGGTCATTTTCTTAAAGAGTGCCCTGTGAAGCCACCGAGGAGGACGGTAGGGGCCACGGACAAGGAAGATACCATCAAGGAATCGGAAAACTCCCCAGCCCGGCAAGTGTAGGGGACCACTTGTCGAATGAAGAAAGTAAACTACAGACCTCCCATTTTGCACTATCTGTGGTCTTGATCAATCACCAACAACCATTTCGGATGCATGCAGTAAGAGCGTACATAGACAGTGGAGCCATTGGGAATTACATCGACCAGGATCTTGCGGCAAAGATGGGGCTTCCGTTACGCCTTAAATCAACCACCGACACTGTTACCACTGTCGACGGCACGGAAATAGCTTCTGGTCCAGTATCCCAATGCACTGCAGCTTTAACCCTTCTGTGCCAGGATGGACACCAAGAATCTATCATTTTCGACCTCATTAAGGCACCACAGTTCCGGTTGATTTTGGGAATGCCATGGTTGGTAGCTCACAATCCTCGAATCGATTGGCGAGCAAAAGAATTGGCCTTTCCCGAGACTTGCGCCCACACATGTTATCGCCAAGAGAAACAACCAATAGACACCAGAACCTCCACGCTTGCGACTGTGGCAATCGGCACCCTACCAAGTGAATACCAGGACTTTCAAGATGTCTTTCAGAAAGAACAGGCTAATACCCTGCCACGGCATAGACCATACGATTGCCAAATCGACCTGATACCTGGCGCACAAATCCCTTGTGGGCGAATTTACGCACTCACAGAACCAGAAAACCAGCACCTGAAGGCTTATCTTGACCAATACCTGGCCAACGGGTTAATCCGTCCCTCAAAGTCTCCAGCAGCCAGTCCTCTATTCTTCGTACCGAAAAAGGAGGGGGACTTGAGAAGGTGCATCGACTATCTCGCACTGAACCAGATTACCGTAAAAAAATTGCTACCCCCTGCCACTGATCCCTGAATTGCTTGATCAAGTCAAAGATGCCCAAATCTAAACAAAACTAGACCTGAGGGTGGCATATCACCTTGTTCGCGTAAAACAGTGGGACGAATGGAAAACCACTTTTCGCACCAAATACGGCTTGTACGAATATCAAGTAATGCCCTTTGGCATTTGCAACGCGCCTGCTGCGTTTCAATACTTCATGAACGATGTCCTACGGGAATTGATTGATGTCTGTGCTCTAGTGTACATCGACAATATCCTAGTATATTCTGCATCAAAGCAGGACCACGTTAAACACGTCCGATCCGTATTGGAGAAACTCTGTCAACACCAGCTCTACACCAAGCTCGAAAAGTGCTCATTCCACATCTCTGAGGTGGAATTCCTGGGCTTTATTCTCAGCCCGAATGGAATCCGAATGGATGTACACAACGTAGATACTATCCTGAACTGGCCATCCCCAAATTCATTCAAGGGGGTTCAAAGTATGCAGGGTTTTGCAAACTTCTATCGCCGGTTCATCCCAGGATTCTCGCAAATCGTGCATCCCATCACTACATCACTAAGTAAAAGCAACAAAAAGTTCTTTCCAGGAACTCAAAGCAAGATTCACATCTGCCCCAATCTTACGCCACCCTCGCCCTGATCTCCCATACCTGGTGGAAACGGATGCCTCAAGCATGGCTATGGGAGCTGTCCTCTCACAAAAGGACCCCGACACGGGCCACTTACACCCTGTTGCCTTCTGGTCGCGTAAATTCACACCCCTGAACTCAATTACGCTATCACAGACAAAGAACTCCTGGCCATTAAGTCAGCCTTTAAGGCATGGCGGCACTACCTCTTGGGCGCCAGACACACAATCACCGTAATAACTGACCACCGGAACCTCCAGTACCTAAAAATGGCAAAGGCCCAATCCTCACGACAACTACTCTGAGCTCTTTTTTTTGCTGAATATGACTACGTGATTACATTTCGACCAGGGGTGAAAAACGGGAAGGCCGATGCCCTTTCCCATATGGGGGTGGAAGAGCAAGGCTATCAGACCCCTGACCCAATAGCAATCATCCCGAGTGACAAGCTCCTAGGAATCACAGCAACCATAGCTCAGAAAGAATTACATAAAGAAATCCAAAACCTGATGAGTCAGGAGCAATTACAAGCGTGGAGTGCACAAGGAGAACATTACATGATAAAAGATCAGTTGCCCTACTTCAGAAATCGTTCATTCTTACCAAACCAAGAACTACGAGAACAAGTCATGTCCGGTTATCATGATTCCTTGATCGAGGGTCACCCCGGAATCACTAAAACCATAGCCAAGGTAAAACGGAATTATTGGTGGCCCACATGGCGTAAAGACATTATCCAATTCATCCTATCTTGTGGAGTGTGTGCTCATACAAGTCATCCAAGCAGAAACCGGCTGGGCTATTACAACCATTGGAAATCCCACCAGCACCCTGGCACATGTTGTCCCTTGATTTTATTACTGACTTACCACCCAGTCAAGGGTTTTAACACTATTCTTTTGGTCATGGACTTATTTTTAAAAATGGCACATTTCATTCCTCTTAACGGGCTCCCAAATGCTTCCTCTCTGGCAAAGGTATTTCTTGAAGGCATTGTACGGCTCCATGGGTTTCCTTAAGTTTTGGTCTCAGACCGAGGTACTAACCTATCTAACTTCTGGAGAAAATGCTACTCTATAGCCCAGATCGACATCCGGCTATCCACCAGTCACCATCCCCAAACGGATGGTCAAACTGAGAGGACAAATCAGACGCTCGAGCAGTATCTGCGTTGCATGTTACACCAAGCTGAAGGAAGCTGGTTCGACTTATTATGGATAGCTGAATATGCTTATAATAATTCCCTACACACCAGCACTGGGCAGTCACCCTTTTATACCATGGATGGCAGGCACCCACGTACTTCTGAGTTGGACGTTCCTACAAACCTGGGAATGCCAGCAGTCAAAACCTTGCACACAACCATTTCTCAAACCTTTAAAAGGGCAGCTGAACACCTACTTCAAGCTAAGAATCGCCAAAAGAAGTTTGCTGATCAACACCGAGCAAAAGCCCCCAACTACCAAGTGGGAGACAAAGTCTGGCTGGCATCTAAACACGTGTCCATTAAAGGAGCCCGAACTTTCCGTCCAAGATACCTGAGTCCATTCACCGTCACCTCCGTGATAAATCCTGTGGCGGTCAGACTAGCTTTGCCGTAAAACATGCAGATTCATCCTGTGTTCCACGTGTCTCTCCTTAAACCTGTTCAACCTGGGATCCGGGTAGCAACGCCACCGCAGCCAGTAGTAGTCGCTGGGGAGCCAGAATTCGAAGTCAAGGACATCCTAGATTCAAAGTACGTCAGATCCAAATTATACTACTTAGTAGACTGGAAGGGGTATGGTCCACAAGACGGGACATGGGAGCCTTGTGAGTACATCCATGCACTTCGCTTGCTTAGACGATTTCATCAAAACCATCTGACCAAACCAGGACCAGACAGAAGAGCCATCTTGAGAGGGGCTTTGGGGGGGTGCTGTCATGATTCCTGCCCCTCATGTGCCCAGCCCTCCAAGATGTCAGGCTGGAGCCAGGCCACGATCACCTACATGGCCCTCAAGGGCCTCTCCATCCCTCCAAAGACCCACTTGGAGTCAGACTTGGCGCTTGTGGCACCAGACTCACTCACTTCCATAGGATAACATTGGGGATTGGACTTGTAGTGCATTGATGGGGACAAGATGGATGCCCCCACATATTTCGGTTCCCGGAACTGTATGTGCGGTCTAGTCTTTTGGGTGTGGTTCAGCCCAGGGACACCTGGGATACCCAGAGACTATTTAAGCCACACCCAGGCTGAGAAACATGCTTTGTGTTTTCTGCACCTGCAGCGTGACACTCACCGTGTTTGGATTGGTCTCCAGTAGGCCTGCATCTTTCCTCTGCGCTCAGCTCCTGCAAGAACAAGAACACCATTAGGAACAGCCTTACCTTGCGGCGCTTCTGCCCATCATTCATCGCTCCTTCTGTTCTGCGGGCATCTTCAGCGGTATCATTCCCATCCCGGCACGCCGCTTCCTAAGGAAAAGGAAAAAGAACAGAAAAAAGGCATTAGTAAGCATTCTGCAAATCTTCGCTTATTTTTAAATGCTGTACGAGCTTCAAACGCTTACCTGAATCCCAGCCGCTCTGCGGGAACTCTGTCTCCGGAACTTCTCAACCATCTGCAAGAGGGAAAAGACACTCCAGGTTAGCGTGGAAACATCTAGAGGCGCCGCATTCTATGCTTACCCACTGCATTTGTTCTTCATAACCGGCATCCACGCTGAAAACGTTGCGGCACCTAAAAGACACAGAAAAAGAACTCAGTTCAATGCAAATACAAAAGGGGTGCATCACGCATTGGGCTCTCACTCACCTTCAGCGCTACTCATCTCAACAGCACGCCGCCATCCCCGGATGCCAGCCATCATCTAAGGAAGGAAAGGAACGAAGTTAGAGAACTGTTCAAAAGACTCATTATACTTACCTGTCGGACTCTTGCCAGTGAAGTAACTAGGCAGCAACGAGCCCGCATCAATCAACGCGCCCCTCCGCTGAAAGCAGGACGGAGAGCACACTATCCAAGAAAACAAGGTGAGCTGTGGATCAAAGGGAAAGGTTGGACCAATCCTGTGTTTCAGGCCCAGTCTCCGGTCGAATAGCCTCCAGGGAAGGGTTCGAGGTCGTAAGAGGTCAGAACAGGCTGAGTGACGTCCCTGTGGACCAGGTGAGCGTTACACCTATTGGTCTTTCAATGAGGAGCATTTCATGTGGTTCATCTTTTTGGGTGTGTATGTGCACTACATTATCTCTATCCAGTTTTAATGTCATCATGTGCTGTTCTACACCTTTTTTTCCTACTTTTTCACATTGTGACAATATTAATTGAAAAATGCAGAATCCCATTTAGTACCAATATCAGCACTGCCGTAGTATTTTAAATGTGCTACTTAGTCAGGCAGGCACCCATGAAAATAGAGCCGGATGCCAGTCCTTATCATTAACTTCACTAGTTTCTTTGACCATTTTTGCTTGCTCATTGTTGCAGGGTTGCTATTGCTTCTGTCAAGCTCCCCTTCTGATCATCACATACAGGTTCAAATGTGAAGCAAATTGAGCCAATAGTTGTGCACACGCCTCTCTCGATGGCAGTGAGGACTACAAGGATATACCTATTCTGGAGAGTCATTCATCTGATTGCTTTCAGATCTTCTTTAATCCCATTGAATCCCTTTACTGTGTCACTTATGGACTGCAGGAACTTTCATCATGTTATCTGCAACCATTTGGTATTTGCTGCCATCTGTAAGCCAAGGGTGAGAATGGTCGTGAAGAACACAGATGCCTTGTTAAACAGTCTGTGCTTAGATGGGATATTGTCTAGTGCTTCAACTGATTATCTCGAGAAATAATTGTCTCTTTTTGTGCACTGTCACCTTTTCTCATTCTTGTCACTATTTACGAGGGGGCAGTCTACTATTTTCACCAAATCACTTTGAGGCACTACCAGTGCCAGTGCATGTAACACTACTATCAAGTAGATTCCACCTCAATTTGGCAAGAGCTGCATATAGGCCCATGGGCCACAGGCTCAATAGTGGTCCATCAACACTGCTGTGCCTACTTTCATGCCTGGCAGGTCCATGATGAATTTGCATCCTTCATTCTTCCATATTTGTACTGTGCCATTGTTTCTGAAGCACAGAAAGGGGTTATTTAAACCTGTTATGTGTACCAGCCCTTCTTCATCGTCCACCCATGTCAACAGTTTGGCATATTTGCTATATTCTTCCAGGCATTCTCTATTAGTATCTTCAATAGGATATCAAGATATCCCTTCTACACAACCTCAAGGGGTGTACACTTCTCTTGTAATGTGTAGCTGACGTCTGTCTCAGTAAAATGGTCTCTCTCTTTCTCTCTTTTGTTCATACATTTCAACAAGGGGTGGTCTCTCGCTGTTCTACATTTTATCACTTTGTTGTCATTGTTTTTGTCTTGATAATTTATCTTTCATAAGGGCAATCTGCTTTTGTCAACCTTTGTATGACAGATGTTTTTCCCTGGAATTGTTCCTGTCTTTTGCATAGTGAAATGTGAGTTAAGCAGTTTGACCTCCTTACTGGTATTTTCTCCATCATGAACAATCTGGAAACACTCAAGGAGTATGGAAGGCGTGAGCATACAAAACAGTTTTCATACGATTTCTCCCTTCCCACTTTAGTCATGTGGCAATACCACGTGTTATTATTCTTACGAGTGAAACCTTGGAAAATGTCTCTTAGGTGATATCTGTCACCTATCACTTCTATTCTAGCCCTAGTTACTTCTTCACTTATGATAGCAACTACATTAGTTGTATCATCACTAACAAGTTTTACTGCCACTGTATCGGCCATCCAGAAAATACAAAGGGAACATGGAAAAGAAAAAGGTGCCAATCATTATGGAGAGCGAGTCCATCATTTGCAGATATTTTCTTCTCATATTTTCGGAAATAGGGATGAGGAGGGTATTCCTTCTCTCTTGTTTCTTTTTGCCCCCCCATGCTACACCTTGATCTGTCAAGAGATGCATTTCAAACATTTAGTCATGGTAGTTAAATAATCATACATCTCATTACCTTGCACTGTAGTAGAATTATCTGCATCCAATCAAGCACGTATGGGAGGAACAATGGGAAAGTTCATGCGTGAGATGGTAGTCTGAACCTGACTGATTGCGTAAGGCATACAACCCAAGGGAAGGCAATGTAGCACATTTTGTTTTGGTTTCTGTTAAGAGGCCATTGAGGTGTTTCACAACTTTGTCATCCTGTGGGTGGTAAACAAGTACAAAGATTGTGCTTAATGCCAAGCAGGGATGCTAATTCAGAAAATAACTAATTTACAAAAGTGTGGTCCGTTCTCTGGCAGCAGTACGTCACACACTCCCCATCGGGAAAACACCTCTGATAGGAGGAACTTAGCAGTCGACTTGGCATCTGCATGGTTACATGGACCTGCTTCTATCTAAAGTGAAAAGGGACACATCACCACAATCATGTTTTGGCCTCCATTACAATTTCGGAGCATATCAACATAGTCAATGTGCAAAAGCCAAAATTGGGCTTTAAGGCGGGGTGTTGCTTCTCTCACCATTCTCAGTATGCACAGTAGTATATTGTTGGCACGTGGCACAAATAACAACAAAATCAACAACACGCTTATGCAGGTTAGGGGAAAACCATTTTCCTGAAATGTCTGCTGCTACATATTTTCTTGTGGTGTGTGCTGGATAGTGCAGCTGTTCTAACGCTGCTGTGAGCAACTCAAGTGGCATGGCCCTGTGCTGTCTTGTCTCCACATCAAATCACTGGGGGATAGTGAGCACCATCTTTTTATCCAGAGATCCTGCTCCAGCTGTGGTGCGTGCCCCTGGAATTCCACTAATTGTGTTAATGATAACGCATTATTGCCCTCTCTTACCTTCATGTTAAGCATGCATTTGTGTGGGGCAATTGTATTTTCTGCTATCTGTGGAAAATATCTTGCTCTTTTTGCTTTTGCATCTGCATCTTCATTGCCATGAGAAACTAAATCATTAGTCTGCAGTGCACACTTCACTACAGCAGCCTCTGTAGGATATGCCAATATACCTAGAAGTCATCCTAATAATGGGGCATGCTGTACTGGCATGCTGTCTGTGCACTGTAAGCCCCACCTTCTTTACTGTGACAGTCCTCAGTGTACTGTAGGTGCCACGTAGGCAGAGTCAGAATAAATTGTTACTACCTGGTCCTTGTGCACTTCAAATACCAATAATATTGCCACTAACTTGGCTGCCTGTGCAGAAAAGTGTGCTGGTAATCTAATGCTTGCCACAATCTCAAAATTGTTACCCTTGCTCCTTATAACGGCTACTCCCAAATTGTTGATGAACCATCAATGAAGACTACCTCTCCTCCTCTAGCTTCATTTCTTTTACCGGGCTACATCGTCATGTATGTCTGTGCATGTAGAACATTCTTCCTCTCCTACTAGTTCGGCTAGAAAACTCTCAGGATTCACTGTGCAACATTGAATGATATTTATTGATGGGTTGGACAATATGACCTTATATCCAGATGCTTGCTGTGTAGTGATTTTGGACGTTGGTTTCTGAAGAACAGCACATAGGGTGTGCTCCATGTATAATGTTATTGCATAGCCCATCATTTCTATATTGCAAAGGTTGCCGCCACCAATACTGGCTCACATGGAAAATTCCCTCTCATTACTGGGGCTAGGATCCCACTGTAGTAATATGCCATGGTTTTTTGTCCCATTGACGTATGTTGCATGAGGGCAGTCATCATCACATATCAATTTGAATGTGATAATTAATAGAATTCTTGCTTTAAATCTGGTATTCCTAATGTGGGTACTGTACTTATTGCTTCTTTCAAGGCCTCAAAATACATTAATCATCTTGTCTGTCCACATTAAAGGGCTTTTCTCCTTCTGTGCTTCCTTCAATCCTTCAAAAAGGGGACGAACATATGTGCTATAGTCAAATACACGACAATAGTTACATAGCCCCAGCAATTGCTGTAAGTCTTTCACTATCACTGGCTTTGGCGTAAGCATAATTGCCTCTGCTCTTTTAGGTTTCACCCTCCTCCCTTGCTTTGATATTATCTGGCCCACATTTAGTACTTCTTCCTGGCAATACTACAATTTGTCTTTGTCCACTCTGTATCCCTTGTCTGGCAATAGTGTCAACCATGGCACTAAGTCTGCCCTGCATTCTCCCTGTGTGGTGCTTCACACTAACAAATCATCGTCATACTGTATAATGGTACTGGGTGTTTGCACATTTCTGAAGTCCATCTGTAGTATACTATTAGAAACATTGGGCGGCTGACAGTACCCCTGTAGGAGTCTTGTGTGTTGGAGTGGGATCCCACCGGTAGGTAAATGCTGTGAGATTTGAGAATGTTGGTGCAATGGAATGGAAAAGAAGTCATTTTTTAGATCAATCTCTGTAAATTGTGTGGCGGTGGGTGGTGTGAGGAACCTAAGGGTGTCCTCACTTCTTTCCCCCCCGGTAGCCTCCTCTCAGGTGGCAATGGAAAGGCCATCACTTTTGGATTATGACCCTTGGGGTGGATATGTGAGGGAGTATCACATGGGGGGGGGGGAGACTTGGGAGTGGCGAGACCACGTCCTTAAGTGAGAAATGTTAGCCCCCATGTCCTTGTAATGATGAACCCTCTATCCCTCAAGCATTTGTTCGCTCCTGTCAGCCCTTTCCCTGTCCTTCCCTCCGAACAGTCACCAAGAACACCAGCAGTGTATTGGGATGAGGAAGAGACCAACTAGGAAGTTGCAACCTCATATTTCTGAGACAAAAACACACCTTTATTAATATAGGCATGCATCAATCTCAGCTGTTTTCTGGGATGAGGAGGAGGAGAGCACAAGTAAGGCAGAACTACCAATCTAATAGTGAGAAGTCTAGTCTTTCCTGGAATCATTATGACGGCAGGAACTTTAAAAACTGTAAATGAGATCAGATGTGGTGGGTTTGGGGGCAGGGCCAAGAGCTAGAAGATGCTTTGAACTTTATTTTGAGCACTATTCCTTTTGAAGCTGATATCTCTACACATTGTATACAGTTAGGTGTGAGGGCAAGTATAGGTTTTGGACACAGACAGATAGCTGATTTGGACTTCCTGACTCAGACTATCTATAGTTTTCTTAGCATAGGGCAAGTAAGACTTCACTCCATCCTGATTTGTGAGATAATAAACCCTTTTGCGTACCAAACTTGATCCTGTTGTCTGTGTTTATCTCATGATGCCTTGACAGTGGTATGTTACACAAACGTGTGACCTGCTTAGGCACAACGTTAAACTCGGAATCCACAATGTTGTTTAAGGGGGAGTAAATCTTGTATGAATCTCCAAGACCCTCCTTTTGCCTTTTTCACTGGGCACAACGCTGTATTGTATGGGATTCAGAGGGCACAATGATGTCCTGTCGCATTAAGGTGACAATTGTCTCATAGATTACTTCATCTGCCTCTCTTGATATATACTGTTTAACTAGGGTTAAAATTGCTCCCTTTTTCACTTTTTAATTGTACTGCTCTGATCCCTCTCAACAGGCCTACATTATAAGGACAGCTAGTCCGTAGTACACTTGGTACCTCTGCCAAATCTTGTTGCATAAATGATGGTACCTTTATAGCCAACAGGTATGTCTCTGTATTGTATTGGCAATTGATATGGGATGAATATTTCAAAAATGACTTCCTCATCTGTGTCGTCATCCTCAAATATGTCGTCATCAGTCATGTCATTCAGCGGTAATGTTGAGACTAATGCTATGGCTGTACGCCAGCTAACAGCTTCCTCATCTTCACAATGTAACACTACTCTGTCCTTTCGCACCACTGCTGCCTCTAATTGTATTATTAAGATCACCCCTTCTGCCACATCCGCGGGTACTTCTGCTCTGAACAAAACCCTTGTGGTTAATCATAACAATGTTTCCTGTATCTGTGGGAGCCATCCTAACAACACCTGTATTCCATAAAGGAACAAATCTGAATTTAAGGGTATCCCTCACAATTCTTGTGCCCCAGAGAACCCTTGAGCGTCCATTGTTATTTAGTTATTTCTGACAGTGGAATCCCCCTTCCCTGGCACAAGATCTTGTCACCCGGTGTCAACTAAAAAGGAAAACGTCTTATCCCCTATTGTCACCCCCACCATGGTTTCTCTTCTGGGTCGGAAGTTACTGAAAGCACTGCACACACCAAGCTTCTCTGTGGGCTGTCCTACTGTCCTACTGTGGGAAAATGCTCTTTCCTATTCCTGTAAAGAGGTTCCATCCTACCACTGTATTAGAGGAAATGATAATTGGATACAGTATATGAAATATTCCTGGTCCATCATGTCTTCTCTTTACTCATGGTTCCTCACCAAGAGGAGTAAATAAAATAGCTACATAAAAATGTATTAGAGGCTGACACTGTCACCAAATGGGCTCTCATTTCTTGTTCATTTGATAATAAAGTCAGTCTCTTTGAGCCATCTCGTCTGGGTGGCTCTCCTTTTAGAAGTGACATTATTGTACCTTCAACCATGCTAACATGTCCTCCCGAAATGGCTAATGCTAAGCTTATTAGTGTGGGTGCACCATGTATGCTCATAATTTCCCTCAGAATGGTGGTTAATGGTGTGATTCATGGAGTGCATGTTCACTTTAAGTATAGCCAATTGTGAACTGAGATCCAGCTATTGCAGTGTTCCATTGGTGTTGTGCACCCTTCTAGCATGATCATTGCTAGTGGTCAATGTCTGTGTTGTGGACTAGAGGAATGCAACATCAGGAAGACTTTATTTAATGGAGTACAACTTTTGTTTTACTTTGAGGGACATGTAGTTAGCAGAGTTTTGAGGGTAAGGAACAGAACCCCCTTCCTCTCTTGCTAAACCCTGATGTGATGCTGGTATAGCTCCTAGAGGAGATATCTCTATTACCCAAGCGGTGACTCAAAGTGTTTACTTAATATTCACAATATGGTCTAGTATATGGGCAATTTGCCTCTTTGTTGAAATGGACCCATGCCTTCTGGCCTCAAAGCATATGTTATTTAAGGATAATTCAGGATACCTATAACTTGATCTTAGTCGTTATTTGAGCAGCATGTGTCTTCATGTATCTGAAAAGTCTTCTACCTGCAAGCGTAATGGCTGTACCACAGCCAACATAAAATTAACGTTAACCTCTGTAACCACCTCTATCTGCTAACCATCAACTTACAGCAATATGGTAGTCAGCAGATATTAGAAAGTCAATGGGCCTCATTACGAGTCCGGCGGTAACCGCGGCGGTAAAACCGCCTGGTTACCGCCGGACTCGTATTACCATTCCGCCTCCGTGATTCCCGGAATTACCGGGGCATTACAACCCCGTTTTTCCGGGAATCACGGAGGCGGAATGATGTAAATCCCCATTCCCATTGAGTCCTATCGGACTCAATGGGAATCGGGATCATGGAAACACCGGCAGCATCTCGTAATGCTGCCGGTGTTTCCTCGTCCGCCTGCATGTGGGAGGTGTTAAACCCGCCAGGTCAGACCTGGCGGGAACATCACCTCCCGCCTGCAGGGGTCGGGATCAGGCGGTCCGGATACAACGGTGGCGGCGGGTTTACCGCCACCGTTATTTCCGGACCGCCAGGGTCGTAATGAGGCCCAATGTGTTTTGGTTCTACAATTCTAGCATTGTTATATACGTTTTATGTATGTCTTCGCATTGTTAGGCCTAACAACCCTTTTACCCCTTCCTGGTGACAAAGGAGGGAGTTTTGTTTTATAAAAAACATAACAAAGATTTTACATTTTTTTCAAAAATATGTTCTTTGAGATTCTACATTCTAGATTCTAAGCACTAGTGACGGGGCCCACGTGGGGCTTCATCTGTCATGGTTGTCATCATAGTTCACTTCCCAGAACTCAACATCCAACCCAGTGGTGGTCAAAAAGCCAGACTCTGGCTGTAGCAGGTTTTGTGGCAGAGACTAGACTTTTCCCAACACAAACTCTGGGGAGAGTTGGGTCTCTTCTATATATGGACAGCAAATGCTCCATCATGAGCACTTTATAAATGTATCATTGGACAGCAGAAAATTGTTGTGGGTCTGCATTCTGATCTGGGGACCAATTCTTGCTATCCTTGTGTCAATGATTAGCATATGATGTCATCAAACATCCCTACAAAGACTCAACGCTAAAATACCAAGCATGTAAACTTGCCATATAGTGTATCTTTGATCTCATAATTAGAATCACACAACTAGCGCTCTCACATGTCTTTTTGCATGTATCTCAATGTATTCTCTTACAGGGATAATATATGAGCATTAAAAAAACTATATTCAAACAATAAGCAATGCACAATATTAAATAGTGCTGTCAGGAAAAGTGGGCCAATAGTCATGTGACATTAGTTCAGCCACTTGTTGGGAAGTGCGGGCGATTGACCCGGGCCCCCATGAGGTTCTGAATGCGGCAGAGGCCTAAGAGTTTGCTTCAGATGCTTGGGGAGGTTATTGGGGGTAGATGGTTCCAGTAGAAGCTGCATTATGGGTAGGCTATTATGCGACTGTGTGCAGATTGCACTAGAAAATGAAACACCATCTTGGGAAATAGCAGTCATCTTGAAATCGAGGCCTGCCACTGCGCTGTAACCAGGACAGTGGGCCCAGGCACGGAACATAGAGATACGTGTGTGAATGAAGGAGTGGGTTGCAGCCTGGGAAGCAGTGGGAAAGGCCAAATCCGTGGGGACTCATAAACCTCTCATTGTCTCATACTATTAGCATGTGTAACCCAGAAAGAATGCGCACTGCAAGGCCATGAAGGGGCAGAGAGCTCCCTGGGCACAGTTATCCCACAAGAAGGAGGGCACGAGCCTCAGACCTACCCCAACCCTTAATAGTGTCCAAATGCCCCTCTCCCAAGACCCCCAGATTCCAGAGTACCAGCCAGCCTAAAACTGTTCAATTACCCATTTCTCAGAAAGATCAATTAGGGACTGCGAGCCTGATGGCGTGCAAAGAAGAACCCCACATGGAGGAAGATAAACAGTGGAGGGTCAGACCAATGACCTGGCATCCCATATGGAGCAGGCCGCCTATGTTTAGGGTTGCACCAAACTGCTACGTGGATTTGTAACCTATGTAATGTATGTCAGTTATGATGCTTTTTACCTTTATAAACTGTCACCCATGATGATTTTGTAAGAGCGCTCCATGGCAGTAGAGTCCTTTGCTAGCGCGTCTTTGTATTTTTTATGGAAATAAACCTTGTTCTCCTTGCAAGAGGTGTGCTTGGCATTTTTTCCTAATGGGTTGTATTTTTTTTTGGTGTGACTGTTGAGGGGCTTCTCTACACACTGTAAACTCATAAGTGGAAGGACTAGAACTCTATGAAAACTACATGGCTACTAATTACAATTACCAAAAATCAATCAAAAGCCATGCATAAAGCATGCAGGTGAACATTAGCAATCCACCAGTAGTTCCTCTCTTACATCCACCATCGCTTGTCCAATTTTCCTTGCCAGATGACGTACAAGGGGCGGGAGGGGGGGGGGCAATTGGTTTGAAATTGCTATGCCCAAACTTGTACCATGCCACACTTCAGTCTCTTCGAAAACATCAGTGGAAAGTCCAGTGCTAACCTGACATGACAAAATACAGCATGGAGACTGTTCATTTCGATGATTGGGACATTAGAGTCCCCCGTCAAAGAAGTATGTATTTGAAAACAGGGGTCAGGACTTCATTTCAATGCTGTTGCAGTTTGGGAATTGCTTTGTCAGTTGGAGTTTTTTACTTTTCTGTCTCATATGTCAGATTGATAAAGTCCCTAGAAGGTTTGTTGGGCTGCTATGTCCATTGCATCTTCCATAAAAGACAGGGGTAAGAAGATAATCAATGAGTTCGAAGCTGGGAAAAGTGCATAATTCTATTGAGAGAAGTCCTTGTACCAAATTCGCTGAGGTATGTTTCAATTGAATATAATTAAAATTAGAATTGGATAGGTCCAGATATCGGGTGGCTCTGGTGATATCTGAGTGAATAACTGATAGGCAACGCTTGGTGTGGCACAGCCATTGGATTCATTTGTTTTTTAAGGCTTCAGGATGTTCCGTTCTGGGTGATTTGTTTGCCACAAAGTCACCAGAAATCACCTATTGAGAAATACGATACATCTGATTTGCTTGCATTTCACATCAGCACAGAAATGCAGAAGTGGAGAAAGACAGATGTGGAACGTAAGGAAGGGGACTAGGGCTATTTGTGTCTTTGGGTATGAATGTGTGAGCATGATAAGGGGAAGGAGGGTGGAGAGGAGGGAGAAAGGGACAGAGAGCGAGCCGGCAGTGTATCCCACAGAACACAGGGTAATTTGATGAATTCTGTGGAGTCATCACTGATCCCCAGCTTAATATATCCTCCTATGTGGCCAGTGGACGGCAGCCATTACCTGATCCTGACCCTGGGGGTGGTATTATCAGGGAGGATCACGTGGGAGGAGATAGCTGTCAGTGAGATGTAGTGACCCCATCAGGAGGGACGTTGTATTCTTCCCTTCCATAGGAGGAAGACGAAAAAACGTGGAAATTCCTGATGGCATGTTGTCATTATACAAATCCATCCAGTAGTAAAATCCTAAAACCTCTTCTTGCTAAACACCCTAGACAGGATATCATTCCCACCTCATATGTACATAACATATGTATAACACCTCCTGTTTCTGATGGATTTTCAAACAAAAATCCAAAGAAATACAACTTTAAAAAGCACAATAATCTTATGGACTCCAAGCCCATAAAACCTCAAGTACTGGGATGAGGAACAGGAAGAAGGAGTTCATGCGGATTAAAAGAAACAGCAAGCTAAATGTGCAGACTAGTTGTTGTGGTGGAAATCAGCTGTGTGGGACATGTATAAATGGTGTGTCACTTGAAGTTAAAAAGAAAGGTGGAAGCAAGATATTCAGAGCGGACGAAGCAGTAAGCAGAAACAAAAGCAGACACCCGAAAGGACAGACTGTGCTGAAGAAAGCAGGTGCTTCATACCAGAAAGGCGAGAGACCGTTCGAAGCATGGCGAGTACCACAGGAAGACCACTGGGGAACTGGCAGCAATGGAGAGGCTGTCAGGGATGCAGTCGTAGTGTAGAGCAGAACTTCAACCAGAAGGTGAAGGAGAAGACAATGGGAGAACTGCAGAAGGTCTCCAGTGTGGAAAACGCTTTCCTGAAGGAAGGACTTCACTTCAGTCTTATGCCACAGGCCGGAAACGCCAGCAAAACACTGTTGTTTCTGCCCAGAAGCATTGTGAGCCCTGGGCGTACCGACAGGCATACAAACAATTGGGAACTTGTTTTGAATATCAATTCAGTAAGATAGAAAGACAGAATATACACAAGTCTCCAAAGATGAAATGTCAATATGGGGAAAATTGGAGTAAAAGTTGCCATAAGCAACTGAACACTAATGAAGAAGTTGAAAGGCAATACGTCTATATATGAAATATCAATATAGGGAAGATTAGGGAAAGTATTGCCACAAGCCAATGAATACTAGAAACAAACTTAACATTCAAAGCTTGAACAAGTCTCCATATATGAAATGTCAATATGGGGAAGTTGGAACAAGTAATACCTGGAGCCAATAAAGTATAAACAGGGAAGGAGTGCAACTGTGCTATACTTAAAGAGAAAGAGAACTGAACGTTAAAGAGAAGGTTATAAGAAGACCTGCTGAAAGAGGTGCATCAGGAAGTGAACCTTTGGGGGGAAAGATACCTGACAGGAGACGATACCAGGGTATCTACAAAGCCCAGAGTGGGATTTCTGGTATGGGAGTACACCAGGTAATCCATCTAGAGTATATGAAAGGAAAAGACATTGCAGAAGTTTTCCTGGCAGGAGAGTATAGCAGGATACTATCTTTAAGAAGTTGATGTGTGGAAGAAACACTTTTGCCATCCTTTAAAACACTATTGTTTGGAAAAGACACTTTTCATCATTCTTTAAGAAAGTGTTGTTTAAAAGAGACATTTCTACTACTCTTAACTTAAGGAACCATTGTTTGGAAAAGAAATGTTTCTCATCATCCTTAAGAAAATATTAAAACACCCTTACATAAGATGCTCTTTAGATGAGATACTTTTGCCATCCTTTCAAGCACCATTGCTTTGAAAATACACTTTTCATCAGTCTTGAGAAAGTTTTAAATGAAAGAGACATTTCTACTAAACTTAAAGGAACATTGTTTGAACAGAACACTTTCAATATTCTACCTGAGACAGTTCAGGGGAAGTGACTCATCCCCTGGATGCAAGGATTGTATTGATGGATTGATATACTTAATTTAGCAGACATTGTGCTGAATCTAAAGCAGAGATATTTAGCTAGCACCTTTTTGTTAATTTTTAGTGTGAGGGTCAGATACACAAGGATCGCTTGCCTAATTTTGATGATAAGACACAGGCTGATCTTTAGTTTTGATTTCATAAGCAGGAAAACTCTCTTTAGAATAGGGACAGAAAGGCCTTTATCAAAAAACATTTATTTTAATAAAATGTCTAATGTTGTACAACTTTGTGTCCGCCTCTCCTTTCTGACCCCTCGCATTGAGGAGTGAGGGGAGGAGGGCAAATGAGATTATAGAGATTGGTTACAGGTGTGTCCACCGCATAGGATGGTGGATAGGGGGCACGCAAGGAAAATTATGTTTATCTGAAGTGCCAAAATCTGACTCAGTGAACCAGGATTTGATCAAATCGGCCTGCGGGGAAACATCATAGAACAAGGATGTTCTACTGAGCCTTAGCTGAGTCTTTGAACATGTGTCATGTATAAGGAAAGCACTTTAGATGGCGCTTTGGGTGGATGCAGTCCGAATTGGGCACTGTCAGTTAAGTTACTGGAAGTGATTTCTGTCTAGTCAATCGTAAAGGATTAGATATAGAAGGAGGGAAAGTCACTGGCCCTCCTTCATCCCTAGCCATTGTTTTACCTTTGGAGGAAGTGATATGTTTTAATTTTCTGCAGACAGTCTTTGCAGTTTTTGAATGATCTGCATAGAGAGGGGGTCTTGTAAGAATATTGTTAGTTTGATATTTCCTGGCCTACAGAGTAACCAGGAGTCTCAGTGAGGGGAAAGGATGGATCATTTAAAGACAAAGGTAATTGAGTGCTGGGTACATGATCCTCTAATGTGAGTATATTAGCAGGAGCAAGTTCAACCCTGGGTATTCCCGTAAGTGTAGAGGAGCCAACATTTGGCAGTTTTTGTGGAAGCAAAAACAATTGCGGGATGGTCAGTTCATATTTACATTCCTCCTGTTGTACGGTCCTCCTATCAATTTCAGTCATATCTGGGTACAGCAGCTCCTTTGTGATATGCACAGCAGGGTTTGGAAAAGTCTTCAGAGTATCTTTGTGCCGAGTCGATAAGATCACGGTCAGACCCCTCAGGACATGTAGCTGGGTTTATTGATCTGGTAAAAAAATTCAAAATATAGGGGTTAGATTGGGAGCAGGAATGTCTTCTAGTAAGGTTTCAATTTCAGTGGATAAAACATTAACCTCGGATATCAGTTAGCTAATGGGTCCTGCTTTCTTGCTAAGTTGGTTGGTAGAAATGTCAAGAGGCACCTTCCTCATAGACGTCTTGCAACCCTGACAAAATGGAGATTAGTAAAAAAAGATAAAATAGGGGTTACTCTCTCTTTATATGTAGTTCAAAGAGGAAGAACACATATAACATAAATTGAATCACTTCTCAAGGGCACTAAAAACCAATAAAAATATAAAAACAAGGAATGCTCATATACCAATAGTGTTCAACAAGTCAATATGTGTGTTTAAAAGTCAATAAGTAAATGCACAGAGGGCACGCCTGATTGGCTCGGCAGGCTTATCTGAGTCCACCCCCCCCCTTAGAGCATTTTGGAGGAGGTGAGGGGCTGTGTATCTGGTTGCCACAGGCGGGTTGCCTCAGTAATTGAAGCCCTTTGGTTGGTACAAAGGGCTTATTCAGGGCCGTACCCCCTCCGAATATTCCGCATATGCACTTCTCTGAGGACTTTGATAGTCAATCTCACCTTAGGTAACTGCTCACCTTACTACTGTGTAAATGTTGAACAGCAGAATTTTATTATCTCGGGGAGCAGATTACATGCATCGGCAGAGACCGGAACACACCACCACTGGAATCGAGGAAATGGAATTCCCAGAATAGCCCGAACGGCCCCAACAGCCGGTGCCCTTGCGCCACGCTGGCTTTACCGCTTCGGGTTATGTGGTTGAGGTTATGATGAAGGGGCGGGGCTTATGAGCAGTGTAACGCGCTGTGAACAAACTCCTCCATATTAGGCTCAATGCAGCCCCAACAGTCACAGCCCTTGTGCCGTGCAGGCTTTTCCATTTAGGGTAATGTGGCTGAGGTTATGATGAAGGGGGTGTGGCTTAGGTGCAGCGTGATGGGCAATGAACAAGCTCCTCCACCCCAGGGTCCAGGCAGGCCCAACAGTTGGCACCTTTGTATTGTGCGGGCTTTGCTGATTCAGGTAATGTGTCCAAGGTTATGATAAAGGGGTCTTAGGAGCACTATGATGGGTTGTGAACGAACTCCTCTACACCGGGGTCCAGGCATCCTCAACAGCCGGCACCCTTATATCTTTCAACATGTAGAGCTTCCTTTGGTTTTTCAATTTAACAGCAGACCAGTCATAATTTACTGTCTAATTAAACTGAAGATTTCATTCCATGGAGGGGAGCACCCAACACTGGTCAACCGCACAGACTTTTCCTGCAGCGTGACTACCCTCAAGAATAGTTTCTAATAGGGTGTTACAGTTCACTTTGCAGTTGTGGAGAGCTTGTGTTGGTCTTTGGATATGTGGATATGGCTGCTGACAAGTTTCCCTTCTCAGAATAATTGCTAGGCAAAACATGTAAATACGTTTTTTGTGACATTGCATAGTACGCATCTTTCCTTGAACCCATGGCAAATTTTAAATTGGCTTGTTTAGCGAAATTCATGTGAACAATTCAGAATATTCCTCTGTATGCATAACCTCCAATCGTTTGTACATATGGGCAATGGCATTCTATGCTCTAAGGCTTTTCATATTAAAACAAATCCCAAGGGAATCCATTTTAATCATCCCTTACCTTGTGTCAAAGGATATATGTTGCTATTAACAAACTTGAAAAAGTCCAAAGCAGAATTAGAAAAGTTGTTGACATGTATTTGCACAATCTCCCAAACAAATCTGGAATAATCCCAAAGTATGTGCTACGTAAAATAATTTTAAGAGAAGAAATTCACTGTATTGAATATCTCAAAATAAAAGGAAAAACAACAAAAAGGAAAAATAGATAAAACTAAATGTCTATTGCCATCACCTCACCCAACGAAAAAAGATATTTCATATGAATAGGTAACTACTTTTGGTCGAAAAGTGTCTACTTTTAATTTGCAGCCCACAAATCCCATCTCTTCTAAAGTCAATGAGAATCTGCATTGTATTTTTCATTATATTGGGAGACAATTTTCTTAATTAATCTGTTTTTGTAAATATAACTTCCCTAGTTTCCTTGATCGACATTGTAACCAACATGAGATACATTTAATTTCCTTTATAATTCTTAACTCAGAGTAAGTTTTGAATATAATGCATAGTGACACCTTTTTATGTATTTGGATGATAGTTTGAGCCATGCAACATCCTTAATGAAATGGACCCTCAAAGGTTATATTAATCAAATCACTTCAACCGATCTAAGCAGGTGCCCAGATGAGCCCTAAAGGCAACCACTCCAGACTGGCCAGTTCTTGCTGATCAACAGAACAGCCGCAAAGCACTGTAAAAGGCTTTGTTGAAACTGGAAGACACTAAGGATGAATATAAACAATACACTGTTTTGTATAACTGATTGCAGTCCTTGGCGGCTTTTTCTTCCTAAACATTACACTGATATAAAAAAAAGACCCACTCATTAGTTATCAACCCAGAAATTGAATGTGGTTTGACACCAAAGACCTCATCCTCAAGGGTTGTAAATTAGTGTCAGACTTCATCAGACCTTTTACATCCTGAAATGTGCTTCACCTGTAGCATTGGAGCTTGCATCTCCAGGGAAGTTGACTTGCCATCTGGTCTTCAGGGTCTCACGTATGCAAGAAAGCAATGGTTTGAGAATCCTTTCAGAAGGGGTGCCAAAGTATAAAGTCTGCATATTCTGTACTCTCTTGGCCGGTAATGGAACAATCAGGAACTTGATGGACTGGCTTTGCTACGGACTGGAAGATAGATCATGGGAACATGCCCATCGTGTGTGTGCTGCACAACTGTCGTAGGTTTTCTGTAGAGTTTATCCAGCAGAACCAAAGCCCATGTGCCATAGCCTTGGGAGTGGGGAAGAGCACGGTCCTGGCTACAAAGGCCTGTGTACCCCATGGATCTCATCAAGGTGTTTTGTGTGTGACCTCCACTCGAATGGAAAGATACCCAGAGGCCTGTCCATGCTGCAAAGCACACATGACCCAACATCAAATTCAAGAGTGCTGCTTGTGATAGGGTGGCTCTGCAGCACGTGGTCCCTTTCCTGACAATCACAATCTCCAAGAACACTGAGGTGCAGAGCTTAATACAGCAGAACTCCTGTAGGATGTATTGAAACTAAAATAACTCTGCCTGTTTGTTGCATTAGAAAGACAACACAATATACTCTTAAACGCTTCAACTTGAATTGTAATGTTCTCTAAAGAAAATAACAGAATGCAAAGTTATTTCCAAAGTTAAATATGTATTAAAAACCAGAACATTATTATAGTATCTGTTTATAGCACAGCCTATTGTTTGGTTGCTATTGCAAGAATCGTGGTTTAAATTAGACCCCTTTCTCTTTCACATGTATCAGAATAACTATCATTAACCAAAATGTACGTGTTGTGCAACACAACCATTAGTTAAGCTCTCAGGAAAGCAAGAATCTCCATATCTCATTAACGTACCACTTACATCAAAGTATCAATATAAGCAAAGCAGTGGTGTTTAACTAAGACAATAGGCACTGTTTCCAAACTACCAAAATATGTTTAAATGTGACTATTTTGTCTCAGAAAGTCAAATCCATTGGCCGTATTTTTCTATTCTAATTTGCGAGACAACCTTTGCATTAATTTTGGATGTCTGATAGACCAGTTTAGTGCTGCTTAGAAGTAAATGCTAAGGGAGGCCTGTAAACCTTAAACTTGGAAAGCATTATTAGTACTGAAGAATTCATTACCAACTGGTGCTTTTTCAAGTTAAATGACATTTTCAAGGGCAACATCTCTTTCGACTCCACAAATAAGGATCAAGACACACACAGATTAAATTCGATTAATATACAGGAACATCACTGAAATTTAGCAGAGAAAATGGCATCATATACCCAATAAAATCACAGGAAGAGACCTTTGATCTCGACAATATCACAGGAAGTGCTACTCTATGCCCTTTGGCTCTAGTGAGGTCACAGGAAGTGAGATCTCAAAAGTGCAAAATTAACTACAGTAAGTGTTTGATTCAGAGATCGTCATGGCACTTAAGCAGACAAAAGGCTATTTTAGTTATCCACCATATATTAACTAGAGTGCTGCCCCATTTTGCAATAGGCGCAGTCATGACATGCCAGGGGCATACTGAGCAGAACCATTTTAGGCAGGGAGTACTTCTTTCTTATGCCAGCGGCTGCCATCTTAAATTTGTTAAAAATTCACTTGCCAGGAATAGCCATAATATGCTAAATAAGCCTCATATGGGATGTATAGTATCATGTGCAAGCTATGGACCCAAAAGCCCAAATGTGATATTTGCCAAATGCAGTCTCAAAGATGTTTAATTTCATAACAATATATTAAGATTTCTGTATTGTGCTCTTTCATGAGTATTTTATGTTTAAAAAAAGCAAATATGTAATGCACTAAATCACACCATATTCAATCAACCTGGAAATAAAAAATACATTTTTATCAACACCTTTTGTGTAAACAAAGATGATTTATTCTGATGGCATGCAGGAGCAATCACTTAATGTACTGCCATGTTCTCGTCGTTTCTCTACACTGCTTTGAAAAAGGTAATATCTTGAATGTATAAATGTACATAGAAATTAGTGATCTGCGTAGTTTTAAATGAGGTGTCACATATAGGACATATAGATCAGACTTAAGCAAAGTTAAAACACAGAGAGTTCAATAATGATTCTGAATATGTCATAGCAAGTGCAGTGGTGGAACATTTTTAGTTTTCTTATGCACATAGACAAGTCATACACTCTTTAAGGAATACTTGCAGTGCTAGTTCCTACTGTGCAGTCTTTCAAAGGGATCTATTTCAGACCAACAGTTTTTTTTTTTCAATGAGTTATAAATCTCTGTTTAACTGACCAGCAGGCCAGAGGTCACAGAGAGAGTGCAAGTGGTTTCAAGGAGATTGCCTGGGGAAGCATCTTGTACCACTTGCTACACCAAGTGATGTACATGTCCAAGTCGACTTTAAAATTGTGCAAAATGATAGATGACTACAGGAAACACATTATCAGTTGTAATTTCTAACTGTTTTTGTCCCTAAAAACCTGAACGCAGACCTGGATTCAGTAGAAAACATGAATCCCAGGCCTACAA